>NC_091069.1:192358123-194758123 GCF_032405125.1 Capricornis sumatraensis | reverse complement strand
TTCATATGTTGCAGTTAACTTTTATTACATGCTTTCTATGTGTCGGGCACAGTGGTAGACAATGGCTGAACAGAAGGAAACAGGACCCCATTTTTGTGCTCAAGCAGCATTTCTCCAGAGCAACACTGGAGAAATACAAGGGCATATGTGGGAGGGTGGGAGCTGAGTCTAAGGATGAGGACTTGCTCAGATGAAGATGAGAGGATAGGGATGAGCAGGCACCAAGGCAAAAAGAAGGCAGTCTGAGAATAAGCAAAGAAGCATGAAACAAATCCTCTCGGGAGGGGCTAGATGCTGATGTGGATGGTGATGACCTCTCTGCAAATTCAGGACAGGAAATGAAACTAAAGGAAGTGGGCAGAAGTCACACAGGAATGACTTCATAGATCAAGGATTTTAAATTGAGAATCCCTAATTCCTTATTTTACTTGAAATGACTTGAGTTTCACATTTAGGATATCTACTGTTAGATTTTGATAGTCTTTTTATAGTTAAGTAGTTTTCTTCTTTTCCCATTTTACTTAGAATTTTACTGACTGGCTGATTACGTTTATCAAATGTCTTTCCACATCTTTCAATAAGATCATATGGTTTGTTTTCCTTGAATTTGTCTTAGGCTTATGTTAATAGATTGATGGTATGTTGCATTTCTTGAATAAAGCCGAATCTGTCATGATATATTTTGATACCTTGCTGTATTTTATTTTCTAATATTTTATTTAGAATCTTGAATCATGTTCATTAATGATCCCTGATCATTCACTCCCTCTTTGCATAGTTTTTGTTTCCTTTTTTGTTTTCCAGAAATAGCTTTATTCTGGTTTGGTATTAAATTATATTGACCTTATAAAATCAAATCAAATGATTTACTCACTCTTCTATGATATGGATTAGAAACAGCTTTAGAATGACCTGTTCTTTAAGGTTGAGATAAAATTTCAGCAATGAACATGTGTTTCTGGGCTTTCTACATACTTAGATATCTAATCTCTGGTCTGATTCCTTCTATGATGATTGCTTTATCAAATTTTTTGTTTTATTTTTGAGTCAGCTTATATTTGAGCCAACTTATATTTGATAGCAAATCACCCATTTCATTGGGCTTCCCTCATAACTCAGTTGGTAAATCATCTGCCTGCAATGTGGGCAACCTGGGTTCGATCCCTGGGTCAGGAAGATCCCCTGGAGAAGGGAATGGCAACCCACTCCAATACTCTTGCCTGGAGAATTCCACGGACAGAGGAGCCTGACAGGCTACAGTCCACAGGATCGCAAGAGGTGGACACAACGACAAAGCCATCATCACCACATCCATTTCATTTGTTTTCAAATATTTTATTTCCTTTAATTATTTTAATCTTATATATTTATAGTTATATCTTTCTCCTCCCTTGTATCTTATACATCTTCATTTACTTTGTTCTCCTTAACCATCTCATAACAGAAAAATCTATCCCATTAGATATTTAAGGTTTTGAATTTAGCCTTCCTCCATTTATTCTCCATCTTACTAATTTCTGGTTTTATCTTTAATTTCTGCTTCTTGCTTTTTAAAACTTGTCTTTCTAGTCTCTTCAGATGCATACAATTTGCTTTACTGTTTCATGGTTCTTCTTTAATAGTAAAGACGTTTAAAGCTGTGCATCTTTAGAGTAGCAGGGTATGGCATCTAGAGTCCCTGGTATTCTCTACATAGTAACCATTTCCATTTCACTCTCCCTTGATCCAGTGATAATTCAAGACTGCTGTTGGTTGGTTTGTTTTTTCATTTTATCATCAGTGTATTATTTCTAATTTTATTTGTAAGTGATAAAAAAATGTGGCTCATAAAAAATCTAATTTTTAAACATGTATAAGGTTTTCTGTGTAGCTAAGTACCTTGTTATTATTGTTATCATTGTTGTTATTATTTTAAATTTTAATCCTCTATTTCAAAGACGGAAGCCTTTTAAAAATACTTACTGATGTGTGATGCTGCTCATCTATGATTTTGCTTATTTTTTTGTATGTTTATTCTGTCAGATTCTTAGCAATATCACTGGCTTAAAATAATGTCACCTATTATAATATTTAAAAGTTCTTTTTTGATTTCTAGTAGTTTTTGCTTTATGTATTTACTGATTTATTTTTTAATTGATGGGAGAGTGAATATAGGCTTATAACTATTATAGCTATTTCAGAAATTATCAATTTTACCATTACATAATGCTTATTTTTATCCTCTATGGTACTTTAAGTTTAAATATATTGACTTTCATTAATATTGCAACCTTTGCTTTTCTTTATCCTGTATTTTCTTGGTATCTTTTTTTCTACTTCTTCATTTTCAACCTTTGTAGCTTTGACTTTATTTTTCTATCAATAGTATAACATATACATGAGTTAAATTTGTACTCAACCCAATTTGATAGTCTCAGTCTTTTAAAGGGAAAATTCTATTTGCAAATTATAAAAGTGGTTTTAATTTATGTCTTCCTTTCCACTTTATCTTATTTACTTCATATTATTTCTTCTTCTTTTTTCTTTTTCCTAGTTTTGATAGTTTAATCACGGTTGTGCAGTGTGGTGGGGTTTTGTGTGTGTTTGTTTGTTAGCTTGGAAATTCTCTCGCACTATTTCATTACATCAGAATGTTTCCTTTCCCCGTACCCACTACGCTTAAACACTGTTCTCCCACTGGAACACTGTTCCCACAACCAAGGCGCTATATCTCTCATTAACTTATCGCCTTCCTTGTCCTCTATCATATGAGATTTAAAGTACTTGCTCTTCTCTTCGGTTCCCTGAGAAGGGGTCCTCTGGAACGCTTGCGCTCGTTCTGTCCCTCTCGGCCTCAGGCTTTTATCAGCGCCCCTCTCTCAGTGTGACCTTTCTGCTTCCGGTGACCTCACAGAGCATTTCACCGCCTGGCGCCAGTCAGCCTGTCCCTCTCCAGTTTGCGTGTGACTGTGCGAGGTGAATGTGGACGAAGTGTCAGTGCTTCCGAAGTCTTCTCGTCTTCTGCCTGCATTGCTTGTTTGTTCCATTCAGTAAATATTCACATAGCAAACAAAGATCTATTGGGTACTGCTATGTTAAGACAATGATGAGAAAAGAATGTGAGTTCTCCCTGAAACCAACGGATTTCAGATCTTCTGATCACAAAAAGCAATTTCTTGGTATCTTTTTTTTTTTATAGTTTTTTATTTTTTTAATTTTAAAATCTTTAATTATTACATGCGTTCCCAAACATGAACCCCCTTCCCACCTCCCTCCCCATAACATCTCTGTGGGTCATCCCCATGCACCAGCCCCAAGCATGCTGTATCCTGCGTCAGACATAGACTGGCGATTCAATTCTTACATGATAGTATACATGTTTATCAAATTTTTCTTCTTCTGCCTCTGTAACACCTGTTTTTACCTGTTTGATTTTCTGCATTAAATCCCCATGTCTCATGTTTTCAGCCTCTTTATTAATATATTTTTATCCTGTACCTTGAAATATATCTTATACTTCACTTTCCATGTTTATGGTGACCAGCCCAGACACTTCAATACCCAATAAAATAGTTGAGTTGAAATATCATGTGTTTAGTGGGCTTTCTCTCTCTCTCTCTCTGTATACATATATATGTGTGTATATAATGTGACTATGTAATCATGAATTATCAAATGTGTCAAAATTATTAACATCCAAGCTATCATGAAAATATGAAGAAAAGAGTAGGGTTAATTTCAGCCTTCTTAAAAATTCAGCAGCATGATTTTTGCCTATGCTACCTCTTCTTGGTTCAGACATGCAAAACCACTGTGTGTAGTCACGCAGATCTTCTACTCTGTAATTCTGGGGCCTTAATTTATTTCCTAGATATCAGAATTTTTTCCTACTTTTTGGGACAATTTCTTAGGAGGTGGTTCATAAACGTTCTGATGAAGAGGTAGTTTTTTTCTGATTTCCACAAAGTCACCATCTGGCCATGTTCATAGTTAAGATTTCACCAAATTATCTTCTATTCCATGACCTTCGTCCTCCAAAAGAAATGGAAAAGATAACATTTTCAACTTAAAGATAATGTCAAGCTGTTTTGACCGACTTGCTTGACTTTTATAATGCAATGCATTATTGTAAATCTACCTAAGACTTTTTCTTTTTGGTTGATAAAATTCTGGGGATTTTTTTCTTCAAAACCTGTATGATTAGCTTTCAAATTTTCCTGCAGAAGCGATGACTTGGTGGAATCCTTATCCAGGATTTTCCTTTCTGTAATATTAGTTTTCCATCTCCATAATAACAAACCCATAATTTAAAAAATATTGGGGGACATTTAACAGGTTTTTGATTGACTGCTTCTCATTACATATTTACTAGACATAGTTGAGTCACACTATCAACTTCGCTGCTACCAAGTGCTTTGTGGCAAGTTTTGGGAATGTCGGTTCTGACATGTCTCGATTTCAGATTATTCTGCATTTCCTTCCTTCCTTGCACATTTTCTGATATTTCAGATTCACTTCAAAAGAGCATATTGTTTTAACTATCAGTCAGTGATCCCAGTTGAAAACATAATTTTAGAATTAGGATAGTTTAAAAAGACAAAATAAAAATGCAATTGAAGTCTCTCTCTCTCTGTGTCTCTCTCTCTCATACACACACACAACTGGAGTTACTTCACTAGCAGGAATGAAAATAAATTATAGACTCCTGTGCAAATTAACATTTGAGTGCAATTCTGACAGGATGTTGATCTGACTTATGTGTGGGCGATTTCTGAGTGTGTGACATATAAAAATCATCAAATCTTAGAAAGATTACAAACTTCTTTATAAAACAAGTGACACAGGTCTCTTCTAACTTGTCAGGAAATTTTCCCTACCCTTCATATTAGCATCACTAAGTCTCACTGAAGACATGTTCTTATTCATTTTCATGAAAGCCATAAAAATTCCTTGAAGAGAAAAAAATGTTCCGAACTTCCAGTGATTTCCAGTTCATAAAAATGTTCTGTTTGTTGAGCTTATCTGGACAAGTCTCAGGTTTAATGATGTTAGGAAAGCAATTCTAGTGGTTTATGTATGCAATAAAAACATTGCAAAACACAAAAATGCAAAACTCCTGCTCCCAAAATCATTAAGCAAATTGGTTTTCCAGAAAGACACACCATATTTAACTTGTGGATTTATGAATCCTTGGAATACAACAGACTCCTCTGAGAGTAGGCGTATCTTAGGTTTCAAAAGACATTGTTGGGGAGAGAGACTGCTCTGAGCCACAGGAGCACCGTGAATGGTGAATGCAAACCCCAGGCTCTGTACCCAGTCTTTACTTCCCTCCTTCCACAAGGGAAATAAAGACATTTCCATTTCAAGAAACCAAAACAAAAATTCCAACATTAGTAACCGTCTTCATTTACCTTTCTCTCCCCTCTTGTTCTATGACTCTTGACTTCCCTTCAGTCCCCAAAGCAAAAAGAAAGTGAAATAAACCTCTATGTGTGAAAGAGAGGAACAAGGCATTTTTTTCCCACCACAATGAATACCTTGCTCTGGGTTGGCCAGATCACACTGGTGGGATTTGAAAATGGTACAGCCCTTCAAGAGAGAAGCTTCAAAATACTTACCAACAGCCTTTGGAATAGTCACACATTTCAGGCCAGTGATCCAGATATGAAACTCTACCTTAAATAAATATAATCAGAGATGTGGACAAAGATTTATGTAAAAAGACCTTCACCAGAGCACTGTGCTAATGGAAAATAAAAATCACCTGGGTGTTCAACAATGGATTTCTTAAATAATTTTGGGAAGGTTTGTATGATAAAATATGATGCAACCATTAAAAATTTTGAAGATTTTTTAAAATGAAATAACATGAAAAACATGTTATAACATTAAGGATAAAATTAACATATAAAACCACATATGCAATATAATTCCAGTTTTTTTAATTTTGATAATATATATTAATATGTTACCTGTGGACTGTAGCATCTCAGGAGACTTTTGTTAGTATTTTCTACATACTGCAATTTTTTAATCATGAGCAAGTGTCATTTTTATAATCAGAATTAAACAGTGTTTTGTTTTGGGGGGTTAAACAAGGCATGTACCACCATGTCTAACCTACACCCTTGACAAAAATAGCTTTACAGATACTTTTCAGTATACAAAACATATTTGTTTATATCTGTTTTGCTGATTCTGTCCCTAAGTAAATTATGAAATGTAGAAATATTTATTAACATGTTCCTAGATGTCTAGCATTCTGTAAACACTTAGAAATTCTCCAACTAACAAAGAAGTAAGGGATTTCGCTGCTGTTTTGCAAAACAGGACCTTTTACCATGAATATTCATACAATTGCTACAAAGCATTTTGTTTGTTAAATGATTCTTCTTCCACCCTAGGAATCTAGCAACGGTTGTTGCTAAGTCACTTCAGTCGTGTCCGACTCTGTGCACCCCCACAGACGGCAGCCCACCAGGCTCCGCCGTCCCCTGGGATTCTCCAGGCAAGAACACTGGAGTGGGTTGCCATTTCCTTCTCCAATGCATGAAAGTGAAAAGTGAAAGTGAAGTCACTCAGTCGTGTCCGACTCTTCGTGACCCCATGGACTGCAGCCTACCAGGCTCCTCCAACCATGGGATTTTCCAGGCAAGAGTACTGGAGTGGGGTGCCATTGCCTTTTCCAGAGTGAGTTATTAAAATAATATGAACATAAACAATAAGTCCTTATCCTCTTACCCAACCTTGGAGACTTCTGCATACCAGGGACTTTTGTTTTGAAAACAGAAGTCTTTTAATTAACTGATATTGAAAGCAACAGATATCATGTCTAATGCTATAGTGTGCAGCAGGTACATATACTGCAGCACCCTAAGTCATAATAGTAATAACCGCAACCAGAAATCACCTTCTCCTGGATTGCTCGTAGATACCCCGAGCCTGGAGTCACATCGCTATAGTGAGTGCATGTTTCCAGGAAGCAGAAAGAGTGCAGTTAGGCCCCAGGAAGTAAGAGAAACCAAATGAAATAAAACTCCAACAACTGTCATGGCTCTAAGTTTTATTTTAAAGCTGATTTATGTCCAATCCCCTGACAGGCTTCAGAAGGATGGAAATGCAGCCCCAATAAGCTGTCTGCCGAAGACAGTGGCTCAGCCAAAGAATGATGGCTTTGGAAAGTTGGTTAAACTATCTGTGCCAGTGCTCTCTCATGGGCAGCCAGGCAAGGGCTCAGGCATATTTCTCTGTGCTTGGTGGTGGGAGTGGGGATGTTGAAGAGGATGTTTCTCCTCTTCCAAAAATTCACCTAAGTCAATTAACATGAATAGTATATTATTATCTACCTCCTATTCTCATTTCAACCACATGCATACAGAATGATAACTCTCTGAAACCTGCTGATAGGGCTAACTGCTGATGAAAGGGGTGGTTCCCTGCAGAATTTCTCTCCTAATTTTTATGAAGACAGACAGAAACACAATCAAAGAATCCAAGAAAGTGATCCAAGTCATAACCTCACTAGATAGGTTTCTGCTTGGAGCCTATAGATTGGAGAGCCCCATATAGCTGCCTTAATTAGTATAGAATTACATTGTGTTGAATCCATAATCGGAAGAATTCTGAAAACCTATAGTTTATCTTTCAAAAAGGTTTACCAACTCTACCTTAAAAACACGAAGAGCTGCAAAACCCAAAGATTTAACAACAACAACAACAACAAAAACACAAGCATGAATATTTGACAGATAGGAAGAGAAAAAAAAACTGCTGGTAAGCTCCATACAGTTTTTAAAAAAATTCACCTGGTGCTCAAATTTCTAGATATTTCTAGGAGGAATATTAGGAGCCAATCACAAAGTTTCATGAAACAAATATAATGCTGAATTATGAGTTAGAAAACAGGCTATGTGATCTTGGGGAATCCTATAACTTCTCTCATCCTCAATTTTTCCAGATGGAATGGAACTACTAATACTTGCCCTGCCTCTCAGTCACTTTGTTCTGAGAATCAAATATGATGTGTACGAATATATTCTATAAATGCAAAGTTTTAGAAATTCTCATTCCATTAGCAAACTTTTAAAACAGTCCAATGAGAAGGAAAATCTTTATCAAAAGTGTGATAGACAAATGAAAGGCATTTCATTCTGTCTTGGAAATCAGACACTATTTTAAACATTAGATTTTCATCAACTGTTTTCTTTTAACTACTTTCTAGGCCTAAAACTTCACATTTATACTAGAGAATGCCTCTTTTGTGGATCTAAACTGGGACTTCAGAGTGAGTCATCTTTCACAGGAATATAACAGGAAAGAAGCAGTTTCTAAGCTAACTTTCCTATTGTTCCTAGAAAAATAGTCACAACAGAGCAAAAGCAGTTACTCTCTGTATTATTCAGAACATAAATTATGTACTCCAAAATATAATTAGCACTTGTATCTCTAACGTATAACTATACTTTCTGGTATGTATCTATCAAATTTTCATCTTAATAGTGATGACTCATAATAAAATTATGCATTCATCATTCCATTCATTAAACTGCTTAACTTACAGACTGTGCATGTAAACTGCAAATTCTCTGTGGGTGTGATGGCATCACTCTCACCCAGGCTTCAGTTCTCAACCTAGTATTTGTTAACATACACACATTCTTTCCAGAACAAGTTTTTTTTTTAATGTGCATTCAGAGAGCAGATGCTGTCAGAACTGTTATCAAGTCACGGATGCAGAGAGTACTCCCGCTGAATGTTTTGGCAATGTAGTTCTGAAATATCACTTTAGTTCCTGCCTTCTGCTGCCCCAAACTTCATTCTCCAGGGAACCATCCAAAAAAGCAATGCTACGAATAACTAAATTCAGTCCTCAGATCAGCTGTTTATGAAATGGTAGAACACGCTTTTAACAAATCCAGCATAGGTTCTCTCTCGTTGAAGGAGGTGTAAGTGCCAAAGATACTTTATTATCTGAAACTTCATTATAGGGAGGAACTAAGGGGACAGTTATTGGAATGCGATCCAGAAAGCAAAACAAAAACAAGAAATTCCGTCTTTTATGATCCAATAAGAGAGATTCTTCTTGCTCCACACTCCCTCTCTTTTCTCTAGCCAGGCCACCTTTTCTGCCCACTTTCTTTTCTCCTCTTTCCTATCATACCTCCTACTTCCTTCAGTGATAGGACCAAATCATGACAACCAGTCCCATCACTTCATGGCAAATAGATGGGGAAACAATGGTAACAGTGACAGACTATTTTCTTGGGCTCCAAAATCACTGAATATGGTGACTGCAGCCATGAAATTAAAAGACGCTTGTTCCTTGGAGGAAAAGCTATGACCAACCTAGACAGAGTATTAAAAAGCAGAGACATTACTTTGCCTACAAAGGTCCGTCTAGTCAAAGCTATGGTTTTTCCAGTAGTCATGTACAGATGTAAGAGCTGGACAATAAAAAAAAAGCTGAATGCCAAAGAACTGATATCTTCAAACTGTGGTATTGGGGAAGATTCTTGAGAATCCCTTGGACAGCAAGGAGATCAAACCAGTCAATCCTAAAGGAAGTCAGCCCTGAATATTAGTTGGAAAGACTGATGCTGAAGCTGAAGCTCCAATACTTTGACCACCTGATGAGAAGAACTGACCCATTGGAAAAGACCCTGATCCTGGGAACGACTGAAGACAGGAGGAGAAGGGGATGACAGAGGATAAGATGGTTGGATGGCATCACCAACTTGATGGACATGAGTTTAAGCAAGCTCCAGGAGATGGTGATGGACAGGAAAGCCTGGCGTGTTGCAGTCCATGGGGTCACAAAGAGTTGGACACAACTGTGCAACTGAACAATGATGACCTCCTATCTAATCATTTATCTTCACCAATAAAAACCAGCACTTATTTTAGTATTTCTGTTCACAAGAACTACTCTTCCCTTTCTGTGTACCCTGTCTCATTATCACTGAGTCTTACAATAGTCATTCCTGATCACCCCATTTTACAGGGGATGCTAACAGAGCCAAGTTTCAAAACCAGGCATCCTATTTCATAGCCTATATCCTCTTCCAATACCATGCTACCTCCAGAAATTCTTTCCTTCCTTCTTAAAGATCTCCGTCTCTCTTCTTTCCCTCCCTTTAGCTTCCCTTCCTCATTTCCTGCCCTTTCTGCATTACCTCAACACGCCATCTTTCACCCCATCCCACTGCCATCTGAACTGCCTCTTCTGGAAACCTGCTTCATCCTCAAAGAGGTCAAATCATTTTTGCTCCTCCAGAGACAGAGCCTCTCTGAAGCATCACTAACTATCTCTGCCCCAGTCCCAGCTTCTTCATCAACGTCCTATCCATATCTCTTAGATTATAAACAGCTATTTCCTAAAATGATCACACCGGAGACTGGAGGGAAGTGTCCAGCTGGGGAGAGGAGTTTCTCTCTCTTTCTCTCTCTCCCCACAAATCAGATATGGTGCTGTTAAAGGCTTTTAAATTGTCATTTAAACACTTCCTTACATTAAAAAAAGATTATTTGAGATATGTAATTTATAATATTACTCTTGTCATTTTTTAAAGAGAATATCATAAACTCATTTTCCATGAAATAATATTTCTTCCATTAAAAAACTTCTAAAGGATATGCTTGCCTATTTTTTAAAAAATCCACTGAATTTTTATTAAATGCTGAAAAATAATCTCCCAACAATTTCATTTTGGAATTCTCAGGCCTTCCTTCAGTGGTGTGAGTTACTCCAAGTACAAACTGAAAATGAGGTACTAAAGACAATAATTTTGTATTCCCCAGACTCTTTAAAACTGTGAAATTTAATTACTTGGCTAAGAAACACTTTCTCTTGCATGATCATGAGGCTAGTGAAAGGTTTTGGACAAAATACAAAAAAAAAATTACTTTTTTTCTACTTTAAGAACTGAAAATTTGAAAAAGCCTTTTTGTCCTATCAACATAATGAGAGCAGAATTATTTTTTGAAATTTAAATTATAATATTTTCTGATTTTGCCCCAGGGAAATCACTGTAAGAATACTTAATCAGAATGAAATGTGTTTACAGTTTGTGATACAAGGAGATTTTCTCACTAAGTCACACATTATTCTTGAAAAGAAATTGTTACCAATCTAATAGCAGCTAAAATTCACATGCAATTAGAGCAGGATAAAATCAACAACCAGAAGTTTAGGAAAGGATAAAAACAGACAGAAAGGGAAAAATATGTATTTTTTAAAAAATCAGATACCTGAGCAATTCAGATATTCAGTTCTTGCATATAATAAATAATAGATGCTATAATCATAACAATATTTCCAGATAACAAAAATACCAGCAATTAAATAGTGTTGATCTGCAATCATCTCCTTTGAGATTTTGTTTTGCAGTAGTTTTCGTTTGTTAATCCCACCTCATTTTCACTTCTATAGGCCAGTATAGTAGAGTTCCATATTCCGTCTACTGCTTTCTCTAAGCCCCTCCCCTGGAGCAGACCACTTGGTTTCCATAGTAACCAGTATAAAACTACTGCTCCTGGGGTAGCAGGAGGGGAGAAAGAAGAAGAGCAGAAGGAAAGGATTAAACCTGAGTAGTGGAAGCAGAACACATCCTCTGCGTCACTGTGAGCCACCAAGAACTTTCTTCTGCTTCCCTACTTGGAGTAGTACATAGAACTTTTCAGAGTAGCACTTCTAGCAAGTAATTACCGTCTTCTCTGACCAATGGTAAGAAATCCCTCTTCCACCTTCCATGATCACAACGGTCCAAAGTGGATCAAGGTAGTATACACTTCCCCATCCCTTGCACCCATCATTCATTCTTTCCATTTGGACAGTAGAGCCGGGCACATGACTACTTCAAACTGAGACATAGAGCTTGTAAATTAGTATGAAATAATAGGTGTGCTCATTGATCCTTTCAATCCCTTTGATAACTAATTTGAAATTTTATGTAAATGTATGCCCTGAATCCTACCCCCTCAGTAATGATGAGACCGTTTCCTATGGGGACTGATTCTTTTACCTAACTCCAGGGAATTCTTATTTTTGTAACCTAGAAGGGAACAATTCCCTTGATGCGAGTGAGAATTGTTTGGGGAATCCTAGAATGTTTATTCTCAACTTCACTTTACATGTAAAAACACCAATTTGCAAAAGGAATTCTCTCTCCTATAGTTAAAAGGAATTTGGCAATGTGATCCAGTAGGCAGGGTGGTGTCGATCTCAGTCTCAGTAAGGAAGTAGGAGCCCTCTCTCTCTTTTTAATATAAGAATTTGAAAGCAGTGGGGAACTGATGTTGGACCTATCACAGCATTGCTAACAGACAGCCTATTACAGTATTTAATAAAAACAGAAACAGCGTGCCCATCATAGGCTAATAAATCCTACCTCCTGCACGCTTTAAAAACAGTAAGAAGCAGCTTTAACGGAGCTTCAGATAACTAATTTCAAGCATGGCTGTCTAGCGTGCCTGTCACTCCTATTGTCCTTCCAAACTCTTTCAGACATTTTGAGCAGGGAGTATTAAAGCTATGAGTTAGCAAGGGTTGTGACATTAATGGTCCGGGAAGGCTTTAGGCACAAGAGGTAATGATGATTACCGGTGGCTATTTGGAGGACTGCACTGGATCGCTGTCATTAAAAATTAAGCGTGGCTTTTGAGGAAGATGTGACAACTACCGGAGGTAGGATTTGCATGTAAAACAAAGGAATCTGTTGCTGTTTCGTGCTTTTTTGTTTGCTCTGTGCTGTGTGGGTCGTGAATTGCAGGCAGGTGCAGAGTGAGAAGCAGGAAGGGGAGAGAGGGAGTGGGAGACCGATCTGCTTAAAGCAAAACACAGTGGATACTATTATGTTTTATGGCAGCAATGCCTCGAGGACAAACTGGCTCCAGACTCTTAGCCTGCTGAGTGTGCCTTCCACGTTGCTTTTCCCATGGAGTAGAATGCTTAGAGGTCATGGAGAAAACAGTTTGCTTCTTATCTGTGGTGCCAGCTGGGCTGTTGGTAGGGTTGAGCGAGGACTTTGGTGGGTGGGAGGCATAAAGGTCCGAGAAAAAAAAAAGAGGAAGCTGTCCTTAAGACTTGAAACCTGTTAGATAAATATTTTATTCCTATGGTCAGTATGCTTTAATAGCCAGAGACTAATTTTTTGAAAGGAAAATTAGAAGATTACAGTGGATTTCCCTGATAAAACTACTTTGAATTTAATCTATTATAAAAGAAAATTGGGTACCTTCGTCCATTTTGCATATTGAAAGGCTGATCCACACTGTATAAATGGTTTGGTTAAAGCAGATCAAGAGTTTTGTGCTAAAGAAGGAGCTTTCTCTCTGTTCCTGCTCTTGTTTTTAAACAACTGCCAGGGCTGCAGATGGAAATGGTGATTCCTTAGAGGTTACGGACTTGGTTCAGCTTTTTTTTCCTTTTTTTGTTTTTGTTTTTGAAAGAACAGCATAAAAGCTCAGTCCTCCTTGTGAGATGAGAGGGGCAGTTGGGTTCCAAAGTCCAGTGGATAATGAGTGGATTTGCAGGGGGAACTTACACTGTTTTGTACTTTATTATGGGATCAGTATAGCTCAGTCAGAGAAGGAAATGTCAGGAAATCATAAGCTTTTTTTTTTTTTTAGCAAAAAATTCAATGATCAAAAACCAGTGTTTCTCCAACTTGATGTATGGTGCAAGTTCCAGTATTTGTCATTGCATGTGACCCTCAATGTGAGGTGGCAGAAACGTAGTGACTGAATTGCTCCGTGCTATTGTGTTATTTCTCTATTAGACTTCACAAACTCCAAGATGTAAAGATGTTACTTTAGATTTTGAAAAACTATATTCTGATGCATTGTTTTGGTTATAATGAATGGTGAAGATACATAGAATAATTGTATATTCATAAAAGAATGTAATATTTTTCAGTGTATCTCAAACTTCTATAGTAATGTAGTATTAAGTAGAAATAAAAGTGACAGACAATTATGTTTTCAGCTAAATACTAGAATCAAGGCTAAGTGGGGCTTTTTCTCTTCTGTGATGCAGTTGAGTTTGCAAATCTGTGAGCTTCTGTGTATATAGTACCATTCACAAACATACAAAGTTGAAATCATTGCCCTGTTGTGTGTGGCATCTATGCTTAAAGTTGTGTGTTCCTTTATCCTAATAGTGTGATGACTGTTACTGAACCAATCATACTCCCTTGGCTAGTCTTTATGTGATCAAGAGCACATGTCCAAGAAACAATCATCAGGATATCTAGTGCAATTGATGGATATGACATTGTTTTCTGCTTCTATGGGGCTAGTGGAATGTGTGACCTTGACCTTGTAAAGTCTCATTCTCTAGCCAATTTTGTTCACCAATCAAAAGCTCATATACAGAAAAAGAGAGCTCATAATACATAAACAGAAACACACACATTTAGTCACTATTGTCAGATTACAACTGAATATTATTTCTGTTTTTTTCATTAATTTCATTCATTTGAAAAGAACTTTCACTGGTTCTGGTTTTACCAATATCTTCTGAATCTAATCTAATTAGGCATTTATTTTAGAGGCAATCTAACACATCAGAGTTGTCAGCAGAAGAAATTATTTTGCAGTGGTCATACCCATAACATTTTACTGATCAACTAAAATCACTTTTCATAATTTTTACAGCTTTGTGGGAAAAGGCTCTATATAATATTTTGGTAGTGTATTTGTTTATACTGAAATCCCTACAACATGAAAAATAAGGGGGAAATAAGATGATTTTTTTTCTTTCTCTGGTAGGGAAAGCCAAACCAAGTAATTTAGTCAAAATAACCTACTTTGTGTCACAAGTTAATTTCATTACCTGTTTACATAAATAGATACCAACCAAAACATTTCCAAATATTCTTTCCTTTTAGTTTCTGCTACATCTAGTAATGAAAAAGCAACAATGCTCCAGTTACACAGAAAGCAAGTGTGAAACCTACCCTGACATAAAAAAATAAGCAAAGCTTTGGTCAGTCTTTTTTTTCTGTCCCCACAGGTAGCCCAGCCCTTGTATCAGTCACCAAGACACAAGTTACTAAGGCCAGGATCATCATCTTTGTTCTCTGTTTCTCTCATATACACACCCAGTCATCATTCTACTTTATCAGTAAATATCAGACCAGACATTTCTCAAACTAGCACAGTCTTCTCTTTGATCATCTCTCTCCTTGTACTAAAATATGAAAATTAAATCTAAAAGTATTCCTGCTATTATATAAAATAAAACAGAAGACCACAATAATGTACATATAATCCTGATTTTAATGCATATGTGTGTATGATAAAAAAACTAGAAAAAAGCTGCACCAAAATGTTGGCAGTAGTTATGTCAGTGTGGTATTATTGATGTATTTTATTCTTTTTATTTGTTGCAAAGATTTTTGGAGTTTTTAATATTTTTTCAAAAAGAAACTATTATATTAATAGTCACAAGATTAACATCAAAATTTATCCATGTTTCTTTTCCAACCATGCTGCCATCTTTTCTCATTATCATACATTATATCACACACTACATCTTCACCCTAAATTCCAAAGTAATTTTTTGATCCAAGCAAGACTGAGGAGAAGTTCTATTTCCTATTAGACACCTTCCTCCTTGGGTTTCTTGTTACATCATGAAAAATTCAGCAACACCCTTTCTCAGAGACTGATTCCTACCTCAACTTAGATTTCTTAGAAAAGGAGAATGTGTGTGTGTGTATGTGTGTGTGTTTAATTCTATAGACAGAGTAATTTTTTTTAACATCCATCATTTACTGGTTCCTCATTATCTCCTAAATGTTTAAATGTCGGACTGATCTGTGACTCAGTTATAAATCTTTTTTTATCTATATTGTTGTTCAGTTCTGTCTGACACCTTGCAGCGCCACAGACTGCAGTACACCAGGCTTCCCTGTCTTTTGTCTATATACTTACCCCCTAAATGAGTCTCAAGTCCTTAGAAATTATAAACATCTCACAAATTCTAATTCCTAACCTAGACCTTTCCCCTAACCTCCAAACTTACATATTCAATTTCTTACAAAACTTAAATGCCTTATAAGCACCTTATACATAACATGCTGAAAGTCAAATTTCTGAATGTTCTCCTCCCATATTTCCCCCATGTATGTAAGTGGAAACTCTATTCTTCTACTTACTTGAGTCCTATTTGAATCCTCTCTTCCCTTGACACATCACAAATAATCCCATTGCCTCTACCTTTAAACTGTACCTAGAATTCAACTACTTCAGTATTCCCACTATAACCCCTCTGGGCAAGTTATCACCAACCCTTAGATTACTACAGTGTTTTCACTATTGATCTCTTGCTTCGTCCTCCCTGTGCTCCCATGTACCTATTCTATTCTGTACCCAACGTTAGTGGACATTTCAAAATTGGTTATATCATAATATCTTTTGCTCAAAATTCTCCAGTATCTTCCCATCTTATTTTACAGATAAAAGCCAAATCCTTCCAATGGCACACAGGCCATGCATGATCAGCAGCTGGGTTCCTCTCTGGCCCCTTCTGCTATGACTGTACTTCATTTCAGCCATACTGACCTCCCGGCTATTCCTCAAACATGCCACACACTCAAACCCCAGAGCCTTTAACTTTTCTGTGCCTGCAAAATTCTTCGCTCCATAGCCACTTGATTAAGTTTCTCACTTTTTTCTGGTCTCAGCCAAATGCCACTTTGTCAGAAAAGACTTCCCTGAAAACCTTGTTTCAAATCATACCCTTTGCACAGTTCTGATTCCTAGTCCCTGCTTTTTCTCTATAGTATACCAAATAATCCCTCAACATATCATACATTGAGTTTTTATTGCTTGTCTCTCTCCTATTAGAATGTAAACGCTATGCTGCTAAGCTGCTAAGTCGCTTAAGTCGTGTCCAACTCTGTGCAACCCCATAGAAGGCAGCCCACTAGGCTCCCCCGTCCCTGGGATTCTCCAGGCAAGAACACTGGAGTGGGTTGCCATTTCCTTCTCCAATGCATGAAAGAGAAAAGTGAAAGTGAAGTCGCTCAGTTGTGTCTGACTCCTTGCGACCCCATGGACTGCAGCCTACCAGGCTCCTCTCTCCATGGATTTTCCAGGCAAGAGTACTGGAGTGGGGTGCTATTGCCTTCTCCGAACACTATGAGAGTAAGGACTTTTGTTTTGTTTCCTGATGTATCCTATAGCACCAATAGTCAAGTGAATGAATAAACTGTTGAATGTAGGAACTGAACGTTTTCCCCCATCAAAATCCATTGCGTTAGGCTCCACGCAGAAGTTTTTCAACCCCAGGGTCAAATCTTTATGCCATAACATCTTTTCTTCTTTTAAAAAACAAAAAAAAAGATACTGAACACCTTGAAGAAAGTCAAGGAGATTTATCAAGATGATTTTCTTTCTCCTCCCTACATAGGAAGGAAAATAATCACATCACTGATCCCAATCTATGTCAAAGCAAATAAAAATTCAATTTTCCTCAATTTGATCTTATCCAAAAGTTGACTTCTATTTCAAAAAGGCATCTTCACAGATCTATATAAATGACTGAGGACATAGATGCATCCTATGTTTCCTGTGCTCTTCTGCTGATGGGGGAAGGGATGGCAAAGCTAGGTTGAAAGGTACAGTTGGAGTCAATATGCATCTCTGAGCCTACAAGGCCCAGTATCCTGTGCGGCACTAGGAATCACTCAATAACAATCAACAACTGTACTGTTCACTTACATTCATTTCTTTCTCTCAAAATCAGCATGATCAGTCTCCTGGTCTGGTTAACAGTGATCTCTTTACCACTCATAAAGTACATTTTCAAGTAAATAAGCTGTAATAAAAGAATCTTATTTTCCAAATTGAGTACAAATAGTAATTCCCAATATTTCTTGAATGCTCTATAGTGAAGAGAAGTGTAATCTGAAAAGGATATAAAATCTGAGACAAACACAGGCTTTAAGAATAGACAGGTTTGGTCTGAAATTTATCTTTTTCCTTCATAGCTGTGTGACCAGATTTTAATCTTAACAAGTCTCAGTTTCCTCACTGGTAAATGGTGATAATAATACCTACTTCTTTGGGTTAAAGATTAAATGTGATAATGTATGCCATTGCCCCCATTAGAGTACTGGGCACAGAGGAGATGCTTAAAAAGTAATAGTGTTTTCATTGTCATTTAATCTTTATACTGTGTCAGAGTAGTAAATATACTTTTCATTGAACAGGTAAGAAAACCAAGGTGTAGAGAATTTAATCATTAAAACTGCTCAAGATCAAAAAACTAGTAAGCTATTGAAATTTACTCTCCCTTCAGCCATAGAGACTCCTAATAAATAGGATGTCAGATTAACTATCTTTAATATATTTAGTGAGTAAAGGCTGCCAGTGATTAGGGAAATTTTTTTAAAAGGGAGAACCTGAAGAAAAGATTTTTCTCTCCTCTATGAACATGTGTATGCCTCATGGATTCATTCCTTAAACAAAAAGTAGACTCAAACTGCAGTGAAACTACTTAAATGAATGCTAACTTGCTTCTTAAGAAAAACCTCAGTCTCTAGAATGCAGTATAATGGAGCATGGAAACACCAGTCTCACAGCCATGGAGACCTTAGTTCGGATCCCAGATCTGCTCGTTCCTGTTGTTTAAACTTAGTTTGAGTCTCCTTTTCCTCAGCAGAAATGCAGATAATCATAGTACACACTGGGGTCATGAGGATTAAATGAAATAATCTATGCATAGCTGTTAGCCCTGTGCTTGGAACAAATTAAGTACATAATACATATGACCTATCACCACTTTAACTATCATTGCCTAAAATGAACTTTAAACATTTTGTGTATTATGACATGGTCTTTCTAGGCGGTGCAGTGGTAAAGAATCTGCCTGCCAATGCAAGAGATGCAGGAGACTCTGGTTCAATCTGTGGATCAGGAAGATCTCCTGGAGGAGGAAATGGCACCCCACTCCTATATTCTTGCCTGAAAAATCCCATGGACACAAGAGCCTGGTGGCCTACAGTCCATGGGGTCACAGAGAGTGGGACACCACTGAGAGACTGAGTGCACATACTATGACACTGAGAGTTTTGATTTCAAGTATCTCTTTAGTTCTTACTTCTTGCTTCTACATGCCTCTAAGCTCATTCAGTAGATATCATTTAAGAGTCATTTAAGCATTTAGACATCATATAAGAATTCAAGGTGTTTGAGCATCTGGTCAGCACTAGCAAAAGAATTTCCTGAAATGTATGATACTTGCTTATTTCTTATTAGAAATAAAATGAGAGATGAAAATTTGGAAAAATCAAGAAAATATCTGCTTTTTGAGACATGAAACCAAATTTTATAGATTTGTTTTTAAAGGACTTTAACCCAGTGTCTTTCTTCAGCCTTGTTGAGCTCCAGTTTCAACATTTCCTGTCTTCACTCTGCTTAAGGCTGTATGGGCTGAACTACTGGTAAATTGAATGCATCATCATCCAATATGACTTTTATGCAGGGCGTACATGAAATTGGCAATTAGCATCATCAATTATTCTAGATTTATATTACTAAATTCTTAATGCATAGCAATTTAACTTCATTTAATTGCTCAATAGAAATCAGTACCACCAATTAAACTATGGGGAAACTCAAATACTAATCTACTACATAGGCTAAACTTGAATAAGTTCTGAACTTCATCCTGCACCAAACAACTTTTCAGATTTCATCTTCTTGAAGGTTGGTTTGGGCCAGTAACTATTGTACTGTGTGGGTGTTTCCTTTAATATTTTGTCATTTCTCAAATCCACGTGCTTAAGTGCACCTGGTCCCAACAGTGATAGATCTCTCCAAAAATAGAGACATGCCATTGTCATTAAAATGTCACAGATTTTCAAGGTTTGATTTTTTAAAAAACTTTCACAAGAAATTGCTCCTTTTTGCTCTAAAATACTCAGTACATATTTCTACCATGGCCCTTAGCACACTGTGTTGTAATCTTTGGTTCACTTATCTGCTTGCCTCCTCCGCAGTGAAATTCTATGTCCCTAGAGGTTAAGGACTGGGTCATAGTCATAACAATATTTCCAGTGCTTAGTAGAGCTCATGGTAGTAAGTAAGTATTTCTTGAATAAATGAATCAATTATGCCTGTATTAGATTTCCTTCTTGAATAAATGAATCAGTGGTGTCTATACTTAACGGCAGAAAGTGAAGAAGAGCTAAAGAGCTTCTTGATGAAAGTGAAAGAGAAGAGTGAAAAAGTTGGCTTAAAACTCAACATTCAGAATACTAAGATCATGGCATCTGGTCCCATCACTCCATTGCAAATAGATGGGAAACAATGGAAACAGTGACAGACTTTATTTTGGGGGGCTCCAAAGTCATTGCAGATGGTGACTGCAGCCATGAAATTAAAAAATGCTTGCTCCTTGGAAGAAAAGTTATGACCAACCTAGACAGCATACTAAAAAGCAGAGACATTACTTTGCCAACAAAGGTACGT
Source organism: Capricornis sumatraensis (assembly GCF_032405125.1). NCBI lineage: Eukaryota > Metazoa > Chordata > Mammalia > Artiodactyla > Bovidae > Capricornis > Capricornis sumatraensis. Next base: position 194,737,663 of record NC_091069.1, on the reverse strand, counting down.
CTAGTCAAGGCTATGGTTTTCCCAGTAGTCATGTATGGATGTGAAAGTTGGACTATAAAGAAAGCTGAGCACCAGAGAATTGATGCTTTTAACTGTGGTGTTGGAGAAGACTCTTGAGAGTCCTTTGGACTGCAGGGAGATCCAACCACTCCATCCTAAAGGAAATCAGTCCTAGATATTCATTGGAAGGACTGATGCTGAAGCTGAAACTCCGATACTTTGGCCCCCTGATGCAAAGAACTGACTCATTTGAAAAGACCCTGTGCTGGGAAAGATCGAAGGTGGGTGGAGAAGTGGCAACAGAGGATGAGATGGCTGGATGGCATCACCAACTCAATGGACATGAGTCTGAGTAAACTTCGGGAGTTGGTGATGGACAGGGAGGCCTGGCATGCTGCAGTCCATGGGGTCACAAAGAGTCGGACACAACTGAGCAACTGAACTGATCTAAACTGAACTGATGGCTACACTAGGTTTCTTAGTATCCACTTTGACCCAAGGAGGGTAAATGACCAAGTGGATAACTCAGTCATGCACCTCAGAAACAGAGTGCGGCATGGAAGGAACTATGTTTTCAATAGTGAAGCCTGGACCTTCCATGGGCTTACTCCTTATTCACCTGTTGTCTCACCTCTTCTTACACTTAGGTCCTTTCAGGTGCATTAGTGACTGTTTCTCCATCCTTTCCTTGCTACTGTCTATCCACAGTCACTACCCGATCTTGTGAAGAGTATGACGGGACGTTCCATTCGAAGCCAACTTGGAGTCTGACAGCCTCAGACAGCAAATTCCTAAACTCCTCCTCATCAAAGCCAGGGTGACAGACGAGCCCGGGTGAGGATTTCAGATCACAGGGAGGGGAGGGAATAAATCAGTTGTCAAAATGCCAAGCCTGTCAACTTCTTAGGAAAGAAAGAGAAGATGCTTATATTACTAGACAGAAAGGTTTTGGTTTACATTTGCCAGCATTTGTACTAAATGAGGAAAATTTCAGACGAATCCCATATGCAGGTTCCTTGTCACCTTGGTGTTTTCCTGTGTGAAATTAAAACTCCAGAACATTTTGGACATAAGAGCTCATTTTCAGCATTCCATAAATCCACTTAATGAGTAAAAAAGAACAGTTAGGCAAGTAGTAAAATATATAACTACATTTTAAAGTATAATTTTAGACTAGATAATTATGTTGCAGACTCCTTGAGAGCAGACAGTATGTTTTTTACAATTCTCAGGTGAATAGAACTGTATTAAGTATATATCATGCTTTTAAGGGAACTTTTTGACTGATATACACTCCCCTCTTAACACTATGTTGTTGTTCAGTTGCTCAATCATATTCGACTCTTTGTGACCCCACGGACTGCAGCACGCCAGGCTTCCCTATTCCCTGAGGTAAAGCCATATTACAGAAGTTATATTACCATGATAAGAATTTAACACCTTATCATTATTTACCAGGCTGCTGGACTGGACATTTAGGGTTCTAGAAACTACACCAGTCTTAATTCCACTGGATCCTCTTCTGCACTACGGTGTAGACAAGGCTGTTATGGAAGAGGAAGGAAAGAAGAGCTTGTGAATCCTGAGGTTGCTCGTTATTCATAGAATTGTATTAACTCACAGGCATTTGCAATTGGAAATGATTTACAAAACCAACCCATGTAGGCTTCTACCAAAGGAGGATTCAATTTGGAATTTGGTCAAAACAAAGCCTTTACAACACTATGCAAGTCTGGGGGATTCCACTGTATTTTGTGACATAGTTCAGGACTTTAAAAATAATTAGTTTGGTTTTGTCAGACTAAGTTTTTTTTATTATTATTATTGTTTAATTTTTTTAACTGGGAAGCTGGTAAGAGTCATGTGCCTGACTCCATAATTCTTATCTACAAAAGTAAAGTATCTTTCAAAGTGAAACTCAGAAAGTTGAAAAATAGGCAGCAATTCAAATGCAAATCTAGAACTTTTCTTGCTCTGCATCAGATGCAGAAGATTGCTGTGGCCATGCTGCATAAAGCACTTTATGAGAAGGAGAAAGAAACCCTTGGTAAATCTTTCCCAAGACATAATTTTTGAGTTTCGTTGTGTATGAGCATCCAAAAATGTCTGACCATAGAAAGAATTTATAGCTCTATGAAGCTGAACTATAATTTTCTCAAAGGGGTTATATTTCTGAGTAAATCTGGGACCACTGATTTTCTTTGGATAATTTTTAATTTTCCAATTTATTCCAAATGAAGAAAATGGAGGCAGGAGGGCGAGGGGACAACAAACTGAAATCCAGAAGAAAATAATACCTAACTTTAGACAAAATTGCAACAGGACTGGTCCAGTTTCTTCCTCTCTGTGAGGATGATCAATGACTGGTTTAACTTCACTTCCTGGTGGTTGTTTTTTTGATCCTGTGTGGTGCTTGGGAACAGCCATGTGGGGCTCTCTGTGTAGACAACTCAAGGTAACTATTTGCTTTAAAAACATAAAAATAGAATAGCACAGGACTCAATTCTCTGCTGGAATGAATCAAAAGAAAAGAGAGAGGGAAATAAAGTTCATATCAAAAGGAAAAGGAAGGCCTAGATAATATGTTACCAAATTTGGGAAAATCTTTCCAGGTATATAAAAGACAACAATAGCCCTGATGTGGAGAAAAGTGGCTAGAGAATATCTATTACGACCTGCTTCTCAGTCTTCCAGGCCTGTTTCCTCATTGACAAGTGGATTTATTATTGCTAAACTGAAACTGAGAAAAGAAAAAAACGTGGTACAAAGAAAACAGAAGATGATTCATATCTATATGAAAAGTTGCCTGTGTGTAATTTTGATTTCAGATAGTTTAGTAGATTCTTCCCATTGGCTTATGAATGTGTTCAGGTGTCCAGGTCCGTGCTTTTAAAAAACAAAAAAATCTATTCTCCATCTTCCCACTCATTATCAATCCTCATTTTATATCTGCATTCCTTCAAGTATTCATTCATTTATTTAACAAAACTGAGTTGAACTTTCACTGTGGGCTAAACACTGTGATGGGTTTGGGGGTTACAATGTTGAGCCAAATCAAAATGAACCCCTCCCCCTCAATCATGGAGGTGACAGTCCTGAATGAGATAGTATTCATATGGTCCCACAAATAAATATACAATCTCAAAGGTAGTAAACACTAAGATTATTTAATTGGAGACATTAGGGTAGTCAAGGATGTCAGGGAAAGCTTCTCTGAAAAGGTGATGACTGAGTTGTTTAATGAAGAAGCATAAAAGTGAAAGAAAAAGAGCAAGTGTAAAAGCAGCAGGGATGAGAAGAGAAGCTTTCTAGGCAAAGAGAAAGCATGAGCAAAGGCTAACTCGTGGCTGTTCACTTATTCAACATCAACCAAGTGCCATGTGTGTGTGTGTGTGTGTGTGTGTGTGTGTGTGTGTGAGGGTTGGGGGGAGGAGCGGAGAAGGGGAATTTCTGGCCCTCATGGAGCTTGTTGTTGTTCAGTTGCTAAGTCGTGTCTGACTCTTTGCGACCCCATGGACTGCAGCACGCCAGGCTTCCCTGTCCTTTACTCTCTACCAGAGTTTGCTCAAACTCATGTCCATTGAGTTGGTGATGCCATCCAACCACCTCATCCTCTGTTGCCCACTTCTCCTCCTGCCCTCAATCTTTCCCAGCATCAGAGTCTTTTCCAGTGAGTCAGCTGTTCACATCAGGTAGTTACATTCTAATGAAAATTAGTAAATTAAAAAAATAGTAAATAGATAAAAAGGAAGCCTGTTAGAGAGAGTAGATGAGGACTGTGTCTCTAGTAGATGGCCAGTATGGCTGGAGGGCAGGAATCAAGCAACATGTGGTTAAAGATAAGGCTGGAAAGGCAAGATCTTGGCTAGTTAGGACCTTGCAGGCCATGTTAAGTGTTTGCTGCTCTTTATTCTAAGAGCAGTGGAAAAGTATCCATGATGTTAAACAGGGGGCTGATTAGATATTTGTGCTTTGCAAAGGTATCTCTGCTGCAATGTGATGATCAAAGGGGAGAAGGTCAGGAGTGGACACAGAGAAGCCAGTTGAAAGGCTGTAGTGTAATCCATATGATGATAGCCCAGGCCAGGAGGCAGCATGATGGCAGAAAGTAGACAGGAGACATATGTAGGCAGTCACATCAGAGGGTTGGTGAGGGGCTAGTTTTGAGAGTAGATGGGTGAAGAAGGAGGTGGCAAGGATCACGTTAGATTTCTGGCTTGAATAACTGGATAGATGGTGAGGTTATGGAACACTGGAAAGTGACCAGAGTTTTCTTTCATCAAAAAACATTTTGAAATTGTGGTTTGTACTTACTCTCCACTTTCTTGCTCCTTATTTATTTTTAAGGCACTGGTGCATCATTTCTGACCACACTGCTTTCCTGTGACTGCCCTCTTCACCCTTTCTAAGAATCTTTAATCATCCAATTTGTTGACCTTTTCACAACCCCCAGGATTCTTGATCACTCTACAGCATTCAAATCTGTGGACTATCCTGTCTCTTTCCGTGTCTCTCTTTCTCTCTTTGTCTCTCTTTCTCTCTCTCTGGCTCTCTGTCTAATTTTTTTTTTCTCCCTTGAAATCCTTTCTTCCCTTGACTTTAATCATGTTTAACTTCCCAGGTCCCCTCCTGCCTTATGATTTTTCCCTATCTTTCCTCTTTACTGGGTCTTCTTTTTCCTTTTCCATCTTTTTACATCCTTTCATTAGTAATTGAAAGTATTACCTGTCTACACCTATAGCTTAAACCATCTCTCTAAGTGTGACCTGGCCCCTAAGTCAAGTCCTATGTTGCCTGCTACCTGGTAGACATTTCCCTGTGGCTGCCATTTTACACTGCGAAATTCATTTGGCAAAACTAAACTCATTTTAAGACCTAATAAACCCACTCTGTTTCATGTTACTATTCATTGTGCCACTTGTTGCCCAGGTTTTGACACCAACTACGGTCTTTGAATCCTTTTCTAACTGTAGACCTAACCAACCTGAGCCCTGTTGATTCTTCCTACAAAATATCTTTTACATCTGTGCCTTTTATGCCTCCCTATGCAAATGAGAACCTTCATTCTCACACCTTGGTTATGAGGATAGTTTGCTAGCCAGCCTCCTTGCTCCTGGTCTGATTTTTCAAAATGCTGTCCTTAAATCACCTACACAAGAATGACCAGGGAAGTTTTTAAAAAATATCAATTTGTGTGGCTTACGTTTAATCAGAATCTTTTGGGGTGAGACCTGAAAGTTTATCAAACACCCAAAGTAGATCTGTTGCACACAAAGTTTGAGAAAAACTGCTCAACCCTTTCCCAGCCTATTTTCTTCTACATAGATCCTCCTGCGCTTTAACATAGTTACAGAGCATGACCTTGGAGCTCCTTTAATCACAGCCCTTCCACGACTCTTGTTTAATCAAGCAAATAAAGTCTTCTCCAGGGACTGGAAATCAAGATTCTCCAATTTCTAGTATCCTGATAAGTTTCCAGCCTAATCTTTACCTTCCTCTTCTCACTCTGTATTACAACTTTGCTCCTTGGCCCAATGCTTTTCTGACATCCCAGGACGGTCTCTCACCACCTTCACTTTCACCTATCAAACTCCTATCAGCCCTCCAATGGCCCCTTCTGGATATAACCTTCTCTTATCCCTTTTCCATCTGCTTTACCCTTTGCATCCCTTGCCCTCCAATCTAGAAGGGACTTCTCTCCAGTCTCTGAACTCTTTCAGCAGATTTTACCTTTGGCTAGTTCCTATCACACTGTTATACATTGTTTTTATTGTTTATATTATTCAATTTATAAATTTTATAAAGAGGGGAACTGTATTTTATAAAAGGACAGACTTAAGGAATAAAAAGGTGACCTGACTTTGAATACCATCTAGTATGTGTCCTTTGGCAAATCATTTAACTTCTCTGAACTTTGTCTCTATTAGTTAAATGGGATAGTATCACATACATTACAAGATTTTGTTCAATATAACAAAGTGTCTTTAAAACATTGAGCCATGTGAAATTTCCTATATTCAGTTATTTTCACCTATAGAAAAATGGTCTTTTATTAGTAGTAGTAATCTATATTTTAGTATGTGCTGTGCTGTGCTTAGTCACTCAGTTGTATCTGCCTCTTTGCAACCCCATGGACTGTAGTGTAGCCTGCCAGGCTCCTCTGTCCATGGGGATTCTCCAGGTAAAAATACTGGAATGGGTTGCCATGCCCTCCTCCAGGGGATCTTCCCAACGCAGGGATCGAACCCAGGTCTCCCACATTGCAGGTGGATTCCTTACCACCTGAGTCACCAGGGAAGACCAAGAATATTGAAGTGGGTACCCTATATCCCTTCTCCAGCGGATCTTTCCAACCCAGGAATCAAACCAGGGTCTCCTGCATTGCAAGTGGATTCTTTACCAGCTGAGCTTCCAGAGAAGCCTATATTTTAGTATGTGTGTGTGTGTTAGCCACTCAGTCATGTCTGACTATTTGCGACCCCACAGACTGTAGCCCGCCAGGCTTCTCTGTCCATGGAATTCTCCAGGCAAGAATACTGGAGTGAATTGCCATTCCCTTCTCCAGAGGAACTTCCCAATTGTTGTGTCCCATATTATGCTTGCATTCACTTCATACATCATCCCCTTGCCCACTGAATATGTATATATTACCCCTTGCTCACTGAAAGTATCTAACTATTGTTTAGTTGCTCAGTCCTGTCTGACTCTTTTGAGACCCTAGGGACTGTAGCCTGCCAGACTCCTCTGTCCGTGGGATTTCCCTAGTCAAGAATATTGGAGTGGGTTGCCATTTCCTTCTCCAGGGGATCTTATGGACCCAGGGATCAAACCTGCATCTCCTGCTTGGCAGACAGATTCTTTACCACTGAGCCATCAAGGAAGCCCTATCTATCTGTATATCTTTGTTATTGGCCTGAAGAGATAGAGAGAAAAGAACACTGCACAACATGAAGCAGGCAAACTATTAATCTCCCTCAGTGGTTGCCCTTGCCTGTTCCTTTTTCAAAGCAGGTGAACAAACAGCAATGTTAACAATAAGCTAAAGCAAGCTCTTTTCTAATGAGAGAGTTCTGTTAAATAAAGGTCAGCAGGAAAAGTAACAACACTCATTGTCTCTTGTTTACGATCCATCTGGGCATCACACAAACTTGCTCAAATTTCTCCCCTGAGCATTACCTAACCTAGAGTTTATCTAAATCACATTACACTCCACCCTGGCTGGGATTCTTTACCATTAATCCACTAACCAGAACAGCAATGATGTTTTCAGATGCAACCTCTAAGGAAAATATGCACATTTTATCTCTTAAGCTATCTTTCTCTATCCCTGCAATACTATGAAAAAGTCTCTGTACCAGTTAACACAAAGGAAATTCTTAGTTTGAGAAAATCACAGTTATATTGGTTATAAAGGTAAATGAACAAGGAAGGAAGGAGTTTGTGTTGTTTGTATGTTCTTAGTGGTGACTCTTTAGACTTAGCAGCCCAAAGAGGATTTTCTGTCTAATGTTCCCTTTGTAGAAAAATAATTTATTTCAACAAGGCATTATGCTAAAAGAGGTCCTCCAGGAGATTACAAATTTATCAGAAATTATTTCAAGTTGCAGGAGTTAAGAATGAGACAAGTGCCTTAAGAAATGTACAGAGTACTTTGAGTATTTTAATAAATACTACAAATAGAAGCTAGTGTAAGTGAAAGAAAATGAAAGTCGCTCAGTCGTGCCTGACTCTTTGTGATCCCATGGACTATAGTGCATGGAATTCTCCAGGCCAGAATAATGGAGTGGGTAGCCTTTCCCTTCTCCAGGGGATCTTCCCAACCCAGGAATTGAACCGGGATCCTGCATTGCAGGGGGATTCTGTATCAACTGAGCTATGAGGGAAGCCCCAAATAGAAGCTAGGAAAAGAACAAAACCCCAAGAAGAAACTACAGTGTTAACAGGGTTTCAATCTCTCTACAGCAGTTATGTGACAGTTAAGTCACACTAAGCAAGTTAATTCACATCTATGTGCCTCAGTTTCCTCTTCCATAAAACAGGGCCATAATACACCTAAAAATTTGTGTAAGTTACACAGCATCATGATGCCAGGGAGCTAGCACAGCACACACTCAGGGGCCTCTCAAGAAGTGGCCCCTCTTGCTTTTATTAATGCGGGAGTAAGTCATCATGTCAGAGAAGGCAACGGCACCCCACTCCAGTATTCTTGCCTGGCAAATCCCATGGACGGAGGAGCCTGGTAGGCTGCAGTCCATGGGGTTGCTAAGAGTCAGACACGACTGAGCGACTTCACTTTTCACTTTCATGCATTGGAGAAGGAAATGGCAACCCACTCCAGTGTTCTCACCTGGAGAATCCCAGGGACAGAGGAGCCTAGTGGGCTGCCATGTATGGGGTCGCACAGAGTCGGACACGACTGAAGTGACTTAGCAGCAGTAGCAGCAGCAAGTCATCATGTTAAATATTGCCGCTGCTGCTAAGTCGCTTCAGTCGTGTCCGACTCTGTGCGACCCCATACACGGCAGCCCACCAGGCTCCCCCATCCCAGGGATTCTCCAAGCAAGAATACTGGAGTGTCAAATATTACAGAGTTCAAATAGGAAGAAGGGCTTTGGATTCTGTGATTTGGGATTGTGAAGTAGGAGATCATTTTCCAAAACAAAGGTAAAACATTAAAATCAGTTTCAATGGCATAAAAAGACCGAGCAGATGGTGAGGAAGCAGACCATTGTTTAAAGGAAATTTTCCCCCCAAAGGAAAGCAAGAGTGAGAGCAGCTGACAAAGAGCCAGTAAAGACATAGGATCTTTCTTTTGGCAGGCTGGCCATGAGGGCCTCTTGGTAGTTGATGAACGAGCATCTTATCTTAATTTGCAGGTAACATGTTGAATTCACACTGAACTCATATCCTAGAAGTCCTATAACTCTGGGCAGTGGGCATTATCACTCTCGTTTTAAGACAGGGAAACTGAAGTCCAAAGACATTGAAAGTCCTGCCCCAAGTCCCAGAGCAAATAATGGCAGAACCAGCATTCCAGCCAGTTCCTCTGACTCTAACCCCCGGGCCACATTGCCCACCTAAATATGGACCCATCACCTCTGCCTCTGGAGCCTGTTTCACCAATCACAGACATTTCCAGAGAAGATTGGGAGATGATAACCATGGAGAAATATCAGCTCATTTTTTAATGGTCACTGCTAACAAGACCTTAAAAATGTCCACAATGATACACATCATTTATTGAGCACTTTGTAGATGGCAGGCCCTTTACACAACATTGACTGTAGCTTGTGAGCCCATAGTAAGTTCAAGGCATTGTGCTAAGCATTTGACACACATTCTCTCATGCATACATCAGAACAGCCCCAGGAAATGAGTGCTCATAGTAATCCATTTTATGCTTGAGAAAACTGAGGCTCAGAGAGCGGTGGGCTTGCCCAAGGCAATACAGCTTATAAGTAGAGAAGCTGAGGTTCAAGATGAATCAGGCTGTCTCCCAAATTTTCATGCATTTTATTTACCATCCACTGGCCATTTGACACATTTGCTACCCTGGTGCCAATGTGCACAAGCTCCCTTGTGCAGGATGGACTGTGAGGTCCCAAGAAGACCATGCCCAGGGTTCAAGAAAAACAGAGGGAAGCAGAGGACTCGTGCACAAAGGTCTTGCTAGCAGCTGACCCAGGCAATCTGCTTTCCTGTGGATTAACATCTATCTCTGCTCTCTCCTTACCCACTAAGTAAACCCCTAATGCATGGTGCTGGCCCTCAGCCAGATGCTGACCAAGGTTTACAGATATGATTCTAAACGATAACTGTCGAGGAACGATTTAACAGCACTTGCACCACCAGCTTCTACACTGAGAAGTAGTAAAAGACAAAGGAAAGATAAGTAAAGGAGCGAAATGATTCATAACAGATTTTACATTTTTTAAAACATATGATCAAATGGCTTTTCTATTTTTTCCTTAATCTTATCTTTTGAATAACAAAACAAAAAAATAATTCTATTCTTCTGCCAACCAACCTCCAAGCTAATTCAGGTTGACAACCCATTTCAGATAAAATATAAATTATGTCCCAGTTCTCTTTACCTAATACTTTCCATAACCTAATACATATCAGTGGCATCATAAGCTTTATTTCCTTCCCATCCCATTTTCTCAAAATTGACCTTGACCTTATCAGTGTAGTGCATGAGCTGCTTCCCTGTAAAATTACCTTTCCTCAGTCTAAGTAGAATCTGGATCACAGGTCCTTCCGCTTCTATTGTTGTTTTTGTAACTGTTTTACTCAAGCAAATATAATAATTATCCTTGCTTTTCCTTAAATTATAGAAATTTAAACACTCTATTACCTTGAAATTATTATAATTTGTATTCAAAAGTAATGACCTAATAAGCTATACATTTTAAGCCTCAGTGGTCTGTTGGATTTGTGAATAAACGCCACAGTCAATTCTAACAGCACCCTTAATAGTGTTTAGATTTCTTCCTTCTTAGCTAGGTAGTACAGTTTGATGTTATCTGTATTTCAAAGCCATATTAAGAGCTAAGGATTTCTTACTGGTATCTCCTCAATAAAGATTAACAAGAGGAAAAAAACCACCTTATGCCAAAGGGTTGTCTTAGCTGAATTTTTATCACTGCTTGTCAACAAATTTCCTCTAAAATGATATCAAATTAGTTCATATTCACCAAAGCAAATCAATTTTAATAAAACATTAAAATGAAATTCAAACTGAACCTTCACCTGAAACATGAATTTCTAAATTGTTGTTCAACGAAAGTCAGTTATGATTTATGACAGATATATGAAATGTGAGGAAGAAAACAGATTTTCTTTATTATCCTACCTAAGTACCATCTGGCACCATGCTAAAAAAAATAAAAACCAAAGAATTTGATTTGGGGCTAGCCTTGGTCTGGATGTGTTTACAAGATTAGATGAAAAATTTTTGAAAGATGTTCTAGATATTGGCCAACATAAATTTTTAAGGATGCCTGTTGAGAACAAAATTAAAAAGCAGATACATGGGCAAGCCACTTGAGTGCAAGAAATGAGGGGGAGTGTGCCCGAGAGACAGAAAGGGACAGAATATGGAGCTGAGGACAGGAAGGTCACCTAGCACTGGGCATTTGTTGGCTGGTTAACTTCAGAGATTCTTACACCAGGGGTTGTTCATATTGGCTTCCCTGAAAATAAACTCAAGAGAGATGATGGTAGGCAGAAAAGAGAGAGTAGATAACTGAAAGAAAGCACTGCAAAAGAACATCCCAGGACCAAACTATTTTAGCAAAAAATATTAAAATTAATAGCTAACATTTATTGACAAGACAAAATGTAAACCACAATCACAGAAAACTAACCAATCTGATTAGTTTAACCAGTGAAACTTGTCTAACTCAATGAAACTAGGAGCCATGCCATGTAGGGCCCCCCAGGATGGATGGGTCATAGTGGAGAGTTCTGACAAAACGTGGTCCACTGGAGAAGGGAATGGCAAACCACTTCAGTATTCTTGCCTTGAGAACCCCATGAACAGTATGAAAAGGCAAAAAGATAGGTCACTGAAAGATGACTCCCCAGGTCAGTAGATGCTCGATATGCTACTGGAGATCAGTGGAGAAATAACTCCAGAAAGAATGAAGAGACAGAGCCAAAGCAAAACAACACCCAGATGTGGATGTGACTTGTGATGGAAGTAAAGTCCAATGCTGTAAAGAGCAATATTGCATAGGAACCTGGAATGTTAGGTCCATGAATCAAGGCAAATTGGAAGTGATCAAACAGGACATGGCAAGAATGAACATTGACATTTTAGGAATCAATGAACTAAAATGGACTGGAATGGGTGAATTTAACCCAGATGACCATTACATCTACTACTGTGGGCAAGAATCTCTTAGAAGAAAGGGAGTAACCATCATAGCAAACAAAAGAGTCCAAATTGCAGTACTTGGATGCAATCTCAAAAATGACGGAATGATCTCTGTTAGTTTCCAAGGCAAACCGTTCAATTACACAGTAATCCAAGTCTATGCCCCGACCAATAATGCTGAAGAAGATAAAGCTGAATGGTTCTATGAAGACCTACAAGAACTTCTAGAACTAACACCCAAAAAAGATATTCTTTTTATATAGAGGACTCTAATGCAAAAGTAGGAAGTCAAGAAATACTTGGATTAACAGGCAAATTTGGCCTAAATTTGGTACAGAATGAAGCAGGGCAAAAGCTAGTAGAGTTTTGCCAAGAGAATGCACTGGTTATACCAAACACCTTCTTCTAACAATACAAGAGAAGACTCTACACATGAACGTCACCAGATGGTCAACATCAAAATCAGACTGATTATATTCTTTGCAGCCGAAAATGGAGAAGCTCTATGCAGTCAGCAAAAGCAAGACCAGGAGCTGACTGTGGTCTTAAGATCATTAACTCCTTATTGCCAAATTCAGATTAAATTGAAGAAAGTAGGGAAAACCACTAGACCATTAAGGTATGACCTAAATCAAATCCTTTGTGATTATACAGTGGAAGTGAGAAATAGATTTAAGGGATTAGATCTGAAAGACGAGTGCCTGAAGAACTATGGACAGAGGTTCATGACACTATACAGGAGGCAGGGATCAAGACCATACCCAAGAAAAAGAAATGCAAAAAGGCAAAATGGTTGTCTGAGGAGGCCTTACAAATAGCTGAGAATAGAAGAGAAGTGAAAGGCAAAGGAGAAAAGGAAAGATACACCCTTTGAATGCAGAGTTCCAAAGAATAACAAGGAAAGATAAAGCCTTCCTCAGAGATGAATGCAAAGAAATAGAGGAAAACAGTAGAATGGGAAAGACTAGAGATCTCTTCAAGGAAATTAGAGATACCAGGAGAACATTTCATGAAAAAATGAGTAAAACAGAGGACAGAAATTGTATGGACTTAACCGAATCAGAAGATATTAAGAAGAGGTGGCAAGAATACACAGAAGAACTATTCAAAAAGATCTTCATGACCCAGATAATCACGATGGTGTGGTCACTTACCTGACATCCTGGAATGCGAAGTCAAGTGGGCCTTAGGAAGCATCACTACAAACAAAGCTAGTGCAGGTGATGGAATTCCAGTGGAGCTATTTCAAATCCTAAAAGATGATGCTGTGAAAGGGCTGCACTCAATATGTCAGCAAATATGGAAAACGCAGCAGTGGCCACAGGACTGAAAAAGGTCAGTTTTCATTGCAATCCCAAAGAAAGGCAATGCCAAAGAATGTTCAAACTACCGCACAATTGCACTCATCTCACACACTAGCAAAGTAATGCCAAAAATTCTCCAAGCCAGGCTTCAACAGTATGTAAACCATGAAATTCCAGATGTTCAAGCTGGATTTAGAAAAGGCAGAGGAACCAGAGAACAAATTGCCAACATCCATTGGATCATCGAAAAAGCAAGAGAGTTCCAGAAAAACATCTATTTCTGCTTTATTGACTATGCCAAAGCCGAACTGTGGAAAACTCTGAAAGAGATGGGAATACCAGACCACCTGATCTGCCTCTTGAGAAATCTGTATGCAGGTCAAGAAGCAACAGTTAGAACCGGACATGGAACAACAGTCTGGTTCCAAATCGGGTAAGGAGTATATCAAGGTTGTATATTGTCACCCTGCTTATTTAACTTATATGCACAGTATATCAGAAGAAATGCTGGACTGGATGAGGCACAAGCTGGAATCAAGATTGCCAGGAGAAATATCAATAACCTCAGTTGTGCAGATGACACCACCGTTATGAAAGAAAATGAAGAAGAACTAAAGAGCTTCTTGATGAAAGTGAAAGAGAAGAGTGAAAAAGTTGGCTTAAAACTCACCATTCCAAAAACTAAGATCATGGCATATGGTCCCATCACTTCATGGCAAATAGATGGGGAAACAATAGAAACAGTGACAGACTTCATTTTCTTGGGCTCCAAAATCACTGAATATGGTGACTACAGCCATAAAATTAAAGACACTTGCTCCTTGGAAGAAAAGTTATGATCAACCTCGACAGCATACTAAAAAGCAGAAACAGTACTCTGCCAACAAAGGTCCGTCTAGTCAAAGCTAGGGTTTTTTCAATGGTCATGTATGGATGTGAGAGTTGGACTGAAAAGAAAGCTGAGCACCAAAGAACTGATGCTTTTGAACTGTGGTGTTGGCGAAGACTCTTGAGAGTCCCTTGGACAGCAAGGAGATCCAACCAGTCCATCCTAAAGGAAATCAATCCTGAATATTCATTGGAAGGACTGATGCTGAAGCTGAAACTCCAATAATTTGGCCCCCCTAATGGGAAGAACTCACTCATTTGAAAGGACTCTGATGCTGGGAACGATTGAAGGCAAGAGGAGAAGGGGACGACTGAGGATGAGATAGTTGGATGGCATCACCGACTCAATGGACATGAGTTTGAGTAGGCTCTGGGAGTTGGTGATGAACAGGGAAGCCTAGTGTGCTGCAGTTCATGGGGTGACAAAGAGTCGGACACAACTGAGCAACTGAACTGAACTGAACATATTTACTACTGATTTATGTGTCAGGATCCACGCTGCACCATATCATCTCATTCTGATGATAAACCTATGAATACGTTTTCTTATCATCTCTATTTTTCAGATAAACTGAGATACAGAAAAATCCAGCAACTCACCCAAAGATACAGAGTTAATGTGAATCAAGACTTTGATTCAATCTCAGATGATCCATTTCTGATTCTAAAGTCCTTACTCTTAATCAGTATTTCCAAGAAATTCCAAAAAACTGCATCAATAATAACTTTAAGATGATATGGTTATAATTAAATTTGAATGAATTTCTAATAAAGATTCAAAACAAATATTTATTAGATTTAAGTCTTAAAACTTCAATTGGTAACAAAACACTATGCCTATTCCTCATTTGTCATTAGAGAAAGTAACTTAAAATCATAGTGAAATTTAGAGAGTACATAACAATTTATATTTAAAGGAAAAACGTTTGTTCTCTCATCAGAATCACCTAAAATCATATTAGAAAAGATATCAAAAAAAAAAAAGAAAAGACAATCACTTCCTTTTTCTCTGATATAGAAAAAGTCACCCAATGGTAAATCAATTTAATTGCGTCCTTCTTTACAATTATTGGACCCCTTTCAAGACAAAGCACGTATGCATTTGCTTCTCTTTTAAAAAACTCAAATTCACACTACTTCTATTAAATTAGTATAATTTAAATTCAGAATCAGTAGCCTAGTAAGATACTTAAAATGAGTAAAAAGATTAGAACATGCTTCTCTGACCTCATGTTGTAAGCAAAATAGTATTGATCACTACTACTCAGAAAAAGTACTATCTGTGTTATCAAAAGCATATGAGTGTTATGTAAGGACATAGGTCCCTGCACATGACTTTATCATGGGTTGAAAGGTCAAGGGAGGACTTCACAAGGTTGTCAAACAAATTCTTCCTCAATTGTTACCTGATAAGAGTATATGACCAAGTCCAAAGTCCGTGTTACTTTAACCTGGATTTCTCAAAGACAATGCTTTAGGATGAAAAGAGAGATGATATAAAGGATGGACCTACAGACTACAAGAGCTGGCATATTAGAGCGTCCTCACTCGCTGCAACTGAAAGCCCCCATGCTGCCTCCTGCTCAGGTTGACTCTTTGGAATCAGCTGGAAAGCTGCAAGAACAATGAGAATCAAGAGAAAGAATGCACAAACATTTTTACTCTTTTTTAGCAATAAAACAGCTCTTCACCATCCACGAAACTTTCCCTATCAAAGGGTCTGCTTCCCTATCAACTCCCTGTGTACAAGAGCAAATGATATGATTTAATCTAATGGAATCAGACAGGGTTATGAACACAAAATTTTTTAACCTTTTTTTTAAATCTCTTGGCCACACTGTATGGCATGTGGGATCTTAGTTCCCCCCTGACATCAACCTGTGGCCCCTGCATTTGCAGCTCAGAATCCTGGCCAATGGACCACCAGCAGAGTCCCAAGAGCATGATCTTTTTCATCTGAATTTGACCTCTGCTCTTCCATTACTAGCTGTGTCACCTTGGGGAAGTCACTTCATGTTTTCAGTACCAGTTTCTAAATCTATAAAATGGATTCTCGTAATACTGACCTTGGAGGGTCTGAGGAAGTTTGCACAAACTAACACATATAAAATATGTGCTGGTATGATGGGTGATCAATCCAAACTTGTCAGGATTATAAATGTATCACTTATTTTCATGAAGACCTGTTTCACCATTACACTTAATGGGCATAACCATCTCCAATGTATTGTAATTGTGGGGTGTGCATGTGTACGTGTTATGAAGTTTAGTTAACTTACAGTGTTGTGTTAATATCTGCTGTACAGCAAAGTGATTCAGTTGTATATATATGTGCTGTATTTAGTTGCTCAGATACGTCCAACTCTTTGCAACCCCATGGACTATAGCCAGTCTGGTTACTCTGCCCATTCTCCAGGCAAGAATACTGGAGTGGGTTTCCATGCCCTCCTCCAGGGGATCTTCTCAACCCAGGGATCAAACCCAGTTCTCCTGCATTCCAGGCAGATTCTTTACCATCAGAGCCACCAGGGGAGCCCAAGAATACTGGAGTAGGTAGCCTATATACTTTCTCCAGGGGATCTTTCTGATCCAGGGGTCTCCAGCATTGCAGGTGGATACATATATTTCCATTCTTTTTTGTATTCTTTTCCATTATGGTTTATCACAGGATATTGAATATAGTTCCCTGTACTATACAGTAGGACCTTGCTGTTTACCCATTCTACATTTAATAGTTTGCATCTGCTAATCCCCAGCTCCTACTCAATCCCTCTCCCAGCCTCTCTCCCCCTTGTCAGCCGGAGGTCTGCTCTCTATGTCTGTGAGTCTGTTTCTGTTTCTTATATACACTTTCATTGGTGTCATATTTTAGATTCCTTATATAAGTAATATCATATGATATTTTTCTCTTTCTGACTTACTTCACTTAGTATGATAACCTCTAGTACAATCCATGTTACCGCAAATGACACTATTTCATTCTTTTTTATAGCTGAATAGCCAAATTTTGTTTATCCATTCATCTATTGAGGTTTAGGTTGTTTAGGTGTCTTGACTATTGTGAATAGTGCTGATGTGAATATAGGGGTGCATGTAGTTTTTTGAATTATAGTTTTGTCTGGATATATGCCCAGGAGTGGGATTTCCAAATCATATGGTAATTCTAGTTTTAGTTTTTTGAGGAACCTCCATACTATTTTCTGTAGTGGCTGTGCCAGCTTTATGTGTGTGTATTTTTGTTTACTCAGACACATTTTCTCTTGTTCTTAATACTAACTCTAGCCAAGAAAAAAAAAAAAAAAAGAAAAGGAATATGGTCTCTGAGATCAAGGGGTTTGCAATTAAGTAAAGTATACAAAAAGTGTACAAGTGGTAATAAGTTAAAAAGTAGAATTGCCAAATCTCGTACAAGACCCGTGAAGTGCTTTGGGACCACTAAGAAGGAGAATGAGAATTCTGACTGTTTGGAATGACTATGATATTCTATACCATAGAAGGTTGAATATTTTATCTTTGGCCTAAAACAAGGGTTTAAATAAAAATTAGCAGTGAAAAGTAAAAAATAGATGTCCTAAAAATTAAAAAGTTGACTATAGATACAATTGGGGGGTTCAAGGGATGTAGGGAATAAACAGCTGACAGATGAGCAGAATTT
This sequence comes from Capricornis sumatraensis, assembly GCF_032405125.1. Classification (NCBI taxonomy): domain Eukaryota; kingdom Metazoa; phylum Chordata; class Mammalia; order Artiodactyla; family Bovidae; genus Capricornis; species Capricornis sumatraensis. Next base: position 194,719,935 of record NC_091069.1, on the reverse strand, counting down.
TAAAGCCCAGGAAATGGGGGCAACAGTGCTGGGCAGAGTTCCTTGGGGGATCAGAGAAGGAGTGGAGCTGGTAGAAGATGGCCTTGCTTTGGAACATTTTGCGTTGAGACAGAGAATGGATGTCCAGATGAGACTGTCTCCCTTGAGGGTAACTTGCTCCTCAGGAGCCAGATGTAGATTTCAGAGCCATTTTTCATGAATGTGATCACTTAGACTTAAGCAGTCACTTTGCTAGAGGAAAAAAAAAATCAAGAATTTAAGAACAATTAGAATAAATCTGTGAGAAGTGGCTACCCCTTTTGGACTCACAGAGATCCAGTATTAAAGTGTTGGGGGGAATGTGTAATTTCCTTGGTTCTGTCGTGTCGCAGCAAAAATTTGAAGTGATGGACAGACCAGTGTTATAACTCAGTTTTATTAGGAAAAACAAAGGATAGTACACCCTTGAGGAGTGAGCACAGACTGACCCAAAACATGTGAAGAGAAGAGAAGCCCACAGCTCAGTTTTGGCTCCTCTTTTTACATGTTTATTCTCCCTGCCCTGCTCTATGTAAACTGGGCTAGCCAGGAGGGCTGCTTGTTTTACCCGAGGTCCTCACCCTAGTCCTTGGACCTTCCTGTGTTCTATTTTTGTGGACTTTTCCTTTCTTTGTCTTTTAGCCACCACCAGTTTGACTTCTTTTTCCTATTCTACCTACCTAACATTCCCCACTCAAGGGATGGGAGGCCCAAGAGAATTGGCTACTTCCTGCTGAACTGGAATGGCAAGGGGCATTTGGCCTCCCCCTCTTGCTCAAGCCTCAGAGTCCTTATTGTGGCGTCCATCTAAGGAGAAGTGATATTTTCTGTGGTCAGCTGTAGCTTTATATATCCTTGTTGAACTGGCACTGCATGTTGTAGCTTGTTGACCTGGGCAGAGACAAAATGGGTTAGACAATTGATAATACATGGAGCAATCATAAGCAGCATCAATATGGTGATAACAGGGATTAGTAGGGGCATTAGCCAACTCCAAGTTGCCCATAGCCAGGAGCAGGATCCCCCAAAGACAGACTGTAGCTACCCTGAGAACTCTGCAGCTCATTCTTTGAGATCCAGTAAGATCTGAGTGTTTTTCTTGAGGACTGTGAGGGTCTTCTCCCCTAAATGAGTGGTGGCATGTAAGGAGTTAACCAACTTCCATTGGAGGTTTCCGGGCAGAAAAAGGAGTTCCTCCTTTTGGAACCATCCCTTATTATCTTCTTGAAAGCCCTCACTCAGCTTTAAGAGTCTTACCTTCAGTAAATGAAAGAGTTTCTGGCAGATTAGTCTGTGGAACTAAGGTGGCAACCCCTATTAGGTGATTGTTCTGTAATGCTGCTCTCCTAGCTGCCTGATTGGCTGCTTGGTTCCCTCATGCCATTTCCGTGCTGGCTTTCTGGAGTTCTTTACAATGGGAGATTGAAACCCCAGCGGGCAGATGAATTGCCTCCAGGAGCCTAAGGATTTGATCACCATATTTGATTGGGGGCCCTTGGACTGTCAATGGCCTCTTTCTTTCTAAATAGCAATCTGTGCATGTAGCACCAGAAAGGCATACTTGGAGTCTGTGTAAATGGCTACTCTTTCTCCTTTTCGCAGGTCTAGAGCTTGAGTCAGGACTATGAGTTCAGCCAATTTCAGCCAACTGGGCTGAAGTACCTGGTGGCAAAGGTTTAGCCTCTTTGGTCTCAGAATTGGAGACTACTGCATATCCAGTTCTTCTTTTTCCATCCAAAACAAAGCTGCTTCCATCAGTGTACCAGATTCCTTCAGGATTGGTCAGAGGATCTTCTGAAAATCCTTCTCGGGGGTTTTGTCCAATGGTCCAAAGTTTCTAGCCAAGAGTGAAAGGGTAGAGAGCCCTCAGGTGTAGGCAAGTGGGTAGCTGGGTTAAGAACCTCACAAGGGGATGTAGTCAGGCCTGGATTATCCATCAGCACTACTTGATATCTGAGGATCCTTTGATCAGATGTCCATAAATGGCCTCTCCCATTCAGGAGTTGTTTCACTTGGTGGCTGATAAAATAGTTTGCCCCTGAGAGAGAATTTTACAGCATCTTCTATCATGTCTGCAATAGCTGCAAGATTTCAAAGGCAGGGAAAGCTCTCATCCCAATTAGGGAGCTGGACACTCTGGGACCACCCAAAACTGATGGGAAAATATTTGTCCATCCTAGCAATGAAGAAGTACTTGAGTGAATCTTTTCTAATTGTTTTTCCTGTAGCACCCAAAATGGTACAAATTTGGGGGTAGAAGGCTCTGGAGTAGGAGGTCAGGACAGAGTAGGTAGCCCCTGTGTCAACCAAGAAATTCTCAGACTTACCTGCCACACTCAGTTGCACCCTTGGCTCCACACCCATGATGGTTATCTGTGACAGGTGAGCTGGCTGGAGCCTGTGACTTCAGTCAGCCTTGTTGAACCATAGTGAGGGAAGGCTTGGTGCTTGACCTTGAGGCTCTTGGGTCCCAAAGGCAGAGTGCCACCCAATGTTTCAGTTGATGATATTTATAGCAAGCTGTTTTAGGAGACTTGTCATGGTTTGAACACTCTTTGGCCCAATGTCCCACCTATCTACAGATTAGGCATTTGCCTCCTGCCTTGTCCTTTAAAGACTCAGGGTTTACCATAGGACTTCCTTGGAGGGCGGCCAGCATCTGGGCATGCCTTGTCTCTTTCCTTTACTCCCTTTCCAGGGCCTTGGCCTCCCTCTCCTGTTCTCTGTTATAAATGATATTGGTGGCTGTCTGGACTATCTCATCTAAAGAGGCAGCAGGGTCTTGCTGCTGGAACTGTTGTAACTTTATCCTGACGTCTGATGCACACTGGGACAGGAATTTGTCCTTTAAAATCACATGTGCCTCATAGGAGTCTAAGTCCAGATTGGTAAACTTTTGGAGGGCCTCCTTTAGGCTTTTCAGAAAGGCAATGGAGAAGGAAATGGCAACCCACTCCAGTGTTCTTGCTTGGAGAGCCCCAGGGACAGGGGAGCCTGGTGAGCTGCCATCTATGGGGTCGCACAGAGTCGGACACGACTGAAGCGACTTAGCAGCAGCAGCAGCAGAAAGGCAATGGGGCTCTCATTGGGCTCCTGGGTTATTGCTGAGACTGGGCACAGTCCCACAACCAATAGGCTTCCTTTTATTTTTATGGGTGGACTTCCTTAGGGGTGAGTCTTTCTGAAGCTTATCCTACCCAGCACTGTTGCAAATTGAGAACCAGGTGTCCTGAGGTCAGCATGCAGGTCCCCAGGCAGACTGAGTCATGACAACCTCCTGGAGATCGAATCCCTGGGCAGGGATGTCGGCGTCCTGAGAATTGGGTCCTTCAGCAGGTCGAGGCATGTCAACCTCCTAGGACCCCTGGACTGGCAGATCCACAAGCAGGTTGAGGCGTGACAACTGAAGGAAATGGCAACCCACACCAGTATTCTTGCATGGAAAATCCCATGGACGGTGGAACCTGGTAGGCTACAGTCCATGGGGTCGCAGAGAGTCAGACATGACTGAGCGACTTCACTTACTTGCACTTTCAAAGCAATCCAAGTGTGTGCCCTGAGACAGGGAACCTGGTGAAACAGCCACAAGCCTTATCCTCTCATTGCTCTGAGGGAATATAAGTCACTGATTTCCTCCCCTAGTCCTCCAGTTTAGGGTGTTTCCAATGGTAAGTGTTTCATTGTCATAGACCCACTTTAGGTAACAACAGAAGCAATGACAAAGGAGTGCGCTATCTGGCCCCGTTAGGGACATTAAGAGTGTTTCAATAAGTGGGGTGGAGCAATGGTGCCTACAAGGGGGCAGGGTCCTGGTTGTAGGAGTTAGTGAGTCGCTTAAACACAAGGCAACAGACCAGATGTTCCATAAAAGCAGAGTGGAGATTTGATCTGGGGGTATGTTTGTAACTTTAGAAGGGTGCTTTGGGCCCAAATGGCCTGCAGGGCTAACTCCCAAAGTGGCCAACATTATCCCTGGAAGCCCAATTGCCTTTGAAGGGATGCCACCACAAATGGACTTCTAGCAGGCATTGTGTTCCTGTCACCTGCCCTCGCGAGTTCACTGAGAAATGCAGTTGTTGCACTTGTTGTAGGAAACATGGAAAACAAGGCCTAAATATTGAGAAGGATTGGATATTATATAGTTTTTCTCTCCCAAGGGCCAGCTATTTTCTGGTTGTCCCTCCAGAAGATTGAAGAGGCAACAGTGTGGGCCTGGACAGGGCTCAGGAGAAGAGCATGAAACTGGAAGGGAGGGGGCAGGGCACAACTTTTGAAAGAATGACATAGCCCAAGGGCATAACATAAGCCTATTAATATCAAATGGGGTCCAAGATGACAAGTCAAATTCAACTAAACCTTGTTCCTCAATCTGCAAGATAAACGACACACCCAGAGGCACCAGAACAGTTCCAAGTCTCTGTCAAAAGACTGAGGAGTGGGTGGTTCCCCAGTAGCTGGAATCATCCTCTGGCTCATTAGCATATGAAATCACCCAGTCCCTAAATTAATCACATCACATTCCATGGCCACTCCCCTCTGTGATGGCCCACACCCTTGGGGCGTGCTTCTCTCTGAATCTGAACAGATTCACCTCTTACCTATGGCTGTGTCTCTCACTGAATTTTTTTCAATGAGACATCAAGAACCTGAGCTCCATTACATCCTGAAACCAGGCACCATGGGTTTTGGCCAGGCTCAAGCCCTGGGAGAGAGAAGCTGAAGGACGGAAGGAAAAAGCAATGAGAAAAACATGCCAAGGAATCCCCTTCATAACCTGCCAGAAAATCTGCTAAATACCTGACCTGTGCTCACAGTTTTCATTGGCCTGATCCTTGGCAAAAGAAGATTAAGGACCGAAAACCCCCCACCTGCTTGGGCAACAGCTACTAAGTTGCTCCTGCCAAAGTCCCTCAGTTGCACCCACTGCCACTCGCCTGTTAATCGGAGAAGGCCATGGCACCCCACTCCAGTACTTTTGCCTGGCAAATCCCGTGGACAGAGGAGCCTGGCAGGCTGCAGTCCAAGGGCTCGCTAGGAGTCGGACACAACTGAGCGACTTCACTTTCACTTTTCACTTTCATGCACTGGAGAAGGAAATGGCAACCCACTCCAGTGTTCTTGCCTGGAGAATCCCAGGGACGGAGCAGCCTGGTGGGCTGCCATCTATGGGGTCGCAGAGAGTCGGACACGACTGAAGCGAGTTAGCAGCAGCAGCAGCAGAGGAAACAAGAAATGAGAGACTGTAAAGGAATTAAGATTTTGTTAGCCATATGTCCTTTCAGCCATAGGAACGAGGACTTCCTACCCCAACCGGAGTTCTTCTGGAATCTGAGAATGAGCCGCGTGAGCTTTCTCCCGAGTTTGTTTCCGCTGGCCTGGTTTCCAGCACGCTGGGCTTCTTGTCACTTCCACTGTGCTGAGTTTTCTTCACGTTCAGCTTCTACCATGGGGGCTTTCACTAAGTTGGGCTTCTGCTGTGTTTGGCCTCCGCCTCACGGGGGCTGAGCCGAGGTTGTTTCAGTTCAGTTCAGTTGCTCAGTCGTGTCCGACTCTTTGCAACCCCATGAAGTGCAGCACACCAGGCCTCCCTGTCCATCACCAACTCCCGGAGTTCACTCAGACTCACGTCCATTGAGTCAGTGATGCCATCCAGCCATCTCATCCTCTGTCGTGAACCAGGTTAAATCCAAGTCACGGCACCATATGTGTCGGGGGAGTGTGTCATTTCCTCAGTTCTGTCTTGCTGCAGCAAAAATTTGAAGTGACAGATGGACTAGTGTTATAGCTCAGTTTTATTAGGAAAAACAAAGGATAATACACCCTTGAGGAGTGAGGGTGGGCCGACCCAAAACACACGAAGAGAAGAGGAGCCCGTGAGTATGTGGATTTCCAGAAGCCTACGGGAGAGAGAATTTCACAGAGGCTGTGACGATGGAGAATGTCATCCTGCAGAGAGCCTGGGGAGGGTGGAGACATGTGGTAACCCCAGAGAAAGTCACATCAGGGCTGGCCTGGAGTGGAACTGTAGAGAGGGAAAACTAGGAGGGAAGACAATGCAGGGAGTAGTAAGCTTGAGGGACAAGGGAAGGTGTTTTATTAAGATAACAGAAGGCTGAGCACATTTGTGGATTGATGAGAAGGAGCCAGTAAAATGGATTAAAGTTGAATAAACAAAGATTAATTAACATTCCAAGGCCTCAGAGCCTTGGTTATCAACCCTTTCTGAATACTAGGCTCACCTAGGACCGTTAAAATAATGCTAATGTCTAGTCCTGATCTGCAGAGATTCTGATTAAATTGTTTTGGGTTAGAATAGGCTCATCTATTATTAATTAGTTCTCCCGGGTAATTTTAATATATTTTCAGGTGAGGGAACCATTGACTTATAAGAATTGGGCACTGGATTAAGGCCACAATAGAGGGTCACTTTGGATGACAAAGGCACTCTTCTTCCTCTAATATTGGGATGGGGAATAAAGAAAGGATGAATTAAGAGCAGAAGAAAGAATACTGAAAGAACTCATGATGCATGATTTCCGTCTAAGAAAGGAGGTGGGATGCTTCAAATAAGGGGGAAGGAGTGACATTAAGTCATAAAAGAAATTAAAATGTCCTGAACAACTACCAGGATTCCACCAGGAATAAATAAGATAATTACCCATTTCCTGCTTCATTCTCTCCACCCTTATTTGTGAGCCAACATAGAAACATGTCTATCCTGACATAGAAAGGCACTACTGTCTTTCTGGTTCCTCTTCAGAAAAAGAGAAGAAAAAGAAATTTTATAAACAGGAAAGATCTAGAAAAATTAAATTATAGAGCCTCAGTGAATGATGGTTCAGCAGTGAAGAATCCAACTGCCAGTTCAGGAGACTTGGGTTCCATCCCTGGGTCAGGAAGATCCCCTGGAGAAGGAAAGGGCAACCTACTCCAGTAATCTTACCTGGGAAATCCCATGGACAGAGGAGCCTGGCAGCCTACAGTCCATGGGGTCACAAAAGTGTTGGGCCCAACTTAGCAACTAAGCAACAGCATTAATCAAGAGGGAGAACATGTAAGTTGCAGACTCAGATCTCTGTGAAACCACTTTGATTTCATCCATGGAGGCATCTTGAGATCATTTCATTCAACTGTTCCCATGTCAATGATGAGTAAACTGAGATGCAGAGAGATTCTGTGGTTCAACCAGAACAAATAGCAAGGAAGTGCCACCAAGACCCCTTGAAATAAAATCTTCTGATTCCCAGCCCGGTGCACACCATTCCTGTACACACTCAGCCTCATGACCTCTGTGGTTGAGGTTCCAGTAAGCAAAATGGCAGTAGCTCCTCAGGGAGGATTAATAAGAAATCTGTAAATTATTTTTAGCTCATTGTGGGGAAAAACAAATGTTCAATTTCTTCTTTATTACTATTATTATGCGAACTAGATTGAACTGCTGCGGCTCTTAAGAGTTTCTTACGATAGTGTGAAGTTTCCCATTTTAACCCAAGCCAATTTTAAATTGTTTATAAAGTACACCGATAACTGTAATAATTCAGTTGCCACATTCAGTACATCATATGAAATACAGTCAAAGAGAGGAAAACTTGCAAGCATAAAGAAGCAGCAAGACCGAGCCTGGAAAATTATAAAAACAAACAAATAAAATAAACACATTCCAGGTAATTAAGAAAGAGCAGTGTGTGGTGACAAGATCAGTATGTCTCCTGAACTGCCTAGCTGCAGTTCATGGACAGAGGCTTTCACTCCCTGAGCCTGGGTTTTATCTGGAAAGCAAGATGAATGAGCTATCTGTCAGATCCTTTCTATTTTTGACTGTCTGTATTTTAATTTTTGCCATAATCCTCCACAAAAGTGTTCTGAAACAGTTGAAAACAAACTACATAGAGTATGTCATGGGTCATGCTTCCAGTTCTTTTTAAATTATAAATAAATTTACGTCTCAACTGCAGGTTTCTTATCTGTAAAGTAAAGGAGTCCCGGGTCGATAGTCTCCCCTCTCAGCTCTGCGCTTCCATGCCCTTTTCCCTACTGTCAGTTAGGTGCACCAGGCACAAGGTTAGTTGCTATTTACTTTACATGGTTGAATGGTCTGTTCCCTCCTCCCACACGGCCAGAGAGGGCACTGACCAATGAGTACTGTATTTCGGTACAAAGGTCCCTGGGCACCTTGCTCCTTTCCTGTTTTTCTTCTATCCTATTCAGGTGTTCAGTACACTCCTGGGTCTTCTGAGGAGGCCTGTGGGCACGGTGGAAAGAACTGAGAGCAAGAAGCAAAACACAGAGTGATATGACAGGGTGACATGCACTGTAGGGAAGCTGACTCTCCCAGAGAGCTGTGTTATTTTTACATTCATCCTCTTGAATTAGGCAAGGAATCGGTGGTGGTTGCTATTCTGAAAGAAGCTACAATTAAAGAGAAAGGGACTGGTTTCAATGCCTCAGAAAATGTCGAGAAGATGGAAAACTAGAGAATGCCATGTTTCCTGCCTCTGGAATTAACTGTGTGACGGCAGGCCTACAGCTGAGGGACAAAACTCATGGGAATGCCTCTTTCTTAGGGAAGGGATTTGCCTCCTCTCAGTTGGATTTAGGGTCGTTTCTTGATTCCTGTGTGTATGAGAAATATTTTCAAAAATGGAGTGATGTTAATTCATAAGTTGCAGGTTTCAACTATAATCAACTCTCAGTCTTTCACATTCTCAATCATTCTACTGTCGGAATTTTCTTCTGTTTGATCAAATTTTCGAAAGAATCTCTGTCTAGACACGCAAACTGACTTGGAGAAAGAATACAAACATCTAGATGACTAGAAAAAATATCTTAATGGGTGGTTGTAGGCAACAAGTCTTTGATCTTTCCTAATATCAATTATTCAGTTATGTGTTTAGATCTCTAATTGGTTTTGCACACACAGAAATTTTCTCACACAAACATATGTAACAACGGTGTTATTTCATAGGAGATTTTCTTCCTCTGAAAACTAGAGCACAATAATTTTAGTGATAAGAAAATATTAATATATACAAATTCAAACTGACAGCAATTCACGGATCCCTAATATTCCAATATGCTCTGCTATATGTCACCCGCTTTGCAAAATGATTATTAATAGCCTGACTGCAAAGTTGGTTAAGAAATATTTCATTTCAAATTAGGCATAATTTTTTTTTTTCTTTTAGATTATACAGATGCATTGTTAAGGTCATTTTCCTTCCCTGTATTCGGTTTATTTTCCTTGTTTTTAGAAAAAGTATATATATATATATATATATATATATATATATATATAATAGAGAGAGAGAGAGAATATATATATACATATACATCAAAAAAAAAAAAAAACTTGGAAGAAAGGGGGCATGAAGGAAAGGAAGAAAAGAGCGGGGGAGGAAGAAAAGAAAGGAAAAAAGATTTGGCAAGTAATTAGCTCTTTTGATTATTTCACATCACCAAACACAATACTGCAGGTCTTTCTAAAACCTATGTACCTTTTATTCCGAATGCTTCATTCTGAGGGGCAGATTTATTAGCAACAAGTGGATGGCATCACTGACTCGATGGACGTGAGTCTGGGTGAACTCCGGGAGTTGGTGATGGACAGGGAGGCCTGGCGTGCTGCGATTCATGGGGTCGCAAAGAGTCGGAAACGCCTGAGCGACTGAAATGAACTGATCTGAACTGAACTGAGAGTACTAGCGATAAGGCAGGGTCGAAACCCAAGTAACTGACAACCAATCAGGAGGCCTTTGTCTGAGAACCCAAGATGAACAGGAAACGCTGACAGGCAAAGGGACAGAAACTTCTATCTGGGGGACATCTCTCACAAGACCAAATGATTCAAAATTAAACTGAAGATAATTCCCCAGCGAAGCGACTTCTATCCCAGATTTACCCTTAGGATTCTTCTTTGAAGCTCGAGATCACCGTGGTGGGCAAAAAAGCTACTCTGAGCCCTACAACAGAACACAATCAAACAGTGGTCAATCAATAAAATGTAGATATTTCAGATCCAAAGCCAAAGTTTTCTTCCCCTAAATGTACTGAAATAATTGGCTTTTCTCTTCTTCAAAGCACATTAAACTTAACTGACATAAAATCATAAGGGTTTTAAACATTAGGTAACAGTTTTGAGCACTACAAGTCAGACATATGCTAAGTGATTGCTGTCTTGTCTTTTAACAGAATCTTTGAAATTACTCTATGAGGTGCTATTTTTAATCCTCAGATAAGGACACTGCAACTTGACTAAAGTTGCCCAAGATACCACAGTTAGTAAATAGAGGAACCAGGGTGCAAGCCTAACACTGCCTGACTCCAAAGTCCATACTGTCACCCATTACACCATTCCACTCCTTAGAGACAACACTGCCTTATTTTCCAGATGTTCCTGGACACACAGAGCCCACAGTAGAATATTCTCTGAGGCTAAAAGTGCTGCCACATATTTCTGAATTCCCAAAAATGTCAAGGATAATAAATACTAGGCACGCAGTAGGCACTTGAAAAATGATTCTTGAATTAAATTCACAAATGAAAACTCTATTCTCATGTGTTATCCTCTCACTGTGCTATGAAACAGTATGAACTCATAAAATTTTAGTCATAAAGATAATGTTGTTTGAAGAGGAACAAGATGGCATTATGAATAATAGATTTCAATCTATTAAGCACAGAGCTACAGCCACAGTTTAACAGGATAATGCAAGGATTATTATAAAATCTTAAGAGATTACTGTAAGTGGCACATGATCTCCTTTGCTATCAATAAACACAAAGCAATGCTGAGAACTAGGCTTTCTTGTTTATTTGTTTTTATATGAAAGCTCTATGGAGTGTGCAACTACCGTAGAGTTGGAACAGCCAGCTTCCAGTTTCGGTTCCAAAACGCAGTGGCTGTTTGACACAAAGCACAAAACTGATCCCTTTGAGCCTAAGTCTCCTCATGGTTAAAAGTAGAGATGGATCAGACTAGATGATTTATAAAGTTCTTCCTACTCTAACATATGTCATTCTGTAATATTGCTGCATTCAATTCCAGTGTTAGCATACCTGGAAATGCCCAGTTTTTAACCTTTTTACCTTTTGCAAAAGGCTCTGTGTCAGGAGATCCAAAAGACACTTTATGGCGCAACTCAGTAGGAAAAGAAATACAGCAGCCTTTTAGCCACAAAGCTGTGATGCAGCAGTGATAGTGTGCAGGTAAGGGGGCAGGAAATTCAGTGGTCTGATTTGGTGTGTGTGTGCGTGTATGTGTGAGTCAATCAGTCATGTCCTACTCTTTGTGACTCCATGGACTGTAGCCCACCAGGCTCCTCTGTCCACTGAATTCTCCAGGCAAGAATACTGGAATGGGTTGCCTTTCCCTTCCCCATGGCATCTTTCCAAGCCAGGTATTGAATCTGCATCTCATTATGTCTGCTGCACTGGCAAGCGAATTCTTTACCACTAGCGCTACCTGGAAAGCCCTCTGCTTTGGTATAGTCAAGGTCAAATCTCAAATAATATCACTAAGACTTAGCATACTTGGAATTAGTATAAATACAGTTTCTAGTAACATCATACATAACACAATTTTATAGGGAGACACCTGGGAAGTACCAGTGATGCCTTCTATGCCTACCTCTCTGATCATTATCTTAAGTAACTAATGTAAACTTTCTGAATCTGGGTTTCTCCATGAGAAAGAAGAAAGAGCTGCTGTGGATAAATTGCCTAGCTCTAGAACAAGGAGCATTACTGTGTTAGGAAAAAAAATATGTTTGGATTTTGGTGATCACTTGCTGCCTTCTATGTGTAGTGGTTCCTGATAAATGAGGCTCTGCTGTTGACTGAGCAAATGACAGCTATGACCACGAGCATAGCTAGATCAGGACTAAGCTGCTCTACGTAATTAGGGGGAAAGACTGAGAAGCCCCCACAGGGAGGATTCTGGGAAAGGAATCAGTAAAGCTAAGTGTTGGCACCAAAGAGGGGGTAAAGGGATAGAAAAACCCAAGAAAAAAGAGGCTAAGAAAAGAGACCTGGGGGAAAATGCTAGGCTTTATAAACTCTCTCTTTTGCCTCTAATTTTAAGATGTCAGTAAAGTGTACACTCTTCAGTAATGCTTTGGTGCAAATGAATTCTTTATTCTGAAGGTAAAAATTATTAACAAAAATTATTAAGTCCAACTTCAGAGGCTATATAGAGGAATGGCTGATGTATGACTTAAAAAGCATGCCAAGGACATGTACCATTATCTATTGATGAATTTGCAATATTGATAGCAACATAGAACAAAAGTTCTCCTCAACTGAGCTGTAACCATGCTGTGTCTGGGTTCAGTTCTAGATAAGACATTTCAGCAGGGGTCTCAACCCTTTAGAGGCCTTTAGAGGCCAAGTCCAGTGAAGCTGGGATTCAGACAATAGGTACTGATGGGAGCTTGGAGCTAGAGACGCATGCCTGTGGAAAGGCATTCACACTCCTTTTGCTTTTTATTTTTTGTTTAAAAACAAAACAAATAAAAAAGACATTGTGCCAAGCAAAACACATCTGTGGACCAGAACCAGACAGCTTGCAGTCTCTGAAAGAGTCATTATCAAATCAAAGGACATTCAGAGGACAATGGTCAGGCTATGAAATAACACAAAATCATGCAGTCTATATAAAACAACTGAGTAAACTACATTCTTTAATCTGAAAAAAAGCAGCCCCTGGGGAGCCTAGTGATTGTCTTCGGAGTATTCAAAGACTGTACACAAAGCAAGTGTTTAAGTGTTTTATCTTCCCTTAAGGTGCAGAACCAAAAAGCTAGGGGGCAACCATTAAGGATTAAATGAGCTAATATTAGTAAAACACTCAGAGCAGTGTCTGCACAGAGTTAGCACTGTACAGATATCTAAATGCACTTGGAAGTCAGAGTTGTTCAAGGTTTAAATGGGTTCTCTGATGGGTGATTGGAGGGTACCTTATGGGGTGGTTGGGGGGCGATATTCTGAAGAATAAGAAGGCCACTCACTCTTGGATATAGTGTCCAGACCTGGCTGGTTCTCTAAGGTAACCTGTAAATTTGGGTTCCATTGAATGGGCATAAAGTAAACAAAGTGAAAGACATCCCTCCTACTGAATGGTCTTGTATCACATTTCCCTTCTCAGGTAAGACTCATCCCAGCTTTTAGATGGTAACCAATTGAAGTTGTACGTTAAGTCTCCACGAAAAATAAAGTATGGGGGTGGTATATACAACCATAGAAAGTAAGAGTAGTCTCAATGGACATGTGGGAACTGTGGAAAGGAACTGTCAGAGGTGCCCCCAGAGTCCTCCAGCTAAGGTCTGGCTGGTACAGGCACAGTGATGAAAAACATCAGCAGTTAGCTTCTCTAAATCTCTCAGAGCCTCCCTTATAACTTTTTGTCAGACCAAGCTGATATTGGATCATTCAAAATACAAATTCTTTGTCAGACCAAGTTGATATTGGATCATTCAAAATACAAATCCAGGTCTCAAAACTCCAAAACTGTGGAAACTAAGAGTCACAACAAAAAAAATTAAGATATCTACAAAGTACTATACTTGTAAAATATTGAAATTCTGATTATGATGGGTACTATATATCACAGAGGATAATGATCAGTATAAGGACAATAGTGTCCAGAACTAACTTAAGAAACTCAGTACTGATGTAGGTGTAGATAATGAACTGCTGAGAACGCTGTATGTAATCTTGGGGGAGGGGTCAGGAACTGGATCCAAATAATAACCGCTGCATTGTTGCTTTGCGTAAAGTGGAACAGTTGGGGAAGTAAAACGCTGGGAATAAGGATTTATCAAGTATCCGCTTTTGATCAGGTACCACGCTGGGTGCTTCACAAGCATTACTTTATCTAATCTTCACATTAACCTTGAGAAAAAGATAATTTGCCCCATGCTATACACAAGAAAATTAGAGCTCAACTTAATAAACTTGCCCAGCTCTTATACACTTTTGATGGATTATGAATCGATAAAAACTCTTTGGAGAGTAATTCAGCAGAACTTATCAAAAATTTTAAGGAGCAAAACTATTGCCTCAGCAGTTCCATTTGTAGTCATGTACTCCTTGGAAAGACTTTCACAAGTGTGTAAGGGTATTACGTGCGGTTGTTTCCACTGCAGCATTATTTGTAATATTGAAAATCTGGAGACAACCTAAAGGTTCTTCAGTGAAATAAACAGTATATGTCTATATTCCAGCATACGTGGAATCCAATAATTGAAACAGATGAAGTCAAAAGTAAACATCTTACATGTAGCAAATCAACTTTTATTGATAGTATAATATACTTCTGTATGTACATAATAAAAGACCTGGAATAGAACCTGCCAAGTGATTGATAGTAGTTATATCTAGAGAATAAAAGTGAGAAGCTGGAGTGAAAGAGACCACTTTCTACCTTCTACTCTTCTGTATTATTTAAACTGTTAAGCAAACAGGTGCTGTGCTGTCCCATTAAAAAAAAAAAAAAAAGATGGAAAGTCATACTGAACGCAAAATCACACAGTCACTAGCAGTCACAACTCTGCACAGTGCTTCCTCCAGGATCTACTTCTAGGTTTACCGTTCGGGAATTCTCCGCTCATGAACTGTGCATACGCTATCTAGGACAGCAAACGGTGTAAAGTGAAACTACCTGAGAGAGAAGGCAAAAACTTTCCAAGGAAAATCAATTAAAGCATGGACAGAGGCCATGGAAGCCACCATAAACACATTTTCCTGCCAAAAAAAAGAATACACATTTCTAGACGTGAAGCTTTATACGAAACAGTGCTGTGTCACATGAGTTTGTTTTCCCAAGAATGCAGCTCTTTATAGCGTTTCCAACTGTGTAATTACCCTGGCAGGCATGACCAGGTCCACGTAGTTGTCACTGATTACCCCACTTTCATGCACTCTATTTATCAAGTCTTTATATCTCCAAATTTAAACCTTTAGCCTCCCCTCCAGCTTTTCTCAGATAGTATCGTGCTGAAATTCAGGATTCCAATAAATCACATTGTCACAGTGTAGATCTCATGGCTGGCCGAAGAGTTGCTGCTGCTGCTGCTAAGTCGCTTCAGTCGTGTCTGACTCTATGCGACCCCAGAGACAGCAGTCCACCAGGCTCCCCCGTCCCTGGGATTCTCCAGGCAAGAACACTGGAGTGGGTTGCCATTTCCTTCTCCAATGCAGGAAAGTGAAAAGTGAAAGTGAAGTTGCTCAGTCATGTCTGACTCTTCGCGACCCATGGACTGCAGCCTACCAGGCTCCTCCATCCATGGGATTTGCCAGGCAAGAGTACTAGAGTGGGTTGCCATTGCCTTCTCCAAAGGAGAGTTGAGGTGCTTCCAAAAAAAACTTTGGTAGAGAAAATAGGAATGCTAAAACCCAGGAAGCCTGTAACAATCTATAACTGGTCTAAGATAAGACAAAACTCCAAACAATTTTGAAGTCTAAAGGAAGTTGAAAACTAGTTTGTGAATTTTTGCTTTTATAAAAAGTTACAAAATGTGTGTTTGGTCTCTTTTGCAATGTTCATATTATATTCATTTTTAATATGAAGAAATAGTTGCGGTTTTCTCTCCTGCCATGTTCTTCTAGCACAAGTGATCAGCAATTTTCTATTTCAGCTATTTCTATAAGTACCTGTTAATCAGCACAGTAAACTCAGAGCTGAACCATATACACACATCTCATAAATGGAACATCTTAAGATGTGTATATACAAGACAATATGTAAGCAACTGCCCCTCTACTTGAAAACTTGTTTCCAAATAAAAATTTTGAAAACATCCCTTTCGGTGTAACAGAACATTAGTTAGTAAAATACCAAGAGCTATGACAATGTATTTTTCTCTTCAAGGGAAATCACAAAACAAGTGAACAATCAAGTCCAGGGTGGCTTTTCTATTTGATAAATACATTCAGAACTCTGTACAGTAAATAAAGTTTGCATGCAGTTTCAGTTCAGTTGCTCAGTCATGTCCAACTCTTTGCGACCCCATGAATCGCAGCACACCAGGCCTCCCTGTCCATCACCATCTCCCGGAGTTCACCCAAACTCATGTGCATCGACTCGGTGATGCCATCCAGCCATCTCATCCTCTGTCGTCCCCTTCTCCTCCTGCCCCCAATCCCTCCCAGCATCAGAGTCTTTTCCAGTGAGTCAACTCTTCGCATGAGGTAGCCAAAGTATTCGAGTTTCAGCTTTAGCATCCGTCCTTCCAAAGAATACCCAGGACTAATCTCCTTTAGAATGGACTGGTTGGATCTCCTTGCAGTCAAAGGGACTCTCAAGAGTCTTCTCCAACACCACAGTTCAAAAGCATCAATTCTTCAGCACTCAGCTTTCTTCACAGCCCAACTTTCACATCCATACATGACTACTGGAAAAACCATAGCCTTGACTAGATGGACCTTTGTTGGCAAAGTAATCACTCTGCTTTTGAACATGCTGTCTACGTTGGTCATAACTTTCCTTCCAAGGAGTAAGCGTCTTTTAATTTCATGGCTGCAACAACCATCTACAGTGATTTTGGAGCCCCCAAAAATAAAGTCTGACATTGTTTTCACTGTTTCCCCATCTATTTCCCATGAAGTGATGGGACCAGATGCCATGATCTTTGTTTTCTGAATGTTGAGCTTTAAGCCAACTTTTTCACTCTCCTCTTTCACTTTCATCAAGAGGCTTTTTAGTTCCTCTTCACTGTCTTAAGTATCTTTAAATGACATTTTAAGCAAATAAACCTTTTGCTTCATAATTAAATGATGTATAAGAACCCCCTCCTCCTTCTTTAATAGTTGTAAGGACCTCTTTCCTGGTTCCAAATAGGAATCATGAAGACCGGGTACTTTCTTAAAGAGTTTTCTGCACATCATACTAAATAACATGCAAAAAGTTCAACAACATTCTTCCTAAAGGTAAGTATTACTCTTTAAATGGGTATGTTAACCACTGAAAAGTCACTCAACTATTCCCATTACATTGCTTCATTTGGTCATTGGTAATATAAAAGAATTCAAACAGTAACAGTTTAGTTTATCCACTGGCTGAAGAGTTAGCTTTTTAGAAATACTACAATATTTAACAACACTGATGCTTATAATCATTAATGAGGTACAGAACCCTGGAACAAGGCAAACCAGACAGAGTAGAACATGAGTGTAAGAAGCTAAAAGATAGTCCCAAAGTTCCAAGAATAGTGAGAGTGGATTAATTAATATAATAATGAATTATCACTTCAAAGCAGGGGTGGACACTTACTGGCAGGGAACATCATAATGCTAAATTGAAGCATCCAAAGATTGTCCAACTAGATGCCCTTTAAGGGTCTCCCTTCCCTTATGTGCATTTCCCCTAAAACATCCAAATAATAATACATTGAGTCTTGCCATGTTGCATGGGCGAAGATATTTCAGCAAAAAATAATTTACTAAAGATACATTTACAATTCAAACTTTTCAGAAAGTTGTCAAGCAGCTTTGGGCTTTAAAATGTGTATTCATATTCTACAGATTAACCACCTAATGGCTCCAAAGGAACAATTACAGCAAAACACATTGGTGTTAGGATAATTGAGAAGCATTCAATTAAAGATAAACTTTTTACCTTTTGTAGCTCTAGGTACTGAGGATACATAATAATGTATAATCATATGAATTAATGAGATGCTTTCATATGTTTCAGCACTTAACAAAGCAGTTAAATCATTTCCCAAGCAGATCATGGTGACTCTATCAAAGGTGTCCTTGGCATATCATTTTGTTCTGGGTTTTCTCAGTCCCATATTTACCCTCGCCAATATTTGATCCAAGGCAAAAAGGCTTATGTGAGTAATTAGAGTTCCTGAGTGTCCATATATGTGAATATAAATACATATAATATACATGTAATATGTCTAAGTACCTCACTTATCTGTTTGAAATTTACCTGAAATCTAGAAAATAAGGGGCCAAAGTCCTGAGTAACCAACAGAAATGTCTAAAATGAGAATTAAGTAGACCACGTGTGTAACACATCTGGTGGTTTATAGAAGACAGTCAATAAATAATCACTGTATTATTGTCATCATTATTGCCTCCACATGACTTCAAAAAGGACCTGAAATAACATCCTAGAAAACCTACTTAGATTTAAAGCAGCTAAAAGGCAATCTACTGAAATGGAGGATACATTTTGCTACATTTAGGCCTACTTAAAACAGCAAAGTTACAGTTAACATTCTGACAACAAGGGGGAAAATATTGAGGAAACTATAAAAGGCAGACATAGTTCAAAAGAAAGAGCAATATAAAGCCATTTGCACCAAGACAAATCTTTTGGAGTAATTGAAGCCAAGGAAAGCATCATTTGGTCTTTGCAAAGCACATGCTCTCTGTTCTTAATGATGATGCTGTGGAATAGCAGCCGTGGAGCCAGATAGGTCTGAGCTTAGGTCCCAGCTCCACCTCCACTTCTGTGATCTTGGCTAAGTTACTTAACCATCCTGATCCTCAATTTACTCCTCTCTTAAATCAGGATCATAGTACATCTCTTCCCTCACAAGAGAAGCTCTAAATGAAAGGTTTTATGTAAATGGCTAACACAGAGACCACCACATGGAATCCACTTAATGGCTAAACAGCACCTTTATTATTATAATAATGCTTTGCTTAAGAAAATATGGAAACAGATAATGCATTTTAAAGGAACTTTCCTACACTGTTGATGGGAATGTAAATTGGTACAGTTACTACGGAAAACAGTATGGAGGTTCCTTAAAAAAAAACTAAAAATAGAGTTACCTAATGATCCTGCATGCCCACTTCTGGGTGTATATCCTGATAGAACTCTAATTCAAAAAGATGCATGGACCCCAGTGTTCATAGTAGCACTGTTTACAATAGCCAAGACATATACATAAAATAGAATATTACTCAGCCATAAGAAGGAATGAAATAACTCCATTTGCAAAAACATGGATGGACCTAGAGATTTTCACATTAAGTGAAGTAAGTCAGACAAATACAAATTATCACATGATATCACGTAAATGTGGAATCTTAGAAAAAAATGATACAAATGAACTTGTTTACAGAACAGAAATAAACTCACAGACAGAAGACAAACTTACGGTTACCAAAGGGGACAGATGGAGTGGGAAGGAGAGATCAATTAAAAGTTTGGGATTAACATATACACACTACTATTTATAAAATAAGAAAACAACAAGGATCTACTGTATGGCAGCGAGAACTCTACTCAGTATCGTGTAATAACAATAATGGAAAAGAATCTGAAAATGTATGTCTATGTGTGTACATAACTGAAACTAACACAACATTGACAATTAACTATACTTCAATAAAAATAAATTTTAAACAAATAAAAATAAAAGATCTCTTTAAATAGTTTATTGATATAAAGCAACTTGTCACTTAACAGAGTAATTTTCAGTTATCTAGAAAATTAACATATAGATAGCCTAATTCCCATATGATCCCACCATGAATATGAAGATTTCGTTTATAATGCAATATATAATGACACAGGTAGATGAAAAAATGTATCATCAAAATTCAAAAAAGAAAGAATACTGTCTTTTTCTCCCCCTTTATCTGAGTCAAAGCAAGTTCACAAATGTCTCAGCCACAAAAGACCGCTGAATTATTGAAACTAGAACAGTCACTACACGTCTATAAGTGTAACTACACTTGCTTGGAAGGGTAACTACACTTTCTGCTGCTCCTTTCATGACACTTCTCTGTTTATCCAGTTAAAACCACAGACAAAATGTGAATGCCTCCAAATATACACATACAAATGCCAGTGATATTTTGTACATCTAATGTGAGAAGGAATTCCTTTTTTGAAACAACACAAAATCTTCTGATGACATTCATGCTATGATCATGGGGATATTCAATCAGTTTAATATTCACAGTATTTCAAAGCTTTAAGTGGAGTAATAAAAAGAAAGGAGAGAAGAACAGAATAGCCAGTGCCTCTCCAGTGCTTGATGGAGAAGGCGATGGCACCCCACTCCAGTACTCCTGCCTGGAAAATCCCATGGATGGATGAGGCTGGTAGGCTGCAGTCCATGGGGTCACTAAGAGTCAGACACGACTGACTGGCTTCACTTTCACGCATTGGAGAAGGAAACGGCAACCCACTCCAGTGTTCCTGCCTGGAAAATCCCAAGGATGGGGGAGCCTGGTGGGCTGCTGTCTCTGGGGTCGCATAGAGTCCGACACAACTGAAGCAGCTTAGCAGCTGAGCAACTCCAGTGCTTGAAAGGCACTATGGAACTAATAAATGTATTTATCCTACCTGGAATGGTCAGTGGAATCTTTCAGATGATACATAGATAGGCAGATACAATTAGGACTTGGTTCTAAAGAATTGAGTCTTTCTATTACTCAGAACTCTGCATTTAAATGGCAGAAAACAACTCAAACACATCCAAGCAAATACAAATTGTATGGGCTTATTAAGTAAAAATGTCAGGAGTTGCCTAGCTTTGGCATAGCTTTGATATGGCTAGATACAACTGCTCAAAAATGTCCTCTCCTCATTTCTTGGATGTTTTTCTTATGGTTTGGCTACGTCTTTCAGAAGTGACTCTCCATGTCTTAAAGAGTAGATGGACATCAGCAGCTTCAGACTTATTATAAACTTTGTCCTCAGATAGACTTTGCCCTCTCTTTAAACACCCAGATATTACCTCAAAGAATAGCAAGGAGAGATAAGAAAGCCTTCCTCCGTGATCAATGCAAAGAAATAGAGGAAAACAACAGAATGGGAAAGACTAGAGATCTCTTCAATAAAATTAGAGACACCAAGGGAACATTTCATGCAAAGATGAGCTCAATAAAGGACAGAAATGGTATGGACCTAACAGAAGCAGAAGATATTAAGAATAGGTGGCAAAAATACACAGAAGAACTGTTCAAAAAAGATCTTCATGACCCAGATAATCACAATGGTGTGATCACCAACCTAGAGCAAGACATTCTGGAATGCGAAGTCAAGTGGGCCTTAGGAAGCATCACTACAAACAAAGGTAGTAGAGGTGATGGAATTCCAATTGAGCTATTTCAAAACCTGAAAGATAATGCTGTGAAAGTGTTGCACTCAATATGCCAGCAAATTTAGAAAACTCAGCAGTGGCCACAGGACTGGAAAAGGTCAGTTTTCATTCCAATCCCAAAGAAAGGCAATGCCAAAGTATGCTCAAACTACTGCACAACTGCCCTCGTATCACATGCTAGCAAAGTAATGCTCATGAGTCTCCAAGTCAGGCTTCAACAGTAAGTCAACTTCCATATGTTCAAGCTGGATTTAGGAAAGGCAGAGGAACCAGAGATCAAGTTGCCAACATCCGCTGGATCATGGAAAAAGCAAGAGTTCCAGAAATACATCTACTTCTGCTTTATTGACTATTCCAAAGCCAAATGGTAGAAAATTCTTCAAGAGATGGGAATACCAGTCCACCTCACCTGCCTCTTTAGAAACCTGTATGCAGGTCAAGAAGCAGCAGTTAGAACTGGACATGGAACAACAGACTGGTTCCAAATCAAGAAAGGAGTATGTCAAGGCTGTATATTGTCACCATGCTTATTTAACTTATATGCAGAGTACATCATGAGAAACACTGGGGTGAATGAAGCACAAGCTGGAATCAAGATTGCCGGAGAAATATCAATACCCTCATATATACAGATTACACTACCCATATAAGAGAAAGTGAAGAAGAACTAAAGAACCTCTTCATGAAAGTGAAAGAGGAGAGTGAAAAAGTTGGCTTAAAACTAAACATTCAAAAAACTAAGATCATGGTATCTGGTCCCATCACTTCATGGAAAACAATGGAAATAGTGCTAGACTTTATTTTTGGGGGGCTCCAAAGTCACTGTAGATGGTGACTGCAGCCATGAAATGAAAAGATGCTTGCTCCTTGGAAGAAAAGTTATGACGAACCTAGACAGCATATTAAAAAGCAAAGACATTACTTTGCCAACAAAGGTCAGTCTACTCAAAGCCCTAGTTTTTCCAGTAGTTATGTATGGATGTGAGAGTTGGACTATAAAGAAAGCTGAGTGCTAAAGAATTGATGCTTTTGAACTGTGGTGTTGGAGAAGACTCTTGAGAGTCCATTGGACAACAAGGAGATCCAACCAGTCCATCCTAAAGGAATTCAGTCCTGAATATTCACTGGAAGGACTGATATTGATTGAAACTCCAATAGTTTGGCCACCTGATGTGAAAAACAGACTTATTTGAAAAGACCCTGATGCTGGGAAAGATTGAAGGCAGGAGGAGAAGGGGACGACAGAGGATGGAGGCGGTTAGATGGCATCACCAACTCAATGGACATGAGTTTGAGTAAACTCCAGGAGTTGGTGATGGACAGGGAAGCCTGGCATGCTGCAGTTCATGGGGTTGCGAAGAGTCTGACACGACTGAGCGACTGAACTGAACTGAATTACCTCAAAAGAACTCCAGTAAACCTCGCTTGAATTAACTGGTCCTGCGTTTATCACAGTGACCAATCACAGTGGATAGAAGGAAAGGTTATTGTGATTTGCTACCTTGTATCATGTGACTACTTCTGTAGGGTAAGGGAGAGGAGTGCCCTTTAATTGATATTCTTATCAGAATTCGATGATTAGAGAAAGAAGCAGTTTCTAAAAGAGAATGATGTAGGAAAAACAAAATAATAAATGTCAACCACAGTTCCCTACCATGATTATTTTCATTCTCTGTTGGTTCCCTCCATGAGCATCCAAAAATTATAGTCAGTTATTTGCACACCCCGGACCTCTGAACTTACAGTTTCTTGGGGTAGGGAATGTGTTTTCCTCACAATGTGGATCATTGAACACTGTAGGCACTCTCTAATTTAAAGGAATAACTTACACAAAAATACTTTGTAAATTGTAAAGGATGATACAAATGTAAACATTTAGGGAATACATTTAACTGTCTTTAACCTTCTGAGAGAGTTGAAAGCATTGGAACTTCTGTCTCAAAATTCAGTGATCCTAGGAGATCAAGCAGGACTGTTTCTGCCAATGGCTTTTGTAACTATGCTTCCTTCAACTCATATTTTTTTATTGCTTGCCCTTTTCCTGATTTATATCATAAAGGAGGTGAAAATAAAATAACTGCATTACTACCTGGAAGTATAACTCTTAGAGCACCCGTTGTAATATTGTTCCTATTCCTGGCAGTGAGCAAAATACCTGGACTGCAGCCACATCTACTTTCCTTTTTGTTAAGTTATCACATCTAATCTGGTCTGCACTGGCTCTTTCTCCTATAGATGATGTTTCTCTTAATACTCAGGATGAATTGGTTTGTGACTAATACTCTCAAAATATTTTCAGCACCATATAAGTCATTGCCACCTTGAAAGTTTCATCTATCACCTATTTTCATAGAATTTTATTTCTAAGCTTCTCTCTTAAGGCTTTCTGATTATCATGCATTTACCATTACATTAGGGAGACAATTCCAGGAGACAGTGGAGGACAGAGGAGCCTAGTGTGCTGCAGTCTGTGGGGCTGCAGAGTTGGACAGGACTTAGTGACTGGACAACAACAGGGAGACAAATTGTAACTCTCTAAAGGAGGGCCATGCTTTACACATTTTTTTGAAACCATTCACCATGCCCTGCTACACACACACACACACACACACACACACACACACACACACACAGAGTTGCCCTAAAAGTGAATTTTTATTTAACCTGAGAAAGGAAAAAGTAAGCAGAGAAAATGTGAAAATATTTCAGTAAAGATAAGACTATAATGTCAAGTCTCATTCAAATGAACATTACAGCAATAGTAGCTCACTGTAATTAAAACATTTCCAAGCTCTCTCTGGTCAGTGATCAATAGTAATGATGCCTTTCGCTCTTGCTAAAATAAGTTTCCTTTATTCAAAACTTAGCATAGCAAAGGCTTTATCTCTCAGTTCTTGTCTGCTTAATTGTCAAGAGCCATTGTGGAGGGAAAGAGCCTGAATACTTGATTCTAAGGTGAAAAGTAAGTGGAAAGAGAGCAGAAAACACTAGTTACTACAGCAAAAACCTCCTCAGAAAGAAATGCTGTCAGGAGAAATATGAAACGTGGTAGTTTTTTTCTTTAGCAAAGGAGGAGGAAATCAGTAATTGAATCCATTGACTCTGCCAAGAAAAAAAGGTACTTTGACCAAAAAGATATGCTATCTTACATAACAGGTTACACAAAAATTTTACCTGTATCATCTCACAAGGTGTAACTGTTCAACATATTTATAAAGTAGATATTATATTATACTTTTATCACTTTGCAGATTGAGAAACTGAAATTCAGACTTCAAGTGATTTTTCCAAGAGAGAAAGCTAGCCGTCTTCTGATTTAAACATTTTGTGCTGTTTCCATAATACCACATCTCTTCTGCTGCCCTCCACAAATTAACCACTTATATTTAAAACACTGAGGCCCTGTGTGCCTTTTGAATATAATCTCAAATTTATTACAATTTCATTCTTTCTACTTTTTTTTAGTTGTCCCACATATATATGTGTATGCTATATTTGAGGCTTTACTCCTCAAATAGTTTTTTCTGTAGCTCTCCTTTCAACTAGCATCATCTCAAATGTAGATGACATCTAATAATTTAGGTCATGTGTTGGAATAAGATACAAATTATGGTTATAAAATAAAATAACCACAGCTTTTTTCTTATGGTAGATGCTTGATAGTATTATATAAGAAGAATTGGAAAGCATGTTATGCAGTGAAACGAGTCAGCATTGCCTACAATCAAATAATTTAGATCCAACGCTGGCTTTATCATCAATCTGCAGCACTGATGAGGAAATAAGGGCAGAAGGACAAGTCTATGTAAATGTGTAGGCATGTAAAGAGGCCTCAACGAGGTTGTATCCTAATTAGAAAGACAAGGAAGACCCACTTACAACATTCATTTTGTCTCTCCATTCAAGTTTACATAACTGAGGAGGAAATGGCTTCAACAACTCAAGTTCCATTACTTCTATCATCTTTATGATACAGGCTACTCAACCTCTCAATTCAGTACATTGGACAGCATCTTGACTTGAGTGGAAAAAATAAAAAGAGAGAGAGCCATCTACTGGCCAGGAACCTGAGTGGTCTTGGTACAGAATTGGTTGGAGCAGCTCAGCTGGTAAAGAATCTGCCTGCAATGTGGGAGACCTGGGTTTGATCCCTGGGTTGGGAAGATCCCCTGGGGAAGGGAAAGGCTACCCACTCCAGGATTCTGGCCTGGAGAATTCCATGGCCTACACAGTTCATGGGGTTGCAAAGAGTTGAACACAGCTGAGCAACTTTGACTTTCACTTTTTCCCCCCCAAATCTTTAGATTCTAAAATGAAGGAGAAAAATAAAATTCCTTTTTCATCACATGTTTTTCATCATAGCGAGATCTACAGATACCCATTTCCATTCCTTAAACAGGAGAAGCCAGTTCATACAGCCCTGGACAAAGGTAACTGACTGGGGCACAACAGTCCTATTGGGCTCTAGTCAGTTCTAAGGGCTTCCCAGATGGCTCAGGTAAAGAATCTGCCTGCCAATGCAGGAGAGGCCAGAGACAAGGGTTCGATCCCTGGGTTGGGAAGAACCCCTGGAGAAGGGAGTGGCAACCAATTCTAGTATTCTTGCCTTGGAGAGCCCATGGACAGAGGAGTCCAGTGGTCCAAGGGGTCGCAAAGAGTCGGACACAACTGAGCATGAATATATGCAAGACTAGTGAGTTCTGTATGATCTTGCCATACTAATTACTTTGCAGATAAAAAGAGCATAAAAAATGGCTAAGCTTTTGACTTTGCTCGCTTTTCAAGTGCTTTGAAGTTTTACCAGAAATGCTTTGAAGTTCCAATTCTGATGTTGCTAATGTATCTTCCCAAGCAACCTCTGATAATGCGTTACTTGGTGACTGAATGTTGAAGGAATATTTGTAAGTGGGGTAAACTGTGTGGATATGTGAATCTACATTTTCCCTTCCCTGTGGATATAATTTCATAGCCTAATTAAGCCAGTTAAATGAACAAGAGATGTGATTCCACCTGAAATTCTCTTTCCTCTGCACAAAAGTATTTCCCTTTTTAAAAAAGTAATTAAACTTTGTGTCTTGACCCAGCCACCCATCCTTAGTATATATTCCATGCAGCTAGTCCTAGAAAATGTCCTAGTTGCTTGAAGAAATAATCACAATAACATTCATAAAGGTAAAATTTTTACCACCATTCATAAAAATTAATTCTTATATTTGCACATCAATTGATAGAGGGAAAACAGATCAGACAGAGGGTAAACCTAAGTTTCTAGAGTAGATACTTATATGAAAGCATTTTGAAGAAAGATTCTCCTGTAATATTTATGATCTCTAGCTACTGATATTCTTCAAGAATACCTTGTTTTGAAAGCATGCATAAATTAAGCACTTCTAATACTGAAGATGTTGTTTCCATGGATTATTAGAGTGACCACCTAAAATAGTTAAAGCAGGAATCAGTTACCCCATTTTAAGGATGAACAAACTGAAACTGAAACTCAGAGAAATCAGTTAATTTCTGTAAGTCACGTAACTAGTGTGAACAAGGGCTGGGTCTCAAACCCAGCTCCACCAGTTCAAGCGCTATTCTACATCACTGCTTCTCATGTACCTATGGACATACATATCGGACCCCTCCTCCATGAAGGTAGATAATAATCCACTTGCCTCTCTTTTCACGTGTTCATATATCCTTCAGTGCATCTTCACTTTATTTCCCAGTGCTGAAGTGAAAATAAGGATAATAAGTAGGTGGACAAGTAGACTTAATACGCTTTTTGGAATGGTATTTAATCATGTCGGAAACTTGTTTTAGCCAATAATGCTTAATGTTTGATCTTTAAAATTGCTATATATGTGAACAATTATAGCAATTGAGAGTGAAGTACTAGTTTACTTGCAGTCTTGTCTCTAAAATGTTCTGACAACACATATCAACTTGAGGAATCATCTCTCCCTCTCCCAGTTTTGCCCCCACCAAGTTAAATTTCACATTGTGAAGTTCTGGCCTTGTTTTCCATTTTTAACACCTCCCAATGGCTCTCTATTGTCCTCAAGATAAGGAATAAACTCCTTAGGATGATGTTCCATCCATCCATGAACTAATCATCATTTCCTCTCCAAACTCCTCCAACACTTTCCTTTCTCTTTCCAACTAAAATGAACAACTTTGCAGGTATCCAAAATAGCCCACGTCATTTTATATCACCATGCCTTTGCCTACAGTCAATCTTCTTTCTGAAAGGTCTCTTCACGCCTTTTGGGTACCCCAAAACTTTACTCGTTTTTCAAAGCCGGCTCAAGCATCTGTCTGTAAAACTCCTGGAGCATCTTCCTGCTCCTCCACAAAGCAGAGTTGATGATTCTCTTCTTTGTGCATAACTAGATTCGAGTGAACCATCAGGTTCTATGTTGGCTCCTATCACAGGATTTTGTAATCAGTTGTTTGTGTGTATCCTTCCATGTTTTATCTTATTGCCCCTGTTCCTGGCACAATATGCAGAGAGATATAGTATAAATGTTTGGGCTTCCGTGTTGGCTCAGGCAGTAAAGAATCCACCTGCAATGCAGGAGACCTGGGCTTTACCCCTGGCTTGAGAAGATTCCCCTGGAGGAGGGCATAACAACCCACTTCAGTATTCTTGCCTGGAAAATCCTCATGATCAAGAGCCTGGCAGGCCACAGCCATGCGGTCGCAAAGAGTCAGACATGACTGAGTGACTAAGCACACATACCATAAATGTTCACCATGTGATCAATGAAGGCATGAATACCCATTTAACAGATGGGGATTATAAGCAAACACGTTAGTCACTCAGTTGTGTCTGATTCTTTGTGACCCCATGGACTGTAGCATGCCAGGCTCCTCTGTCCATGGGATTCTCCAGGCAAGAATACTGGAATGGGTTGCCGTTTTCTTCTCCATATAAGCAAACATATGGGTAACTAATAAAACAGAAATTCATTGATTTTTCTCAAGGTCACAACCATCTAAAGATAAAATATTATCTTGTCTGGTACCCTATTCTAACTAATATTAATGTAAGATTATCAAGGATCTCAAACATATGATCTTGGTATATAATAACATAGTTGTTTAGGATCTTATGCCTAATGAGAATAAAAAGATTTATTTATGTTAGCAAAATTCTAGTGCCAACTCTTCTGCACCTGAGCAAGACTTGTGATCTTGCACATTCTAGTTGTTGGCCACTTTGCATCCCCCTCTTTCAGTCCTGCATCTTTAAAAATAAAATAGCAAGATGAAACAAAGGGAAATTCCAGTGTTTTTGAGGAAAATATGGATCCTTTCAATAATGAATGACCTTAATCACTCCAGACTCAGTCCTCTGAATACCACTTACATAGTAAGAAATGCAATCACCAAATCTAAAGAACTTCGTTGAGACGTGGAATGAAAGGTTATGATTTTGAAAAATAAAATCTAAACAAAGGCTTGAAAAAGAAATAAAAAATGGATCTGGCACCTAGTTCACTAATTTTATAATTGAATGACTATCTTAAGTGTTATTTTTGATCATTTTTTCACAAATTCATACACAATATGGGAGGTTTTCAAAAACTGCTGTGGACATTGTGTGGGTTATAATGCAAATATATCTACAGATAGAAATATTTTTTTAAACAAATATATTTGAAGAAAGAAATATTTTAATAACAACTCCCAAGTTTATAATTTAAGGTCTCATTATTAGTATAGATAAGTGCAATCAGAGTTCATGGAACTGCCTTGCATTCAGTCTTAAAATCAGTTCAATACTGAAACAAAGATTTTATTTTGTAACAATGTTGTGATGGACCATAAACACTGTGAGCAATGCAATAACAGGATTTAGCCTCTGCCTTCTAGACACTTAGTGTCTAATGGCAACGGTAAAACATTTATACAAATAAAGCCTATGATTCATGCTAAAGG
The DNA here is from genome assembly GCF_032405125.1 of Capricornis sumatraensis. Taxonomy (NCBI): domain Eukaryota; kingdom Metazoa; phylum Chordata; class Mammalia; order Artiodactyla; family Bovidae; genus Capricornis; species Capricornis sumatraensis. The sequence goes on along the minus strand of NC_091069.1, from coordinate 194,690,911 downwards.
AGAGATCAACATGATAACATACATAGAAAAATTCCCCACCTAGAGGAAATCAAGGGCTTTCCTGATCTCTCAGTTGGTAAAGAATCCACCTGCAATTCAGGAGACCCCAGTTCAATTCCTGGGTTGAGAAGAGCCTCTGTAGAAGGAATAATCTACCCACTCCTGTATTCTTGGGCTTCCCTCATGGCTCAGTGGGTAAAGAATCCACCTGCAATCTGGGAGACCAGGGATCGATCCCTGGGTTGGGAAGATCCCCTAAAAAAAGGAAAGGCTACTCACTCCAGCATCCTGGCCTAGAGAATTCCATGGACTGTAATAGTCCATGGGGTCACAAAGAGTCGGACATGACTGAGTGACTTTCACTTTCACTTCAGAGGAAATCAAGAACCACTTTCTGGAGAGGAGTTGCTTTCAGGAACAAATAGCATAATATATATATTAAAGCACTTTGAAACCACAAAATCCTGCTCCAATATTAGATGATTTTTTTCCCAAGAGCCAAATGGAACAGGTTGCACTCTAAAGCACGCATCTAGAAGGATAGCTGGATTAGGCACTTTTGGAGATAAAAACATAGGTCCACTGCTGCTGCTGCTAAGGGCACACAAATCAAGAAAATACACATTACACTCCAGACAAAGAGATGCCAGGAGGAGTAGGTCCTCCTGGAGGAAGAGCTGCCAGCAGAAACTAATTTGGAGACCTGAGTTGCACTGAGGCCCTAAGCAGCAAGACTTGTACTTCTTCACTCTGTCTCCACCCCTTTAACTTGACTCTTCACAGGGCCCCTCTCCCTCTCACTGCAGAACCTCATGATCTTTCTTTTTACCCAGCATATGTTTTCTCTCCCTGCTCTGTGAGCATTTCTCCTTCATATTCTACTTGCCCTTACCCAACTTGGTCTCAGTCTCTACATTAGGGCTGCCTTCTCTACATATATCTTTTTCAAGCCAGGTCATGTCAAATATCCCTGTGGAGCTTAAGGATGGGCTGCCCTAGAGTGAGGTGCCCAACTATTGTCCAATCAGCTTTGATCAAAGGGAAAGGGTCAAGTGGCTCAAAATATGACTGTTTGGTCTTTCTCTTCCATTCACACATTTATTTATTCATTCTTCACCTGTCGTTTTATGTATTAGATGATACAATGTGAACAAGACTTCCTGTCTAAAAAGTCCCTGTCTTTATCACGCTTTCATTCTTATTTGGAGAGACAATAATAAAAATAAGAAAACAAGCAAGATAAATTCAGCTGGTGATAACTGCTACAGAAATACTACTAATAATATAATACTAAATAAGAATAACTGGAAGTGGGGAAGAAGAGATGCTAATTTTGGCTGGGTGGTTACATAAGGCAGTGGTATTCAATAAGTAAAGGAATAGAATGAGTAGTGTGGTTCAGTAATGGGTTATTTTATAACCACCAGTAACATGTATCTGCTAAGTCATCACACCAGTTCTCCTCCCAACCAAGATTAAAATGAATATATCAAGCTTAAAATGTACATACAAGTTATTATAAGCAATGAAGAATCAACTTACAAACATGTAGAAGCACAAATCCAATACAATACACACATATTCTAGTGATAGTAAGAAATAATGGCAATCGGCTAAGATTCCTATTCCACAGGATTGTTAACAGGTTAAAAGCCAGCATGACATCAAGCATGTAAAAGCAATTTTAGATATGAGGGATCATAATCTTTACTATTAATAAAGTAGAATGAAGAGGACACTGAATCCCAAGCCAAGCAGATACCAGCAATTCCACTTTTTAGAAATTCTGAGTAACCCAAAAATGCTTATAATATTTCCCTGGTGGCTCAGACAGTAAAGAATCCACCTGCAATGTGGGACACCTGGGTTAAATCCCTGGGTTGGGAAGATCCTCTGGAGAAGAGATTGCCCACCCACTCCAGTATTCTGGCCTGGAGAATTCCATGGACGGGGGCAGGCTACAGTCCATGGGATTGCAAAGAGTCAGACATGACTGAGTGATTAAGCACAGCACATCAGTAAGTTATTTAACTTTTCTAAAACTCAGCTTTTTTCATTGGTAAAATTTATGATTGAAAGAGATGGTGTATATAAAATTTGGGGCACAAAATAAGAACTCAATGATCTTAGTCCTCTTTCAAGATAGAATAATTTTCTATACATACAATGGATTATAGTAGAAACAGAAATAATGTGCTTTGAGTTCAGTATAATTTATGGTTTAGAACTTTAAGTGAACAGACCAAGAGCACATTATTTACTTGATGTATGAAATGGCTGCCTTAGAGTTATTAATACATTTTAAAATACATGTCTCAGAAATAAAAAAGCTATTATAAAAATTGCTATTATACTGACAGGATAATTGACTGTTTAAAATATGATCCATCTGCTATTTGCATTTCACAAAGTAATGTAAGCAATTACATTATATTCATTGGCTAATCCTATTCTAATCATTGGCTAAATCTCATTTTCTCATCTAAACCAGAATTAAGTTATACAAATACAAAAAGGAAACTCAATAATGTCAAGTTTCAGTCTCTTTTTGGCTGAGAACTTGTGATAAATATTATTTAATTCAGTAGTTGGAGATGGTATTCTGTGACCATAAAGATGCAGTTCAAAAAATTGAATGATATTATTTTCAAATATAACTGAGTCACAGAATGTTAGAACCATAATGAATTGCCCTTGATTAGAACTTACACGATGATGACCTCAAGAAGATAAAATTTGGAAGCAGAAGATAAAATTCCTTCCTAAGACTAAAATTTAAGGGCTTCTCTTGGGATTCAGATGGTAAAGAATTTGCCTGGAAGGTGGGAGACCTGGGTTTGATTCCTGGGTCGGGAAGATCCCCTGGAGAAGGAAATGACCACCCACTCCAGTATTCTCACCAGGAGAATTCCACGAACAAAGAGCCTGGCGGACTATAGTCCGTAGGGTTACAAAGGGTCAGACACGACTGAGCGACTAACAACAAATCTAAAATTTACTAGCTGTGTAATCCTGGGAAGCTACTTAAACTTTCTGAGCCTCAGAACTCTCATTTATAAAAAATGTCTACCCTACTCTCTTCACAGGGCTGTTCTGAGGAACAAATGAGATAATGCACACAGAATCACTCAGAAAACTCTGAAACACTAAAATAGAAAGGAAGAAACAAGGCAGAGATAGTGGCTCCTTTATTTGAGCTCCCATGGAAGGCTATCCACTGCAGTCCATAGTATTCTAATCACCTGTGCTCTTAGTCTGAGAGTGATACTATAGCAGGAGGAGAGTAGAAACCCGGAGTCTGTGCAGCTCTGGACTAAACCATCTGCTCTCAGCAGCCAGGAAAATCTGGGTTGAAATCAATTATTTAACCAGAAACAGTGTTATTTGGTGATGTTCTGTTTTGCCCAACTTCTACAAGAAAACTCACAAAGGAGATATACGGAAAGGAAAGAGCAGCTAACAAAGAGGTTCTCCTGGTTGAGGGGGTTAACATCTCGGCTTCAAGAAGGTGACGAAAGGGGTAAGCTTATAGTTTTTCCATCCCAGCCAACAGACAAGTTTAGTGGCTCCAGAGTAGTCCATTGTTCACTATAAAAATCCTGAACAAGAATAAGAAATTGGTCCAAGGTTCCAGTAGTAAAGAACTCTTACATTTATAGGCTAAGATAAATTGGTCAGGCTTAGAGGGAGATGTTGTCCCCAAGCAATATGTGTTCTGATGTTACAGAAGAGTCTCTTCAACCTCATATAAGTCCTCTCTCCCCACTTCCTTCTCCAAGAACCAAAGTTTGTATTGAAAACGCATCCCTATTTCTTGATTTGAGTATGAATAGTCAGATTTCTAAGATATTAATATCAAGTAATTAATAATCAAATGCACTCTCTTGATGAAAGGGCAAGCTAATCATCACACCTGTTGTTTTGCACTGGCAAAAGATTTCAAATATCTTCCTCCATTCGACTCAGAAAACAAACAGAAACCATCTGAGGCAGAGCCACTGTTTACATACTGCAGTTGTGTGCACCCATCACTGTTCGTACTTCTAACAAGGAGTGTTTGCCAACATTTTCAGATTCAGCAGCAAGGCTCTTCTTGACAGACTATGAGAAGGGTCCACAGAGGAAATCCATCATCTGATCAAGGCTAACGGGCAAATGAAAACTCTCTGGGCAGGATCCTCTTTCCTTCACTTAGATTTCAGAACAGAAAGCGCACACAGAACAGAAAGCAGATCTCTCCATGCAATTAGCAACTCTAAAAGTGTTTGTGGTTATAAGACTTTGGCAGAACTTGATGAAAACATCATCATCATCATAATACACTTGTACAAGCTCTAATTTCAGTGGCTCTTTTGTCCCACATGATGCATGATGAAATTTATGAAGGTCTGTTTCCCCCCCTCAGGCTCATTTCTTTTTTTTTTTTCCACAGAGCCAATCTGCATCACTTAAATCCAAACTATTATATTAGCCATCCTTTTCACTAGACTAGAGAACTTCTTTTTAATTGTCCATATCATGGCCACCATGCATCAAAGGTAGGATCATTATTTTCCACTTACTTTCTCTTCTAGAGACCCAAATTCGTATAGGAAGAGTTTTTAGGATTAGGAAGAGGAGACAGAGACTGGGAGCAGATTGCATCAGCAGCAATTTGATCTGGGTCTTTGACTAAACCAAGCCTGGGACACGTCATATAATACCATATTCAGGGTTCAGTCTGACTTGTTTTCCTTACTTACATAGGCTAGACTAAATGGGACCTGACCTAGAGACTTGGGTATCCAAGGAAAGCTGCCTGAATAATTTTGCAGCTTTATCATTAAAGCAATATAATGTTAGTTTCCTGGGGCACTTGTAGTCTCACTTAAAACGTGTGTAAAGTGCTTTATTGGAGATTATAGCACTATTGGGAGAATGAGCAAAAGCAATCATTTATATGATAATTTGAGATGATAATTTAGGAATGATTCATTCTCATAAATGTTCCACACTGTGTGTAAGTTTATTACTTACAGAGGTCCCATCCAGAAAGTAACACCTTTTATAAAGCAATCTTTAATTTCCTTTTGTGTTTTCTATATGGGTAGATTGGCATATAAAACAGTGCGTTTTTAAGGAGGGAGGTCTGCCACAGCTCGCTTTCCTGCCGTTTCTCTGCTCCATGCTCTCTGCCTCATTCACACAGACTGGGGTAACTGGCATGGGCACATTACTGGAGCAATAGGGGACACTATGGAGGGAATTCAAGTGTGGAATGGGGGTCTGACTAGAGGAATTCTAACTTTCCTTCCCACTCTGACTTTCCCCCGCCCTAAACAGGAGTTGTAAATAATTTCTGGCTGCAAAGATGTGCAGAGATCCAAATCAAAACAGAATTTTGTGGTATGTCACTGGACATAACTGTGGCTATAGGTCAAACAGGAAGGCTAAGGATGTACTATTTTAGTCAACATTTTATTTCAGCTTAAAATAAATCCTGGGTCTTTAACAGTCAGTTTTTGAAGGCAGTCTCTTATGTTATGGTCTTTCTCAGAAGAAGAGGGGAATGCAGGAAGTTTCTAAAATCATGAAGATGAAAATAATAATCTCTATTAATAAAATAAGTAGAGGGCTGATAAAAGGTAAAATTGATACAAGGTAAAGGTGGCTAAAGATCTTATTCTATTTTTTTTCAGGTAGGTAGATAAAAATATATTTTCTCTAAACATTTTTCTTCTCAATGTTTTTCTGGTAGCCTAAGTTATATGTGATTGAATGCCCTTTACCTTCACAAAAGATAACAATTACCAAGATGTTATTGAATATTATTTTCTGTTTGTATGTATATTTTGTGTTAGAGTTTTTAATTTTTGTAGTCAAATATGCCAGTCTTTTCCCTTATCATTTTCCTTATGGTTTCAGGGTTAGATGTCAAGATTATAAAATTATTCTCCTAAACTATTTCTAAGACAATATATATTTTTTTGATTCAGAATTTTATTCTACCTAAAATTTGTTTTGAATTGTACAAAAGGAATATTCTTTTTTTTCCAAATGGGTATAATAAGATAGTCTCTTCTTCCTTACTGATTTGAAATGCCATGATTATTGGGATGAAGGATATTTGTATTTATATATACTGGATATACAGAATTCGTATCCTATTCTGCTCCATTGGTCTATTTATCTTTTCTTCTACTGATACTGTATGGGTGTTAATTTCTGGGGATATCATAGTATTTTTTCTGTCTACTAGGGAAAATTTTTAACCATTCTTGACAGATAACTCCTAGTAAATTTTCCAGCAGAGATGAACTATCCCAGGTTGAGCCAAAGCCTGGGAAGTGTTAGGAAATAGAGGGTAGAAAAAGGAGCCCTGGGGTCCAAGGCTCTTACTCCCTTAATAAACAGAATTTAGTAGGTTGACCATATTTGCCTGTGATCTTTCTGTGGGAGGTGTCAGGGGAGTTTACCTGACCCGCTAGGAGATAGCAGGTGGCAGAGCACCTGTTCGGGCAGGAAGGTATTCCCAACCAGACTCAGTTCCTGCCTCTAAGGGCACACAGCAGAACAGGGAAAGACACCAGGAGAGAAACGGTCTCATTCCAACTGGAAGCTGAATGAGAGGTTAAAAGCCCAGCCACTACCACCAGAGGTTAAAAACAGAAGAGCTTTATCAACAAATGAATCATTTAACTAATGGGCTGAATGATTTTCAGGGAACTGTGGGCAGGGAGATGGCAGAAAGTAACTAGAACTCTGTCAGTAGAGTATGTTAGCAAACCACAAATGAAGCCTCTTCATTTACTCCTCACCACATATGAGTTTATAAAAGCAAACTTTTGGTCTTTGTAGAAAGGGATCCTTGTTAAAAATAATGTTTTTATTAATTTTATTATGTACAAGAAACACACAAACATAAGTGTGTGAGTTCAAATATTTAATTTTAGAATTTATAATTTTATTTTACATATCTATATATCGTGTGTGTGTGTGTGTGTGTGTGTGTGTGTGTGTGTGTGTGTGTATACACCTTCATTTGGGTAGCTCCTATTGAAGATGCTGAGGCTCAGCAACCCATCATCATCACACTACTTAGAGGACCATAGGTCATTATTGCACTCCTCCAAACCTCAGGCTCCTCACAGAGAAAACACAAGCATCTATGCAAAGCACTGTCACGAGTAATTTATGAGATAATGGATACAAAACATGTGGCACAGAGCCTGGCACAAAAAAAAAGCTCAACAGCTAATAACTGTTCAGGTCACACAACTATTAGATGACCACACAGAGTCTATGTGAGTAGAATGATTCCCTCTTGGGCTCCCATCAAATAAATACTTATTAGGTGGGGATTTTTAACCATCTCCTGCAGGATAAAAAGGTACTTTAGAAAGGAAGGTAAATATTTACATAAAAAGAAAATTATTTAAAATATAAGCTCACTATGAAACACATGTAATAGGTTTTTACTCCAACATTTCAACAGCTCAGCTTTCATCTTCCAAGCCCTCCAGTCAGGTGAGCAGATTTCCAGACCCCAGATTTCTGACAGAAGCACTAAAAGTTACTCAATTTTGCCCATACACTTGGTTCCACCCTGATCCAAAGGGATACTGTCTGTGGAGCCAACAGAGTAACCCCATCTCTTTCCAGATGGACCACGGTGATGGCTCAGAGGTGGCCCGTACATTCCAGAGCTCAGACACAGCTCTGTCAGCTAGCCCAGCCAGGACCCATTTGCATCTGTAAAGGGTCTGTGTGAGGCCATCCGGAAGGGTCTGAGCTGGTCATCTCAGAACATTCTAGTAGGCATTCAATAAGCACTTGCTGGTTAACTGATTGAAATGGCAGGGCAAGGCGAAAGCTTGGGCTCAGAACTTCATTCTGCCATTCTCTAAAGCAAGAGGCCTAAAGAAATTCCAAGCACTTCGAATTGTTTGTTTTGAGGTGTGAATCTTTCTAATGACCTTCTTAGCTAAAGAGATAGGATCAAGTCAGATCTGTTTGCATATCAGCACACTAAAAATGACTGGCCCCAAAGAATGGCAGTGAGAGGAAAGGCTTGGCATGAATTAAAATGATTGAGATTTAGGAAATTTTCACAGAGAAATTGCATCTACCCGTTTTCTTTCTTCCTCTTCCCTCTCTCTCGTTTAGTGCTAGGTCATAAAGACAGATGGGAGGAAAGAAGGGAGAATGGACTTTTCAAGAAGAGCTGGTGTGACAATTTTATCTGTCCTTTTGTCCCTCCCCTCTTTTCTCCCCCTCGTAGTAAACACATTATGCTACTCAAATGACACATGAATTTTGTTGACATTGGGTTTAAGAAAAGGAGGATTTTTCAAATTTTCAATTTTCAAAAAGGGATACTTTTCTATATTTTATATCTACAACTTTAGTTTCTGTCATAACAAAACAGATAACATAATCAATCACATGAAAATATGTTTTGGAAAATTAAAAGAATTGCCCACTGTCCCATTACTTAGACATAAGAGCTGACATTTATTGAGAACTTTCTACATGCCAGGCACTTTAGCAAGAACTTTATGCATTAGCTTGTTTACTTCTCACAACACCACCATGAAGTAAGCACTGTTATCTCCCATCTACAGTTGAAATTAAGGCACAGAGTAGTTGAGTAACTTGCCCAGAGTCACACAGCTTGTATTGGTAAAAACAATACTCCAGCCCAGAAGTCTGATTCTGATGTCCATACTATCAGCCACCCTACTTTCATCTAATACTTTAATTATGCTTTAAAATAAAGTTAAACCCATACTACAATTAAAAGTTTGGAGCAGGACTCATACACTTTTTTCCCCAAAACAAGGGAGATTCCCTAGACCCTGTCTGAATGAAAGAAAAGGCATATCTATTAACTTTATTTCCAAATTTCTATGATGTTGCATGAGTCATTATAAAACAAAGACCATAAGATTAGTAACTGAAAGTAAATTACTTCAAAATTTTGCCTAGGAAACATTAAAAAGTGATGGGACTTTTTAATTTTAATTTTATTCTTTGAATTGCATGATTACCAGGATTTCACTGCTTTCGCTTCTTCAGAGCTCACTTTTTTTCTAGAACCTTCAGCTCTACCCAGGGAGCTCTAAGGTGTGCAAATGGAGCTTATGGTCTCTGCTTCCTCCAAAAATGTTTCCTGTGCTCAGCCCTGGACCTCCCTTGGGGGAGGAACCATTCCCTATCTTCCTTTCTTTAGACCAATTTTCCCATGGAAACTCGCTATGAAGAAAGCAGCCCTCAGCCAGAGCTTCCCATGAGTAGCACAAAGAAGTCACCCAGCATGCATTTATACAGTAGACCCTTGGATCCACATGTAACTTATAGTCAGCCTTCCTTATCTGAGGTTGCTCCACACTCCCAGGTTCCATCAACCACGGACCATGTGCTAATAGTATCATATTTACTATTGAAAAATACCCGCAGATAAGTGGATCCACCACAGTTCCAACCCCTGCTTTCAAGAATCAACTATAATAAAATGTCTGTATCAAGGGCTGAAGGGCAGCTTGGCCTCAGGAGGAGAATGCAGGTACCTGGATGCTAAGTTTGACTTTAAGGCACCACCCATTCCTGCTATAGGCAAACCCTTTAACTTCTTTGGTCATAATCATTACTCTCAGAAATGAAGGCATGGACTCAAACAGTGCCTTCCTGTGACACCCAGGGCTCTGATGTACAGGATCAGGTGCCAGTGGACAGGCTGACAAAATCAGACCTAGCCTTTCCCAATGTCTTAGCTTCATTCAGAGCAATTCTGCCTTTATCTTTTTATATTTGGGAATTCTATAGAAATTTTGCTTGAAAAAAGATTCTGCAGCTAATTTTTTTTTTTTACATTACTGGATTACATTATTCCTAAAGTCTGTTTCAGCCCCATGTGATTTTTTGAAATAATAACCCAATTGAAGTTTGTATATTTCTGTGCAAGACCAAGAGAGTGTGTCACCACCACATCTGTAGTATATATTGTATTCTAGAAGCCTTTTTTTTTTTTTTTTTTTGGCCTTTTGCTTTCACTAGCCATATTTATGAAGGGTCTGAATTATCTTAATCACACCAGCAGCTATAGATCTGGTTCAGGCTACATAATGTGTGATCTCTTACTCCTAGCCCTCAAGTAAAGCATTTCCAAAGGCATAGTTTGACAGCATTATTTCAGACTCTGGAAAACCAGGAGTTCTAAGTGGAATACAAAAGTGATACTGATGAGCCTCTGCCTCCCCCAAAGGACTGATCACATCTGGTTTCCTAGACAGACGTTCACTGAGGACACAGACATCATTTAATGTTTATGTTTATCTCAGACTCTCCTAAGAAATGATACAGATGTGAAATGGATCAAAATTAGGAGAACTTGATACTCAGATTGCTGGAAAGGGATGTTTGGATTTATAATTATCATGTTATGCTGGCATCAGCCATGAAATATTCCATGATGGTCTGTATTTTTCATAAAAACAGATATTTAGTAGGGAAGAACTTTTTTGAAAGTATAATGCTTGTCAGCCTAAGATCTGGGAAATAGTATAGTCTATTTGTAATCTATATGCTTTTTTTCTTTTTTTCTTTTGGTAAATTCATTGTTCATGCCTACATATTTTGTTTCACTTAAGTCACTCCCAAATTATGGTACATAGACCATCTATATTAGTATCACGGTGGAGAGGTACTTTAGAAAAGTGGAAGTTTATAGTGAATCAGAACCTCTGCAAGAAGAAACTGTATTGTTAGCATGCTTTCTGGGGCTTCTTAAGCACAGTAAAATTATTTTACTTTGTGCGTGATTCTTTTGCTGTAATATGGCCAGGGAATACATCATTTATATATTCCAAATGTTTTGGCCACCAAAGGTATGAGGTTGGCAAGTCCCCTGGCCATTTAATTTAATTTTTTTAATGAATTAGGGACAGTGGAGTAGGATTGAGGTGGAGGTGCTACAGATTATCTCTAAGGTCCCTGCCAATTCAAACATGCTACTCTTGATGCCATTAATATTTAGGATCTCTTCAAGAAAATTAGAGATCCCAAAGGAACATTTCATGCAAAGATGGCCACAATAAAGGACAGAAATGGTATGGACCTAACAGAAGCAGAAGATATTAAGAAAAGGTAGCAACAATACACTGAAGAACTATACAGAAAAGATCTTTATGATGCAGGTAATCACGATGGTGTGATCACTGACCTAGAGCCAGAAATCCTAGAGTGTGAAGTCAAGTGGGCCTTAAGAAACATCACTATGAACAAAGCTAGTGGAGCTGATGGAATTCCAGTTGAGCTATTTCAAATCCTAAAAGATGATGCTGTGAAAGGGCTGTGCTCAATATGCCAGCAAATTTAGAAAACTCAGCAGTGGCCACAGGACTGGAAAAGCTCAATTTTCATTCCAATCCGAAAGAAAGGCAACGCCAAAGAATGCTCAAACTACTGCACAATTGCACTCATCTCACACACTAGCAAAGTAATGCTCAAAATTCTCCAAACCAGGCTTCAACAGTATGTGAACCTTGAACTTCTAGATATTCAAGCTGGATTTAGAAAAGGCAGAGGAACCAGAGATCAAATAGCCAACATCTATTGGATCATCAAAAAAGTGAGAGATTTCCAGAAAAACATCTACTTCTGCTTTATTGACTATGCCAAAGCCTTTAATTATGTGGATCACAACAAACTGTGGAAAATTCTTAATAGATGGGGATGCCAGACCTCTTGACCTGCCTCCTGAGAAATCTGTATGCAGGTCAAGAGGCAACAGTTAGAACTGGACATGGAACAACAGACTGGTTCCAAATAGGAAAAGGAGTACGTCAAGGAAGTATATTGTCACTCACTGGCTCCCATGGTAAAGCGTCTGCCTGCAATGTGGGAGACTCGAATTCGATTCCTGGGTCGGGAAGGTCCCCTGGAGAAGGAAATGGCAATCCACTCCAGCACTCTTGCCTGGAAAATCCCATGGGCGGAGGAGCCTGACAGGCTATATAGTCCGTGAGGTCGCAGAGTCGGACACAACTGAGCGACTTCACTTTCTCCTTATTTAACTTTTATGCAGAGTACATCATGAGAAATGCTGGACTGGATGAAGCACAAGCTAGAATCAAGATTGCAGGGAGAAATATCAATAACCTCAGATAGGCAGATGACACCACACTTATGGCAGAAAGCAAAGAAGAACTAGAGCCTCTTGACGAAAGTGAAAGAGGAGAGTGAAAAAGTTGGCTTAAAATTCAGCATTCAGAAAACCAAAATCATGGCATCTGATCTCATCACTTCATGGCAAATAGATGGGGAAGCAGTGGCTGACTTTATTTTGGGGGGCTCCAAAGTCGCAGATGGTGACTGCAGCCATGAAATTAAAAGACACTTGCTCCTTGGAAGAAAAGTTATGATCAACCTAGACAGCATATCAAAAAGCAGAAACATTACTTTGCCAACAAAGGTCCATCTAGTCAAAGCTCTGGTTTTTCCAGTAGCCATATATAGATGCAAAAGTTAGAAAGTTAGAAAAAAAGTTAGAAAGTGAGAAAGCTGAATGCCGAAGGATTGATGCTTTTGAACTGTGGTGTTGGTAAAGACTCTTGAGAGTCCCTTGGACAGCACAGAGATCCAACCAATACATCCTAAAGGAAATCAGTCCTGAATATTCATTGGAAGGACTGATGCTGAAGCTGAAACTCCAATACTTTGGCCACCTGATGCGAAGAACTGACTCATTGAAAAGGACTCTGATGCTGGGAATTTTTGAAGGTGGGAGAAGGGGATGACAGAGAATGAGATGGTTGGATGGCATCACCAACTCAATGGACATGAGTTTGAGTAAACTCCAGGAGTTGGTAATGGACAGGGAAGCCTGGTGTGCTGTAGTCCAAGGAGTCACACAACTGAGAGACTGAACTGAACTTATGCTTACAGGCCAGAGAAGCTTACTACTTTAGGTACTTTTCAGTTAGAGCTAATAGCCATTTTGCTGTTGCTGCTGCTAAGTTGCTTCAGTTATGTCCGACTCTGTGCAACCTCATAGACGGCAGCCCACCAGGCTCCTCCGTCCCTGGGATTCTCCAGGCAAGAATACTGGAGTGGGTTGCCATTTCCTTTTCCTAATAGCCATTAAATTGCACATATTCAGCTGGGATAAACAGAAACTTTTTAAATATTTATGTACTTATTTATGATGTGTGAAATAGAAAATGATACATCTGGGAACAAGTTCCAGAAATGAGAAAGTATCTAATAAAGTAAGTGAAACTGCTTCCCTGTGCCTCAGCTGGTGAAGAATCCACCTGCAGTGCAAGAGACCTGGGTTCGATCCCTGGGTTGAGAAGATCCCCTGGAGAAGGGCAAGGCTACCTACTCCAGTATTCTGACCTAGAGAATTCCATGAACTGTATAGTCCATGGGGTCACAAAGAGTTGGACACAACTGAACGACTTTCACATAAGAATTCATATATCACTCAACTCCTAGAGAGACAATCAAACGAAATATCTCAAAATTCACATTTAAGAGATACTGTGGGGTCTAGCCAGAGAATACCCCATCAAAAGACATGATTTGGTCCTTTATAAGTCTGCATTATTATTGGATCAGTTAAGGTTTCTGAACTTGCTTCTAGGTAGTTTTTTTCTGCTTTTTTTTTTTTTTTTTTTGAGTCACTGATCTGAATCTCCCCTCTGATATTTTCTCTAAAACTAGATGGTGAGAAACTTTTACTGACTTTGACCAGTAGTTATTCCAAGTCTATAGTGTGTCATGTTGTACTTCCTGAAGTACTTTTAATTGTCTTCTTTTTCCAGTGTCCCAGCCATTGACCCGTTGCACCAATGCCTGTGCCATCACCATCTCCTCCCAGGGGGATACCCAGTTTCAACACATCTTCCTCTCTAAACCTCTAAAATGTAAATCTGATTGTTACTCTTCTGCCTAAAACTCTTTATGGGCTACTCATGCCCTGTTGGGATAAAGTCTAAAGTCTTGAACCTGACATGCTGGACCATTCATTACCTGGCTAAGCCTATATCTTTTGTACAGGCTTATCCCTAGATAGGAAATTCCAATCATGCTAAGTTCTTAGATAACTATGAATCTGAAGATGCTGTTCCCTTCTTCTGGGCTGCTCTCCTCCTTATGTACCCAATTTGCCTGGCATGTTTGATCAATAGTAGGAAAACCGCTGAGGCAAGAACAAAGAATGCAAGGGGAAGACTATTAGGAGATAAGCTGGGAGATAGGAAATAGAGAAGATCATATAGCATCTTATACTCAGAGTGAGATGGAATGTCATTGGAAGGATTATAGCAAAAAAGAAGCATCATCTGTTTTGTATTTTAGCACTGAGTTCTCTATGGCTGCTGTGGTGAGAATGGGCAGCAGGAGTGGGGCAATGTGACAATAGCAGAAGCGGAGAAATCGCTTGGGAAGAATTACACTAATTGGAGCAAGAAATGAGTGTAGAAACAGTAGAGAGAGTGGGAAGTTATTAGACTGGATATATTGTGAGTCTAGAGCCTAGTATTTGCTGATGAATTCATGTAGAGTGTGGCAAAAGGAAGAAATCAAGGATGATCCCCAAATTTCGGGTCAGAGCAGTTGGAAAAATGGAGTATTCATTTTTTTGAAACACAACAAGTGAACACAACACTTGCAGGGAATGGTAGCAAAATTAGAAGTTCAGTCTTAAGGGCGTTGAATTTGAGGTGGCTATAAGACAGCCAAGTGGGAATGTGCTATAGGCAGTTGGATGTATGAGTCTGGAAATTAAGGGGAGGTGGGTGGTGGTGGTGGTGTATCTAAAGAAATTAATTTGGAAGTTGTCAACAAACATTATTTATTAGTGAGTATAGATAAAAGAAGGGAATGTCAGCACATAAAAACACTGAAAAAGTGAGATGAATGAATAAGTGAATTAATGAGTTATACTGATTGAGATGCCAACTTGCAGAGAAAAGTAAATAGCATAAAAATCTCATATCAGTAACATTCACAGGATTTCATTCTTTACCTTCTTCTCTAATGGAAAATATGTTGGCAACTCTCATTTTCTAGAATATACCACTATGAATATAGACATAGTGAATACAAATATCTTTTTTAATATATCAAATTACTGATGCCTTCTTATTCTGTAGTGGCCATATATTTGCAAAAAGAAAAAAATCAATACATCAATATGATGAGGCTGTCAAGTTTTACATGTAGATATAACAGCTTCCCGGTGTAAAGAATCTGCCTGCAATGCAGGAGACCTGGGTTCAATCCCTGGGTCAGGAAGATATCCTGGAGGAGGAAATGGCAACCTATTCCAGTATTCTTGCCTGGAGAATCCCATGGACAGAGAAGCTTGGAGGATTACAGTCCATGGGTCACAAAGAGTAGGACATGACTGATTGACTATCACTTTCACTTCACTTTCATCACAGCTACAAGAGATGTTTGAACACATTAAAAATTCCTCACATCCTCACATGATGGTTTCCAGTTTACAATGTGCTCTATCTTCATCACCTCTGACTTTGAGTCTCATGACATCCATACATTTGGAATATGGGCAATATTGTCCCCTACTTAAATATGAACAAACTCAGGCTCAGGAGGCAAAGTCATTTGTGTGCTTAGATGAGTGAGTCCTCCTGGCTTGAATCCTGGTGGTCCAATGAGTGCCCCATTCCATTTCTGCATGTCACCTTCACGAGGATCTCAAGGTCTGCCCCATCCTTAGCTGCAGCCCAATAAAATTTTCACAGAGTGGGAAGAGGCATGATCCCACTTCCATTTCATAGAAAAGACAGAAAATAACTGGTCTTCAGTGGATACCATTCAGCAGCTCAGTTGCTCTGCATATGTTGTGGAACTGGGTTGAATCACCTTGAAGCACCCTCAGGCATAGGATCCCAGGCTTTCCAAAACAGTGCTGGGAAGGAGAATAGTGACCCTGAAACGTGTCTGGACTCACCAACCACTTAACCACCTCACTCCCGCCAGCTTTTGCCTCCCTCATGCTTAGATTTGAACCCTCAGATGCCGAAACATACATCTGTCCCCCACTCAGATCTGATGTCTCTCCAGCATTAGCCTCCCATCTTGGACACTTTCCCTTTAGGAACTAAGTTTCTAAGTCCTACCTACACATTTCCCCCCATCCAGATACAGATGACCTATTTTAACAACTCCTCAATGACAATGCAGAATAAGAGCATAAATCACTGCTTTTACACTTGCTACACCCTTAGCCCTTACCCATGGTATCTACGCTGCATGACGGTCATAAGCAGAAAGACATTATTTTATAAATGAAGAAACAAACTCAGAATGACATGACCAAACTCCTACAGTCAGATATCTGCTATTAATTGGAAGAATTGAGATGTGAGTCTAAGTCCTCATTACTCCAAAATCCAAACTCTTTCCTTAATCCTTAACTCTGCACTACTTCCTGCTCTCATTAGAACCCTGTTTCATTCTCTGTAAGACAACATCAACAGTCGAAATTATATCTATTTTTGCCCTCTGGATGAGGTTAATTTTTTCTTGAGTCTGCCTTAAACAATCCAACAAAATTTTCCGTGGTCTTCTCCCTTCTTTGTCTCCACAGCCCCACTACCACCACCTTGAGGGGTGTTAAAACTTTGTTAGAATTGGTGAAGTCCAGGAATGAACCAAGTATCTTTACAACAGCGAGACTGAAAGGAACTTCCATATGTCTAAAAGACAGAAAATTCAGTTTTGTATCAGGCTCCAATCTGTTTCTCAAACAGCTTCCATAAATCTGTCCTAAAGTCAAAGGAAATGATTTCTAACAGAAGCTTGTCCAGTTAACACGTCCATCCCATTGTTTGCTTTAAACCAAGGTTTCTGTGTGGCGTATGGCTGGAAAGGAGAGAAGAGGATCAGTGGGGTTTCTACCCTGAGGCTCAGTCTTCCCAGGTGTGCCTGCTGTTACTCTCTACACAGATGCCAGACATCACGGGGGCACATGTAAAGAAACAGGACTAGTCACACAGTCTCAAGCTACCTGCCTTAAATGGGCATCATGGGGAGGAGTTGAAGTCACTAGCTGACATTCTCATGCTTTTTGCCCATAATGCACTTTTATCACATCATAAAGGAGCTCCTCAGCCAGGTGGAAATCTTTGCCTGCTGAATCAATTATGATTACAGGGCACTCCGGGATGTTCTGTTGATTGTGATGTTAATAGGTACAAAGGTACACAATGTGCAGCTCGATAACCATTCCATTAACGTCTAGTTTAAAATTTATTTCCAATATCATCATTACGAAGGAGAAAATGACCCTTAGGACACATTACTGGGGAAAGCATGCAGGCATCTGAAAGCCACTTGCCTCTCCCCAGCTTCATTCCTCACAAAATGAGCACGACACTGAGTTTGCACAGTCAGGCGCACTGAATAATCAAAGGGAAAGTTTTGACTGAAATAAAATTGACATGCAAAGCATGAAAATGGGGACAAAGTCACATTGTCATTTCTATTACTGACACAGGGATAAAACAAACACACCATTCACCAGGAATCGCATTAAGACGCCCGAAGCAGAAATACTGGAGGTGCCGGAATACTACCGTCTCAGGAATTTCATGTAAATTCACTTGAATAAATTCATCTTCTGGACTGCCATGATTCTGTTTTACATGATTATAGCTAAGGTATTTCAACACTGGTTTTCATCTTTCCCTCTCTGCCTGAGCTATACTAACTGACCCGGTGTATAATCTCCCTGGCTGCAATCCCCTCTTTTGTGCTGGCTCTGAAATTTTCCAAAGTAAAAATCCAGGGGGAAAGGGAATGACAGCAAAATCAAATGATGAAGCCTTAACAAAAACTCAGATGCTTAAATTCTAAAGGGATGGTAGTTTGATGACAAGAAATCTGTAGAAACATAAAAACAAGGTATAAAGACCTCAAGTTTTTAATTAGAGTCTGACACCAGCCTCAAAATCTCTATAGAGTACACAGTTATGAGCTCAGATTATCTGACCTTTTAGCTACACTCTCTTCATCTGGGTAAAAAAGGGTTTGGTGAGCTGAGATTGGGATTTATACTCTGCATTAGAGTACAGTCAAGTGATAACTACTTATGGGCACTTTTCTGAGATGCAAATTATAGATGATTAACATCCATAAAGCATTACAGAATATAAACTGTTAAACAGAGGTAGATTGATCAGTCTTCTTAAGGATCTGATAGATGTTCTCTTTATTCATTCATTTGTTCATTCATTCATTCAAGTCAGGAAACTTATCCAGGGGATACACATCAATAATAAGCCAAACAGCTGGTGAGGCAGAGATGAAAAGAAAAAGCTATGATTACAGTAGTTTGTTCATCGATCAGAAGAGAGAAGAGGGGAAGGGGTAAAGGAAGGGACCAAAATGAAACTGGTGATATGTGAACTGTGTTTTTAACGTGTATTGTCAGTCTGTCAGGGGAATAGAATGGAAAAGGCTAGTGTGAGAGGGTGCATCCTGAACAGAGAGATGGGGTAGTGTGAGCACGTGCCCAGGGAATCTCATTTGATCTGAGGTATTCAGGGCTTTGCTGAAGTTGAGCACTGAGGAAAGACACCATCCTGAGGGTCTTGTGAGGCGTGTTAAGGAATAGTGTACACTTTCCTCTAAGTCAGTTCTTTTCAATTCTGGCTGTACCTCACACTAGAGAAGCTTCTGAAATATACTCAGATCCCATTCTAAGAGATTTGAATTGCTGGATTTGGGGGTCTTGAAGAAGTCATTTTCAATGCTAACCAGGTGTAGCTGGAGCTGAGCACCACTCTACAGGGATAAAGTTATGCTGAGAATGTTTGAGCAGAGAAATGTCAAGGTCAGTTCTATGGTTTAGAAAGGTAAGTCTAGCAGATGTGGGGAGAAGTGATGCAGAGAGGTGGAAACCAAGTAGGAATCTAGCATAGTCCCTTAGAGCAGTGGTGTTCAAACCATGGTTCATCAAAACTTTAAGATTTTATGGAGTTTCTGCAAGAGGCAAAGAACACTTGCCTTCAACTTTTTAAACACGCATTTAATTACTGTCAAAAGAATAAAAACCCTCAGAGTAAAACTACCAAAGGAGGCAAAAGACCTGTACTCCAAAAACTGTAAGACACAGATGAAAGAAATCAAAGATGACACAAACACGGAAAGATAAACCATGTTCTTGGATTGGAAGGATCAAGGTACTACCCAAGGCAGTCTACGACTCTATATAATTTCTGAGATCGTTAATAGGTGAACAGCCTGGGATTATATGACAAGTTGTTTTTTGTTTGTTTGTTTTTTAAAAAAAGGTGAGGGGGTAAACGAAAACGTCACCAGGCTACAGGATGTTTTAAGTACTGTACAACCAAACCAGCACACACATTGAATGTTAAAAATGAATGGCCACCCATGACCCCACATTTCCTTTTTTTTCTTGTTGGCTGTCATGTGGCTTGTGGGAACTCAGTTCTCCAACCAGGGATTGAACCCAGGCCATGGCAGTGAAAGCCAGAGTTCTAACCACTAGGCCATCAGGGAACTCCCCCAAATTTCAAATGTTTGTGTTCCTCAAGCTCTTTATCATATGTTAACTTTTTTCTTGTACATTTACTTTCTTTTTAAGTTGTGCCAAAGTACATATAAATAAAATTTACCATTTTAACCATTTTTCACTGTACAATTTAGTGACATTAAGTATATTCTCATTGTTGTGCAACCAGTCTCTGGAGCTTTTTCATTTTGCAACTGACTCTCTATTCCCATTAAACAACAACTCCACCCCCTGGCAACCACCATGCTTTCTGTTTCTATGAGCTTGGCCACTCTGGATATCTGATTAAAGTGGTATCATACAAAATTCACCTTTCATCTAAAATTCACCTTGCATCTAGACTATTTCACTTAACATAATGTCCTTGAGGTTTATTCATGTTACAGCATATGTCAGAATTACCTTTCTTGTTAAGGCTGAATAATAATACACATACATAAACATTTCATCATCCATTTGTCTGTCGATGCGCATCTGGGTTGTTTTCACTTCTTGTCTATTGTAAACAGTGCTGCTTCGAACATGAAGATATTCGCTTTCAGTTCTTTGGGATATGTATCCTGAAGTGGGATTGCAGGATTATATGGTAATTCTATTTTTACTCTTTTGAGGAATACATTGACTTTTAATAAGTTAAAGCTGCACATTGGGAAATAAATGTATCCTTATAAAAAAGCAGTTTTATCTATTTTACAAGATAAAGTTCTACCTAAGACTTTATTGAAAAATTGAGGGGATAACTTGCTGCCTTGGACAGAGAGAGGGAGGAAGAGGGAGAGGAGGAACCACAGCTCCAGTAAATTTGGCCTTTGCCTAACAGTTACACATCAATATAGAAGGGTCCTATCAGAAGTGGAGAACTGACGATAGCACTAGCAAGCAATTAGTTGGGACCAGAAAAGAACAAAGGCAACAAAAGGAAGCCATTATGCAAATATCTGGCCAGTAATTGCCTGCCCACCTTGAGTAGCCCTGGCAAAGAATAGAGGTGAGTAAATGACTTGAAGCTACTTGAATTCTGCAGACTGAATTGTTAGGCCTCTCTATAATTGACAACAGACTTGTGCGTAAGTTTTCCTCACCAGGCCTATTGTGTGTCTTGATCTGGTTGGAGAAGGGGGGTGTGAGAAGGAAGGATCAAGGATAACATCCTAATCACCAGCTTAGATGCATTAGCTGATATGGCAGAGGCCTGGGAGTGGAAGTGTTAGCTATTCAGTCGCCTGATTCTTTGTGACCCCGTGGACTATAGCCTGCCAGGCTCCTCTGTCCATGGGATTCTCCAGGCAAGAATACTGGAGTGAGTAACCATTTCCTTCTCCAGGGGGTCTTCCTGACCCAGGGATCAAATCCAGTTCTCCTGCATTGAAGGCAGATTCTTTATTGTCTGAACCACCATGGAAGCCCAGCAGAGGCCTGGCATACCAGGCAAAAAGCAGGTTTAGCCAATCTGGAATAGGTTCAGTGTGTAGTCATAGGGCAACATGAAGCCGGAATGAAACATGCTTCAAGCTAGAATCATTTGTCCAAACCTTGTTTTGTGTGGATCACCTGCTATGTGCCTAAAATAGGTCTGCTGCTGCTACTGCTGCTAAGTTACTTCAGTCATGTCCGACTCTGTGTGACCCCATAGACAGCAGCCCACCAGGCTCCCCCGTCCCTGGGATTCTCCAGGCAAGAACACTGGAGAGGGTTGCCATTTACTTCTCCAATGCATGAAAGTGAAAAGTGAAAGGGAAGTTGCTCAGTAGGTCTAGTTGATGTGAAAGCTTTAGTGAATAGAACAAACATGATCCAAATCCTTAGGGAGTTACTAGAGGATGTGACAGGAAAGTAACCAGCAATTATGACAACGAAGGGTCAACCGAAAGTCTGTGTTGGAACCCTATGGGACACTGAGGGCAAGCGCCTGCTAAGATCTGGGTACAGGAGGAGGCCCTCCAGGGGACGCAGCACCTCACTAGAGCCTGAGGGATGAGGAGTCAGCCAGGGGAAGAGGAGGAAGCAGCATGTACAAAGGCCCTGTGGCTGTAGAGAGGCTGGTGTAGCGGGTAAACGACAGTAGTTCAGTAGGATGAATGTGAAATGACTTGGACAATGAAGCTGGTGAGGCTCTCACACCAGTGAGCACCAAAGCCACCTGGAGGGCTTATTAGATCTTGGAGAGCTAGGCCCATCCCCAGAGTTTATGATGTTTAAGCTCTAGAGGATTTGCATTTCAAACAAGCTCCCATGTGATGCTGATGAAGCTGGCCTGGGGACGTACGTACTGACAACCACTAACATAATGCGTTGGGGAATGGAGCACACCCCCAAAGTGTCCATTATAGTAAGAGATGTCAGCAGCCTGAACTAGAGGGGTATGAGTGGTGAAGGAGAGGTGTGAGTGGTGTGGAGACTGCAGACCTGACAAGTCTCAATGATCCAGCGTGATGGAAGGCAATGATGTGTTCTGAGTGTGAAGTCAGAAAAGCGTGCTATTCCCTGAGATGGGAAAAAGAGGAAATGACTGGTGCAGAATATGACATTTGTATCTTGCGGCTAGTGCTAATGGGTCACAGAAGTAGGAAATAATAATTAAATGGATGTTACTTCGAATGCATATATTAAATGTATGTTGTATTTAGGAGCTAAAGGAAATTTTTCAATAGATTGGAAATGCCAGCTAAGGTCCTAGGAAGTTATAACCTAAGGATCAGAGACAGAGATTGAAGCTGTAGAAATGGCTCAGAGAGAACATGTAGATAAGAATAAGCTGAGAAAAAAATCCTAAAAGGAAAACAAAATAAAGCAAATAAAAAATAAATAATCAAATGATAATTTGAGGAATGGGCAAAGAGAAAAGCCAAAAAGGGAGATCAAAACAGTCAGAGAAGTAGTATCCAAGAAATGCACAGAATAGGAGGGAGAGTTTAAAGAAGGAGGAAGTGAAGTGAAAGTCACTCAGTCGTGTCCAACTCTTTGCAACCCCATGGACTATACAGTCCATGAAATTCTCCAGGCCAGAATACTGGAGTGGGTATTCCAGTATACCCACTTCTCCATATACTTCCCTTCTCCAGGGGTTCTTCCCAACCCAGGGATCAAACCCAGGTCTCCCACGTTGCAGGTGGATTCTTTACCAACTGAGCCACAAGGGAAGCCCAAAGAAGGAGAAAGTGCCTCTGTAAATAGGACAGAGAAGAGAGGGGCATAGGCAGTCACCAGCCTTAGAAACAAGAAGTGCTGTGAGTTTATGGGAGAGTTTATGTGAGTTTCTACTTTAGTTGCATGACAAGAGGGGCAACTGTATGTAGTACCAGGCTGATGAGACCATATTCTATGCAGTGAAAATTCTGTTGTGAACAGGAAATTCTGCTGCTGATTATCTAGTTTAAGAACCTTAGTTCTAGGTTCAGGGACATTTGAAAATGTCCTGTCTATGGGAAAGTAAATTCGAATGCTGATAAGTGAATATTAATGTTGCACATATATTGGTCTGAAAAGAAGAGAGTGCCTGTAACATAGTTCAGAGCCCCAGGACAAGAGTCCTCGCATGGAGGAGACCCAGAGTCATTTCAAGGTGGCTGTGGTAGCCTTTTTCTAGAGGAGCTCAGCTGGCTGGCTTGATGGCTATGACTCTGCTCACTTCCTCCCCGAGGAGCATCTTGTTTCTGCTCTTTTTCTCTCATCTTCTCGTCTTCAACACACCCTTATCTCTGACAACCCCTCCCTAGTAGTCTCACCCTTCTGGGGCAAAGCAAACAGGAGTGCTGCTCCCTGCTGAGTGTAATAACTATCTAAGGGTGTGAGAACTAGGCCACGGGAGAGCCATGAGGCTGGAGCAGTGTGTGCACGTAGCATGGAAAAAAGACAGACCATGTCAGTCTTGACCCAGAGAAATTACAAAGTTAATTACAAAACACAAGAGACAATGCCACAAAGGTTAGCTGAATTCTCATTCAATACAGAAGCATGCTGAAAGAAGAGATTAAACCTGGGGAAAGACACAATATAACACAGAACCATGAATATTTTATAGCATATATCCAACAGCACTTTCAAATGTCTGAAATCCACATTACTCTTGCCTCATAACCGAAGCTTACCCTATGGTCTTAGTTCAGAAATTCAAGTATAAGTTTAAAAGTTTTATGGATATTTTAAAATGAACTAAAAAGTATAAATGAAACTCACAAGTTTGGGCTGACAATATTTGATTTTTAAACTTTAAGAAATCCAGAAAATCTCATTTTAACTAATATCTGCTAGCATTCTCCTTACTAAATCGTTCATCTAATGATGATATTCATTTTGAAGTTATTTGCCTTATTAGAAAGTCCAGAATCTGGTCCTGTTGTTGGATGACTTATATGATGCCAATTAACCAATTAATCTATCAGTCTCCTAGTTAGTACAATTACTCAGTTTGGTTAGATGATCTCTAAGCTCCTGGCTAGCCTAAGAACTCAGTTATGGCACATTACTGATAACTCTCATACAATAGGTGACCAGCAGAATTATAAGGTTGACGAACACTCAGATGTTATCAGACTCAACCCACTGATTTTACTGATCAACAATAAAAGTGGGCCTAAAAGATTTAATACCTTGACCACTGTCAACTAGCTTTCTAAGACAAGATCCAGAACCAGATTTAGGACCAGTACTATTTCCGCTGCAGCATATGTTTCTTATAGGGAGGTGAAGATGACACAAAGGATTTAACATGAAAATTCAGTGGTGAGTCATATGTAAGAAAAGGCAGTGTATGGTGAAAAATGGGATGGATTTTCCTGAAGAAAGACCTTTTGCTGCTGCTGCTGCTGCTAAGTTGCTTCAGTCGTGTCTGACTCTGTGCGACCCCAGAGACGACAGCCCACCAGGCTCCCCCGTGCCTGGGATTCTCCAGGCAAGAACATTGGAGTGGGTTGCCATTTCCTTCTCCTTTTGACCAAGTTCTAAATAATTTGAAATGTATGGCATGGCTGAGGGGAAATAGATAATAAATTAAGAAAACCAAAAGACAAGAAGAATTGTGGGTGAGATATATTACTGCATGCTTAAAACTAATGTTTGTGTGGTTCAAATACCTTCTAACTCCTTTAAACCTCTAGTTACAACAGTTTGTTCACTTGTTTTTAAAGGGTTCATGTTTCAGGGCTATAATTAGTGCTGTTTGTTTCTCACGTTCAGCACCGGAAACATATTATTTTAGTTGAGAATTTATATATAGGATCACCAAGGTGGAGACGAAAGTAAACGCCATCATCACTTCAGTCAGCATTAGTCCTTCAACGTTTGTGCAGAAAATGTGTGTGCATCTTCATATTTGTCAGGTTTGCAAGTTGACTTCTCAACAAATACTGAAAACAAAGAGACTATTCATAATTGCTGAGGTTAAACCAGGGAAAATCTAACATGAATGATTTCCTTCTGTGCTCTGGTATCTTGTAAATACAATCCTTTAAAACCATACTTTCTTTTAGAGTTTAAATAAGAAGAGTGGGTCAGCAGTCATGGGATTCGTGTTGCGACTTAGCTTGCAGGAATGCCATTTCTGTGGCAGTTCCGAGTTCACCTTTAAATAAATTTAAATGTGGAGGTGGTAGGAGACCCGGAGAACACAAAGGCAGTAGGAGGACTTAAAAATATGGGTTCATATTATAAAAAATTCTAAACAAACGTGTTGAAAATATATTTTGAGGAGAAATAAAATTATAGATAGTCACAGGATATGGAGGCTCAAAGAGAAGTCAGAGTGAAATAGACAAGATAAGAAAATTAAATTCAAACTTCTAAAGGAAAACAACAAACAGCATAAATGCTCTGGGACAAACAGGACTTCCAAGAGATTTTTAACCCAAGAAAGACTTTACAGTTTCACCCACAGGCTGGTAAAAAATCACTCGCTCTTTCAAGACATAATGTTAAAATTGAAATGCTCGAATTTTTCTTATTCCCTTTTTAAAACAACCCTAAACTTTATTCAGGGTTGGTTTCATAATCCCCATTTCAGAGATGGAAAAGTGGAAGAAGAGAGTAAGCTCTCGTGATATGCCTATAGATTTATATCAAATCATTTGTGAAAACCATTTGATATAATCATTCCTTCAGCCCATTCCTTTCTCACTAGACCAGGCTGGAATGAATGACCACAGGAATAATTCTGTTTTCTTTCCTAGAGGGATTTTAGAACTAGGTAGACATCTATCTCTCCCACTAGGGAAATGTGGCATGGGGCAGGGCTGTTGGTCATGTTTTATTTTTTTGTTTGTTTGCTTAGATATCAGCACTCTTTAATTTGACTCTTAGTGTGCATATTATATCCTAAAAGGAATATAAAAACAAATAAGAATTATCCAAATTCTTATGATGCTTCTAATAATGCTTGTTTTTAAAAATCACCATGTTATTCTAAAGAAATGTTATTACCATTTTTTAATTACATGTTTTAAAAAATTCAAGAGTGAAAGTTTTAAAGTAACTTGAAAGGAAATCCATTGTCAAGAAGAAATTATCCTTGACCTTAAGAAAATATCATTCGTGATACACTTCAAATGCACATATACCTGTAGAAAATTCAGATGGATTTTTCAATAAAATTATCATCATTTTATAGATAGTATTTGTAAGTAAAAATAATAAATTTCATTTTATTTCCTATAGGTAATAAGTAAGGAAACATAGGAAAAAATTTTAATCAATATCAAAGTATGTTTCTATAAGTTTAAATTCTTTTCCACATTACAAAGTCACCTTAAACTTGAGACTTGAGTTATATATATTAAATATATATAGCTCTTTGTATGTCAACCACACCTCAATAAAATTGTTTTAAAAAATCAACACAAGTAATACAATTTTTTTTACTTGTTTTGGTGGGGTTTTGCATCTACATCATCATCACCAGTCATTATCATAACTGTTGCTATTATGTGGGGCCCACTGTGTTTCAAATCCTACACTAAGATTTTCTTTATATGCATTATTTAATTCTATTCTCAGAACCCATATGATCACATATGTATGCTGAACCATACTCCCCAATGCTATTCTGCATGCCTATGTGCTAAGTCGCTTCAGTCGTGTCTAACTCTTTATGACCCCATGGACTGTAACCCTCCATCCATGTGATTCTCTAGGCAATAATACTGCAGTGAGTTACCATGCCCTCCTCCAGGGGATCTTCCTGAACCAGGGATCGAACTCATGTCTCATGTCTCCTGCATTGGCAAATAGGTGTTGGTTTAGTTCCTAAGTCATGTCCAACTCTTGCGACCCCATGGATGCCAGGTTCTTCCATCTATGGGATTCTCCAGGCAAGAAAACTGGAGTGGGTTGCCATTAGGGAAGCCCTGGAAAATTGCCATCTGGGAAGCCCCAGTGCTATTCTAACCTCACACTGTTTCTAGAGACAGACTGACCAAAAACACAGCTAACAAGACTCGTCTTGCAATGAGGGAGCCTCATTCTTGCATTCAGAAAACAAGTATGGAGAGTTCTGACATTTTCCCTCACTCTCTTCATGCCTTTCTCACTTGAAACTCCCAACTGAGAAACAGGGAGGTTAAGAGAAGGTAATCTGTCTGACTGACAAACAGAAACCTCTCTTTGTAAAATTAAAGTTACTGAAAGAAAATAAAAAAAGAGGTTTGGAACAATCTCAGTGCCCCTGACACTTTATGATCTTCCTAATGTTTTATAGCCTTCCCTTTACATATTTTTGTTCTCTTATGAATTTTTAGTTTCAGATAGAGAAAAGGCAAAGAGAATAAAAAGTGTAATTTGAATTGAGATGTCTCCAAAAGAAAGAAAAAAAAAGATGCCTCTTTTTATTGTATGTGTGCTATGTGGCAAACACTCTCACACATACTATTTCCTTTAGATTTTTGGTGAGTTATTTTCCCCAGAGTTTGGGTAAGAAATTGGGGCTAGGAAGGATAAATGATTTGTCTAGGAATACAAGCCAGTGATGAGCTGAACTGGGG
This sequence comes from Capricornis sumatraensis, assembly GCF_032405125.1. Classification (NCBI taxonomy): domain Eukaryota; kingdom Metazoa; phylum Chordata; class Mammalia; order Artiodactyla; family Bovidae; genus Capricornis; species Capricornis sumatraensis. The sequence continues at coordinate 194,663,392 of NC_091069.1, read as the reverse complement.
TTAAAACCTAACTCTGATTCTAAAGCCTATGTCCTAAAAAGATTCTATAACAAATAGGGTGAAAATGCAATAGTCATTGTTAATTAATTCTGTCATCTAATACTTATTGCAAAGCTACCATGTATCAGACTCAGGTTAGGTGGGAGGATACAGAGTAAAACATTACATGGCCTCTAGCTTCAAAGAGTTTGAAGTCTTGTGAAGGAAGGAAGCAAGGTTAGACGGCTTCATATACTACCCTCCATCCATTGCAGGTGTTACAGATATATTTAAAATATGGAACTGTTCATATCTTTTAGAAATAAAAGGCAGAAGTCAAATGGATATCAAAATGCAGAGAACATAAGTATCCTCAAATAGCCTGCTCAGTTGTGGCCAAGGGGACAGAAGCCTAAAGAAACACCCAAAGTACTAAACGTGTCATCTTGGCTAAAAATCTCTGCCAGGTGGAATTATCAAAGATTTATAGGCTCTGAATACCAAGAGGGATGCAAAAGCACTTGAACTTGCAATCAAGTTGGGAGTAATGCAATAAATAAGACCACCTCTAAGACATTTCATTATGAAGATTTATTAGCATATGAAAAAAATAGGCCCAAAGGTAACTCCACTTGCAAAAATCAAGCAAGAAAAGTCTAAAGTCAATTCACAACTGTATATGGAATTAAGTAAATTTAATCACTATGATCTCCAAACCACATCTTTGTGTGTGTGTGTGCGTGTGTGTCTGTGTGTGTTCCAAGAGTCATTTTATTATTTTTTAAATTAATTTATTTATTTTAATTGGAGGATAATTACTTTATAATATTGTGGTGGTTTTTGCCACACATTCACGTGAATCAGCCGTGGGTGTACATGTGTTCCCCATCCTGAACCCCCCTCCCACCTTCTTCCCTATCCCATCCCTCAGCATCATCACTGGGGAAATTTTCTGACAAAATAAACATTGGGGTACCTGTGTCTCTTTCAATTCTGCTTTCCTCATTGTATATGCCCAGCAGTGGGATTGCTGGGTGGTATGGCAGTTCTATTTCCAATTTTTAAAGGAATCTCCACACTGTTCTCCATAGTGGCTGTACTAGTTTGCATTCCCACCACCAGTGTAAGAGGATGCCCTTTTCTCCACATCCTCTCCAGCATTTATTGTTTGTAGACTTTTGGATAGCAGACATTCTGACCAGTGTTAGATGGTACCTTATTGTGGTTTTGATTTGCATTTTTCTGATAATAAGTGATGTTGAGCATCTTTTCAGGTGTTTGTTAGCCATCTGTATGTCTTCTTGGGAGAAATGTCTGTTTAGTTCTTTGGCCCATTTTTTTGATTGGGTCGTTTATTTTTCTGGAATTGAGCTGCAGGAGCTACTTGCCTATTTTTGAGATTAATTCTTTGTCAGTTGCTTCATTTGCTATTATTTTCTCCCATTTGAAGGCTGTCTTTTCACCTTGCTTATAGTTTCCTTCATTGTGCAAAAGGTTTTAAGTTTAATTAGGTCCCATTTGTTCATTTTTGCCTTTATTTCCATTATTATAAGAGGTGCGTCATAGAGGATCTTGTTGTGATTTTTGTCAGAGAGTGTTTTGCCTATGTTTTCCTCTAGTAGTTTTATAGTTTCTGATCTTACATTTAGATCTTTAATCCATTTTGAGTTTATTTTTGTGTATGGTGTTAGAAAGTGTTCTAGTTTCATTCTTTTACAGGTGGTTGACCAGTTTCCCAGTGCCGTTTGTTAGAGAGATTGTCTTTTCTCCATTGTATGTTTTTACCTCCTTTGTCAAAGATAAGGAGTCCATAGGTGTGTGGATTTATCTCTGGGCTTTCTATTTTGTTCCGTTGATCTATATTTCTCTTTGTGCCAGTACCATACTGTCTTGATGACTGTAGCTTTGTAGTATAGTCTGAACTCAGGAAGGTTGATTCCTCCAGTTCCATTATTCTTCTCAAGATTGCTTGAGTTATTCAAGGTTTTTTGTATTTCCATGTAAATTGTGAAATTATTTCTTCTTGTTCTGTGAAAAATACCATTTGTAGCTTGACATGGATTGCACTGAACCCATAGATTGCTTTGCATAGTATTCTCATTTTCACTATATTGATTCTTCCAATCCATGAACATGGTATATTTCTCCATCTATTTGTGTGATCTTTGATTTCTTTCATCAGTATTTTATAGTTTTCTATTTATAGGTCTTTTATTTCTTTATGTAGATTTATTCCTAAATACTTATTCTTTTCATCTCAATAGTGAATGGGATTGTTTCCTTAATTTCTCTTTCTGTTTTCTCATTGTTAATGTATAGGGATCCAAAGGATTTCTGTGTATTAATTTTATTTCCTGCAACTTTACTATATTCATTGATTACCTCTAGTAATTTTCTGGTGGTATCTTTAGGGTTTCCTATGTAGAGGATCATATCATCTGCAAACAGTGAGAGTTTTACATATTTTTCAGTCTGGATTCCTTTTATTTCTTTTTCTTCTCTGATTGCTTTGGCTAAAACTTCCAAAGCTACATTGAATAGTAGTGGCAAGAGTGGGCACCCTTGTCTTATTCCTACTTTAGGAGAAATGCTTTCAATTTTTCACCATTGAGGATAATGTTCTCTGTGGGTTTATCATATATTGTTTTCATTATGTTGAGGTATGTTCCTTCTATGCCTGCTTTCTGGAGAGTTTTTATCATAAATGGATGTCAAATTTTGTCAAAGGCTTTCTCTGCATCTATTGAGATAATCATATGATTTTTATCTTTCAATTTGTTAATGTGGTGTATCACATTGATTGATTTGCAAATATTGAAGAATCCTTGCATCCCTGGGATAAAGCCCACTTGGTCATGATGTATGATCTTTTTAATAAGTTGTTGGATTCTGTTTGCTAGAATTTTATTGAGGATTTTTGCATCTATGTTCATCAGTGATAATGGCCTGTAGTTTTCTTTTTTTGATACATCTTTGTCTGTTTTTGGTAGTAGGGTGACGGTGACCTCATAGAATGAGTTTGTGAGTTTACCTGCCTCTTCAACTTTCTGGAAGAGTTTGAGTAGGATAGGTGTTAGCTCTTCTCTAAATTTTTGGTAGAATTTACCTGTGAAGCCATCTGGGCTTTTCTTTGTTGGAAGATTTTTGATGACAGGTTTGATTTCATGCTTTTGATGGGCCTGTTAAGATTTTCTATTTCTTCCTGTTACAGTTTTGGAAGGTTATACTTTTCTAAGAATTCATCCATTTCTTCCAAGTTGTTCATTTTATTGGCATATAGTTGCTGATAGTAGTCTCTTATGATCCTTTGTATTTCTGTGTTGTCTGTTGTGATTTCTCCATTTTCATTTCTAATTTTGTTGGTTTGATTCTTCCTTTTTTTCTTGATGAGTCTGGCTAATGGTTTGTCTATTTCATTTATCTTCTCAAAGAACCAGCTTTTAGTTTTGTTGATTTTTGCTATAGCCTCTTTTGTTTCTTTTTCACTTATTTCTGCTCTAAATTGTATGATTTCTTTCCTTGTACTAACCCTGGGGTTCTTCATTTCTTCTTTTCAAGTTGCTTTAGGTGTAAAGTTAGGTTATTTATTTGATTTGTTTCTTGAGATAAGCTTGTATTGCTATGAACTTTCCCCTTAGTATTGCTTTTATTGAACCCCATAGGTTTTGGGTTGTTGTGTTTTTATTTTCATTTGTTTCTATGCATATTTTTATTTCCTTTTTGATATCTTCTGTGATTTGTTGGTTATTCAGAAGCGTGTTCTATAGCCTCCATGTTTGTATTTTTAGTAGTTTTTCTTTCCTGTAGTTGACATCTAATCTTTCTGCACTGTGGTCAGAAAAGATGCTTGAAATGTCCTAGAGATATCAATTATATATATATATATATCACATATATATATGTGAAGTCACTCAGTCGTGTCCGACTCTTTGTGACCCAGTGGACTGTATCCTACCAGGCTCCTCTGTCCATGGGATTCTCCAGGCAAGAATACTGGAGTGGGTTGCCATTTCCTTCTCCAGGGGGTCTTCCCGATCCAGGGATCAAACCCAAGTCTCCCTCATTGGAGGCAGACACTTTACCCTCTGAACCACCAAGAAAGCCCATATATATATATATATATATATATGTGTGTGTATATATATATATATATATATGTGTGTGTGTATATATATATATATATATATATATATATATATAATAATCAAAGGATCAGTCCAAGAAGAAGATCTTCTTCTTGGACTGATCCTTTGATTATTATGTAGTATCCTTCTTTGTCTATTTTCACAGCCTTTATTTCAAAGTCTATTTTATCTGATATGAGTATTGCTACTCCTGCTTTCTTTTGGTCTCCATTTTCATGAAATATCTTTTTCCAGCCCTCAATTTCTTGTCTGTATGTGTCCCTTGGTTTGAGGTGGGTCTCTTGTAGACAGCATATATAGGAGTTGTGTTTTTCTATCCATTCAGCCAGTCTTTGTCTTTTGGTTGGGACATTTAACCCATTTACATTTAAGGTAATTATTGTTTTGGGTTCAAGTTTATAAACCTTTTCTGTGTTTCCTGTCTAGAGAAGATCCTTTAGCATTTGTTGAAGAGCTGGTTTGGTGGTGCTGAATTCTCTGAGCTTTTGCTTGTCTGTAAAGCTCTTGATTTCTCCTTCATATTTGAATGAGATCCTTGCTGGGTACAGTAATCTGGGTTGTAGGTTTTTCTCTTTCATCACTTTATGTCCTGCCATTCCCTCTGGCCTGAACAGTTTCTATTGAAAGATCAGCTGTTATCCTTATGGGTATCCCCTTGTGTGTTATTTGTTGCTTTTCCCTTGCTGCTTTTAATATTTGCTCTTTGTGTTTGATCTTTGTTAGTTTGATTAATATATGTCTTGTGGTGTTTCAACTTGGGTTTATCCTGTTTGGGACTCACTGGGTTTCTTGGACTTGGGTGGCTATTTCTTTCCCCATTTTAAGGAAGTTTTCGACTATTATCTCCTCAAGTATTTTCTCATGCCCTTTCTTTTTGTCTTCTTCTGGGACTCTTGTGATTCTGATGTTGGGGTGTTTAACATTGTCCTAGAGGTCTCTGAGATTGTCCTCATTTCTTTTAATTCTTTTTTCTTTTTTCCCCTCTGCTTCATTTATTTCCACCATTCTTTCTTCCACCTCACTTAGCCTATCTTCTGCCTCAGTTATTCTACTGTTGGTTCCCCCCAGAGTGCTTTTGATCTCAGTTATTGCATTATTCATTATTGATTGACTCTTCTTTATTCTAGGTCCTTGTTTAACATTTCTTGCATATTCTCAATCCTTCTCTCTAGTCTATTTATCTGTAGCTCCATTTGATCATCTTTACTATCATTATTCTGAATTATCTTTCAGGTAGACTCCATATCTCCTCCTCTTTTGTTTGGTTTGGTGGGCATTTATCATGTTCCTTTACCTGCTGGATATTTCTCTGCCTTTTCATTTTGTTTAGATTGCTGTGTTTGGGGTGCCCTTTCTGTAGGCTGGAAGTTCATGGTTCCACTTTATTGTGGAGCCTGCTCACTGTGGGTGGGGTTGGAGTAGTGGCTTGTCAAGGTTTCCTGGTTAGGGGAGCCTGTGTCTGTGGTCTGGTGGGTGGAGTTGGACCTCTTCACTTTGAAATACAATCAAGTGTCCAGTAGTGAGTTTTCTGGTGTCTATGGGTTTGGCATGGCTTTGGGCAGCCTGTCTTTTAATGTTCAAGGCTGTGTTCCTGCTTTTCTGGAGAACTAGCATGTTATGTCCTGCTGTGAAACTTGTTGGCTCTTGGGTGGAGCCTGGTTTCAGTGTAGGTATGAAGGATTTTGGGTGCGCTTTTGGCTATTAATGTTCCCTGAAATCAGGAGTTCTCTGGTGTTCTCAAGTTTTGGAGTTAAGCTTCCTGCCTCTTGCTTTCAGTCTTATTCTTACAGTAGCCTCAAGACTTCTCCAGCCATACAGCACAGATGATAAAACATCTAGGTTAATGGTGAAACAATTCTCCACAGTGAGGGACACCCAAAGAGGTTCACAGAATTACATGGAGAAGAGAAGAGAGAGGAGGAATATAGAGGTGACCAGGAGGAGAAGAGAAGGAGTCAAAAGAGGAGAGAGCAATCTAGCCATCAGTTCCCTAAGTGCTCTCCACAGTCTGGAACACCCAGAGAGATTCACAGAGTTAAGCAGAGAAGAGAAGCAGGAGGGAGGAGACAGAGGTGACCTAGTGGAGAAAAGGGAGAGTCAAAGGGGAGAGAGCAATCAAGCCAGTAATCACACCTCTAAGTGAAAATGGATACAGAAGATTAGATTCTTAAAGGTACAAAAGTGATAACAAATACCAAAAAGAAAAGTTAAAAATCTAGAGTAGAGGTTAGACTCTCAGAAATACAATATTAAAAATACAAACAAAATCAATCACAAAAATTATAAGAATATATATATATGAAATTTGCTTTTAAATAGGGTCTTTTTTTGCAAGGTAATAGTAGGTTATAAAAATGAAAATTAAAGCAGTAATAAAGGACTTAAATTTAAAAAAATTAAAAGTGATAATAGTAAATATATATCTAGGAATTTCTCTGGAGCTGTTGTGGGCAGTGTGGGGTCAGTTCCATTTTGGATGGTTCCTTGTTCCAGCTTGTCCTTGTTCTCAAGGTCTATAGGCCCCCTCCAAAGCTTACTCCATGTTAACTACAGGGTTTTAATCTGTTGCACCTGTCACTTCCAGAGCGGTTTCCTCATTTATTTTGGCTTCCTCTGTTTGCAAGTCTCTTCATTATCTAATTTCTGCCCTGAGAGAAGGGGGCAAAGGTGGTCACTTATTTAGGCTCACTTATTCAATTCTGTGGAGAAGGCAATGGCACCCCACTCCAGTACTCTTGCCTGGAGGATCCCATGGATGGAGGAGCCTGGCAGGCTGCAGTCCACGGGGTCGCTAGGAGTCAGACACGATTGAGCGACTTCACTTTCACTTTTCACTTTCATGCATTGGAGAAGGAAATGGCAACCCACTCCAGTGTTCCTGCCTGGAGAATCCCAGGGACAGGGGAGCCTGGTGGGCTGCCATCTATGGGGTCGCACAGAGTTGGACACCACTGAAGCAGCATTCACCTGTGTTCTGGGGAGGGAGGGACACTGCAAACAAATATCACTGGCGTGTGTGGGGAGTGCTCACAGTGTATGGACCACACTTGGTTTGCCCCAACTCAAGGCGGTGTGTGCTTCCCAGGTCTACAATGCTCAGGCTCCAAGGTGCTCTGCAGGGGCACTGTCCAAAGCAGGCCCAACATTTCCTGCACTTCCCAGATCTAAGCCACTCAGGTTCTCAGGAACTCTGCAAGGGCACAGACTTGGCTGGGCATGTGTTTTGTGCCCTTCCCAGGTCCAAGCAGCTTGGGTGAGTAGGTGACTGGCGAGCACACTGTCCCAGGTGAGCCGTGCATCTTAATCACCTCCCTGGTTCCAGCCACTCGGTTTCCCAGGTGCGCCGCGAGAGTACAGTCTTGAGTGTGCCACATGTCTCTTCTGGGGAGCCGATCTCAGGCTGCAACCCTCCTAGTGGATGTCAACTGTCCAGGATCCCAGGAAGATGTGGTTAGCAACTGGGACCCCACTTCCAGTTTGGTGGAGGATGCCAGTCTCTGAGGCCAAGATTGCAGCAGCCCCTTGCCTTCCGGGTCTGGTTGTCACACGCCTGCCTCTCTGCTTCCTGGGGGGGTGGGTGAGGCAGGACTGTACACAGCCGCCTAGCTCTCCTTTGGTACTCGCTCAATCCTTTATCCTGTGAGCAGGCCAGGCTGCACATTAGAGCCTTTTGTGGGAAAGTTCTCATTTTTTCACTCTCTGGTGATCCCACAGTTTGGGCTGCTATCTCAGGTTAGCTCCCTCAGATCGTCCTCAGGGCCTTCAGGCCTGGTCCTTATCCTAAGCACCGATCATTCAGCTTGCACCTCCCTGTCCATCCCCTGCTCGCTGGTGGCAGAGGTGAGCCCCTGGGCTGCCTCTCCACTAGCAGTTGTGGTCAGGCATGCATTCTGTGTGTGTGTTTTCTCCCAGTTATGTTGCCCTCTGAGATTCCAAAACTCCCCACAGACCCACCTGTGAGAGGGTTTCCTACTGTTTGGAAATTTCTCCTCCCTCATGATTCCCTCCCCAGGACAGGTCTCTGTCCCTAACTCTTTTATCTCTCTTTCTGTCTTTTATATTTTGTCCTACCTCCTTTCAAAGAGAATGGGCTGCCTTTCTGGTGCCTGGTGTCCTCCGCCAGCCTTCAGAAGTTGTTTAGTGGAAGTTGCTCAGCATTCAAATGAACTTTTGATGAATTTGTGGGGGAGGAAATGGTCTCCACGTCCTATTCCTCCACCATCTTGGGACCATCCCCTGGACATGAGATTATAATGAAAGTTTTATAAGAATTAAGTTCATACTCTCCAGTGTGCCACTAGAAAAAAATATCTAAAAATGTTAACTATTGTTTAGCAATTTAGACCTAGATTGGGTAAGAAAATTTTGAATGACTTTTCACACTGTTCTATATGTAGTTTTCTTAAAGGAAAAAATTTTTTTTAATTTATTTTTTATTGAAGGATAATTGCTTTACAGAATTTTGTTGTTTTCTGTCAAACCTCAACATGAATCAGCCATAGGTATGCATATATCCCCTCCCTTCTGAATCTCCCTCCCATCTCCCACCCCATCCCACCCCTCTAGATTGATACAGAGCCACTGTTTGAGTTTCCTGAGCCATACAGCAAATTCCTGTTAGCTATCTATTTTACATATGGTAATGTAAGTTTCCGTGTTACTCGTTCCATACATCTCACCCTCTCCTCCCCTCTCCTCATGTCCATAAGTCTATTCTCTATGTCTTTTCTCCATTGCTATCCTGTAAATAAATTCTTCAGTACCATTTTTCTAGATTCGGTATATATGCGTTAGAATATGATATATCCCATTGTTCACTGAAGCACTATTTACAATAGCTAGAACATGGAAGCAGCCTAGATGTCCATCAACAGATGAATGGATAAAGAAGTTGTGGTACATATACACAATGGAATATTATGCAGCCATAAAAAGGAATGCATTTGAGTAATTTCTGATGATGTGAATGAACCTAGAACCTATTATACAGAGTGAAGTGAGTCAGAAAGAGAAAGATAAACATTTTTATTTTTTAGAGGAAAAAGTTACACCTAGGAAATAGAACCAAAAAGACTTAACATTATAAATACAAGAATATAACTTCTGGCTGGCATAACCTCAGTTGTTTTCATGGAAGAGATGACATTTGATAGACATTAAAAGACAGATAGGACTTACATGAGTCCATACTCCAAACAAAGGGAAGATGGGTACATTCCAGGCAGAGAAGTGTGGAGAAAAATTGATAAAACGTTTGCACAAATTGTGGGGAAAAAAGACCCAAAACAGGTAAAAGCCAGTTTGAAAATGCCATTGCATGTTTGGTTAAGGAGTTCGGAGTTTGAATGACAATAACAAATTTTTGAAAGTCTTTGGTAGGGCAGTGCCATGATCAAAGTAATGCTTTAGGCCCTTCATCTGCCAGGTACATGCACAATCAGAGGAAGATATAAGAGAGTACAGACAGGAAGAATACTTGCAAAATAACAGAACTAATTTAGACCTGAGATAATAGCGCTTGAATTCACATTATGGCAGTGGAAATGACAAGGGAAGAACTAATGGTGGAGAAGTTCCCCTCTGCACTTCTCCAGCCTAACTCCCCATTCCTTCCTTCCTTCCTCCATCCATTTCAGCCATTCTGGCTTCTTCTCTGTTCCTAGAAGCTGCTAAAGGCTTTCTTGTCCAGTGTACTTTCACACCCAGCTCCTTGGCCTTTCTCCTTCTGACACCTTTGTTCTTATTTCATCCTTTGGGTCTCAGCTTAAATATTTCTTCCAGGACTATTATCTTGCTCCTTTCAGCCAATCTAGACTAGGTCTTCCTGTTTTACTTCCTGATAGGACCCTGCACCTTTTTTCCATTGCTTTTATTATAATCAATAGCTAGAATGAATGTTTATTGTAGGTTTATGATGTCAGTTACTGTGTTAAGTCCTTTACAAGTATTATCTTGTAAAGGAAATAAGTATTTATCTAAAAGTAAGTATTAACATTATCCCCTATTTCCAGATAAGTAGTTAAATATGGAATCCTAATTGTTGCTGTCACCCACCAGATGTACGCGGTCATAGGTGGGGGATAACGATGTGTGATCATCAGCATAAGCATGGAATCTAGAGTCAGACTGATCACATTACTTTCTTGGCTCTGTCACTTACTAGCTGTGAAACCCCTATAGCAAACTTTAATCTCTATGGACCTCAATTTCCCCATCTGTAAAATGGGGGGCTACTAATGCCTCTCTCACAGAGTTGTTATAAGGATTAAATGATGACGACTTAGAATAAGATTGACACCTAGTAAGTATAATATATCTGAAAGTTATTATTACTTGTGCAATAATTTGGTTAACACCTGCCTCCCCCATCTATTCTGCAGGAGCAGAATCTGTCCCTCAGAGGCAGAGATTGTGTTTATCACTGTACTGCCAACTTCCTAGTACCTGGTCATAGTGGATGCTTGGTGAATGTTTGAATGAATGAAAGACAAAGATCTTCCACCACACAGTGCACTTTAAATTTTACGATGCTTTATTATTTTTCATTTAATTCTAACCACAAACTCAAAGAAGTCATGGAAGAAACTATTAATACTATCCTCAATGTTGAGTCTCAGAAAATTTGCTCAAGTTCATATAACTAATAAATATTAAAGCCAAAGGAAGAACCTAGCTCTCTGATTGCTGTGGGGTGCTTTTAAGACAATCCAGCTGAGAATCATCACACAAAGGGTAGAACCAATCACCATGACTGACCATGCTCTCCTGAGTTGCCAAGGTCTGAGCCCTGGCCTTACTGTGACTCCTGAAAACCTCTCTAACTGCTGCTTCAACTTTGCTCTGTACCCGTGTCTGAGACACCTGTTGGGCCTTCCTTGTCTCTTACTAACCCCACTCTTCATCCCTAATCTGAGTAAAGTATTACAGACCAAGCCTGACACCAACTTAGACCGCTTTAATTCGTCTGTAACAAGGCCAGACATTGATTCTTTCTGTTTGGATATGAGAAGAAAGGAATGAAATCAGTTAACTGGGTTATAAGCCTGGTTCACCAGAAGAATGGTGGCCCTATTAACACAAACAGTCAATATAGAAGGAGTTGGTGTGAGGAAATATGGAATCAATTCAACATTAGACTTATATTTGGGATGCCAGTAAGGACTCTAAGTGAACAATGGATATCTAGCCATTGGAAGTGGAATTAATGTTCAGGGAATATATCAAGAACTGTAGGAATTATCTATGACAAAGGAATGATTGAAGTCAAAGAACCCAAATCCCGCACAATATTTATTATGGGGCTTTTCAAACTATGTTCCATGGTATACTGGTATCCTTACAGAGGCATCAGAGAGAGTCCAGCTGTTCATCACCAACTCCCAGAGTTTACTCAAGCCTCAGGCCCTGCTTCAAAGAACTTAGAACGACATCTATATGATTCATATTGAATTTAAGTGTCAAATTTTTTAAATAAAATTTTGCAGCTTAGAAGAAATGTTTGAACCACTGATTTATCAGGTATTCTCTCTGCATGTCCTACAGCCTCTGCCTCTTACAGCATCTGTCCACACACAGATAGATACATGGTGGGGAAATATCATTAAGCTGAACTTAGTTCTGATACTGAACAAGCACTTGGCACTGGGGACTCTAACTGAATAATATTAGAGTGACTCATATGTGATTTACTAAATATTTTGATGCTTTAGTCTGCTTCTATTGCAATGAATTATTTACAGGTTCAAACCAGTTTACTAGGGGTTAGTAAAAGAAAACATAATTTTTCAGTTCAGTAGAAAGTAAAAACAATAGTGTTTTTATGCGCTTTCAGTTCAATTCAGTCGATCTGTAGAGTCTGACTCTTTGTGACCCTATGGACTGCAGCACACTAGACCTCCCTGTCCATTACCAACTCCCAGAGTTTACTCAAATTCATGTTCATTGAGTCGGTGATGCCATCCAACCATCTCACACTCTGTCATCCCCTTCTCCTCCCACCTTCAATCTTTCCCAGCATCAGGGTCTTTTCAAATAAGTCAGTTCTTCACATCAGGTAGCCAAACTATTGGAGTTTGGCTACAGCATCAGTCCTTTCAATGAATATTCAGGGTGATTTCCTTCAGGATGGACTGCTTTGATCTCCTTGCAGTCCAAGGAATGCTCAAGACTATTCTCCAGCACCAAAGTTCAAAAGCATCAATTCTTTGGCACTCACTTTCTTTACAGTCAAACTCTCACATCCATACATGACTATTGGAAAAACCATAGCTTTGACTAGATGGACCTCTGTTGGCAAAGTAATGTCTCTGCTTTTTAATATGCTGTCTAGTTTGGTCATAACTTTTCTTCCAAGGAGCAAGCATCTCTTAATTTCATGGCTGCAATCACCATCTTCAGTGATTCCGGAGCCCCCCAAATTAAAGTCTGTCACTGTTTCCATTGTTTTCCCATCTATTTGTCATGAACTGATGAGACCAGATGCCATGATCTTAGTTTTCTGAATGTTGAGTTTTAAGCCAACTTTTTTGCTCTCTTTTTTCACTTTCATCAAGAGGCTCTTTAGTTCTTCTTTGCTTTCTGCCATAAGTGTGGTGTCATCTACATATCTGAGGTTATTGATATTACTCCCAGCAATCTTGATTCCAGCTTGTGCTTCCTCCAGCCCAGCATTTCTCATGATGTACTCTGCATGAAAGTAAATAAGCAGGGTGATAATATACAGCCTTGATGTACACCTTTCCCAATTTGGAACCAGTCTGTTGTTCCATGTCCAGTTCTAACTGTTGCTTCTTGACCTGCATACAAATTTCTCAGGAGGCAGGTCGGGTAGTCTGGCATTCCCATTTGTTTAACAATTTTCCATAGTTTGTTGTGATCCACACAGTCAAATGCTTTGGCATAGTCAATAAAACAGAAATAGATGTTTTTCTGGAACTCACTCGCTTTTTCAATGATACAACAGATGTTGGCAATTTGATCTCTGGTTCCTCTGCCTTTTCTAAATCCAGCTTGAATATCTGGAAGTTCATGGTTCACATACTATTGAAGCCTGGTTTGGAGAATTTTGAGCATTACTTTGCTAGTGTGTGAGATGAATGCAATTGTGCAGTAGTTTGAGCATTCTTTGGCATTGCCTTTCTTTGGGATTGGAATGAAAACTGAGCTTTTCCAGTCCTGTGGTCACTGCTGAGTTTTCTAAATTTGCTGGCATATTGAGCACAGCCCTTTCATAGCATCATCTTTTAGGATTTGAAATAGCTCAACTGGAATTCCATCACCTCCATTAGCTTTGTTCATAGCAATGCTTCCTAAGGCCCACTTGACTTCGCATTCCAGGATGTCTGGCTCTAGGTGAGTGATCACACCATCATGATATTCTGGGTCATTCAGATCTTTTTTGTATAGTTCTGTGTATTCTTGCCACCTCTTCTTGATATCTTCTGCTTCGGTTAAGTCCATACCATTTCTGTCCTTTATTGTGCCCATCTTTGCATGAAAAGTTCCCTTGGTACCTCTAATTTTCTTGAAGAGATCTCTAGTCTTTCCCATTCTATTGTTTTCCTCTATTTCTTTGCATTCATCACTGAGGAAAGCTTTCTTATCTCTCCTTGCTATTCTTTGGAACTCTGCATTCAAATGGGTATACCTTTCCTTTTCTCTTTTGCCTTTCACTTTTCTTCTTTTCATAGCTTATTTGTAAGGCATCCTTAGACAACCATTTTGCCTTTTTGCATTTTTTTTTCCTTGGAGATGGTCTTGATCACTGCCTCCTGTACAGTGTCATGAACCTCCGTCTATAGTTCTTCAGGCACACTGTCTATCAGATATAATCCCTTGAATCTATTTGCCACTTCCACTGCATAATCATAAGGGATTTGATTTAGGTCATACCTGAATGTCTATGGTCATACCTGAATGGTTTTCCCTACTTTCTTCAATTTAAGTCTGAATTTGCAATAAGGAGTTCATGATCTGAGCCACAGACAGCTCCCGGTCTTGTTTTCGCTGACTGCATAGAGCTTCTCCATCTTTGGCTGCAAAGAATATAATCAATCTGATTTGGTATTGACCATCTGGTGATGTCCATGTGTAGAGTCTTCTCTTGTGTTGTTGGAAAAGGGTGTTTGCTATGACCAGTGCATTCTTTTGACAAAACTCTATTAGCCTTTGCCCTGCTTCATTCTGTACTCCACAGAATGAAGGCCAAATTTGCCTGTTACTCCAGATATTTCTTGACTTCCTACTTTTATATTCCAGTATCCTTTAAAGCATCAGACTTTACTTTTATCACCAGTCACATCCTCAACTGGATGTTGTTTTTGCTTTGGCTTCATCCCTTCATTCTTTCTGGAGTTATTTCTCCACTGATCTCCAGTAGTATATTGTGCACCTATCAGCCTGGGGAGTTCACTTTTCAGTGACCTATCTTTTTGTCTTTTCTTACTGTTCATGGGGTTCTCAAGGCAAGAATACTGAAGTGGTTTGCCATTCCCTTCTCCAGTGGACCATGTTTTGGCAAAACTCTCCACTATGACCCATCCATCTTGGGTGGCCCAACATGGCATGGCTCATAGTTTCATTGAATTAGACAAGTTTCATTGAGTTAGACTAATCAGATTGGTTAGTTTCTGTGATTGTGGTTTTCAGTCTATCTGCCCTCTGATGGAGGAGGATAACAGGCTTATGGAAGCTTCCTGATGGGAGAGGCTGACTGAGAGGGACACTGGGTCTTGTTCTGAAGGGCTGGGCCATACTCAGTAAATCTTCAATTCAATTTTCTGTTTATGTGATTTAAGGTTTAGCAAATTTACGTAATTCATTCCAAGTATTCCCTCATGGTTTGCCTCTTCATTGACTACAGGGGGAAATGCCCTGTAAATATCTACAAATCAATACTGGTGGACTATATTCAAGGCCTCCACTTAAAATGACGTGTCAGAGCCATCCATGATGTCATGGGTAAACTAGCCCTTTCCTTGAGTTCTGGGCAGGACTTTGGTCTAATTTCATAGGGAAAGCATCTGCCCAGCTCTCCTAAGAGAAGGTCACAGATCACAGGATACCCAAAGGACAGTTGCACTACAGGGATGAGAAATTACATCAGACGCAGCTGCCCACTTCAGAGCCTTGAGTTCCACGTGGATTAGCACCTACTTGTTATTTCTGTCTGGGCCCAATTCCCAGATCTCTTAGTTCACCCAAGTCCCCTCATCCATAAGAGACTTGAATCATGCCAGGGAAAATTTAAACTGCCACTGCCACTAGCATTCAAGTAAGGGCAGATCCTCACTTCCCTTTAATCAAGCCTCAGAGAATTAAAAACAAACCAAAACCTGCCTACAGTGTATCAATTTCTTTTTATCCCTTGATTCATTGATACCCGGCCCACGAACAGCTCAGTTTTTAAAAAATGTTTCTCATTATTGCCTTGGCTTTTTGAAAACACACAAATTCATTTTTGCAGCTGCAGAATGTCTCCTAACTAAAGAAACTAAAGAAAATAACTTAATTCCACTGCAGAAAATGTATAATGTTGCCTAGAGTCAATTTCTCCCTTTTACACATACTCATTGAGAAGATACATCATTTACTCAGTATGATCCATCTTACCTCTATGTTACTAATTTTTGTAATACCTTGAACTGGGCAGTGGGGAGGCCTCTCAGAAGAAGTCAAATAGTTTTCCATCTTCTAACCAATACCAATGGCTCTTTCAGAACATAGAGAACAGTTTGCTACAAAGGAAGCTGTCTCTATTAGGATGCCTAGAACAGTGTGAAACAGGGGAAGGGAGGTAGGGCCAGGAGTCAGACACCCTTGGGTTCAGATTCCAGCTCATCATCTACTTGATATGCAAACTTGGGCAAGTCACTCAATTTTTTTGATCCTGCCTCCTCTTCAAAATGGACTATCATATGGATTAAAAGAAATACTGTGCCTACCAACTTAGCACATAGAATATGCTCAGTGCACCTCTGTTCACTTGCCTACCCTGCTCAGATAAATTAGGGGTCTTCTGTTCATGTCTGTCCAGGTGCATTAGCTGCAAAAGGTAAAACCTTGACAGGAAGTAGACTACAAAGTGAGACTTGAATTTATCCTAGGACACCACAGTGGAAAATGGAAAATAGTAGGAAATGTTTCTGTAAACTTCTATTGCTTGCAGTGTTCACTCAGGCAATATAAAAGATCTTGCAAAAAAGCAAAAGGGACCTGGAATCAGAGACTTGAATCTGAACATCAGTTCTGCCACTGATTAAATGTCAGACTTGAGCAAATTATTTAATATTTCTGAGCATTTGTTCTTTATCTGTAAATTTAAAATTATAATAAACTCTTCCATACAACTCTGAGATGGAAAGATTAAATAAAACAAAGTCCTAGTCACATGGTAAGCATTCAACAAGTGATCATTATTACTAATACTATGTTACCTCACACTAGCTAATGGTGCAGTCCAAGATTATAAAGGCAATTTATAAATGCTTATGTCTCCTTTGTAAAATAATAAAGTACTATTAATACCGTCTTGTTGATTGCCTCATTGAGGTTTAAGGGCTTGAGTCAGCCAGATTACTGACAAACTTTGAGATTTATTTTATTCTCTCTTTATTAAAAACCTAAGATTCTGAAGTGACTAGAAAGGAAAGTTGAAATTCTTTATGTTCATTCATTATTGCCCCAAATTGTTTGGTTATCTGGTAAAAAACTTTGAAGAAAACACCAAGATCAATTTATACCATGTCATTTCATTAACTTTGCCTCTGAAAGTAGTTTGAAGTCTGAGTGCATGACTGAATAATCATCTAGGAATTATAATGGAATGTCCCGGGAGGACATTTTTATGTTCCAGTCCAGATCTTTATCTTCAAACTGATGTTGAAATCCAAAGCCCCTAGTCTTTTTAAAGGAACTTTCAGATTTGTTCCAAGTGCAGCAGAAAAATATCTCACTTTGACTTACTTGACTTTTCTAATAACATTCTCCAGGAAATAATTTTTCCCCAAAATGTTGAGATAGCTCCTCAACTTTGTCCCTGAAAACCTGTTAACTTGCTCTCATCAGGGTGACCATTTGATTTACAGTCACAGGTGGAAAAGAACAGGCCACAGCTGCTGATTATGCTGCTCTATTTCCACCTGTATTTTATGAGCCATTTCAACCCTGGTTACGCTAATCGGATAACATTGTTATTTGAATAAGTTGTTGCTTCTCAAAGACTAAGAACCACATTACAGAGATAGCACCCAAAGCAATCAAATATCCTGCTCTTGTATTTCAGTCATCGGTTTTCATAAAGAAAGCCAAGAATATAAATTTTGATAGAGAAACAAAAGCAAAACTTGAAATCCAGAAAATGCTAGAGGCCAGCTGTAATTGTGTGGAAACAGCCAGTGTGAATCTTCTGGCCAGTGTCTACAAGTGCAAAATAACAATTTAAATTGTTTTAATCTAGTTTTAATCAAATAAACAGTTTAGTCCTGATTTAACTATATATAAGATCTTGATCCATATTTTTACATTTTTGAAATACATTCATACCCATACTTTCAATGTGAATGATGTTAGAGACAGGTTACTATGTGACTCCTATAGCAACCACCCCCCTGGCCCTGCCCCATCCTGCTAACACCCTCCTCCTTAAACACCCCTTCGTTGGATTCTGCACCAATATTTAATGCTGAAAGGAAGATAAAACACAAGAGCTTTGGGCTTTGCTCTGTGAATACCAAACTGTATTCTGACTTGATCTCATAAAGAAATATTTCTTGCCAAGGAAACCTGCAGAAGGAAAAATAGTGATTCTGGTTTCCACCAATTAAACTGCATTTAACTTCCTATTACACAGGACATAAAGAATAAATGTTGTCAAATATGGGTGTGTCAATCATCATTTCTGAGGTTAGAGAATGAGGTTTGATGATTGGTGACCTAACAATATACTCAGTGAATTACAGTCTGAAACTATAGAAAAAGTTGATGAGTTTTTGTAAGTGCCCAGCTTAGGTTATAATTCAGATGAATTGAAGAACCGTTATTGAGAGATGCAATTGCAAAAAAGACCCTCAAGGAACAAATATAATTGACTCTGCTGTGAGAGGCCATTTTCTGAGTTTTGTATTAAGGAACACTATATGGTCTCCTGGGATTTGGGAAAGGGAAAAGCAAATGAGAAAGGCAGATGCTCAAATGCCTATGTCTTTTATAGAATCCTAGTTGGGTTGTCCTGAATAAAATATTTCCAACTGCGTGTGTTTTTTCACTATTACATTTATATCTAAGAAAACATACTCAGTTTCAAGTTGCTCATTGCCCCAAAATATGGACTACTTTCACTATAAAATCTCTTCTACTTAAATACCTTCTACGGACATGATCTCAGAAATACAATATTCACTTGTCTAACTGACATAAATATAATTGAGCTTAATGTATGTAATGAATATTTTTAGTCAGAACACTTCTTTTTGCTAATATTGTTTAAATTGCCTCATTATCTATATCATAACCCAAACTCCTTCTTCCATGTCCTAGTTAACTTTCCAAACTTCATTTCTTTGACTTCCTGCATTTTCAACACTAGCCATATTGAATTACGCACTGTTCACTATAGAATGTCCTAAATTTTCCTACATTTGTACATATATTCACACCACCTTCTCTCCCTAGATGTGTTTCTTTCTCATAAATAGTGGGTTCTACAGTATAGAGCAAGCAAGGATGAACTGAAAGCAGTTCTGCAGGAAAAACTAACAAGCGTAGAAGAAATAATCTCTCTTAGGGTAAAGGGCAAATTCTCCATCAAAAGTCCAAGGGGCTGATCAAGTTCAAGGTCAAGACCTGATCTGTAGTGGGGTGAGGATGTGAGGTTTGAGGAGGATAAGAGACATTGGAATCACATTAGGAATCTCTGCAATGAATCAGAGAGGTCCATAAAAACATAAATAGGATCCTGCTCTGAGAAATATGGCACTAATATTCTATGATCGTCATCATCTTTGTACTTTGTTATGAAACATTTATTGAATACCTGTTATTTTAAAAGTGTTGACAAAAAATTAATTAGTCTGAGCTAATCAAGAGATGAAAGTTTTTATATTCCATCCTCAAGCCAAATTTGAGGATTATAACCCAGGAAGAGCATCTCAGAAAGCTCTGAGAACAGGTCTGCCCATGAGAAGTCAAGGTACAGTTATATAATTTTTTGAGACAGTGGGCTGTACATTAAATGATGTATTAATATCATTTGGCAATTTATATAACCCATATCTATGGCCCCTTAAAAGATCAGGAAAGAAAGTTATCTTTTAAGGAGTTGTCTTGTTGATGCTAGGAAAATGTTGCCCTCTACAGTTGAGCAAGTATTTCTGCCAATGGGGACATTTTGGCTGATGCATAACACAGATACCCAATACACAGTGAGGGGAGGGGGGAGGCCAAAGGGCAGAGGAAATTTTTTATGTTTAAATTTTTCTCATTTTGACATAAAATAAGAATTTTTACTTCATAAAAGCTTTGTGCCAGCCACTGATAGATACAAAGATCAGTAAGAGAAACTCTCCAACCTCAAAGAAATATGCAAAGAACACAAATAATTCAAGAAGTGAGTGAAAGGCTAAGGAGAAGAAGTGGTGAGGTTCCAAACTGAACCTCCTCGGGAAGTTTGGACCCATGTAGAGTAGTAAAATGTTCTCCTGAACTTCTGTACCCTTCAAGGGCAGTTCTGTATTACAAATCAGTACACAGTAACCTGGATAGACAGGTAAAGGTTCTGAGAAATTTAAAACAGTGAGATAATGTTTAATATATTTCCAATGCTAACAGGCATTACCAATAGATTCACATTTATGGTTATACTCAAATGCAGTTCTGAATCTCCATGCTAAGGGAAGATCTCACTCCATCCCCGTGTCCACCACACTGCTTCTCTCCTGACCTTACTTCCATATATGAAAGGCCACAAAGTCCACTTCCCTGAAGTTGCTTTAAAATACTCTGTGCTACCGTTAATCTATTTCTGTTCATGTGAGGACCATAGCAAGCAAGTTGGGTCTCAAGGGATAATCTGAGTAGGCTGCCGTTCCCTCCTTCCCTGACAATTTCCATCAATGCTCTCCTAGAACCTGCTGCCAGCTAAATCTACAATCTAAGTGAAAATGTGTGTTTCAAGACAAAATCAATATCAAAATATGTGTTTTAGCACCCCCTTCCGATAAGATTGCCTCCCCTGTAAAGTCACCGTTAAAGCCAGGACTATGGACTGTTGAGCTCTTTTGATTACAGTCACAGATAAAATGGCACCTTCCCAACTCGTTGCTATGCTTTTTCAGCTGGACACTAACCAGACTCAAGTTGGGTCTGGAATTTCACAAATAATCACAAAAGAAAAAAACCCAGTGGTGCTGGCCTCTGGTCCTTACAGCTGGACTATGGGCTTCCGATGCCAGTTCACAGTAAG
Source organism: Capricornis sumatraensis (assembly GCF_032405125.1). NCBI lineage: Eukaryota > Metazoa > Chordata > Mammalia > Artiodactyla > Bovidae > Capricornis > Capricornis sumatraensis. The sequence goes on along the minus strand of NC_091069.1, from coordinate 194,642,809 downwards.
TACAAGGGAGTGACAGGGTAACAGACAGGACGCCACTTCCTCCATCCTTCTCTCTTCTCTTTCTTATCTTTCCTTCTCAAATACACAAAAGAATACATTACAGGTATCAGTAGATACAAACCAATGTGGAGGATAGGGGCCTGAGCTTAAGATCTGCCAAGAAATACGTTCCTTAACATTAGTGATCTCAGCTCTTAAGGTCAAAATGCTGGAATAATTTTTAGGAATATTTCCATGAAAGACTAACCAGCTTTAGTAGCTTAAGAAGAAAATTACAAGTACCTGGAACACCTTATTCTTTGGTAGTGCTCAAAATGAGAGGCATGACTTATAAGCAAAAAACCAAAAGAAAAAAAAAAAAGCGAACAAAACAAAAACACTTAGTAAAACTGCACAGCATCTCTAAGACAGTGGAAACTGTCTCCTAATGGAAACTTCGCTCTCAAAAGAATCTAGATAACTGAACCTCAAGAAAGACTGAGACTCCTTCTAATGTTTGGAGGTAAAAATTACTTCTCACTACCCAACCCTCTTGGCTGTCTTCCCACTTGAGTTTCGTTCCTCTGTGTGACTGACAAACCTCTCAGTGCTTTCTGAGACTGCTGTTAAGACATCATTCACAGGAGTGCGTCCCACCTAAAAAGGGCCAAAGAGGGGCTGACAAGTTATTAGTGTCATCAATCATGGTTACACTGGGAAAACAGGCCAGGGCACCCAACCTTCTTAGCCAGAAGAACCTACATGCATTCACCCCACAATGCCCAACAAACCAACAAAACTTCTCAGCTTCTGCCTGTCCAGTTGGCATCCCTTTTTGCTGCTATGTTTAGGCACAATTAGCACATGGCAGTTTGCTAACCAAGAATCCCATGGGCAGAGACCCCTGGTTAAGGCAGGGAAAAAAAAGGCATTTATTTAGGGTTTGTTAGGACTGCAGCACAGAGAAGGCAATGGCACCCCACTGCAGTACTCTTGCCTGGAAAATCCCATGGACGGAGGAGCCTGGTAGGCTGCAGTCCATGGGGTCGCTAGGAGTTGGACACGACTGAGCGACTTCACTTTCACTTTTCACTTTCCTGCATTGGGGAAGGAAATGGCAACCCACTCCAGTGTTCTTGCCTGGAGAATCGCAGGGACGGGGGAGCCTGGTGGGCTGCCGGCTCTGGGGTCGCACAGAGTCGGACACGACTGAAGCGACTTAGCAGCAGCAGCAGCAGCAGGACTGCAGCACAGGAAACACAGCTCCAAGAAGCACTTGAATGGTGTTCCGCAGGACTACAAAACGCAGCAAGATTATAATGGTGAAAGAACACAAGGTTACATAAATTATTAATTGTTCATCAGGAAGTAAGATTGGAACTGACTAGAAGTAAGTGTATTTGTTAAGCAGAGCTTGGTTGGGGTTCAAAATGTTTACAGAGTTGTGAAGCTGGGAGGCGAGGGCTTTGAAATGACAAGGTTGCAGCTAGCAGCAGCTAGGAGATACTTTTTGAAAACAGCTGGTGGTGTCCTTGAGTTGGATGCAGTTCAGAAAATTCAGGTTCTCAGTGATGTGGAAACGTGTCTGAGACCTCATCCACAATGGCCACCCAGCTCCATATGGGATGCCTGAGCCGTCTGTACTGTCACTCAGTTGTGCCCAACTTGTTGAGACCTCATGGACTAAAGCCCACCAGGCTCCTCTGTCCATTGAGTTCTCCAGACTGGAGTGGGTTGTCATTTACTTCTCCAGGGGATCTTCCCAACCCAGGGATCAAACTTGCATCCCCTGTGGCTCCAGCATTGCAGGCGGACTCTTTACCACTGAGCCACCAGGGAAGCCCCCACATAAAACATAGTTAACTCCATTTCTTTTAATGTTTACAGAATATTTTTTAATTTATTTTTAATTGGAAGATAATTGCTTTACAATATTGTATTGGTTTCTGCCATATAGCAACACGAATCTGCCATTTTAAATGATCTAAAGAATATCATCAGTGGAAGATGCATGGATGGATGGATGGATAATGACTCCTGACTAGAGCCAGGGTATTTAAAGAATGAGAAAGGGAAGCTCACATTCACATGTTCTGTTTCTTGCAATTCAAATTAAAAGGTTGTATGATAGAAGGTGGGACTAGAGCTACTGATTAAAATTCAGCTTACAGATTTCAGCTTCTCTTGTCACTCCTTTAGCTAATTTGAGTTTTACTAAGACTTAATCACTTTAATATTATTCTCGATCCATACAAGCGTACCTAGCCTACTGGATCTAATTGTTAATTCTCCTATGGAAAACTAGTGATTCTAGCCACAGCTTCATGTCACTCATGGTTTCCAGCTTTGCCTGGAAAGTGTTTTCCTTTAAAATAAAAATATGGCCTACTTAGTTGGCATTCACTGCAACAGGTTGACAGTGCAACAGGTTTGGGAGCAGTTTAATTGAAATCATGAATTATTCTGTATTATCTGGGAGGCGAGACCATGTTATTCTGATGTTTTTATTTCCTTTGGAAACAAAATAGTGTGATACCTCAGGCCATGTACACATCTCAAAACAGAGGCTCAAAACACAGGTGTCTGATGGTGGGAGTGTCTTTCTGCCTCTATCCCCATAACAAACAACAACATTGCGGCACAGAGCGCCGAGATCAAGGGAGAAAGGCGGCACACAGAGTATGTTCTTAAACCCCTCAGATCAAACTAAGACCCAGAATTTGGTCCACTGTTGTAAAGCCCAGTGCTAGACTCGAAGGCCGAATTGCATAGCTGCCATCTTTCTGATACAGGATCTTAGGGAGAAATGTTTAAGATGACAGGATGGGGAAAACTGAGATTGAATTCACAGAGCATCTGAGTCCATAGGCCTCTGTTTGTTTGAATCAGTGAACTCTAATGAAGAGGGCTTTGAGGTGGGAGGCCTTGGTTTTGCCAGGCCTGGGGTGAAACAAGGAGACGGAGGCAACGGAGGACACAGTGGTGCACGTCCACGCCCAGAGGAAAGGAAAAGCCCATGTGGAATCAGCTGAGGCTCCTGGACTGTGGAGATCAAAGGGAATTGTTCTGGTGTATGATTCTTCAACTTTGGAACATAGCTGGAGATAGCACCTTAAACAAGGCAGTGCTCTTCTTCAGGAGGAAGCCTGGAGGAAGGCCAACAGTGCCTGTGGACAAAGATGCTTTTGAACAAATGCTCAACAGTCTGGGAGACAGCCAAAATACCTGCCAGGGGAGGATCCTTTACCAGCGTGCTCAGCCTGGGGAGAGCTAACAGCCAGCACAATTTGGAGACAAACAGTGATTTTTTTTCTGCTCCCTACAAATAGGCTAGTGAGGCCTGGGGATATATAGGTTGCTAAGACAAGTCTCCAACAGAGGATTCCACTTTTCAATTGTTATGATATCCTTTACAGAAGCAAATAAATAAAGACATACACACACATGCAAACATAAGTCTTTACACAGAGTTCAGTTTTCACACAAGACAGAAGTAAAAGACATCTTTAAATGCAGCAGCAGTGAAACAGTTCTGAGGCTCCATTGCACAGATTCCTATGAATTAATAGAAGTATCATTTGGCATCCCACAATCCTCTCCACACCAGGTTCTCATCCCTCACAATATAGCTCTGCCTGGTCTCCTTCACAATTCCTTTCTCATTTAGGCTATGTGGTCAGTTCAGACAGATGGTAAATTTTACATTCAGATACACATTCTGTTTCTTTCAAACACATATCATTCATCCTTGAGTTCATAAGGCCACATTTAAACGTTTATATTTTGGTGTAAAATTATTTTTTAGTTCATTATCATTATAAAAATCACTGTTTGGTAAATGTTCTATTATAAAAATATACTTCAGTTTTAGCTCATTACCTACTCATTCATAGTAATTAGTATCAGAAACAATTATTTTTGCTAGAGGTTCATAATTTTGTTGATATTGTTTTTTTTTAATTTTTTTATATTGGAGTATAGCTGATTAGCAATGTTGTGATAATTTCAATTGAACAGTGAAGAGACTTGGCCATACATTACACGTATCCATTCTTCCCCCAAACTCCCCTCCCATCCTGGCTGCTATTTATCACTGAGCAGAGTTCCCTGTGCTCTACAATAGGACCTTGTTGGTTATCCATTTTAAATATTGCAGAGTGTACATATAGATCCTGAACTTCCTAACTCTTCCCCTCATCCCTCCCCTTTGGCAATCATGTTTTTCTTTTAAGCCTTGTGAGTCTGTTTTGTAAATAAGTTTATTTGTTTGGTTTCTTTTTAGATTCTTCATATAAGGGAGTTGACTTCACTGTTTTTGAGATACAAAAAGGATATTCCATTTGTAGACCTCATGTAGTTTGTAGTTTGTTCGTTTTTACTGAACTACAGTGATACTGGACTTCAGGCTTGAATTAGATATAATAAATAATTCACTGTTTGAGTATTTTATGTGATTTATAATCTGTGACTCGGATATGACAGTAAATCTGTCTCATTTCTTCCCAATTCTCCAACCCCAAGCCAGCGTCACAGCAAATTACTTCTCACACAATATGTTCCTTCAATTTAAGTGAAATATGCTTTTCAGAGGTATCATTTAAAGTGCAAATAGAGGGACCCATTAATTAATTGCTGTATGAGATCACTGTCAGGGACCTAAAAATATACATGATGAGAAAGAAAAACTCCACTCTCTCAGCCTCTTGGTACCTGACACTTCCAGTGTGGTATTCAATTTCAGGTGGAACAGTTATGCAAAACTTGCCTAGTTCAGTTCAGTCACTCAGTCCTGTCTGACTCTTTGTAATCCCATGGACTGCAGCAGGCCAGGCTTCCCTGTCCATCACCAACTACCGGAGTTTACTCAAACTCATGTCCATTGAGTTGGTGATGTCATCTAACCATTTCATCCTCTGCCATCCCCTTTTCCTCCTTCCTTCAATCTTTCCCAGCATCAGAGTCTTTTCAAATGAGTCAGTTATTCACATCAGGTGGCCAAACTATTGGAGCTTCAGCTTCAGCATCAGTCCTTCCAATGAATATTCAGGACTGATTTCCTTCAGGATGGACTGGTTGGATCTCCTTGCAGTCCAAGGGACTCTCAAGAGTCTTCTCCAACACCACAGTTCAAAAGCATCAATTCTTTGGCATTGAGTTTCTTTATAGTCCAACTCTCGCATTCATACATGACTACTGGAAAAACCATAGCTTTGATTAGACAGAACTTTGTTGGCAAAGTAATGTCTCTGCTTTTTAATATGCTGTCTAGGTTGGTCATAGCTTTTCTTCCAAGGAGTAAGCGTCTTTTAATTTCATGGCTGCAGCCACCATCTACAGTGATTTTGGAGCCCAAAAAAATAAAGTCTGACTCTGTTTCCACTGCTTCCCCATCTATTTCCCATGAAGTGATGGGACCGGATGCCGTGATCTTCGTTTTCTGAATGTTGGGCTTTAAGCCACCTTTTTCACTCTCCTCTTTCACTTTCATCAAGAGACTCTTTAATTCTCCTTTGCTTTCTGCCATTAGGGTGGTGTCATCTGCATATCTGAGGTTATTGATATTTCTCCCGGCAATCTTGATTCTAGCTTGTGCTTCTTCCAGCGCAGCGTTTCTCATGATGTACACTGCATAGAAGTTAAATAAGCAGGGTGACAATATACAGCCTTGACGCACTCCTTTTCCTATTTGGAACCAATCTGTTGTTCCATGTCCAGTTCTAACTGTTGCTTCCTGACCTGCATATAAATTTCTCAGGAGGCAGGTAAGGTGGTCTGGTATTCCCGTCTCTTTAAGCACCTGAGGAAATCATCTGGGGCCTCTTTCCAAGCACCATCTTTCTCTATCATTAGGGTCTCTTCTGAGTATTGTTTTTTTCTTTTCCTCAGGACAGGATTTTCTTGTGACATGCCAGTTGTTGTTCACTTGCTAAGTCGTGTCGAATTCTTTGTGAGTCCGTAGACCGCAGCATGCCAGCCTTCCCTGTCCGTCACCATCTCCTGAGCTTGCTCATACAGGTGGGCAGAAGTATATTATGATACAAGGATGGTATGGAGAGAGGTATCTCATGACACAGCAGAACTGTCACTGTAAGAGGACAGGGGAATATGGTCCTCATCAATATCTAATAACATTTAAAGGTTACTCAGTGACATTGATCTTTGGTTTCCTCATCTCAATGATGAAATCACAGAAGTTGAAAATGTCTGAGGTTCCACACCATCTGATTCTAACAGTCTTTGGGCCAGTGAATGTAAATAATCTAACATAAGTAAAATGAAGATCATACAGGGAGTGTTTATAAAGAAACCTTTAACAAATTCATAGCCGGAAACTGGAGACACTATTCAGTCACAATGATGACAGAAGAACTTATGAAGGTGGCTTATATGAACCCTGCAGGTGGTGATTATTTTCCGTCTCTGAGAAACCATAATTCCCCCTTTCTAACATCTTATGGGATCTTCTACTTGGAGGTTCTATCAGTTCAGTCACTCAATCATGTCCAACTCTTTGTGACCCCACAAATTACAGCACGCCAGGCCTCCCTAGAGGTTCTATAAGACAGACTTTAACTTTGTGACATCCTACAGAGAAGGCAATGGCACCCCACTCCAGTACTCTTGCCTGGAAAATCCCATGGACGGAGGAGCCTGGTGGGCTCCAGTCCATTGGGTCGCAAAGAGTTGGACATAACTGAGCGACTTCACTTTCACTTTTCACTCTCATGCACTGGAGAGGGAAATGGCAACCCACTCCAGTGTTCTTGCCTGGAGAATCCCAGGGACAGAGAAGCCTGGTGGGCTGCCGTCTCTGGGGTCTCACAGAATCGGACACGACTGAAGTGACTTAGCAACAGTGCTTTCAGCATTTCTGTCGATTCTGCTGCTCCTACAGTCTTTGTTTCTAATGAGGGTCCCCAGCTCTCTCTTAGCGACACAGCTTTGAAATGTACTGGACTCCTCTCTGTCCCTGAAAATTCATCCAAACATGGCATGATCCTGTCAGTTTTACTCCACAGGTCATTACAGGGGTGCCATTTGCACCATCAGCAGCTTATTACAGCCCTCTTTGTGGATTTCCACAATACCTAACTTAACTCTTCATCACTTTCCTTTCTCTTGCAGCCCAGTATATAAATGGCCACCAGAGTTATTTTCCAAAGGGCAGGTCAGAGTCTATTATTCATAAATACACTCAACTGTACCCCTTAGACTCCACATAAAATTCAAACTCCCTAGACTGGTTTTGATTCCCACAAACTGATTTCAACAAAACTTTTTTTTGTTTGTTTTTCATTGTCATCCCTTTATATTTGCCCTGTTCTTGTTCCCCTCTAGATAGCCTTCACCATTATCTCTACACACCTAAATCTACTCTTAGGTCAAGGCACAAAATCAAGCGCCATCTCTCCTCTAAAGCTTTTCCATATACTTCTGCTGGAAGCAATCTCTTCTACCTCCAAACACCTACAATGTTTGATCTATACCTCTCTTATAGCACTTCTTACTTTTATGTTAAAATATTAGAAAAAAAAACCACTTCTGATGAGAATGTAAACTCCTTGAGCAACTAACGTAGTGCCTTATATATGTTATGGCCCCAATTCACATGTAGATTTAAGTTAAGTGTTTTATTGGAGGAGACAGATACCAAAAAAGTTACATTTCATCTTGTAAGTATATTGGAAAGAACATATGAATTAGACAGTTTAGATGGGCTATTCTCTTACAGAGTAACAACTGTTGTAGAACACCTCCCATACAAGCCTTCTAAAATGAGACTGCTTGGTCATTTACTTATGGCCCTTTCCAAGATTGGAGTTCTTATTGAGATTTTTTTTTTTTAATGTCTGTGAATCCAAGTAGCATCTTACAATATTCTTTCCTCATTATGACAAACCGAGGTCATGTTAGAATAATTCTGGCTGATGCGTATTGATCCTTTATTATGTACCATACAATATATTAAAGTCTTATTATGTTTATTTAATTCTCACAGCAATCTGATGATTTTCACTATTTTTCATATGGGAATTTTGAGGCACAGATATGGTGAATGAATTGTACAGGGTTAAACAGCTAATGCGGGTTTCCCCAGTGGCTCAGCAGGTAAAAAACCTGCCTACAATGCAGGAAACAGAGGAGACATAGGTCGACTCCTGGGTCAGGAAAATTCCCTGGAGGAGGAAATGGCAACCACTCCAGTGTTTCTTGCCTGAAAAACCCCATGGACAGAGGAACTTGTCAGGCTACAGTCCAAAGGGTCTCAAAGAGTCAAGCATAACTATGTAGACACGACTGTCTGGCTGACTGAAACAGCTAATAAATGGAAATCCCAGAAAGTAAGCCAAAGTAGCTTGACACTGGAGTCTATCCATTAAATCATTATACTACGCTGCCTCTGCTAGAGAAGAAAAAATACTGGGGAGGAGTTAGACAGCTATTTAATTCTGTTATTATTATTGGTTCTGTGATTTTGAAAAATAAGCACTTATCCTGTCTGAGACTCACTTCATTGTCTATAAAATGGTTAAAATAACACCTACTTGGCAGAGTTCTTTATAGAAATAAAGAAGAAAACATCTCTGTAACCCAAATCCAGGTTCCTCACCCTCAGAAGTAGCATTGCCCTTTGGGAAAAAGAGCCCCTTCTCAACCTAATCCTAAATTGTCCATTTTCTTGCTGCATGTTCCTTCCTAACTCCCACTGTCGTGAGTCATCACTAACATCTAAGGCGTCCTGGAACATTAAAAAAAATGGAACTCACTATAGCACCTTCATAGCTATATCTACCACTTAGTTCTATAAAGTATCAGAAGAACCTTTGAAACTAAAGTTTTTTACTATTTTCTGGTCAAATTCTTTGTATATCCTACAGAATGTTCTCCTACTATTTCTGTATGAAACAAGGGATGGAATCAGTGAACAGTATGATGATATATTAACTTCATAGCTAAGATTTCCTCTTGCAATTTTATACTGCAGTGTCTAGTATGATGCCAACATAGACTAGATGTTCAATAAATATTAGTTGCCTTGCCTTGCCTTGCCCTAGAAGGAAAATGTACCATGTAATACTGAAATATTAAAAAGGAAAAAAATCACCACATACTTGTTCACTTTGTATATTGTCATTTATTACAATCCAATGAGACAGGCACAAGATGCAACTGTTGTTGATAACCCTCAAATGGCTTGAAAGTTTTTTTTTTCCTTTCCTTGTTAATATATATTTGAAAATTCATTTGAATTAAGGTTTTAATATTACTTACAACCAAAAATTAATTCCCAGCTCACAAAGCCAAAGTGCTCATTCTTCAGAACAATACAAGATAGCAGTTTGTCCTTTATGGATTGCTCTTTGGGTGCTGTAACTAAAAAGTTCTCATAAACACAAGGTCACCTAGGTTTTCTCCTGTGTTTTCTTCTGGAAGTTTTATAGCTTTGTGTTTTACATTTAATCTATAATTCACTTTGAGTTAATTTTTGTGAAAGGTATAAAATCTGGATCTGGGTTTATTTCTTTGTGTGTGAATGTTCAGTTTGTCCAGCAGTATTTATTGAAAAGACTACCTTTTCTCCATTGAATTGTCTTTGCTCTTTTGTCAAAAATCAGTTGACTATATTTGTTTAAGTCTATTTCTGGGCTCTCAGTATATATATAGATATCTAGATATATCTATTATTTCACAAATATCACACTGTCTTGATTATTTTAACTTTATAGTGAGTCTTGAAATCAAGTAGTGAAAACTCTGTTCTTCAGTACTGTGTTAGTGATTCTAGGTTTTTTGTCTTCTCGTATAAACTTAGCTTGATAGGATTTTGACTGGTATTTTCTTAAAGCTATAGATGAAATTGGGAAGAACCGATATCAATACTGAGTCTTCTAATCCTTGAACATGGAACATCTATTTATTCAGATTTTCTTTAATTTATTTCATCAGAGTTTTGTAGTTTTCCACATAACAGTTTCTGCATATATTTTGTTAGAGTTATACCTAACCATTTCTCTTTTTTTTGGTTGAATATTAACTAGTACGAGTTTTCTATATTTTTTAATTGTTTATTTCTGGCATATAAGAGATAATTGATTTTTGTGTATTAATCTTCTTAAGAGATAATTGATTTTTGTGTATTAACCTTCTATCTGCAACTTGGCTATGATCACTTATTAGCTTCAGGAGGTTTTTGGACAATTCTTTGGGATATTCTGCATAGACAATCATATCATCTGCAAAGAAAGTTTTATTTTTTCCTTCCTAGACCTTCCTATTTTCCCTTCCATCCTAAACTCTAGACCTTTAATTCTTTTTCAGGTCTTATTTCAGTAGCTAGGACTTTTCAGTAAAATGTTGAATAAGAGTGGTAAAAGAAAATTCTACCCTTGCTCCTGATCCTAGAGGGAAAGCAACTGATTTCTCATCATTAATTATGCAATTGTATATTTTCTGTATATATTCCTTAGCAAGTTGAGGAAATTCTCCTCTATTCCTAGTTTACTGAAAGTTTTTTTCATGAGTGAAAAGATATTTTTAAACACTCAAATTTCTCTCTTAACTCTTATTTTTTCATCTCTGTATGTTTCCAAATTGTGCTTACTTATCCATTTTTATTTTTATACACTTGGTTTCTAAAATGGTAAAATCAAGCCATCTGGAGATTTTTTTTATAAAACTCAATAGCTGGGATTTTGCCCCCAGGTAAAATAAATTACTGAAATCATGTATAATAACATACAGTAGTTTATTCTAAGTATCTCTAAGATTTGTTTGAGGAAAATCAATCAAGATGGAACTTCTGGTTTTTACAAACATGATTTTCAGCAAGTCAATGCTGTAGAAATACATACATGGGATAACTTTGACATTGAGATTGTGAGAGTCAAATGATGAAAATAGTCTCCAAGTAAAAAAGAAAAGATTTCTCCTTTTTAAAAAGAGTTTGCTTACACATGAAAAATAGCAGTCTAACAGGTTGAATGTAGAATTAAAATCAGAGCTGGGACTTTCCTGGCAGTCCAGAGGTTGAGACTGTGCACTTCTACCGAAGGAGGCATGGGTTCCATCTCTAGGCGGGGAACTAGTGTTCCATGTGCCACATGGCACAAAAAATATATTTAAAAAAATAAAGTAAAATCAGAGTTCCAGCCAGATTCACTCCTCAGGCAGCTATAAAAGCTTGGACAAATCACCTGACATCTCTTGGGTTCTGTGGTCTCATTTGTCAACTGCAATGACAATAACGTGCACCACCAACCACCACTGTGTGCTTCTGCCTCATAGCACCTCTTCAGGGCTAAAGGAGATGGTGGGTGTGAAACGGCCTCTTTCAACGTTCAAGCACAGCAGAAGGGGAAAGCATTATTATTATTAGAAGTGTAAATGAGGAAGAAGGAGTTCTGACATTCTCTTATCAAATTTTTACACTTAAATTCCATCATTAAATACAGTTACACTTTCTAGAATTTCAAGTTTTCAGGTGAACTTCACTGCTAGGGTAAAAATTATTCAGGGTGATCAAGACACTAAAGGTTGAAGTTTTCAAAGTGAAAGTGAAAGTCACTCACTTTCTTTGCAATGACTTTTTTTGCATCGCTGACTCTGCGATGCCATGGACTATACAATCCATGGAACTCTCCAGGCCAAAATACTGAAATGAGTAGCCTTTCCCTTCTCCAGGGGATCTTATCAACCCAGGGATTGAACCCAGGTCTCCCACATTGAAGGCAGATTCTTTACCAGCTGAGCCACAGGGGAAGTTTTCAAATGTATTATCAATTATAAGCCTGGGCAGATCACATTGGCATGCAAATTTCAGTTTGTGTCAGTTTGTCTTATTTGATCTACTTTTTCTCCAGTCAAATGAGGTGATTGTTCATTTAGAAAAACTCACAATGGTAGGTTTAAGTCAGAAGATCAGAAATTTGGCTGTGCTAAACAATGTGGAAATAAACTGCTTTAGCTTTTCCCACTCATGCAAGGCATTTGACACAGCAAGTCATTTGCAGAGTCAGTTATCCCTTCACATAGGTTGACACTGAGCTCCAACCACATGCCAGGTACCATGCAGGAAATACAGAAATAAAAAGACAAGGTCTCCCTGTACATATATATCATAAAATACAACTCAGCAATAAAAAGGTAAAAACTACTACAGGCAACAACCTAGATGAACCTCCAGGAAATCATGCTCAGTGAAAAAATGCCAGTCTCCAAAGAGTATCTACTACATGATTTCATGGAATAACATTCATGAAAAAAAATGTAATTACAGAGTTGGAGAATGTATTAGTGGTTGCTAGGGGATGGGGATGGGAATGGAAGGGAAGGAGTGACTATTAAAAGGTCACATGAGAGGGTCTTGTGATGGTGGTACATTTAAGTATCTTGATTGGGATGGTAGTTACACAAATGTGTGATAAAATTATGTAGGCTATATAAACACATCCATGGGTACATACATACACAAGTGCATGTATAACTGATGGAAAATGAATCAACTATAGGGATTGTACCAATGTCGATTTCTTGGTTTTTATATTGAACTATATATAAGGACGGTAAAGTGTCTGCCCACAGTGCGGGAGACCCAGGTTCGATCCCTGGGTTGGGAAGATCCCCTGGAGAAGGAAATGGCAACCCACTCCAGAACTCTTGCCTAGAAAATTCCATGGATGGAGGAGCCTGGTGTGCTACAGTCCATGGGGTCACGAAGAGTCGGACACGACTGAGCGACTTCACGACGACGATATATAAAATGTATAAAATGCTAACATTAGGGGAGACTGGGGGAAGGGTTCATAGGACTTTCCTGGACCTTTCTTTGCATTTTCTTGTGAATTTATAATCATTTCAGGGTATTAAGTTCAAAAAAGAGAAGATCCCTTTAGAATACACAATACCAAGAGTGAACGATAATTAACTATGGATTTGGGGTATTTATGATGTGTCCATGTAGATTTATCATTTGTAACAAATGTACCACTTTAGTGGGTGATGTTTATAATGAAGGAGGTTGTGTAATGTGTAGGGGTAGGGGATAGTTAGGAAATCTCTGGTACTTTCCTCTCAATTTTACTGTGACTCTAAAACTGGTCTCTGTTGTTCAGTAGCTCAGTCGTGTCCAGCTCTATGATCCCATGGACTGCAATGCTCCAGGCCTCCCTGTCCACTGTCTCTCAGAGTTTGCTCAAACTCATGTCCATTGAGTCAACGATGCAATTCAACCATTTCATCCTCTGTCAGCCCCTTCCCCTCCTGCCCTCAATCTTTCCCAGCATCAGGGTCATTTCCAATGAGCCGACTCTTAAAAAGCCTCAATTTTTAAAAACATCCAAAGGAGAATAGCATTTTGTGATGTGAGAATTACAGGAAATTTAAATGTTAGCAACCATAATAAACTTTTATTGGAACACACACACATACACATTCAGAGACAAAGGTCCCTCCCCTCCAGGAGTTAAAGGTCAGCTCGTATCAGTCTCCCAGGCTTGTAGGAACCAAAAAGTTCCAGTAACAGAAAAGGCTCAAACATTCAGTCCCTCCAGCCTCACCCTCTCTGGGTCATACCATGCTATTTCTGAGAGCCCTTCAGGGACTCCTCACACGTGCTCCCTTCTCCCTTAGCAATCTCCATTGCTTATCAAGTCACCACTGTCTAGTTCTTAAATCTAAGTGCCATCATCCCTGAAGAGCTCAGACTTTGTCCATGGACCTACTAGCGGCACAGGCTACTGTCTGCACACCCCGCACCTCTACACACCCAAGCAATAGCCTTCTCACAGACCACTTCCCCCAGTCCACACCAGCATGTAATATATACCCCCAAGTGTCCACCAATTCCACCGCTTCGCTGACCGCATCTGATTGTCAGTTCTTCAGGGTCTGATAGGAGTGATAATACCCAAAGTGAAAACAAGTACTTAACTAGAGTATCCAATCAGGGAAGCCATCCAAGGAGATAGGGCTTGACTGAGACATTCGGGTAAAGGAGAAACTCTTCAGGGAGAAAGGAGGCAGGAGAGAATTTCAGGCACAGGGAACCTGCGTGATAAGACACTGAGAAAGCACACCGTGGCCATGAAGGGGACATGGTGCACCACTGGAGTATTGACACTGGGGGAGCCCAGGTGGAGATGAGGACTAAAACTCAGCCCTGGTGATTTCCAAGGCCCATGTCCCCTGTGCTGCCATGTGGCTGGGGAGCATGCTCAGACACAGCTCCACGAGTACCCCTGGACCCTGTCACATCTAGGACTTAGGTCCGAAGTGAGAGGTCACATCCATCTAGATGCATGCTAACCAGCCTAATGTGGCCGCCTATCCTGAGCACGGAGCAGCAGCGAGAGTACTGAGGCTGAGAAGAGACTGCTTTCACTCCAGTGCACTCGCCAGCTGTCCTTAAACTTAATGCATGTGCACGTGCCTCACCAGCTTTACCTCTTGACTTTCTGTTGGTTTCTGCTGTGGACCCACCCTTCTTTCTACATTCTGTTCAAAGCAAAGCAGCAGACAAACATGGTGTTATATAGGCCTTGGAACCAGATGATCTCAGTATGAACCATACTGAGTATGATCTCAGTATGAACTACATCCCTTACAAGCTATGTGCATTTACTAAGTTCATTTTACTGGGCTTTATTTTACCCATCTGTAAGATGGGGATAAGAATCTGCCACACAGGACTCTCCTTAAATGAAGTACTATAAGTGAAAATGCCTTTCATGGGGCTTTGCCCCCTGAGAGAGACGGTCTAGTTTTGTTTTTTTTTTTTTTTTTTGAATTTTTCTTTTCTTTTTCTTTTTTTGTTCCTGTTTTGAATGTAGCATTATTTATTCACTGTCCAAAGAAATTGCTCTTGAATTGCTATGTAAAACAATATGTACATGTTTAGGTTCACAAGCAAAGTGAAAGAAAGTGAAAGTGAAGTCACTCAGTTGTGTCCGACCCTTTGCTACCCCATGGTCTGTAGCCCACCAGACTCCTCCCTCCATGGGATTCTCCAGGCAAGAACACTGGAGTGGGTTGCCATTTCCTTCTCCAGGGGAATCTTTTTGACCCAGAGATCGAACCAGGTCTCCTGCATTGCGGGCAGACGCTTTAACCTCTGAGCCACCAGGGAAGCCCAGGAAAACCCTAGAAGCCAGTAAAGAAGGACACTTCAGAGAAAGAAGGAATTCTTCATCCAGTCACTGGTCAAGGGTGCACCTACCAGAGTAAAATGTCACTTCTTAACGGAACTTCTGTCCTGCTGAGCAGGCCTAAGAAAGCCCACAGGGAAAACACAGTTGTTCACAGCAAGCAGTTGGAAGTTGTGCCCTGAAATGGTAGGAGAGGGGATAAGGGAAAGCACTAAGCATGAAAGGGTCTGAAAAACACACGTGTGTCGTGGTAATAAGTCTTAGTGTGCGTTTACCTTCCATAAGAAGAAAACTCAGTATATATTTAACAACTGTAAGAGCAGCTTTTCTGGCACATTTGGGGTGGGGAGAACAGGTGTTTTATGGGGTCCTCCTGGAACCACATCACGAGGACACATATTTTTTTTCCAGTAGAAGTAAGGCAGGCCTCCATCTGTGGCATCCATCTGCATGCATTAACCTGCATCCAAAGTTATCATCACTTTCAAAAGAGACTTTCTGATAGGAACACAAGAAAATGTGGTTCGTATCACAAGAGGTGACAGTGTCCAGAGAAGTGGGTCTGAGAACATTCGTTTCCTGAGGGCATCTGTCTCCCTGCCTAGATGGTAGTCCTGGAGAGACAGTTTCAAGATCACAGGGAAATCAAACAGCTGTAGGGCAGAGCCCAAGGCACGTTACCACCTGCGCCGGGCTGCAGTCTCTATTAAGAATCTGAAAACAGAAACGGATCTGGCAGCAGCTCTGTATCTGTGACACAAGTTGTAACGAATAATCACACACATTAATTTTTTCCTCCGAGTTATAAAGCTTGGTTTAACTCCTGGCTTCATTTTGGCCCAGATGTAGCATAATTTAGCTACACAGGTCAGAGAAGAGTAGACTGCGTCTCTGAGGGGCAGATGGCATCTGTTCTGACTTAAAGGAGAATGAGGAGGAAGTCGTTTGGGGATGGTGGGGTGTAGCTCAAGGAAATAGTAACACTCGCTTTAAAGAAGTCAGGATCTGCTATTGTGCTTCAGCAGCTCCTGCAAGCCAGCAGATTGGAGCATTAGTCAGATAGGACTGCGGTAGAGAGGGTGGAGGGAGTACTCTCTGGAATCCATCTCCCAAGCCGCAAGTCTAGATAGTAAGCTAACCGCAAGTCAGGCTGTTAATGAACTTGGTCTGGCCATGGTGACAAGAGTTCGTTAGAGAACATTTATCCTCCACTCAAGAAGGAGAAAAATGACTTCAATAAAAACCATGCCAGGGCCACAGATACATGATCTTTATTAAAAAGGCATCTTCAGTAGTAAAACTCATTACACAGTCACATAAGTAATCTGGATCCACCTCTCCCTTCACTAGGTTATTGTTGGAAAATGCTAGTAAGTTTTAAGGAAAACAAATAAGATCCTACAGCTGTACTGTAATTGCAAATAGAGGTAATAAAAAGACAACTATAAAGTGTGTTTCTATTTTGATTCTTCTGGGTCAATTTATAATCTATCCAGATCAAAGTCAAGGCGCATCCTGTCTTCTGATGAATTGTTCTGCACTGTATGTATACTGATACCTATGGAAGAATGAACTAAAAGGAGACGATTCTTCTCAGGCAATTAAAGTTTGTAACTTATACGCTTTTTCTATCTTTCCCTTTTTATATTCTAGAGATAGACTCAGGGAAAAATTTGGAAACCAAAACGAATGAACAAATAAGAATACATCAGGATCTGGCCATGTCTTGTCGAATCAAAACAATCTGAGTTAAAATCTTAGTCCTACCACTTGTAAGTGTAGAAAAATTGTTTAAACTCTCTGGACCCAAGTTTAGTCCATTTATGAGACACAAATGAGAAAGCTCACATCAGAGTGTTTTGAGGATTAATTGAGAATATATGTTATTCACCTATAGTATGTTTGGGGCTTCCCTGGTGGCTCAGATGGTAAAGAGTCCACCTGCAATGTGAGAGACCTGGGTTTGATCCCTGGGTTGGGAAGATCCCCTGGAGGAGGGCATAGCAACCCAGTATTCTTGCCTGAAGAATCTCCATGGACAGAGGAGCCTGGCAGGCTATAATCCACGAGGTAGCAAAGAGTCAGACACGACTGAGTGACTAAGCACAGCACAGCATAATATGTTCAGTGCCAACACTTTGGCCACCTGATGCAAAGAACTGACTCATTGGAAAAGACCTTGATGCTGGGAAAGATTGAAAGCGGGAGGAGAAGGGGACGACAGAGGATGAGATGGTTGGATGGCATCACCAACTGACGGACATGAGTTTGAATAAGCTTCGGGAGTTGGTGATGGACAGGGAAGCCTGGCATGCTGCGGTCCATGGGGTCACAAAGAGTCAGACATGACTGAGCAACTGAACTGAACTGGGCTTCCCAGGTGGCGCTAGTGGTAAAGAATCCACCTAACAATTCAGGAGATGCAAGAGATGCAGGTTCAATCCCTGGGTCAGAAAGATCCCCTGGAGTGGTGGTGGTTTAGTTACTAAGTCATGTCCGACTCTTGCGATCCCATGGATTGTAGCCTGTCAGGCTTCTCTGTCCATGGGATTCTCTGGGCAAGAATACTGGAGTGGGTTGCCATTTCCTTCTCCAGGGGATCTTCCTGACCTAGGGAACAGAGCTGGGTCTCCTGCATTGCAGGCAGATAATTTACCAACTGACTTGTAAGTAGGAAATGGCAACCCATGCCAGTATTCTTGCCTGGAAAATTCCTTGGATGGAGGAGCCTTGTGGGCTACGGTCCATGGGGTCACAGAGTCAGACACGACTGAGCACAATGTGTTTAGTGCTTAAAGATAGTTAAGTAGGCTTCACAACATGTTGTTTTGGATGACTTAGTCAGTTTATTTATTCATATAAGCTTTACTGGACATCTAGCATGTAAAGTTTTAGGTTCTGGGGATATAGAATTGAACAGTATGGACATGATCCTGACTGCCTTAAAGTAGGGAAGATAGTCATTGAGAAAACACTTACTAACAATTCAGGAAGAATAAGCATCTTGTTTTAAGCCAAATGATTAAAGATATAGTGACCTATTATTATTTTCAGACATAGAAATATCAGTAATGCTTAATATAATAATATATTAAAATAACTAATTCCATTTATACAGTATACATTATTTTTTCTTGTCTTTGTTTTCCTTTTTGACTTCACATGTACAAAACTGAATTAATCATATTTCTCAGTTCGTGACACACTCTAAGTACATACAAGAATCTGTTTTTTCACTTAACCTCCATCAATACTCCCATTCCTCTGTTCATCATAGGCACTCACTCTGAATTATTTAATATGTGTCTATTCATGCCATTTCTACACATTCAATTAGAAATATATGTACTCTTAAGATATATTGGGTTGACCTAAGAGTTCATTAACAGTTTCCATAACATCTTATGGAAAAACTCAAACAAAATTTTAGGCCAACTCAATACATAGGGTTTTTCATATGCGATATATATAAAAAGTATTGTTAAAAATAAGTTGTTTCTTTGTCCACTTAACACTCTTCTAGAGAGAAGTATTCCTGTTTTTACATTAACCTAGCTTACTACCAAGTGCTGCTTAGTATTCCGTAGTATGCATAGATCACATTTATTGATCTGTTTCCCTAGCAGTGGGCATCTGAGTTGCTTTCCCTCCTTGCTGCTATAAGCAATTTGACAAATAAACTCCATCACATCATATATCCTTATGAATCTGTTAAAGAGCGTCTTTGTACAGACACATTTCCAGACATCAGATTTTGCACACTTAGTGTCACAGATGGATTGCTGTATCATTTTCCAATTCTCCATATCCTTGCCAAAGCATTGCATTGTTTGATGTGCTAATATTTATGTTATCTGATGGATATAGAGTAGTATTTCATTGCTTTTTAAATTTGCATTTCTCTAAATAGTTGTGTTATTGCTCACATCTTATCAGGTAAATTATATCCCTCATTTCATGACACACAGTTATCCTACACTCTTAACAACATTGCTCATGCTTTTAAGAGATTTCCTGCCATTTCTGACTAACCTGTAATTACCTATGTGGTTTAAATGTTAGTATTCCTTGTCTATTTTACACTATGAAAAACACTGCTCTTGGGTTGTCATCTCCTGATAATTTTGCCTATGGATTATATTCATTAAAAATAATACATGTTATGATGTAAGTAAACTTTTCACCTTTGCCCTTTATGTTTTAAGCTCTGGTCTCGTTCAAGACATTTTTCCCCACTAAAAATAGAGAATATCTGCATATTCTCAAACAGTGTCATATAAAATACTTTTATATTTTTACTGCTTGCATTTGGAACTTATTTCAAATAGGGGTGTTTTTTTACATATGATGTAGGTAGGGACCTAACATTTTTTCCATTATAATGAGCTAATTCTCCCAATATCAGCTATAAAATCTGAGAAAATCTATCAGATTAGTTGGAAATTTTTCCCTTTTATTCTATTTTCTAAAAAATTTCCATAAGTTAGAAACTACCTCTTTCTTATAAGTTTTGTCTCATTTGTGAAATAAGCTGAACCTACAGGCTGTAGGTTATGCTGCTGCTGCTGCTGCTGCTGCTAAGTCACTTCAGTCGTGTCCAACTCTGTGTGACCCCATAGACGGCAGCCCACCAGGCTCCCCCGTCCCTGGGATTCTCCAGGCAAGAACACTGGAGTGGGTTGCCATTTCCTTCTCCAATGCATGAAAGTGAAAAGTGAAAGTGAAGTCACTCAGTCGTGTCCGACTCTTAGCGACCCCATGGACTGCAGTCCACCAGGCTCCTCTATCCATGGGATTTTCCAGGCAAGAGTATTGGAGTGGGGTATCATCGCCTTCTCTGACAGGCTGTAGGTTATAGGTCCAGACAAATCTCTTTTTTCCTTAGGTCAATTTTAGAATTACATACTTTTCCAGAAATGCATCCATTTCCTTTCATTTGACTTTATTGGCATGCAATGATTCATTGTATATTTTTTATTTATTTTTAATATATCTTTGGTCCTGATTTTTGAACTTCAAGTATTTTTATCTTCTTTAAAAATTAGTCTTACCATAGGTTGATGTCTCTTGTTTGTCTTTTTAGTGGTCGTTTTTAAGCATGCTTAAAAGTACTTTAAACTGAAGGATAGTAAAAGTATCTCATGTCAACATATGAAGGACACAGCTAAAACAGTATTTATAGGAAATTTTATCATTTATAATATATTTATCATAAAAAAGAAGGAGTGAAAATTTAAACTGAACATTTCAATTCAAGAGAATAATACTGAAGACCCAAAGAAATAGGAAAGAAACAATAACAACAAAAATCAATGGATATAGAAAGACAACGAGAAATAGTGAAAATCAACAATTTATACTTTTTAAAATGCTTTTACATTTATGATATTTCTTGAGACATGACTTTAAACTGTAGACCTACAGTTGGACTTAAAAAAACTCGTATTTTTGTTACCCGCCTTCACTGTTTGTTTTTTAAAATATTGAGCATTTAGCTGAGGAAAACCATAGAGGCAAAGATACTTCAATCAGAAAAAAGTAAAGGTTTACTATTCTTATTGAAAGATGGTATGAAAGTGAAAGTGTTAGTCATTCAGTTCAGTTCAGTTCAGTTCAGTTGCTCCGTCGTGTCCGACTCTTTGCAACCCCATGAATCACAGCACGACAGGCCTCCCTGTCCATCACCATCTACCAGAGTTCACTCAAACTCACCTCCATCCAGTCGGTGATGCCATCCAGCCATCTCATCCTCTGTCGTCCCCTTCTCCTCCTGCCCCTAATCCCTCCCAGCATCAGAGTCTTTTCCAATGAGTCAACTCTTCGCATGAGGTGGCCAAAGTATTGGAGTTTCAGCTTTAGCATCATTCCTTCCAAAGAAATCCCAGGGCTGATCTCCTTTAGAATGGACTGGTTGGATCTCCTTGCAATCCAAGGGACTCTCAAGAGTCTTCTCCAACACCACACTTCAAAAGCATCATTTCTTCAGCACTCAGCTTTCTTCACAGTCCAACTCTCACATCCATACATGACCATTGGAAAAACAATAGCCTTGACTAGATGGACCTTTGTTGCAAAGTAATGTCTCTGCTTTTCAATATGCTGTCTAGGTTGGTCATAACTTTTCTTCCAAGGAGTAAGCGTCTTTTAATTTCATGGCTGCAATCACCATCTGCAGTGATTTTGGAGCCCCCAAAAATAAAGTCTGACTCTGTTTCCACTGTTTCCCCATCTATTTCCCATGAAGTGATGGGACCAGATGCCATGATCTTTGTTTTCTGAATGTTGAGCTTTAAGCCAACTTTTTGACTCTCCTCTTTCACTTTCATCAAGAAGCTCTTTAGTTCCTCTTCACTTTCTGCCATAAGGGTGGTGTCATCTGCATATCTGTTGTTATTGATATTTCTCCCAGCAATCTTGATTCCAGCTTGTGCTTCTTCCAGCCCAGCGTTTCTCATGATGTACTCTGCATATGTTAAATAAGCAGGGTGACCATATACAGCCTTGATGTACTCCTTTTCCTATTTGGAACCAGTCTGTTGTTCCATGTCCAGTTCTAACTGTTGCTTCCTGACCTGCATATAGGTTTCTCAAGAAGCAGGTCAGGTGGTCTGGTATTCCCATCTCTTTCAGAATTTTCCACAGTTTATTGTGATCCACACAGTCAAAGCTTTTGGCGTAGTCAATAAAGCAGAAATAGATGTTTTTCTGGAATTCTCTTACTTTTTCCATGATCCAGCAGATGTTGGCAATTTGATCTCTGGTGCCTCTGCCTTTTCTAAATCCAGCTTGAACATCAGGAGTTCACAGTTCACATATTGCTGAAGCCTGGCTTGGAGAATTTTGAGCATTACTTTAATAGCGTGTGAGATGAGTGCAATTGTGCGGTAGTTTGAGCATTCTTTGGCATTGCCTTTCTTTGGGAATGGAATGAAAACTGACCTTTTCCAGTCCTGTGGCCACTGCTGAGTTGTCCAAATTTGCTGGCATATTGACTGCAGCACTTTCACAGCATCATCTTTCAGGATTTGAAATAGCTCCACTGGAATTCCATCACCTCCACTAGCTTTGTTCGTAGTGATGCTTTCTAAGACCCACGTGACCTCACATTCCAGGATGTCTGGCTCTAGGTGAGTGATCACACCATCGTGATTATCTTGGTCTTGAAGATCTTTTTTGTATAGTTCTTCTGTGTATTCTTGCCACCTCTTCTTAATATCTTCTGCTTCTGTAAGGTCCATACCATATCTGTCCTTTATCGAGACCATCTTTGCATGAAATGTTCCCTTGGTATCTCTACTTTTCTTGAAGAGATCTCTAGTCTTTCCTCTATTTCTTTGCATTGATCGCGGAGGAAGGCTTTCTTATCTCTTCTTGCTGTTCTTTGGAACTCTGCATTCAGATGCCTATATCTTTCCTTTTCTCCTTTCCTTTTCACTTCTCATCTTTTCACAGCTATTTGTAAGGCCTCTCCAGACAACCATTTTGTTTTTTTGCATTTCTTTTCCATGAGAATGGTCTTGATCCCTGTCTCCTGTATAATGTCATGAATCTCCATCCATAGTTCATCAGGCACTCTGCCTATCAGATCTAGTCCCTTAAATCTATTTCTCACTTCCACTGTATAATCATAAGGGATTTGATTTAGGTCATGTGTGAATGGTTTAGTCATTCACTCATGTCCAAATCTTTGCATTCCCATGGACAGTAGCCCACCAGGCTCTTCCGTCCATAGAAGTCTCCAAGCAATAATACTGGAGTGGGCTGCCATTCCCTTCTCCAGGTGATCGTCCCAACTGATGGATTGAACCTGGGTCTCCTGCATTGCAGACAGATTCTTCACTGTCTGAGCCACTAGGGACGCCCATAGAAGATGAATACTTATTTAAAAGACTTGGCTTTTTGTTCAAGTCCTATGTTTGGTTCTGTCACTTCTTCGCTGTGTAATCTCAGGATCTTTAAGTTTCAGATTTCTCGTTTGCAACATGAAGAGAATAATGGTTTCTACTTCAGAGAGTGCTTATAAGAATTAAATAAAATTTAAAAAGTAGTATACAAAGTGCTTAGCATAATATTCAATAAATGTTAGCTCTCTGTGGGTCTTAGCAAACTGTATTATATTTAAATATCCTCTTCCATGAAAAAGAAAATCTTGGACAAACTAAGAATGTATACTTGAGTATTAATTTTAATTCTCTCATAAATGTGATCACACTGTTTAAATAAGAATATACCCATATCCAGTCTTCAAGTGGTATAAAGCAGCCTCAAACTATTGGTGAGAAATTCAATGACAAAGAGCTGATGCAGCATAAGTTTCAACCATAGGTAGACAGCTGAATGAGAAATAACACATCCCAGCTTCAGTCCACAGGAAGTGCTGAGAAATTGAAAGGGACCGCTTTTTAGAGCAATTGGAAAAGAACCTCATACCTACAAAGGCAAGTAGAAACCTTCCCTTGATTGATTTTCCTTTAAGTTTCTGCAGTGTTTTCTAGTGTATTCTCAGGAAAAGACAGAACAAGAAGAGAGAAATGGGGAAATGAGACAGCCCCACAAAAGAGGTGACAGTGTTGTTGTTTACTGGTCCAAGAACTGGGGTTTCCAGAGAGGGAGGGAGGTTCAGTCCCTGGGATCCCGACAGTACCAGCTAAGAACACCCTGCTGGGTGATCCTCAGCCCCAGAAAGCATGTTTAAAAGCAGATGCTTCAGTCCTCTGAGACTCTCCCGCAGAGCTCCATGCTGGAGAGTTATTTCTGTAAAGCATGAGAAGCCTAGACTTCTCGAATTTCACAACCTGCCATTAGATTCACTTTCTTTACAGGGAAACAAGGTCTGCATCCCACAGCTGTGAGTCCCCTTTAACAGGAGACGGAACAGTCACGAAACCTAGCAGGACTGGCACATTCTCCACAAAGGAGCCCCCAGAAGGCATACTCTTACCATTTTGAACATGGCAAGAAGCGTCCCATATCCAGACATGTAAATATACTACAAAAATGATAAAAGGTTTGCATGTAAACATGACCTAGAAAGTGCCAACTAAGACCTCTATTATATTATATTAATATAAATGGGAATTTCTGTATAATTTCTTCTGAGATATCTTCATGGTCAACTAAATGTGAATGAAACTCTATTTCTGACAACTACACTCCAGCAGGAATGAAAGTTAAGAGTTTCAGAACTGGTTCTCCAGGAACAGGCAAGTTCTTTTTTTTTAGGTTAATGAGCATTAATGCTAATAAATGTGGAATTAAAATGATATTCCTATGAAGTGAAATTACCTGAGAATTCATCTGAATAATGGCATTATATAATAGCATATGTCAAAAATGTGTTAATCAGTCTAATAGAAAAGATGACAGGGTGTTCTCACAACTATCTCAAGCAATGCTGTAGTCAGCCAATATTCTAAGTCTCATGTGTGAAGCTAAAACAGCATATATCAAAATGATTAAAACATGCCTTCCTTGAAGTAAGAGAGACAAGAAGCAGGCACAGCTGGGAAAAAATCAAAAAGTACTCAGTGAAACCCAAATGCAGATTTTACCTAGTTTACACTGAGCATCTACTGTACACCGGCCCTCTGCTTGTCTGCCACGTGCTCTCTGTCTCTCGGTCCCTCACCCGTCACTCCAACCCCACAAAATGCAAAAAATAAGGCTCCCAGTGGGGAAGTAACTTGCCCAAGGCCACACAGCCAGGACGTGGCAAGGCACTTACTGATTCCAAGGTCTATCTACCTTCCCTCTGCTATGCTGCCCCCAAAAGGGCCCACAGCACACACGACAGGCCTGTGAATTCATTTGTCCAGACTCCCAGGTTTCACAGCTCAGTGCTCAGCATCCTTTGTAAGATGACATGAGAGTTGTTTTAGATGCTAGTCCTCGGTCACTCCAGCTTGAATTCACGGTCTCTTGCCCTCAGCCTAGGGCTTAACCTTTGGAGTTTGACTGTTGTTGTTGTCCAGTCACCCAGTTGTGTCTCTTTGTGATCCCATGAACTGCAGCATGCCAGGCTTCCCTGTCCCTCACCATCTCCTGGAGTTTGCCCAAGTTCATGTCCACTGCACCAGTGATGCCGTCAAGCCATCTCATCCCCTGATGCCTTCTTGTCCTTCTGCCCTCAATCTTTCCCAGCATAGTATATTACTCAGTAGATGATGCTCAAAACAATAATAAACCTAAAGGACTGTTCAGACAACTATACCAAAGGCTTATGATATGCCCAGAGGTTATCCTCTTGAATTAGGATAACCTCACTAAGTCAGGTGTGCGAAGTGCTGAGTGAATAGGAACCATGCTTGGCAGACAGCTCCAACCCCATCAGACCATTGCGAACACCACGTTACTTCTTCAGATGCATGAGTTTGGGCCTCAGTGGAAATCTAATAGTGAAATGAAGGACCCTCAAAAGTCATATATTTCCCTCTAGTCCCTATTCCTGCTAAAGGGTTTTGCAAAGCAATGAGCTAAACCTTAACATTTCAAATAGCAAAGTTAGTTCATCCGTGAAGCACTCACTCTGGAATTCTGTGCATGTTTCCAGCATGGAGGCCAGATCCAATGTGACAACTGCCAGGTGAAAATCACAGAAGCATAATATTATACAATCTGATTTCAAGGCAGAATGTTCTGAATCCTCAGGTTGCCAGCCAGACAAAACATCTGTGAGGAATAAACCCACATTGAGACATGGAGGTCTCTCACCTTTAAATATTTGGATGAATGTTATGAACTCTGAAAGTTAAAGCTTTCAACATGTTCCTAAAAACTATCATTCTTTAAAGTTTAAATTTATCCAAATAGCAATGTTAGTTGTTTGACATAAATTTCATAGAATCTTATGACATTAGATCTAGTATATTAATGAGATATTATTTGATGAAACTCCCTTTGTTTACATTAAAGATATTAAAACTTAGAGAAACATAATTTATCCAAGCTCATCCAGTTAGCCAATATCAGAGTGAAGATGTGGTTCCAAGTTTGTCAGTCGCTGTGTTCCATAGCTCAGCAGATCTGCACATAATGTAAACCACATGGGCTTTGTGAACAAGCTACTCAACTTCTATGGGAATGTGTAATTCCTATTTCATAGGGAAATTATGTTAATTAAGTGAGACAGTGGAAGTAGCACATGGCCCATCATAGTACTTTATAAATGGTAGTTATTGTTATCATTATCATTACAGTTATTATCCAACCTACAATTTAAGTCTCACACAATTTCCTGTCATGAGCAAGCCTGGTTGTATTTTTAGGAGACCCCCTTTGAGCAGCGAATGGAGCCTGGAATTTATGTTCCCACAATTATCTAGAGTTCCAACAGGTCTGGCACTAGTCTCTTACCCAGCTGCAGCCCTCCTCCTAGCCTACATGAGAGCCTCATGGACTCAAGAAAGACCATGAGGTCTTTCTTGAATCAGAAAGCTCTGAACCTTAAATCCAATTCTGTCACTTATTACATGGTAGACCTTGGATTAATTACTTACTTTTTATGAGCCTCAGTTTTCTCCTTTCTTAAGTTAAGAAATTTGCATTACAGAGTGTGTAAAGAAGACTAAATAAAGTAATATAATGAAATCACCAATAGGGCAAAGTAGATCATTCCTAACTTTAATCCCTCTCACAAGAAGAACAACTAACAATTATTCAAGTACAAGACAATCCTAAACACAGGGGAGAGGGTGAAGCACCCCCAGCCACACAGAGACCAGCAGAGACTACACCAGAAGGGTAAGACAAGCAGCCACACGGTGACTGGATTGCCCCTCCCCCAGGCCACTGCAGCACCCCATGGAGAGATCACCCCTGAGCCTCTGGTTCCTCTAGTGGGAAAAGAGAACCCAGGGGAAACAGTCAGCCTTGAGGTCAGTTGGTGGGAGCCCCTATTCTGATTTCACATCTCAGGGATTGCAAAGAATCTTCAGGCTCAATCTCCAGGAATCTGACTGTGAGTGAGAAGAGTAGAGGGGCTTGCAACAACCAACATGTGGATCTTGGCTGACTGAGTTCACACCTGCAATGCACAAGTAGTAATGCCAGTCAGTGACTTTGCTCATATGCAGAACCAAATCAACGACACACTCTGACCAGGAAATTTGGCAGGATGCTGATCTGCCTTATTAAGATCCTCAAAGGGAGATTTTATCCAACCCTAGAGCCTGGCTTGCCTTTTCTTTCTGTTCATGGAGTTCTCAAAACAAGAGACAACTCATTGGAAAAGATGCCAATGCTGGGAAAGATTGAGGGCAGGAGGAGAAGGGGATGACAGAGGATGAGATGGTTGGATGGCATCCCCAACTCAATGGACTTGAGTTTGAGAAAACTCTGGGAGACAGTGGAAGACAGGGAAGCCTGGCATGCTGCAGTCCATGTAGTCACAAATAATAGGACACAACTTAGTGTCTGAACAACACAAGAGCCTGGTTTTCCCACGTCCAGACAAAGAAGCTGAGACAGAACCTCACCCATTGTGGAGAATGTCTTCTAGCCCCTTGTGACGAGAGGGCTGGTGGCAACTTCTGGAAACTATGTGGCCCAGTGGTGTTCCACCCAAAGGTGGGCAGGCAGAGCTGATAGCGCCCCAAGCAAAGCCATTACCGAGGTGGAGGGTTCACATGCTATGCACAGGACCAATTCACAGCCAAGGCTAGCCAAGACTGAATGTAGCTCCTGGAAGCTTTCCCAACCAAAGAGCCTATTGAAAATTGAGAGCAACCTGGAGCAGCCTCTCCACTCTGTGCCCTGGTTGAGATACAGTCCCACTGCTATGAAGAATGTCTTCAGGGCCCATCAGATCAAAAGAGCAGCAACTCCTGGAAGCTGTGCAGCCAAGTTGTAATCAAGACTAGAGAAAGTCGGGAAAACTGATAATTTGCAAAGAAAAGCCAGTGGTTCTGTTCGACCAGGGAACCTGAGATGTAGGTCAGCTTGAGTTAGGATAACAATGAAATTTACAGGCTTTAGAGCTGCCTCCCTCACTGTCCCCAGGCAGGGAATTTGTGGCCCCACTGGTTGCTCAATATAGCTTTCAGCCTGTCTGACCTAGAACCTAACCAGAACACACAGGAAACTGTATAGCATATTCGACAGCCCTACATACAGTGGTATTTGAACAGAGAGCACAGTCTGTGGCCTCCCTCGCCTGCAGAGCAAAATCAGTGCCTTCACGTGACTAGGGAATTCAGTACACACTCAGGTCCAATTTGGTTCCCCAAACAATGAGCTGTACAGGACCTGGGTCCTGTCCTGCTGCCCTGACAAGGAAGGGAAGCTAATTCACATCCTATCTGCTACTAAGCATAGTACTCCAGCCCTAACCATCTAGTACTCCTGACCAGAGAATCCAGACTACTAAAAGCACATTGTCCAGCCTGACTTGGGTAGGGAACAAACCAGCAATTCTGTCCGGCTTCTCTTAGCCAGAGGCACACCCACCATACCTGTCCTTAGAGCTCAAACAGCAGCCTCTTCTCAAAACAGACGATAATAGTAGGTCCCACCTGCCCAAAGTTATTACCAGCAGATACACCCAGGACTGCAAACTGAATTGACTGGTAAAAAACAGACTCTGCCAAAGCAAATGTGCCAAGTCTGGAAGAGGAGACTGATATATCAAATGTACAGGTAACAACATGAGAAATTAAGGATGTGCACAAAAAATTAGGTAAATATGACACTGCCAAAGGAAACTAATAAAGCTCCAGCAGCTGCCCCTAAAGAAATGAAGGCCTATGAACTGTTTGACAAAGAATTTAGAACTTCCTCTTAAGGAAGTTTAGTAAACTATAAGAAAGCACAGACATTAAATGAAATTTGGAAAACAATGCATGAACAAAATGAAAGTTTAACAAGAAAATAGCAGCCATTAAAAAATAAAACAAACAAACAAACAAAAAAACAAACAAAAACCCAGACATCCTAGAGGTGAAAAATACAATAATGGAAGAATTTAATAGAAGGTTTCAAAAATAGACGTAACAATGCTAAAGGAGGAATCAGCAATTTGGAGAATAGGAATTAGAAATTGCCCAAGCAGAAGAGCAAAAAGAAAAAAAGAGTGAAAAAGAGTAAAGAAAGTCTATGAGAATTATAGGACACAATGAAAAGAAATAATGTTTACATTATGAGAATTCCAGAAGGAGAAGACAAAGAGAATGGGACAGAAAGTATATTTAAAACAATTATGGGTGAAAACTCCCCAAACCTGGGGAGAGAAATGGACATCCAAATCCATAAGACCCAAAAGATCCCGAATAGGCTGAATCCAAATAAGGTTACACCTAAATAAGGCTACACTGAGACAGATTATAACTAAATAGTTAAAAGTCAAAGACAAAGAAAGAATTTTAAGAGCAACCAGAGAAAAGAGAGAAGTTATATAAAAGGGAACCCGATATGATTATCAGAAAATTCTCAACAGAAACTTTTCAGTTCAAGAATTAAATGATATAATCAAAATATTGAAAGAAAATAACTGCCATCCAAGAATTCCACACCCACCAAATATATCTTTCAGAAACATGAATTAAAATCTTCCTGAACAAACAAAAGCTGAGGGAGTTCATTATCACCATACCTTCCTTACAAGGAGTGCTAGAAGGGGTTCTTTGAAAGGAAAATAAGAAAAAAATTGAGCCCAAAATTAGCAGTAGGAGGTAAATAATAATGATTAGAGCAGAAATAAATGAAACAGAGGATAGAAAAACAATAGAAAAGTCAGTCCCTTCAATAAAATAATTCTGGAATAATTGGATATTCATACATAAAAGAATGAAAGAGTATTTATATCTTACCACTCACAAAAAGTAATTCAAAGTGGATTCAAGACTTAGATGTAATATCTGAAACCATGAAACTTCTGGAAGAAAGCATAGGAATAAAGCTTCTTGGCTTGGGTCTTGGTAATGATTTTTTGGATATGACCCTAAAGCACAAGCAACAAAATAAAAAATAAGCAAATGGGACTACATCAAACTAAAAATCTTCTGCCCCAAAGAAACCAAATGCAAAATGAAAAAAACTCCAGAATGGGAAAAAATATTTGCCAACCATATACCTGATAAGGAGTTAATATTCAAAATATATAATAAACATACAATTCAAAAGCTAAGAATAATAACTAAATTAAAAATGGGCAAAGGATCTGAATAGACATGTCTCCAAAGAAGATATACAAAAGGCCAACAGGTACATTAAAAAGATGCTCAGCATCAATAGCCATTAGGGAAATACAAATTAAAACCACGATGAGATATCACCTCATAGACTGTCCATTGTCAAAAAGATAAGAATTAACAAATGTTGGTATGGATCTGGAGGAAAGAGAATGCTTGTGCACTGCTAGTAGGGTTGTAAATTGGTATAGCCACTATGGAATACATTCTGGAGACTCCTCAAAAAATTAAAAATATAACTACCATATGATTCAGCGATTCCACTTCTGGGAATACATCCAAAGGAAACAAAAACACTAGCTTGAAGAGATATCTGCACCCCCATGTTCATAGCAGCATTATTTACACTAGCCAAAATGGAAAAACCTAAATACCCACTGAAATTGTGGTATCTAGACACAATGAATTATTTTTTAATGTATTTATTTTTAATTGAAAAATAATTGCTTTACAATATTGTGTGCTTTCTGCCATACATCAGCATGAATCAGGCATAGGTTATACATATGTCCTCTCCCTCTTAAACCTCCCTCCCACCTCCCATCCCATCCTATCCCTCTAGATTGTCACAGACCCCCGGTTAGAGTTTCCTGAGTCATACAGCAAATTCCCAATGGTTATCTATTTTACATATGGTAGTGTATATGTTTCCGTGCTACTCTCTGCATTCATCCCACCTTCTCCTTCTCCCCACCCCAGGTCCATAAATCTGTTCTCTATGTCTGCGTCTCCACAGCTGCTCTGCAGATAGGTTCATCAGTACCATCTTACTAAATTCCATATGTATATATATGTATATATATATATATATATATATATATATATATATATACACACACACACACACACACATACAATATTTGTTTTTCTCTTTCTGACTTACTTCACTCTGTATAATACACTGTAGGTTCAGCCACCTCACTAGCACTGACTCAAATGTGTTCATTTTCATGGCTGAGGAATATTCCAACTAGATACAATGGATTATTATTAAGCCATAAAAGACAAAGAAATACTATCGTTTACAACATGAATGGACACTGAAGCCATTATATTAAGTGAAATAAGTCAGACAGAGAAAGGTAAATACTGTAAGGTCTCACTTACGTGTGAAATTTACAAAAAGAAAAAAAGAACCGAACTCATACACAAAGGGATCAGACTTGTGGTTACCAGCAGCAGACATTTGAGGGAAGGAGAACTGGAAGGAGGTGGCCAAAAGATATGAACTGTCAATTATAAGATGAACAAGTACTAGGGATGTAATGTACAACAAGGTGAATATAGCTAACACTGATGCAGAAGAGATAGGAAAGCTGTTGAATGTAAATTCTAAGTGTTCTCATCACAAGGAGAACTTTTTTTCCTTTTTTTCTTTCCTCTTTCTTTTTTAAAAATTATATCTAAATGGGAAGATGGATGTTTGCTAAAAACCTACTGTGGTTATCATTCTACTATATATATATCAGTTCAGTTCAGTCGCTCAGTTCAGTTCAGTCGCTCAGTTGTGTCCGACTCTTTGTGACCCCATGAATCGCAGCACGCCAGGCCTCCCTGTCCATCATCAACTCAGGGAGTTTACTCAAACTCATGTTCCCTTGAGTTGATGATGCCATCCAACCATCTCATCCTCTGTCATCTCCTTCTTCTCCGGCCTTCAATCTTTCCCAGCATCAGGGTCTTTTCCAATGAGTCAACTCTTCACATCAGGTGGCCAAACTAATGGGAGTTTCAGCTTCAACATCAGTCCTTCCAATGAATATTCAGGACTGATTTCCTTTAGGATGGACTGGTTGGATCTCCTTGCAGTCCAAGGGACTCTCAAGAGTCTTCTCCAACACCACATTTCAAAAGCATCAATTCTTTGATGCTTAGCTTTCTTTGTAGTCCAACTCTCACATCCATACATGACTACTGGGGAAAACATAGCTTTGACTAGATGGACCTTTGTTGGCAAAGTAATGTCTCTGCTTTTTAATATGCTGTCTAGGTTGGGAATATAGCTTTTCTTCCAAGGAGCAAACATCTTTTAATTTCATGGCTGCAGTCACCATCTGCAGTGATTTTGGAGCCCAAAAAAATAAAGTCTGCTGCTGTTTCCACTCTTTCCCCATCTATCTGCCATGAAGTGATGGGACCAGATGCCATGATCTTAGTTTTCTGAATGTTGAGCCTCAAGCCAACTTTCTCACTCTCCTCTTTCACTTTCATCAAGAGGCTCCTTAGTTCCTCTCCACTTTCTGCCATAAGGGTGGTGTCATCTGCATATCTGAGGTTATTGATATTTCTCCCAGCAATCTTGATTCCAGTTTGTGCTTCATCCAGCTCAACATTTCTCATGATGTGCTCTACATATAAGTTAAATAAGCAGGGTGACAATATACAGCTTTGATGTACTTCTCTTCCTACTTGGAACCAGTCTGTTGTTCCATGTATATATATATATCAAACTATATATAAATATATCAAACCAACATGCTAAGATGGGAACATGGGAAGATGGATGTTTGCTAAACCTATTATGGTTATCCTTCTACTATATATATATATATATATACAATATGTATATCAAACCAATACATTATACATTTTAAACATATACAGTGATGTATGTTCATTATTTCTCAAAAAAAATGAGAGGAAAAAAGAAAATAATAATAATGCATGCAAAATGCTTAGTAAAATAGTTCACAATGGTGGGCACTCCATTAAATCACTATGATATTTATTATTATGGACCTTCTCTATCACTGTAATAAGACTTCTGTCTTGGGTTCTGATCTTTGTCGTCATGACTGAAGCTCTGATGTGAAGCCTCATCCACGTGGCTAAGTCTAAGCTCTCATTGGGGCTGGCTCTTTCTCAAGGACAATGTAGAACCAGGAAACAGTTACCCACATGACTCAGAATAATAAAAGCTGTGAATTCTAGCAGCCATGTCTCTCACAGCTGACGAAACTCTCTCCTCTTGGCCAATGCACTAGTAACAGTTTCTTAGCCCATTCAGTCTACTATAACAAAATACCATAGACTAGGTGGCTTATAAACAACAAAATGTTGTTTCCCCCAGTTCTAGAGGCTGGAAGGCCCTCTTCTGAGCTACAGACTTCTCATTGTGTCCTCACATGGCAGAACAGTCTAAGGAACTCTTCACAGGCTCTTTTATAAGGGCACTAATCCCAACCTTAAGGATAGAGCCTTCATGACCTAAACACCTCCCCATACCACTGGTATTTTCTACTCTGTAGCAGGTTAAGTGTTAAATATCTTTGTTACATAATCACATTCTCTAAAGGAACCTGTGAGCTGGTTTGATGAATCCCATTTTATTGATGAGCAAACTGAGGCTCAGAGTGGTAAAAATGACCTGCTCAAGGTCACAGCAGTGGTAACTAATAACTGGCAGGGCCAATACTCTAATACCTGCTCACTTGTCATCAGGCCTCTTGTCTCCTATATATATAGTGCCTGACACTCATGGATCAAATCACACCCACTCCCAACATCTTGCACTCCCTATACTGAGGCCCCCATGAGATCCATTATAGTAACCTGATTCCTCAGACAGATCATTCCATCATCCTCTAATAGCATTACATCATCCTCACAAGGTTATGAACTTACACAGCTCTATATCAGGGGTCAGTGATCTTTTACTGTAAAGAGCCAGACATTAAATATTTTAAGCTATGTGGGCTACACAGGCTCTGTCGCAACCACTCTACTCTGCCACAGAGACAATATACACACAGATGGGCATGGCTGTGGTCCAGTAAAACTTGACTTACAAAAACAGGCAGCTGGCTGGGTTTGGCCTGTAGCCTGTAATTTACTGACCTCTGCTCTCTATGCTTAGTGTCTCTGGACCATAAGCACCAGCATCTTGTGGGAGCTCACTGAAAATGCAGAATCTCAGATATCACCCCAAATCTATGGAGTCAGAATCTGACTTTTCAGAAGATCCTCAGGCGAATCGCATGCACATTGAAGTTTGAGAAGTTCTGCTCTATTTGTCGTCAGCTCACTGACTGCCTCCTGCAGTCCAAGCACTGTTCCGGTTGCATCCACACTTGCTCTAAAACGCTCACAGCGTAGCAAGGTGGCTGCTACTGTCCCACTTTACAGATGAGGAAACTAAAGTTCAGAGAAATTAAAGAAATCGAGAAGACAACAGATGGCACTGAGATTTATCTAGAAATTAATTTGGTATTGATAGTCATCTCAAAAATTGTCACAGAAAATGTCAGAGACACAAACTCTGAATTTGAATAAATTTGTTTTCATGAATATGGTCACAGATGTACTTACTCTAAGGGATAGAAAATAATACACACTCACAGAAAAAATTTTCCGCTCTTAGAGATAATCCTTAAAATAGCATACACGTTAGCAAACTATCTAATTCCCTTTACGTACTTGCCCTTTACTCAACTTTATCTAATGCCCTAAACTCTTCAAAGGGCCATGTCCACTTAGGTAGTATTTTACGTATTTTTATATTGACTCTTTTTTCTAATGTCTCAAATTTTATAAAGAATTTGAGCTAACTTAGAGACACAGATAAAATAAGAGATAAAAAATGAAATAAATGAGGATGCAGATTATTGAGGGCTGTAAAATATGCCCAAGGATGAAGACTGTGTACAAAATGCATACCATAAGGCCCTGTACACTTTCCATGGTATTATACTAAAAGAAAAGTGTAACCAAGCTTTATCGTCTGTTCCATAATACAAAGAGGCTAAACTTGGAAACACTAGCCTATCAAGCTATCACTATTTGCTCACATATTAAAAGCAGATAATAATATCTCAGAGAAAAGATATCAAATAAGAAATATAAAAACATCGTATTATTTCACTCCAAACTTTAGTGACTTTTTAATCCTTGTAATAGTTACTGATATAAAATACAATATCAAAATAACTAAGATTTATTGATTTACTTATTGTGTTAAGATCTCTGAATGATCTCTTTGAATCATCACAACAATCCTAAATTACTCAAATTAGCTTTATTTAAAAATGGTAAAATGGGCCCAAGAAAAGTAACTTGGTCTTCCAGTGTATCAGGAAGATATTGCTGTGTATACACCACCCCAAAGTATAGTGGTTAAAAACAATAATTATTTGTTCCCAGTTCTTTGGGTCAGTGGCTTGGGCTGTCCTCGACTGGGATGGTTCACCTCTGTCCCATGTGGTCTGGCTGAAAATAAAGGTGAAAGTGTTAGTCGCTCAGTCTTGTCCAACTGTTCGTGACCCCGTGGACTATAATCTGGCTGGGCTCTCTGGTGTATATCTAGGCAAAGTGGGACGGCAGAGCCTCTCCCCAGGTGGTCCATGTGGTGTCTCATCTTCAAGGAGGCTAGTCCAGATGCCTCCACTTGGCAGCAAAAGAGATGGCAGTGAGCAGCCCCAAAGTTTCAATGAATAAGCAGTCTTCCAGCCTCGTTTATATCACCGATCTCCCAAGCCTACGGTGAATATGGGATAGAACTCACAAGGGTATGTACACAAGAGGCATGATTCCTTGAGAGTCGTTACTGTAATAGGTTACCTTTGTTGTTATTCAGTTGCCCAGCTGGGTCTGACTCTGCAACCCCATGGACTGCAGCACACCAGGCCTCCCTGTCCCTCACCATCTCCCAGAGTTTGCCCAAGTTCATGTCAGTTGAATCGGTGATGCCATCCAGCCATCTCATCCTCTGCCACCCTCTTCTCCTCCTGTCCTCAATCTTTCCCAGGATCAGGGTCTTTTCCAATGAGTTAGTCAGCTGTTTGCATCATGTGGCCAAAGTACTGGAGCTTTAGCTTCAGCATCAATCCTTCCAATGAATATTCAACATTGATTTCCTGAAGGATTGACTGGTTTGATCTTGCTCTCCAAGGAACTCTCAAGAATAAAAAAGGCTACCTTAGGCAGCAAATAAATGAGTGTTCTGTGTATGGACCTGAGACACTGTAAATTCACATCCCCTGTTTTTAATCACCCCACCATGCTTGCCTTCAAGAAAATTCCCCCTCATATTCTCTAGATGATGTCAATGTCTTTATTAATTCCTAAGCTGCCACCTCCTGCAACATGAAAACTTAGCTGATCTCACCTCTAAGTGATTTCTTTCTGACAGAGCTTCCATGAACTTCACTGTAAGTTTCACAAAGTACAAATTAAAGACAGATTATTTTTCACTCCTGAAGTCATTAATATTATTAGAAAGTGAATTCAACATAATCGCTCTCTAGGGACCTAGCTCATGCCAAAAATGTCATCAGTGCATTAAAAGACTACAGTATTACCTCACTTTGTGGAACACTTTAACTGTCAACACAAGATTTTCAGAGAGAAAGTGCTTTTGGGCTTTCCATATGGGCATCTGGAATGCTGGCCACGTGAGAGGAGGGTCAGCTTTGGAAAGTCACTCTGGAAACAGGGTATGGAGAGCTTGAATTGCCACACTAAGGACTTGGGGAACTTTAATGGGAGTAAAGAATGAATGACACCATCAAAGTGGTATTTTAGGAAGATCACTCAGGCAACAGAGGGAAAGGTGGATTCCAGTGAGCAGAGAAAAGCAGAGAGAACAATGGAGAGGTTTTACAGTTATCTAGGTGAAGCCCTGTAAAAACTCAAGTCCAAGTGACAGAGGGGATGGCTCTGATGTCAGACAACCTGGCCACACACTCCCTGTTTGCTGCAGATGTGGTTTTTTAAAGCAGGAATGACTGGATAACAGAATCATAGTAGTGAGGTGGAGAGGAAGAATACAAGGATTGATCTGTTTGCTCCATAACTATTAGGCATCCTTTGTACCCAGAGGATTGAGAAAGGACTCCCCATACCCTGAAATTTATGTCCTCTACTGCCCTTAATATAAATCTCCCACAGTTAAATTTTTTTAAAAAAGAAATTGCATTGTCATGTAAACAACAGTGGCATCCTTCTTGGAGAAAAATAATGGGAGAAAATTAATGTAGCATTAGGTTAAGCTCTGTTAGCGTAATTATACAACGGCTGTCCTAAAAAGATATGTCACGCAGACAATCTTTATTGTCACAGAGGACAGTCTACACAAAAAGAACAAAGGAAATAATTTTAATAAAACATTTTGCCCTGAGCAAGAAATGTGCTTCATGTATCATACATGAGAAAGCGTAGTTTGATATTAAATGGATGCTACAGAAAGTAAATGAATGGACTTCCAAAAGATGTAAAATTCATTCTGCTTTGTGGCATTTGTTTGCTGACAGGGGAGTTTAAGAGCGATCTTTTCATGTGATTATTTAAACAAAGAGCTTCAAGGAATTCTTAGCAACCTTTCGAGTTTCACCAAAGGGCATTTCTTACAAAAGGATTCATCTGAGAGGAAAGACCCACCTTTGAAAGAGTTTATTAACAAGGAAATATGGGTTCGTGTGCCACCTACAAACTCAACAATTTAGGCTATAGCTATCTTCTTTTAGGTTTCTCTAATCAAATTCAACATTTGTTTGTTTGTTTAAAAAAAAAAAAAAGGAAGCTAAGTTGTGAGCTGGCAACCCAGGAAGTGAATTGATTCTTTTGAAGCTTTGATTTGTATTTCCCCAAGTGCCTGGTGGCTCAGAGGGTAAAGCATCTGCTTGCATTGTGGGAGACCTGGGTTCAATCCCTGGGTCGGGAAGATACCCTGGAAAAGAAAATGGCAACCCACTCCAGTATTCTTGCCTGGAAAATCCCATGGACAGAGAAGCCCGGTAGGCTACAGTCCACGGGTTGAAAAGAGTCAGACACGACTGAGAGACTTCACTCACTAAGTCTAAACACTTTGTGTGACGTTAAAGCTCTTCTTTATGTATGTCTCCTTATCTTGTTTTCCTGTCAGTCAAAACCACATCATCTTATAGTTGCTTACCTTATTCTCACAGGCCATTTTACCGCTTATAATTGCATTTACGTCTCATTAGATATTCTCAATGACCTTGAGGTTAGGAAGAACAAGTACTGGTATTTTCATTTGACATATGAGCAATTTTAGCTTCAGAGTACCTAAGTGGCTTGCTTAGTATCAGGAACTTATCTTATTGCTAGCAATAGAGCAGCAAACAAGACAGGTAAACTTCTTGCCCTCAGAGAGTTTGCCTTCTAGAGTAAGAGTACACATAAACATATGAATAAATAAATATGTAATATAAATGTCAGGAGAATTATAACTGGCAAGAATGCGACCACACGCGTCATCTCTCAGGCCTGAGCTTTTCTTAGCATCCATCTCTGTGTGCACGCATAGTCACTCAGTTGTGTCCAACTCTGCGACCCCATGGACTATACCCCACCTGGCTCCTTTGTCCATGGAATTTTCCAAGCAAAAATATTTGAGTGAGTTGCCATTTCCTACCCCAGGGGATCTTTCCAATCCAAGGATCAAATGCATGTCTCCTGTGTCTCCTGCATTGGCAGAAGGATTCTTTACCTGGGAAGCCCAGCATCCATCTAGCATTAGAAAAACTATACAGTGACTGTCCTAGCACAATATTCACTATCAAGCATTTCTAGTATGACTCCAGCTAATCCCACTGCCCCAGGGGCAGCTATGTAGCCCTCTACATTTCAGCCCTGCTTGTCTATTCATGGATGTTTAGGTGTCATCAGGGAGCTGCAGACCAGGGAAGTAGATGTCAGTGTTCCAGAAAGGTTACTTAAAGCGTGGTTTGTGGACACTAGAGAATGGCAATTACGAGGCATCAGTATGGTTCACTGAGAACAAGTCAGACAAGCCAGACCCACACTACTTGCATTTGCAGTAAGCTCTTGAGATAAGTAAGTAAAGATGAAACTAGAGACATGCTGCATCTACATTATAAGACCCACCCCAAAGTCCTTTTTGAGGAATCAGGTTGACAATAAACATGTAAATGAAAATTTCATGAAGACCCTTGGTGAAATACATGTGTAAATGAAACATTTTTGTGGAGAAATGTGCCTTGCATGGCAATAAAGTTAGGTGGGTTTAAAATTAGCTAAATAAGCCTACCTAAAAATCATGGCCCAAGGCTCAACTCACAGGGGTGCTGCACAAGGGAGGGTGGCAATCTTTGATCATAGTGTTTTCAGTAATCATTTAAATGAGAATGTCAACATAAATGACATTAAAAAAAAAGGTTGAGAGGGAAAGCTTATGTTCACACTGATAGGAAATAATCAGAATCTTATTCCAGTGCTAAGTGGAGATTGTCACTCCATTCCAAAACATGTTTTCAATGCCACCAGCACTTAGTCAGTGTGAAGGACGGCAGAGGCGAGGCGTGACCCCTCCGCTTGGGGGCGCCTGCGAGCAGCCTCTGCTGTCCCACTGCTTCCCCGCTACCACCCTTCATGGGCTGCTGTGTCCTCCCCACAATTCATAGGCTGACGTTCTAATCCCCAGCACCTCAGGATGTGACTGTATTGAAAACTGGACCTTTAAAGAGAAAATTACATTAAAATGAGGTCATTAGGGTGGGCCCTAATCCAGTCTGACTGGCATGCTTGTAAGAGGAAATTAGGACACAGACATGCACAGAGGGAAGATGGGAAGACACCTAGAAGATGACTGTCTACAAACCAAGGAGAGAGACCTCAAAAGAAAACACCCTGCCAACACCCTGATTTCAGACACCCAGCTTCCAGAATTGTAAATTTCTCACAATTGTTTAAGCCACCCAGCCTGTGGTTGTTATATCAACCCTGCTGCTGCTGCTGCTGCTAAGTTGCTTCAGTCGTGTCCGACTCTGTGCGACCCCATAGACGGCAGCCCACCAGGCTCCCCCATCCCTGGGATTCTCCAGGCAAAAACACTGGAGTGGGTTGCCATTTCCTTCTCCAATGCATGAAAGTGAAAAGTGGAAGGGAAGTTGCTCAGTCATATCTGACTCTTAGCGACCCCATGGACTACAGCCTACCAGGCTCCTCCATCCATGGGATTTTCCAGGCAAGAGTACTGGAGTGGGGTGCCAACATCAACCCCAGAAAACTAGATACCAAAGCTCCATCAGAACCTCCACCATCCCAGGCCTCTGCCCTCAGAGCCTCACTCCTGAATGTCGACTTTCCTGCCCAAACTTCCATTCCCCTCCCTGCTCCAGTGTTTCTGTTTCCCTGGCTGATAGAGCAGCTGCCTTCTGGGAAATAATTGCTGCAAGGATTATCAGTGAAGAAGGGTCCTCCTTTGCTCCTGGGATCTTTTAAGGAAACAAAGAATATATCTGTTTTCATATAAAAGCAATACTATACACAGATTAGTCAAGCTGAGGTCAACTAACTTATAAACATCCACAACATAACACAACCCATTTAGAAAATTTGCAAACTCAGTTGTCTGTTCATTCCCTCAACATGTGTTTATGGAGCCCTTGCTCTGCACCAAGCCATTTTCACATTTGTCACGTCATAGAAGGAAATGTGAGGGCATGTCAAGAGGAAATGGGGACAGGCCAAGCCTTCTGGAAACAGGAAGCTGGGTCAAAGTCACAGAATTGTCCCAGCATCTTCAAAGAGGAGAAAGAAGTTTGCCCCAGCTGGAATAAAACGTGTACTGAATATGGGAGCAGGACATGTGGTCAAGAGAGATATTGGTGTGGTGTACAGGAGCTTTTTCTGCCACACTACGTGGTTTTGGGTCCCATTCTATATGAAGAATCAATAGATACTCTTAAAGGAACATAAGACGTGATTACCTTTAAAATTATAACCCTAGCAGAAATGAGGTAAAATGGAGGTAGAGAAGTGTCAGGGGGCTAAGTTCTCAAGTTCTTTAGAAACTGAAATAATGAATCTCATTACTACGAGGTCCTAAAGTTACGAATCTGTGCATCGATCTAATAGAATTGCTTCAGTGTATGCATCTGAACCGCAACGTCTACATATATATGTGTGCGGTCATTTTGTGTATTTATGAGCTGACCTGAGCTTAATTCAATTCATCAGCACCAAAAATAAAGCTTTTATTGCTTTTGGCAACTTACTGCAATTGTCCCTGTCTTCTGTTCTTCAATAGCAAGCGATTATAACATTAAATGGCTTATATATTACTATGATTTTAAAAATAGTTAAGACTTTATAAAACAGCACATTTCCATTACCAAATCACAGGGGCAGAAGGTTCATTTTTCCTTCATAATGAAGCTCTCATCTCTAGAGGCCCAATTCATAAAAACACATTTACATAGTTTAGTGAGGCTTTTTTTCTGTTTCTTCTGTTTTTTTAATGAGAAGAAAGGAGGAATAGGGAAGGAATTGAAATCAAATGGAAAATTAAAGCCAAGGCAAAAATAAAATGAAAATCCTTAATGATTGGTAGAGTGAATTGGCTGAGTGGTGCGGTAGGAAAAAAGGAAATCACAGGGTCTTGTAGGAAAAACCTCTTTCAAACATAAATGAAGAAGGATGGGCACATGACCCACAGAGCAATTCAGTCCCGCTTCTTATTTTATAAATAGCAGCTGTCACCTTTTGTTGCATTCCCAAAATAGCTTGCATGTTGCTAAAAGAAGAGAACAGACAAGCAAAGTGTATCCTGGCAGATTTTGTCAATGAAAATAATTAACCTTCAACAAAAAAAAAAGAGAGAGGGAGGAGAGGAGGGAAAGGAGGGAGAGTGTGAAGGTTATGAAGGTGGCAACTAAGAATATTAAAACAGAAATCCTAGTGCAAGCTGAGGGAGGTTATAGGCCACTGCAGTGACCATGTGGGGCTACAGTTTAGTCATGGGGACAACACTGTAGCTCAACAAATGTGACTGAGCCCTCTCTGTGTGCAAAACTCTACACATGATTCAGAGATGAATAAGAGGCAATTCCTGCCTTCCAGGGACTCATCATTGACGATGAGTGATTATACAAGAATATCGACACCTATAATACAACAGGATATGAGATGCATCATAAGACATAAAAGCATAGGGTTCTAGGAGTCAGAGGTAAAAAGGAAACACTCAGATGATTTGGAAAAGTATCAGGGAAGGAGTCATGCACGAGTCCTTTCCCACTTAGAGGGTGAGTAGGACTTTAATAAAGAAGCTGAAGGGGATGAGCCGTAGAGGGAAGCACCATCCCAGGCAGAGGATCAAGTACGAAGAGGAGCAAACCCAGAGATAAGAAAACCAAAGCAGATACAGCCAAGGAGAGTCTTATTTGTAGGCAGCCAGAGTAGATCTTGCTGATTTTTTTAGATTAGGGAAAAAAAAAAAAAAGTATTTCTTTGGAGGAGAAGAATGAAGTTAAGCTTTCCCACAGAAAAGTTAAGTACAAAACAGGCAACCACTCTCCTCCATCCCCACACACTGAGCCAGGAGCATCACTACTGCCAGTACACACTAATTTGGCAAAGGAAAAGAAAACAAATCTCCAACAGATTCTCAAAACAGTATTTAAATTCCTTCTCCCTCCTTTGAAGTAGAGTAATTCTTCATTGGTGGAAAGAAGCACTATCCTGTTCCCTGTAGGATGCCTAACAACACCTCTGGGCTCTACCCACTGGACACCGACACCAGGGCCAACAAAGAACTTCCAGAAGGGAGGGGGACTAAAGAAGTCAGGGATAATAAAGTAAACAAAGGGAAATTTTTAAAACTAAAAGATTCCTTGGAGGTATAATGATAACAACAACAATTAACAGTTTTAGTGATATGTGCCAATGTTTTAAAGTCTTTACTATATTAATATGGTGTGTTAGTTGCTCAGTCATGTCTGACTCCTTGCAGCCCTATGGACTGTAGCCTACCAGGCTCCTCTGTCCATGGGATTCTACAGGCAAGAATATTGGAGTGGGTTGCCATTCCCTTCTCCAGGGGATCTTCCCGACCCAGGGATCAAACCTCAGTCTCCCACACTGTGGGCAGTTTCTTTACCTCCTGAGCCATCAGGGAAGCCCAGGTGAATTTAAAATTAGTTGAATAAACCTACTAGGATTGTGGCCCAGGCTTCAACTCATGGGAGGGATGTGCAAAAGAAGGCCTCAATTATAGCATATTGAAAAGCAGAGACATTACTTTGCCAACAAAGGTCCGTCTAGTCAGGGCTATGGTTTTTCTAGTGGTCATGTATGGATGTGAGAGTTGGACTGTGAAGAAAGCTGAGCACTGAAGAATTGATACTTTTGAACAGTGGTGTTGGAGAAGACTCTTGAGAGTCCCTTGGACTGCAAGGAGATCCAACCAGTCCATTCTAAAGGAGATCAGCCTTGGGATTTCTTTGGAGGGAATGATGCTGAAGCTGAAACTCCAGTACTTTGGCCACCTCATGGGAAGAACTGACTCATTGGAAAAGACTCTGATGCTGGGAGGGATTGGGGGCAGGAGGAGAAGGGGACAACAGAGGATGAGATGGCTGGATGGCATCACTGACTTGATGGACGTGAGTCTGAGTGAACTCCGGGAGTTGGTGATGGATAGGGAGGCCTGGTGTGCTGCAATTCATGGGGTCGCAAAGAGTCAGACACGACTGAGCGACTGAAGTGAACTGAACTGAACTGAGATACAATTAGTATCCCCATTTTACAGGTGATAAAATTAAGGACCAACGGCATATACTTCGTAAGTTCTGAACCCAAGATTTGAACCAGATCATCTGATTTCTTGCCAAAAAGTTTAATCTCTTTGCTGCATTGCTTCCATTGTAAAGCAGCTGAGACTTGAGGAGATGATGAGGTTTGCCCAAAGTCACCCATGTGGTAATAACTGCTGTGTGGCTAAAAGCTAGGTCTTCTGACTCACTCTTCTGTGTTTTTCTACTGAAAAAGTGCTCCAGGAATGTGCTCACAGGAGATTGCTTCCTCTTCCTGGGAGACCTGGGTGTAGCAGAGGATGGGGCCAGTAACAGGTAACAAAGGAATGGCTTCTGGAACCAAAAGCAGTATCAGGTTCAACCTGAACCCATATTAAAAGAATTGACTCCTGGAAGTGCCCCCCCCACACACACACACATGCAAATACACAGGCTACAAGGAAATAGAGCACATGGTTGATACTGGTTTGAACTTGTAGAAATCTAAGAGCTCTAGCAAGAGTCAAAATGCCCATATTATTTCTCAAAAATATTTAAACCCATTGAAAGAAAACATTTTCATGATTACAGTTTCCAATTCAGGGTAATTCCACTAAAATTCCAATCTAAAATATAAAAAGACCCATTTTCAGTTGCTTTGAGGGATGACATAGATGCTTTGACTCTCCCTTAATTGTGCAACCTTGTGACATTTAAAAGAGAAAGAGGGCTGAAACACACCACCACTGCCCAACCTCTAGAGAGGCAGGCTGCCTGCCCCTGACAGGTGCTCCTGTCTGTGAGGCAGAGAAGACAAGTGGCCCGGACTCATTATCTCAGCCCGCAGTGTCTCAGAGCAGCAAGCTCTGAGTGTAGGGAGAAAACACTGAATACAGACAGAAGGTGAAATTGATGATCCACAGCACAGTTTTCTGGTCAATCAAAAGATAGGGGCTTAAT
This sequence comes from Capricornis sumatraensis, assembly GCF_032405125.1. Lineage (NCBI taxonomy): Eukaryota > Metazoa > Chordata > Mammalia > Artiodactyla > Bovidae > Capricornis > Capricornis sumatraensis. The sequence goes on along the minus strand of NC_091069.1, from coordinate 194,598,052 downwards.
GAGGAGCAGAAAAGGGCTGCATTGCATGAGAAACTATATTTTAGTTCACTTCCCCCTGTTCTGTGTATATCCTTGTTTCCCTAAAAATCTAGAGCCTTGAAACAGTTAAGTGCACCTTTATGAAACAGTTGTTTCTTGCTTATGAGCATTCATCATATCTGTGTGCTCTGGTTTAATCAATGTGTGATGTAATAGTGTAATCACTGACAACAGCAGCAGGAATTGGCAACATAACTTCAGCTCATTAGGTAACTAGGGAGATGGAGACGCTGCATTTCATGAGCCACAAGTACAGAGGGGCATACACCTTTGGCCAAGAAACCTCAAGAAGTCTGTTCTACAAACAGAAAACAGAATTGTTCTTTTATCATCTCTCACTGGGCATGTTACCACATCACTGGAGACCAGAGTCAGCTTGCTCCTGATACCCTTTTTCTCTGAAGGACTGTCACACAGGACTGGGCGAGGTAGAATTGTGTCACTCAGGAGATAACCCAGTCAAACATAAAGTTTTATTGCTTTCATGCAACAGTAGTTAAATTTTATTAAGCATTATCCATGCACCAGGACTATACTAACCACTCTATATCTGCAGCCTTACCTTATTAACTCTTTATCATATCCCGGTTCAATCCCTGGGTGAGGAGGTTCCCCTGGAGAAGGAAATGTCAACCCACTCCAGTATTCTTGCCTGGGAAATCCCATGGACAGAGGAGCCTGGTGGGCTGCAGTCCATGGGGTAGTGAAAGAGTCCATCACGATTTAACAACTTAACAACATAAAGAAGTGTTACTGCTGTCCCATTTCATAGATGAGGAAAGGGGCTCAAGGGTCTCTTCCAGGGATGCATGGCTAATAAGAGTCAACTGGGATTAGAACCCAGGTGTGTCAGACTTCAGAATCAGTGTTCTTAGCCATTGTATGCTGCTTGTAATACCTACTGAGTATCTGTATAGCTGTGGTGCCACCCTCTGAGACTACTGTGAGTAGTGCTAATGCCTTTATCCTTAAAGAGGTACTTGGGTTGGGAAGACAGATAAGTAAAAGAATGACTGCAATCATCTGCTAACTTCATAGAGCACAGAAGATCTTACAGAAAGTATAGAGAAGAGGTACCTGATATGCACAAAAGTCTGTTCCAACATTCTTATTGTTCAGTTGTGTCTGACTTTTTGCAACCCCATGGACTGCAGCACGCCAGGCTTCCCTATCCTTCACTATCTCCCAGAGCTTGCTCAAATTCATGTCCATTGAGTTAGTGATGCCGTCCAACCATCTCATTGGTCACGTGATATCGTGTACCCATAGTAACCTACCACAGTGAACATTTGCTTTCTGCCTGCTGAGGAAGCTGAGACTGTATTCTAACCTAATGTTTTCCACATCTTCACTTAAGTTTGGAGAATTCTTTAAATTCTTAGCGATATTCAGTTTCTGAGACTCCTCTCCTCCAATGATGTCTACCTTCCTGTCTCAGCCACTGCCTCCCAAGTCACACCTCCAGTCATATCCTTAGCAAAACCGCAACCCATAATCTAAATTTGAAGCATCCCGCTGTCTGACCACCAACTCCTGTCTCTCTAGCTCATTTCTTCTTGCACTTTGCTAAAAACCATTGGTGGTACCAATACCTACAGTCCATTGTTCATACTGCCCTTTCCTTGTCTCTTGCCTCCTTCCTGTCCTTATTTTACCTTCTCTCTTGCCCAGCTTAAAGTCCACAACACATTATTTTTCATCCTTCCCTTGCATGCATACTCAATCCCCTGCCCTCACATACTTCACCAGTCTTGGCAAAACCTCAACCCTGGTTAAATTCAGCTCTCCACTTATTTTGCACTTGTACCATGCCCTTGAAAATAGCTGGATACAAACATACAACCATGGAAAATCGTCTCACTTGGTATTCACAACCATGAACCTCAACTGTGTCCAAGGGTGAGCATATCTGGTTTCCCTAGCCTATTACCAAGTATAATATTCTTTTGTTTCATATTTTATTATTTTTCCTATCTCCAGCTACTACTCCTGCATTTACACTCTCAGCTCATGATTTTAATTCCTGCTTCAATAGAAAACAGAAGCAACCAGGGACTTTCCTGGTGGTCTAGTGGCTAAGACTCCATACTCCCAATGCAGGGGGCCCAGGTTTGATCCCTGGTCAGGGAACTAGATCCCTCATGCCACAACTAAGACCTGGCACAGCCAAATATGTAAATTAAATGTTAAAAACAGAACCAACCATGAGAGAACTCATTCAAGTTCATACTTAACATCTGTGGTCCTAAGTCCAGCCTTCTATCTTCTTACTTTAGATTAACTGTCTGAACTCCCTAGAGAGGCCAAACCCCTCACTTGGGCACTAGATTCCATGCCCACCCAAGATAGCGCTGCAACACTGCATCAGTAAATTTTTCTTCTCCACAGAAGCTTTACCATCAGCCTAAAGGAGAGCTACTTGTCTTCAATCCTTCACGAGATCTTCCCTGATTCCACCTCCCTAAAGCAACTGCCTTATTTTTCTGTCTTTCTTTACTATACAGTTTCTTTTAAAGTCTGTCTGTTCCCTCTCTCCAATTCTTCTCTTTCCTTTCTTTCTTAAATTCACTTCAATGAGACTTTTCCCCATAGAACTCCACCAACCGTTTTCATCAAGTTTACCCAGATCTCTATTTGTTAGATCAAAATACCCATTCTCAGACCTCACTTTATTTCCATCTCAGAAGCATGTGACACAGTTGATTTCACCCCTCCCTCCTCTTTTGTTCACTTGCTTCAGAACACCATGCTCTTCTGATTTTCTTTTTACTACATTAAGCACTCAGTCTCATTTATTTATTCCTCATCTCTCCTACCTCTTCTTTTCTCTTTCTACACTCACTCCCCGGATGTCTTAACCCTATGTCATGGCTTTAAATATCTTTTATATACTCACAACTCCTTATATTTCTACCCCAGACTCCAGACTCATAGACCCAGTATGACACCTCCACTTGGGTATCTAATGTATATCTTAAACTAAACATTTTGAGTTGAAGACTTGATTTTCCTCCAAACCTATTTCACCTACATTTATTGCTTCTTAATTAATGGTAGCTTCTCAATTGTCCAAGTCAAAAGTTTAGGAGAGCTCCTTGCTTCCTCTTTCTCATTTCCTTTACCTAATCCATCATGAAGTCTGATTGACTTTACCTTCAAAATAGAGCCAGAATCTAACACCACCATTTCCACCACACTAATCCAAGCTGCCTTTATCTCTCACCTCAATTACTGCAGGTCTTTTTGCTTCTACATTTTCCCACTATAATCTCTTCCCAACAGGGCATTCAGAATGACCCTGCTAAAGGACAAGGCAGGCTCCACTGTTCATGGGATTCTCCAGGCAAGAATACTGGAGTGGGTTGCCATACCCTTCTCTAGGAGATCTTCCTGACTCGGGGATAGAACCTTTATCTCTTACATCTCTTATCTCTCTTGGCAGGGGGATTATTTACCACTAGCACCACCTGAGAAGCCCCAGCTCATGACACTACTCCTCAAAATGCACCTCTCCCAAAACAGAAGCCCAAGTCTTTATGATGGCCTTCCAGACCCTTCACAATCTGGCCACCACAACCTAACCTCATCTACTGCTCTCTCCTTGCTCATCCCAGTTCAGCCACCAGGACCTCCTTGCAGCTCCTAGAACAGGGTGGACATGCTCCTGCCTTGGGGCCTCTTTTGCCTGCTGCTTTCCTTGCCCAGAAAGCTCTTCTCCCAGAATTCCACATGGCTCACTCCCACATTCTCAGTGAAGCTTCCTGACCACTGTAATTATACTTGCAACTCCTGCACTTCCTATCCTCCTTTCCTACCTAATGTCTCCTTAGAACACTTATTACCCTCAACTCTAACATGTAACTTGTGTATTTCCTTTAATAATCATTAAGACAGAAGGGAGGCTCTAGGAGAGCAGAGATGTATATTGTTTTGAGTCCTTGGTATCACAGGTCTGGCACAGATATTCAGCAGATATGTTTTAAATATGTTGAATGAAGGATAATATAACTTGAAATAAGATTTTGATTAATTTTTAATTCACTCAGCAGCATGTCCTATTATAAAAATCATTGGTATTTAAAAGCCTAATGAGCCTTTTAATAAACGGTGGTGAAAAGTTGAGTGAATTTAAATTACAGAGAAGTAAACACCACCTAAAACTTGTAGAAACTGATGAGATTTAAAATAATAGAGTTATTCCTCTAAGTTCAATTGAGCTAATTACCAGCAACCGTGTCTCTGAGGGCACTCTAAGAAGAACAAGGTAAAGTCAAGTTTAGAAGGCTGTACTGCCAGTTTCCCACCAGGGTTTTCTGTAGATGTCAGGATTTCTGACACACTTCCTTGGAGTAGAGTCAGGGCAAAACCCAAGCAAAGGCGAATTCAGTAAGTCAAGACTGAAGGTTAGCACTGGAGCACTTTTTCCTTAGGTATTTAAAAAAAAAAGTCTGCTTCGATAAATATACGAAAGCCTTGATCAGAGTTCACACATTTTCTTGGAAAAACATACCTAAAAGTGAGGTACTCTGCTCTAGACCATTTCTGGGGACCAGAGAGTAGTCTCAGTTTAGGCATCCCATGAATAGTAGAGACAAGAGTATAACTCAGAGCGTCCACAGCATAATGAGGAAGCAAGGACTGAGACTGAAACTTTCATACCAAGTGGCTGGAGGAGCCTCTGACCTCCTGCCAGGCAGGTAGCAGCATGCTGGTTCTCAGGACCCTCTCCATGTGGAATAACCATAACAATCATAATATCAACCATTCATTTACTACATATTATGTGTCAGGTCCATTAAGTACTTATATTTTCTCATAAATGGTTCAAAACATATATTACTTCCATTCTAAAGGTAACAATACCGAGGCTCAAAAAAGGTAATCAGCAGCCTAAACTCACCCAGCTAATCTGAGAGGAGATGAAGAGCAAACTCAAGTCTCCAACTGCAGGTCTATGTGATAGCTCCTATACTAGGCACGAACAGGGGTTTTGAGAAAGCACTCCATCCAATGGAGAGGAGCAGGTTGGAGAGCAGGCTGGCACTGGGACAGGACTCCGATCCCAGTAAGGAACAGGAGGCCACCCAGAGTGCAAGTCCGGTCTGAGAGCCGGAACACTAGTGGTTCTAGTCACTAGTGGCTCTAGTGACAAAACTAGTTGGGTGAGAACAAATGACCAAGGCTGCAGGCCAGTTTTTGGCAGACAGAGAGGGGGCCAGGCCGTGGAGACACAGATACACACGGAGATGGATAGAGTAAGCGGGGACCAACAGGAAGGCTCCTGATTGCCCTCCTCTCTCAACCTTCAAATTCTGCCTTCACATCCTCCTCATCATTCATTTCTCTCCTCCAGCTTCAGCCACATCCTCCAGGCTCACTCCATTGCTTCTGCAAAAAGAGGGTCTTGGGCTATTTGGTTTGATTGTACCATCTCCCTCCTCTTTAGGAGACCCCTAGGCCTCCCCTGACTTCATCAAATATTCTACCCTAAGCTCCAAATTTTCCACTGGTGCCCAGGTAACAATAACCCACAAACAGAACATACCCACTTGAGGGAAAAGTAACCCCTCACAGCAGATGTCTTGAAGGCAGTCCCTGAGACCTGGCACACAGATCTGAGGTAGCAGAGTCCATATGTTTATACCCCAAGCAATTTTCTCATGTTTTGCCTGGCACTCACTTATTCCTCACGTTTCCACACCAGGGATAGGTAATACCTCTCGTTTGTTTAGCATTTTACAGGTTACAAAACATTTTCAGCCGAGTAACCTCACTGAATCCTTCCAAGAGTGCTGGAGACATTATCCCCCAGGTCAGATGAGGAAATGGAGATTCAGAAAAGGCAAGAGGCCTGCACTGATCAGCCTCAGGCAGCAGTCAGACAGAGCCCAGAGCCAACTGCCCCCTTCACCACAGCCAAGAGACTGGCTCAACCCATCAGAGAAGAGAAGGCTTCTTCCGTCTAATGTCCATTTCCTCACGACATAACATTTTTTCCCATCCGTATAAGCAAAACCAAGTTAAACAAAAATAGTTGCTAGAACTCTGGGAGTGGGAAATCAAACTCTCCTTGGCTGACATTAATTCACAATCCAAGGCTCAGGGATTTCTCTCTATCCTCCATTTATTTGTAGTAGTTTTATAAATGATATTGCTTTTGTTGTGTAAAAACACTGGGAGCCATAAGAAGAAAATTTACATGAGGGGCAACTTAAGACTCTGAACAACAAAAGAAATCACAAGAGTGAGGACAATGAGAAGGACAAGACACAAGAAGACAGAGGAAGGGGCTCACACGCAGAAAGCCCATACCTGCAGGAAGCTGGGGCAGGACGTGGCCCTCTCTCTTCTTGGGAAGCAATCTGTGTTGGCCCAAACGAAGCACCACAGTCCCCTTTCCCCGCCCCTGGCTTCATGTGCTTTGTCTTCCAACTAGTAGCTCTGAGCTTCATTTCCCAGCCTTCTCCTGAAACTCCTGGCCTGTGGTCTATACACCACATAGAGAAAACAAGAGTTTATCAGAAATTAGCCACGTGACTTTCTCATCACCTTACAAGGCTCAATTTAAATGAGACCTATCGAACTTTCCTGATCCCCTTTCTAAAATAGATCCTTCCATCATTCTCTGCATAGCACCATGTCTACACCTTTCTTAACACTTAACAATAAGCTGTTTAACGGTTTTGCTCATGTATGAATGTGTCTGTTTGTTGGCTTGCTCCCCCAAAAGATGTAAGCTACATTAGCACGTCTACTTTCATTACTAATTAAGTAAGGGCTCATTTTATACCAGTGGAATGAATGAATATTAAAATCTCCAGCACAGTGCCTGATTATCAGTAGATACTCCATAAACCCAAGTTTTCCTCTTAGAGTCTACAGTTTATTTGGGTGTATGGACATAAGGAAATACAATTCTACACAAGACAGACTGAATATCATGCTGGTTTAGAGCTAACCTAGGTGCCCCAGTGGTAAAGAATCCACCTGCAGGAGACACAAGAGATGAGGGTTAGATGCCTGGGTCAGGAAGATCCCTGGGGTAGGAAATGGCAACCTACTCTAGTATTCTTGCCTGGAAAATTCCATGGACAGAGGAGCCTGGAGGGATACAGTTCACGAGTTGCAAAGAGTTAGACATGACTGAGGACACACAAACACTTTGATATTGAAAAGAAAAGAGCAGGTGGTGCGGATTATATTCCAGGAGGTCTCAGGGAGTGGTAGGAGAGGCAATAGGCACATTTCAGGATCTCTAGAAACAGAGGGAAGCCATACCCAAGTTCATGCCCACCTGCTCTGTCCCATTTGACCTCTGCAGTTGACAGGTAAAACAGTGATGGCCAGAAATTAAAACAAAGGGGACAAGAAGTACCTACAAAAATGTTAAGATCTGAAAACTCCTTGGTGCAGTAAATCCTGGGCTGTGTCCTCACACTTCCAGGGCTCCCACCATTCTATTTTGGTGTATATTTCCTTCATTTGTTTCCGACAAGGAGTTGAGGCAAGGTGGCTTCAAATGCCCCGATTCATAGATGCTCTACCCTTAGAAACATCATCTAAAGATACAGCCTCCCCACGTGTCTGGAGGAGAGCACAGAGTCTGCCCTGGTCATGTATCAGTGAGGAAGGAAGGATAGGCCCCATTCCAGGCTGCAGGAGACCCTGAGGAGCCCTGAAGCATTGCCCTGCACACAACTTAGAAGCTGGCTGTTGCTGCTCCCCACTCTCTGTCTTTCTGGAGTGAGACTGTGCATCTTCCCCACTCCCAATAAAGTTGAGGCAAAGCCTGTGGGAGAGAGAAAAGGTCAGAGGGACCTAGAGATGACAGAGGGTTGTGCCCTTCTTATTAATCTGACTCTGCCAGCAACTGCCTAGTGAGGCCCCAGAGGTCTCTTTAAGGCCTGTCTGGCTAAAGCACATTTACTCCAAAGCAGCCCATGTCTTCCAGCGGTGTTGACAGCTTCTCCACATCCTAGCTGGGCAGTCTGGAGGCGGGCTGTCACTCACTTGGGCTGTTCTTTATCCAGATATTTTTTTTTTTTGGGTAAGAGCTTTCGTTTTTTTTTTTTTTTTTATGATTTTGAGAGTTGAAAAGGTAAGAAAACAGAGATAATGAAAATATTTTACATTTTACTGAAAAAAGAAATATTAGAACCCAGTTCTAATACCAGTAATTTTTTATTTCTTTTGACTCTTAAAGCTGCTGGGGTTGTTTCTCTGACACCTCTCCCCTCTGTGATGGCATTTATACGTATCCAGTCTAGGCATCCAAAATTCTCCTAGTTTTGCTCACTCCTCATTTAGCTATTTTATCAGTGATTCATTCTGTAATTCTCAACTTTCCATTCTCTTGGCAAAAAAAAAAATAATAATAATGATTCAAGGAAGAAAGCGATAACAGAGTGGGAGTGTAAAAACTTTGTTAGACTATCTCTTGGGAAGGGGGCCCAGATGCCTTCTACAGGTGATGTAGGAACCCTTGAACAGTCTGAATGACTGTCACTGAAAAATTTTTAGGCTGCCTAGTATTCCTAGGGTTAGGATTGAGCCAAATCAGTAGAAGGTCCTCAAAGCAGATTTGGGCTATTCTAACAGTTAGAGCTCCCAGCTACCTCATAAGACAACACTTGTCCCAAAGATGTTCAAGACCTTGCCAGAGCAGTGGTTCCTGAACTTTCATGCTTATTGCAATCTCTAGGAAGTTTTAAAAAATATACAGACACTACTGTGATACCCTACTTCAGACACAGGACAAAATTCTGGGAGTTAGAGGCAAGAATAAAGAACTTTGTGTGAGAGAGAACATAGATTTAAGGCCTCTTACATAATAAGAGAGTTACTTAATAAGAGGCCCTCTTACCTAATAAGAGAGTTACGAAAACTCAGAGCTTTGGTTTTTTTAATTAGGAAAATGGAACTAATAATGCCAACGTTACAGAGTTCTTTTAAGAAGTAATAATGAGCTGTATGTGGCTCAATAGATGTTACTTTTAAAAATAGCTAATTCAGTTGATGGAATTCACATATAGATGCTAGTAGGGATGAGTCAAAAGCCTGACCACGTCTATAGATTTAACAAAGGTCCCCAAGAAACAGTGGTCCTTTACTTGTCTAACCCAGTAACAGCTGATAAATGTATTTTCAAGTCAAGCACAGCGCTTTACAATTCATAAGGCATACACATGGTTTCATTTGGATTTTGGTCCTTACGATAGCCATGAAAGGTAGGAAAGATAATGTTATGCTAACTTTACACAGATAAAAAAAAATTGAATATTAGAAGAACTAAGCAAGTTTTTACAAGGTCACACCACTAGTCAACCAGAGATCCTGGATGAGAAGGAATTTATACCACCCAATGCCTAGTCAGGGGCTTTTGTCTCCATTACCCTAGGCTTTGTTACCAGGCAGTGGTTTCAGAGGCTTATTTCTTGCCTTCCTAAGTAGACAAGAGACTAGAAACTATATTTTGTAATTCATTATGCCTCCCATGTTGCTTGTTTTACGTACAGGAGAAGCACAATTAATATATGTTATTGGAATTAATTGACAGATTGGGTTTGAAGAGAGTAGTGCTTTTTCATCGGGATAACCCCCAGCTTGGGACATGAGACTCTATGTCACCTCCCTCTATATCTCCAGGGCTTCTGATTCTAAGGTTGGTTTAAGTCTCTTTTTTCCTTAACCATTTACACTGGTCTCATCACAAGGCCTGCTCAGTCTTCCGCTGTAGCACTTGCTGGGTGTCTGCCATCTCCAGAGTCGTGTCCCTAGAAGCTCTTACCATTCTTCTCCATTGTTCTGGTCAAGTGAAAGGACAGGGAACAGATATGTGTTTGAATTCCTAATCTTCCCTCATTAAGTTACTGCTGCTACTGCTAAGTCACATCAGTCGTGTCTGACTCTGCACGACCCCATAGACGGCAGCCCACCAGGCTCCTCTGTCCCCGGGATTCTCCAGGCAAGAGTACTGGAGTGGGTTGCCATTTCCTTCTCCAATGCATGAAAGTGGAAAGTGAAAGGGAAGTCGCTCAGTTGTGTCCGACTCTTAGCGACCCCATGGGCTGCCGCCTATCAGGCTCATTAAGTTAATTTGGGGCAAAATACTTAGCAGCTTTAAACCTCAATTCTCCCATCTGTGAAATAATATTTATATACCAAGGTGGTTGTAAGGATTAAGAAAGATAATGGACCAGTGTGCCTGGCAAAAATCAGGGCACAATAATGATTATCAGGTATCTCTTACTCTCTTCCGGTGGTTTCAGCCTGGAAATTTTTCTAGGCTGCAAAAGCCACAAAAACACAATCCTCAAGTACAATTTTTATTACTTACCTATTTAGATCTTTCTTTCAGCATCTCCTAAGTAATATTCCCCTCAAGTTCAATCTTTAAAGCAACACTGTCAAATAGAAGTATAACTAATGCAGGCCATAAATGTAACATATATGTAATTTTATATTTAAATATTTGTAAGTAAATTTTCTAATAGCCACATTAAAGGAAAATAGAAATAGCTGTGACTAATTTTTATTATTTTATTTAACATAATATATCTAAAATATCATTTTAACTTGTAATCATATAAAGTTCTTAATGAAATCATTTAAATTATTTTATGTTAAGTATTCAAATGCAGGTATGTGTTTTACACATACAGCATATCTCCATACAAACTAGCCACATTTCAAGTGATTAATAGCCATAAGTGACTGCTGGTTATCATATCAGACAGTGTAGCCTAAACTTCAGTTTAACCTTTGTGCACTAACTGCTTTCTCTTTGCTAATGACCCTGATTTCACAGTCTTATTTATTTATCTGCCTGACATGATATTTATTTTATTTATTATTCATTTATTTATCTGCCTGACATGATGTATACAATAGAAAATCCTAATGATGCTGCCAGAAAACTACTAGAGCTCATCAATGGATTCAGTAAAGTTGCTGGATACAAAATTAATACACAGTTGCATTTCTATACAGTGACAAAAATATCAGAAGAGAAATTAATGAACAATTACATTTACCATCACATCAAAAAGAATAAAGTACACAGGAATAAACCTACAAAAGGAGGTGAAAGACCTGTACTCCAAAAACTATAAGATGGTGATAAAAAAAAATTTTTTAACTATAAATAGATGGAAAGGCAATTGTGTTCTTGAATTAGAAGAATCAGTATTGTTAAAATGACCATACTATCCAAAGAAATCTACCGATTCAATGCAATCCCTATTAAACTACCAATGGCATTTTTCAGAGAACTAGGACACAATGTTGTTGTTCTTTTCAATTTCTATGAAAGCACGAAAAGTTAAAAATAGCCAAAGCAATCTTGAGAGAGAAGAATGGAGCTTGAGCAATCATGCTCCCTGAATTCAGACTATGCTACAAAGCCACAGTAATCAAAACAGTATGGTACATGCACAAAAACAGACATATAGATCAATGCAACAGCTCAGAAATAAGCCCATGCACTTATGGTCAATTAATCCATGACAAAGGAGTAAAGGATAAACAATGGAGAAAAGATAGTCTCTTCAGTAAGTGGTGCTGGAGAAATCGGACAGCTACATGTAAAAGAATTAAATTAAAACATTCTCTAACACCATATACAAAAAAAAAAAAAACCTCAAAGGGATTAAAGAACTAAGTGGAAGACTAAATATTATAAAACTCATAGGGAAATCATAGGCAGAACACTCTTTGGCATAAATTGCAGCAATATCTTTTTGGATCCACTTCCCAGAGTAATGAAAATTAAAACAAGAACTAACAAATGGTACCTAATTAAACTTAAAAGTGTTTGCACAGCAAAGGAAACCATAAAGAAGATTAAAAGACAACCCACAGGATGGGAGAAAATATTTGCAAGCAATGTGACTAACAAGAGATTAATTTCCAAAATATATAAACAACTCATACAGCTTAATATCAAAAAACAAACAACCCAATTAAAAAATGGGAAAAAGACCTAAATAGACATTTATCCAGAGAAGATAAATAAATGCCCAGCAGGCACAAGATGCTCAATGTCACTAGTTATTCAGTTCAGTTCGGATCAGTTCAGTTGCTCAGTCATGTCTAGCTCTTTGCAACCCCATGGACTGCAGCACGCCAGGCTTCCCTGTCCATCACCAACTACCAACGCTTGCTCAAACTCATGTCCATCCAGTTGGTGATGCCATCCCACCATCTCATCCTCTGTCGTTCCTTTCTCCTCGTGCCCTCAATCTTTCTCAGCATCAGAGTGTTTTCAAATGAGTCAGCTCTTTGCATCAGGTAGGCAAAGTATTGGAGTTTCAGCTTCAACATCTGTCCTTCCAATGAACACCCAGGACTGATCTCCTTTAGGATGGACTGGTTGGATCCCCTTGCAGTCCAAGGCACTCTCAAGAGTCTTCTCCAATACCACAGTTCAAAAGCATCAATTCTTCAGTGCTCAGCTTTCTTTATGGTCCAACTTTCATATCCATACATGACTACTGGAAAAACCATAGCTTTAACTAGATGGACCTTTGTTGGAAAAGTAATGTCTCTGCTTTTGAATATGCTATCTAGGTTGGTCATAACTTTTCTTCCAAGGAGCAAGTGTCCTTTAATTTCATGGCTTCAGTCACCATCTGTAGTGATTTTGGAGCCCAAGAAAATAAAGATTCTCACTGTCTCCACTGTTTCCTCATCTATTTGCCATGAAGTGATGGGACCAGATGTCACGATCTTAGTTTTATGAATGTTGAGTTTTAAGCCAACTTTTTCACTTTCCTCTTTCACTTTCATCAAGAGGCTCTTTAAGTCTCCTTCACTTTCTCCCATAGGGTGGCGTCATCTGCATATATGAGGTTATTGGTATTTCTCTTGGAAATCTTGATTCCAGCTTGTGCTTCTTCCAGCCCAGTGTTTCTCATGATGTACTCTGCATAGAAGTTAAATAAGCAGGGTGACAATATACAACCTTGACGTACTCCCTTTTCCTATTTGGAACCAGTCTGTTGTGCCATGTCCAGTTCTAACTGTTGCTTCCTGAACTGCATACAGATTTCTCAAGAGGAATGTCAGATGGTCTGGTATTCCCATCTCTTGAAGAATTTTCCACAGTTTGTTGTGATCCACACAGTCAAAGGCTTTGGCATAGTCAGTAAAATAGAAGTAGATGTTTTTCTGGAACTCTCTTGCTTTTCAATGATCCAAAGGATGTTGGCAATTTGAGCTCTGGTTCCTCTGCCTTTTCTAAATCCAGCTTGAACCTCTGGAAGTTCTTGCTTCACATACTGTTGAAGCCTGGCTTGGAGAATTTTGAGCATTCCTTTGCTAGTATGTGAGATGAGTGCAATTGTGTGGTGGTTTGAACTTTCTTTGGCATTTCCTTTCTTTGGGACTGGAATGAAAACTGACATTTATCCAAAGAAGATAAATGGATGACCAGCAGGCACATGAAAAGATGCTCAGTGTCACTAATTATTAGAGAAATGCAAATCAAAACTACTACAATGAGGTATCACCTCACACCAGTCAGAATGACCATCATTTAAAAAATCTATAAACAATAAATACTGGAGAGGATGTAAAGAAAAGTAAACCCTCCTATACTTTTTGTGGGAATGTAAATTAGTGAAGCCATGATGGAAAACAATTGGAGGTTTCTTAAAAATCTAAAAATAGAGCTATCATATGATCTTGCAATTGCATTCCTGAGCATATATCTGGAGAAAATTCTAATACAAAAAGACACAGCACTCCACTATTTATAGCAGCACTATTTATCGCAGCCAAGACATGGAAGCAACCTAAATGTCCACCAACAGACAAATGGATAAAGATGTGGTGTGTGTATACATATGCACACATACACTAGAATATTACTCAGCCATAAAGAGAATGAAATTTTGCCATTTGCAGCAACATGGATGGACCTAGAGATTATCATATTAAGTGAAGTAGACCAGACAGAGAAGGACAAGCATTGTATGACGCCACTTACATGTGGAATCTTAAAAAATGATACAGATGAACTTATTTACAGAACAGAGACAGACTCATAGATGTGGAAAGCAAAGCTGTGGTTGCCAGCAGGGGAGGAGGGGTGAAGGAGATAGACAAATTAGGAGTTTGGATTAACATATACACACTGCTCTGGGCTTCCCCGATGTCTCAGCAGTAAAGACTCTGCCTGCCAATACAGGAGACGTGGGTTAAACCCTTGGGTCAAGAAGATCCACTGGAGAAGGAAATGGCAAATCACTCCAGTATTCTTGCCTGGGAAATCCCATGGACCGAGAAGTCTGGTGGGCTACAGTCTACGGGATGGAAGAGTCAGACACGACTTAGTGACTAAACAACAACAATGAATAGGAGAGATAAGCAACAAGAATCTGTTATGCAGCACAGGGAACTATATTCTATGTCTTGCAGTAAACTATAAAGGAAAAGGATCTGAAAAATAATATATATATATTCAGGTATATATATATATTTATAACTGAATCACTTTGCTGTACACTTGAAATGAGCATAACATTGTAGATTATCTGTGCTGCTGCTGCTGCTGCTAAGTCACTTCAGTCATGTCCAACTCTGTGCGACCCCATAGACAGCAGCCTACCAGGCTCCGCCATCCCTGGGATTCTCCAGGCAAGAACACTGGACTGGGTTGCCATTTCCTTCTCCTGGGGATCTTCCTGACCTAGGAATCGAACCCAGGTCTCCTGCATTGCAGGCAGATTCTTTACTGACTGACCTATAAGGGAAGCCCGTAGATTATCTATACTTCAAATTAAAAAACACTCTTCTGCCACATTCTCCCTTTCTTACCTAAATAAATATATAAATCCTTCACCAATCTGGATGGAGCTTTCTCCTTCCACTTATACTTTTTCAGTACCTTGAATGATACTCTAGTTTAGCCCAATAAATTCACACTTGAGAATGCTTCTTCCATCAACTCTATGGAGTAACTGTTGTCTTGTGACATTGAGGCATAGGGCTAGCACTGCAATATTAGCTTGTGAATGGTAGTATCATGAAAAAGCAGCTGGAGATCAAAGCAGCTATTGCTCATCCTCACGGAACCAGCCAGTTACATTAACACCGGTTCCTTTTTTAAATTAAAAAATTAATATTTAATACTTCACTCACCTTGCTTTTGCTAAACATCATCACATTGCCTCACAGGGCTGTTAGCATGCAGGTGGGAAGATTTCTGACGGGAAGTTATTAACTCCAAATCTAGTCTTTCATTTCCTCAGTGTGAAGTTTATCAATAACGTCCCCATAATCTGGCAAGTACTGCCACTTTTAAATAGCATCAGTTTGAAGAAATAAGCCACGATACATAGAAAGCAAGAGAAGAAAACCTAGTTAAGCATTTAATAGCTCAGTCAATATTTTCTACATAATCTATTCTTTACCTTTTTAAATCAGAGATAAGTGCCACCCAAGTTGCAAATTCTGGTTAAAGCTGAAATTCCCTCAGGCTTCTTGGAAAAGTACTGACTCTCATGACTCTATGTTCTTTTGAGCTTATTGTTATGATATATTATTTAGAAATATAATTTTTAAAACACATTACCTTTAACTAATGCTTTCCCATAATCCATTCCTAAGCATTTAATCATGTTAGAGACAGAGAGACCTTGATATTCCCACCCTTCTGCAAATAGGAAACACTTTTTAGTAATACCTCTTTATAAGAGTCCCAGTTCCATATGTATAGGGTGTACAACTTTTAATTTGTTCATCTTTAATCAAAGAACTTTCTTAAAGCACAAATTATCAAAGAGATAAAGCTAGGGACCAGGGAGATTCCCTCATGAATCAGAGCGATATCTAGAAATACTATATCTATTTAGCTCAGGAAACCTTATATTTAAAAGAGGAGTAAAGCATATCCCAACCAACTGCGGATCATGAATTTCTACTGGAAAGAAGAACAGAGAGCTTTTATTTAATTTCTTAACCATGGAAGCAAATTGGCAAGTGCTCGTTATATGGAGTCTGTGAATAGATTCGGATGAATGGGAATATCTCCAAAGTGTGTTTGATTTAGGAAAACAAATACTATCCAAGGACAAAGTGGCCCATTGGAGGTGGCTAAGGATGCCAAATGCCAAAGGCTTGGCACCCAGGAATCTGCGCAAGGATGCTCTTAGAAATGGGAACTAAAGAGACCTTTTCATCTTTGGCTGCAGTTGTGGCATTTTCCAAAATAAAGGCAGTGACACTAAAAAAGGATTGACTCCTGATTTTCCTCTGGATGATGAGATTTAACTGCATGGCTAATTTGGAAAGTCAGATCAGATTTTCTGGTTTATGGCCTGATAAAAGGAAGATTAATGTTCCTATCCAAAAGTTTCTTCATTGATTCTCATCATACTTCTGTAATAAGCTTTGGTGTGTTTGTGAGTCTGGAATTTCTACATGGCTGCACAGTGGGAATCAAGAAGCTATTACAAAAGAAAAACTTTTGCAAAGATAACATGAAAGGTAGGACAGTATCCAGTGGCATGCTGAAGCTCCCGCTGTTTGTGGAAATTAGAATACTGCTTAGGAGTCATATGAGTAAAATAATTAGAGGAGGAGGAACAAATAACACTGCATAACAGGGAAGAAGCTTCAAAAGCTGTGGAAGTAACCACGTGTTTGTAAAATAAAGTTTGACTGCAGAACCTCAATATTTACTATTTACTTTGATGACTGCTGTTTTTATTCCTGAGCAACCAACACAGAATATTAGAAAAATATGATTTTGGAATTGTTAGTATTCTCATTAAATTACTTTTGTCTTATCTGAAAATGCCCTTAAAGGGAAAACCCCACAAATCCTTGGAAATAGAAGATTTCTATAAACTACTTATTTTTAAATAAACCTTCTTCCTAAAGTGGAAACTATTAATACAGATGAATATAACTGAAAGGAAAAATATCTTTTCCTGTCACAAATGACATCTTACTGAGACCTTTGTGTCTATTATTGATTGCTAAGGTAATTCAATCAATTAAAGTTTGGGTAATGTTCCTGAACTTCTTAATAAAATATGAAAGAGGGAAAGGGATTAAGTTTAGGGTGAGAAAGATTGGGAATTAAGAACTAAGTGGGTTACAGCAACTCTCTCCTTTGCTTTTCACTTTACAGATAAGAATTCTCAGAGCTTAGCAGTTTTGAATGATGAAGAAACTAATGAGATTCTGAGTACTCAGGTGAAAGATATTTTATGGGACAACAATTTGAGATTTAAAGTTATGACATAAATTTTGCTACTTCATTTCTAGAATAAATAAAATTGATGGCAGCAGCTAAACTCTGAATTTTTTAAATTCTAGCATAGAATCATATCTTTCCAACAACTTTATGGAATTTGTCATCAAATCTTATTGATCTATATGACCTCAGGCTTCAAATTAAGTGAGAACACAGTAAATAGCATTATTTTAATGAAAAAATATGATGATGATGATTTATAGAGGGAAGAACACATAGAAATAGAAACTGCACAACTTGTATAGCATAAAAACAAGTAAATGTGTTAACTGTGAGACTTAAAACTCCCTAACAATGCTTTTGCAATTATAACTTGTTCTATTATATCTCGAGAGTACATATCTGAGAGATCTGTAATTATATTGTCCTAATTACAGGGACAATAAAAAGAAACCAAAAAAGTTACCTAAAGATGGAATTTTGAATGTTTAATTTTATTTGTTACTATTGAACTTGTAGCTCAAATTTTGTCTTTATAAGATTGATTTATTTATATTTTCATAGTCTTTGATTCTTGTGGAAGGGACAAAAATTGTTGAATATGAGAAAAATAGAGTAAGACAAGCACATCTGGTGAACTCCCTTCATATCTTTTCCAAAATATGTGAATATTATGTATATTAGCTTTGCTTTCAGTGTGTATCCTTATTTGAAGAGCAAATGTTTCAGTCTTCCACATGTGAAAAAAAAATACTCTAAGATTTAAAAAAATAAGAAACAGAAAAAAGAAACATTTAGTTCATCATCAGTTTTGGCTTAAGTCAAACAAAGTATTCAGAACATTATATTATTGCCTATTACAAGGCTTTAAATGAAGTAACATTCAGAAAATCCTGAGTATAAAGAAAAGAGTATATTAAAGTGTATAAAAGAGTATAAAGAAAATGCTTTGCAGCATATTACAGAGTACAGGATGGGTTGGATGAAGCACAAGCTGGAATCAAGATTACTAGGAGAAATACAATAACCTCAGATATGCAGACACCATCCTTATGGCAGAAAGTAAAGACGAACTAAAGAGTCTCTTGATGAAGGTGAAAGAGGAGAGTGAAAAAGCTGGCTTAAAATTCAACATACAAAAATGAAGATCAAGGCATCCAGTCCCATCACTTCATGGTGAATAGATGGGGAAACAATGGAAATAGTGGCAGACTTTATTTTCTTGGGCTCCAAAGTCACTGCAGATAGTGACTGCAGCCATGAAATTAAGACGCTTGCTCCTTGGAAGAAAAGCTATGACAAACCTAGACAACATATTAAAAAGTAGAGACATTACTTTGCTGACAAAGGTCCGTCTAGTCAAAGCTATGGTTTTTCCAATAGTCATGTGAGAGTTGGACCTTAAAGAAGGCTGAGTGTCAAAAATTGATGCTTTTGAACTGTGGTATTGTAGAAGACTGTTGGAGAGTCCCTAGGACTGCAAGGAGATCCAACCAGTTAATCCTAAAGGAAATCAACACTGAATATTTATTGGAAGGATTCATGATGAAGCTCAAGCTCCAATACTTTGGCTACCTGATGCAAAGAGCTGATTCACTGGAAAAGAGCCTGATGCTGGGAAAGATTGAAAGCAGGAGGAGAAGGGGATGATAGAGGATGAGATGGTTGGATAGCATCACTGACTCAATGGACTTGAATTTGAGCAAGCTCTGGGAGATGGTGAGGGACAGGCAAGCCTGGCATGCTGCAGTCCATGGGGTCACAACGAGTTGGACACAACTGAGCAACTGAACAGCAACAACAGCGTTCATGTGGGCTTCCCAGGGGGCACTAGTGGTAGAGAATCCACCTGACAATATAAGAAACATAAGAGACTTGGGCTGGATCCCTGAGTAGGGAAGATCCCTTAAAGGAGGGCATGGCAACCCACTCCAGTATTGTTGCCTGGAGAATCCCATGGACAGACGAGTCTGGTAGGCTGCAGTCCATAGGGTCGCGAAGAGCTAGACAACTGAAGCAACTTAGCATGCACTCATAGTGTACATGTATATTGTTATAGTGAATTTGTGACATTTTCTCCTCCAAAGTGGTAGTAAAAAATATAGATTGACCTGATAATGGTAAGCATCTTGGTAATCACAGATTTTTTAAGAAATATCATTTTTTCTCATTTATTGTGCTTTGAGCAGTGTCCAAAGAAAATATGCTTTACCAGTAACAACATGTTGCCATCTGTATTGTATACCACTTTAAAAGTTAAAGAATGTAGTCATCCAAATGATCTTATTTAACACACAATGCCCTGGGAAATACTTATTTTCCTCTTCCTTTGTCAGAAGAAAGATGTGTAGACTGAATGATTGTGTCTTTCCAAGGTCTTAAAGCTGGTGAGTAGCAGGACTACAACTTAAACTTGAGTCTTCTTGCTCCAGTCATGTACTCCTATCAGTAGTCTACAATGAAATGTTACTATGGAAACCAAAGGAAGAATGGGTGCATTAGGGGCTCCAGTAGAGGTTGAACCATCAGCTGAAGTGTAGCTGGACCTTATAAAGAAAATTCCTATGTTTAAAAATGTTGAAAATATCTGTTTATTTAAGTGTTTCCTTATTTATTGCTTTCTTATAGGCTGCTCTACTGTCATTATTAAAGTCTTAAGCTTAGCTACCTAGGTTTCCATGAATAAATTTTGATAGACAATAGGGAAAGCCCCTATTATAAGAGCAGTAAGCACATGCTACTTAAAAGGTAGTGTTATTTTGTGCATGTTTAGATTATACAAATTTGAAATACTGTGACACAGAGAATATTAGTGAAGTTACTTTATTTACAAAATTGTATATAATGAAAATCTATATTTTTAAAAATCTAGAACCACACAATTTCAAATTTAGCAAGCCAAGTGAATTATAGGCTTATTCAGCTGTCACCAAATGGCATTAATAATTGATATTCTTTGCCAGAATCATGTGAGCCATGTTCCTGTATGCATTAAAACTTAGCTAGATAATTCTAGTGACTATTTGGCTGTTACTTTAACATTCACTGTTATATGATTATATGATTCTTTTTTATATACTATAACAATGTTTCTAATCATTCATCAAATCACAGTGTTAGTGCAAAAAAAGAAAAAAAAACATAATAAATCACTTTGAAAGAAAGTTCAGGTATGCTAAAGCTCTTTAAAGAAGGACAAGCAAAGAGCCAACAAATAAGCTGCTGATTTAGGAGAGATCAAATAAGAGATAATTATATCTCTAGATATATAAAAGCAATTCTGAAGGGGGAGGAGGAGTGGGAGAGGAAGAAGAGGAAGAGGAGGAAAATGCAGGGGACAAAGGAAAACAGTAAAGCAGGAAGGGGAAACACGGGAGAAGGAGGAGGGAAGGAGGAAGCAAGGGAGGAAATGCCATGATGGTCGCAGATTTCTGTGCTTTGACAATGCACTCTCCTTCTTTACACTTAATAATTTGGAAAATTAGCCTTGTATTATTCAAATCATGTATTATGCAAAGTCTTTGAGAACATGCCACTCATAAAATATGATTTCACTTTGTAAAATAATTTTATCATATTCAGCCCTATGGATAGTTCACCCACAGAAAGATTTAATCCTCACATGATAGACTCAAGGACAGAACGAAACTTAAAGGTCATCTGCTTCAACCAACCTTTGGGCAGTATATGAAATCTCCTCTAAAACATACCCCCAAAGTGATCAAAGCAATCCAGAATCTATAGGGTGTATTAAAAACCTTTGAATTTGCAAAGTATTTTCATGTGCATAAACTCATTTAATTGTCACAATTATTCTGTATAGTCACAATTACACTAATTTTATAATTTAAAAAAAAACTCGGCTCAAAGGCCCAAAGAATTTGTATTGGTTGCTTGTAGATACAAAATCAGCTAGAAAAAGACCAAGTTTTCTGACATCCAATTCAATACTTCAGTTCAGTTCAGTTCAGTTCAGTTGCTCAGTCGTGTCTGACTCTTTGCGACCCCATGAATCACACCACGCCAGGCCTCCCTGTCCATCACCAACTCCTGGAGTTCACTCAGACTCATGTCCATCAAGTCAGTGATGCCATCCAGCCATCTCATCCTCTGTCATCCCCTTCTCCTCCTGCCCCCAATCCCTCCCAGCATCAGAGTCTTTTCCAATGAGTCAACTCTTCGCATGAGGTGGCCAAAGTACTGGAGTTTCAGCTTTAGCATCATTCCCTCCAAAGAAATCTCAGGGCTGATCTCCTTCAGAATGGACTGGTTGGATCTCCTTGCAGTCCAAGGGACTCTCAAAGCTCCTGTCAATTAAATAATTCCACTTCACTGTCTAAAATGCTTATCAAATTTCTTTTAAACTCCATTTTATGCCTCCACCTTAACTAGTAAACCATTTTTTTTTTTAAGTATATGGATAATCTCTCTTCCAGTTTATCGACCTCTAATCCGGGTGGTTAATTGTATCACCTGACTCCTGGAATTTAAATGTTCATTGAGAAAAAGTTATATAGCCATACAGTGCTAGCCCAATGCCCTCCTTTCTCAAAAAGGAAACAGTTTCAAAGAGGTGAAGAAAATTTTTGTCAGTGTCATCACGTTTCCTCACAGAACATAAGAATTCACAATGTTCTTTCATATCGAATGGGACAGATTTAGGAAGGGACAAAGATACCTCCAGCTAATGGCACTCCCGATACAGAAACGAGAGCTCCTTTCTTTTTCCACATCATTCTCAACTACAGCATCTTCTCAATGAGTAGAGTTTCAAAAAAAAAGAAAGAAAGAAACCTAAGAAATTGTTCAAGTTTTTTAAATACTCAAAGTAAAGTCTTAAAGCTGTAGAGAGTTTGCTTGGTTGAGTGTGACATTGAGTCCCACTGCGCTGTATTATAAGGGCCAAAGATTCTCCCTATAGGGTTTTACTGCGACAGCCAGTCTAAGCTCACTCAACTAATGCTGCTTACATTCTAAGTGGATTCTTTCAAAGCAAAAATAGATTTAGTCTGATGATTTTCATTTTAAATTCTAATAGCACTGATTTCTAAATAAGTACCAAAAAGTACTGAGAAGTGTTAATCAAGGACTATGAACCTAGCCAGAGTGTATTGTTGTCTAATCTCTGTGCACAGAAGCAGCTGGATTTAGGGTACATCGAGCACATAGTCCTTCCTTGCTGAATGTATCTAATTCCAGTGCCTGATATAAAGTGGGTGCTTGGTCATTTTTTATTCTTGCTTTCAGTTTTACCCTACAACTTTTATCTATTTAAAAAATATAGATAGATAGATAGATAGATAGATATAATTATAGATTGGTAGAGATGACCAAAGATTTGCAGACTAAAGAAAAGAAGATAGTCAAAGAAGAAAGAATGAAGAGAAGGTAGACAAAGGTAGCTACTTATACATACAGCCTTATCCTGTTAAAGTTTTAAGGTTGCCAAGAAGAATATGAAAAAGGATGACTCAACAGAAAAGGAAGAAGGAAAATGAGGAAAACAAAAGGGATAGAGGATCAGAAAATAAAAGAGACAAAGACAATGAAGTCTGGCCAATAATAACCATTTATTAAAGGTTTCTTGTTTGCTAGGTACTGAATACCCTACATCCGTACCTCTACAGATATTTGTATTCTCATTTTGTGCAAGAGGACAGCAGAGGTGGGCACAAGGTCACAGAGCTCTAATGGTTTTGGAGTTGGGATTTGCCTATGTGCTTTCCACCATTCCGCTATTCCCAAAGCTTTCAGGAAAACAAAGGCGTGGTTGGAAGGAAAGAAATAATGGAAGAATAGGAAGATATCTAGTTCTCTATTTGTGCCCCTTTTGCTTCCAGATGATCATTTCAGTCGAATGATAAAGTAGGGACCCCAGTAAGTCCCCTTCAGGTGCCCCGAAAAAAAACAGCAGCTGTTCAAGCCCATTATTTATGTTGAAATTTACAAAGAAAACACGGATTTTAGTCCCAGAGGGAAAACCTGTTATTTTTTAACTAATGGTAATCAGTTAACATTGGGCCAAAACTGTGGGGGAAAAAATTAGCAAAAGCTATGAGTCACGTGAATATATAAACATTCTCCATAGGTCTTGTTCATTTAAACATGTATCTACTCACATGAGGGTATATATCTTGTCTCTTCCACATAGACCATTGCTAGCTGCAGACCCACACTCTTTCTAAATAATGAATACTTCAAAAGTAATTAATCTATGAGTAATTCTAAGCTTTTATTATAAGATGTTAAAGTGAAGAATAGACTGGTTTGAATGTGACATAAATTAACACAAATTTCCAGAGTTGTAAGCCTAAAGAACATTATTTGGTAGGTCTCTGGTGCATTGCTAAGCAATAAAGGAAATGCTTTCCTTTATAGACCAATGGACATTATGCTCTGAAGAGAGTCTTCTCAATTTATAATGTTGGAATTTGAAAAATGTTTCTTTAGTCACTCATGAAGTGCTTTTATATTTAATTTTATTTAAAATCTCCATCTTTCATAGAAAACAACTGAGTTTCAAGTGCCATGATAAAAAGTGACATGCCCTATGCTTAATTTGCTATGGAAATTACACTCTCAAGCAAATAGTCTCTCACAGTTCAAAACAGTGGTGGCAGCCCCCAGGGAGAGAAGGCAACTAATAAGAGAGAGTCTTTTTCCTGTTTTATGCTATTTGTAAAATATTTTGGGCATCACCCCATGCAAACATTCCAAACTGAGAAGCATACTCTGTTTCAAAGCTATCTAAGCCAGAACTGTCCAATATGATGGTCATTAGCCACCTAAGGCTGAAGTAATTAAATTAATTTTATTTCACTTAAGATTTTGTAGCCTAGTCTCATTAGCCATGGTTTAAGTGCTCAGTCTGAGCCAAATGTGGCCGCTGTCTACCATATCAGTCAGTGCAGGGTCATAGAACGCTTTCATCATTGCAGAAAATGTATCCTGGACAGTGCCACTCTAAATAAATATCCTCCCTTCACAAAGGTGAAAACTTTTTTAATGGTACCTTTTCAGAAAGGAGAACAAAAAAATCTATCCCTTTTTCTCCTTTCCAAGAATTCAAGAACATGAGACTCAAACATTTAACAGGCTTTCTCAAGGTCACAATACCAGTTCATGAGAGAACCAAGTCTCAAGGCTACCTCTCTTGTATCATGTTCAGTCCCAATCCATTCACAAGACCTTTTCATTTAAGGCTAGGAATAAATGGTTCTTTTGAGTGGCTACAAAAATTTCCTACCCCCATCAGTTCCTGACCTCTATGAAACAAAACTTCCACAAGTCTCCAGCCTCCTTCATTACTATTCTCACCTCCCTGGGTACCTACAACCACCATCCTTCCTCCTCTCTTCAAACTCAAATCCAAGTTGGCACAAAGTCTCCTTTGATCTCCTCTCAGGCTTCCCTGGTGGCTCAGACAGTAAAGAATCCACCTGCAATGTGCGAGACCTGGGTTCAATCCCTGGGTTGGGAAGATCCCCTGGAGGAGGGCATGGCAGCCCACTCCAGTGTTCTTGACTGGAGAATTCCATGGGCAAAGAAGAATGGCAGGCTACAACCTATGGGGTCACAAAAAGTCAGACATGACTGAGTGGCTAAGCACAGCACCAGTGTTCTCTAAGTCAAAAAGCTATGCCCTTTTCCATAAGTCCATGGTCCCAGGTCTCAGGAGAGATCCAAGCTTCCAACCCCAGCCCTCAAGCTGAGGTGCTCATCCAATCTTATCTGGGGAACCCATCCACAGAGTACATCCCTATACAGCCCCTTTAGTACCAACCAGTTCTAAAGCAGAGACCTGCCCTAAATCCTTGGCCCTTCCCGTAGTAGTATCCATATAGAGAAGTTTCCTTGGACATATTCCTAGGTGATCAATTCTGAGCCCAAGCCCCATGACAGCCAGGCTGTCACTGTGCAGAAGCTTCTTAGGAGTGAGAGATATTATCCTGCCGTTGGCAGAAACCTGTCAATAATCAAGCTGGACTCATCTTCAGGCCATCCTATAAGCTAGGAGTGGCCTAGCCGAGAGTCCATATCAAGATGGTGAATTCTGGATAATATGTCATTGTTTAATTTCAAGTAATATAAATAAGACAGTGGTTTTTATTTTTATGAAATGTATGACTTCAGAAATGTTCAAATTAATCACACAAGGAAGAACGTCTGAAAGTAAGCCCCTGATGCACATACCCACAAAAATACACATATACTACAGAAGAGTTACAATGTTTATCTTGGGGGAAAGACCAAAAAAGAATGCTTTTTATAATTGTCTATGATAATTTTTTGCTAACAAAACTTTTTAATTCATATTATTCATTCCTATGTTCTTTGAATTATTATTTAGATTTAGCACACCTAAAATAATTTTAGCTAAAAAGAAACATAAAAATCAGAGTCAAAGCCATGTCCTCTTCTAGAAAATAGAATGCCAAGTACCTTGGAAGCAACATTAAGAGGAAAAGAACCCCACCTCCCTCCTTTCAAAAAGAGTTTGCATAGACTATAAACACAGAAACAGAGGGGAGAAGTACAGATGTGGAAGGCAGGCTTTGACCTTGGTTCTACCGAGTCCCTTCTTCCACCACCCACATGTCAGGCCACAGGAGGCATGTTTAAGTGTCTGGGGGGAGAGGGGAATGTTGGCTCACTCACTCGTCAGATCTCTCAATCAGTTGTCTGTGGTTGAATGTGAATATCCGCTCCACGATACTCACCAGTCAGCCGCCTCCTTGCCTTTGATGTTGGCGGCCACAGTCAGGAAGCATTTGCCTGGTTCTCAAATCATCAGCAGCTTGATCTGCAGCAAAATACTTATAGTCCTGGAGAGTCAATGCTTTTATTTGTAGCAAGATCATGATAATTCCAACCTCATAGGATTTTTTAATAATTAAGTGAAATAATATATGCAAAGTGCCTGGCACACAGTGGGGCCTCCGCAACCACAGCTGCTGTTCCTTTTGCGATTCCATGCTGCCCTTTATATGGCGACATTAGCAAACCTCACCGACCTGGTTTTTTTAAGTGCTCAGAAACAACCATATTTAGAAGGTCTACACTATTTCCAAATGGGTGCAGAAGAAAATTGCCTAGACACAAGGTCTGGTCTTGTCTCCCTTGTCTTTCTAACCTCACAGCCTTCTACTCCCAACCCAGAACAGCACTACTGTACCCAAGGGAACTTCCCTAAAGGATGAGGTTGTCCTTTTCTGGCTTGTGGTCCCTATGCCAGGCCCAGACTTCTTGCCTTAATGAACAAGAACAAATCTCTGCTGCTGCTGCTGCTGCTAAGTCGCTTCAGTCATATCCGACTCTGTGCGACCCCATAGACGACAGCCCACCAGGCTCCGCCGTCCCTGGGATTCTCCAGGCAAGAACACTGGAGTGGGTTGCCATTTCCTTCTCCAATGCGTGAAAATGAAAAGTGAAAGTGAGGTTGCTCAGTCGTGTCTGACTCTTCGCCACCCCATGGACTGTAGCCTACCAGGCTTTTCCGTCCATGGATTTTCCAGGCAAGAGTATTGGAGTGGGATGCCATCGCCTTCTCTGGAACAAATCTCTAAAGAACCCCAAATCGTCCCAACTCTAATGGCTAACTTGCTTTCCCTACCTCGCAACCCCCCAGTGCTCTTCGTGTTCACGCTACGGTCCACATAAATGCTTCTTTGTCTGCAGGGAGACTCCAGGCTTCTCTCCACCCAAGAGGCCTCACTGTTCACAGTCATTGAGTATTAGAGTGAGCACAGCTAGTCTTTTCTATTTGCAACCAGAGATACAAGGAGAAAGACCTGAGCGAGGAGGTTACTGGCAAGTAGTCTGGATTTCCAGTGACCAATCTCAGGGTCTCTGGTATGAAGTGATAGCTTAGAGCTGAGTTGAGGATTGCTGAGATGAGTATGAGATGATAAATTAGAAGCACTTGGCACAGTGCCTGGCACATAGTAAGTTCCAAATAAAGGACTGCAGTTGCTCTCAGTGTTCATTATTACTTCTGCACTACTACCTGGAAAAATCAGAGGAATTGCTACTATTGCAGTTACTACAGTGGAATGCTCATGGCCAAGTAGAGATGGCAAAGATAAGAACCTCATGGCTCCTCCCAAACACTTGTGCCAATTCTGCAGTAAATATGATCAGCATCAACACTCAGCTGCATATTAAAATCATCCAAGAGCTTCAGAAAATCTTGGTGCCCAGGTTATATGCCCCATACCAATTGTCAGAAACTCTAGAAAGGGAACCCATACATCAATGACTTTCAAAGGTGATTCTAATGTGTAGTCAAGTTGAAAACCATAGTTCTAATGGCTGCCTTAGGAGGGTAATATCCTTATTGGAATTTCTACAAACTTATGTTTATAACTCTGTCATCATACTCGTCCCCTTCTAGGTAAATACTTTTAGGTGCTCCGGTGAATACCTGTACCCCCACAAGACTACTCAAAACCAGGAACTATGATTTATTCATCTTTGTAACTCCATAGGCAATGATGCATAATCATAATAATGATGGTATGCAGCTTTTGTGGCACACTAAATAACCCTACATGCCTAACATTGGGCTATAGTCTTCACAAACATCTCTCATTTAATTCTCACAACACCTATGGGGTAAAATGCTATTGTTAGCTCAGTTTACACCTAAGAAAATCAAGTCACTCATGGGTTAAGCAACTTGTTTGAATGGGTAGTCCGAAGTCCGAGGCTATGCTCTTTCCCATTAAGTTACAGAAACCTCAGTGTCACAAAGTGGGCATTTACCAACAAAATAACAACATTAGTAACAGTATCACTCACAACTTATTGAGAGCTCCCTCTGTACCATGAACTACTTTGATCCCTTTAACTACTTTATTTCATTTAAGTCTCAAACACACACACTATAAGACAGATCCTACTATTATTCCCTTTTATGAAGAGGAAATGGAAACTTGCTAAGAAGTTAAATAATTTCAATGAGCTCATTAAGGATAAGGTAGGGATTTGAACTCAAATGTGTCTCATTTCTGGCTCTTAATGGCTAAACAATACTGCATTTATTTGTTAATTCACCAAGAGATGAATGAAAGAACAGTGAATAAGTGAATGAATGAATGATCTTCTTAGGTCTCTCTCTATCCTTGGCTTCTTTATCAACATTCTCAGCAAGCCTGCCTGATATATGAGAAGCTTAACTCCTCTTATAGGTTAAAGGAGGAAAAAATAGCAATGTACTAGTTCTATCCTAGGGAGGAGGAAAGGGAAATCAACACGGAGGAAATGAGTCTCTGCAAATTCCCAAAGATTTGGAGCAGAAGCCAATTCGTTAGTTTGCAAATGAAAGTGCCGTCTCCGCTTTTCACTACTCTGTTTCGTGCCTTTAAAATTTAAACAGGAGGCTGAACATCTGCTATGTGTATTGGAAAATCAGGAGGGCTGCGAACACTAAACAGAAGATGTACTGGATATTTTCAAACGTTTCCAGTTGCTAAGCAACACACTTCCTGCTTTCCAGGCACCTTAGTTAAGTCACCTGCGCTTCAGCTATGAGGATGTCTTGAATTAAACTTCCAGCCATAGGCTGTGATACACAAAGTATTGAAACAGAACCAAATAGAGGGCATTTGATTTTGTACCATTTTTCTGAGACTTGTTGCTAGCAGCTATCACTGTCAGTGCTGGATCAATAGCAAAAGACAGGTTAACACAGTATTTTTTTTTAAACTCAGTTTCTTATACAATAAAACTCCTTAACGCAATGAAATACCAGGAAGGGCACTTCCGAAGTAGTTTAAATATAAATTACGGAATATTTTTAAATAATAGAACTGTGTTCATTTGGTCAAGTTCATGCATTTCAAATGAAATGACAGAATTGTGGAGTAAAAATTGAATTTTGGTGAGAGTTGAGAATTTTTTTTAATTAACACATTAACAACCAGTCTAAGCAATTGTAGTACTTGTTTACCAGTTGCCTCAGGATTTTATTTGTACTGCTCATTCAAGCAATACATGTAGGTCTTATTCCATCTTCACTACAATTCTGGGAGAAAATATTTCACCATTTTTACAGATAAGATAGCTAAGACTATGTGGATAAGATCCCTGTCCAGAATTCATAGCTGGGTCCCAAAGACTTTTTAAAGGAGCTGAGAATAAAAAGCAATTTCTGCCCTGTGCTTCAATCCCTGAA
Organism: Capricornis sumatraensis; assembly: GCF_032405125.1. Classification (NCBI taxonomy): domain Eukaryota; kingdom Metazoa; phylum Chordata; class Mammalia; order Artiodactyla; family Bovidae; genus Capricornis; species Capricornis sumatraensis. Next base: position 194,568,635 of record NC_091069.1, on the reverse strand, counting down.
AACACAGTTACCTTTTCTGGTGCCTGAAGCCTGCCTAGAGCTACAAGATCCCAATCAACCCAAACCAGTCACCTGGGCCTTGTCAATGCTTTGCCTGTTCAGTTTCCTAGCCCTAGTATATGCCCCCAGGGATCTGAAGTAATATAGTTAAACAAAAAATACCATCGGCATGAATTATGTGAACTCGATGACACCTTCAGGCCATAGGAACAAAGTTGGGGCCAGCTCCACCTCATTCACGAAGCTAGATTTTCACAGATCCTCTGATTCCAGATTATAATCACTTCTGAACTTTTCGTTTCTTCCTTTCCCCATCACAGTCCCTTAGCCACTGAAATCCAGATTGGGGAAGGAGACAGAACCTAGTTAGGGACTTAGGGGAGAACCTTATCAGAGGGACATGATTCTCAGGTTCCTCAGTGCAAACCTCAATATTCTACATTCTAGTTTTGCATGCCAACAAGAGGAGATCTACCCTGTGTTTCTCCTTTGTTTATATAAAGTGTTACAACTGGGCCCAAGACCAGGAGACAGATTGTTTTCACAGAGTTCCTAATGCAATTAATTGTGTGTGTGTGTGTGTGTGTGTGTGTGTGTGTGTGATTAAGGCAACAAAGAAAAGCCATTTTGCATATGAAAGCTATTCAAAACATTCAAACTTTTCCTGGTACTAAATGCAGTAGGGAAAAAAGTTTTAAAGTTTTCAGTCTTTTCTGAAGATCTTGCTTATTTTATTCTAATATTTAGACCTCCTTTTAGGTATTATAATTCAGTCTCTTAAGTCTCTGCTGAGGCCCTGGCCTTCAGCTGCTTCCTCTGTTACATCCATCATGCATTCTCTTATTTAACCCATATTTCATATCTGTTGAGTACCTACATTGCACAAGGAGTTGGGGCCCAGTGATGAACTAAATGGTTCTGCGTTCTGCCCTCTCAGAGAATGCCATCGAGGGGACATTAATTGAGCACCACTTACTGAATACCAAGAATGATGCTAATTGCATTGTGTCATTAGCTTATTGTTTTCATTGCATTCAGTCCTCACAATAACCACATGAAGTGGATATTATGATTAATCTCTTCTTACAGAGCAGAAAACTGAGTCTCTGACAGGTGAGGAAATGGCACTTGTCAATAGTAAGTCAAAATTCAAACCTAGGTCTTTCAGAGCACAGACCCTTAACCTCCAGGCCATTATGCCTCTATGTGTATGGCAAATATTTGTACATAATTGTGAAAGTTAAAAACCATAGTACAAAAAATAGAAACCCTCTTAAAATCATGCCTGGCATATATTCCACAGCAGTTATTTTTATTCTCTCATCTTGCACAGAGAGAATGTAACTAATCCTGAGCTCCCCCAAACTTATATCACAGCCACGTCATGTCCCCTTGCTAAGTCCCAGACAGTCTTCCTTTGGGCCTGGCCCTGTTTCTCCTCTCAAAACAGATTCCCTACTTCAGACCTGCTGCTGCTGCTGCTGCTGCTAAGTCGTTTCGGTTGTGTCTGACTCTGTGTGACCCATAGACGGCAGCCCTCCAGGCTCCCCCATCCCTGGGATTCTCCAGGCAAGAGTACTGGAGTGGGCTGCTATTTCCTTCTCCATCAGACTTGCTAGTATTCCAGTATTTGGTCTACACTGGACATAAGCTACAGTCCTTGTCTGGAGGGGCTCTCTAGGGATGTAGACCCTCACACAGGTATATCATAAGTGCTCCCCTAGACTCTAGACTCTACCCTTGTGCTCACAGGGTAGCGGGGCAGTGGAGAGAGCAGCTCTTTCTTTCTAAGACAACTGGGGAAGGCTTCAGAGAAGAAGCAACTTTGAACTAAGTCTTAGAGGACCAGTGGGAATTTGCCAAGTGAAGACAGAGGAGGCCACTTGGGACATAAGGAAAAGTATGTGTAAGGATGCAGACGAGGGAGAAGGCATGATGTGGTTATGAAGGAGGACCAGTGAGCTGCTGCTGCTGCTGCTAAGTCACTTCAGTTGTGTCCAATTCTGTGTGACCCGATAGACGGCAGCCCACCAGGCTCCCCCGTTTCTGGGATTCTCCAGGCAAGAACACCAAATTTGAAAAGGTAGGCTGTTGCAATGCTATCAAGAAGGGTCTTTGGGGTCAGACGAAAGAGTCTGTACTTGTTATCCTGCAGGTGGGCAGTGAAGCTCCAGTGGAGGCTTCTCAGCAGTAGTGACCAGACAAGATCCATTTTATTAACATCTAATGTCTCTCAGCATGTGACAAAGCTTTCGCACTGGAGGCAGGGCACCTTTCTTTTTGAGAGATTGAGAAGAGATTGGCCATGGACATCACAGCTGAACCAGAGTCTTCTGTCTAGAAATAACTGCTGCTTTCTGAAACTCTTCATCTCTGATTCTGAAATTCTGTATGTCTGCCCTGGCATTTCTATAACACTGAAGATAAAAAAGTATTTGACCACTTTATTTATTTTGGATGTAAATTACAGAGATTTTTGAAGGTTCCAACCTACTTTTTCAGTTTGAGAATTTAAAAAAGAGTTTGGGGCTGATCTGAATAACGACTTGTGTTCCCAAGAGCATTGTGCTTTGGTAAGCAATGTTGGCTGATTATTGCCTCATGCATTTCTGGAACAGCTGCCTGTCTCCTTTTAGAGCTCTATTCTAGGGGGATTGCAAGAGCCACAGAAGAGAATTTAACTCCTGAATATTCAGTTCATTTGGATAGAAAAGAGATGAAAGAGCAGTGGTACAGTTGTGATTATTCATTTCAGAAATTTGGTGGTTTTTTGATGCAAACAGTAAAAGCTCCTTCTGTGGACTCAAATGAAAGTTTTGTGTGAGCAATTTCTCTGAAGTCCACCTGCTCAATATTTTGATGTATGTCTGCCAGTGTCTTTGAGCCAATTTGATTTTCAGCGAGGATTCAGTATTTATTTCAAGGAAGGACAAGTTAAGGCCTGCATCACTGAGCTGTCTTTCTGTTTTCTGAGTCCTACTATAAATCTAGTTTATTTGGAAAACAACACCACGCTCCTGTGGTTGGATTTATTGCCACATCCAGCAAGAAACCAGCTTTCACTCATTTAGAGATTATTAAACACTACATACTTCGCTTTCTTTAGATGCTCTGTGTATTTAATCAATGGAATGTAGTTTCCTACCCACTTCTAATTTTAATCACATGATATAATAAAGGGCTCTAGACTTAGTAAACTTCCCTTTCATGGTCAGCTGACAACTGAACAGGACTGACCAGGACTCTGCATGAACAGAAGCTAAGATTTTGCAGGAAGCAAGACAGAGGTTGACAGCAGTCCTATGGCCCTGATTGAGGTCTGGAAGGAATGTTGGAATTATGTTCCCCTCCCCAATGCTATGGGCTTTCCAGGTGATGCTAGTGGTAAAGAACCCACCTGCCCAGTGCAGGAGACATGAGGGATGTGGGTTTGATCCCTGGGTTGGGAAGATCCCCTGGAGGAGGGCGTGGCAACCCACTCCAGTATTCTTGTCTGGAGAATCCCATGGACAGAAAAGGCTGACGGGCTACAGCCCACAGTGTCCCAAAGAGTCAGGCACGACTGAAGAGTCTTAACATGCACACTCCTATGCCTTACAACCATTCTCTACAGCCCTCCTCTCCCTGTTTAGGTGTCTGTTTTAGTGCCAGTTGTTCTCCACTGAATGCACACATCTCTCCTCCCCAAATTTACAATTCAACCAGCTCCCAGTGGTTTTTCCAAATTAACCATGGACTGCTCATTCCCAAAGGATGGAGCAGACCATTCTTCAGCTTCCACTCGCATACTTTGGCAGTGATTTTGCATTTCTTCTACATTTGATATTTCTGGCATTGCTGAATGCTTAGATAACAAACAAAATGACAATAGTATCAAATATTTATGGAGTAGTTATTACATGGGCTTCCCTGGTGGCTTGGGTAGTGAAGAATCTGCTTGCCATGCAGGAGACCTGGGTTCCATCCCTGGGTCGGGAAGATCCCCTGGAGAAGGGCATGCCAACCCACTCCAGTATTCTTGCCTGGAGAATCCCATGGACAGAGGAGCCTGGCAGGCTACAATCCATGGGGTTGCAGAGTTGGACATGACTGAGTGAACAACACTATTTTACATGTAAAGGGTATGCTAAATATTCACATGCTATCTCATTTATTTCCCTCACAACAAACTTACAAGCTAAATACTGTTAATCTCACCCATTTTATTGGTGAGAAAACTTAGAGAAGTGATTCACTGATGGTCACAGAACAGGTAAGAGTCAGAACCAAAATTAGAACTTATATTTCTTAACACCACAGCACGTGGGATCATCTCAGAGATGATGATTAAGATACATTAAGATATACATTAAGATACATCAAGATATAAACAGAAAGTTGAAGGGAAGAAAACTAGTGTGTTTCTACTGTGCTTTTTATCCTTGGGTCTAGTTTGACCCTGGCTTTTACCCTGGGCACCCCTCCTAGGACTTGGTTTCCTGCACCACTGCTCCAGAGCAATTTACCTTCCTCCTACCTGGCACCACATTTCCCACATACCTCTAACCTCCTCAGATCCTTCTCGGGCCTTCTCACACTTACCTTGAGTCCTTTTCTTGATCATGTTTCTCTCAAACTGACATTGGTTTTCTTCCCTGTGCCCTCCAGATAATGAAGGTGCCTAGTACAATCTTAGTATAGGGACCCTACCCAGGAGCTAAATACGGTTATTCTCCCCCATTTTATTGGTGAGAAAACTTAGAGAAGTGATTCAATGATGATCACGGAACAAAAGAGGCAGAACCAAAATTAGGACTTCTATTTCTTAATATAAGGGTTCACACTCCCTGGGGTTTGCTTCAACTAACTCCCCCAGCCAAAATTGGACAACTGAGATTAAGATTCTCTTCTCTTCACGTTAGGCAAGATAACCGGCTTCCATACTTGGGAGACAAGACAGCTTCAGGGAGACAACCTCTCAACAAACGCAGTAAACCCTCATACTGATGTGTCCCTTAAGGTCTTACAAAGTCAGCATTATCAACTTATTCAGCAATAATTTATTGAGTGTCTGCTGTATGTCAGGCATTCTTCTCCACTAAGGGGTGCAAAGATGAATAAGAAAGCCTTTGTCAAGGGACAAAGGAGGTTAGTGATGGGAGCTTACCAGGAACCGAAAGGAGAGTGAGAAGTTTTGTCGGCTCTGGCATCTTCGATTACAAAAGAGGCGACTTGATCTTCGATGACTCCTGAGGATCAGAGGTGAAAGCATTACTCCCCAAGCCCTCCATCTTCCAGTGACTTGTTCTACTTCCACCACTTATTTATCACCGATAAATGAATATGTCCCATCCTTTATTTAAGTAAAGTTTGCCCATACCTTTTTCCTTCAGGATTACCTTTGTTGTTTCTAATTGTCTGCCTTTCTAACTGCAGTCTGTATTGTGAGCTCCTCTATGAAAGCCACTCTCCTTCTCTTTTCTGGATGTGCTAGATCAGAGCAACCTCTGGCCAGTTACCACTCATGTACACGGGATATAATAGTGTCTTATTGGGTTGTTTGGGAAGGGATGTTTTCCTACTACTTCCTGTCTTGCTTGTAGGTATAGATTTATTGCACTGTTATATTAAGGTAAAAGAAAAATAGCCTTGCCAAGTACCTGAGATTTTGTCTGCCTGTTTATCTATCTATCTAACTCACCTAAGTTTCTCCCACGAGAAAGCAAAGTTTTCCCACATAAATTAGATAGGCCTATAAGATTAGGAACATTTTTTTAAATCTGTTGCCTCACTCTGGAGTTAAAAGATCAACATTAAAGCCAGTGTGAGCATTAATGACTGTGCTACCTATGGCAACTCATTCGGTCTTTGCTGGCCTCAGTTCTGGGTCTGAGACACGGGATTGAGTGACTTCTAAATTGGAATACAGCGGACAATTGTTTCAGGCCACAGGTCAAGTTGGACAACACCAGGGCTTAGAAAAGGCCCTAGGGTTTATCCTCTGCCCCACACCACCAGAAAAAAGCCAGTATACTGTAGTCTGATATGCTTCTCTGTATCACTTGGGCATTTTGCTGACCTCACCAAATAAATGGTCCTACAGACATCATGGGCTTGCCCGGTGGCTCAGAGGTTAAAAGAATTCACCTGTAGTGCAGGAGATACAGAAGTGAGATCAGTTCTTGGGTCGGGAAGATCCCTAGAGGATGAAATGGGTAGTATTCTTGCCTGGAGAATCCCTCAGACAGAGGAGCCTGGAGGGCTACAGTAAATGGGGTCACACAGAGTTAGGGGGGCACGACTGAAGGGACTGAGCATACATGCACACTCAGACATCAAAGGGACACAGATTTCTTCCTGCCTCATGCTAAACTCATAGATCCGGATGTGGAGTCCTGAGTGTTATGAGATCTATCCCTTCACAGAGGCAGCCAGGCCTCCAAATGGCAGTTCAAATTGAGCTAGGGACCTCGGAGGCAGGGGAGGGTCCCCGAGCTGAGGGGCTCTCACAGCTTCCAGTCCCACCCATGACTGTTTCAGAAGCATCACTGCACTAGGCTGGGCCTAATCAGTTCTTTCCAGATCAGGGCTGCTTATGGAGTACAGAGTGTTACAGCTTAGCCCGCTTTCTCACATGTTCAACACTTGCTTTATTCTTTCCCTTGAGTGACAATTCTTGAGTGTCAACACGCTCTTCTTCCAGCATACCAAGTCCTGCATGAGGGAGGGCTGGCGTTCCAAGCAGGCCAAAGTCATGGGTTTTCTCTCGCTGATGTCTTTTAACCACAAGGGAGTTGCAGGATCTTTGAACACTCCTGTGGATGTATTTCAAGATTCTTCTCTTCAGGTTCTGGTGATTCCACAGTTTACCTTGATCCCCGGTGAACAGGTTGGGAGAGCCTGCCATTCTGACTCTTACGTGATGCTCTGGGCTTCTGAGCCCCTTCGCAAGTGATCAGTGCTGCTCTCCAAGGGCAGGCGGTGGCATTTGTCTTCACTGTGTTCTTTCTCCAAATTTGATTTCTTTTTCTTTTTGACTCTTTTTTTGCTTCTAAAACATGTTTTCCTCCAGTGACTTGGGAATGTGTGTATGATTTTCAAACAGAACAAGTTCACAGTTTATGTTTTCTTCTGTTCAACATCAAAAACACCATTGTAAGCTGGAGACATAAAGCAGATTTATCAGCTTCTACAGTCTTTATGTCCAAATATTTCTCTTTTTTCCTCATGTTTTAAAATCATCAGATAGTAAAATTGACTCTATTTTGTTGTAGGGTTTTTTTTGGTGTTTCATTCTAAGAATTTTATCACATCTGTTGATTGATGTGGGCTTCCCAGGTGGCACTATTAGTAAAGAACCCATCAGCCAATGCAGGAGACGTAAGAGATGCAGGTTTGATCCCTGGGTCAGGAATCCCTACAGCGGGCTACAGTTCATCATAGAGTCACAGTCAGACATAACTGAAGCACGCACACACACACATTGACTCATGTCACCACCATCATAAGCAAGACAGAGTTTCCTTCACCTGTTACACTTTTATTCTCAAATCTTTCCTGCACCTCCTATATGACAACCACCATCATATAGGATCAGCTTTCCCAGAAGATGTACAAATGGAATCATATAGCGTGTAATCTCCTGAGTCTGACATTTCCATTAGTGCAATGCATTTGAGATCCATTCACTTTGTAGTATGTTTAAAGAGTTTATTCCCTTTTACAGCTGTGTAGTATTCCATTGTATGAGTGTACAATAGATGTTTATCCATTACCTTCTGAAGGATATTTGGGTAGCTTCCAGTTTGTGGCAATTATAAATAATTTGCTGTACTAATTTGTATATAGGTTTTTGTGTGAATGCGTGTTCATTTTTTCTGGGATAAATGCCTCAGAACACAATTAATCAGATCACATGGTAAACATATGTTTAACTTTATAAGGAATTGCCATACTAAAGAAAAAAACGACTATACCATTTAGCACTCATACTAACACAGTTTACAAGAGTTCCAATTTTTCCACAACCTTTCAAGCACTGAGTATTACTGTCAGTATGTTTCAATTTTAGCCATTTTAATAGATGTGTAGTGCTTTCTCACCTTGGTTTTAATTCACATCTCCCAAATGGCTAATGATGGAGAATATCTTTCCATGTGTTAGCTTCCCATGTTTATATCTACTTTGGTCAAATATCTGTTAAAGCCTTTTGCCCATTTTAAAGATTAAGTTGTTTATTTTCTTACTGTTGAACTTTGAAAATTCTTCATAAATTCTGAATGCAAGTCCTTTGTCAGATATGTGATTTGCAAATATTTTCTCACAGTTCATAGCTTTTATTTTCATTCTCTTAAAAGAGTCTTTGCAAAGCAAAAACACTGAATTTTGATGAAGTGCAACTTACCAATTGTGGTGTCACATCTAATAACTCTTTGTTTACTTCTAGGTTACAAAGGTTTTCTTCAGTTTTTTTTTTCTGAAAGTTTATAGTTTAATCCATGAATTTAGATTTATCATTCATTTAAAGTTAATTTTTATATAGAGGGAATGAGGTTTAAATTTAGTTTCCTTTTTCTTCATGTATATATCTAATTGTTTTAATGCATTGGTTGAAAAGACTATCCTTTCTTCATTGAATTGTCTTTTCATTTTTGTTAAAAAAAAATCAGTTGGCCATGTGGATTGATTTCTGAATTCTCTACTCAGTTCGTTCCACCTGTCTATGTGTCTATCCTTTCACTAATACCACACTGTCTTATTACCATAGCTTTGTTAGTCTTAAAATCCTCTAATTTTTTTTCACCTTTATAATTGTTTTGGCTATTCTAATTCCTTTGCCTATTTACATAACAGTTAGAATCAGATTGTTTATATAGTTAAGGTATTCTGCTAGGATTTTGACTGGAATTACACTATGTTTCAATTTGGGGATAATTGGCATCTTTACTATATTGAGTATTCTTTAACATAATATGTCACTCCATTTATTTTTGTCTTCTTTGATTTCTTTCACCAATTTTTTGTATTTTGCAGCATATAGAACAGGTATGTGTTATTTAGAAGAGTGTTTCTAGTTTCCAAGAGTTTGCAGATTTTTCTGATATCTTTCTGGTATTGATTTCTAGTTTAATTCTGTTTTGGTCAGAGAACATACTTTGTATTATTTCAATTCCTTTCAACTTGTTAAGGTTTGTTTTGGCCAAGAATATGGTCTATATTGGTGAATTTCCCATGGGTACTTAAGAAAGAATATTTCATATGTAATCACTGGATAGGAATATCCTATATATGTCGATTAAATGTAGTTGGAAGATAACACTGTTTAGGTGTTTTATGTCCTTGCTGATTTTTTGTGTACTACGTCTATGGATTACTGAGAGAGAAATTCTGAAATCTCAAATAAGAATTGTGGATTTGTCTGCTTTTCCTTTAGTTATATCACTTTTTGTTTCATGTGTTTTGGACCTTCTAAATAAGTGCATCATCACATTTAGAACCACTATTTCCTCCTAGTAAATTGGCCCTTTAATCATGATGTCATTACTCTTTACCCCTGGTAATTTACTCTGCTCAAAGTTTTACACTGCCAGATATTGAAATAGCCACCCCCATTTTCTTTTATTAGTATTTAAATGGTATATCATTTCCCTTTTCAACCTCCCTATATCATTTTGTTTAAGTTTCATATAAACTGCATGTAGTTTGTTCATTATTTTTAACCCATCCACAAAATCTGTGTCTTTTGGTTGGTATATTTAAAACTTTTGCATTTAATATAATCATGGTGAAATTAAGGATACCATTTTATCATTTGTTTTTTGTTCATTTCCTCTATTACTCATTTCTTTTTTCCATGTCCTGACTTCTTTTGAGTTATTTAAACATTTCTAGTGTTTAATTCATCTAATGTGTTTCTATTATATCTCAGTATAATTTTTTAGTGGTTATTCTAGGGATTATAATATACAGACTTCTTGTAGTCTACATAGAATTAACTTTACCACTTCAGGTAGGATGTAAAAATCTTACTACCAAAGAAGTTTCTTTCCAACTGTTTTATATATTATATCTACACTCACTATAAACTTCAGTGACGATATTCTAATTTCTACTTTCAAACATCAAGCATATTTAAAGAACTCGGGAAGAGAAGAATCAGTTCAGTTCAGTTCAGTTCAGTCGCTCAGTCGTGTCCGACTCTTTGTGACCCCATGAATCGCAGCACGACAGGTCTCCCTGTCCATCACCAACTCCCGGAGTTCACTCAGACTCACATCCATCAAGTCCGTGATGCCATCCAGCCATCTCATCCTCTGTCGTCCCCTTCTCCTCCTGCCCCCAATCCCTCCCAGCATCAAAGTCTTTTCCAATGAGTCAACTCTTCGCATGAGGTGGCCAGAGTACTGGAGCTTCAGATTTAGCATCATTCCTTCCAAAGAAATCCCAGGACTGATCTCCTTCAGAATGGACTGGTTGGATCTCCTTGCAGTCCAAGGGACTCTCAAGAGTCTTCTCTAACACCACAGTTCAAAAGCATCAATTCTTCGGTGCTCAGCTTTCTTCACAGTCCAACTCTCACATCCATACATGACTACTGGAAAAACAATAGCCTTGACTAGACGGACCTTTGTTGACCAAGTAATGTCTCTCCCTTTGAATATGCTATCTAGGTTGGTCATAACTTTTCTTCCAAGGAGTAAGCGTCTTTTAATTTCATGGGTGCGCTCACCATCTGCAGTGATTTTGGAACCCAAATAAATAAAGTCTGACACTGTTTCCACTGTTTCCCTATCTATTTCCCATGAAGTGATGGGACCAGATGCCATGATCTTCGTTTCTGAATCTTGAGTTTTAAGCCAACTTTTTCACTCTCCTCTTTTACTTTCATCAAGAGGCTCTTTAGTTCCTCTTCACTTTCTGCCATAAGGGTGATGTTATCTGCATATCTGAAGTTATTGATATGTCTCCCGGCAATCTTGATTCCAGCTTGTGCTTCCTCCAGCCCAGCTTTTATCATGATGCACTCTGCATAGAAGTTAAAGAAGCAGGGTGACAATATACAGCCTTGATGTTCCATGTCCAGTTCTAGCTGTTGCTTTCTAACCTGCATATAGATTTCTCAAGAGGCAGGTCAGGTGGTCTGGTATTCCCATCTCTTGAAGACTTTTCCACAGTTTGTTGTGATCCACACAGTCAAAGGCTTTGGCATAGTCAATAAAGCAGAAATAGATGTTTTCCTGGAACTCTCTTGCTGTTTCGATGATCCAGCGGATGTTGGCAATTTGATCTCTGGTTCCTCTGCCTTTTCTAAAACCAGCTTGAACCTCAGGAAGTTCACGGTTCACCTACTGCTGAAGCCTGACTTGGAGAATTTTGAGCATTACTTTACTAGCATGTGAGATGAGTGCAGTTGTGAGGTAGTTTGAACATTCTTTGGCATTGCCTTTCTTTGGGATTGGAATGAAAACCGACCTTTTCCAGTCCTATGGCCACTGCTGAGTTTTCCAAATTTGCTGGCATATTGAGTGCAGCACTTTCACAGCATCATCTTTCAGGATTTGAAATAGCTCAACTGGAATTCCATCACCTCCACTAGCTTTGTTCGTAGTGATGCTTTCTAAGGCCCACTTGACCTCACATTCTAGGATGTCTGGCTCTAGGTGAGTGATCACACCATTGTGATTATCTGGGTTGTGAAGATCTTTTTTGTACAGTTCTTCTGTGTATTCTCGCCACCTCTTCTTAATATCTTCTGCTTCTGTTAGGTCCATACAATTTATGTCCTTTATTGAGCCCATCTTTGCATGAAATGTTCCCTTGGAATCTCTAATTTTCTTGAAGAGATCTGTAGTCTTTCCCATTCTGTTGTTTTCCTCTATTTCTTTGCATTGATCGCTGAGGGAGGCTTTTTATCTCTCCTTGCTATTCTTTGGAACTCTGCATTCAGATGCCTATATCTTTCCTTTTCCCCTTTCCTTTTTGCTTCTCTTCTTTTCACAGCTATTTGTAAGGCCTCTCCAGACAGCCATTTTGCTTTTTTGCATTTCTTTTCCATGGGGATGGTCTTGATCCCTGTCTCCTGTACAGTGTCACGAACCTCCTTCCATAGTTCATCAGGCACTCTATGTATCAGATCTAGTCCCTTAAATCTATTTCTCACTTCCACCGTATAATCATAAGGGATTTGATTTAGGTTATACCTGAATGGTCTAGCGGTTTTCCCTGCTTTCTTCAATTTGAGTCTGAATTTGGTAATAAGGAGTTCATGATCTGAGCCACAGTCAGCTCCTGGTCTTGTTTTTGTTGACTGTATAGAGCTTCTCCATCTTTGGCTGCAAAGAATATAATCAATCTGATTTCAGTGTTGACAATCTAGTGATGTCCATGTGTGGAGTCTTCTCTTGTGTTGTTGGAAGAGGGTGTTTGCTATGACCAGTGCATTTTCTTGGCAAAACTCTATTAGTCTTTGCCCTGCTTCATTCTGCATTCCAAGGCCAAATTTGCCTGTTACTCCAGGTGTTTCTTGACTTCCTACTTTTGCATTCCAGTCCCCTAGATGAAAAGGATATCTTTTGGGGGTGTTAGTTCTAAAAGATCTTGTACGTCTTCATAGAACCGTTCAGCTTCAGCTTCTTCAGCGTTACTGGTTGGGGCATAGACTTGGATTACCGTGATATTGAATGGTTTGCCTTGGAGACGAACAGAGATCATTCTGTCGTTTTTGAGATTGCATCCAAGTACTGCATTTTGGACTCTTTTGTTGACTGTGATGGCTACTCCATTTATTTTGAGGGATTCCTGCCCGCAGTAGTAGATCATCTGAGTTAAATTCACCCATTCCAGTCCATTTTAGTTTGCTGATTCCTAGAATGTCGACGTTCACTGTTGCCATCTCTTGTTTGATCACTTCCAATTTGCCTTGATTCATGGACCTAACATTCCAGGTTCCTATGCAATATTGCTCTTTACAGCATCGGACCTTGCTTCTATCACCAGTCACATCCACGGCTGTGTATTGTTTTTGCTTTGGCTCCATCCCTTCATTCTTTCTAGAGTTATTTCTCCACTGATCTCCAGTAGCATACTGGGCACCTACTGACCTGGGGAGTTCCTCTTTCAGTATCCTATCATTTTGCCTTTTCATACTGTTCATGGGGTTCTCAAGGCAAGAATACTGAAGTGGTTTGCCATTCCCTTCTCCAGTGGACCACATTCTGTCAGACCTCTCCACCATGACACGCCCATCTTGGGTGGCCTCACAGGCATGGCTTAGTTTCATTGAGTTAGACAATGCTGTGGTCCTAGTGTGATTAGATTGACTAGTTTTCTGTGAGAATGGTTTCAGTGTGTCTGCCCTCTGATGCCCTCTTGAAACACCTATCGTCTTTCATGGGTTTCTCTTACCTTGGGCATGGGGTATCTCTTCATGGCTGCTCCAGCAAAGTGCAGCCTCTGCTCTTTACCTTGGATGAGGGGTGTCTCCTCACCACCGCCCTTCCTGACCTTCAACGTGGGATGGCTCCTCTAGGCCCTCCTGTGCCCAGGCAGCCACCGCTCCTTGGACATGGGGTTGATCCTCCCAGCCACCGCCCCTGACCTGGGGCGTGGGGGTTGCTCCTTCCGGCCGAAGCCCTTGGCCTTGGGCACTGGGTGGCTCCTCTTGGCCTCCACCCCTGACCTCGGACACGGGGTGGCTCCTCTCGGGCCCTGCCTCTGGCCTCGGAAGCGGGGTAGCGCCTCTCGGACATCGCCCCTGACCTCAGACGCGGGTTAGCTCCTCCCGGCCACCGGCCCTGACCTCGGACGTGGAGTAGCTCCTCTTGGCTGTGCTTAGTGCGCCGGCCGGTCGCAGCTGCCTGCGCTTAGTATTTACCATTTTTGTTGCACTTTCCTCATTCCTTATGTTCCACGTTTCCTTCTGGTATCATTTCTCTTCTGCATCTATAGAATTTCTTTTCATTCTTTCAGAGTAGATCTGCCACCAATAAGTTCTTTATTTTTCCTGAAAATGTTTTTATTTCACCTGATTCATCCTGAAGGATATCTTCAGTAGTTATGGAATTCTAGGTTCACAGGTTTTTTCCCTCAAATATTTCTTTGGATAGTCTCTGTGAATGTGTGTGTACGCATGTGCATGCCCAGCCACTTCAGTCGTGTCTGACTCTTTGCGACCATATGGACTGTAGCCCACCAGCCTCCTCTGTCCATAGGATTCTCCAGGCAAGAATGCTAGAGTGGGTTGCCATTTCCTCCCCCAGGGGATTTTCCAGACCCAGGGATAGAACCCATGTCTCCTGTGTCTCCTGCATTGCAGGCATATTCTTTACCACTGAGCCACCAGGGAAGCCCAGATAGTCTCTAATATACACTAAATCTTAAGAATGTTGAAATTGCTTTTAGGGACCCAGAACCTGTTCCATTTTGACTTCTTATCAAAAGGAGATATATATTGAATAGATATTCAAATATAGTATGTCTTTGTACTTCTACATTTGCCCTCAAGATCTCAGAGCTGAAAAGCTGCCATAGCATATATAAAATGTTCACTTATGATGAGCTGTTGAGCCAACATAGCTCAAAATCACAACCTGTCACTACTTTCATTAATTTGGTCTTTCACAATTAACTAAAAAGACATATTGACTTTCTTATTACAGTTTCAGTTCTCATTTCACTTGATTTCCCCATCCTGTTATAATCACACCATCATCATTACCCTGGCTAGAGACCACTAGTTTGCAAGTTAAAATAATCTTCATTAATAATATCTACCATCTCCTCCCACATTAGGCTTTGAATTAAATAAAAATTCATAAGCTAATCATAGCAAAACTTTTGACCATTTAGACATTTATTGAAGTAACAGGAAATAGTCATATACCTTTTTGAAAGACTAAGAAAATATCAATTCTAGCTTACATTATATCTTGACTCCATATACTGTCCTCAAGATATATTTCTCCCTTGTAAGTTGAGATTCTTACCTGGCCACAAACAACTTCCTCAAATCACTTCTGCCCCATTCACCTCGAGAGTTTCCGTTTGGTCTTTAGGACTCAACTCAAAATGTCACCTCCTTACGAAGGCTTCCCTTCACTTCCTCTTTCCCCACTGTGGTAAGGCAGAATAGTAGCTCCCACAGAGATGCCCATGCCCTAATCCTGGGAACCTGAAAATATGTTACTTTTCAGATGACACCACCCTTATGGAAGAAAGTGAGGAAGAACTAAAGGGCTTCTTGATGAAAGTGAAAAAGGAAGGTGAAAAAGTTGGCTTAAAGCTCAACATTCAGAAAACGAAGATCATGGCATCCAATCCCATCACTTCATGGCAAATAGATAGGAAAAGGGCTCCAAAATCACTTCAGATGGTGATTGAAGCCATGAAATTAAAAGATTCCTTGGAAGGAAAGTTATGACCAGCCTAGACAGCATATTAAAAAGCAGAGACATTACTTTGCCAGCAAAGGTCAGTCTAGTCAAGGCTATGGCTTTTCCAGTGGTCATGTATGGATGTGAGAGTTGGACTATAAAGAAAGCTGAGCACCAAAGAATTGATGCTTTTGAACTGTGGTGTTGGAGAAGACTCTTGAGAGTGTCTTGGACTGCAAGGAGATCCAACCAGTCCATCCTAAAGAGGATCAGTCCTGGGTGTTCATTGGAAGGACTGATGTTGAAGCTGACACTCCAATACTTTGGCCACCTGATGCAAAGAGCTGACTCATTTGAAAAGACCCTGATGCTGGGATAGATTGAGGGCAGGAGGAGAAGGGGACGACAGAGGATGAGATGGTTGGATGGCATCACCGACTCAATGGACATGGGTTTGGGTGGACTCCTGGAGTTGGTGATGGACAGGGAGGCCTGGCGTGCTGTAGTTCATGGGATAGCAAAGAGTCGGACATGACTGAGTGACTGAACTGAACTGAACTGAACTGAACTTCATGTCAAAAGGAACTTCTCAGTTGTGATTAGGTAAATGACCTTGAGATGGGGAGATTACCCTGAATTATTCAGGTGGACTTAGTCTAACCACATGAGTCTTTAAAATTAGAGAAACTTTCCTGGGTCAGAGAGGTACAACATTGCCATTTTGAAGATGGAAGAAGGGATCCATGAACCAACACATCTGGGCAACCTTTAAAAGTTGGGAAAGACAAGGAAAGGGTTCTCTTCTAGAAAGGAATGCAGTCCCACTGACATCTCAAATGTGGCTCAATGACATCTGTATCAGACTTCCAACTTACTATATGGTTTATATTGTATAAATTTGCACAGTGTTATGCCATTAAGTTTGTGATCATTTGTTACCGCAGCAGTAGAAAACTGATACTAGGTTGGGTTAAATGTCCCTTCTATAACCTGTTTTACTCTCCACACATACTGCTAATAATATGTTCATACACCTATCATGCAGTATTGATAGCACCTGCTTGCTTGTCCTCTTGTAACAGACTGTGAATGCCTTGAAAGCAAGTATAGGTACTATGTGGAATGTGGTTAAATCTGAATTCATTCATTCATCACACAAAACAGCTACTGAGTCATTCCCTCACACCTGGGACAGACTCTGATAATGACAATGAATATTAACACCACTTTTTCATTCCAATCCTTCTCCTGCCTATGATTTTTCATTAAAGAAATGGAACAAGAATCAGGCATAATAAAGATGGGTGACTTTACCCAGACGTGGACCTGAACGACATTCACAGCTTTATATCCAGCAGCCAAAGGACATTAAAGACATATTTGTATCCACAAAATATTTCCAGTGAATCAGTGAGGTTATTTGGGGAAATATGATGGTCCAAGGAGAAGGAGGAGAAACTGAAGAAAGAAAACGCAATTGCTTATTTTCCCACAAAGATTGTCAGGCAGGAGGCATCAAGCAGTGTTACCCATGACACCATCAGACAGATGACTATTTCCAAGCCAAGTTATGAATCATGTTAGTGCTGTCCGTCCAAGAAGCAGACGCGATGAGACCGACTTTGGAATGAATTTGTGTGCTTGCTGGCTTTTTGCAAGAGGCACCGACCGGTCGCCCCTGTCAGCACCAGGTCTAGGAGTGATCAGCTCTCTTTCACCCACTTTCTCCCTCTTCACCTGCTATACTTTTAAAGCAGGAGAATGCCTGCCTCCACCCCAGTTGCAATTAAAATCCTTGAAGTGGCATTTTTAATAGGGATGTGAAAATGAAAGTGAAAGTGCTAGTCACTCAGTAGTAACCAACTTTTTGCAACCCCAAGGACTGTAGCCCACCAGGCTACTCTGTCCCTGGAATTCTCCAGGCAAGAATCCCAAGAAAAAGAATTGCCATGCCCTTCTCCAGGGAATCTTCCTGATCCAGGAATCAAACCCAGGTCTTCCACATGGTGGGCAGATTCTTTACCATCTGAGCCACCAAGGAAGTCTTATAGGGATATACTCAACCTTTAAAAAATAATATATACACTTCAGACTTGGCATCTCACCCTTTATTAAACTGAGAACACTCCTGGAAAGTTACCCAGGAATGTAATTCCTATTTCATCATTTGCACCTATCTCATTCTCCTATTTTCAGCCTAATCTCCTACTTTCAGCCCTGATAATTGAGGAATCAAATATATAGGCCTGGTTAACTCTTTTGAAGAGGGGTTTGTGTGTTACTCTGGCTTATCACATAATTTTCCAGAAATTAAACATAGGTATCTGTTTGGTGCTAGGTTATAAAACCTTTCACAAACACTGCAAAAGGAAATAAATTCTGGTCAGATTTGTTAACCAAGGGGACCCTAAGACATGAGGGAGGGGGAAAAAATCCCTTGGTACTGTATTTTTATTGAAACTGATCCCAATGTGGCACAAAGAGAGTGAGTGAGTCAGGCCAAATATATCATGGTGTCTAGGTCTCATCAACTCCTCCCAGACTGTGTTTCCTGTACTGTAAAATCAATTTGGTCCTGGTTCACAGTATTGATTAGGAAGATGGCTGAAATGATTGTATCTTCCAGACTCAGTCTCAGAAACTGCAAGCAGACCAAAATCCAATCAGGTATTTCATTAATTCTCTACCTTTTTCTTTTACTTTTTTGTTTGTTTGTTTAATCTCCAGCACCACCCATGATCTTGAAATCCCTTATCTCTTTCTTTTTCTGGATTCCTGCTGTCTTGACTTATATTTTACATGGTAAGATTTTCAATTAGCCCAGTGCTGGACTGCAGTCAGCCAGGTCAAAGTTTCTTTCAGAAATTCCTTTCCCTAATAAATAGGCTGATAAAAATACCACTATTGGAATATTACATTTTTAATCTCATATCCAGGCATATTTTATGCTTTTTTTTATCCCAACTTGTTAATGTATTTGTCTCAAAGGCTGTGGAGACCATCTCTAAATGGTGGTCATTCCCAGACACTTCCTGGAAGATGGCTTGATTTTTCCATCTTAAAGATTTTGCCCTTTGTGCCATGTAGCAATCATAATGAAGTAGATTATGCTGCAATTTTTTAAAAACCTAAAATCAGAGTGTTTTATAAGAACAGAGATTTATTACTCTTGCTACATGCCCCTTGCTGGTTGACAGTGAAGGGCTCTCACTGTAGCCACTGAGGGCGAAACCCAGGCTGACAGAGTAGCCGCCATCTCACCATTACAGTGGAAAGGAGACCTCTAGAGTCTCACACAGACACATATCAAATGCTCCAGGCCTGTGTGATGAATATCACTTCCGTTCACAACTTACTGGCTTCAACCAAGCACAAACAAATGAGGAAGCACATTCTACCCTTTCCAGTAAGGTAGAGACTGAAAATATTTGACAACGATAATGACAATCACGTGCTGCTATAAGAATTTGTGCTTTGATGTAGCCACTTCCTTGATCCATAAATTATCAAATGCATGCCTTGCCCATTGTACGAGTACTTATCATAACTTTCAAGACATCTTAGGTGATGGCATATGTTGTCAAAATATATGTTTCTGTTTTTTCATATTTAAACCGCCTCTCTTTCTCCATTGTCACTTTTCCCAACACACACACACACCCCCACCCCCATCTAACTTTCATCTAACTTCAAGAGATTCCTAACTAGTCTCCTTGTTTTCATCCTTATCCTCCAAAGGCCACTTCCTCACATAACACTTAAGTGTTTCTTTTCACAATCTAAATCAGATCAAGTCTTCTACTTAAGACCTTCTAATTTCTTCCCATCAAACAACAGAATACAAACTCTTTACCGTGGCCTATGAGAGCTCCACCCTGCCTACCTCTTCAGCTTCACCTTTCACCATTTCATCTTGCCAACCTGCTCCAGCCACAATAGTCTCCTTTTTGATCCTCAAATAAGCCAAACTACTTTGTGCATCCAAACCTTTGCATTAAGACTTCCTTCTGTTTAGAATGCTCTCTCCCCAGTTCTTCGCATGGCTGACACCTCTTGCCACTCAGGTCTTATATCAGTGTATCACCTACAGAGACTATCCCTGATCACACAATCTAAAATAGTACTCCTTCCAATCAGTAACTATTATTCACTCAGTTAATAAATATTTAAGTGTCAACTATGTGCTAGATAATATTTTAGATACTTAGATATATTCATGAAGAGAAAACAAACAAGTATGCTTTCTCCAATGGGGGGTGATATACAATATATAGTAAATATATTAAATAAGTATGTCATATATTTTATTAAAAGATAGGAAAAAGGGTGGAAAGGGAGGAAAGTGGGGGAGAGAGAGAGAGACAGAGGGAGGAAAGGTGGGAAGGAAGGAAAACAGACCAAGGTAGAACATACTTGAATAGGCTCCTGCTGGCCAAAGTCAGAAAAATATTGAACACCATTGTGTTTAAATTCTGCCACTTCAATGTGATTTGTACCTCAGGGTAATCCAAGTTTATAATTAAACTGCGAGAAGAAGTTTCTCCCTATAAAAATACTTCAGCTAATCAATAAAGCAGGAATGATAGAATTTGAGTGTCATCATGCTCCAGCGTTTCTGTCTGAATATTTGCTGTGGGAGCTGTCTTGTGCCTTATGCAATATTTAGCAGCTTTTCTGGCTCTACTCACCAGATGCTGATAATTGTCTCCAGACATTGCCAAATGTTCCCTGCAAGGAAAAGTCACCCTGCCTGAGAACCACTGGTCTAGGAAACAAGTATCAGAGGCAGTTTACATGACAAAATGAGAGATAGACAGACATGATGTGCTTTCTGATGGAAGTACAAAATAAAAACTACAAAATAATCTTTGTTGTTAGACACTAAAACACCATCTCATTATTTATAGATTCCATGTTTATAATTTCGCCTACTCACAAAAATGTGTTTGTAACCCCAAATCAAATTAATGCTTTTGCAGTTATTCATGGACATTCACAGAGTAGCAAAGTATTTGAGTCACCTAACACAGAAGATCCGGCTGAGGTTAGACAAGGCAGTGATCTGCTTCCTTGTTTCAGCTTTCATGACTGTGAACAAGAGGCTTTTCCATGGTCAATTCAGTGTCACAGTTTCATACTTTTTGTGGGTGATTTTCCTATTCAAAACAGCCCGCAAGTGTAGTGCTGATGTGACTATTGAGAAAATACATTTGTTAGATATGCTTCATTCAGGCCTGACTTATAGTATTAATAGCTGTGGGCCATGATTTCAATGCTAATGAATCTACAACATTTATTAAATAAGATGCCTTTAAATAGAAACACACACAAACAAGGTTATGTATTGACTAGTTGATGAAAATCTTGTGAGCAGAGGCTCACAGAGTCCTAACTCAATCTGACATTTCCCTGAGGAGCAATGGCTCAGTGGTTATTAATTCAGTGTTCATAGCAACTTTATAGAACAAAACTACCCAAATAATGAGAACCGACCGTATAACAAATATAATTATATGATTTTGTATTTCCACACTTTGATCTTGTAGAAAATAATTTTCCAGTTGGCACTTAATGTTGTCCTTAAATAGCTATCTAATCCATGTATATATAATACATCATACATGTACTTATAAATGTATATGTAATGCTTACAAAACAAGTTATTCTAAATCATAAAAAAAAATTTACTGAATAACAAAGTTATATGACTCTGGACTTGCTTCAGAATAATCTGGGGAGTTGAGCAGTGAATGAGGGTAGATGAAACAAGACTGGTGATAGTTGAAAACCATTCAAATTGGGTGATGATATATGGAGCTTCATTATACTCTACTCTTGTAAATGTTTAAAATTTTTCCATAATAAACAAGTTTTTAAAAATAGAGCAAAAATAAAATAGGGATTTCGGGAAGCAGTCATCAGAAGTTAACAATTTTTATTAAGATGATCCGGATAGGTCTTGTTGAAAAGATGATGTGTTTTTAAAAAATGAGAAAGTTGGCCATATAGAGAGTTGGAACAAAAGCAATTTCAGCAGAAGAAACAGTCAGTGCAAAGGCTGTGAGGCAAAGTATATCCTATATATTCAAGGTGTTGCAAAGAAACCAATGACCAGTGAGTGGAATAGAGTGAGCAGAAGGAGATGACACTGGAGAGGTGAAGAGAAGTCAAACCAGTCCTTGTAAGGGCTTTGACTTTTATTCTGGATTGGCTGGGCACTGGAGGATTTTATGCTCATCCGGCCTCCGTTCATTCTAAACTCTAGACTGTGAGGAATCTGAAATAAAAGCAAAGAGACCCAGAACATTGCAGCAACCCAAGTTAAGAAATGACGGTAACTGGGGCCGTAGGTGGAGAAGGCAATGGCACCCCACTCCAGTATTCTTGCCTGGAAAATCCCATGAATGGAGGAGCCTGGTAGGCTGCAGTCCATGGGGTCGCTAGGAGTCAGACACGACTGAGCGACTTCACTTTCAGTTTTCACTTTCATGCATTGGAGAAGGAAATGGCAACCCACTCCAGTGTTCTTGCCCGGAGAATCTCAGGGACGGGGGAGCCTGGTGGGCTGCCGTCTACGGAGTCACACAGAGTCGGACACGACTGAAGTGACTTAGCAGTAGCAGCAGCAGGGCCATAGGTCGGAGAAGGCAATGGCACCCCACTCCAGTTCTCTTGCCTGGAAAATCCCATGGACGGAGGAGCCTGGTAGGCTGCAGTCCATGGGGTCGCTAAGGGTCGGACACGACTGACCGACTTCACTTTCACTTTTCACCTTCATGCTTTGGAGAAGGAAATGGCAACCCACTCCAGTGTTCTTGCCTGGAGAATCCCAGGGATGGGGGAGCCTGGTGGGCTGCCGTCTATGGGGTCACACACAGCTGGACACGACTGAAGTGACTTAGCAGCAGCAGGGCCATGGGTGGTAGCAGTGGAAGCAGTAATAAGTGGTTGATTCTAGATATATTTTGAAAGTAGAGTTAACAAGAAGACCAAACAATTGAATGTGGGAGAAGAGAAAAAGAAAGGATCAAGATTTTAGACCTCAGGAACGATACTTGGGGGCCATTTTAAACAGCAAAATCACCCAAGGAAAGTACAATAATGTGACACTCATAAACTCATGTGGAGAGGAAAGTATTTGCAAAATACGGATGTAGCCGCCGTTAGAGATGAGTTAGTTATGTCCAGTAAATTATTTACATGAGTACAAATAAAACCTGCTCTTTGTTCCATGTGTGCTACACACTTGACACATGGGGCGCATTCCTTCCAACACTCGCAGCATATCCAAGGCTCAGGAGGGCAAGAGGCTTCTCCTGAGTCACAGGGCAACTCAAGGACAGAGTCAGCTGCAAAACCAACATTTCTCTGGGCACCAAGCAAATGCCTTCTCCAGAATAACTCATTTGTTTGAAAATTAGTATTTTAAGTATGGCAAAGAAGATAACTTTCAATTAATAAAAACGATTAAATAGGAATACCCATCTCGTGCCAGATAAGAGGACTCAGTTTTACTTAAAAGATAGCTTATTTAAAAGCATTAACCATTTATATGCCACAGGGCCACATTGAATGTTGACTTTGGACATTAAAAGGTCCTGCTTCCAATTCTGCCCTTGTTTTGCTAGTCTAATACTCAGACATTCACGCCCACTCAGGTTTGCTTGTCTTTCTCATCAGAACAGCCTGTACTCTCCTTTCTGGACCTTGCCGTTCTGCAGCTAAAGACAAATGTCTAAGACCAAGCCCAGAGAAGTGCAAAAGCACCTGATACAATACCAGTGGCTCATCCACCTCTGCCCATGGGAGGGCTTGATGGATGGCTCTAGATGACATTCAGAATGGGCACCAGCTCTCAGAAAAAGGGTTTTGAACAGAGCCTTTTGGATACACAGACTAGGCAAGTTCCTGGTGGACTTACATCAGTTGTCAAGAGTAAGTTGGAAGTTCTGGGAAAGGAATAACATTAACAAAGTATTTTTTTTAAAAAAACTAACCAAGAAAATGTAATATGTTAAATTAATTGATGTATTGGTACCAGACAATAAACTGTGATGCTTGAATGTCCCTGACCAGATAATTATAAAAGAAGTTTGTAAAATGATGTCAGAAAGGCTATCAGCTATTACCAAAAGATGGTAGGAGCTGAGGTAAGACCCAGGCCCAGTTTATTCCCTTCTCCAAATCTGTTACCAAATATTGTTATAGTAATAGCATTATGGCAAAATTTAGCTCCAACTCTGCTCCCAAATCAGGTACCCAATGGTTCTGAGCATTTTGCATTTCAGAATGCAGGACACTAAAACAGCTTTTCTTTACACTGTAATGAACTACTCTCTAAAAGACTTCAATTTAGGTCTCAAACTTCAATTTAGGCCTCAAACTTCCTTATCACAACTTCTAGAAAATGTTTCTACAGTCATTACAGTACATTGTTAGGGGGACAAAAATGAGACTTACTAATGACAATTTCAAAACTTGTCTGTGACATAAAGCATTCACTCAACAATCATTTGCTGCCTAAATCCCATGTGCTGGGCATAGTCTGGACACCTAAACAACAAATGTGACTGTGATGTGGTCCTTGCTCTCAAGAAGTTTCCAAAGTTGTGGTGGAAACAAAAAATTACAATTTTATATGAAAAGAACTATAATCGATTTAGGCATAGTGGTTTAAGGGAGCTGCACAGAAAGCATGAGTTGAGAGTGATGCTGATGTTGGAGATGACAGGATTATTTGGGATTAAATTATAATTCTTCTACTAAGTACATCTCTAGTCCCATGACTTTTGCCAATGAAACCCAAGATATTCACACTGAGGAGGGCTGTGTAGTATGAAATATCCACATTTGCTGATAAAACTGATAGTAAAAACTCAAGTAAATGCTTACTGATTGAATTGCTACAAACTGGCTATAACATCTTCCCACCAAGAAATCAGAGTACACTGGTGATTCTACTGATAAGTAAAAGTCAAACCACTGGCATTAATTCCTTAGTATTTAATCTCTCCTTCCCAAGAAATGCTCCCCTCCATCATTCCTTATCTCAAAGAATGACACCACCACCACCCAAGACAAAAACCTAGGAGTAATACTGACCATCTCACTCTCAGTCTTTGTCGCTAATCCGATACCAAGTCTGCCTCCAGTTTCACTCCCCACCTCTTGGTCCCAGCCACCAGGACCACTGGCCTTATAACCTGTCCACGTCCACTACTGGTCCTCCTCCATCAGTCTATTCTGCTTTTTAAAATCTGTAAAACTGATGTGTTCAAAGTTTAAATCAGATCTAACTGCTCACTTGCTTAAAACTATGACTAACTCCCCATTGCTTTCAGAATACTGTCCAAGACCTTCAACACAGCCCCAAAGTCCTATGTGATCTGGCAGCTTCCAGTTGTATCACCTCCTTCATTGTTTGCACTATAACCCACTGGTATTCTCCAGCTTCTCCAAGAATCCAAACTTTACCCTGCCACAGGAGCTTTTCACACCCTCTTTCCTCTGTCTAGAACTGCTGCTGCTAAGTCATTTTAGTCGTGTCCGACTCTATGAGACCCCATAGACGGCAGCCCACCAGGCTCCTCTGTCCCTGGGATTCTCCAGGCAAGAATACCAGAGTAGGTTGGCATTTCCTTCTCCAATGCATGCATGCATGCTAAGTTGCTTCAGCGTGTCCGATTCTGTGCAACGCTATGGACAGCAGCCCACCAGGCTCCTCTGTCCACAGGATTCTCCAGGCAAGAATACTGGAGTGGGTTGCCATTTCCTTCCCCTATCTAAATCCAGCCCTACTTTAGCCCTCAAGTCCCCTTTCATTTCCTAGGAAATTTTCTCTGGCTCTTCCTTTGGACCTGCCCTTCCTACTCCCTGACGCTTGCCCTCTCGCAACTCTCAGTGCATCCCATCACTGGGATATAATGTCTGTATCAATTACAGCTTCTAATTTTACACTTTGTGATTATTTGAATAATATCTGTCCCCCGTCCTCCCCAGACTGTAAGCATCATGAAGCCAGGGACCATATCTAGCCCATGGTATGCCTACAATAAACATTTACTGAACCACTCTATCTCTCAACGTATGGAAGGTGACGAAAGCTCATGGCAAGTCTACATATACAATTTCCAGTGATCAATTGATATGCAATAAGTAAAAAGTCATAAGGTATATGGTGTGTGCATGAGGGGGCCTCTTGATTAGAAAAGTGTCCTTAGATAACAGAAAAAAAGTTATACATGCATGCATGTTGGGGAAGAGGAGTGCAAAAGAACTGAGGGCCAGCTGCTTCTATAGCCTATGAGCTGGGTGACTTTAGGATATGTCACTTAACCTCTCAATCAGCTTTCTCATCTATAAAACTAGAAGTAAAAACACTTCCCTGCCCACCTCACATGACATGTTGAAGGAGAAGCTTCTATGTCAAAGTAAAAGATCTCTACAAAAGTAAGAGGCCGTGATCATATAGCAATGGAAATATTATCTTATTTTCACTCTTTGAATGTTTCACACCATTTGCCTCTGGGGATAACTCCGGATATTTATTCCTTGCAGAGCTAATGACTTGTCCTGTTGGACAGACTAGGTCTGACCAAATTTTCCAGTGAATCACCGTGGCTGGTGGAAGCTCTCCATAGGGCAGGTGCCACTTCACAGGACATTACCCTTTCCAAGCATTCAAGAGCGATTGGTGAAAACAGTTTCTGAAGGTGGACAAGCTAAATCTTTCTGACCTCCACACTCATGCATCCTTTGGAAAGCAGAGTGCTATTGAAACAAAGTCAAGAGGAATGAAATGTTCTTTAAAAGAAATCAAATTCAAATGCTTACAGAGACAGGCAGATAAGGGTTAAAGGCAACCTGGGTTAGGGGCTAAAGACACTACGGCACACTGGATAAGAGGGGACTACATAAAATATTGTCCAAACCAAAGAGAAAAGGGATGTTATCCATAATTATGCTAAGGAAATTGGCATCAACCAGGCTGTGCCAGGCAAACCAGGATATACAGTCACTCTGACTAGGCAACAGGACTTGCTAGGCTCCAGTTAACATCAAAACTCCAAACTATTATTGACAACTATTCCCATTTTTCAAAAGAATCTGTTTCTTTCTTTTGAAAGTCCAACTTTTAGAAGTTGGATTTTTTGGTAAATTTTTCTGCTTTGAAATGTTGATTGATAACAACTTTTTTTTAACACTAAGTATACCACACAAAACATCTATTTAGGCAGCCAGCTGATTACCTCTGTCTGTATTTTCTTCATCATTATTCACCATCATCACCACTCTACAAAGAGAACCGTGTCTGTATCACCTTCTGCTGCAGAAAGAATCTTTGGTGAACACATTAATGAGCAGGAATCTGAAAAGCCACCTCCCAGCCACCCAACAGATGTTCTCATAAGTACTACCTCTTTTAAATTATCCAATATTGTGGAGTAGGGATTCTTAATATCCTCCACTTAACAGGAGACAAATCAGAAGCTTGATGTAACAAAATGATTTATATTTCTCAAAGAGCAGACCTGGGATATAAAGTCATTAATTTTTCATAACTAACAAATTTAGAAAAACTTAAAAGGATAAGAAGCAGAAGGCTAGAGAAAAGAGTAGTGTTAAAACCACAAAGAAAGGAGTGAGAGAGAAGTAATTTTGACTGTCAGGCAAATAACTGGGTTTTAGTATTTGCTGAATAAATGAATGAACATGTTTGTAAATTTTCAATTTCTGTGCTGGCATCTGTCAAGTGAAAGAAAATGTATTTGAAGTTAGATCACTTATATTTGCACATCATCTTCACTGTGTACTAGAATGTGAATTTTGGTAGATATTTAACATTTCCAACCTCCATCCTTCACCTATGAAATGGACATAGCATCTACTTAGAGGATTGTTTTAAGACATAATTGGAACAGTATTTATTAAATGACTTGCACAGTGTGTGGCACATAGGAAAAAAGTCAATGGATGTTTCCTTTCTCCTCGTCCTCTTGGGAGGAAAGAAGATATCCCTTGTTTTCCTTTTCCTATTGACTTTATTAGTTTTGTATAAGCACCACTTACCTCCATCAAGTGTGCATGCATGCATGCATGCATGCCAAGTCACTTCAGTCATGTCCAACTCTTTGTGACCCTATGGGCTTCAGTTCTTCAGGCTCCTCTGTCCAGGGGATTTTCCAGGCAAGAATACTGGAGTGGGTTGCCAAGCCCTCCTCCAGGGGATCTTCCACCCCAGGGATCGAACCCACATCTCATGTCCCCTGCACTGGCAGGCAGGTTCTTTTACCACTAGGGCCATCTGGTGAGTCTCCATCAAGTGTATCTCTATCCAAATCTTTTGTATTTACTTTCTTCCCTTTAACTGAATCTGGTTTGCCCCTAACAGGGCTTTTCTCTCTGCCTGCTTCCATGAAGGCGTTTTGCCTCTGGGCTGGAAGTGACGGGGTAGGAGGTTGATATTCTCTAGGCTCCCCGTTGCTGATTTCAGGTGAAGAGTACACACTCTTCATTCATCTATGATACTGCAAGCCCTTCAGGAGCTAGACTGTATCCCACTGATGGTCCGACACCCCACTGTGGGGTGGGGCAGGGGAGGGTTTCGCCATCAGTAGACCATCAGTAGATGTGTGCTGAGTGACTGAACTTGTCTTACAAACTATTTAAATCCTTCTCTTATAAATCCCAAGAATAGGCTAGATTTAGAGTTGTCCATTAATTATAGAGAAGTTCAATATTAGTGGGTAATTAATAAGGACCGTCCAGTTCTTAAGCTTATTATGTGGAAGAATAAACATATGTATTAAGAAATTCATCTTTCTTAATTATTGTAGATGCACTGATTTATGAATATGATGGGTATAAAGAGTCTAGCCAACTGTTCATATCCATCATAAAAATACATTTTACCAAGGAATAATAGCATTGAAAGGCATAGAACACCTTATAAAGGCAATTTCACTGTCAGTACGTATTTCAGAGAGTATAGCCATTAAAACTACCCTGCAGTGAATGATAAGGGAGATCAGTTACATTAATTTTGTAAGAGTCAAATGCTACTCACATTCATAAAAACCTCTAACGGAAGAGCACATTCTTCCAGCAAGGTGGGGTCATTATCAGAATGGTTTAGCACCTGCATACCCAGGTCTCACAGTGGAACTGCTCTCATCTGATGCTCATTCCACGC
This sequence comes from Capricornis sumatraensis, assembly GCF_032405125.1. Taxonomy (NCBI): domain Eukaryota; kingdom Metazoa; phylum Chordata; class Mammalia; order Artiodactyla; family Bovidae; genus Capricornis; species Capricornis sumatraensis. Next base: position 194,540,093 of record NC_091069.1, on the reverse strand, counting down.
TTGTAGAGTCAAGACGGTGGCAAAGCAAATAACTCCCATGACAGTGGATGCTCCTCAAGATGTACTCCCATTAGGCCCCTGACACATCACTACCCTACCCATGGGAATAATGATCATTTTCTGTTCAAGGTGAAAATGAAAGCAAAATTTTATATGGCTGCTTTGTTTAGATGTTCTGAGACAGGAGCAAGGATGTTACTAAAGCCCTATTCAGGCAGATCTGTCACCAGCATAATCAACATCTTCCAGCCGATAACAGAGGCTCATTCTCAGAGCCTCCCTGCACAGCAACAAGGCAGTCAATGAAATGCCCTTGTCGATGGAGCAAATGGGAGTATAATGGAGACTGTCAAAAATGTCCCTGAAGTGATACAGGAAGACAAACATAGCTGAGGTACTCAGCATATGGCTGGGGAAGAGAGAATCCCTGAAAGAGTTTTGAGCTGATGGCCTCACACACCTTGCAATATTTTTTTCAATATGGCTGTGGGGTGACATCTTCCATCACTGTGCTCTGGGATATGCTGGCCAAGAAGTTTCCAACCCCGACCTGACACAGGGGACTGGGCATTTGGGAGGAAGGCCCTGGGCCTTGTGCAGGTGTGTCTCACCTATGCTGAACCTGTGTGGCATTCAGGGCAGGGTACACTGCATGATTTTTGGAACCTGGGGTTCTTACAAGAAATAGCATTTCAAGGGACTACTAGGACCAAGCCTGGTCTGCAGATTGAGTGGTATGCCTTGAGGGAAAGTAAAGGGGAGATAAAACTTTAGATGTGACTACTGTGTGCTCCACAGAGGTGCAGCAGAGTATGCAGAAAGGCAGTCCGGGGGGCTGTGGCCATATAAGGCACAGTGCTCTTCCTCTCAGCACATGCCCTATCCCCAAATTTCCAGCCCCAACTAAGGAGTTACAAGTGTCTAAATACATGAGCATAATAAATCAACTTTAGAATGATGAACATAAATGCATAAAGTTATTATCAAGATAAAAACAAACAAAAATTATAACAGTAAACTATCAAAGCCAATAAGCTGTGGCTTATTGGATGATATTCACCCCCAACATCTCTACTCCAACACTCCCTCGCCATCCTCTCTTTATAGCTCCATCCTCCAAGGTTACAGAGGCTCAGAAACTCAGAGCAGCAGAGCTTTCTCATCTTCTGAAATTTCCCCAAGAAAAAACAAACATAGACTCTCAAGTGCTACTACAAGTGACAGGAATCCCCAGGCTCCTGTTGTGTTGACAAAATTCTGCAGGCACAAACGGACTTGGGCAGAGAGGGCCCTGGTTACTGTAATTCTTTAATAGTGACATTTTCCAATCACAGCATCACAGAGATCACCAAATTCCTCTGACAGGAGACCATTCTGACAGCAAACTGTTTAAGTCATCCCCAGAGTGAGGAGGGGGAAACAAACACAAAACACAAAAGCCTGCACAACAATACAGCCTGAAAGGCTGGCTTTTCATTTACTTCTCTCTCTGGAGCTCATGGCGCTATAAGCTTCAGCATTAAATTTTAAGCATTTAATGCCTGAGGATCAAGGGAAAGCCAGAGAAGTGTTCAGAGTCATCGACCGCTGGTCTTGCTGTGAATTTTCAGCAAGGAAAAGAGGGGCATTGCTTGAAGAGAATGCAACATTGATCAGAATGTAAAGCATCTATTTCTGGAAATTTGTGAAATGATATCGACTGATTTTAGTTTGGAGTATACAGACATGTGACCCTTGAGAAGGTCAATATTCACCAGAATATGATTCGCTGTAGTGATAGAAGTTAGCAGAGATGGAAAGAGACTGTGATCTCTTTGAAATTACTATGGTTAGAATGAAATACACTTAATATAGCAAGTTAATAACACAGTATTTCACATGAAATGAAGCTATAATGGCCCTTTTATGGTTAGGCATTGTGCCTGATAAGTTGTTGACATGATAAATATAGAATAATAACCTTAAATGTCTTTTTGCTCCCTTAGTCCTTCAAGTGAAAGCAATCTAAATGACTTAGTTTTGTGACTATCATACACATTTTTGGTTTTCTAACAGGAGGTCCTTTTCTGTAACTGTATAGACTGGTACACATAGAACTAGTCTTTGAGAGAAAGAGATAGTTACATCAATCAGAAGAAAGCAATGATACTTTCCATTTCTCCAATGTTTCACAGTTTTTCACTCATTCATTCACTGAGTATTTTAACTCTTTACTATGTGCTGTGCTAAATGTTAGATGGATGGTGGTAATTGAAATAAACTCATCTTTATTTCCATGAAACAAAAACCTTTCACATGCCCCAGAGAAAAAAATAGAACAAGAGTTGACACCCCTTGGCTCAGTCTCATCGACTCCTGTTTTTTGGTGTTGTGCTTAGAACAGAGGCTCCTTGGAGTCCTCTTATGAAAGGGACTAATTCCTGGAAGGACACAGGGATTTTGTGCGATCCCAAGAACAGGGGTCACAAAGAGTCAGACACGACTAAGCCACACATGCATGTGCGTGCACACACACACACACACACACAGAGGAGCATGCACAGTCAGGCTCCCTAGGACCTATAATTAGACCCAGGGCAACCATGAATCTCCTTGAGCTTATTTTGCTCTTTCTTTGTAACGTGTCAGCCACCTCTAGGGCTCGGCCACTCTGCTCCTCTGCTCAGCTCTCCTTCTGTTGGGACACATCCATCATGGGAGGCAGTAGAAGGTAGTGATCCACAAGCCCAACAGCCCGGGTTTCAGTGCCAACTCTCCTACTTACTAGCTGTGTGATAGTGAAGATATCAGTTAACCTCTCTGTGCCTTAGTTTCCTCATCTGTAAAGTGGAGATATTGATAAAACCTATATAAAGTTGTTGATTGTTCACTGACATAAATCTCATAAAGCACTTAGTATAGTGCTTCTCATTAAATAAAAGTTGTGACAATAAACACTGACTTGGGATTTAGTCAGACATGACTGAGCAATTAAGCACAGCACACAGGATTTAGTGAAGTGCCAAGCACTGTTTTTTAGGGTTTTCCGTATGTTGACTTATGTAATCCTCACAGCAACCTTATGGTGAGAATACTACGATTATCTTCATTTTACTGACAAGAAACCAGAACTTTAGAGCTGACAAGAGTCCACATCTATTTCATTCCAAACCTGGGGTCTTAATGACTGTGCTAACATCATAGCAAGACTAAGAGTCTTGTCCTTGAATCTATAAAATATTTTCTTCATCTCAGTGTTGCTTGATTAAGGAGCTCCTAACTTCCACTCACCTTGACTTCTCTTGGCCCTGATTCTATTTAAGGTCTCTACTCCATGTTACCTATTTCAGCTCATCTTTTCATGACAAATCCCCTCAAGATTTGTTAAACCACCTACTGTCAGTGTCTATTCTGGTCCCGCTGGCTCTGACTGTAGGCAGTGAGGTTACTTGACTCAAAAAAGACCAGATAGAAGGGGTTGTGGGCATGGTATGACTGATATTTCTAATGTACCCATTCTATGGATACAATAAAAAAGGTTTTTAAAAGTCTGGAGACTGACTCGAATTAGTCTGTTAATTATCACCAGAAGTAGGACTCCAATCTGGTATGTTTTAACTCCAAGATCAGTGAACCTTCCATAATTCCTCTGGGATATGTCTCTCTGTGTATATGGGGGCCTAATTCTGCCTAGCTAGGAGCCATCATTTTACTCAGACGTGACTTCAGCCAAAATGATGTTCAACAACAGCAAGTAAAAAGAGAAAAAAACAACAAATACTTCAGTTATTTTCATACACTGGAGCTTAGTCCACTGTAAAAGTACATTGCTCACCTAATGCAATAAATTCTCTCTGGTAAATATTTGTTCTTTCTCCCTTATGATGCCTATATCAAGATTTCCTGCTTAGGTACTAAGGAGAGAGAAACTTTTTATAGCTCTATCAACACACAATTCTTGCCAGCTCAAACACTGCCAGATGCCATTTTGGGGAGGGCAGGGAAGCTAGAGGGAGACTAAGAATCCCAGAATAATTTGCACACATTCAAAGTTTAGAAAATAAAAATGATGGCTTATGAGTGGGAGCAGGGAGTTGGGCAGTATGGAGTACAATCTGTTTTCCTAGTCCTCAGTAGAAAGTTTGTTTATACTGACTCTCCATAAAGAAATTGGACTTTAGTGTATATACACTTTCTCCCAGACCTGAAATGTTTTGAGCTGTATGCTTTTAAGAGTTTGGGATTAATGTTCACAAACAGAAGCTACCTATTAAAACTGAGAAAGGAGTATCATAGTTGAAATTACCTTGGAACACAAAACTATTCCTTAGCTATCCTGAGGCCTTGTGTCTTGATGACACCATGTCCATTATACTGAAATATTGACTGAGACTCGTCCCCTGCTGGGAGAGGTGAGACAAGTATGTATTCTTAAGAAACTCAACAACCTAATTGTTGCTGACAAGAAATAATGATTGCAACAAACCAAGAAGACCTTAGTTTAACCAACAGATGGTTCCCCGTGACCTCAAGGATAACAAGAAGAACTTTATTAATGATTTTCCTAGTGGTGGAATCCTGTTTATCAAATTATCACAGGGTGTGAGTGCCTGCATGCATGCTCAGTCACTCAGTCATGTCTGACTGCGACCCCATGGACTCTAGCCCACCAGGCTCCTCTGTTGATGGGATTTCCAGGGGAGAATACTGGAATGATTTGCCATTTCCTTCTCTCGGGGCTCTTTCCAACCCAGGGATCGAACCTGCGTCTCCTGCTTGGCAGGCAGATTCTTCACCACTAAGCCACCTGGGAAGCCCCACCACAGAGGCAGTGTGGTCTAACGAAAAAAGCAAGGCCCCAGAGTCTGATAAGCCTGAGTTCAAACCCTCCATTTGGCATGGTTCTTCCTCTGACTTAGTTTTCCTTTCTGAGTTTTAGCTTCTTTATCTGTAACAATAGGGATGTTAACACCTATCATACTTGTCCTGAAAAATACATATATTAGAATGCCTCGAGAGAAAAAGAAAGTAAATAAAAGTTATTTCTCTCCTTCCTTCCTTCATGAGAAACTCCTTATAAAACAAATTTCCACCACGACAGGGCCATTTAGCATCATTATATCTGATCTCAATTTGTAATACCTAGCACCGAGCTGTAAGAAATTTGTCCTAAGAGGATTTCTACAATGACAGTCCTAATCCAACTTACTCAAAAGCTGGTTGCAACTTGCCCTCCAACCTTTCTATATTTTTAACAAGGTAAGTGAGGATGTTTCTAAACACCTGTCTGCTGGTTGAGAGTGAAAACGTCATCTAGATACTTTCTGTACCATCTGGTCATTCTCAGAACAGTCCTGTAGAGAGGGGAGACTGAGGTCTTTGAAGATCTGATGCTGGCACTCACTAAAAATGTTTATAACTTGCATCTAGGAAATGCTTAAAGCCATAAACTTGGGTAATTAACTAACTTGGCATTGCTCAAAGTTCTGAGTGCAGAGAATTAATTAAAAGCAGCATTTCAAGTGTTTGCAAGGGGTAAATTGGGATGAAATTGTGACAGCCGATTTGAACAGATTGGAATATAGATGTGTCAGAGCAGAGGTGTCTGAGAATTATTCCTAACCTCTGGAAAGCTGATTAAATTTACCATCTCAGCATTTTCTTCTGCCTTTAATTTGGTAATGACACCCAGAGTGACTATGTAAGCCTGCAGAGTGGGGCTCTGTCCCACAAGCATAGGTGTGAAAATCACAGTGGGCTATAGCAGAGCTTCCTCTGAATTCAACATGTGTCTTCAAGAAGCAATGACTCTTGAAGCCCCAGGACAAGTGTTTTAAGAAGCATTCAAATAATATTAGCTGTTAAACTTTTAAATGCCAACCAATCAACAAACATGCACCAAAGAACTAGTATTGTTGAGCGTGGAGGCAGAGACACAAAGAGAAATTAGACATGTCTTTATGAAAGAATAAGTAGGAAGACGTTGTTATTGTTCAGTTGCTAAATCTACTCTAAGTTTTTGTGACCCCATGGACTGCAGCATTCCAGGCTCCTCTGTCCTCCACTATCTCCTGGAGTTTGCTCAGATTCATGTCCATTGAATCAGTGATGCTATCAACCATCCTAATCTGTACTAAATTGGTACTGAGAGATACATTCATTATATACTTTTAGAGCCCAGAGGTGGGTACACTTACTCACAGCTGAGGAAGTCACCTGGAAAAGAGGTCAAATGGGAATTAAACTACTCCATTCAATTTGCCATTAAGATCCCATGGTCTTATGTGTCTATAACCTTGACCAAAAAAAAATTTGGAAAAATATGACATGGCAATGTAGGGAACTTAAGAAGGGAAGGAAAAAGAGATAGTTTTGGTATTATTTTTTCCAAAAAAAAAGATGAAGTAGGTGATTATATTATAACCTCATGGCATTATGAGATTATTATTGTTATAATCATATGGCATTGTGTCAGCCATAATGTGGCATATGGCAGCAGCCATCTGCAAAACACCCACTGCTCAGTCAACTCAGCTTTTAAACACTTATCGCTGATGGGGGCAATAGAATGACCCATTAGCCATTACAGTCTGAAGGGGAAATCCAACAGCACCTTATTCCAGGGTCTGGCACAGGAGTTTACTCACAAACCTTGCCCCCACTGGCTCAATGTGGGTTTCAGGAGTCACTGTGGAGGGTCTCCTTGTTGTTTGACATGCACTGCCCAGAAGGACCCAGAAAGACCTTAGAGTCCAGTTTTCTGCTAAGAATCCTGACTTCACACTGCTTTTCAGATGGTGAGAGTTTATGGGTTTTCTGCTTGACAGAGCCTCATTAGGTAACAAGAGAGGGAGCCGTCCTAAAGAGATTAATAGTCAGAGATTCCCCAGTGTAACTTCCTCATCAACTCCAGCAGACAAATTAATTTCCTGCCTCATGTAATGCTCATGTTCTTTTAAACTGGATGCATCCACCATGGCACTGTTGTCTCAATGGATCTACTTGCTATTTTAGGGAGGGGTAGACACATCTGCCCCAGGATAGAAAAGCATCACCACCTACACTGCCTAGAAGCCCGATCTAGTTTCCCATGACTGGTTTGGACAACTTGTGTAATAAACAGTTTGTACATTTTTGCCTACTAGGAGTATGGAAGCTGTTCACTTATTCCCCAGTCATTGTGTCAAGAAATATTTGTTCATTTTCTACTATGCTTCAGGGCTTCCCAGGTGGCACTAGTGGTAAAGAGCCAAGGATGTAAGAGATACAGTTTCCATCATAGGCCAGGATTCCCTGGAGGAGGGTATGGCAACCCATGCCAGTATTCTTGCCTGGAAAATCCCCACAGACAGAGGAACCTGGTGGGCTACAGTCCATGGGGCCACAAAGAGTCAGACATGACTGAGCTTCTGAGCACGCACACACACACACACACACACAAGCATCATAATAATAATTTCTTCAAAATGGAAAGCACTTATAAGATACTATCAAATACATTATTTGCTCTAGAGTAATTGGAAACATAGTGAAGCTTCCTGAAGGTACTATAGGAAAGAGAGGAAGAGGGATGTCCTTTTGGAGAGTATTCTAGAATTATACTGTGCGTGTGTTTTATTGTGGGAGACTGAATGACTCAGGCCAAGTCCCAGTCAAGTAAAATGATGTCCCAAGGAGTTCAAGCATAAAGCTAACCAATCAGTTGTTCCCTCTATTGAGCCTGAACTGTGCCTCCGGTGCTTTGCAGATACTACTTCTCTTAGCCCTCATAGGGATCACTGGAAGTAGGAATTAGAGTTAATAGCTTTCTTTTGATCCCCTACACGAGCATATTAAATGGTAGAAGCAACTTTAGAGTCAACTAAAGCCCCACACATAGCTAGCTCATATTGTAAGCTTACCAAAAGTCTACAGTCTTTATGGGGAAATCAGCCCTACACATTCAGAAAACGAAAAATACAGGACAACTGTGCTAAGGTACATAGCTATAAAGATGAATTTTTCTGAAGTTTAAGAATCTTCCAATGTACTATGGAAAAGGCATATTTACCACCCTTAAACATAAAATAAGTGACAGAGGAAAATCATAAATACAAAGTATTAGAAATAGCAATGATTTCTAGTTTGGAGTAACCAGGAAATAACATTTGAGTTCACCTTGGCTGGGAAATAGATGCGGAAACAGTGGAAACAGTGTCAGACTTTATTTTGGGGGGCTCCAAAATCACTGCAGATGGTGACTGCAGCCATGAAATTAAAAGACGCTTACTCCTTGGAAGGAAAGTTATGACCAACCTAGACAGCATATTCAAAAGCAGAGACATTACTTTGCCAACAAAAGTCCGTCTAGTTAGTGCTATGGTTTTTCCAGTGATCATATGAGAGTTGGACTGTGAAGAAAGCTGAGTGCCGAAGAATTGATGCTTTTGAACTGTGGTGCTGGAGAAGACTCTTGAGAGTCCCTTGGACTGCAAGGAGATCCAACCAGTCCATCCTAAAGGAGATCAGTCCTGGGTGTTCTTTGGAAGGACTGACGCTAAAGCTGAAACTCCAGTACGTTGGCCACCTCATGCAAAGAGTTGACTCATTGGAAAAGACTCTGATGCTGGGAGGGATTGGGGGCAGGAGGAGAAGGGGACAACCGAGGATGAGATGGCTGGATGGCATCACCGACTTGATGGACATGAGTTTGGGTGAACTCCAGGAGATGGTGATGGACAGGGAAGACTGGCGTGCTGCGATTCATGGGGTCGCAGAGAGTTGGACATGACTGAGCGACTAAACTGAACTGAACTGAAGAAAATTAAATATTTTAACAGGTGGAGAAGGGAAGGATTTTTTTCCAAGAAGGCAGGGTATGTGTCCTGGGGACATGGGGGCATATGATCCATTTCAGGAATGACAAGTGGCCTAGTGTGGCTACAGCATACAGGGTTAATAAGGATGTACGATGGGAGATGAAATCCAAAGAGCAGGTTGGGGCTCTATTGTGGAATGGATGAACCACCATGCTAAGAAGTTTACGGTCTATCTTTGAGGCAATCTGGTGCCATTAATGGCTTTTTTTTTTTCATTTTTTTACTTTAAAACATTTTTATTATAAAAGTAATACCAACAAAGAAAAACTAAAATCTTAAAGAAAGACAAAGCCATCCATTTACTGCCCTGCCCTCCTATTATAACCACAGTTAGGAATTTATTTTGTCCTCTTTTTTATTATACACTTGGTGTGTTATTTACAGCCATAATCATACCCATTCATACACTTTTGTATCTTGCTTTTTTCTTTTTACTAAGCATTTTCTCATGTTTTACAGTATACTCATTTCTAATTTTTAATGGGTACATAACACACAATTTATTACCTTTGTATGTTTATTGACTATTTTCCCAGACCAGGTGTTGGCAAACTATGGCCATGTGTTTGTAAATAAAGTTTTATTGGAATACAGGCATATCCGTTCATTTACATACTGTCTACAATTATTTTTATTCTACAAACAGCATAGCTGAGAAGTTGTAAAAAAAAGTCTATATGGCCTGAAAAACCTAAAATAGTTCCTTTCTGGCACTTTTCAGAAAAATTTTTCTGACTCTTGCTTTAACTTTTAAAATACCTTTCTTTGCAACAATTAATTAAGAAAAAGTAGAAAAACTAGGTCTACTGAAGAAAGATGTTTTTAAGGTTCACACTGTCCGCTACCATTAATATCTCTCCTACAATAGTCTAGCTATGATACAGTATGGTGGTAGTAGTAAGAATGGGGGAAAAAAAGGCCCAGTGCTCTTGTAGGTTAACACTTCTCCGGTCCCTATTAATCTAGATATGCAATTTTATACTCTGGATGAGCATATTTTTAATTTTGATTTAAAGTTAACCAAAGAAGGAAGTAACATTAATTGTACCATGAAAACCAATTAAAAGAACATTTTCTACTGGGGATGAAAAAGCAGACTAAAGTAAATTCTCCATTTCTGCAGACTAGCTGTAGTGACCAAAAGGCACAGAGAGAGTTCAGTAAGGGAAAGAGATGGTGGTCTCAAGAATGTCCTATCCTTCTGAACATACCATAGGCATAAACTTGCATATCACTATAATCAAACTGTCTCCAGGTGAGAAAGTTCTAGAGCAACTATCTTACTATTTTTTTTTTAACAAAATAAATTCTTCTATATGGGAAAGTTTTATTCTTCAAAAAAGAAAACTTCTGGAATGGGACCAGCTAAGTCAGCCCTGACTATCTCTGAGATAAAAGATGAACCAGGCTGATGGTTCTTAATCTAGTCTTGTGTGAACAAAGTAAGCATCGGGAAGGATAGGTGTCATCTTCTAAGCGAAATATTCTGAGGATCCGGCAGCATAAATCCGTCAGTGAGTTTGTAGTAGACTATTGTAGAGTCAGACTCCACTATAGCCAAAGTAAACGACACGGGCAAGTCGGGATCACCTTGCAATTTTCGCGATGCCTTCAAGATTTCCCTTATCCTGTTATGGCTGAGGGAAGCACTGATGGGTGTAGGTACCACAGTCTGTAACCCTTCTCCTTCTATCCCAGTACCAAGAAGGCAGATGAGCTGGAGATCTGGTAGTCCCACACAGTTTACTTCATGCCAGCTTTTACTCTCCATGAGGTCCAGGTAAACCAAGAACGCTATATAAACTTGGGTGGCATCTCCTATATCTAATTCCATCATTTCTAAATACTTAGGGTGTGTGCCCATCCAGGCGTCCTCGGGGGCCCACGGGTGGGCACTGCCGCCGCCGCGATCGTCACCCGGGCGCTCATCGCCGCAGCCCGCGGTCGGCTGGGACTCGCCGCGCTCCTCCATGCCCCCATTAATGGCTTTTAACAGGAAGGGATATTATCAGATGTGCATTTTATAAACATAAGTTACAGAAGGGAAAACTGGAGGAAAGACTGGGGGAAACACAGATCATAGACTGGGATGCCAGTTAGGAACCTGAGTTACCAAAGTTAATGGCAGTCAGAGTAGAAGGGAGAGGATATCATTGAGAAGCACTTAATGGGCAAGATTTAACCACAAATGAAGGAGACACTGAAGATGAGCCTATGCTATTTAGCCTAGGTACTAGGCAGAGTTTAATGAGAGTGAAGATAAAGTCCATGAAGAATCAGCTTGGGGCACAAAAGGTAACAGATACATAGTCTTTCGGGGAAGAGATCACAGTGGGTTGAGCCAGCAGTCAGAAGACATCCAGAACTGGCCTAAATGCTGTGACCCTATGAACGAGAGCAAGAAATCAGGGACGTTTTGTTCTAGCTCTCCTACAGCTGAACTTACATTTTATATAAGTCTGATCAACTCTGGTCAGGTGCTTGCTCCCTGTCTGTTATTGAACTCCAAGATCAAAAGGAGAATCTTTGGATTTCTTTCCCCCAATATGCTGTAGAGTGCCCATTGTAACCCTATAGTATTAGTTATGTCTGTAGCAAATGCAGTAATGACTTAAACTCATAAAGTACTTTACACATTTAAAACGTTTGAATGTTCATCACTTGTTCATTCAACAGTCTGCTACGGGAAGTGACCACGGGGATTAAAAGTGTGTGCTCTGGAGTCAGGCTGCCTGTGTTGGGCTCTGCCACACACTCACTGTGTGACCTTAGGCAGGTTACGTAACTCCTGTGTGCCATTCCATCTCATCTGTAAAATGTGTATGATAGTAATGTGATGATGACCGAATGCATTAATTCATATAAAGCATTTAGAAGAATGTGTGGCACTAGTAAATGTTCACTGTCATCACTTTCCATAAGGCATGCTGATGAATGCTTCGAATAGCCAAGGAGTTTTTCAAGGCAGAGACTCCATCATGAAGGATTGTAGAAGTTGTGGGGAGAGAATCAGAATATAGCTAATCTATAAATCCTCAAGAACTTACTTATCTTTGCATCTGATCCTAATACACCTCTGCATTCATCATCACTGAAATACTTAGAATATTTACGTTGAACAAAATACCTTGAACAAAATGGACACATCTAATAAATACTCACCAATGAATTTATTATATATTGAAAGAGAGAAATGCTCATAAAATGCCAGTAGAATTTAAAAATAATGATTACTCTTTTGAGGACCACAAAGGAGGCTGCATTTGTGCTGTGCTCTGATGAGTGAGATTTGATTTTATGTCACATGCCCCCAAAACAGTCAGGGAATATAGATAGAGTACATTCTATAATCTGAAGTTGACAGATGACATTTTGCTGTGACAAAGCATGAAGGTGAAGTGACTGGCCCAAGGTCATACCACCATGAAGCACCCAGCTTCCTGGTTGGTTCCATCTATTCAGGCCTGCCTAAAAAGCTGCAGCAGCCTGATGAGCAGGTCTGGCCCTCCTTCTGCATTATGGGCTACAATCAGACTAACCAAAGTTCCTCTCCTGTGGCCTCTGCATAGATGGCCATTGCATACCCTGTGTTCAAGCAACTGCTTCACAGCCATCTCTGGTGATGAAATTAAAGCCCAGCACAGAGCAGATGGACCATTTTTCCATTCTGGCTGGCACACATTAGGCTCCCTCTGCATCCTGGAGATGCTAATGCCAACAGCAAGGAAGGGAAGCATGACCGATGGCTCAAAGAACACCACTGCTGCACGCTCAGAGGCAATGTCAGCAGCTCCTCCACCAGCGAGGCAGCGACAGGAGATGTGCCTGAGTGCATGCAAAGCAGGGCACCCAGCAAATGCTCCATGACAGAGCCTGGCATTTAGAAAAGAAAAGGATTCAAAACAGTCATGATAAATACCATATAGTGAATTTCTTCACACTTGTTCTTCAGGTTAGCATTATTTTTCTTCTTTATTACATATCTGGGCTGGGAAGCACAATCACCTTTCAGGTTTGGACACTCTAAAAGTCATAATGTTTGAATTTTTGTTTAGAGTTTAATGCGGAAATGGAAAATGCATATTAGTATCTTAGAAACATTTTTTCTTTCGTTTGTGGCCATTCTAATAATAAAACATCAAAAATCTCTACCCTCAGTTAGATTATGACCACCTTTATATATCAAGCAAGTACGACAAAATGTCAATGTTGTTGCTGTGCTATTTTTGGTTTTGTCCAAAGTACTTCAAAAATTGATTAATTTACAACTACAACACAACCTCCTTCCAAGTTTCATTCCACATTGTTGTTAAAACTAGACAAAGTCCTCAAAATTAGCCTCATGCCTTAAGTATCATATTTCAAAATTTTAACTGCAGTTCATTCTGAGTAGTAGCTTGTCTTTCTTCCTCTGTTTTCCTTTGTACATACCAGTATTTGCTACAGTTTCTTCTGTAAGAAGAAAATAAATTTAAGGAAAAGAGAGAAACAAAGACACTGGAAGGAAGAGTATAGAAACTAAGCAAGGATGGGTGAAACCGGCTATTGTGTTATGCTGCTTTAAATACAAATATAATTTCTAAATAAAAATATTTTTAATCCAAACACTTCCTTAGAGATATGTAATAAGTAGGAAAAATATGCAAATATTGGCCATCAAATAAAAAGATGCTTATGAAAAAGATATTTAGGGTTTACTTTTTTATTGCTCATACCATTTCTGTTGCCGAAGAATTGATGCTTTTGAACTGTGGTGTTGGAGAAGACTCTTGAGAGTCCCTTGGACTGCAAGGAGATCCACCCAGTCCATTCTGAAGGAGATCAGTCCTGGGTGTTCTTTGGAAGGAATGATGATAAAGCTGAAACTCCAGTACTTTGGCCACCTCATGCGAAAAGTTGACTCATTGGAAAAGACTCTGATGCTGGGAGGGATTGGGGCAGGAGGAGAAGGGGACGACCAAGGATGAGATGGCTGGATGGCATCACGGACTCAATGGACGTGAGTCTGAGTGAACTCCAGGAGATGGTGATGGACAGGGAGGCCTGGCGTGCTGCGATTCATGGGGTTGCAAAGAGTCAGACACAACTGAGCGACTGAACTAACTAACCATTTTCTGATCAACGTATCATCTAATAACCTGACCCACTAACTAGGATGTACACCAGTTGAAATTCTGGGCTTTAGAGTCTTGGCCTTAAGACATTGGGTGATTTCTTCAGTCTTCTGAATTTAATGAAAAAGAGAAGGTATGAGACCTTCAAGGTAGTATACCTTCAGATAATTAAATTGAGATGTAGGCACTCTTCTGGATCTGTATTAACCCTGAGTCTGAATGCCCTCTGACTTACTTTTAAAGAAAATTTTCAAGTTTGGACAGTGAATCTAGAGCTAAATCATGGTGAGTGAGACTCTCAAGTGATGCTCTTTGATTCTCTTTCCTCGCTCCTATGACATCAGAGTTTTAGGGTCATTTCCTGTGGTGCTAGAGCACCATCATGTATGCTGCTCAAGCCAGCATCTAGAATACATAATAGAAGTCCAATATTATGTTTTTAAAATCTCAGAAGAAATAAAAGTATATTCGTCCTATGCAATGCCATTTCCCCATAAATCTTTCTTAACAGTATTATTTACCTGAGTCAACATTTCCAAACAGTCTAGCCACATCACATGAGTTCTAGTTTTGAGTCTGCTAAGCAAGATAGTTCTTCATGTGGGCAGGAAAGCCACTGCAGGGCAAATATAGTCAATATGGCTTATCATTATAACTTTTTTTTAACCCAATACACACCACTTGTGTCATTGATCTGTTAAAATAATTCTGCTCATCTGTGAAGAGTAAAATGTGTTAACCGGCGCAGCACAATGGACAGTTTCACTCCGTTATGTTTATGCATTCACTCAACAAGCATTTTTACTGAGAGCCTAGTAGATGTGGGGAAAAAACAAGTACTGAAGAAAAGCTGTAAAAAAATACATTGACTCCCTGGTTGAAAAAGTCTTAGTCACTCAGTCATGTCAAACTCTTTGTGACCCCTTGAACTGTAGCCTGCCAGGTTTCTCTGTCCATGGATTTTTCCAGGCAAGAATACTGGAATGGGTTGCCATTCCCTTCTCCAGGGGATTTTCCTGACTCAGGGATCAGACTCAGGTCTCCCACATTGCAGGTAAATTCTTTACCATCAGAGCCATCAGGGAAGCCCAGTTTATGTTTTGAGAAGGATGATCAACAAAAAAATTTAATGGTAGAAAGCAATTTGAGGAAAAGAGGAAAATCAAGTGGCCTCTTAGAGATGTGGTGACTCAAAGCTTCCCCAGGGACACAATATTGATCTGAATACAAAAAGACAAGAAGGATTAAACCAAGGTAAGAGCCAGGGATGGAGCAATCCAGGCAGAGAGGACAACATATATAAAGGCTCTGGGGAGGCGTGGCATGTCCAGCAGACTGGGTAGAGGAGAAGCGTGGGACACGATAACGGTAGAGAGACCACACAGGGCCTATAGAGAGTCCAGATTCAAGACCAGCGGAAAACTATTTGCAGATTTAAAACAAGAAAAGGCCTATTCTAATTTCCCCTTGTAAAATATCTTTCTAACTGCTGTAAGGTGTAGATGGTAAGAGGAACATCAAGAAAGCAGAGACACCAGCAATGAAGTTATTACTGCAGTCCAGTTGAGATAAATGTTGATAGCTTAAACCATGACTATAGTAGTAGTAACAGAAGAAAACTGGTTAGAAAGATACACTGATGATAGAAACAATAGAATGTGGAGCTTATCTGGATATGGGAAAGCATGGTAGAGCAGGGAAAGGGATCAAATGTTTTTCTTAAATTTTGACTTGAGAAACTAGAGTCTGGAGCTCAGGAGATAAATCTAAAGATATAAATTTGGGAGTTGCTTAGCTTCCCTGGTGGCTCAGAGGTTAAAGCGTCTGCCTCTAATACGGGAGTCCTGGGTTCGATCCCTGGGTCAGGAAGATCCCCTGGAGAAGGAAATGGCAACCCACTCCAGTATTCTTGCCTGGAGAATCCCATGGACAGAGGAGCCTGGTGGGCTACAGTCCATGGGGTCGCAAAGAGTCTGCCACGACTGAGCGACTTAACTTAACTTAGCTATAAATGGCATTTAAAGCTGTAGAACTGGATAAGGTCATCTAGGAAGCAAAGACTGAGAAGCCATTTCAACATTTGGAGAACAAATGGAGACTGAAGAGCCACCTGAGAAAACGGAGAAGAAACAATCAGACAGAAGAAAACCAGAGTGTGGTGTTACGGGATCCAAGAGAAGAGAATTGCTCCAGAAATAAATACAGCACTCAACTGTGCTGAGTGCTGCTAAGAGCTCAGGTGAATTTAGAATAAAAGCCTATACGCTGGATGTGGCACGTTTATTATTATTATTTATTTATCATTCTTTATTATTAATTATTATTACTTCTAATAATAATTAGAAATTATTATTGACATTGACAAGATGTTTCAATGAGAGATGGGAATTAACATCCAGTTGGAGTACATGAAGACTGAATGGGAAATGAAGAAGAGAAAACCATAGGTCTACCCATTTCATTTGAAAAGTTTTACTGTGAAGATAAACAGAAATAAGGAGTTAATTAATGGGAATTAGAGAACCAAGAAATAATTTTTTAATATGGAAGATTCCAAAATCCTGCTGATTGGAGTGGTCAAGTAAGAGGAAGGGAGGTGGAGAAGAACTTAAGGAGAGAACTATTTCAAGAATAGGAGAGCAGAGGATCTTGAGTGAGAATAAAGGGGAAAATCTTGAATGGTAGCAGGGCAGATGTTCCATGAAGAAACACAGAAAAGGTGAGAACAGATGCCAGCAGATGTGTAGATAAGGGGGGAAAGGCAAGATCATCAGTTAGGGAACTGGAAACTGGGAATGCTGACAAGAGAGGTGAAGATCTGAATTGTTTCTAAGAGAGAGAAATTGAACTCACTAGGGAACTGTAGGTGGTGGTTAATGCTGTTTGAAATTTAGTCATTATTTAATGTGAAACCAGTACATCAGCCTTTGTGATTTTCTTTAGAAAGGTTGCTGTCACTTCACAGAAACAGGAAAAAAAAAAAAAAGGATGCTGCTTTCACTAACACTGGAGTTTAGTCTGACAAACACAATGAAGGGAAAGTGAGGGGAAACGCGAGGCAAAGGAGTTAAGGAGTTCTACGGGGAACGAGTATGGCCTCCTAGGTGGCGCTAGTGGTAAACAACCTGCCTGCCAATGCAGGAAACGTAAGAAACGTGAGTCTGATCCCTGGGTGGAGAAGGAAATGGCAACCCACTCCAGTATTCTTGCCTACAGAATCCCCATGGACAGAGGAGACTGGCGGGTTACAGTCCATAGGGTCAAAAAGAGTCAGACAGGAGTGGAGACTGAGCATGCGTGCATGGGGAGAGGACATAGTAAGAGACCATGAAATCGGTTTAGGTAACTTCAGAGGGAGAGGGAAGAGACGAGAGGTCGATGGATAATGAACTAACGCAGTGTCACTGGATGAGGGACTCAATAAGATTAGAATTTGTTGCAGAGAGACTCTTAGAATAAATAAGCTTCAAAACAGTACTTATTGACCAGGGAGTAGGATTCTCAAAGTCAAGATTTCTAAGATGGTGCAATTACTGGTGATGATAAAAAATTAAGGGTGTGACCCTGAGAGTCAGTGGCTGAGGGGGAGAGGAAGACTAGATTATACCCTTTGATTCTCAGCAATTTCTTATAAGGGAATCAAACCAAAAACCCCACTGGGGAATGGTAGAGAATATCTTCTATTTGGAAGTAGGATTCTAGTGATCATGTTATACTTCTATATTCTAGCGGCATGACTTGGAAATTCCCTTAGTGCCTCAGTTTTATCATCTGAAAAATGGAACTAATCACGACTAAGTTGACATTCACAAGGTTATTGTCACTTTTAAATAGAGTAACAGATACCAAACTCATTTTAAACTATGGGATCACTGTAAAATACAAGTCATCATTTGGATTATTTTATAGGTAAGGAAACCAGGCCCCAAGAAAAGTAAATGATCAAGGTTAGACAGTAAATGAAGAATTAAATTCTCACTATTTGACACATAGCCTAGTGCTCTTTTCATCAAACCATTTTGCCAATCAAACTCAAAATCTAACTCCCATTTGCTAAAAACAAATGCTTTTTGCATATTTGAATCTTTGCGTAAATAAATTCACTGAATTACAAACTGATTTTTCATGAACTGTGACCCAAAGCACAGACATCCTTAATACCCTACCATCACAACATATTACCTCTTAGGGTCAAGGAATGAGGATCAAAGCACTATCTTGAGTATTAATGTGCAATGTAGAACATCATAAGGCTGATGTGCATGCAGGAACTATCCGCATTATCAGTGCTGGGAGTCTTCCTGGGTTTGCATTACCCAGAATGACATGCATATACTGAAGCTAAACTTTAACAAAAAATGACGAATAAAATCTCTGTCTTGGCCCAGAGCATTGTATTAGCCATAGGATAAAATGGACATAGAAGCAAAGCATGTACAAATAACTATTTAACTCAGATAAATGAACCAGTCTAAGATAACCATAATACTCCATGTGACTCCATGAAAATCAATCAATGGGAACAATAAACTAAATTTAGAACAGCAAGAAAAAGAAAGAGCGTATTTATTGTCTTCTCTCACATCTGGAATGAATAATGTAGTACGGGAATCCTAACTAAATTACAGTGTGTGTACATCCAACTAAAATTGTACTCTAGTGCTTACAAATAACACTTTGCTAATCAGGTAATGGTGGTCATGCCTTCTTATTAAGTAAGCACCAAAGAAAAATAATCATCCCAGAGTGTGAGACCAGAGATTTACCTCTGGAGTGCATTCTTTGTTTCCTAAAGTGCACTGCTGTGGCTACTAAGACCCTCACAAGTGTTATCAAATATACACTGAAAAGAGATGCCTGACATCTACTAACTACTGTAGCCACATCCTTAAGAGATGGGCTGAGTGGAGACTTGTCACAACCTTGCTCATGTTCTGTTTTATAAAAGAAACCCGCCTCCCATTTCTTGTTGACTTTTTACATTCTACCTTTTTTTTTATTTTTCTAAAGGGAACCTGAGACGTGATAAGAAAAGGCCATTCACTTTAGTAAACAAGATTCAACTTGCCTCCTACACAACCTGTCGCCAATTTTCCACCCACAACTCCACCCACTTCCTCTTCAGCCAAAGGAGCCCGAGTCAGGCTTCTAGACCTGCTCTGCTAGAATCTGGGTGGGTGGGTGGGGGGTGTGTGCGTGCACACCTTTCATGGCACAAGGCTGAAGTTGTAATCTTTCTGGTTTTATACAAGGAAATGCTTTCATTAATCACTTGTCTGTTCCCTATTCCCCAGAGAGAGCCCCTCAAAACATCCTGTTCTATACCTTCTCCCTGTTCATTAAGCCCTCAATCCTGCCTCTGCTCCTCTCATGTCTAAATGTACTTTCCCCTCTTTCTACTGAGAAGATGGCAGTTCTAAGATACAAACTACCCTTATCTTTGCTATCCAAATATTCTTTACCTTCTTCTGTCCTCTTCTCCTTCCTTCCTTCCTTCCCCAACACAACCTCCCTACAATACACCTCGGCTTTTCTTCCTTTCCACATCTACTTCTGTGTCTTTACTCATCTCTTCCTGTCCAAATGTTATTGAAACATAAAGTTCCATCTCAAATCCCACTTCCTATATAAAATCTCCCCTCACCTTCCCTGACATCTTTCTCTTCCAGATTCCACTGATAAGTATGTTTTATAATAGTGATTTGGCAATTAATTTAACTGCTTTGTGACAACTGCACTGTTATCTTGGACTGTTATATTTATTATTTTATTTCTGCCATGTCTCACCATATATTGCAAAAAGAAGCACACATCAAAGTCTTAAAAGTAATTATTTGTGTAAAACTCAAATAAATGTTAAAGGTAGGAACTTACTGTACAAGGAGCCAGTGCCTGAAATATCCTCTTAATCTATCTACAACCCTTGCAAGTAGGACTAGAGATTAGGTCTTATTTTTAGATTCAGGATCAGGGGCCACTGCTAGGACCACTGTTCCCCATGCACCTTCTCTTCTTCCTCACCCACAAAATCTCAGTCAAGACCAAACTGATATCTATGACCCCATGCCTGAGGTTGTATGCAGGTCTGTGTCTCTTTAGCCCTGAGAAGATGCATACACACACACTCCGCATTGGGCCAATCCATCAGACAAGACTTTTTTTGTCCAGACACGTTCTCCTTTGATCTGATCATTTGCCTCACCTCAGGCTGCAGTGTCTGTGTTCACTTTGGCTGATGCTCAATCTGGCTCCTGCCAAGTCTCTTTTCCCAGGAAGGATAATCCTCCATTATCCACTGCATGCAGATAGGAATCTAAGTACGGACAGATTAACCTAGAAAAGTTTATTCAGAGATTTTTCAGCAACCCCTTATTAAGCACCTGCTCTGTCCTGGACCTCCAACCTTGATGCCTGAGTCATCTGCTTCCCCACAACAGTGGTAGTCCCTCTTCTAAGGCAAGTTTGCCCCAGTCGCTGTGAAAGTGCTGCACTCAATATGACAGCAAACTTGGAAAACTCAGCAGTGGCCACAGGACTGGAAAAGGTCAGTTTTCATTCCAACCCCAAAGAAAGGCAATGCCAAAGAATGTTCAAACTACCACACAACTGCACTCATCCCACACGCTAGCAAAGTAATGCTCAAAATTCTCCAAGCAAGGCTTCAACAGTACATGAACCAAGAACTTCCAGATGTTCAAGATGGATTTAGAAAAGGCAGAGGAACAAGAGATAAAATTGACAACAACATCTGTTGGATCACCGAAAAAGCAAGATAACTCCAGAAAAACATCTACTTCTGCTTTATTGACTACGCCAAAGCCTTTAACTGTGTGCCTCACAACAAACTGTGGAAAATTCTTAAAGAGATACCAGACCACCGTATCTACTTCCTGAGAAATCTGTATGCAGGTCAAGAAGCAAAAGGTAGAACCAGACATGGAGCAACAATCTGGTTCCAAACTTGGAAAGGAGTACATCAAGGCTGTATATTGTCACCCTGTTTATTTGACCAATATGCAGAATACATCATGCGAAATGCCAGGCTGGATGAAGCACAAGCTGGAATCAGGACTGCCAGGAGAAATAGCAATAACCTCAGATATACAAATGATACCACCCTTATGGCAGAAAGCAAAGAGGAACTAAAGAGTCTCTTGATCAAAATGAAAGAAGAGAGTGAAAAAGTTGGCTTAAAACCAGAATTTATTTTCTTGGGCTCCAAAATCACTGTAGATAGTTACTGGGGACAGGAAATTAAAAGATGCTTGCCTCTTGGAAGAAAAGCTGTGACAAACCTAGACAGCATATTAAAAAGCAGAGACAATACTTTGCTGACAAAGGTCCATCTAATCAAAGCTATTGTTTTTCCAGTAGTCATGTATGGATGTGAGAGTTGGACCATAAAGAAAGCTGAATGCCAAATATTTGATGCTTTTGAACTGTGGTGTTGGAGCAGCCTCTTGAGAGTCCCTTGGACAGCAAGGAGATCAAAAGGAAATCAGCCCTGAATATTCATTGGAAGGACTGATGTTGAAGCTGAAGCTCCAATACTTTGGCCAACTGATGCAAAGAACTGACTCACTGGAAAAGATCCTGATTCTGGGAAAGATTGAGAGCAGGAGGAGAAGGGGATGACAGAGGATGAGATGGTTGGCTGGCATCACCGACTCAATGGACATGAGTTTGAGTAAACTCTGGGAGCTGGTGATGGACAGGGAGGCCTAGCGTACTGCAGCCCATGGGGTTGCAAAGAGTCAGACATGACTGAGCAACTGAACTGAACTGGGCTGCCTTAGTTTGTGAGTTTCTGCCTGACCCTACTTCCTGTCCTTCCCAAACTCCATAGATTCAGACCATCACAGACACCCCAGACTAGTTTGTTCCCCACTATGCTTTCCATCATGAAAACTGCAGCACCCTTAAGAATTTTGAAGTCATAAAATCTTCCAAGCAGTTGGAAGACTACATACTACACTCTAAACATCAACCTCCAATCAAAGAAAGAATATACAAATGGTTTGAAAAAAATGTATATTCAGTATTTTTTTTTTGTTTTCTGTAATATGTATCATCAAAAGTAAAACTTGACAGAATTTTCTAGGTTGACAGAGTGTTTTGGGTTCCTGGACTCAATTTCCAAACAAGGAGTGTGTGTATGGTGGGGCGGGGCGGGGAGGGTGGTGGTGCTAAGCAGTTTTAGACCTCAGCAAGGTGTCCTACAATTCAACTCAGTTATGACATTATCTACCTGGAGATTGCATCAGATTCCACAGGTTCAGAGTTAGTCCTACAAGACTGTCTCTCACATTCAGATGCCACTCAGAAGCCTGTGCTTCTGACAGACCAGCTACAGAATGGATGGTCCAGCAACCTCCTCTTAGGCAACTCAGCACAGATGCCAGTTGCAAACTCAGGCTGTCACCTGTATTTCTGACCAGTTGGTTATAGATCAGGGGTTCCCAAGATCCCTTCTGTGGATTCATCAAGAAACATTTTGCTTACTAGATCACTGGTTTACTGTAAAAGGACATCAGGAACGGCCAGATGGAAGAGATGAATAGGACAAGGTATACGGAAAGGGGACAGAGCTCCTATGGTCTCTCCAGGTACCACTGTCCCCAGTCTCCATGTTCACCAGTCCAGAAGTTCTCCAAACCCCATACGTTTGGGGTTTTTTTTATGGCAACTAAATTACATCAGCATGATTGATTAAACCATTAGTAGCAGTATTAGTCACTCAGTTGTATCTGATTTTTTTCTACCCCATGGACTATGTAGCCTGCCAGGCTCCTCTCTGAACTAAAATGGACTGGAATGGGTAAATTTAACTCAGATGACCATTATATCAACTACTGTTGGCAAGAATCCCTTAGAAGAAAGGGAGTAGCCATCATAGTCAACAAAACAGTCTGGAATCCAGTACTAGAATGCAGCCTCAAAAATGACAGAGTGATCTCTGTTCATTTCCAAGGCAAACCACTCACTATCACAGCAATTCAAGTCTATGTCCCAACCAGTAATGCTAGGGAAGCTGAAGTTGAATGGTTCTATGAAGATCTACAAGACCTTCTAGAACTAACACCCCCAAAAAAGATTTCCTTTTCATTATAGGGGACTGGAATGCAAAAGTAGGAAGTCAAGAAACACCTGGAGTAACAGGCAAATTTGGCCTTGGAATGCAGAATGAAGCAGGGCCAAGGCTAACAGTTTTTCCAAGAGAACGCACTGGTCATAGCAACCTCTTCCAACAACACAAGAGAAGACTGTACACATGGACAGCACAAGAAGGTCAACACCGAAATCAGATTAATTATATTTCTTGCACCAAAGATGGAGAAGCTCTATACAGTCAACAAAAAACAAGACCTGGAGCTGTCTGTGGCTCAGATCATGAACTCCTTTTGCCAAATTAAGACTTAGATTGAAGAAAGTGGGGAAAACCACTAGACCATTCAGGTATGACCTAAATCAAATTGCTTATGATTATTATTTGTCACAGTGGAAGTGACAAATAGATCCAAGGGATTAGATCTTATAGACAGAGTGCCTGAAGAACTATGGACAGAGGTTTGTGACACTATACAGGAGGCAGTGATCAAGACCATCCCCAGAAAAAAAAATGCAACAAGGCAAAATGGCTGTCTGAGGAGGCCTTAAAAATAGCTGAGAAAAGAAGAGAAGCTGAAGGCAAAGGAGAAAAGGAAAGATATAACCATTTCAATGCAGAGTTCCAAAGAATAGTAAGGAGAGATAAGAAAGGCTTCCTTAGTGATCAATGCAAAGAAATAGAGGAAAACAATAGAATGGGAAAAACTAGAGATCTCTTCAAGAAAATTAGAGATACCAAGGCAAAATTTCATGCAAAGATGGGCACAATAAAAGACAGAAATGGTATGGGCCTAGCAGAAGCAGAAGATATAAAGAAGAGGTGACAAGAATACACAGAAAAACTATACAAAAAGATCTGAATGACCCAGATAACCACTATGGTGTGATCACTCACCTAGAGCCAGACATCCTGGAATGCGATGTCAAGTGGGCCTTAGGAAGCATTACTACAAACAAAGCTAGTGTAAGTGATGGAATTCCTGTTGAGCTGTTTCATATCCTAAAAGATGATGCTGTGAAAGAGCTGCACTCAATATACTAGCAAATTTGGAAAACTCAGCAGTGGCCACAGGACTGGAAAAGGTCAGTTTTCATTCCAACCTCAAAGAAAGGCAATGCCAAAGAATGCTCAAACTACTGCACAACTGCACTCATCTCACTCGCTAGTAAAGTAATGCTCAAAATTCTCCAAGTCAGGCTTCAGCAATATGTGAACACTGAACTTTTAAATGTTCAAGCTGGATTTAGAAAAAGCAGAGGAACCAGAGATCAAATTGCCAACATCCGCTAGATCATCAAAAAAGCAAGAGAATTCCAGAAAAACATCTACTTCTGCTTTTATTGACTATGCCAAAGCCTTTGACCATGTGGATCACAATAAACTGTGGAAAATTCTTCAAGAGATGGGAATTCCAGACCACCTGACCTGCCTCTTGAGAAATCTTTATGCAGGTCAGGAAGCAATAGTTAGAATTGGACTTGGAACAACAGACCGGTTCCAAATCAGGAAAGGAGTACATCAAGACTGTATATTGTCGACCTGCTTATTTAACTTATATGCAGAATACATCATGAGGAACGCTGGGCTGGATGAAACACAAGCTGGAATAAATATTGCCGGGAGAAATATCAATAACCTCAGATATGCACCACTATGACACCACTCTTATGACAGAAAGTGAAGAAGAACTAAAGAGCCTCTTGATGAAAGTGAAAGAGGAGAGTCAAAAAGTTGGCTTAAAACAACATTCATAAAACTAAGATCATGGCATCAGGTCCCATCACTTCATCACAAATAGATGGGGAAACAATGGAAACAGTGTCAGACTTTATTTCTTTGGGCTCCAAAATCACTGCAGATGGTGACTGCAGCCATGAAATTAAGAGACGTTTACTCCTTGGAAGGAAAGTTATGACCAACCTAGACAGCATATTCAAAAGCAGAGACATTATTTTGCCAACAAAGGTCCATGTAGTCAAAGCTACGGTTTTCCTAGTAGTCATGTGTGGATGTGAGAGATGGACTATAAAGAAAGCCGAGCGCTGAAGAATTGATGCTTTTGAACTGCGGTGTTGAAGAAGATTCTTGACAGTGCCTTGGACTGCAAGAAGATCCAACCAGTCCATCCTAAAGAAAAGCAGTCCTGAATATTCTTTAGAACAAATGGAGCCAAAGCTGAAACTCCAATACTTTGGCCACCTGATGGGAAGAACTAACTCATTTGAAATGACTCTGATGCTGGGAAAGATTGAAGGCAAGAGGAGAAGGGGACGACAGAGGATGAGATGGTTGTATGGCATCACTGACTCAATGGACATGAGTTTGAGTAACCTCTGGGAGTTGGTGAGGGACAGAGAAGCCTGGCGTGCTGCAGTCCATGGGGTCGCAAAGAGTCGGACATGACTGAGAGACTGAACTGAGCTGAACTGAGCTGAACTGAGGCTCCTCTGACCAAGCGATTCTCTAGGCAAGAATACTGGAGTGGATTGCCATTTCCTTTTCCAGAGGATTTTCTTGACCCAGGCAGATTCTTTAGCATCTGACCCACCAGAGAATCCCAATTGGTCATTGGCAATTGATCCAATTTTTAATCTCCTCTCCTGGGAGGAAAAGGGGGGGGGGGAAGGTCTGAAATTTCCAAATCTCTAATGGAAGAGTTGGCAACCAGTGCCTATTCTTAAGTGAGAGTGAAAGTGGAATCGCTCAGACGTGTCCGACTCTGCCACCCCATGGACTGTAGCCCATCAGGCTCGTCCATGCATGAGATTATCCAGTCAAGAGCACTGGAGTGGGTTGCCATTTCCTTCTCCATGGGATCTTCCCAACCCAGGAATCGAACCCAGGTCTCCTGCATTGTAGGCAGACGTACTGTCTGAGCCATCAGGGAAGTTTTGGCACACACCCTATCCTTAGGTGTGTGCCAAAAGTCACATCAATAACATAACAAAAGACACCTTTACTACTCTGTCACTAGGAAATGCCAAGGGTTCAGGAGTTCAGTGCCAGAGGGGAAGAAGATCAAATATCTACTTTATATTACAAATCACAATATCACACAAGACTAGTAAGAAACAGAATGAAAAGCACGGCAGGAGGCATGGATTTTAAAAGGTCAAGAAGCTTTACCCTCAGGATACCTGCTTTGCCATTTTACTTCTCTAAACGGACCTCTGCCTTTCCTAGGGAGAGACAATGAGCATGCATTAATATTTCTCAGGCAGTAGTTCTGCATTTTTTCCTCGTCTATCCCACTGACTTGTGTCTTGGTGGTGGTTTAGTTGCTAAGTCATGTCCAACTCTGCAACCCCATGGTCTGTAGCCTGCCCGTCTCCTCTGTCCATGGAAATTCTCAGGCAAGAATACTGGAATCCCCCTCATATAAACAAGGAGAATAATAAAAGGATCTCATCTCTAGTTTACAGAGCAAATAAAAAACTAAGCCAGACTCATCAAATTCAATGTCTCTAATCCTCACACATTTATTTTCACACAAGTGAAGCCTAAAGGGAAGAACGCCCAGTGATGTACTAACATTGAACAGCAAGGTGACAGCAATATACAGTTTCCCAGAGGGACTCTCTAATGTTCAAAGTAAAACAAACCCAACAACACCACCGATCCCTCCCTTAAGGAAGCAACAGTTACATTTACATGATCTGCGAACATTGAACATACCTGCAGGAAAATGTTGAAATGTAGCCTGCCACTCGCAGTGCAAAGTCTCCTTCGGTTTCCAAATTCACCTTCCTTAATTAACCCTATCAATTTAGCTTTTCACCCCTGGCATGTGTGGCCTCTAATGTATTTTGAATGCCTTGGAACCATTTGATTTTTTTGACCATTATTTTCCTATTACAGAATATATCATGTAAATGCATTTTCAGGTTTACTATAAGTAGAGAAGGCTTGCATGGCTTAATGAGAGTATATTTTTATCATGTCTTGCATTTGTCCTTGAATATTCACTTCTTTTATCAGCTCACGGAGAAATGGAAAAGACCAGGACCTCCTTGCTGCAGGTGGTGGTAGGGGAGAGCAGAAACAGGGTCTGATCCAGCGGAAGGCCTGCAAGACGGTGCAGTTTATGCAAGGCATGAGACCCAGTATGTAGTGAAAAGAATTATTACGGGCAGAGGCAACAAGTACAACAACTAGGATATCCCAAAAGGTGAACAGAGTATGTGAATTTACAAATCCACAGTTAGCGATGATACTTTGAAGTCCAGGCAGGAAGGCACAAAGTACGGAAATATTTGATTTGGTAAAAAAGGTGATTCTCCCCAAATTAATCCCCAAATTCAGAGAAATTGCCATCAAAACCCTAAGATTTTTAAAACATAAATTTAGCAAGCTGCCTCTAAGCTTCAACTGGAAAGATAAATACCAAAGAATAAATAGCCAAGACATTTTTGGTGGGGAAAAAAATGATGCACTAGTTCTCTCACATATAAAAATATACCATAAAGGTAGTTATCAAAATTTTATTGATGCCAGAATAAGAAAATTACGTAAATTGACTAGTGTTCAATTTAGAAACAGATCCATATATTATATAATATTAGTCTCTGGTAAATTAGCAATTAACAGAAAAACATCTGTCTGTAACTCACTGGGTAGGTTATACAATTTATTGTCCAAATCAGGACAATTTGAGAGTGTAAGGTAGTGCCAGTGAGATGCTGGGACGACCACCAAACATTGGACTAGTGAAAGTCACTCAGTCATGTCTGATTCTTTGCGACCCCATGGATTGTCCATGGAATTCTCCAGGCCAGAACACTGGAGTGGGTAGACTTTCCCTTCTCCAAGGGATCTTCCCAACCCAGGGATTGAACCCAGGTCTCCTGCATTGCAGGCGATTCTTTACCAGCTGAGCCACAAGGGAAGGTCATTGTGGACTGGACTGCCCTATGCCAATCCAGACACATGGTTATGGAGTTAAACATAAGGTTGTCCCTGCATAATTATTAATAGCTCCACAATTCATTTTCAAAGGTGTTCCAATTGGGGCAGTAAATCTTACATTTGCTCTAGTATTAGGGTCCTGGTCACCAGGCAGGTATTCAAGAACCAAGCTCCAGGCTCTGAAAGAAGCTATGACAAGAAGAAAGCAAGTCCCCAGTTCATATACTGGAACAAATGGTAATATTTAGGTTACATCTGTGGGAACTGAGAGAGAGCAATCAAGGCAGAATCCTAGTTTTGATGACTTAGCAGTACAAGAGACAGAGCATCGAGGATACTTGATATTGAATATCAAAGTTCTGATCAGGAGAGGCTGCCTCAAGTCAGAAGAAACTAGAAGGTAAAGACCAAGATTGGCACTGTGCAGGGGCAAGGAACCAGACAGGGCCTAACACAGCTTTTACTTTATTACTTTTATTCATCTTATAAGTATTACAAAATTTTAGTGAAATTTTTGAGACAAACTGGCCATTATTTTTCATCAATATTTTTTAAAAACCACCATAAAATGGTTCTCAGTATAAAAGGGAAAGAAGTTAAAATAAGGTAAAATATGTGAATATGTTGCAGAGAACTGCTAAGGCTGCCAATACTGACCATATATGTGTTATTATCACTGAAATCTACATGCAATATTTATTGCTAGACAATTCTACATACATTGTGGTATGTAACCATAAAACCACTTCAGGTTGGTTTTGTTACCTTCATCAAGCAGAGTAAGCTAAGGCTTCCAGAAAACATACCTTATACCATTGTTCAGTGGCAGAGCCAGAACCCAGGTCTGACTCTTAGCCTTCATGTCTTATTGGTATTAGTGTTACTCTTTGTGTAGATGAATAGAGATGCATAAAAACACGGGGTAAGTTCAGCAGACACATCTGGGAAAAACAATTACACAAAATCTAGTCAGAGATTTTAAGAGCACACATACTCATTAAATTATAATTATCTGTTTGCTTGATAATTTATGTGTTTACCTGATATGAGCAAAACTGCATATTAATCAGCCTCATCCTTGCGTGCTCTCATTTTTACACACTCCCCAGTCAACTCTCAGCAAATCCTGCCAGCTCTACCTTCACGGCGTTCTCAGCACCTCCACCACGACCATGCTGCTCCAAGGGTCTGTCATCTCTTGTCTTGACTGTTGCTACAACATCCATACAGGACTCCCTGCTTCAATCCTTGGCCTCTGCAGTCTGTTCTCAGCACATCAGGCAGAGTGACTCCAGCAACATCTACATGAACCATGTCTCTCTGACACTCAAAGTCCTGTAACGACTCCCCATTTCACTGAGAGTGAAAGTCAAGGCCTGACCACTGCCCACTAGCCCCACAGTGATCTGTTGCCTCTTAACTTTCTAACTCACCTCCAACCACATCCTCCAAACTCACTCTGCTGCCAAGCTGTTCCTCAAAAATAACAGTACACAATCATCTCGGCATGTTCACACTTGCCATTCTTCTGCCTTGAATGTGACATCTCTTTATTTTTTGCATGCTTGCATGCTAAGTCACTTCAGTCCTGTCTGACTCTGAAATCCTATGGACTGGAGCCAGCCAGACTCCTCTATCCATGGGATTCTCCAGGCAAGAATATTGGAGTGGGTTGCCATGCCCTCCTCCAGGGGATCTTCCTGACCCAGGGATCAAACCTGCATCTCTTATGTCTCCTGCATTGGAAGGAGGGTTCTTTACCACTGGTGTCACCTGGGAAGCCTCTCTTTATCTCTTAAACCGCAGGCTAAATCATTTATCACCTCAAGTCTGTACCAGCACACCAGCTTATCACTGAGGTTTCCCTAACTGCTGTAAATAAGTTATCAACCCCCTCCTCCCATAGCATCACCCACCTCACCCTGTGGAACATTCTCCTAGGTGCTTACCACCAACTGACATGATATATGTACAGTCTTCTTTATCTTACCTCTTTATCTGCACTTGAATGTGTTAGGTTGAGCCACATGAAATTACCATTTGCACAGGTCAAAAGTGACTATCTACAATTTCATTTGGTTTAATAATATCTTTGCATGTGTGCGTATGTGTGTGCGTGCACTCAGTCATATCCGACTCTTAGCAGCCCCATGGATGGTAGGCCACCAGGCTCCTCTGTCCATGGAATTTTCCAGGCAAAAATACTAGCGTGGGTTGCCATTCTCTCCTCTAGGGGATCTTCCCAACCCAGGGATAAAACCCATGTCTCTTGTATTGTCTTCATTGGCAGGTGGATTCTTTACTACTAGCTCCACCTGGGAAGCCGAGTCTGTTTTATTCTTTGCTAAATTCCCTTACAAAGATAACAATGCCTTACATACACATTACATTTGCTCAAAAAATACTTATCAAAAAAGTATGTGTTTGAGGCAAATCGTAAAGAACTATAGCATACAGGAGTAGTCAAGTATCTTATCTAACTGGTAGGAATCACTTTCCATCTTAGCTCAGTTCGGTCCTTGGTTACCATCTCATATGCCCACCCAAATCATGGTGCTGGTCTGTCCTGAACCTCCTTGTGGTTTCTTGGGAACTCAAAGCCAGAGGCAACCATACCATATGTCTCTGTCACTTTGAAGACCGAAAGCTCTGGGTCCTGTTGACATTTTCAGAAAAAGAAAATCTGTTACTTTTTGCTGCTGGTTCTTCTTGCATGTTACATATATGCAAAAGGGAAACCCAGCACAGGCAAGGACGTCTTCAGGCCCCGGGCAGGCTCCCAGCTCCACCAGTCATGCCTCGCTTCTGAGTGAAGCATAGGAGCAAGAGAAAAGGCCTAGGGTCTTCCCTTTCTGCTCCCTTCACTCAGGCTTAGAGAGTCCTGGTTTTCAGTCTTAATACTTATGAAACACATTTTATTTTCTTATTTTCTTTTATTTATTCTTAGCTATTTACTCCTCTCTTTGCTTTCTTATAATCAATATGACCTTTCCATATTTGCATGAGTGATCACATCTATATAGCAGTAAAAGTTCAATAATCTCAGGCCACTATTCCCCCCTTTTTGAATTTGAGTTCAGAATAAATAGGCTTCAGTCCTTTGTTCAGCCAAGTGTTGTTGTTGTTGTTGTTGTTGTTTATCAGAACAGAACACCCTTACATTCAGACAAGTGTACATGATTATCACTGGATGCAGGGAGGAGAATGTACATGTGGAAATGACTACAATGCGTGTTCACTGCCTCTTCCTCCTCAGTCTTCTCACTAATCCATTCTCCAGATCAATTTCCCCACTGGGGACTCTAGACATTCACTGGGCACATTCACCTGGAAGCTTATGATACCTCATTTTCCTTTACTGAAATAATTGCTGAGTTGCATGAGGTAAAGAGTTCCCCATTTGCCAGGTCTCACTTACAGAGAGAAAGTCATTAAGTCTTCATTTCCACTACAAAGCAAATGTTCAGGGTGCCTCTATTCAAAAATATTAACTCAACTTTTTTTTTAGGGCAGGATTTTCTGCTTCAGTTAGTCCAAGCCTTCACTACCACACCTTTCTTCACACTAAGACTTGGGAAGAGAGAAAGTAAAAGAAGTAAGGGTGAGCAGGATAGGAAACAGACCGAAACAGACCTCCAGAGCTCTTACTATGTCTGTCTTAGTCCATTCAGGCTGGTATAATTGAATACCACAGACTGGGTGGCTCACACATAAAGAACAGAAATGTATTTATCACAGTTCTAGAGCCTGGGAAGCCCAATATCAAGGTGCCAACAGACTGGGCGTCTTGTGAAGATCCACTTCCTGATTCGTGGATGGGCCATCTTCTCACTGTATCCCCCCATGGCAGAAGAGCTGAGGGAGTTCTCTAGGGTTTCTTTTGCAAGGGCACTAATCCCATTCCCGAGGTCCCCACCCTATGACCTAATTATCTCCCAAAGGTCCCATCTCCTAATATCATCACCTTTGGGGTTAGGATTTCAAGGTAAATTATAGGGGGACACAAACAGTCAATCCACAACAATGTCTTGGGTCTTTATCCTAGATCCCCTTGTTTCCATCTTGAGACATTGGTTAGATCTGGAGAGTCTGAGGAGGAAAAGACCAGAGGTTCAGGGAATAAGGTGATTCAAGATGGCAGCTCTGTGAGAAGTCACACAGAAAGGAGCTCTGATGCACTGCGGAGCTGTAAACCCTCTGCTCTCATTTGTAGTCCAGGAGAGGTGTAGGCGAGAACCGATTCCAGAAGAGCAGGGCCTTCCTTTTCTCCATTCAGACTTGGAGCAGCTTTACCATCCTTTTCTCCCTCATTGTCATTAGAGTGTCACTTATGCAGTCACGTCCCACTCTTTGCAACCTCATGGTCTGTCATGGAATTTTCCAGGCAAGAATACTGGAGTGGTTTGCCATTCCCTTCTCCAAGGGATCTTCCTGACCCAGGGATTGAACTCAGGTCTCCTGCATCACAGGCAGATTCTTTACCATCTGAGCCACCAGGGAAGCCCATTGTCTTTAAGGGTATATCCAAAATGAGCACAAAGTAGGGACAATAGCTCACAACTATACAAACATTTTATTGCCATTTTAAAACTTAGGACAATTTTAAAGGTCAAAAGTATATTCCTTCTGTCTGCCATCTCAGTATTTTCCTTGTCTCTTTGGCCTTAATTTTGTCTAGAAGCTCTTCTCTAAGATAGCAAGATTTCAACTTCCAAGAGCTAACAGGTATTCCAGAACCATCCTCAAACAAATGCAAGTAATAGAACTGCTTTCTGAACCAGGCTCACTTTCGTCTCTAACATATAATACTTGCAGCCTGATTCCAGAAATGCATCCAAAGTTCAGAGACATAGCATCTTTGACTTTTTGGAGCAAGAACTAATATGCAATTCACACAAGAACAAGCAGGTTATTAAAGATGGTCAGAAGTTCACCAATTACTATTTCTTGCCAATTCACCAAGTTCATTGTTATGCTTATGTTCCTGATACTGGCCAAAAACAGGAAATTAAGCCTTCACCTATAGTGTAATATCTGATACCTTGTACATTCTTAACAAATATTATATAAAGGAAGGGTTCAATAAAAGAAAAGGCTACAAAACCTATTTAAAAGATAAAGAGAATACATTTTTTAGAAAGGGTATTGAAGAGAAATGATCTAAGACTCACATACTAAATAAAATAGAATTTTAACCCCTACTTTACTGAGACCTAAATTTCCTGTATTTCATACCCAAAATATTGGATTCTTAAAACAGAGATTCTTTTTCTTGAGAGGTAATCACTTACCATCATCAGACATATCATTTATATCAAATGGTCACCCTGCTAGAGTATGTGGGGAACATTTTGAAACGATGAATAAGGCTCTTGTCAAACATGTTATTTCTTATGTAAATACAAATTCATTTACAACTGACAAGGCAATGAAGAAAATTAGAATCATTTTTCTTGAGTTTTGACACAAGCAGACATTAAGGGCAGCTCAGGGACTTATCCCCTTGTCTATACCTGCCCTTCCTCCTGAGTTTCTGCATACATCCAGCACCTGCTTCCCTTTCTCCTGGGTGTTGTGCTTGGAGTTTTCTTTACCATTCTCAGTCCTTCCTCACTTTCCCCCCAAATCCATTCACCCACCCCTGTCCCAGAATACCACTCCTTTCACTCTATTCCCCATTGCAGTTAACGATCCTACCATCCATACACTCCCCAGGGAGAAACCTCGACGTGGTTTTTAAACCCTCTTACCATCACTTTGTCTCCATTTCATCCAACCAGCCACCAAATCCTGACCTTACACCTTCCAAACACTGCCTGGATTTCCTAATTCTCTGTTGTCCCTAATTCCTTCAGCTCTGGCTTGGGTGATTGCCATCACCATTTAATGTCACACTTATTATTTCATTCTGCTTCATTTAACCTCAACACTACCTTCAGAATGATGCTTCCTAATGCCCACTTGACTTCATATTCCATGATGTCTGGCTCTAGGTGAGTGATCACACCATCATGATTATCTGGGTCATGTACAAAGCTAGTGGAGTTCATGGAATTCCAGTTGAGCTATTTCAAATACTGAAAGATGATGCTGTGAAAGTGCTGCATTCAATATGCCAGCAAATTTGGAAAACTCAGCAATGGCCACTGGACTGGAAAAGGTCAGTTACATTCCAGTCTCAAAGAAAGGCAATGCCAAAGAATGCTCAATATACCACACAATTGCACTTATCTCATACGCTAGTAAAGTAATGCTTAAAATTCTCCAAGCCAGGTTTCAGCAATATGTGAACTGTGAACTTCCAGATGTTCAAGCTGGATTTAGAAAAGGCAGAGGAACCAGAGATCAAGTTCCCAACATCTGCTGGATCATCGAAAAAGCAAGAGAGTTCCAGAAAAACATATATTTCTGCTTTATTGACTATGCCAAAGCCTTTGACTGTGTGGATCACAATAAACTGTGGAAAAGTCTTCAAGAGATGGGAATACCAGACCACCTGACCTGCCTCTTGAGAAACCTATATGCAGGTCAGGAAGCAACAGTTAGAACTGGACATGGAACAACAGACTGGTTCCAAATTGGGAAAAGGTGTACATCAAGGCTGTATATTGTCACCCTGCTTATTAAACGTATATGCTGAATACATCATAAGAAACGCTGGGTTGGATGAAGCACAAGCTGAAATCAAGATTGCTGGGAGAAATATCAATAATCTCAGATATGCAGATGACATCACCCTTATGGCAGAAAGTGAAGAGGAACTAAAGAGCCTCTTGATGAAAGTGAAAGAGGAGAGTGAAAAAGTTAGCTTAAAACTCAACATTCAGAAAACTAAGATTATGGCATCTGGTCCCATCACTTCATTGCAAATAGCTAGGGAAACAGTGGGAATAGTGGCTGACTTTATTTTGGGGGGGCTCCAAAATCACTGCAGATGGTGATTGCAGCCATGAAATTAAAAGATGCTTACTCCTTGGAAGAAAAGTTATGACCAGCCTAGATAGCATATTCAAAAGCAGAGACATGACTTTGCCAACAAAGGTCCGTCTAGTCAAGGCTATGGTTTTTCCAGTGGTCATGTATGGATGTGAGAGTTGGACTGTAAAGAAAGCTGAGCGCTGAAGAATTGATGCTTTTGAATTGTGGTGTTGGAGAAGACTCTTGAGAGTGCCTTGGAATGCAAGGAGATCCAACCAGTTCATCCTAAAGGAGATCAGTCCTGGTTGTTCATTGGAAGGACTGATGTTGAAGCTGAAACTCCAATACTTTGCCTACCTGATGCAAAGAGCTGACTCATTTGAAAAGACCGTAATGCTGGGAAAGATTGAGGGCAGGAGACAAGGGGATGACAGAGGATGAGATGGTTGGATGGCATCATTGACTCGATGGACATGGGTTTGGATAGACTCCAGGAGTTGGTGATGGACATGGAGACCTGGTGTGCTGTGGTTCATGGGGTCGCAAAAAGTCAGACACGACTGAGCAACTGAAATGAACTGAAGATCTTTTTTGTACAGTTCTTCCATGTATTCTTGCCACCTCTTCTTAATATCTTCTGCCTCTGTTAGGTCCAGACCATTTCTGTCCTTTATTGAGCCCATCTTTGCATGAAATGTTCCCTTGGTATCTCTGCTTTTCTTGAAGAGATCTCTAGTCTTTCCCATTTTGTTGTTTTCCTCTATTTCTTTGCACTGATCACTGAGGAAGCCTTTCTCATCTCTCCTTACTATTCTTTGGAACTTTGCATTCAAATGGGTATATCTTTCCTTTTCTCCTTTGCCTTCAGCTTCTCTTCTTTTCTCAGCTATTTGTAAGGCCTCTGCAGACAGCCATTTTGCCTTCTTACATTTTTTTTCTGGGGATGGTCTTGATCACTGCCTCCTGTATAGTGGCACAAACCTCCATCCATAGTTCTTCAGGCACTCTGTCTATAAGATCTAATCCCTTGAATCTATTTGTCACTTCCACTGTATAATTGTAAGGGATTTGATTTAGGTCATACCTGAATGGTCTAATGGTTTTCCCCACTTTCTTCAATTTAAGTCTGAATTTGGCAAAAAGGAGTTAATGATCTGTTAGCTCCCAGTTAGCTCCCAGTCTTGTTTTTGCTGACTGTATAGAGCTTCTCCATCTTTGGCTGCAAAGAATATAATCAATCTGATTTTGGTGTTGGCCATCCATATGTAGGGTCCTCTTTTGTGTTATTGGAAGAGGGTGTTTGCTAGACATCCTAGAATATGAAGTCAAGTGGGCCTTAGGAAGCCACCTACGAACAAAGCAGTGGAGGTGATGGAATTCCAGTTGAGTTACTTAAAATCCTAAAAGATGATGCTGTGAAAGTGCTGCTCTCAATATGCCAGCAAATTTAGAAAACTCAGCAGTGGCCACAGGACTGGAAAAGGTCAGTTTTCATTCCAATCTCAAAGAAAGGCAATGCCAAACAATGTTCAAACTACCACACAATTGCACTCATCTCACACACTAGGAAACTAATGCTCAAAATTCTCCAAGCCAGGCTTAAGCAATACGTGAACCATGAACTTCCAGATGTTCAAGCTGGTTTCAGAAAAGCCAGAAGAACCAGAGATCAAATTGCCTACATCTGCTGGATCACCAAAAAAGCTAGAGAGTTCCAGACAAACATCTACTTCTGCTTTATTGACTATGCCAAAGCCTTTGATTGTGTGGATAACAATAAACTGTGGAAAATTCTGAAAGAGATGGGAATACCAGACCACCTGACCTGCCTCTTGAGAAATCTGTGTGCAAGTCAAGAAGCAACAGTTAGAACTGGACTTGGAACAATAGACTGCTTCTAAATTGGGAAAAGGTGTACATCAAGGCTATATATTGTCACCCTGCTTATTAAACGTATATGCTGAATACATCATAAGAAACGCTGGGTTGGATGAAGCACAAGCTGAAATCAAGATTGCTGGGAGAAATATCAATAATCTCAGATATGCAGATGACACCACCCTTATGGCAGAAAGTGAAGAAGAACTAAAGAGCCTCTTGATGAAAGTGAAAGAGAAGAGTGAAACGTTGGCTTAAAGTTCAACATTCAGAAAACTAAGATCATGGCATCTGGTCCCGTCACTTCATTGCAAATAGCTAGGGAAACAGTGGAAATAGTGGCTGAATTTATTTTGGAGGGGCTCCAAAATCACTGCAGATGGCGACTGCAGCCATGAAATTAAAAGATGCTTACTCCTTGGAAGGAAAGTTATGACCAGCCTAGATAGCATATTAAAAAGCAGAAACATGACTTTGCCAACAACAGTCCATCTAGTCAAGGCTCTGGTTTTTCCAGTAGTCATGTATGGATGTGAGAATTGGACTATAAAGAAAGCTGAGTGCTGAAGAACTGATGTTTTTGAACTTTGGTGTTGGAGAAGACTCTTGAGAGTCTCTTGGACTGCAAGGAGATCCAACCAGTCCATCCTAAAGGAGATCAGTCCTGGTTGTTCACTGGAAGGACTGATGTTGAAGCTGAAACTCCAATGCTTTGGCCACCTGATGTGAAGAGCTGATTCATTTGAAAAGACTGTGATGCTGGCAAAGATTGATGGCAGGAGGAGAAGCAGATGACAGAGAATGAGATGGTGGAGGCATCACCAACTCAACGGACATGAGTTTTGGTAAACTCTGGGAGTTGGTGATGGACAGGGAGCCTGACATGCTGTGGTCCATGGGGTCACAAAGAGTTGGACATGACTGAGTGACTGAACTGAACTGAACTGTACCTTCAGAGTGATATTTCAAGTATATAAATATGATCATGTTGCTTGTTCTCATTTTTAAAATGTGTCATGAATTTCAAAATAGAAAGTTTTTTGAAATGCGTAGTAGGACTCCATCATCTTCAAGATGAAGCCCAGGACCTCTTCATGGCCTTTGCAAAGCAGGATCTGACTCTTGACATTCAGTTTCCTATATGTACCAACAAACAACCATCCCAGCCAAAAATTTAATGTGATCTCAGGATATAAATAGAAGGAGGTAATAGGTTTGCCATCCTCAACACTAACCAAATGACACTGTATCAGAAAAACAGAATTTTACATTGTTTAAGAGGGAAGCCTCTGAATGTAGCCTGCTGGAATTCATATCCTGTCTCCTCTACTTTCCAGCTCTGTGACTTTGAGCAAGTTATTTCATGTCCTTATGTTTTAGTTTCCTCATCAATAGATAGGAATAAGATTATCTGTCTTATAGAGATTTTATAGCAACTAAATTATGTATAGTGCTATTAAATAATAAATTTTAGTATTCTGATGTATGTGATACTTTAGGAGAAACATTAACTAATGGAGCATAGCCTGGGATGGTGACTAAAATAAAAAAGACATTGAGTCATGTCATGTGAAGAACAGTTAAATAAAAGGCAGTACATATTGAAGAAGTATTGGCAGGATAATACAGCTGTACTAAAACATCTGGAAAACAATCCAGAGTGTACACTCAGGAACAATAGTGGAACTCTATGAAAACAGACTCCATTTCAAATTCTGGAAACACTTTCCATTCGATACAAATGTCCACCGATGGGAGGGTTTTTCTCCAGAGAAAATGGGTTTCCCACCAATAGAATTGTTTTGTTTAATCAATAATTAGATAACTCCTTGTTTAGAATTTCATAATGGGATTGAAGCACTAGATAGAAGGGAGAATAATAATTTCTAAAGGTCTTATGAGTCTCAGATCACAAGAGCTTAACCTATCAGTTGATAGTAAGTAGGAGTTTCTAGAAATTGATTCTTTTTGGTAAATTGTATAAAGCATAAATATCACTAACATCAGCTTAAACATTGCTCTTTGGGGTTGAAAAGAGTCAGACACAACTGAGCAACTGAACTGACCGTCAGCTTAGGTTGATTTATCATCCAGCTTCCCTTAATAAGGGCTTCCCAGGGGGCTCAGTGGTAAAGAATCTGCCTGCTAATGCAGGAGGTGTGGGTTCCATCCCTGGGTCAGGAAGATCCCCTGGAGGAGGAAATAACCCACTCCAGTATTCTTTCTGGGAAAACCCCTTAACAAAGGAGTCTGGAGGGCCAGTCCATAATGTCATAAAGAGTTGGATGCAACTGAGTGATTGAGCATGTTAGCATGTTACCTCAATAAACAGTGCTGTGTAAACTCAAGGTCTAGCATATTCCCCAGTATCTGAGACAACCTCCCTGGCCCAAGATTCATAACGGGCAGTTCTAGCCAGATGTCCTCAAGTGGCAGCTATCTCTAGCTATTGCAGCTGCATTTTCCTTTATCTCTTACAAAGTTCCTTAAAAGAAACAATGACAATTTTCCTTTGCTACTACTGGCTTGCCATGCTTATTTTCATTCATTGACATGTTCTGAAAGCAATATGGCAAAAGCAAGTTTGAGAAGAGCTTTACTTTGACATTACATATCAGTTTAAATAGAATGAGAAACTTCAGAAGCAAAGAAGTGAGTCTTCTCTTGACTCTGACACAACTTGGAGCTTTGAGATAAGTCCATTAAGAAGAGCTACTCGAGTTCCTTCTGTGTGCTCAGTCACTCCAGTCATGTCTGACTCTTTGCGACCCCATGGACTAGCCCAGGCTCCTCTGTCCATGGGATTTCCCAGGCAAGCATACTGGACTGGGTTGCCATTTCCCTTCTCCAGGGGATCTTTCTGACCCAGAAATCAAACCCAGGTCTTCTGCATTGCAGGCAGACTCTTTACCATCTGAGCCACCAAGGAAGCCCAATAATTTTATTTTAAAAATAAAGAAACAGGCTAAGTTATGCTTAATTGCCAACTCAGAGCCACATAGTCAATAAGGAAGAAGGCAGAGAGTCACACAGTGACCAATAAAAATGGAATGCGCTTGCCTCCTGGTCTATCTTAGTTGTGCCATAAACGTCTCCCTACTTGTTCCATGCTCTCTCTCTCTGTATCATCAAGCCAAACAAGCCTCAAATCATCTCAAATTTTTAGAGTAGGGGAGGTCTGCTTGTTGTTCTCCATGGTCCCAATCTCAGAAACACCAAAGCCAGTCCTTAAATCGGAGTATAGACCTAAATGTTAGAGTTTGTACTTGTGCTTCATTCTTTGACCTGGATTTGTCTGGACTAGCAAGTTAGGATGTCTCCCCCATGTAGCTAGCACTCAAACTCAAACTCCTGGTCCCTGACACTGGACTCTTCCTTACCAATGCCAGCATAAGAGAGACGTTATAATTTAATCCCTAGTTTTCAGCTGGCATGTCAATGAATGGCACAGCATCAAAGTTAGTACATAACTGAGAGTCTATGCTGCAACTTGACCTTCAGAACTTGGTACTGCCCATGCAGCGGAGTCCAAGAAAGTTAATGTCATGGAGGGAGTAGGACCAAGAATCACTACTTTAAA
This sequence comes from Capricornis sumatraensis, assembly GCF_032405125.1. Lineage (NCBI taxonomy): Eukaryota > Metazoa > Chordata > Mammalia > Artiodactyla > Bovidae > Capricornis > Capricornis sumatraensis. Next base: position 194,499,752 of record NC_091069.1, on the reverse strand, counting down.
AGAAAGGCTCATCTTATATTGATACTTAAGCAAAAGGCAAAGGCAATGATGAACCCCAGTGCACCAATTATCAACTCCTCCCAGACTTAATTTTCACAGCTCTTCACACTACAGTTATAGAGCATGGACTCTCCACTTCGAGAACTTCTGACCTCTCACCCAGCCACCATACACTATCCCCACATCAATGGGCCTATTCAATCGCCCTTTTCAGAAAGTCTTCCTCTTCTTTGGCTCTCAACTCGCCCTGCCTCCAGTTGTTGGAGGTAGGTATTAACAACCTTCATGTTTACAGATAGGGAAGTTGAGGTTCAGAGATGTTGATTAACTCATTCCATGTCACAGAGCAAGGAAGGACAGAATGAAAGTGAGACGTAAAAACAATTCCATCTGCCTCTCTGTTCCTTGCTGCCTCTTTCCAATCTAGGGATAGGCAGGTGGGTTGAAGAAAAAATAGGATTCCAAATTCTGTCCGTCACTCATTTTCTTAGGTGGTTTATCTTAGTCCCATAGGTTCTTAGCGTATAATGTAGAACCCAAGATCTTATATGCTACAAAACATAGGCAATGGGAGGCTTTAATCAAACTTCTTCAAGGTATTTATATTACTTATGGGGCTTTCTGGGTAACTAAATTATTATGACATTAGGCATTTTCCAGACAATGGTGAAAACTTAGGTTTAAAAGAGGACTAAATATTTAGTTTAATATTTGTAAGAGTCTTTCACCACAGAATCCAAGCAGTAAGAATAGGCTTTCCTTCAATCTGTATCCATCAAAAAAGAGTCACTATTCCTATTACTGAAAGTTTTTTTTTTCCTTTTATCTTTAAATACAGGCTTTTCCACTAGGTCAAAGCAGGATTTAGAATTTAAAATATATTTTCCTTTGCCTGCTTAGTGCATTTTGAATTGTAAAACTTTCTCTTACAATTAGATCCATTTGCCTTTTACCTGCAGCTTAAAAAACTATCCAAGTCTCAATATCGACATGTGCCCTAAAATATTTCTGACAGCTCTTTCAACTTAAAAAGGCCAATACTCAATGACTTCTCTGAATTTGGTCTCAGATCCCTTCAGTGAAAATAATGGTCTTAATTTGGCATATTATATATATTAGAATATTTAATAAACATTTATATACATATAAATAAATGGCTGCCAATAGTCCCAGATTACTTATTTTAATTAATCCTCACACAACATATTTTGAAGGTTGCATTAGTATTCCCACTTTATAGATAAGGAGATTGAGACTCAAAGAAGGTAATTAGCTTGTATCCTTTAATATTAATAGGATAAGAGCAGAAATGGAGTTTGAACTCAGTTTCTTCTGCTTCCAGAGTTAATGATTTCTTTTTTTAAGTTTGCTTTACATTCTTTTGTTTTTTTTTAATTTTTATTGGATTTCAGTTGATTTATAATCTTGTGTTGCTTTCAATAGTGTACAGCAAAGTGAATCAGTTACACATATACATATATCCACCCCTCTTTTCTTCTGAATTTTTAATTATTTTTAATGGATAAAACACTTATTACCTAAAATTTTGAAAAGTATCAGTACAGAGCAGTACACAATGAAAAGTACCCCCAGCCCACAATTCTCATCTGAGACACTCAATTCTCCTCAGAATCAGTGATCAACTTCCAGTATATTCTTCCACACATATTTCTATACAAATGTAAGCAAATGTTTTATATTTTCCTTCTTTTAATTCAAATTAAAATTAGTATTATAGTACTAGAATTATATTAATCTAGTATTCAAATTATTAATATTAAGCACATAAAATAAAGCTTGGAAGCAAATCTTAAACACATATTTTTTAAAAAGCAATGAATACTCTATCTCAGATTGCTATCATATCAGTGCAGAGAAAGAAGAAAGAATATCACTAACTTATGAACCCAGTGTATTCTGACCCTATACCCTTAAGGGAGAAACGTTTTAAGGAGAAAAAGAACTGTAAAGAAATCTGAATTTTACTTATTTGTTTCTTGTTGGTAGTGGAGCAGGGTAGTTATCCTAAAACTATTTTGAGTATATTGTAGAATAGAGAAAAATAAACAAACTAATGTAATTGGAAATCATAGGTTATCATGTGAGAGAAGGAGACATAGATATAAGAAAAGTGGGAAAGAAAAGCCTGTGCTGCTAGATTAGAATATTATGGACTGAACATTTGTGTCCCCCCGTTTATATGTTAAAGCCCTAACATTCAAAGTGATGGTATTCAGAAGACTTCCCTGGTGGCTCACACAGTAAAGAGTCTGCCTACAATGTGGGACACCCAGGTTCAATGCCTGGGTGGGAAGATCTGGAGAAGAAAATGGCAACCCACTCCAGTACTCTTGCCTGGAAAATCCCGTGGACAGAGAAGCCTGGTCAGCTACAGTCCATGGGGTCTCAAAGAGTCAGACACAACTGAGTGGCTTCACTTTCACTCTTTTTTAAGATTCCTTTCTCACATAGGTCATTACAGAGTACTGAGTTCCTTGTGCTATACAGTGGGTTCTTATTAGTTATCTATTTTATATGTAGTAGTGGAGAAAGCAATGGCACCCCACTCCAGTACTCTTGCATGGAAAATCCCATGAATGGAGGAGCCTGGTAGGCTGCAGTCCATGGGGTTGCTAAGAGTCGGATACGACTGAGGGACTTCACTTTCACTTTTCACTTTCCTGCATTGGAGAAGGAAAAGGCAACCCACTCCAGTGTTCTTGCCTGGAGAATCCCAGGGATGGGGGAGCCTGGCGGGCTGCCGTCCATGGGGTCGCACAGAGTCGGACACGACTGAAGCGACTTAGCAGCAGCAGCAGCGTGTATATGCCAATCTCAGTCTCCCAATTTGTCCCTCCCCTCACTTACACCCTGGTAACCATAGTTTGTCTTCTACATCTGTGACTCTATTTCTAGTTTGTAAATAGGTTCATTTGTACCGTGTTTTCAGATGAGAGCATGAGTTTTGGAGCTGGACAGGCTTGGGTTGAAATTCTGACTCCACCACTTAATAGCTATGTGACCTCAGAAATTTACTTCCTTTTCCGAATATCAACTTCCTCTCCTGGTAAATAGAAAGAGCTCTCATAAGGGTTACTGTCAGAATTAAATAAAGCAATGCATTTAAATGCATTATTTTTATGGATCTAAGGAAATATTTCATACCTTTATGTTTATTATTATCATTTCTAGTTTTTCTCTATTAAAAGCTCCTATTGTAGTTTATCCTCCTTGATTTTTGCCTGAAATAGAGCAAGAATTGAACCACATTCACCAAGACGAGATGAACGGTTTCAGCATAAATCTGTCATTTGTACCAATCTAGCAGACACATGTGAGTTATGAGCAGGTTTTCTCGCCCCAACTGTGTATGTGTGATGCCCGATAGAGACAATGTTTAACAATTCAAACTGGTTTTAAATATGTAGCATGAAGAGAATCAAACTGAACATCAGATGTTGTTATCCACTTGAAAATTTCATTAAGAAATGAATTATTGTGTAGTGGAATAATTAAGACCACAGAGAAGTGTATTTTCCATTTCTGCATAGAACTTTTCAAAAAATGAATTAAATGGAAGAGCCATTGATTAGTATGGCCAATTTGGAAAAAAAAAAAAATTTTTTTTTTCTCCAATTTCCTCCAAATGGAAAACACTGACTATTTGCTGAGTGCCTACTCAATGCCATTCCGCATTTTAAGTCAGCTGTATGGCAATTCTTTATGATATTCATTCAGTTCAGTTCAGTTCAGTCGCTCAGTCGTGTCCAACTCTTTGCAACCCCATGAATCACAGCACGCCAGGCCTCGCTGTCCATCACCAACTCCTGGAGTTCACTCAGACTCGCGTCCATTGAGTCAGTGATGCCATACAGCCATCTCATCCTCTTTCGTCCCCTTCTCCTCCTGCCCCCAATCCCTCCCAGCATCAGAGTCTTTTCCAATGAGTCAACTCTTCGCATGAGGTGGCCAGAGTACTGGAGTTTCAGCTTTAGCATCATTCCTTCCAAAGAAATCCCAGGGCTGATCTCCTTCAGAATGGACTGGTTGGATCTCTTTGCAGTCCAACGGACTCTCAAGACTGTTCTCCAATATCGCAGTTCAAAAGCATCAATTCTTCAGCGCTCAGCTTTCTTCACAGTCTAACTCTTGCATCCGTACATGACTACTGAAAAAACCATAGCCTTGACTAAACGGACCTTAGTCGGCAAAGTAATGTCTCTGCTTTTGAATATGCTATCTAGGTTGGTCATAACTTTCTTCCAAGGAGTAAGCATCTTTTAATTTCATGGCTGCAATCACCAAAAAAATAAAGTCTGACACTGTTTCCACTGTTTCCCCATCTATTTCTCATGAAGTGATGGGACCAGATGCCATGATCTTCGTTTTCTGAATGTTGAGCTTTAAGCCAGCTTTTTCACTCTTCTCTTTCACTTTCATCAAGAGGCTTTTTAGTTCCTCTTCACGTTCTGCCATAGGGTGGTGTCATCTGCATATCTGAGGTTATTGATATTTCTCCCGGCAATCTTGATTCCAGCTTGTGCTTCCTCCAGCCCAGCATTTCTCATGATGTACTCTGCATATAACTTAAATAAGCAGGGTGACAATATACAGCCTTGACACACTCCTTTTCCTATTTGGAACCAGTCTGTTGTTCCATGTCCAGTTCTAACTGTTGCTTCCTGACCTGCATACAGGTTTCTCAAAAGGCAGGTCAGGCAGTTTGGTATTCTCATCTCTTTCAGAATTTTCCACAGTTTATTGTGATCCACACAGTCAAAGGCTTTGGCATAGTCAAGAAAGCAGAAATAGATGTTTTTCTGGAAATCTTTTGCTTTTTCGATGATCCAGCAGATGTTGACAATTTGATCTCTGGTTCCTCTGCCTTTTCTAAAACCAGCCTGAACATTTGGAAGTTCACAGTTCACATATTGCTGAAGCCTGGCTTGGAGAATTTTGAGCATTACTTTACTAGCGTGTGAGATGAGTACAATTGTGCAGTAGATTGAGCATTCCTTGACATTGCCTTTCTTTGGGACAGAATGTGGTCCACTGGAGAAGGGAATGGCAAACCACTTCAGTATTCTAGCCTTGAGAACCCCATGAACAGTATGATATTCGTTACTACTTCGATTTCCATGATGAGAAAAAATGAGCCTCAGGGAAGTTTAACAATGTATTTACATTATATAATTAGTACATTGTGGAGCTGTAGTAATTATGGAAGGATTTCAACCTGAAACTAATTTCAAATTTCTTTCAATTAAGCCTTGAGATCATCATTTCTGATAGCTGTTATGACTGTAAATGTGATGCAAAACTTATTTCATCACATGACATGCATAACAATCTTATACTAAACCCCATACCCACACTTGTCTGACTTGTCTGTCTCCTCATCTAGATACACCATAAGCGCCATAGATCAGGGCCATGCAGTTGTGCTCATCACTATACCTCCAACACCCAGGCTCAGTGCCTGCCACACGGTTACATCTTCAATAAATATGGTGGCACCCTAAAGGTTGGAGAGTGCAAGGACAGAGTGTTTTGTCTGCACTTAAACAATTAGTGATAGAATGGAATGTTAGAAGCCCAGAGCCTCCAGATGGCTGAGCTCAATGAGCCAAGTTACTAGCAGGTTAAAGAACAGGTACGTTATTTAACTTGAGCTGTGTCCTCCTGAAACAGAAATCAAGCACAGCTCAATTATATGAACAAAAGTTGGTCCACGTGTGTGACAAAAGTCACAAGTGACTCCCACACCCATCTCCAGGCAGAGGAGTCCATACATGGTCAACCCAGCTATTAAGAAGCAGCCTGCACTAACAGTTCAGAGAATCATTCCTATCTGATCCTTTTCAAAGAGGCTACAATGTTCAGTGATAAACTTCTTTACCTCTACAGATGAAGAGCAAGTGGAACTATTCACTCAGTCTTCCAGGCATCAGATGGGGGAGAAAGGTCTTTACGTTCCTGTTGTGAGGCATTGTCAAGAGGCTATTCAGTAGCACTTGCTAGTCCTTCAGATGGTAACATTTAAGGTGTGAACAGAGAAATAGGAACCCAACAAAGAAACGGAATAAGCAACTCGGGAGTAAGAAAGAGAACCAAGAGAGCTTTGCTCTCTAAGTCAAGGTGGTAACACATTTTTAGAAGGAATCAAATTCAGCAAACGGAAAGAAATAACAAATTCAGCAACCTTATTTAAGGTGTGGAAAGACAAGAAGCTATTGGACATACCCACTGGGAAGTTGTAGCACCCTTAGGAAGAGCAGCTCGGGTATAGAGCAAATGTCGATGTATTAGTCTGACTCCTCCATGAACTATCCTTAGAAGCAGAAATGGGTGGCTTAGTGCCTGCACATGGAACACACTTACAAATGCTATCTAACAGATACTCAAATGACTTAATTAAAACAAGGTATAGTAGTTCACTTCGGAAGAAAACATTCCAAAGATGTTTAAAACTGCTCTTAATAAGAAATACCAGTGTTTTCTAAATTAAATCACTAGGTCTAAAATTATCACCCTACATTTGGCTTCTCCCTCCAAAGGCCCTGGAGCCAAAACAACTCAGTTCCTGGGGAGAACATATAATTTGCCGTCTGCAAGAGATACAGTCCCATGTTAGAAGCATTCCTAAATTTCTGTGCTTCAAGTGACCTTTTAAGTTGCTGCTGTGATGTCATTAGTGTTACAATTTTACACAAGATTAGACATGTAATTAGGTGTTAAATAGTTCTGCTGGCTCCTGCTTGCTATTTAATAAAGCAGAATGCATTAAGAGCACCCCATATGCATAGCTCAAGGCCACGGACACTAAAAAACTGCATCCACTTTGCTCTTTCCCTGCCTTGCATGCCACTTGTCCTTGCAGCTGTCACCTTGAGGCTTCGGTGCTGACAGGAAATGAAAAGCCACAGCGCAGTATCCCTCATAGAACTGTTACTCTCCAGCTGAAGCTTCTAGAGGCAAGGGGAGTTTCCATAAAGAACTCAGGTGAAACCAGAACCTGAGAATTTTTAGCAGTTTCCCACCTTGGCTGCACCTCAGAGTCACCCAGAAAGCTTTTTAAAAAATTCTGACACCAGGGACCCACCCCTAGAGATTCTCACTGGTCTGGTTTGAGATCTAGGCACCAAGATTTTTTTTTTTAATTCCTCCCAATGATTATATTTTTCAGCCAGTGTTCAGAGTCGCTGCATTTATGCTCCTCTGGCTTGAGATGGGTATCAAGGTGAATGAGGAAGTATAATACTTCAGATTTCATTATCTCAATACCTCAGAAAACTGTTTTCTCTCTACTTCTGACCAGTAAGAAAAAGAAAATCAATAGTCTCAATGTACAAGTACAAGTCTCCTTAATTAGATTTTTTACAAAAAAGATAAATCTAATTCACTACTCTTAAAATTATGAACAAGGGGGAAAAGAAGTAAACTAATGTTTAGCATGTGCCTTGATTTACTCAAGGTACTTTTGCATCTGTTAAGTTACTAATCTTCCAAGCAACCCAGAAAGATAAGTATTATCATTCCCATTTTTACAACTGGGGAAACTAAGACACAGAAATGTTAAACTGACTTGTTTAAAGTCACACAGTCGATAGGTGGTGATGCCAAGAGGCAAACAAACATCTGACTCTCCTGCTCACATTCTCATTAGAATATGCTGCCATTTGTAAAGAAACCCTTACTGAGTGATAGTTCAGCAAGTAATAGAAACTTTCTGTCCAAGTCAACAAAAGGGACAGAGGGAGGGGCTTCCCTGGTGGCTCATGGTAAAGAATCCACCTGCCAATGCGGAAAACATGGGTTCCATCCCTGGGCCAGGAAGATTCCGCGTGCCTCAGAGGAACTAAACCCATGTGCCACAAATCTAAGCCTGAGCTCTAGAGCCCAGGAGCTGCAACTACTAACTCCTGAGCACTCAGAGTCCGTGCTTTGTAACAAAACAAGCCACCACTATGAGAAACCCACGCGCTGCAACTAGTGCAGCCCCTGCTCACTGCCACCAGAGAAGGCCCACGCACAGCAACGGAGACCTAGCCAAACCAAAAATAGATGTATTTTTTTAAAATAAGAGGAGAGAGAGAGAGGCAGAAGGAGTGGTACAATCAGGAGAAGGAAAGCGAGGAGGTAGAGAATGGGAAAAAGAACCGCATCCTGAGCTCAGGAAATGACCTGGAGTGAGACAACAGCGCATCCAACAGTAGGGAGCCGCAACACAGGAGGCCAAGGTCGGAACCTATGGTCCTGTTACCAAGCAGGGGCCCATACAGTGGCACTAGCTTTGGAGAAAAGAAAGCGCTTTGTTGTGAGGTTGACCAGCAAGAAAACAGGAGGCAAGCCTCTCAAATCTGTCTCCGAGATCCAGGGATCAAGGTGGGTTTTAAAGGGTTAGGAGAATTGCAAACTTGGAAGCTGATTGGCTATTCTCCTATCAGCCTGTATAAACTACTGGTACTGCTGGAAGCCAAGTTTTCCTTACTGAAGGATTTCTTGCTTCATAAAGGGCTCTGGTGACAACATTTTTATTCTTTGAGTTCCAGAGACTGAAGATTCTTGGCCAGGGTGATCTTGAAGACCAAAGTTTCCATCCTACAGACGCACAGTGCTGTCTCTATAAAATAACTGCAGGTTTGATGAATCAACAACCTGCTTTAAGGAAGCAAAACCAGTTTAAGCTGGTCAGTATTTCACGTGCTGTTTAGGTCATACTTTCCAAAAACAGATACTTAGATGGTCAAGGCAGGCAGTGAACATGACCAGGGCATCACTGTGGGTCCTGCATTGTGCCAAAAGAGGGCATAAGACGCAGCCCTGCCCTGGAGGCCCACGGCATTGCTCTACCAGAGGCGGGTACCAAGAGCTGGGAGCCAGGCTGAGGAAGCTGTTTGTGGGGGTGAGAAAAAGCTTCACAGAAGAGATGACACCTGAGATGGCCTTGGAAACAGAAGAACTCATTCACCCAGCAGCAAAGGGAGGCAGAGAGGAAATGTGAGCTGAGTCAGAGAGGTAGAAACCCACCGAGGTGTATGCCTGAGAAATGGAAAGAGGCCCTCTATAAATTCCTGAAGCAAAGAAATTCTTACATGCTCCCTGATTGCTGCTTTCATTCAAAGCTGAGATTATGTCTTTTAGGGCATCTGGTTTCCAGACCATATTCATTACCTGCAATCATATTGTCGAGGCTCAGCCAGGTTCACCCCAGTTCCTGGTCTTTGGATGACAGAATTCATTCCAAGTTTCCTCCCTCTGCCCTCAGCCCCAAGCATCCACCATTACAGGTCTCTTTTCCATACTAGGATTCCAAATTACAAAATTTTATAAAGTGGTTTCTTTGTCTCCATATCAATTTTCTAATCATAATTCAAATGAGGTGTTCCTTGTCTTATAAAGTGAACAGAGTTAATTACTTGAGATGTTCAGGAGAGATGCATTTGAGCTGAGGGACCCACCAAACCAACTCCTGTTAACATATTCTGGGTGTCTCTTTGAAGCCTGGAACTTTTTTCAACCTCCACAGAACCTTTATACTGTTGTCCTTAAAGCTACTCATTTAATTTTAATTAACAACAAACTCAGCTGGTTTTAAATAATAGTTTGTAAAAGAAAACTGGGGTGGAGAAACTCCAAATCCACTTCTTAGGATAAGCTGAGGAGTCATTAAGTCCTTTCCAACAATCGTTAGACAGTTCATTAGAATAAGTATAACTTTCATCTCTTCCCTTCTGTATCATCTTCAAACAGCAGCGCAAGGGTGCAATGCTGAAATGACACACAGTCTGAAAGCATTGTTAAGTATGTTAAAATCACCACAGCCCCGTTCACTTGGAATAATTTCAAATCATTTATAATATGGATGGTGTGTCTATTAAAGCCTGGCTTATATCTAGTAACAGGATGGTGAGAGCTCAGCAATTTATTGCTTTACCTGAATTCAAAGTGTGCCCCTTTTTTTGTCTGCTCCAACCCAACCCTTTAGTCACCTTGAGGAGTGACTAAAAAGGTAAGAAGATTCCACCAGAGTCAGTGTTGAAATACCTTCCTGAAGGTTTAAGCCAATCTTCATTCTTATAAAGTAGGTCATTTAGCTTACACGGTGGCTCAGGTGATAAAGAATCTGCCTGCAATGCAAGTAGACCTGGGTTCAATCCCTGGGTCAGAAGTATCCCCTAGAGAAGGGAATAGCAACTCATTGCACTATTCTTGCCTGGAGAACTCTATGGACAGAGGAACCTGGTAGGCTATAGCCCATGAGGTCGCAAAGAGTCATACGTGACTGAGCGACTAACACACACACACACACACACACACACACACACAAATCATTCTTATTTCCTAAAGACTGTCTGGGCTTTACTAATGGCTCAAAGGTTAAAGAATCTGCCTGCAATGCGGGAGACCCAGGTTCAATCCCTGGGTTGGGAAGATCTCGTGGAGAAGGAAATGGCAACCCACTCCAGTACTCTCGCTTGGAAAATGCCATGGACAGAGGAGCCTGATGGGCTACAGTCCATGGGGTTGCAGAGTCAGACACGACAGAGCAACTAACACTTTCACTTTCACTTGCAAAGACTGTCTAGTTCTAACAACAAATTTAATTTCTATTCTATCTTATGTGTTGTTTTAAAGATGTTCAAAAGGAAACTTAAATAACTTTAAATGTCCCAGATCCCAGAGCTAAGCAGATTCAACTTCTAAATCTTTTTGAAACAGTGCAGGGCATCCATTCAGGTGTATCTTTTCATTCCTGTCATTCATCCTGAGAGACCAAGGGTAGAAGTATTATATCTTGCATTTATATTGGTTGTCAAACCCCAAGCACTTTCCATGGCCTCTGTTCCATCTCTGATGCTGACCCAAGGGTTACAGAAGGAAATCTATTCCCAGACCTATTTCCAGGAAATCAGTACACGATTTAAATACACCTTAATTCATCCTTCAATGTACTGAGTCACAAAATTTTGGAGCTGAGAAGGATCCCAAAGGTTATCAATTCCAAATTTTCCATGTTACAGATTAAAAACAACTAAGCCAGAGGGGCGAAAAGCAAAGGAGAAAAGGAAAGATATAAGCATCTGAATGCAGAGTTCCAAAGAATAGCAAGAAGAGACAAGAAAGCCTTCAGCGATCAATGCAAAGTAATAGAGGAAAACAACAGAATGGGAAAGACTAGAGATCTCTTCAAGAAAATTAGAGATACAAAGGGAACATTTCATGCAAAGATGGGCTCCATAAAGGAGAGAAATGGTATGGACCTAACAGAAGCAGAAGATATTAACAAGAGGTGGCAAGAATACACGGAAGAACTGTACAAAAAAGATCTTCACGACCCAGATAATCATGATGATGTGATCACTAATCTAGAGCCAGACATCTTGGAATGTGAAGTCAAGTGGGCCTTAGAAAGCATCACTATGAACAAAGCTAGTGGAGGTGATGGAATTCCAGTTGAGCTGTTTCAAATCCGGAAAGATGATGCTGTGAAAGTGCTGCACTCAATATGCCAGCAAGTTTGGAAAACTCAGCAGTGGCCACAGGACTGGAAAAGGTCAGTTTTAATTCCAGTCCCAAAGAAAGGCAATGCCCAAGAATGCTCAAACTACCGCACAATTGTACTCATCTCACATGCTAGTAAAGTAATGCTCAAAATTCTCCAAGCCAGCCTTCAGCAATACATGAACCGTGAACTCCCTTATGTTCAAGCTGGTTTTAGAAAAGGCAGAGGAACCAGAGATCAAATTGCCAACATCCGCTGGATCGTGGAAAAAGTAAGAGAGTTCCAGAAAAGCATCTATTTCTGCTTTATTGACTATGCCAAAGCCTTTGACTGTGTGGATCACAAGAAACTGTGGAAAATTCTGAAAGAGATGGGAATACCAGACCACCTGACCTGCCTCTTGAGAAATCTGTATGCAGGTCAGGAAGCAACAGTTAGAACTGGACATGGAACAAAAGACTGGTTCCAAATAGGAAAAGGAGTATGTCAAGGCTGTATATTGTCACCCTGCTATTTAACTTATATGCAGAGTACATCATGAGAAATGCTGGACTGGAAGAAACACAAGCTGGAATCAAGACTGCTGGGAGAAATATCAATAACCTCAGATATGCAGATGACACCACCCTTATGGCAGAAAGTGAAGAGGAACTAAAAAGCCTCTAGATGAAAGTGAAAGAGGAGAGTGAAAAAGTTGGCTTAAAGCTCAACATTCAGAAAACGAAGATCATGGCATCTGGTCCCATCACTTCATGGGAAATAGATGGGGAAACAGTAGAAACAGTGTCAGACTTTATTTTTGGGGGCTCCAAAATCACTGCAGATGGTGACTGCAGCCATGAAATTAAAAGACGCTTACTCGTTGGAAGAAAAGTTATGACCAACCTAGATAGCATATTCAAAAGCAGAGACATTACTTTGCCTACTAAGGTCCATCTAGTCAAGGCTATGGTTTTTCCAGTAGTCATGTATGGATGTGAGAGTTGGACTGTGAAGAAGGCTGAGCACTGAAGAATTGATGCTTTTGAACTGTGGTGTTGGAGAAGACTCTTGAGGGTCCCTTGGACTGCAAGGAGGTCCAACCAGTCCATTCTGAAGGAGATCAACCCTGGGATTTCTTTGGAGGAAATGAGGCTAAAGCTGAAGCTCCAGTACTTTGGACACCTCATGCGAAGAGTTGACTCAATGGAAAAGACTCTGATGCTGGAGAGATTGGGGGCAGGAGGAGAAGGGGACGACCCATGATGAGATGGCTAGGTGGCATCACTGACTCAATGGACATGAGTCTGAGTGAACTCCGGGAGATGGTGATGGACAGGGAAGCCTGGCGTGCTGAGATTCATGGGGTCGCAAAGAGTCGGACATGACTGAGCGACTGAACTGAACTGAACTGAAGCCCCTGCAAAGATAAGTGCCTTTCTCAAGGCCACACAGCTAACTAGTTAAAAAAAAAAGAAAACAAAACAACTAGGCTCATAACAACCACTCATTCTGAGTACATGCTCTGAGTCTTAGGTGCTTCGTGTTTCCTCCATCATCAAGAGCCTGCTAGAAATGCAAAATCTTGGGCTCCCTCCCTAGACTCACTGAATCAGAATCTGCATGGTCACAAGATCTCCAGGTAAATCCTATGTACATTGAGACTCTCTGGGCTAGACTATTACGTATCTTTCTCCAGAAGGCACAAGGATTGGAGACAAGCAGACACGACTCCACCTTTTCTAAATGTGAGCAAATAGCTTAGTCTCCTAAAAGCATCGTTTGTCGCCTGGGAATAATAGCATTATCTACCTTGAATGGTTTTCATAATATAAGCATCACATAGATATTTGCATACACATTTCTTTTTTTTTCATCTTGTACTATTTTATTTAATCTTTATTTATTTATTTACGGTTTTGGTCACACCCGAGCAGCATGTGGGATCTTGCTCCCTGACCAGGAATCAAACCTGCACCTCCTGCATTGGAAGCACAGGGTCTTAACCACTAGACCACCAGGGAAGTTCGCTGGCACACACATTTCATGACACATACATAGATAATATATGCAAATTGCCTGGCATGTAGTAGTTAATATAGTGTGTGCATGCTCAGTCACTTCAGTTATGTCTGACTCTTTGCAACCCTATGAACTGTAGACTGCCAGGCTCCTCTATCCATAAGATTCCTCCAGGCAAGAGTATTGGATGGGTTGCCATGCCCTCCTCCAAGGGATCTTCCCAACCCAGGGGTGGAACCCAAGCCTCCTGTGTCTCCTGCATTGTAGATGGGTTCTTTACCTGCTGAGCCACTGAGGAAGCCCAGATTTAGTATATAGTACTTAATATCATTTCCAGTCTCATGCTTACCAATAATATGATGCTCAACCTAAAGGAAATCCATGGGTGACCACACATCCATGAAGGAATCACCTTTCTTCCTTTTCTCTATTTATTAAATATCATTTTAACTTTTATATATGTGACTAAGAATGTTATGATATTTCATATTTCTAACTTCAAGATGAAAGAACTAATCCCCAAACCATGTCATAACCAAAAGAACACAACAGTCTTCAAACATCTTGACTCCAGATCCTATAAACCTGGCCCTTAGGAGCAGTGAATATCTGCTGCCACTGATGCCATAATTTTCTCAGAGGCTCAGCTGCAAGGGATGAACCTTCAGCTTTGGCTGAACACAGCTGAACACATTTAAATGATCTGTTGTCACTAACATGTCACATCTATCAGCATCAAGGAAAACAGCTTGAAGAGGAACAGAGGAATAGAACCAACCCTGAACCAGAACTTTGGAAAAATATAGAATGCTAAACTGGACCAAATATAGAGAGTTCCCTGGTGGTCCAGTGGTTAGGACTTGGCACTTCCACTGCAGAGGACACAGGTTCAATCCCAGGTTGGGGAACTAAGATCCCACATGCTGCACAGAGTGGCTAATAAATGAGTAAAACTCGACCAAATTATATTTTTGGAGGAGATATCTTGGAGGGAATATGATAATAACATCAATTAGAAAACATGTTTCCCTAAAGCAGTGCCTCTTCATCCTAGCAATACATTAAAAACACCTAGGAAGTTTAAAAAAAAAAAAAAACTGGTGCACATTTTTGAGGGAGAGATCCAGGCTTCAATATTTTTTAAGATTCCCATTTGACTTAAATGTGCAGCCAGAATTGAGTACTGCTGCCTTACAGCAAGAGAAACCTGGTCTTATTTAAGATGGTCAATCCACCGAGATTTATTGGTGCTTTTGATACAGAGCGGTTACCTAGGTGACATTAGTGGTTAAAGAATCTGCCTGTCAATGCAGAAGACACAAGAGACATGGGTTCAACCCCTGAGTTGGGAAGATCCCTTGGAGGAAGGCACGGCAACCCACTCCAGTATTCTTGCCTGGAGAATGCCATGGACAGAGCAAGCTGGTAGGCTACAGTCCAGGGTGTTGCAAAAAGTCAGACACACTGAAACGACTGAGCAGGCATTGATACAAAGTTCCCCAAACTTTAAGTAATGGCTTTAACTTCAGTGTGTATCTCTTCTAGGTCTTTTCGCCACTCCTCCAGGACTTCCACCCTAAGGAAAGAAGCCCCTGGACCAACATCCTCTAAGATGTTTATATGGACCAGTGGCCGGACTTCTTCATCTTACAGACATGATGAGAAAAGGTAAATAACTGGGACTCAGGGGGCTTTTTGGAATCATTTAACCAGAATACACAGAAAGCCCACCAAGGAGAAAGCATTAGGCAACTGAGCTTTCTATTTTCAAGTGTTAAGGTAGAATGGGCTCTGGGTTGAAGGAACAGGGTTTCAGGCACTTTGGCCTTCTCCTCCTTGTACTTTCCATGCTCACTCCTACTACATAGCTTTGCAAAACTGTTGCCTATCAGAAATGCCCTTTGGTGGTGGTGGTTTGTGGTGTTTAGTCGCTAAGTCATGTCTGACTCTTGCAACCCCATGGGCTGTAGACCCTCAAGCTCCTACATCCATGGGATTTTCCAGGCAAGAATACTGGAGTGGGTTATCATTTCCTTCTCCAAGGGATCTTCCTGACCCAGGAATTGAACCTGGATTTCCTACAATGCAGGCAGAATCTTTACCAACTGAGCTATGAGGGAAGCCCAAAATGCTCTTTACCCCTGTACTTGTACACACACTGGTCTCTTGGATACTTCTGTCTTTGTCTTCAGATACCCATTCAATCAAACCTCCCAATATCCTCCTGACCAGCACAGAATTTGTGTTTTAGTCTTCCTTGAATTTTCACTTCCTACTGCCATACCTGGCACATAGTAGATGCTCAATAAATACTGAGCTGATATGATAAAAATTCTTCAAGGCACTGGACATATGGCAGGGAAGGAAAGCAAAAACTAAGATAGAATGAAAAAAGGATGGACAAGTCCAGGGATCCTTCAAACTCCTTGGAAAAGTAGCCTGGCATTGGGGAGTAATGGGGAGGGGGTAAGCAAAAAAGATTAAAGGGCAAAGGCAGTTTTAATGAAAGACAAAATGATAATTATTCAGTCCAATCCAGTCTTCCACCTTGGAAATAAATGCATTCACAAATTTCACTGGCCATTTTGAATATTTGATTTCTCTTTTTTCTTCTGTGTCTTTTTCTTATTGACCTGGTGCTGTTTCTTGGGTTTAGTGAAGCTAAATTTTAAACACAACTGCCTATATGAATATTGCAACTTAAGCAAGACTCATTTGCCTGCAGAATCTGATAAAAATTGATAAATGGCATTGGGCACAAGAAGAAGGACCTGCAGGAGGTTTACTTGAGTATAAATTCTAATAACTGGTACTTCTATTTTTCCTTTTAAAAATATATATTTCCCTACAGATAAAATCCTTTTAAAATTCTAAAAGCAAAATTGCTCCTCACAATAATTTTGTATTATAGCAAAAATTTGGAAGTAACTTTAATATTCACAATAGAAAATCTGTTAAATAAATCATAGAATGTAATATGTCACTTAGCAGCTCAAATTGTCTGAGCATAATATTAGCTGACAATTTAAGTTGAAAAATTGCATACAAACTATAATTGCAGCCACAAAAAAATATATGTGGGAAAAAGCCTGGAAGTAAAAGTATGTTTTCTACTCCTCCATTTTTCAAATGCTTTTTAATGTTATATTATCTTAATTATGGAAAAAAATAATGACATGATATTTAAGTAAAATTATAGCTCAGAAGGCAACTAGTGTTTGATCAAAGTCTTGGTACTCATCATGAGAGAAGCAGATCAACTGAAAATTTACTGTCTTTGTTCATCACTAGGTTTTCACACGCTTTTTCTCAATGCTTAATCAAGTTATTTTTCATTTGCTTTCAGGTAGCTTAGCTGAATCATCTTTCAGCAAGACCTTTACAATAAGACTGAAATTTTATGTATTATTTTTAAATTCCATATTTAGTATAAAATTTCCTCATGTCTTAAAAAAAAAAGTCACTACCAGTGATGGTGTGGAAGGCAGAGTTTTCGGTGCCCTATAGGAATGCTGTGACTGTCACAGCCAGTCCGCAGATTTTGAAGGTTATATCAGAGCAGGTGGAAGCATGATGCATTTGTTTCACCTTTCATTTATTCTCATTGAGTAACTTAATTAAATATATTTTGCTGTCTATATAAATTTTACAAGCAAAAGGATTAATATTTAAGAAGCAATTACTCTGTACTACATGTTTTCATAAACTGTCTCTTCTAATTTATAAGATAAGGATTATTATGCCCATTTTACAATTGAGGAAGCTGAAGAAAAGAGAGTTTAAGTAAACTTCCAAGAGTCCAACAACTAGCCAGTGACTGAATCAAGATTTAAACCCAAGGTCACACTCTGTCCCCTTCACCCTATGGCTTAGCTAGGCCCTTATCAAACATGACTCAGAGCAGCAGTGAACAGCCAAGCCCATAGGGGAAAACGGTGTCAGAATAGAGTTGAAAATTGTGAATCAAAAGAGATAATAAATATGCTAACATGATATATTGGCTATATTTGTGGAATTAAAATGAGCGAATAATTAGCTTCATATTCTGCACAAATAAGATTCTATAAAATTCTTAAATCACTACTTTCATGGTTTTATTTCCAGAGCATGATTTCAATAATGGGATTTAAAATAATTAAAATATCGACTATAAGTAAATCATTTTCAGCAAGCTTTATTTATGGGACGAGGATGTCAAGTTTTCTGAAATCAATCTGAATGACTTTGGCCTACAAAGTCAAAGACAAATGGAACAACAGCCAAAGAATACAGCAATAGAATCTGGTACTATGCCAGTATCCTTATTTTGATGTTGGTTCATTTGTCTGTACCTCTTTCTTGACCACATCTCCATCTTCACTGCCTAATTCACAGACTCTTGTAGGACAAGACTCAAGCAGCATGACGTTAAACGGCAGCTATGGCTCTGCCTAATTCTCTTGGTGGCAGTAGTCATGGTGATAAGGAAGGCAATGATGGCTGATCATAAATCTAGATAATCAAGGTCCTCAAGTTAATTATTTGGAAATTAATTAACTAGGTTATCTGGAACTACTGCCCATAATTGCTTGTAATAATTCCACCCTCAGTTTCTTATCCTGCAAACCTGGCCTCTATACATCCAGCTTCTCCAGCTGTGTTTCCCCCAACAATCCAAGGGGCCAGGCACACCACACTGCCTGTTCTGAGACCAGAGCCAAACCTGTTAGGATATCGGCTTCCCTAGGATTCCTCAAGAGATAGAACATCAGGAAACAGGCTTATAGGCAGGCAGAGCAACCAAGTAGAAGGAAAAGTCCACTGAAAATTTTGAAGCCTAATTTTTATGGTTCAGAGGAATCTGAAGTCAACTTTACATGTTTTTCAAAAATGTAAATTTTTTGAATTATTTTAATTCAAACCCAGTCCTGTTTTTGTGATCATCTGCTATATGCAAAATACTGGTTTCTATCTTTGTGCTCCATTGTGAAGGAATGCCCAGCGATGTGAATACTTTTCCTTCTTTGATTAAATTTCTTTGTTAGGTGACCCAATGTTATTCTCTAAATTGCAGGAAGCAAAATAAAGTTTTGCTTTAAATAAATAGAGCTACAGCAAAATAAAGTTATAGCAGTAATAACTATTAGAGAGAGGTTATTGACTAAGGATATTACCACTGAGTTCATAAAATATTCTTTGGATTGCTTCTATTAAATGTTGAATTAATGTAAAGTAACATTTATCACATGTTAACATACAGAGAGGGCTTTCCAGTTATCACTAGTGGTAAAGAACCTGTTGGCTAATGCAGGAGACATAAGAAACACGGGTTCAATCCCTAAAGATGCCCTGGAGGAGGGTATGGCAATCCACTCCAGTATTCTTTCCTGGAGAATCCCATGAACAGAGGAGCCTGGCCGGCTACAGAGTTGCAAAGAGTCAGACACAATTAAAGCAACTTAGCACACACGCAAAACATACAGAGAATGATGACAAAATAAACATCTGAGTACCCTTCACTAAGATTAAAAAATAAAACTGGAATTTTTGAAGCCCCTGAGGATGCTTCCTAAATTGTGTCCCCTCCCTGCTCCAACCCCCAGCCAGATATAACCACCCTCCTGTTTATTATTCCCTTGCTCTTCCTCATGAGTTAATCATATCTGAATGCTGAAACAATACATTGTTTACTTCTGAATGTCTGAAGACTTTATACAAATGGAAACATACCATATGAATTGTTCTGCAGCAGGCTTTTTTCACCAAACATGATCCCATGATTTTTCAAGTTGTCAGTGCTCATGTGAGTAGCTGTAGCTCATTTTGTCTGCTTTGTAGTATGCCATTATATGAAGATCCCACCATTTATGCATCCAGTCTACTGCCCATAGATATTAGTGTTATTTCCAGTTTTGTGCTGACAGTGCTGCTGTAATACTTCTTGTGCATCTGCCTCTGTACATATATACAAGTATTTCTTAGGCTGTACACCTAAGAGAAATAGTTGGTTCAAAGTATGCACAGCTTCTACTTCACCACGCAATGCCATCATTTTCCAAAGCAGTTGTAGATGTGATTCTGTTGCTCTAGAATTTGGGGGTTTTCAGTTCAGTTCACTCGCTAAGTCATGTCCAACTCTTTGCAACCCCATGGACAGCAGCACGCCAGGCTTCCCTGTCCATCACTAACTCCTGGAGTTTACTCAAACTCATGTCCATGGAATCAGTGATGCCATCCAACCATATCATCTTCTGTTGTCCCCTTCTCCTCCCGCCTTCAATCTTTCCCAGCATCAGGGTCTTTTCAAATGAGTCAGTTCTTCACATCAGGTAGCCAAAATATTGGAGTTTCAGCTTCAGCATCAGTTCTTCCAATGAATATTCAGGACTGATTTCCTTTAGGATGGACTGGTTGGATCTCCTTGCAATCCAAGGGACTCTCAGGAGTCTTCTCCACCACCACAGTTCAAAAGCATCAATTCTTCAGCGCTCAGCTTTCTTTATAGTCCAACTCTCACATCCATACGTGACCACAGGAAAAACCATAGCCTTGACTAGATGGACCTTAGTCGGCAAAGCAATGTCTCTGCTTTTGAATATGCTATCTAGGTTGGTCATAACTTTTCTTCCAGGGAGCAAGCACCTTTTAATTTCATGGCTGCAGTCATTCATATATCTGCAGTGATTTTGGAGCACCGCCCCCCCACGAAAAATAAAGTCTGACACTGTTTCCATTGTTTCCCCATCTATTTGTGATGAAGTGATTGAACCAGATGCCATGATCTGTTTTCTGAATGCTGAGCTTTAAGCCAATTTTTTCACTCTCCTCTTTCACTTTCATTAAGAGGCCCTTTAGTTCTTCTTTACTTTCTGCCATAAGCGAGGTGTCATCTGCATATTTGAGGTTATTGATATTTCTCCTGGAAATCTTGATTCCAGCTTGTGTTTCTTCCAGTCCAGCATTTCTCATGATGTACTCTGCATATAAGTTAAATAAGCAGGGTGACAATATACAGCATTGACATACTCCTTTTCCTATTTGGAACCAGTCCGTTGTTCCTCGTCACCAGTTCTAACTGTTGTTTCCTGACCTGCATACAAATTTCTCAGGAGGCAGGTCAGGTGGTCTGGTATTCCCATCTCTTTAAGAATTTTCCACAGTTTGTTGGGAGTTTTAATTTTTATTTATCCAGAGGATATTGTGCTTTCAATTCCCATTTTTCAGATTAATAAGATCATGTGTACTTGCCTAGTTCTTTTCTGTGAAATGCCTGTTCAATAATGTGGTCCATTTTTCTACTGAATTTTTGTCTTTTTCTTATTTATGTAGGAATTCTTTATAAAACCCTCTATTTTCTTTAATTTAAAAACTTAATAGAATGATAACCATAGAGAATGGCTGAAAACAAAATGAGAGAACTGTAAGATGAAGTGAAAGAAATATCTCAAAATCCAGAGAGAAAGTATAAAGAGATGGAAATCATAAGAAAAAGGATAAGAGTTACATGTGAATAATAAGAGTTCCAGGAGAAGCAAAAGAGATGGAGGAGAGAAACAGCAATAAGACTTCCTTTCCTGACAGTATAGTAGACCAAATACTGAGACCAATGCTCCTGCAGCAATAATTTAAAATGCTCATAAATTATAAAAAGAGGCTTCCTTGGCTCAGTGGTAAAAGAGTCTGCCTGCAATGCAGGAGCCACAGGAAATGTGGGTTCGATCCCTGGGTCAGGAGGATCCCCTGGAGGAGGGCCTGGCAACCCACTCCAGTGTTCTTGCCTAGAAAATCCCATGGACAGAGGAGCCTGGTGGGCTACAGTCCACAGGTTCACAAACAGTTGGACACAACTGAAGTGACTGAGCATGCATGTACATACATAAACTACTAAAAACTTTTGTTAAGCCTCTATTAACATTTTGTCTGTTTATTGTGTACAAATACAGTTACTTGTATCTTCCAGTTTACTTGTATTTTTACTTTATGATATCTTTTCATAGACAAAAGTTCTTAATTTTAGTATGATCTCAGTTAGCAATTTTCTGAACATTCTGAAATCCCTTCCTATCCTAAGTTCAAAAGGGTAAGCTCCGGTACAGATAATTTATGTACAGCCATAGGTTTGCCTTTCACAACTAAAATCTTTAATCACCTGAAGCTGATTTTTGTTTGTGGTGTGAACTAGGCACCTCTTTTTTTCTGTATGGAAAACCAATTGCTCAGCACCTTTTGTTGAATAGTTATTCCTTTCCACAATGATCTAAAAGTACACATATAAAAAGAAAAAAGTACACATATATCATGTATTAGGTTTCCACACATGCATGGATATGTTTCTGAATCTCTATTCTGTGCCACCAGTCATTCTGTCTACCTCAGCAAACCCCACACCTGAGCTTACCAATTTTAGCATTATAATGCATCTTGATTTCTGGACCAAAAGTCACCCAATTTGTTCTTTTGTAATCAGGATTGTATTTGCTATCCTTAGTTGTTTGTACTCCCATATAAATTTTTAGAATTAACTTGTCCAATCATTCCTACCCTACTTCCCCAAAAAAACTCACGATTTTTTATTGAAACTTTATGAAAGCTATTAATTAATTTGTGGTAAATTTCTGTCTTTATGTCATCAAGTCTTTCTCTGAATATGATTCTCCAAATGATTCCCTGGTGGCTCAGATGGTAAAGAGTCTGCCTGCAATGCGGGAGACCCGGGTTCGATCCCTGGGTTGGGAAGATCTGGAGAAGGTAATGGCAACCCACTCCAGTATTCTTGCCTGGAGAATCCCACGGATGGAGAAGCATGGTAGGCTACAGTCAATGGGGTTGCAAAGAGTCAGACATGACTGAGCAACTTCAATATAGGTAGAACTTACCTATAAATCATTAGAGCCTCGTATTTCCATTTTGAGGATATTTTTTATTGATTCAATTTTTTAATGATTTAGAACTATCTAGATTTTCTAGTTATTTCAAAGCAGTGTCAATAAGCCATAAGTTTATAAGAATTTCTTTATATATTTGAGTAAAAATTTCCTATATATTTGAGTAAATTATATATCAAAGTTTTAAAATATCCTATAATAAAGTTGTTTTTAATATCCTCTATCATCTTTCTAATTCCTTCTGTACCTGTATTTTTGGTTTTTAAATGCCTGATATTTGAGTCTTTTCTAGTTTTGTATTCTCATCAGAGGTGTGTCCATTTCATTAGTCTTTTCAAAAATTAACCTTTGATTTCATTGATTCTTTAATATAATGCATCTTTTATTCCATTTATTTTTACTCATGTTTATTGTCTTCCTTAAACTTTCTTTTCATATATTCTATTAATCTTTTAATAAATCCTTAAGTTGGATGCCTAGCACATTAATTTGCAAGCTCTCTTCTTATCTAATATAAACATCTAAGATTATGTAGTTCTGTTTCGCTTTAGCTTTAGCCCACTAGTTGCTCTATATAGATTTTCTTCTCATTCAATTCTAAATGAATCCTAATTTCTATCATGTTTTCATTCTATGACCCATAAGTTCTTTGGAACTATATTTTTATAATATTTTTAATTTTAATTTTTAAAATTTAATATTTACTATTTTTATTTCCATACATAGAGTCATTCTAGCTATTTTTAAAATCATTTCTGTTGCACTAGAGCCAAATACTGTGGCCCACACAGAGTTTCTTCTCGAAGGCTCTTTACATTACAAGGGTACCCTCTCCTATCTGAATGAGTCACATCATTTTCTATTCCTTCTATATTTTTCACTAAAGAATTTTATCAAATGTAATATGTCAATGGATCAGGTAAAAAGAAATGAGGATTAGATATTAGAGTATCATTGGGAAATTGATCTGGTAATTTAAAGGCAGGAGTAAAAGCAAAGAACTTCTACTTTTGTTTCCATAATTTTACTCTCATCATTATTCTGTCATCCATAAAGTAATAAGACTTCCTGTGAATTAATAAGCTGACAATAATAACATTAGGTTCATAGATAAAACCCCATATGTTAATTTTTATGACTCTATTAAGCATGACTGTCATTTGTTCCCATGAGCACATTTCTCCCAAAGGAACATATACTTTAAAAGAATGAAAACAGAATAATAATTAATCAAATTGGACCATATAAATATATACCTACTAGTTCAAAGGAAAAAAAAAAAAAAAAACCATGAGATCTGGAACTAGTAGAAGGTGAGGTTATACATACATCTCAAAAACACAGCGGAACAACAGCTGTTTTAACCCATGCCACTCCCAGCTCAACCATATGAGATGACAGACTGAGCGCCCCTGGGGCAGAGGTACATAGCAACTCTGCCTCTTCAGCTCAGCTGGCATTCAGCAATCCATTTCCCCGCAGATTCACTTCATAGTACCTAACAGAAGGCTCTTTTCCTTGAAGTCTGGAAACTAAAGCTCTCAGTGCCATTGAAGCTTGACATTTTTCTAGAAGGAATACTAAATACATTAGCAGTAAAATGCAGTGGGCGCTGATAGGAAGAGAAAAGCCAGGAGTCTCTTCTAGCCATGGTCCTCTGATTTATTTGGTTTCACTTGGCCATGGAGCCTCCCTGTGCTGGCTGCTGCACAACCTAAGCATATTGAAGCCATTTCTAGCCCACATAAAAGGAAAATACTTTGTGAGTATAATAAATGCGAGAGACTGAGCTTACAAAGGTGAATGCATTCTGGCTCTCACTCTTGAGCAGCTCGATATTCACTGGGCCAGAGAGGCATAAATATAAATAGTGTGATAAGTATTGTGGTTATTATGGTTATGTTTCTGAAGGGCCTCCCTCAAATACACATAATTCTTTATTCATACCTTCCTTCCTTCTCTTTCCTACACCTTCCAGTGCCTCTCACCTCTCTGACTGCTTTGTGACCTTTGGCAGACCTGTCTTCTTGCCGTTTCCTAGCTAGGTTTTGTTTCTCTGACAACCTAAAGAGTCTCATTAAAATCCACAGTTCATGGTTATATAAATGATGTCTGGATCTAAACTTTCATCTCCTCTGCCACCTCTTTTTTTTTCAACTCCTCTTTATCTAACATCAGAAATGCTGGGAGAGTTTCGGAACCAGTCTCTTAGCCTCCAGGTATAAACCATCCCAAACGGTCAACCGCACCACTAATATGAGGCATCTTTCCAAAGAAGCAGATCCCAACCTCTCTGGCACCAGGGACTGGTTTCTTGGAAGACAATTTCTCCAAGGACTGGGGAGGTGGGGATGGTTTGGGGATGATTCAAGTGCGTTACATTTACTGTACACTTTATTTCTAATCTAATGTCACTGCTGATCAGACAGGAGTTCAGGTCTGCAGCCTAGAGGTTAGGGACCCTTGTTCTAAAGTGCAACCTAATTACATCACTCTCTTGCTTAAATTCTTCTAGTGACTCCTCTAACTTCAGAAGACATATAAGACCCTTTATCTCTGAACCCTGCTTATCTAATGAGTTCACTACCTGTCATCCTCCACCCACTGGATGCTGGAATCCAACCACATTCAGCTACCCTATTCTCTCACATTCTGTCTGGATACTATTCACCTTATCAATTGTTTGCTCATTGGAGACTTAATCCAGTCTCTTATTGGACCCTTTAACCATCACCACTTAAACTAAGTCATGGCCACATTGGTTTTATTAAACATAAATTAAAACCATTTATGCTGATAAATCACAGTCCTGAGTCAATAAATCCATCACCAATCCACCAGCTGCCCAGTTCAAGGAATACCCAATACAGTGATAGCCATTTTGCCAAATATTAATCCATTTGCCAACTGATCTTTTTGGTGAATTTATCAAATTTAGGTATGCACTAAAAACACAGTTCTATGGATTAGCAGGGACCAAAAAGGCTTCAAGGAACCCAGATTTGGGGCCTTCAGACCCTCTGTCTCTCAATCTCTGCAATCATT
This sequence comes from Capricornis sumatraensis, assembly GCF_032405125.1. Lineage (NCBI taxonomy): Eukaryota > Metazoa > Chordata > Mammalia > Artiodactyla > Bovidae > Capricornis > Capricornis sumatraensis. The sequence continues at coordinate 194,474,336 of NC_091069.1, read as the reverse complement.
GTCCCTCGGTCTCTCTGCCTCTCTGCCCTTCCATCTGTGTTCCAGACACCCTCTGTCTCCAGGCTCCCTGTTCTCTGGCCTTCCTCCCCTTCCCCCACCCCAGCCATGCCCTACTGCTCTCTGCCTTCTTTGTTTCCTTTCCTCTCTGCCCTTGGGTTTCCCTCTCTCTAGGATCAACAAGTTCGACTGCGTTATGCTGATTCTGCTCTTCATTTTACCCCCAGCAGAGGGTCCCACCTGTTTTATCCAGATCCCTCCTGTTTCAATAACAGGATAAGAGCAGAGACAAATAAACATTTTGCTATAAGGACAAAACTGTTGTTGTTCAGTTGCTACGTCGTGTCCAACCCTTTGCAACCCCATGAACTGCAGCACACCAGGCTTCCCAGTCCTTCACTGTCTCCTAGAGTTTGCTCAAACTTATGTCCATTGAGTCAGTGATACCATCCAATCATCTCATCCTCTGTCTCCCCCTTCTCCTCTTGCCCTCAATCTTTCCCAGCATCAGGGTCTTTTCCAAAGGACAAAATAAAACTACAAATAAAACAACAGAAACTTCAAAAAGATATTAAAAATTCCCATCAAAATCAATGACTGTATTCTTATGAATAGTTGAAAGAAACAAATTTTTGTTAATTGATAAAGTTGCCAAATCTGTCAAAATAGTCAATGTGAAACTTGCCACAAGAATTTCAGTGATGCTAAAATGTTAGCAAAACAGCAAATGACTCTAAAAAGGACTTGAAAAAAAAAATCATAAAAAAATTATAAATGGAAAGGTTCCAAGTGAAATGCTAGATTTTTGCTATATCTATTAGAAGAATCTATTCATATACAGATTCAAAAAGATACATCTATGAATATATTCATAAGAATATGTTTATAAAGAGACTAAACCTCCCTAGGAAACTTACTTAGCTTTAAAAAAAATCAAACAGATCTTAAAATACTGTTGAAAAGAACATATTCATAAGAAGAATATAATTGAATGTACTTTAAAAATATCATTTAAAATATTCATAAGAAAATATATTCATATTAACTTACTATACTTAAAACAATGCTCGTTAAAATAAGTCTTTTTCAAATCTGTGATTAAGTGGGCAAATTATTCATTTAGCAAAGTAATCCTTCAATGAACTGGCAAATGGGCTAATCTTGTATATCAGCCATTCAGTAAGCGAAACTTTATCAAACTGGCCCCTAGCATATTGACTTGCTTCCTTTCTGTACTCATTATAATAAGTCTCCTTATGATGCATTGTAATGATTGTGTCTCACCCAACTCCCTCAGAACATCTTATTCACTTTGTATTCCCAGAACTTGGCAGAGTATGTTTCATCTTATGAAGACTAAAATGTTGACAAATGAGTAAACAAATGAATTAATAAATGACATTTACCCTGCCTTAACCTGAAGTTTTCTTCCAGCAGGCTAAATACCAAGGTAATCTGAATTTAAATGGGTAAGCCCAATGAGAAAAAAAATTTTTGCACATTTCACATTTTATGTCCATGTTTGTAGATGCACAACCTCATAAATAATTTGCTTATGAATCATAGGAATAATATCAAACTTTAAGCGTCTAGTCAAATATGGAACTTGAAATAAAACCGTATTGTGTTGACTATTGCTTGGGGTAAAAATAGTAGCTTTATTGAACAATCAAAATTTGTATGTAAAATATTTTGTTATAGTTGAATTTGCCTTGTAGTTTTATGAATAACTCACATTCTCCAAAAGGATTTGGGCAGGATGCTCCATATAGACGTAGAAAAGACTGCACATACGTGCCATTCATTGTTGCAAACATGCTTAAGTGTTGCTTCGTATCCACCATATTGATTCATGGTTCCGGAGAACCATGAAGCCACAACTGCTCCAATAGTGCTTAAATATACTGCCTTTCCAGGACATACCAAGGCTAGGTTTCCTTCAGACCAACAAATTCAAATTCCTGCTCTGTACCTACTGCTGCATATCCCTCATGTTTGAAACTGGTTTTGTAGTTGTGCCCCATACGCATCATTCCTCCTTACAGGTCTACTTCAGTGGACTATACTAACCTTCCCTTATTTCTGCCCCCACCCTCTTGTAAGTAGATTCACAGAGAATAGACACAAAGGGTCAAAGAGAGATGAACTATCCACTCTGTTAGTAGTGGCAGTGTGTGCATGTATGCCAAGTCACTCCTGCTGCTGCTGCTGCTAAGTCGCTTCAGTCGTGTCCGACTCTGTGCGGCCCCATAGACGGCAGCCCACCAGGCTCCACCGTCCCTGGGATTCTCCAGGCAAGAACACTGGACTGGGTTGCCATTTCCTTCTCCAACGCATGAAAGTGAAAAGTGAAAGGGAAGTCACTGAGTCGTGTCCAACTCTCAGCGACCCCATGGACTGCAGCCTACCAGGCTCCTCCGTCCATGGGAGTTTCCAGGCAAGAGTACTGGAGTGGGGTGCCATTGCCTTCTCCGGCTAAGTCACTTCAGTCGTGTCCAACTCTGTGCAACCCTGTGGACTGTAGCCCACCAGGCTCCTCTGTCCATGGAATTCTCCAGGCAAGAGTAGTGGAGCAGGTTGCCATTCCCTTCTCCAGGGGATCTTCCCGACCCAGGGATCAAACCCATGTCTCCTGCAGCTCCTGCATTGCAGGCGGATTCTTTACTGCTGAGCCTCCTGGGATGCCCCCATAGTGGCAGAATAACACCCAATGTACAAGACTTCCTTGTATGAAGCATGATGTTTAGGCCTGATACCCAAAATATAACATCATGTTCCTTCCCCCAGCTTTGAAGACAACTTGGCATGGGACTGGCATCTCACTAACCCACTTAGTCTGACAGTGGACACTCCCTCCCCAACCTGGGGCTTATAGAAGGCCGCTTATACCAGGCCTGAACAAAGGCAAGTGCAGAAGGATAGGGAAAAGATTGTGCCACACATAAACAGTGATCTTCAAACCAACAAAGGGTAGACAGGGCCTCTGACAGTGAGGGTCTCATCTATCTCGTCAATCAGATCAGTCACTCCTTACCTGAACTCAGGACACTATGTCTGTCAGGGAGAAAATCTATAAATGAACAAGCAGCCCCTCCCTTCTTAGCCAAGGCAACGAAAGTCCCCTCTTTGGAAACCTGAAGTATAGGGAAATAAGGACCCCTGCTGTAACACCCTCTACCATTTCCCCAGTCATTCAAGCTAAGTTCTTGAGCATAAATCTAAACTATACCCTTTTTTCACTTCCTCACCATCCCCTATATTTTATCAGTCACCAACTCCTAAAGTTTTATCTCCTAGATATTTCTCCATACATCCTTTTCTCTCCATCTCTCCCACCTGATTCCTACATCGTGCCCTCATCATCCTTTGCCAGCACTGCAGTAACAATGCCCTAATTCTTCTTTCTGATTTAAGTCTGGTTCTGTCTTTAATCTAATCTCCACTCTTCAGCCAGAGGGATCATTCGGAAACTCAGCTCTGTCATGTCACCCTCTACCAGCTCCCCATTAACTAAAGGGCAAAAGCCAAGCTCTTTAAATGGGCTACAAAAGCTCTTCATAACCTACTACCTTTCCAAAATTACTTGCCCCATCTTCGCTGTCCCGCACTCATCCTACTAATAGTAAAACTGGTATGGTTTCTGGCAGTCAGCATGTAACTTTAAATCTCCATCCTTTGTTCGTGTGACTTCTTCTGTCTGAAATGCCCTTGACTTCATGTCTCATTGGGTTAACTCTGATTCAGTCTTGAGTATTCTGTTTAATGCATTTCTCCTCCAGCAAGGCTTCCCTGACCTCAATCCTTGCTCCCTGTCCTCATCCCTCAGGCTGGGAAAAATTATTCCTCTTCTACACTCACTCTGTGAATGGCTCTGGCACTGAGTTTACTACCCTGTGTTGATTTTTTTTTTTCATGTCGGTCTAGGAAGACCAACAGGAATTGAGTAGGGGCCACATGCCCAGTAACTAGAGATTACTAGCACTCAAAATAAGTTTGTTGACTATGTATTTTCTATTCCTTCAAATCATTCATTCATCCTTTAACTTATTCATTAATTCAATTATCACTTACTGATGAATTTCATGAGTATGTCCCATCTCACTCACCCACTTTCATTTTGCTGAGTAATATCCTGATTTCCCAGATGTGTTTAGCCTGCGTGGAAACCAATCATTTTCCCTCTTCTCTACACATTCCAAAGCATGTGAAGAACATTTGTTAACTATTTCCAAATTGTCATTTGTTTTTAAATTACCCATTTGAATCATTTTTATATGCTTCTTGTTCTAGTGACAGAACTGACTGATTACTCTGCGTCTTTTAATGGGTATAGACTGCCATAAGTGAGGCAGTATAACAGCCTACTATTCTGTATCTGAGACTGTGCTCCCTCCTTTCTGCCTTCCACCTGCAGGAAATTCAAATCTCAGTATAGTCATTAGAATTAAATACATGTTGATAAATAACAACAGGGAAGTAACATCAGTTTATTACAGTAGGTCTTTGAAGCCACTCAGACTGCCTTTTCTTGTTTCGAAGTCTGGCTTTAGATGAATGGGCACTGATTTTTTTTTTTTTTAATTCAGGTTCATAGAGAATAAAGTCTAAGAGCTTTCATATAAATCTTATATTTTCCAAATAAAATCTCAGAAAAGAACGGGGAAACTTAGGGAATGGGTGGTGGCCAGTCTGTGGAAGCCAAAGGCAGGGCAAACCAGCTTGTCCAGAAGCACTGGGCTTGGGAGCTGGAGAGTTAATGAAAATGTCAGGCTCTCAGAGCTTCTTCCTCATCCTCTCAATGAAGAGAAAGAATGGCCAAGAGTGACTGAGAGTAGGGAGGAGCCAGGAAGGCATGGCCATGAAAAGATGAGGAACAAAGGCCTCTATTCAGCTATGATCCTCCTACTACAAAGGACCCACTCCTCGAGGAAAAAATTTGTATAAACTATATCATGAAGAAAACTTTTAAATAATAATGACAATAAGCTAATTGGCTAATTTTTTACTCCAGTAACCAGATTAATGTGTGTGTGTGTTAGTCACTCAATCATATCTGACTCTTTGCCACCTCATGCACTGTAGCAAACCAGGCTCCTCTGGCCACAGAATTCTCCAGGAAAGAATACTTGGGTGGGTTGCCATTTCCTTCTCCAGGGGATCTTTCTGACCCAGGGATCAAACCCAAGTCTCCTGCATTGCAGGCAGATTGTTTACTATCTGAGCCACCAAAGAAGATTAATATATACTCTTCCTTAAAAACTTTTGGAAATATGCTATGTGTGTGCTCTCACCCTTCTGTAGGGAATCCAAATATCTTCACAACCAGCCCAGAATGAACACGCTACTAGAATGTATGCCTGCTGTTAACACCAGTAAGGCCATCCATCCTGGAGCATGAAGCCGAATAGAAGCCCCAACTATAGATACAATTATACAAATAACAGATATCTCTTTCCTCCTCTGCAAAGTTCCACATTGGATTCTAGTTCTTTTTCAAGCAAGGAGAGTGACTTGTCATGAAAATTTGAAAGGAAGATCTGAAGCCTATCTCTCTGTTCCCGGGTCCTGAAAACCGGCCACTCCCCCCACCAAACTCAGTCCAGCACCCTAAAATCCAAAGATCCCTTCTCAACACAGAAACTGGAGAAGATCCCCATGGCTCCTTGGTCTCCTGCCTTCCCAGAATCCCTGCCTTCCTGCCTATACTTTTCACGTCTCTCTTCCACCAGCCAGCACCTCCAGCAATTTTTCACCTCTTTTCTGCCTTCTCCTTCAGACCTAGTTTCAAATGCAACCCTCCACTAAGAAGCTTTTTACTTTATTCACTCCTTTGCCATTCTGTCTTTTAGGAAGTCTTTGGAGAAGAACAGCAATTTGGGATGCTCTGATGCCCATGTCATAAAGCTGTAGCTCCCCACACCACTTTTAAATGGGAACATTTGTTAAATACTTCACGTCAGTCATTCTCCACCTACTTATGTCATCTCACTTAACCACAACAGTGTAGTTACACATTATATCCACTTTTTAAGGAACTAGGAATCAGAATAAGGAAGTTGTAGAGCGCACACAGCTAGTAAGCCACAAAATCAGGTTTTGAACTAGGAGACAGTGACTCCAATCTGTTTTGTTTTGTTTTTTTAATGATTGAAAATTTTTACAAATAGTAATAAAACTATCCAAACTTTTGGAGTCTGGCCTTGATCTGACTGACATTTTTGTAAACTTGCTTAAATGTTTACCATACAAGAAAAGAAGGCTGGGTCACTACCGGACGTCTCCACATTTCTAACAAATCTCAAGTCAACAGAGCTCTAAGCAACCCTACGCTTAAGAATGTTAACCAGAATAAATTCTGTCTATTACTACTGAGGGAAAGTAAAACATTAAGTTGATAGTTTCCTGATACATGTTGCCATTTCTTTGAAGTAATGTTCCATTAGGTATTAGGGGCTATAGAAAGATCAGTGATGATTAGCTGCGGGTTGGCAAAGGAAACAAACCCAAAGCATTATCTAAATAACTGAGGGCATTGCTTTCTTTCTTCAGACTTAGAAAAAAAGAAAAAGTATTGACAGCTAGGCATACACCTCAAGTAAATATGGGAGACTTGTTTCTGCTCAGGGCCGGGTGTGTGTATGTGTTGGGATGCAGTGGTCACGTGCTGAGGTCCAACTGCACTCAGGCAGGTTTGGCAGGCCCCTCTCGATCTCTCTGCCTGGGGAAGGTCTGTGCAGAGACTTATTCTTTAGGTCTGTACTAACTGTGAACTTCATGTAAAACTGTATTATTTTCAACCTCAGAAATATTTACCAAAAAATCAGGGACCATGACCTCCTGGACAAAAGGAAAACTGTCACAGCACTGAAAGCAGGAGAGGACCGGGCCATTCTCCTGGGACTGGCCATGATGGTGTGCTCCATCATGATGTACTTTCTGCTGGGAATCACACTCCTGCGCTCATACATGCAGAGGTAACACCCCTGGGGGCTTGGGATGCTGTCTTTTGTCTTCCTTCTCCATCCTCCCACACAGCTTAGCAATTCCGAGGTCCTCTTTCTTACCTTCTTTGCTTTGAAGCACTTAGAGTAGTGCCTGGCACTTACTACTGTCAATGATGTTATCCAATAATAACGATAAAAATAGTTCTATGTGTAAACCACCTACTATGTGCCAGGGACTTGCCATACATTACTTTTTAAATTTTCACAACTGTTCTATAAGGTAAGTATATATATACTCATAAAATTAGCAAAATTGAGGTTCAAGAAAGATCTAATATGCTGTGTCATTATCGTTGTTCAGTCACTAAGTCATGTCCAGTTCTTGCAACCCCATGGACTGGAGCCCGCCCGGTTCCTCTGTCCATGGGCTTTCTCAGGCTAGAATAGTGAAATGGATGGTTATTTCCTTCTCCAGAGGATATTCCTCACCCAGGGATCAAACCTGTGTCTCTAGCATTAGCAGGCAGATTCTTTCCTAGGGAGCCAGCTTTAGTATTTGGCAGGAAGAGCCAAGGTTCAAACCTATATCCTGTTAATTTCAGAATCCCTGGTTTTGGCTCTTAACACCTCTGTCCATTCTCCACTCCTGTTCCTTTTCCTCCACAGCCCTCTCTTCCGTCACCCCACACACTAGCACATTTCAACTTCCCGAGAATCTTTAAAAATATTGACACCCAGGCCCCAAGCACCATCATTCCATAATGTCAGATTTAATTGGTCTGGAGTGGGACCCAGTCACTAGTAACTTTTAAAGTTCCCCAGGTGATTCTAACAGGCTGAAAAACACTGCTATGCACTTTATAAAAATGAATTATCTAGTTTTAATTGGGGGATAATTGCTTTACAATATTGTGTTGCTTTCTGCCATATATCAACATGAATCAGCCACAGGTATATGTATGCCCCCTCCCTCTAAAATCTCCCTCCCACCTCCTACCTCATCCCACTCCTCTACATTATCGCAAGGAGCTCAAATCTGGTGTTCTTTGCACTTTCTAAAATAACAGATTTTGAACTTTTCTTATTTAAGTGTTTGCCCTGGGTTTACCAAATAGATACAAACGCTGAGTTGGCAAGTGTGTTCCCCCTTAGTAACCCACGAAACTCCCCAGTGTTTCTAGCTGTTGTCCATATTGACACTCTGAGCATGGGAAAGCCCAGCATTGCTCTAACTAATCAAGAAAGTCTCATGATGCTTCAGTTTAAAGAAATGAGGCCCTTTCAAATGAAAAACTGAGGTTTCAATCCAAGAGAATCAAACCATTTTGTGGCATTCATTTCCCCACTTAAATTAATACTTTCATTTTAGAAGCAAAATCTAGTTGAAACACAGTAATTTGCTAAAATTAAGGCATCATCTTTCCCATTTATGGCTGCTCTACTCTGTTTCTCTGATGCTTTCAGCTCTACTCCTTCTCAGTGAAAGCATGGATGCCTCAGGCCGCAGAGCTCACTGATTCCAAAACCATTTTCCAATACTCACAAATGCTTAGCACCATCTAAGACTTTTTTTTTCTTCCTTGTATAAGCAAAATCTGACCACTCAAGTCCCCAGAAATTTACCACACCGGAGGGAGTCAGGGCTTGAATCCTGGCTCTGTACAAAATTGGACATGAAAAGAGGAGCCCTATTAACACACGTCCAGCAAAAATAAGAGCTACTAATCTGCAAAGAAACGTGCTATTTTCTAATCACTCTGGTAATCAGTTTATATCCAGAAGTGAAACATCAATTCTGGGTACATTACTTCCTAATCACAAATATTACTCTTGATCATAAAATTATAGATAGTTTGGAATGAAAAGCTGACCAATGGGCAGCTCAAGGGGTTTTTTGTTTAATCTTTCTAACTGAGAGGTCTCAGGACACGGACAGGAATCCATTAATCTCGTATAATAGCCTCTTTTCCACTGTGGGGAAGCAGTGCAGTACCGCACAATGAGCCTGGGCTTTAGAGAAATACAGGACTGGGTGGAGTCACAATTTCCACCACCTACTAGCTATGTGTCTTTGCATGCATTTGACTTCTCTGACCATCAATTCACTCACCTTTAAAAGAATTTCGTATCCAACATATAAGACAAAAAAGACAATGTATGTAAAGCATCAGTTAGGATGAAAGGGGTACAATAACTGATGGCTCTTGGTATAATCAAAAGATGAAGTTATCTTTTCTCCATTTTGAGGAAGGCCTTAAAGAAATGCATCATTGTCCTTTCACCTATCACGCCAGAACTTAAGCCCCTCCACTCTTTCATCGTCTCTCTTCCCCTTCTCCCTTACATCTTCTCTGCCTACAAAGCAGGCACACACTGTGAGGCGAGGACCAAGGCATGACAGGAAGCAGGTTACAACGTAGAAAGGCAGGGTGGGTACAGCCTCTGATGTAAAAAGATGCTGCCTTACCCTTACTGGCGAATTTTATAAGGAAAAAAAATCTAATTTAAATCAAGCATTGGGAAAGATGATACTATATTTGATAGAAATCATTGGAAAAGTTCTCAGATGCCAGGCAAAGTTTATCCATGTTTATATTGTAGTTAGCTTGTGGCTCAGCTGGTAAAGAATCTGCCTGCAATGTGGGAGACCTGGGTTCAGTCCCTGGGTTGGGAAGATCCTCTGGAGAAGGGAAAGGCTACCCACTCCAGATTCTGACCTGGACAATTCTATGGACTGTATAGTCCATCGGGTCGCAAAGAGTTGGACATGACCGAGCAACTTTCACTTTGACAAAGCTGCTCTGTGCAAAGGCATACACATTACAAGTAGATTTGGAAGATTCTTCAGGTCAAGGAATTGACAGTTTCTGCGCCCTTGGCATCTGCGCTTACTCTTCTCCTCTCTGTGTAGTGTATGGACCGAGGAGGCTCAGTGCACCTTGCTGAATGCGTCCATCACAGAAACATTTAACTGCTCCTTCAGTTGTGGTCCGGACTGCTGGAAACTCTCTCAGTATCCCTGCCTACAGGTGTATGTCAACCTGACTTCTTCCGGTGAAAAGCTCCTCCTCTACCACACAGAAGAGACAATAAAAATCAATCAGAAGGTAGGAGCTTGGCACACACTGCATCTCATTCGCCCTCATGTAGCTCCACACCAGTTCATCTCTCTCTGTCTGTAGTTCCTCTGTGCCAGCATTTCAAAGCAAACATGCCACCACACGGTAGACCCTGCCTCATCCAGTCACAGAGTTCATTGCACTATTGACTCTTCATTGAGAAACACTTATTTTCTGTGCAAGTCATGGTCAAACCAGTCCCCATTTTGTAGCAGTGAAGATTTAGCCTTTACTTCCATTTAGAAGGGTAAACATCAAATCCTTATTGATACACAAATAGATTAAATTTTTCAAAGCAAATGCGCAGCTTAATCAGAGTTATATAAGCCAAAAAAAAAACAAAAACCCTCAACAGGTATTTGTCATATACCTGGGAACCATGGGGTTAAACTGTATTTTGCTTTCCCAAGGTCATTGTCACTTAGTTCTATGGTCTTGGAGATGTAACTTAACCTCTCTGAGCCCCAGTATCTTCTTCTCTAAAAAGATAATAACAATGACCATCTTGCAAGGTCATTGTGAAAATGAGAACAGAGTACAGAGAGTGCCCAGCAAAGCCCAGGCAGGACCTTCAACCCATGGTCACAGTTTGTGTGCCTGTGCCTATTTCTTCATTTATGTTAGGTTTATCGAGGCTGAATTTTCCAGCACTAATATATTCAAGTGCACTTGTTAAATGTTTAGTATCTCTGTATTAAAGCTGCAAATAAAATTTGCATTTAAAAGGTCTGGGATAACCAGTAAAGTGTCAGCAGAATCAACCTGCCATTATCAATTTTAAGTTAAATACATTGTGTTTTTTATTTACGAAAACACAATTTAGATGGCCAGAGTACTTTCATATGCCAAGACAACCTGATGCCATTCTCTAATAGGACAATTGGGCCTCGTCACCAGGATACAACTCTCACAACTCTAATCTTTCTTGTAAAAACTCTACAATTATCAGCAGTTAAATGATACAGATTATATGTATTGAAAAAACTCAATAGCTGTGGAACATGATACTAGAACATAGGATTTGCTTTCTGATATATTAACACAAATAAGGAAACCCTTGCCTTTTGGTCACATTAACTTAAAAGAATTCTTGCAAATATCTCTGAAGACACAAGGTAGGCTCTGATTTCCTTTTATTTGTGGAAAAGAATACACACAATACCAGTCTTAATCCTATTCCACAAATATACATAGCTAGTTCTCCTGCAAAATGTGTGTTTTTCGAGATCCCTCAAATCAAGTTTTTAAATAAAAACTGTCCTGTAATTATGGATACTTATAAAACTCTCAAATCTCCAAGAAACTGAAAATTGGCCAAAACTGAATAGACATGAAAAACTGAGACATATTTCCATTTTCTTGTCCTGATGTTTTATTAGTACAGCCCTGTGAATGAAATATGTCAGCTATAAACTGGGAGTGAAACTACCATAGAAAGTCTCTGCTAAAATTTTAGAACCAGTATTTTGTCTGCTGTCAGCATGATACTAGGTCACTGTTTAGTTTATTTACCTTGTTTTTAACTGTGAGACATGCAAGAAATGAAAAAGTGCAGCTTAAGCACCCATAGAGATCCTCTATGTAATTACTATGAAAGCAAAGAAATAAAACATGTCCTGCACTGTAGGAAATCAGAACCTTACAGTTCTGATGACTAACGCCATCAAGTACCTTTTCATTCATTTATTGGCATTTTGAATTTTTTTTTGTATAATATCTGTTTAAGCCCCTTGTTTTCTATTGAATTGATTCCACTGGATTGTTTCTTCTTAGTATTCAATATAGGAATTCTTTAAATCTAGATCCAAACCTTCCTTGATTGTTGTGTTGCAAATTATCTTCTGGATATGAAATGTCGTCTTTTCACTCTCTTAATGATGTATTTGAATGAAAGAAGCTTCTAATTTTAGTGCAACCAAATCTTGTCCTTGTCAATATTTATTTTTCTTTTCTTTTTTCCTTATCTTCCTCTTTCTTTCTTTCCTTTTCTTTCTTTTTTTCAATTGTGTGACTGTCCTGCTGTCTGTTTAAAAAGTCTTTACCTATCCAGAAGTCATGAAGCCATTCTCCCAAATTCTCTTCCAGAAATGTTATTTTTTTTCTTTCACATTTTGAGTACAATCTGCCTGGAATTGATTTTCATGCAAGAGTCAAGTTTCTAGATTTTCTTTTTATTCCTATGGACAATCATTTGCCCAAGTCCATTTATGAAAAGACCACCCTTTCCTCAGTGGATTATTTTTATGATTCCATTTTCCCCTCTATTTTCTTGGAAGTCATCTGTTCTGTTACTGTTGTTTTAGTGTTTAACTAGTCATTACAACTTGAAATCTTGACTAATCAAGGCTATTAAAACATTTACCTTCATTTATTCTCTTTTCAGGTTACATATTATCATTTTTATTCTATATGTACTTTAAGCCCATGTAGATATTATATTGCTTTTGAATATGCTGCTGCTGCTAAGTCGCTTCAGTTGTGTCTGACTCTGTGCGACCCCATAGATGGCAGACCACCAGGCTCCCCCGTCCCTGGGATTCTCCAGGCAAGAACACTGGACTGGGTTGCCATTTCCTTCTCCAATGCATGAAAGCGAAGTGAAAGTGAAGTTGCTCAGTCGTGTCCCATGTGACCCCATGGACTGCAGCCCACCAGGCTCCTCCGTCCATGGGATTCTCCAGCCAAGAGTACTGGAGTGGGGGGCCATTGCCTCTCCAGCTTTTGTATGTCGTAGTTATCTACTTAGATGCGTCCCCATCATTTTCCATTTCCTTATTCTTCATTCCTTCTTTTATCTTTGGTCTTGTATCTGGATTATTTTTTTCTACTTCCTGAAGAACATTCTTTAATATTTAGTACAATATCTTCTCTAAAGAAATCTCTGTGTCTCCTGCATTGTAGGTAGATTCTTTACCATCTAAGCTACCAGCAAAGCCCCTTACATAATTCTCATAACTCTCCTAAAATACTATGGCCTCCTTTATAAATGAGGCAGATGCCTGAAGAAATTCAGCAAGCTGTTGAAGCTCACCTAACTAGTGACAGCAAAGCCAGGCTTAAACCCAGGCCATTGGACTCCAGAGTCCCCTGTTATGTCCATCATTCCTGAACTTTACAGGACTAGTAAGTGGTGGGTTGTTGAGTTAGCTGAATGTAACCTTTAGAAAAACTGTGTAAATTGATTTTACAACAAATGGGGAACTTTAAAAGAAGGTAAATATATAGTTTTTTTTGACTGAAATAAAAGGCATTAGGGACTTTGCAGAAAAAAAGAAGAAATCTCTGATAGTATCCATTTGTCTGAATATATTTTCTTTTCATTCTCAAAGTATCTATTCATTGAGTATATAATTCTAAGTTGGCTTTTTTTTTGTTTCTGTACATTGAAAACATTCCTTTGTGTTCTGGTAAGAATTATAACTATTTGGAAATCAGCTCGCAGTCTAATTGCTACTTCTTTGAAGGTAATCTTGGTCTGCTTTAAAGATTATTTCTTTAATTCTTCACAGTTGAACTACTATTATGTGCCAAAGTGAACATTTATTTCTATCTTGCCTGCTTAGTGTTCCAAGGGCCTGCTGTTCCTGCTGTTCCTTGATGTTCTTTGACAATTTTAGGGGGTTTTCAGTCATTATCTCATCAATATTTCCTCTGCTCTCATTCTTTCCTGCTTGTCCTTTTAAGACTCCAATGGACCATGTTAGGCATTCTCAGTTCATCCCCTGTATAGCTCCCTGTCTCTTTAGTATTTTTCCCTCCTTTTGTCTCTCTGTGCTTCTTTCTAGATATTGACCTATCTTCTGATTTGCAATTCTTTCCTCAGCTCTGAAAAGTCTATCGTTAAACCCATAATCCATTGAGCTCTTAATTTCTCTTACCGTATTTTTCATTTCTAGAATACCCGTTTCAATCTTATTTTATACTTTCTAGTTTTCTGCAATATTCTAATTTTTGTCTTTTAAATTCTTCAACATAAAAAGTAAAATTGTAGTTATTTTAAAGCTTATTTTGATGACTTCAAGAAATCTGAAGACCCTATGGGCCTCTTCTATTTTTTGTTTCTTGATTGTTTTCATGCTATATTGTAATGTCTGGCTATTTTTTTATTAGATGTCAGACATCATATCTGAAAAATATTTATAAAAACAATTCTAAGCCTAGTTTGATGTCATGACATCATCTTTTCCAAAACTTATTTCCATTTGCTTTTGCAAGGCCCCTAGCTACAAATCATGATCACCTCATTCTGACTACATAAACCGAAATATTCAAGTTTGAGCTGAAGCCCCTGTGAGGACCTATCTTCTTCAGGTTGACCATCACTCCTAGGATGCAGCCTTGAACTGTCCCAACCCAAAGTGAATATGGGCCCACATTTGAGAGGCTGTAATGATCATTCCTACCCCTAGCTCTACAAGGCTATCAAAAATTCTATCCAGCCTTCTGGGATCTCAGCCCCTTTTAGAATCAACAGACACTCCAAGGGGAAAGGTAACACCAAACAGTAGGCTCACCTTCTTGGCCCAGTGATTCTTCACTCTCTGGTTAGCTGTCCTCTGCCTTTAATTAGAAGTATAATACATACATTGAAAATACAGTTATTACCATGTCAGAAGGTCACTAAACCATGATCTTAAGGTAGCAAGAGAAACATACAGAATATTCCTGAGGAGAAAATTAAAATATTCTCCATCTTCACCTCTCCTTCCTATTACTATTCCCCAAGCTCACCAAAAATAGTAACCTTTCCTATAGTTACCAAGGAATGGGCATGGTTTTGCTGATACATGAGGCACACTATTGAAAATGTTTGATTTGAGACAACAGGAGGCAAAGAGATATCAGTCAACCTTTCTGCTTCTTTATAGAATGAGATTCAAAAGGATTTTATTTTTAAATTTTTACACCCTCTCATATATTCTTTTTCTTTAGCTTTTAAACCCAGCGAACAACCTCTTGTCACTAATAAAACTGAAGCAGCTTAAGCTGATAAGCTGGCATGCTCTGGTGGAGCAACTGACTGACTAACAATCTCTAGGAGCTGCAAGTAGGTTTAAGGGCCGCTGCCTCTCCTGGCAACAAGGCTGTCACTGGGATCATAAACAGTGGCTGAGTATTGATTCACTGTGGTTGTTAAACTTCTCAATGCTGATCTCCTTTGAGAGGTTAAAACTTTACTTACCAGGGATCCCCCAAAGTGCCCATCTGGTTTAAGAGAATATTTCAAATGAATTTTTGTGCAAAACCAGAAAATATATCCATTTTTGATATGTAGTATAATTCTGTATGGTCTTCCGAGGTGGCACTAGTGGTAACGAATCCGCCTGCCAGTGCAGGAGACGTAAGAGATGGGGATTCTATCCTTGGGTTAGGAAGATCCCCTGGAGAAGGAAATGGCAACCCACTCCAGCATTCTTGCCTGGGAAATCCCATGGACAGAGGAGCCTGGAGGGCTACTTTAGGGTCCATAGGGTCGCAAAGAGTCAGACACGACTGAAGCAACTTAGCACACACACAAGCACAATACCATATTTTATGCATATACATATGTATGCATATAATATAATTATAATAAGGAAGACAGCTATTCTGAGTGGAGAATAACTTGTACGAATTAGCCAATTATTTAAAGCTCCAAACTCAACATCACCCCTCATTTTGTCACCCACTCTGAAGATTTCTGGTTTCCCCACATGCAGAGAGGATACATATTTGGACCAGAATTTCTCAGCCTCAGGACCACTAACATCTGGGGTGGAACATTACTTTGGTGTCTGTGAGAGAAGGGCGGAGACCTGTTTTGTAGGTTGTAGGATGTTCAGCAGCATTCCTGGCTTTTACCCGCTAGAAGACTAGTACCATCCTTCTCCATGTGTGACAACTAAAACTCTCCAAGCGCTGGCAGAACCACTGCTTTCAATTTCATTTAGCTTTTATCTTGAATGCTGAGAGATTCTAAAATTTTAATCAAAGCTTGTAAGCACTGAGTTCCTCTGCACAGCATTTAGTAGGATAAGGATAAAAGGGAAGAAAATAAAGTGAGGTTGAGAATCTAGAGAGAAAAAGAGGGACCCACATTTGTTAAGCGTCTATGTATACTATATGCCAGCACTATGCTAAAAACTTTACAAAAATCATCTCATTTAATCCTGACTAAAACTCTACTCCTAAAGTAACAATAGCCATATTTTATCAAGAGCTTACAATATGCCAGGCACTGTATAAGGCTAAATATTTTATATGAACTCACTGGTTAAATGCAGTAGCAATCCCACATATTAGGTACCACTACTATCACCACTTCACAAAATGAAGCTGAACTCAGAAAATGAAATAATTTTTGCAAAGTCAAACATTCACAACTTAGGTCTAAATTAAAACTAAATCTCTTTACCTCAACATGATATCTCTTAAAAAGCAAAACAGCACATTCTCTTGAGAGAGTAAGATAAAAGCTTTAAAAATTATAAATTCTATAGAATATTTACCCTTCTGATGATATATTTCAGTGAATAGATGAGAATCCACGCCATCCCATCATATGTCAAGAGGTGTTTAGGATCAAGTAAAAGGCCATGAGCAAGGGATAGAACTATCTGTGTTCCACAGGGACAAAATTGTATATTCAACACCAGTTTACACAGAATGGATATTAGACAGACGTGCACCCTGCAAAGAGAGGGGGGAAATGTGCCTGGAAATTTGACACACGACATCCCCATAATTAGGACCTTAAACTTAGGAATATTTATTGGATATTTGCTGAAACTGCCTGTGTACCATAGATTCAGAAATGATTCTGTGATTGACAAAGTTTAGTCACTACTCACCAAAAGTGAATTGTTGCACAGCTAAGAGCATCTTTATGCAGAAATGGAGGGAAGAATGTTCCCCCAAACAGCTTGCACTGAGCATCAAGAAGAAAAACCTGGAAAATGAACCTAATTCTTTCCATTGCTGAGAAAGAGGATCAGGGTGAAGGGCAAGGTCAGACTTGATAGCTGACTTTCTCAAGGCCTAATTGGACACATCATGGACCTGAGCGCTCCCCAGTTCAATCCACTGTGGTTACTGACTAATCCTGAGGCTCCACACAGCTCCTATTTCATTAGTGAATTTCCTGGGTCTTTTAAGCTTCCCCTCTACTCCATATCAAGCAGAAATGCCATAACAAATGTGAAAGCTCTGGGAAACACAGAAAAGGAAACCTCTCTTGAGGGACCTGTGTCTCAATACTGCAGGAAACCATATCACATAGCAGACTGTGAATACTGTTTTCCTCTCCTCTGTGAAACATTTCAAACAGTCCCACTTGCCAAAATCAAGCAGATACTACAAGTGCAAACTTAAACTCTACACTAGATTTTGTGAGATTTGCTTTTTTAAAAGTCTCAAATGGGAATGAAAATAACATCCCAGTTACTCCCTCATCTCCTCTGTCCATCACTAGGGTTCAAATAACTCAAAAGTTCAGAATATCCCTGTGGGCCAGAGTGTTCCAAGACAGACAGTTGGGCATCTCTACATCCTTTTACCATAGGGATTATGTCCCCTTCTCCAGCATAGAACACAAAGCCTGGCACACCATTTGTGCTTAATAAACATGTATACAGCACTGATTGTTTGAGGACACTGAAGAAGTCCTATCTGACTTCGGAACCAAGAATATTTATGTTTCACATGAGCAATGCTTTTGTTTATATCTCATAGGCATTGTGAACTAGCATGCCCTAGATACCACAGACTTCTGAGAGCAAATCTGTGGCCCACCTCGGTGAAGTGTAGTCTCCCTTAGTACTCAGAGGGTAAAGAATCTGCCTGCAATGCAGGAGACTCAGGTTCAATCCCTGGGTCGTGAAGATCCCTTGGAGAAGGGAATGTCTACCCACTCCAGTATTCTTGCCTGGAGAATTTGATGGACAGAGGAGCCTGGTGGGCTATAGTCCATGGGGTCAAAAAAGAGTCAGACATGACTGAATAACTTTCACTTTCACATCACTTTCTGCGAAGTGCAGAGTTTTTACTGAGCGCCTCTACAGCCTCATTGCTGTCCCATTTCATTCCTCCCGGCGTTGTCCTATTTCTCTCTAATGATCTGTTTCAAATTGTCTATGTTTTTCATGCCTATGCCCAGCACACAACCTGGTACTTTAGAGTTACTCAAAAAGTATTCATTAGATTTCATTAAAGTTAACTCCTCTCTGAAATAAGACACTGCCTTTTTAATAAAAGAACAAATGTAGAACAAACCCTTTCCCTTAGGTGATCTTGAGAATTGGCAGCTCCCTTCCTACTGTCATAAGGGAAAGGAGGCTGACCAGTGAGGTTATCCAGCCAAACATCCCCCTCTTACTGCCCACACTCATCCGCATGGCTTTTAGTTTTGGGTTGAAGGCCTGTCACTTTTTGCTTCACACTTGCCTAGTGAAGCATGTCTAAGCAAACACCCAACAGGTACTCTCTCAAAACTTCTGCCCATCATAAGAATAAAAATAATTCTATCCATGTGAAAGTTTCTGGAAGGGAGGCTAAGAAACAAAAATTTTCAGTTCTTTTGCAAAGAACTGGAGAGGAGATGCAGTTGCTGGATCTCTGTTTGTAGGGAAAGGACAGTCAGAAGAGGGTGACAGGACCCAGGTTTCCTCAGCTGGAAGATGAAAGGTCATGCTATGGGGCCATCCCTGTATTTTCAATACTAAAGGGAATTTAAGAGATTGGGGAAAGTACAAAAGTTTATTAACAGAATTCAGGATTGAGAAGAAAGATATGAGTCTAAATCTTCCCCTGAATGGCTGCCTCAGAGTTTTGCTAGGTTTCTATAGTCACAGTGTTAGTTGCTCAGTTGTCTCCAATTCTTTGCAATCCCATGGACTATAGCCCAACAGGCTCCTCTTTCCATCGAATTCTCTAGGCAAGAACACCAGAGTGGGTATCCGTTCCCTTCTCCAGGGGAACTTCTTGTCCCAGGGATCAAACCCAGGTCTCCTGGCATTGCTTGCAACTTCTTTACTATGTGAGCCACCAGGGAAGCCCCTCTGTAGTCATATGTCAGGCACAAAAGAAGGGCCTATAGCCATGTTAAAGAAAAAAGAAAAATAAAGAAAGAAATACATATATGTGTGTGTGTGTGTGTGTATATATATATATATATATAAACAAATTTTAAGTGGTATGCAAGTGTCTTCAGTACAGTTCAGTTGCTCAGTCGTGTCCAACTCTTTGCAACCCCATGGACTGCAGTATGCCAGGCCTCTCTGTAAATCACCAATTCCCAGAGTTTACTCAACTCATGCCCACTGAGTTGGTGATGCCATCCAAGCATCTCACCCTCTGTCGTCCCCTTCTCCTCCCACCTTCAATATTTCCTAGCATCAGGGTCTTTTCAAATGAGTCAGTTCTTTACATCAGGTGGCCAAAGTATTGGAGTTTCAGCTTCAACATCAGTCCTTCCAATGAATATTCAGGACTGAATTCCTTTAGGATGGACTGGTTGGACCTCCTTGCAGTTCAAAAGACTCTCAAGAGTCTTCTCCAACACCACAGTTCAAAAGCATCAATTCTTCAGTGCTCAGCTTTCTTTATAGTCCAATGCTCACATCCATACATGACTACTGGAAAAACCATAGCTTTGACTAGACAGACCTTTGTTGGAAAAGAAATGTCTCTGCTTTTTAATATGCTGTCTAGGTTGGTCATAACTTTTCTTCCAAGGAGCAAGCATCTTTTAATTTCATGGCTGCAGTCATTCATACATCTGCAGTGATTTTGGAGCCCAAAAAAATAGTCTGTCATTGTTTCCACGGTTTCCCCATCTATTTGTAATGAAGTGATGGGACCAGATGCCATGATCTTTGTTTTCTGAATGTTGAATTTTAAGGCACCATTTTCACTCTCCCTTTTCACTTTCATCAAGAGGCTCTTTCTTTAGTTCTTCTTCACTTTCTGCCATAAGGGTGGTGTCATCTACATATCTGCGGTAATTGATATTTCTCCTACAAACTTGATTCCAGCTTGTGCTTCACCCAGTTCAGCATTTCTCATGGTGTATTCTGCATATAAGATAAATAAGCAGGGTGACAATATACAGCCTTGACATACTCCTTTTCCTATTTGGAACCAGTCTGTTGCTCCATGTCCAGTTCTAACTGTTGCTTCCTGACCTGCATATAGGTTTCTCAAGAGGCAGGTAAGGTGGTCTGGTATTCCCATCTCTTGAAGACTTTTCCACAGTTTATTGTGATCCACACAGTCAAAGGCTTTGGCATAGTCAATAAAGCAGAAGTAGATATTTTTCTGGAACTCTCTTGCTTTTTCCATGATCCAGCAGATGCTGGCAATTTGATCTCTGGTTGTCTGCCTTTTCTAAAACCAGCCTGAACATCTGGAAGTTCATGGTTCACGTGTTGCTGAAGCCTGGCTTGGAGAATTTTGAGCATGATTTTACTAGCATGTGAGATGAGTGCAATTGTGCGGTAGTTTGAGCATTCTTTGGCATTGCCTTTCTTTGGGATTGGAAGGAAAACTGACCTTTTCCAGTTCGGTGGCCACTGCTGAGTTTTCCAGATTTGCTGGCCTATTGAATGCAGCTCTTTCACAGCATTGTCTTTCAGGATTTGAAACAGCTCAACTGGAATTCCATCACCTCCACTAGCTTTGTAATGATGCTTTCTAAGGCCCACTTGACTTCACATTCCAGGATGTCTGGCTCTAGGTGAGTGATCACATCATCATGATTATCTTGGTCATGAAGATCTTTTTTGTACAGTTCTTCTGTGTATTCTTGCCACTTCTTCTTAATATCTTCTGCTTCTGTTAGGTCCATACCATCTCTGGCCTTTATCGAGCCCATCTTTGCATGAAATGTTCCCTTGGTATCTCTAATTTTCTTGAAGATATCTCTAGTCTTTCCCATTCTGTTGTTTTCCTCTATTTCTTTGCACTGATCACTGAGGAAGGCTTTCTTATCTCTTCCTGCTATTCTTTGGAATTCTGCATTCAGATGGTTATATCTTTTGTGTTTTCCTTTGTGTTTCACTCTGTTCTTTTCACAGCTATTTGTAAGGCCTCCCCAGACAGCCATTTTGCTTTTTTGCATTTCTTTTCCATGGGGATGGTCTTGATCCCTTTCTCCTGTACAATGTCACGAACCTCCGTCCATAGTTCATCAGGCACTCTATCAGATCTAGTCCCTTAAATCTATTTCTCACTTCCACTATAAAATCATAAGGGATTTGATTTAGGTCATACCTGAATGGTCTAGTGGTTTTCCCCACTTTCTTCAATTTAAGTCTGAATTTGGCCATAAGGTGTTCATGCGGTAGTTTGAGCATTCTTTTGCATTGCTTTATTTTGGGATGGAATGAAAACTGATCTTTTCTAGTTCTGCGGCCACTCCTGAGTTTTCCAAATTTGCTAGCATATTGAGTGCAGCACTTTCACAGCATCATCTTTCATGGTTTGAAATAGCTCAACTGAGATTCCATCACTTCCAACTAGCTTTGTTCATAGTGATGCTTCCTAAGGCCCACTTGACTTCACATTCCAGGATGTCTGGCTCTAGGTGAGTGATCACACCATCATGAGGGTCATGAAGGTCTTTTTGTATAGTTCTTCTGTATATTCTGCAAGTGTCTTATATATAAAATTATTATTCCTATGTTCCTTTGTGTTATATATCATGGACTCTTAAATAAAGATTTTCCTAGACCACACTTTCCATCAAAAAAGAATGATTTAAGAACTCCAGGATTTTTATCTTTTCAATCTACATTACATTTTCCAAACTAAGCATAGATCACTTACTCAAATTTTCATTTGTTGAAATGCATTCTACATACTCTAAACTAATCACATAAATGATGAAATCATAAGATCACTAAATCCTTACCCCAAATTCATACCAGTCTTAGAAACAAACATATGGCTATACTTTGAAGCAGAAATCTAGAATCCTAATGTAGGGTTTAGCATAATGTCAGATCTCTTTGGACACAAAAACAAGGAACACGTGACAAGAGTTATCAAACAAGTCTGTTCCTGTGAAAACCATAGAACTAGTCATTTTACCATCCTTAAAGCTTTTGTACTTTAGTATGGGGCATGTAGTTGAAGACTTTATAGATCATACAGACAAATGGGACATTTCAATAAAAAATTTATAGTTAAAACTTATTGAGGCTTTATGCATATTCATAATTTAACCCTCACACACCCCTGCCAGGAAGACTCCTGGCATCAGTATATACAATAATTAATTATATATAACATTAATTAATTTTATATAACATGAATAGCTTAATATATATATTATATATATAATATAACCACACTGTATAAATAAAGAAGTTAATTCTGAAGAATCAACAAGCCAAGTAACTTGGTTATAGAAAAACAATAACACAGTAACCAGATCTCCTAATGATATATCAGGGGCTTGTTATACTACCTCGTATATTCACAAGCACAAAAGGTCTCACTAATAATAAAAGCAAATGAATTATTGACATATGGTAGAATTTCCAGGGATAATATTAGTCTGCTGCTGCTAAGTCACTTCAGTCGTGTCTGACTCTGTGCGACCCCATAGACAGCAGCCCACCAGGCTCCCCCATCCCTGGGATTCTCCAGGCAAGAACAGTGGAGTGGGTTGCCATTTCCTTCTCCAATGCGTGAAAGTGAAGTCGCTCAGTCGTGTCTGACTCTTAGCGACCCCATGGACTGCAGACTACCAGGCTCCTCAGCCCATGGGATTTTCCAGGCAAGAGTACTGGAGTGGGGTGCCTAATATTAGTCTAGTGGGAGGCAATTTATGTGTGTTGAAAGGTGGAGGGTGGCATGGTTAGAAAAAGCTAAAAGTACAAGAGCAAGGGAATCTTTTCCCCACTAGTAACGTGGAGCTGCATTTCTAAGTGCCACTGGCCATGAGGACCCACATCCAACTATATGGGACACGCCTCATCTGCTAGTCTAAACACGTGCATTTGAGACCTTGATGGCTTCAAACTTTAATAAAGCAACTTCTGTATTACAGCCTTGCTAAATGGTCTCAAAAGTAATTTATATCCCATTGTATCCGGAAGAATCTTATGTAGTGACAAAATTATTGTCATTGGCTGATAAACATTTATCCAAATAAATTTTAAAGTCAAATCAATTCACAAGAGCATAAGAAATGAAAAAACTCTATTTTTAATGGAATGCCATTTTTACTGAGATCATTTCAATAACTTAGCACTGCTGGCCACTAAAACTACTACTATAAATTCTCTTGGCACCAAAATATAAAGAAGCCTGATGCATTTATATTCTAAAATGGCTCATTTTTAACTCAACCACAAATGTCTTTAAATTTTTTTAATGCTTTCTGAATCAAAGCATTAAAAAAATTATAGACATGATCTGGGCAGCTCTGAAGAAGGAAAAATATAAAGGTATCCCCATATTATTTTAAACCCTTTTGATCCAGAAAGCATCCAACTGGTAGAAAATGTTTCACAGCAGTCATAGGCCAATTTTCATACTAAGTTATAACTCGCTGAGAAATTCTTCTTTCGTGGGCCACTTTCAGACCCTTAATGTTGTGCTAGCACCAGGTCTCTGCAGTACTCACATTTATGAGTGTACTCACATCTATTCTTAGCTGATTAAATCTGAAAGTATCAACCAGCCCTTGTATGAGAACATTAAGCCTTGTTTACAATGAATATCAGTATGTGCATCCTCCTTTCTTAACTAATTGCAGAATCTTCCTAATGTGTATAGAGAAATAATCCAATAATTATTGCACAGTAAAAAAAAAAAAACCTGAGGTGCCAGAATACTCAGTAAATCAGGGGAGTCATTCAAACATACTCCATTAGCAAAACTCATTCCATTTCTTTTATATTTCCTTTCCGTGAAATATACAAGTCTAAATTGGTGTCTGGAATTCCAGAATCCTGCCCCAAAACTCCCATCAGTGTCCCTTGTAGTTCACCAACAGCTCACCTCATCGGTGTCTCTTTATAAGTCCTATGAGTTGTGTACAGCGCTGTACAATCCTAGGAGTGCCAGTGACACTGTAAAAGTCATGGTTGTCAATATTTAAATCACGTCTTATAAACTGGCAATATCAGTAAGATATATGGGTTTTTTTCATGAAGTCAGTGTAGTATGACAATTTTTCAACAGAGAATAACAGTGTTTTAATGAGCATAGTTTTCTAATTCACAATAAAATACCAGTTTATCAGCAATCTTGTCACTAACCATCTTAATTCAGATAAATCAATTAAATTAACCTCTTGATAATGTGTATAACAAGGAATAGGAATATTTTTCCTTTTGGGAGGCAATAAAAACCCTTTTTTACTGTAAAGAGGGTAAAGACTTAACCAAGGCCCTTGTATCTCCCAGAGAAGTGACTTAAATCACTTTTTTCCTAACTTTTTAAAAAAAAATAGATTCATTGTTATATCAGTTTTTTCACTGCTCATTTACAGACCAAGGAAGAGGGTCACAGAGATTTCATCTCCTCAAAGACTGCTTTTTTTTTTAATTGGAGTATAGTTGATTTACACTGTTGTATTACTTTCTGTTGAATGGTAAAGTGAATGAGTTATACCTATATCTACTCTTTTTTAAGGTTCTTTTCCCATATAGATCCTTATAGAGTATTGAGTAGAGTTCCTTGCGCTATATAGTAGGTCCTTATAAGTTATCTGTTTTCTATATAGTAGTGTATATATTTCAGTCCCAATCTCCCAATTTATTTCCCCCCTTCTTCCTCCCTGGTAATTAAAGATTGTTTCCTACATCTGTAACTTTATTTCTGTTTTGTAAATCAGTTCATTTATACCATTTTTTATATTCCACATATAAGCAATATCATACAACATTTGTCCTTCTCTGTCTGACTTATTTCACTCAGTATGCTTTTTAATATAGGAAAATATAGGCAAAAACATATAAATAAGAAGAAGAAAAACTACAAAGTCCCTTAATTCCATCTGTACCCAGAGAAGAGGGAGAGAGAGGAGAAAGAGAAAGAACAGGAAGAGGGAAGAGTGGGAAAATATCATTGGGAGGAGACAAGGCAGAAAAGGAAAAGAGAGGTACAAAGAAAGAAATCAAAGGATATAAGTACATAGGGAAAAAAGAGAGGCATATAGAAGACAGACAGCAGGAATGATAATAGGTGAAAAGATCGAAGAAAAGATATTTTAAATTCTCAGATGAGTACTAGTTTAAGAGTAAATTGAATTAATTCTGCTTTATTTTTCCTTGCTTTATGGAAAAATTTACTTTGTCATTGCTAACTAGGCATGAACCATTTATCACAGCTCTTCAACTATTCAATATCCCTACACTTTACAAGATTCATTTTTAACAACTCATCAGGGGTATAGTTGTCTTCTTGGTCAAGGTGATTTGACTGCAAATAATCAAGCCAAGCCAAAAAAGACAAGAGAAAACTACTTTCCCTGAGAGAACTGGCAGCTTTTGATATTACATGGACAGTTGTGGACAGATATGATGAAAGGTTGACACTCTATTCTGTGGAAAAGTATATTCACCATGCTTAGCTGTGGCAAAATGAATCCACTTGAGTTATTTGATTTTAATCAATATTTAAACTATATGAATGAGCTATCAAAGTACATCTTGGTCAAATACCTAAAAGCAATGTTTTAATCAGTGTGTGAGTTCTTAGAGTTTCTGGAGGCACTAGGTTGAATATATATTCTTTAAAAATCACGCTTATTTCACAGATCATTAGGTTGGCCTCTACACTCCTCCTCGTACCAGATACACACACACACACACACACACACACACACACACACACAGTATTGTCTGGTGACAGTTTATCTCATTTTCCACAGTGCTCCTATATACCCAAGTGTGAAAAAAACTTTGAAGAATCCCTGTCCCTGGTGAATGTTGTCATGGAAAACTTCAGGAAGTACCAACACTTCTCCTGCTACTCTGACCCGGAAGGAAACCAGAAGAGTGTCATCCTAACCAAACTCTACAGTTCCAACGTGCTGTTCCATTCACTCTTTTGGCCAACCTGCATGATGGCTGGGGGCGTGGCAATTGTTGCCATGGTGAAACTCACACAGTATCTTTCCCTGCTCTGTGAAAGGATCCAGCGGATCAACAGATAAAATCAAAGTGGATGAGATCATTTTCTTTAAAGTTCAAATACTGTTTTCTTTCATTCTTCACCAAAGAACCTTAAGTTTGTAATGTGTAGTCTGTTATGAGTTCTTTAATATATTCGTATACATAGAGCAATAATGCAAAAGCTGTTCTATATGCAAACATGATGTCTTTATTATTCAGGAAAAGAAATAACTGTTTTTGTTGGTTGGGTTTTTTCTTAATCTTGGTTCAATGCTGGAACTAGTACTTCCTTCTCTCCTTCTGCCAAAATCGGGCTCAGTTATTTATTTGCCAAGCTTCATGGAGGAATATAGGCAATATCAATGTGACGATCTGTGCTCAGAGTTGTCAGATCTCTTGATATTTCTGCAATATTTTTTGTCATTCATTGTTTACTAAAGCTGCAGCCAAAAATATTTTTTCTTTCCTTACTCTAAACTGAGCCCTGTAGCAAGCGAAGGGACCAGATTTCCTAACTAAAGGATGTTGTGCGTTTTCCTTGTATTTCTACCATATCACTGTAAAGAAGAGGGGAATCCCAGCAGCTATTTTTTCCTTTTATTACTTTATACTCATAACTTTAGATTTTTTAAATGATTTCCAAAAAATAAGCTGTTTTCATTAACCAATTCTATAATCTCTTCCTGTGATTTAATAGAAAATGAACAGAGCCCTTTTCCATGTAAGACCCTGCTACTGTGTGAGAAGCTAACATTTACCAGGAGTTTCATTACCTGTGAACTGACAATGTTGCATACAATCCAGGAAAGACTATGTTACTAAGATATTTGTGTGAAAATCTACTCCATTTCAATGGAACTGTGAGAATTAAGATCTTACACGCTGGTCAAGACTGGTGGACTGGTTTCAATGGATAAATCTATCATGGCAAATTGACATGTTAGAATATTGCTTTTGAGAATTTGTGTTTAAATTAATGAGTATGTAGTCCCTCTTTCTGACAAGTATACCCCACTGGGATTTTAAAATTATAGCAGAGAACATTTGTCTCATCTAGATGCTTTACTTTTCCATTTATGATTCTCTTGTTTTGCTGTTAAGTTTTATACACAATCTTTTCCCTAACACACACTTGGACTGAATAACAGATTTAAGGGAAGCTTTTGTTCACACTGCATTCACACTGTGTTTGGAGTGGGGAGGGGGAAGGAAAATGAGGAACTGGTTTTCGACAAAAACATTCCATCTTTTATTTAACATCAATATCAGAAGAAGAACAAACATCTATCTTTCTCATCTATATTTAAGTACCTTTTTATATATAAGTACCTTTTATAATCAAGGTTTTCTAGATATCGCAGAATTTTACAAATCATATGTGTGGAATGAATAGTGAAACAAACCTGATGAAATAGAAAGGATTCTGTGATACTGTAATTCTTAGTTTGATTTTCAAAAACAAATCCATAGGGTATAATCAGGACTTCAAATGTGTAACTAAAACTTTAAAAAAAAAATCCATTACATTGGAAAGATTTCACTACCTCTTGCATTCTATGTTGATAAGCCCAAGGTAGTCCAAAAACCTATGATTCACTATTTTTAAAGTTATTTTGGCTTCCCGGATGACTCAGCAGTAAATAATCTACTTGCAATGCAGAAGACCTGGGTTCAAACCCTGGGTTCAGAAGATCCCCTGGAGAAAGAATGGCAACCCACTCCAGTATTCTTGCCTGGGAAATCCCATGGTCAGAGAAGCCTGGTGGGCTACATGTGATCCATGGGATCACAAAGAGTCAGACACGACTGAGTGATTGAGCAAAGAGATTATAAAGAACTTTCCCTTTTTAACTCTCAAACACATACACATGATATTATAAATACTTGGAAATTTGATGGAAAACTCAATTCTGAGTTCATCTTAAAAACTTAATTCTGAAGATAATAGAGAAATCTTTGTGACTACAGGGCTAAAATTTTGTAACCTTTAATGTACCTTGGGCTCCCTTCAAGTGATCCAAGAGTGAAACACATGGAAGTAAAATTATTGGGTGAGTTAATTTTTCTTTCCCTCTGGGTTTTTTATTTAAAATTCCCAACTGATGTATCAGATAAGACTGTAGAAATCTCAAAATAATGACACCCAGAAGAAGTTAACTAGTGCCTTCTTGAATTCCAATAAAGAAACAACCTCTTGGAGTAACTTAAATATATACAAAACTAAATACTCATTATTAAATGAGAAAGAACTGAGGCTAATAATATTTTAAATGCTTTGCATGTGTTAAATAACTTAATCTTTATAACAATCCAATTAAGGGAGCACTATTATTATCCCATCCTACAGATGAGAATGTTGAAGCACAGAGATGTTTTAAGTAACTTCCCCAACAGATACTAGGATGAGAAGTGAGAAAATACCAAGCTTGTGGCTTCTGCATTGTGGCAATCATTCCCGTGGCTTTGGGAACACTCACAAGGTTTAGAAGGGAAGCAGGACTGAGCAGACAATTTTTAAGCTGAACCTGTTCTATCCTTTCACATTTGCAGCAACTATAAGGAATACTACAAAGTAACCATTGACTTCTCTCTTAAGAATTAATTTATAATCTACTGGAAGAGTCAAGATAATAGATACAAAAAAAAACACAAACAAACAAACCAGAAAACAGTTCTTTAATCCGCATCAGTGTGGATTATATTAATATCTACAGAGGGTTGGTATGAAGCTTAACCAAGGAAGATATAAATTAAATGCTTACCACTGTATATAATATATAATAGATGCCTACCAAATGGCCATTATTACTATTAATAGTAAAATGAAGAAGTGATTTAACAATATAACCTTTAGTAGTATATGGTCTCTTGAAGTTGTTGTTGTTGTTCAGTCGCTAAGTTGTATCCAACTCTTTGCAACCCCATGAACTGCAGCCCACCAGGCTTCCCTGTCCTTCACTATCTCCCTGAGTTTGCTCAAACTCATGTCCATTGAGTCAGTGATACGATTCAACCATCTCACCCTCTATCGTCCCCTTCTCCTCTTGCCCTCAGTCTTTCCCAGCAGCAGAGTCTTTTCCAATGAGTCGGCTCTTCGCATCAGATGACCAAAGTATTGGAGCTTCAGCTTCAGCACCAGTCCTTCCAATGAATATTCAGGGTTGATTTCCTTTAGGATTGACTGGTGTTAGACTCGCTTAAAATGTCTTTATGCCCAAAACTCACAATAATGCATAATCCTTAGCAGGGATTCTAATTCTTAGCAGGGATCCTCTGGCAATAGGGACAGTTACTACTTGAATCCTATCAGAAATGAGATAGGTTACCAGATAATAAGACAATGCTAAATGTTCTTCTGATAACTTTTTGAAATCTGCCTCCCTGTATCTACTCACTAAATCCACCCGAAACCAGATCAACACTGCTATAACTAACTTATTCTACTAGCATTATTTTATTTAAAAATGGAGGGAGGGTAGAAAAGAGCAACTTCCATTTGCTTAGAATATAAGATCATGGAAAATAATTCAGCGAGAATTGTGACACAAATAAAAATTTATAAATGTAGCATAAATGACATCAATTTTAAAAGGTTAATAATATAATCATTAGAACCTAAGCAATCACAAATGACTTAACTTGATAAGCTAGTTAAACCCTTTAATGTCCATGTGAATATTATTCTTACAGTGCCTCTCAAGTATGATTAGGCCTTCTGAAAATTAGCACTATCTGAAATTTTACATTATGTCCTTATTCAACTGTGTGACAACCAAACTAAGTTATCTAAGTAACCAGATTACTTAGGAGAATAGATATTTTCCTAACAAAATATTGCTACAATTGCACCATGGGTTCATCTTGGCTAGGCTGTCATTCTCCAGTGCAATGCCAAGGAATTGAAAGGAAATGTCAATCTCTGCATTTTTGATAATGACTTTATGAGCAAGTGTTTCATTTAGGTAGGAAAAGAAGTTGTTCTCTCAAACAATACAATCATTTAATTAGGGCTTCCAGACCTATTCTTTAGCCAAGCTCTAAAACAAATTTAATCCCCAAACTCTTGCAAGTTGTAATATGACATGTTTCCAACATAGTATGAGATCAGACTGTAGAGGAAGTTTCAAGGTCCTTTGCACAATCCCACCAGCTATTAGCACAATTAGTAGTACCAGAAATTTTTGTAGGTAGAAGTTACAGTGTCTCTTCATAAAAATCCCTCCCTCACACTACCTCTGTCTCTCACTATTTGGCTCCCTCTCTTTCTCTCTGCCCACGTCCCCCATTCTCTTAGCCCTATTTCTTCTCTTGTTAAATCTCTGTACACAGCAAAGATGACCCCATGCAATTACATGTTCACAAAATCCCTTGTTATAATCAAAAAAGGAGAACCATGCTCAAATTTTACTTCACAAGTTTTCTTTTTTTTTTTTTCCCAGGTCTTTTTTTTTAATTTTTTTTTAAATTTTAAAATCTTTAATTCTTACATGTGTTCCCAAACATGAACCCCCCCTCCCACCTCCCTCCCCATAACATCTCAGTGGGTCATCCCCATGCACCAACCCCAAGCATGCTGTATCCTGCGTCAGACATGGACTGGCGATTCAATTCTTACATGATAGTATACATGATAGATCTTCCAGTTTTCTCATAAATTGTTTTTAATTCTAATTTTCACTCAATGAGAGATACGAGAATATTTTGGCTTCTGAGAGGTTCTCTTAGGGGCAACTGATATCATCCTAAGAGGAAAAAATTAACAGGAAAAAGAAACTAGTTTAAAAGAAAGGATATGGAGAAAGGATATTTGGAATTAGAAAATCTAATGTAAGCAACTATCACTATTCATCAGTTACTAAAGAATTTCTCTGTGTTTCTCTTAAGGGCCTTATGCTTCGGGGCTGATGAATACCCATTTAGACTAGCACAGATTCTGTTGCCCCATTTATCGCTTGTTTTGGAATAAATTCATTCAAGGAGCATATGAAGAGACACAGAGACAGGTTCTCCCTACCCCTTGGGTTTCTCACACATCATAACATTTAAGCAAACAGTTCCTTTTCAGACCATGCAGTGAGAGAGCTGGTCACAGAGACATCAACGGGAAGCTTCACTCACCATCTGCAATACTATGGTGAATTCAACATCTAGACATTCACCTAATACCCTCAGCTTAGGTCTGCCCCAATTCATCTACCTCCTCCATTAGAGTGTCATCAAAGCTCAGCTGTTTTATTTGCTGTGCTAAAAACCCAGCCATTTGTGAGGCAGCTGCAAGCCCTGACACTTAGCTCCTTCCCATGGTGAGCAAACAAACAGACTGTCCTGCTGCCATCCTTGCGCATGACAGAGGCATCATTACAAAGCAATTAACAGTGTCTGTCTCCAACCAAAAGCACTCAGCTGCTGTGGCCAACATCTAACAATGCTGAGAAGAAAGCCACGTTCAGATTAG
The DNA here is from genome assembly GCF_032405125.1 of Capricornis sumatraensis. Taxonomy (NCBI): domain Eukaryota; kingdom Metazoa; phylum Chordata; class Mammalia; order Artiodactyla; family Bovidae; genus Capricornis; species Capricornis sumatraensis. The sequence goes on along the minus strand of NC_091069.1, from coordinate 194,442,715 downwards.
GGGCTCAGACTTACATGTAAAATATACTCTTTCCTTTCCAACAGTTGTGACAGACACAGAATTTGGTGCAATTGCTACAGTTAGGTCCATTTCTAGAAAGTCATAATCAGCTGGGAAATTTCAACCTCCTAGAAAAAGAGAGCACCCTAAATACAGCTTGGGCAACTGTTGATGGAAATCTCAGGAGCCAGGTCCAGCTCAGCCAGTCAAGGCCGCTCAGAGCAAACCGGTTTTGTGTTGTGTGCATGTGCAGTCACTTCAGTCAGGTCCGACTCTTTGCAACCCGATGGACTGTAGCCCACCAGGCTCCTTTGTCCATGGGATTTCCCAGGTAGGAATACTGGAGTGTGTTGCCATGCCCTTCTCCAAGGAATCTTCCCAATCCAGGGGTTAAATCCACATCTCGCACATCTCTTGCCCTGGCAGGTGAGTTCTTTACCATTAGCACTACCTGGGAAGCCACCTGGGTTTTGGGTTAACACCAACAAAAAAAAAGCCTTCCAATTCTCAATTTCTTTGAAAATGTCATGATATGTGACTGAATAAATAACACTTTGAATACTAACAACCCTCAAGTTATCCTGGCAAACATCCAAAACTATTTAGAAGATTCTACGTGGTATTTGTGAGAAGTCCCATGTCCAAATCATCCAACAGTGGAAATCAGCAACTCTCTCCGCTTTTAAAAATGAAGTATTTTAATAGTTGAGTAGCCTCAGAAACTGCCAGCATTTACCACCAAACTCAATTAAAAAAAAAAAAAACCATGGAGATTGGAACAAAGGGGACCTTTGAAAGATCAGGCAGAGCCGGCAATTTACTTTACCTCTGATATCAGTGTAGTTTGTGATCCCTGAAGAGCAGCCACCAGGCAAACTACAACCTACCTTCACATGAGCATTCCTTCCATTTCCACTTCCATTTTGTGGAAAGTAAGAAATTAAACCCAGACCAGCCCTGACACTAACATGCATCAAGGCCTGCTAAAAGGAAGGGGTTTTCATTCAACAATAGCATATAGACCAGCGTGATGTTCTGCCTTTACTTAGGAAAATTTACATCCCAAGACATAGGGATGTTACAGACAGCTTGCTGTTGTAAATGACTGGGATCATGGAGTGAAATGACCTTTTAAGCCTGTTTCCCACTGTCATCCCCATACCTCTTATGCTTCAGCCATCTAATCAGTGTTCATCCCTAAGTTTCCAAATTCTTTCACACCTCTGGGCTTTTGCATTCACTGTCTCCTCTGTCTGAGACTCCCCTCTCTGATCTCTCTTCTTTCTATCCATCTGGCTAACTAATAATCACTCTTCAAGATTTATCTCAAACTTCGTCTGTACCAGGTGATTCAAGCCCAGGGTAGGTGCTTATCTTCAATGCTTCAATAACATCCCACTGCACCCCTCTATAAAAGCAATTATCATACCACATGATAGTCGTAGTTTATTTTTCTATTACCCCTAAAAGATTCTTGAAGACATGGATTTATTTTACTCTTCTTCATTTTATTTTGAGTTTATATTCTCAGCCTCTAGTCTAATATAATTCCTGGCATATAGGAGGGCACAATAAATGTCACTTAAATGAATAAACAATTAATTGAATTATTATTGAATAATAAAAAGTAGGCAAATTAAGCAAATTTCTCTGTATTGTGACCTGAAAATCTTCCCATCAAAAAAAAAAAAAAACCCTGAAGAGCCACTACTAGAAATCAGTATGTTTAACTGCAGATTCTTGTGACCTGGCAATAAAATTGCAGATGGCCCTGAACAATGCTGTCTTTCTCAAAAATTCCTCATCACACCAAAGTACCCTAGAATCATCCATCACCCCAGAAACCTAAGAGCAGGGCTATGGAAGAACATAAAAGGTAAGTTCTGATAAGAGATAATTAGTTTTAAATTTACAGAATGGAATAATACCCAAGAGGGAGAGGGTCTAAATAAATGATTAGCACTCAGGCTTTGAGAACATTCAGACCTGAGTCTGATTCCTGGTTCTATGAGATTTGGGGAAATGTACTTATCTTACTCGTGCATCAGTTTCTTCATCTGGAAAATAGCAATAGTAACATAAGATAGTAGCGTAATCAAATCATAAGATTAAATGAGATATATATAAAATGCTTATCAAAATGTCTAGCACATAATAAACATTCATAAAATGACAGCAATTGTTTTATGATGATTACTAATAAAAGATACAGACTATTATCATTTTTATGACCGGGCACTGGAAATTTTGAGACAAAGGATCAAAATATGGATGCAAGTTAAGTAATGAAGATTAAGACAAGCTTCATCTCTCTTACAATTCTCCCAGGACTACAATTTTTCCTCACCACTCCCAAGTGAAACCTCATAACTAAGGTCAGTTCCTGGGAGATTGAAAGCTTTCCTGTCAACAGAGGAATGTGGATGGGGAGTCAGAGATTGATTTGAGATGTTATATCACATGCTCCTCATCTTCTTTGGAGGATAAATCTCCGTCGAAGATTCCTGTTCACTCTCCCTAAGTGGTAAGAAAAGGAATTCAGTCCTCATAGTGAACCTCATCTAGGTAGTGTGTGAAATTCCGGAAAATGTCATTGAAATACGGGCATAAGTGGCTGAGCAAACAAGCATGAGTTTAAGGGCTCCAGAGAACAACCCATAAAGAAAACGAGGGGTTCAGGGAAAGATACAGAGGAGGAGGTGACTTTGAATGTATACACTTAAACTAGAGGCACTAGTAACGAGACCATATTCAAGGAGCTGAATCCCAGTTCCTGTCTCTTCCTAGAAAAGAATGGAGAACTTGGCTCTAATTAACCACACACTTATCCAAGTATATTGATATTTTTGCACAAAAGATTACCAGGCACTTACTTTAACTTTAGTCTAAAGACAAAAACATGAAACATCAACTCAGAACATGAAAATATTGTTTATTCCTTACTTTCTGTCTCCAATTTCCAGCAAACTGGAAAGAATGAGAAGAAAATGACATAATATGTGGCTAATAGCATCACACTGGAAACATTTTTATCCCTCCCCCCAACTCCACAAAAAAAGAAAACGATGTTTATAAGTAGAATACTTTCTGCCCTCATAAGAAATAATTTATGGATATCCCTGATGATCCAGCAATTGAAACTCCATGTTTCCACTGCAGGGGGTATAGGTTTGATCCCTGGTCCAGGAACTAAGATTCCTTATGCATCAGGGCCAAAAAGTAAATAAATCAATTAAATTATTTTCAGATTGTATATTCAGGAGGTCTGGTGTGTCAGGCAAGAACCGTAGTGCTTAAGATGTCTATATACAGATACACATTTCACCCTTCTGAAAGAAATAGCTTATTCACGTATTACCAGTTAGGGCTCATCTGCTTCCTAATAAGTCATTATCATGTAGTAACTCTAATCTAGACTATTTATTTATTGGTCACTGGGCATGTGGGATCTTAGTTCCTGCCCAGGGATCAAACCCATGCCCCCTGCAGTAGAAGCGTAGAGTCTTAACCACTGAACCACCAGAGAAGTCACCTGTTTTAGGCATTTTAAAGGGAGAAAATCAAGAAGGTAGAGGACAGAAGTTCCAGAAACTGTTTCTTTTTACAAATAAGTCATCAACTGATTCTATCACAATTAAACCAGAATAGCAAACTCTGATATTCAAAGAAAAGGTGATGGTTTCTCTGCCTAAAATAAAACCACTAATATACTCAGACATCAGCAAAACTGACCGAAAATTAGTTAAAATAGCAAAAAACTGAAAAGAAAAACACAACACAGGGTGTCCTGCTATTGTCTGGAATCATTCTTCCCCCATCCCTTATCATATGTTTTAAAAGCTGGGAAAGCAAATTGCCAACCACAGCAGACCATGACAAGCCCCCTTATGCTCTCTCTCCATGAGCTGCTCCTTCAGTCTGTTCAGCTAAGTTCTGGCTGCAGCAGCCCCAGGGATTTTACAAGGGCTTGACTCATTTATCCGTGTGTCACATTGTCAGGGTTTTCCCCCAGACAGGTAAAATATACTACAAATCATGTAATAAAATATGCCACAATCTGCCACATTTGCAACATTTCCAAACAGTGTCATCTCCCTCACAAATAAGAGAGGGAAGTATGTTTTTTCAAATCTAGCCAAGGATGGTTGTGTTCTCTGGGACTTCCCCGGTGGTCCAGTGGTTAAGACTCCATGCTTGTACTGCAGGGGGTGTGGGCTCAATCCCTGGTCAGGAAACTAAGATCCTACATACTGTGCAACATGGCCAAAAGAAAAAAGGAATGGTTGTGCTCTCTGTATTCAAAGGCTGTTCTGTGGCAGGATCCTTTCCTGGCATGACTTACAGTACTATTTGGGGCGCACTCTCCCCAGAGCATAAAAGCTGGAAGAGAAACCTCAGGAAGATTTGCTGTGGGCATTGAAGATGTCCAGTGAATAAATGTGAATTATGACTGCCTAAAACTTAACTTTACAGAGGTTGGATGCTTAGCACATGGTCAAAACTAATGAAAAAGGAGACAACCATCATGACAGGTGGCGCAGGAATGAACGGACCAAGAAAAATGACCATGCAGTAGTTGAGCCTAAGAATTCACCTGCAAAGCAAGCGCTGCTTTGACAAATGGGATTTGATGTCATCTATGCCTGTGTCCAATCACTATGTTAAATATTTGTCCAATTATCAGTAAAGCAGTACAAAATACAGAAAAGAACATTATACATCATGATTTGACATGTCAGACTTCCACATTGTAACTGAGATATTTATAACAGGAAGAAGATACGATGCCCTCTTTTTAAAAAGCCATTTGTGGAAAGGTCCTGTATCACTTGATGGAGACATACAGATACGTTTGGGAGGGACAGTGTGGTGTGATAAGTGAAGCGCTGGACGTGGAGCCAAAGGACTTGTTCCTTGCCTCAGTTCTTCCCCTTTCCAGCTAAGAGACAAGCCACCTAGCCTCTCTCTGTGTCTTGATTTGCTTCCTTACAAGGTGTTAATGAAAAAAAAAAAAAAAACCTTTCCTCTTCACCTCAGATGGTTATTATGAAGATCGAAGGAGATAATGAGTGTGAAAACATTTCATATACTTGACACAGCCTTTTTTCCCCCTTTTCCCAAGGAATTCCACCCATGCAGATGGCTTTACAATCTTCAAACATGAATTAATATTTCAACATTTGCATTCTTAGTTGTGGGCTCTTTCCTAACTGTCGAAGCTCTGTCTTTATTTGGCTCTGGATATCTCCACCTGGGGAGTCTTCAAGCATTTACAATTCAGTATGTCCAGTGGAAATGACCCTCTTTCTAAACCCCCCAAAACACTCCTGCTCAGTGTGCCCCAGTCCTCCCTGCCATTCACGCTATGCCTCTTGGTCTTTTTGGCACATGACCTCACCACAAGGTTACCATGTTGTGCTGACCCTATGTGCTAAGCATTTGTCAGGTCAGCCCCTTCTTTTCTGTCCACACTGACACTCTCCTGGTAGTTGCAGCCTCAGAATCAGGCTTCCTACCACCAGTCTCTCCACTGCCCCCACCTTACCTTCCTTACACCAGAAGGAACTTTTACAAGAGGGTATCTGATTATATCCCAGCCTGAGTAGAACCGTGTGATGACTTCCCGCCACCTTTGTGATAAAGGTCAAATACCATAACTTGACCTCCAAGTGGCTCATGAATTCATCCCAGGTTGCATTTCCAGCCACATCTTCCCCTACCCACATCCCATTCCCCTGGCCATCCTGTTCTACCATATTGAGCTATTTCTTCAAACCCACCAAACTCCTCTCAAGCCTCTGTGCCTTTTTCCTTGCTCTCTGCCTAGCCTTCCTCCTAGTGTCAGCAGAGGGATTGGTAAGAGCATGGACTCTGGAAACTGAATGCCTGAATTCATACCCTATCTCTGCCCTGGGCATGATACTTGTCTTACTTGGGGTTCAGCCAGAAGCAGACTCAGAGACAAAGAGCCAGCAATTTATTTGGAGGTTCAGAAAATACCAGTAGGGGAGTGAGGAAGTGAGAAAAGGAAAACAGATCTCCTTAATAAAGGGAATGCTATCAAACCAGCTACCTCGGTGCAGGGTTTATATCTTATCCTACAGGGACACTCTGAGAAATAGTGAAGAACTCTTACCAGTCCCATCACCTAATAAATTCCCTCAACTTTCCCCTCTGTACCTTCTCGTTGCCCAGGAGCTTTGCCGGTGTTAGTCTCTGCATGGTTAGGCTGATGTGAGACAGAAGCAGAGATTAGAGCGGCGCGACAAATCAAGAGCTGCCAGCAGCCACTAGAAACAAGAAGAGGCACACACACACACACAAAAAAAAAACAGATTCTCCCCAAGTCTCCAGAGGAGTACAACCCTGCCAACACTTGGATTTCATTCCAGTGATACTGATTTTGAATTTCTGGCCTCTAGAATTGTGAGGGAATACATTTTTGTTGTTTGGAGCCATCAAGCTTTTGGTGATTTGTTATAGTGGCCAAGGACTCTAACACACATACACATATTCACACAGCACTTGTATTTGTTGTTTTTCAGTTGCTAAGCTGTGTCTGACTCTTTGCAACCTCATGGACTACCCCACACCAGGCTTCCCTCTCCTTTGCTGTCTCCCAGAGTGTGCTCAGATTCGTGTCCATTGAGTCAGTGATGCTATCTATCCGTCTTATCCTCTGCTGCCCCCTCTCCTTTTGCCTTCCATCTTTCCCAGCATCAGAGTCTTTTCCAATGAGTCAGCTCTTCACATCAGGTATATAAAAAAAGAAATTATTTTAGGGTTAGAGAATTGGCCATGGGCTCACAGAAACAGTGGGATCTTTGAATTCAGGCCAACTTGAGCTCTAATTCATGCTCATCACTAGCTACATGACTTCAGAAAAATCACTTAAATGCTGAGTCTCAGTTTTCTCATCTATGAAATGGGGTAATAATTCCTACTGTGGTAGGCAAAGCAATGGCTCCCAAGATGTCTATTTCTTAAACCTGTAACCTGTGAGTATGCTATAGTACATGCAATGGGGACTTTGCAAATGAGATTAAGTAAAGGATTATGAAATGGAAAGATGTTCCTAGATTTTCCTGGTGGGCCCAGGGTAATCACAAGTTTCCTTAAAAGAGAGAGGCAGAAGAGTCAGAGTCAGAGAATTATGACAATGGAAATAGGTCAGAGAGACTGAGATTTGAAGTTGCTGTGTTAAAAGTTGCCGGCTTTAAAACTGGAGGGACAGGCCTCCAGACAAGGAATGCCAGCAGTCTTTGGAAGTAGGAAAAGGCAGGGAAGTGGGGTTCTGCCCTGGAGTGTCCAGAAGAAATTAAGCTCTGGCGATGCCTTGATTTTTAGCCTGGTGAAACCCTGTTCAGACTTCTGACCGCCAAAGCTGTAAGCTATCCATTTTGTTTTAAACTGCAAATGTGTGTGTGGTATTTGTTACAGGAGATATGGGGAAATAATGTGCCTCTCTATCAGAGTTATAAGGATTAAAAATGTTCTTTTAATTATGGTAATATTATTTTTAAAAATAATTTTGGGAAGTAACTTATCTATACATAAACTGTCTCTGTAAACCAAAAAATACTTCTATTCAACTGTTTAGATTTTCAAAAAGTCAAAAGCACAGAGTTCATTTTTGTGTATTCAATTCTCCATATGTAGAGTAGATATCCTTTCCATGTGTCCCCAGAGGGTTAGATGTACCAAAAAAATATTTTCTTTAATTTCCTGGCTTCCTGACCTTGAAGTCCATATTAAAGGAAGACCTTTGGCCAAGAAAATTGAATGACCTCTGTGCATATTTTAGTTTTTATCAAAAGGAGACAGACCCAGAGCTTCTTTTTTTTTCTGAAGGTTTGCCAAGTTTTGTTTGAATGTAAAAATTATCTTCATTTTGTTCAAGAAGCCATTATCTCTCAAGTTTCACGCAAATAAATGTATATTCTAGAAGATGCAGTAAAATATCCATCTGATTTCCACCTACACTTAACCTTCTGTTCCCTAGTCTCTTTGGCCATCAGTATATTTCTAACATTCTGTGGCTTATTTCGCTCCTGTACCCGATGTATCAGTCATCAACTGAGCTCTGATTTCCCTCCAGAACCCCTCTTCTCTAGACCCTCTGCCACACTTTATTGCCAGTCCAAACTCTGGATAAATTCCCCCACCTTCTCTCTCTGTTCCTTCTCTTTGCCCAGGAGCTTTGCCAGTGTCATTCTCTGCAGGTTCAGGCCCTTCAGGATGGCTGTCCTCTTGTTCTCTCTTCATCCCCTGCTTGACCAGCCCCTGCTTCACTCACATGACTACCCAATCCTCTTAGGTATAAACAGGGGTGTCACTCCAGGCCCTTCAGAGTAAGACTCCCCCATCCAATAAACTGCTGACATCTCTGTCATGTCTCTAGGCTCTTTTTTTAATCTCCAGACTGGGCAACTACAAGGCTTGCAGGACTGAGCGGTGCAACCCAACAGTCTCCTAACTGAAAGGTCAGGGCAAGGTCAGGCGTGTTGAGGCACGCCTGGGCATGCCCGGGCATGTCGAGACATGTCCCGGCGGAGCGCTGCAGACACGCCCCGGAGGCAGGCCAACAACCAAGCCGTCCAATCAGGGGCCGACACAAAGCCCACGCCGTCCAATCAGGAACCGACATGGAGCCCTTGGACACCAATCACCGCTGAGCCCGCGTTTTCTTCCTTATATGGGAGCCCGGCCGGGCTATAAAACCCTTCCCCACCCCTCATACCTCGCAGACTCCCTTTGCTTCGCAGACCCCCCTCGCTTCCTTGCTTACCCGCCCCCGGGAGTTCTGCCTGAGAGCAACCGCCCAATAAAAGGCCCTGATCAACGGTCCATAGAGGTGGCTCCTTCTTCCCTCCGCGTTTCTTACATTAACTGGCCTTTTGGATGCTTGGTCCTCAGCCTGGTCTGTGGGGCTCAGCTGTTTATCTTGTCTTGTGCTCATCTTCCATAGCATGTGCCATGGCAACTGCTCCAAGTCTATTTCCCTCTACTAAGCAGTTAACACTCAACACTTCATTCTCTCAGAAGACAAATTCACCTCTGAGCCTTATTCTGCTTATACAGATTACAGTAATCTAGTTGCTAGATTTTTCATGCCTGAAAAGGCATGCTTGATCAAGGGCCTTTTCCTTTCACAATTTTGTCTTCACTCTCCTCTAACATCTCCATTAGTCATCCTTTATTCCAGCACCAATATTTTTATTTTCAGTTACTGTTTTATTTGGCAAATAAATATTCTCAAGTGTTTCCTATTCTTCAATCACCTTTCCCTTCCTTCTCAAAAATATCCAAATTTACTATTTTTTTCCAGAGTTCAAGTGAACAACCGGTTCTTTTTACAGGGATGCAAGGAGATCCAACCAGTCCATCCTAAAGGAAACCAGTCCTGAATATTCATTGGAAGGACTGATGCTGAAGCTGAAACTCTAATACTTTGGCCACCTGATGGGAAAAACTGACTCACAGGAAAAGACCCTGATGCTAGGAAATATTGAAGGTGGGAGAAGAAGGGGATGACAGGGATGAGATGGTTGGATGGCATCACTGACTCAATGGACATGAGTTTGAGTAAGCTCTGGGAGTTGGTGATGGATAGGGAAGCCTGGTGTGCTACAGTCCATGGGGTCGCAAAGAATCTGACATGACCGAGCAACTCAACTGAACTGAAATAAATCATGTAGCACTACAAAAATGCATCATCTGAGAGATTTAAAGTGGTCCCCCATACTGTAGGAGGGTATTAAATAAAACAACTTTCAATAATTAAGAATGAATTCGTTCAGTCAAGTTACAGTATCATCCTTCAGCTTAAGGTGCTCTGGTATTAACTAGTGTGGCGGCAAACATGATCCTGAAAAGGAATCCTGCCGCCATTCATCTTGCCTCTTCAATACAATGAGAATGAACACAGAAGAGAGTTCCATTTAACAACAGCTCTCACCTCAAGTCCTATCCACCGCCAAGGCCAGTGACATTCTCCCTTGAGGAGGGATGTTGGGATTTGATAAGATTCTGTCTCAACTGGGACAAAAAGTGAGTAATATTGAAAACATTCTAATATCAGGTTATTAACAATGAAACTACCTGAAGAATCTCAGTTGTTTAGTTTCTCAGTCATGTCTGACTCTTTGCAACCCCATAGACTATAGCCCGCCAGGCTCCTCTGTCCATGGAATTTCTCAAGCAAGAATACTGGAGTGGGTTGCCATTTCCTCCTCCAAAAACTTACTGTCTACTTTTAACACTTAATATTTGTGAATGCTTCTTGTGAGCATAGCAGTACTCTGCTAAGGATTAATATGCATTTTCACATTTATTCATTCTGAGGTTGGTACTGCTTTTAGTTCATCTGTACAAACAGGAAAACTGTCTTGGAAAGTTTAGTTCATCAGAAACACAAAACTAGTAAACAGGGAATGTGGATTTGAACAAGAACAAGCTAACTGAAAATGCCTGTGCTGAACCACGCAGAGCCTCTTCCTCTGACTGCCCTTCCTCTTTTCAGCCCACTTCGGCAGCATGTGAGAAGTCTAGAGTATGACCTATGCACAACAAATATGTAAAACATAAAAGAAACAAATGTTCAAACAGCCAGCACCAAGGATAATGCACCTACTCAAACTAATTAGCCCTTGTTACTGACAAAATTACTTGTACAATGTAAATTTCTGTCTGGTTCTTCTCCAAGTTTATATTTATGTTGAATGTGGCAGATATTTTCTTTGCTCTCACGTTAAGCAAGCCTAGTTAAAACTGTTTTCCTGCCTCATGTCTCAGATAACACCAAATGGACTGACCTCAGCAAATTGTTGCTTTTGTTCGGTCACTAAGTCGTGTCTGATTCTTTGCAGTCCTATGGACTGCAGCACGCCAGGCTCCTCTGTCTTCCACCATCTCCTGGAGTTTGCTCAAATTCATGTCCATTGAGTCAATGATGTTATCTAATCATCTCACCCTCTGCCTCCCCCTCTCCTTTTGCCATCAATCTTTCCCAGCCATCAGGGCCTTTTCCAACGAGTCGGCTGTTTGCATCGAGTGGCCCAAGTATAGGAGCTTCAGCTTCAGCATCAGTCCTTCCAATGAATAGTCAGGGTTGATTTCCTTTAGGATTGACTGGTTTGATCTCCATGCAGTTCAAGGAACTCTCAAGTCTTTTCCAGCACCACAATTAGAAAGCACCGATTCTTCAGCACTCAGCTTTCTATACGGTCTAACTCTCACATCCATATATGACTACTGGAAAACCATAGCTTCGACTGGCAAAGCATCTTTGTTGGCAAAGTGATGTCTCTGTTTAGATTTGTCATAGCTTTTCTTCCAAGGAGCAACCATCTTTTAATTTCACGGCTGCAGTCACTGTCCACAGTGATTTTAGAGCCCAAGAAAAGAAAATCCGTCACTGTTTCTACTTTTTCTCCTCCTATTTGTCATGAAGTGACGGGACTGAATGCCACGATCTTAGTTTTTTGAACGTTGAGTTTCAAGTCAGCATTTTCACTCTGCTCTTTCACACTCATCAAGAGGCTCTTCAGTTTCTCTTCACTTTCTGCTATTAGAGTGGTATCATCTGCATATCTGAGGTTGTTGATATTTCTCCCGGCTGTCTTGATTCCAGCTTGTGATTCATCCAGCCCAGCATTTCACATGATGTACTCTGCATATAAGTTAAATAAGCAAGGTGACAATATACAGCCTTGACATACTCCTCTCCCAATTTTATATTAAGCCAAACTGTAATAATCCAGGAGATTGTGAAGGACAGGGAAGCCTGGCATGCTGCAGTCCATGGGGTTGTAGAGTAGGACATGGCTTAGCAACTGAACAACAACAAAACTGTAATAAAGTGAGGTCTATTAAGTTGGTGAGTAGTTTTATCTGCTCGTTTTTTATTAAAGGACTTACATTTTCCTGCTCTGGTTCAGGAGAAAAGAAACATACCCTCCTGAGCCATGGACAGAAACACAATCCTCAGCACATTATCCAACAATATTCTCAAAATTATCAGGGCTTTTGTTCCCAAGAGCCTCCTTCAGCTGTCACTGGGATTCTCACAGCTGTGGTGCCAGTGTTGGCCACCAAAAAGAACCAAGTGAAGAAAGTCACAGGAATGCATATTTAATTAAGCTTTATCTGTCCTATCCTTTCCAAACTTTGGCAATGTCCCCTTTGATAACCAGATGAAATTATAATATTTAACTTTACTTTTGTGTATTTGATAACCTTAAATTGTGGAAAAAGAAATGTAGAAACCAACATGGCCACTAATTCTGTTTTTTTTTTTTTCCCTGTCGATGTGGGTACCATGGGTAAATGTGTTCATAGGTAATTTTCCCACACACACCATAAACTTGGAAATCAAAAAATTCCAACTTCTACTACTTTCTGAAAGTTCATCTAGTTAAATCAACATATAATGGGAGAAGACAGAAAATCTATATTCCTATAAAGAGAGTTGTTCTTCTAAAAACAGTTATGTAAAAGTTTTGGTAGTAAGAATGTATCTAAACAAAGAAGACACTAATAGAAGTCAGTGGTGAACAAAAAATGCTGGTTCCAGAAGGCAAACCTGGAAGCCTGTGTTTAATACTAGCTAGGAAAAAGAAAACTGCTCAGGCAGAACATTCTGTACCTTGAAGAAATGTTTGCTATCTGTTTAGGATGTGAGAAAATTCAGTTCCAATATGACCCAACTGAAATGAACTCCAAGACCACTGATCAGCCTGCTTCCCCTGAAAATTTTTCATTGTTCATTTTATTTCCCAGCTACCCCAAAATAAAGAATGTGAGTGCCTTGGATTCTTGGATTGAGATATAAGGTCATTTCCATTCATACAAAGGGATGAAGCTTCATAGAATATTAATAAGTTTCCATTCTGTTTTATTCATTATGCCCCTGCTAGTGTGATGTTTATCCATCTGTGGGGGTATTTGTGAAGTATATAAGACTGAGGTTCACAACCTAAGGGACCTCCAAGGTGGTCAGCCAGTTAGCTGCCACCCTGCCTGGCTCCCAGGCTACCTGTTTTCCTCTTTAAAACACCAACAGTGGGCTCACATACAAGAAACAACAATCAAGTTTGGTAGGTGGCTATTACCAAATAATGTAAAAAAGCCATGGTTCTTATTTATACCAACAATATCTAGTGATAAAACATATAGAAAAATATCCCTTTCCCAGTGACAAAAAAGATAAGCATATAGCATGTATGATAAAATTTAACCAACAGACATAAAATAGTTTATTAAAGAGAGACTATATTCTTGAATGAAAAGATTTATTAGAAGTCTCAATAAATTAATCTATAGATTTAATCCAAATCCCATCAAAGTCAAAAGAATTTGGGGGAACTTGACAATATAATTCTGAACCGCTCATAAAAGAATAAACTAAAAAACTATTCAAGAGAAATTTGAAAGGAAAAATAATACCAGAAGGCTGACCCTACCAGATGGCAAAGATGCAGCAATTAACCAGCATAGTACCAGAGTAGAAAGAAAAATAAGTGAAACAATACAAAGTACAGGAACACATCAAATATTCAAAAGAGATGGGAATACAAATTAATAAAGAATAATGATTTTAATGAATGGCATTGGGATAACTAGCTATCAATTTTAGGAAAGGTTATACAGTTAAATCACCATTTCAAGACTTTAAATAAGTTCTAAATGGATCCATAATTTAAATAAAACTATAAAAGTATCTGAATAAAATTGCTTTTTTAATTTTATTTTATTGCCATAAGAACACAACACGAAGCCTATCCTCTTTACAAATTTTTAGGGGTATAATTCACTGTGTGTTAACTACAAGTTCAGTGTTGTGCAGCTGATTTCTAGAATTAATCCATCTTACTTAAGTGAAACCTTATGCCTGTTGATTAGTAACTCTGCATTTCCTCCTCCTCTTAGCCCCTGACAACCACCATTCCACTCTTCGATTCTATTCTGTTTTAGGTGCCTCATATAAGTGGACTCGGGCAGTGTTTGTTTTTCTGGGACTACTTGTTTCACTTAGAAGAATGTCCTCACCACTCATCATGTTGTCACATATTACAGCTTCCTTTTTCAAGGTTAAAGAGTATTCTATTATATATACATACCACATTTTCTTTATCCATTCACATGTCAATGGACATGTGGGTTGTTTCCATTTCTTGGCACTCAAAATTTTACACTGCAATATACACAAGCGTGTTAGCTCTTAAAGATCCTGATTACAATTCTTTTTGGATAAATATCCAGATTTTGATTTGCATTTCCCTCAAGCAGTTAGTGACAGTAAGCATTTTGTCATATAGCTGTTAGCCATTTGTATGTCTTCTTTGGAGAAATGCCTATTCAAGTCTCTACCTCCATTTTCTAATTGGGTTTTTAGGTTTTTTGCTATTGAATTGTATGAGTTTCTTATATATTTTTAGATCTTAGTCCTTTATCACATATAAGGTTTGCAAATATTTTCCCTCAACCCACAGGTTGTCTTTTCACCATGTTGATTCTTTTCCTTGCTGTGCAAATATGTTTAGTTTGATATCAAGCTCAGTTGCTCAGTTATGTCTGACTCTTTGTGACCCCATGGACTGTAGCCTGCCAGGCTCCTCTGTCCATGGGACTATCCCAGCAAGAATACTGGATCAGGTTGCCATTTCCTCCTCCAAGGGATCTTCCAGACCCAAGGATCAAACCTGCTGACTTAGATCTCCTGCAGCTCCTGCATTGACAGGCAGATTCTTTATCCCTGAGCCACCTGGGAAGCCCCTTAGTTTGATGGGGTCCCATTTATTTTGTCTTTTTACCTGTGCTTTTGATGTCATATTGTCACTGGCACAACCTATGTCTTTGAGCTTTTCTCCTCTTTTTTCTTCTAGGAGTTTTACAGTTTCACATCTTAAGTCTTCAATTTTGAGTTGATTTTGTGTATGGTATAATGTTAGGATCCAATTTCACTTTCACATGCTCTTACCTTTATTATTTCCTTTCTTCCACTAACTCTTGCCTTTGTTTTTCTCTTTCTAGCCCTTTGAGGTGTTATTTGAGATCTTTCTCCTTTTTTTGTAGTTGTTTGTTTTCATAAGCTTCCTTTTAGTCCTGTATTTTTTGCATCCCATGGTGTTTTTGTGTCTGACTCTCTGCAACCCCATGGACTGTAACCCACCAGGCTTCTCTGTCCATGGAATCCTCCAGGCAAAAATACTAGAGTGGGTTGCCATTCCCTTCTTCAGGGGATCTTTCTGACCCAGGGATCAAACCAGGGTCTCCTGCATTGCAGGTAGATTCTTTACTCATTTTCATCTTTTCCAATATATTTTATAATTTCCTTTTTGATTTCTTCCTTGACACGATGGTTGTTCAATAGTATATCATTTAATATCTGCACATTTGTGAATTTTCCCATTTTCCCTCTGCTATTAATCTTTAGTTTTATTACATTATTGTTAGAAAAGATATTTAATATGACTTCAATCTTCTTTAATTTGTAAGACTTAGTTTTTGATCTAATGTGATCTATCCTACAGAAGGATCCGTGTGGGTTTAAATAGAATGTGTACTGCACTGCTGTTGGATGGAATGTTC
Source organism: Capricornis sumatraensis (assembly GCF_032405125.1). Taxonomy (NCBI): domain Eukaryota; kingdom Metazoa; phylum Chordata; class Mammalia; order Artiodactyla; family Bovidae; genus Capricornis; species Capricornis sumatraensis. Next base: position 194,427,124 of record NC_091069.1, on the reverse strand, counting down.
AAGATATGTTTATTAGATCACTTTAGTCTACAGTGTTGTTCAAGTCCTCTGTTTCCTTATTGATCTTCTAGCTGGATGTTTTATCCATTATTGAAAGAGGGGTATTGAAATACCTATTATTATTGTATTACTATCTCTTTATGCAAATTCAGTTCTATCAATATTTATTTCATATATTAAGGTACTCTGATTCTGGGTGCATATATATTTATTGTTATATCTTCCTGTTTGTATCTTCCTTGTTGATTGACCTTTTTATCACTATATAATGATGATCTTCTTTGTCTCTGGTGACAGTTTTTTACTTCAAGTCTATTTTTTTCTGATTAAGTAGTCATCCCTGCTTTCTTTCAGTTACCATTTGCATGGAATATCTTTTACTACTCTCCTCTGTCAGCCTATGTGTGTCATTAAATCTAAAGTGAGTTTCTTATAGACAGTATATTGTTGGACCTTCTTTATTTTATCTATTCAACAATGTTATGTCTTTTCATTGGGGAGTTTAATCCATTTAGTATGATTTTTGGTAGATGAGAATTTATTCCTACCATTTTTTGCTTCCTGTGGTACTTTACATTGTGTTTTGTGATTGCTTTTATTGATATGCTTTAACTTCTCTCTCTTTTTCTATTGTGCAACTTCTATAGGCATTTTTTGTGTGCATGTATGTTTACATAAATTATTGGGGCTTACATAAATTATTTCATAGCTATAACTGATGTTAATAATTAACTACAATTATTTCATAGTTAAGCTGATAATGACAAGTTCAGTCACACACAAAATCTCTATACCGTAACTTCTCCCCCACACTATATATTACTATTGTCACAATTTACATCTACTCATATTGTATATCTTTTAACACAGTTTTAGTTAAAGTTATTTTAAATATTTTGCCTTTTAACTTTTATACTAGAATTTAAAATAAAGAAATACAATATTCTATATTTGCCTATATTTTTACCTTTACCAGAAAGTTTCTTATGCTATAATGTTGCTGTTTAGCATTCTTTTATTTCAACTTGAAGAACCCCCTCTTGGAAGGCAGGTCTAGTGGTAAAGAACTCCTTAGCTTTTGTTTCTCTGGGAAAATCTCGCTCTCCTTCCTTAGAGAGTAAATAAGCATCCATAATGAGCAATTATTAATAATTTTGTCTAAGCTTTTGCAAGAATGGAAATACGATAAGATCCTCAAAGAGCTTCAGTTCAGTTCAGTTCATTTCAGTTGCTCAGGCTTGTCCTACTGTTTGCGACCCCGTGAAGTGCCCCACGCCAGGCCTCCCTGTCTATCACCAACTCCCAGAATTCACTCAGACTCCCATCCATCGAGTTGGTGATGCCATCCAGCCATCTCATCCTCTGTTGTCCCCTTTTCCTCCTGCACCCAATCCCTCCCAGCATCAGAGTCTTTTCCAATGAGTCAACTCCTCGCATGAGGTGGCCAAAATACTGGAGTTTCAGCTTTAGCATCATTCCTTCCAAAGAACACCCAGGGCTGATCTCCTTCAGAATGGACTGGTTGGATCTCCTTGCAGTCCAAGGGACTCTCAAGAGTCTTCTCCAACACCACAGTGCAAAAGCATCAATTCTTCGGCGCTCAGCTTTCTTAACAGCTCAACTCTCACATCCGTACATGACTACTGGAAAAACCATAGCCTTGACTAGATGGACTTTTGTTGGCAAAGTAATGTCTCTGCTTTTTAATATGCTATCTAGGTTGGTTATAACTTTTCTTCCAAATTTTATCACACAATCAAGTTATTCACTTTATTTAGTTCACATATGTCCTCGTTTCATTTAAGCTTTTCTCCCTCTTTCTGTCCTCTGATGACATTAAGTTCAACTGATCAGCATCTTCATAAACACCCTTATTGAAGCCAAGCACCAAATCACCTCCTTGAACCTACTTGATTGTCTCAAAAACAAAGTTTCAAGTTTAAATAAAAAGGGGACAATAGAAGGAGTTCTTCATTAACAATATGTAGAAATTAAATCAGTTTAATATTTACTGCACAACTACAATACATGATTAGGACACTATGCTCCTGATTTTAGAGGTCCATCCAGAGTTTATGAAATACGTTCATGACTAAAGTATGTGTCAAAATAGGCATTAAATGGTATCTATTAATTATTAATATGATTTGGATCAATTCTTTCCCAAGAATATTACCTTGAACAGTGCTTTATGCATACTAAGAATTCATTAAATATTTGAAGATTAAAGTTAGGTAAGGCTGGGAAATAAGAAAAAATAAAACAAAGGCAATTTTTCCCTTAGACATGAGCTTCCCAGAAAACAAGTACAATTAAACACCTCCCATGCTGAAACCTAGTTTTCTATAAAAAAGGGAAATATGATCATCAAATTTGAATTCCCTGCACCACCTCTAAGAATATGTCTCATTGAGTGACAAGTCAAGCTTTAGGATTATGTACTCAGGAAAAATCATTAAATAGGATATCAGAAATCATGTTTATGTAATTAAAAGAATTGTTTGTCTCACTTTATTAGAGAAAGAAAAATTAAGTATTAAAAATGAAAATGATCATGCACACAGGTTGACCCCTTTCCTGGTATCATTTTAATGCATTCTTAGTTAAGTTTACTCACAGTCTGAATTGTAAGGTTCAGCAACCTACAGAAAATGATACACTGGAGAAAATTCAAAAAGAGGTGGGACAAAGGTAATCACTTCAACCAAATTGTCCATAACTTGCTGAGCTTTGTCCCAGTCATAAAAGCTAGATTTATGTAAAATGGATCTCACTGAGAGCTCTTTCTTTCACTGGCATTTTGTATCCTGCCACCTAATTTGTTAACATATGGTCTGAGTGTTGGACGGTTCGTGCCTAGGAACTCAAAAATATGTTATGTATAAGAAAAACAGAATGGCTGTGATCTTGATGCAGAACATGTTTCCATCTATTGTTTGTCAGAGGGAAAGATATGCAAAATTCAGAATCTAAATGAATAAGATGAATTGGTATCTGGGTGGCATTTGCCTCATAAACACTCTATTAGAAATAGGGAAACAAGACAATCCATCAAGATTTTTTAAAAAGAAGAAAAAATATAGTTAAAAATTATTTATAACCATAGAAGTTTCTGGATAGGTTTCATTTGAAATGAGAGATTTAAGGATAGAGATGTTTAAGGCTTCTGGCTTTTTTAGTGATTGGTGGAAACTGCTTTTTAGCAAGTGCTGAAAACCAGAAAAATTAAATTATACTTTACAGTTTATGACAAACCCTCCAAAATGCTTCAAGAGAACCCCCAGCAAAAAGAGAGAAGATAAGCTCCATGGGGACAGAGGGTCATATACCTTTTTCATCCACTGTATCCCCAGTGCCTAGAATCATGACTAGAAGAGAGGAGGTATTCAACAAATTCTGTTTAATTTTTATAGGATTTAATATTACATAGCAGGAGTAAATGTGAGGTTCCTTATTCCAAAAGCAAAAAGAAAGGAATGAATGAAGAGGGGAAGAAGGGAAAGAGGAAAAGAAAGAAGAGGGATGGAAAGAAGGACCTTTTCTCTCACTGAACAAAAGAAATGTTAAATACAGTGCAGTTCATAAAAATACCCTATCGACTCAGTCAACTCTTCAGGAATTAATTCTACTTCAGTCATCATGGCTACTACAGTGTCTGAAAGCTCTAAAATGTTTTGAATTATGTAATAAAGTACAACACAGTATGAAAAATAAGACAGTGGCATATAAATCTTTTCTGGTTGTAATACTTTCAAACTGAAATATGTTTTGAAGTATTTATTTCATTATTTCATCTTAACTATAGTGAATAAGCTAATTTTCCATGAATTCTAAGTTGGTAATATGTATATCTAATACACCATGGAGAGAAGTCAATAAATTACATCTTTTAAAAAAATGTAACACTTTCACATATGTTTTCCAAATTTAAAAAGCATCATGGAAAAACACAAAGTAATTTATCTGGTAGACTCAGTTACATTTAGTTCAATTCAAGGAGAAAGTTGAAGATTTTTGTGTCAGTATATGAAGAACTTCTGTTTTCAGCATTATTTGTCTTAGATCTGTAACCCCTGGCTATCATACTCTTCTTCTTGTCCTGGATGGTCACCAAAAAAAAAAGGTGACCCTCTCAAAAAAATATTTTTTTTCTTGTACAAGTTGAATATTCACCTTAAAAGATTTCCTTTAAGTGCTAACATCCTGAAATCACCTTCTTTATCCTAGAATCAGAAGTCCACATTCAAATCTATCCTCCTTGTAGAATTGCTCTCTGGCTATCAATAATTACAAGAATCGATTAAAAGCATAATTGAAAAAGTATGCTTGTTTCTAATACAAGTTCTTCATTAGACACTGGTAGTCACTCATCAACAGACTTCCCAGCTGGGGCTAGTGTTAAAGAACCCGCCTGTCAATGCAAGAGACATAAGAGACGCAGGTCTGACCCCAAGGTCAGGAAGATTCCCTGGAAAAGGGCATGGCAACCTGCTCCAGCATTCTTGCCTGGAGAATCCCATGGACAGAGGAACCTGTCAGGCTACAGTCCACTGGGTCAAAAAGGGTCAGACACAACTGAAGTGACTTAGCACACACGCAGTCATTTATGATCTCATCCTGTTATCCCAAGTCCCCACAGTGTAGGTGGCTTGCTAACATGGAAACAGGGAGAAGAGTGGATAGATTTCTCCCAGAGGCAAAAGTGCATATTGCCTCGGCGAATGCAATCTGCAGGTAGACTGAATGCACCTCTTGTTTTCAATTTGGCTACCAAAAATAATGAACTGCCACACTGAGCCTTTCTTCTAAACCTCCAGAAGTCACCTTTTCTTCCCAATATGAGGCTTCTCTCCATGATAAAGAGCCTCAGGATATTGCAAGAGGAATTACATCAGAACCATGCCACCTATGGAAGGGGAATCTGAGAGGTCAAACAATGCTTCATCTTTTGGGCCTCCTCCCAGCCTTACCCAGATCTACAGGAAAAATAGAGGTCTGGCCCTGGGGATATTTTAGGGAGCCCTCTGAAAGGGCTATACCTCTCCACAATGCATCCCACACCCCAAAAAAGCTTCTTCTCAAGAACTGCCAATAACTAAATTTCTTTGATGGAGAAAAAAATAGGAAAGAAAGCTAATATTTAATGTGTGTTCTATGGCAGGTATTGTATACCCTCCCACATCAATCCTTACAACAACATGAAGTAGACATTCATTGTCTTCATTTCACAGCACTGGAGATGGACACACCAAAAGAACGGAATACCTTCCCAGGTTCACATGGCTGGTAGGGGTAGAGTCAGATTTCTTCATCTACACTTACTATGTAATTCCACCCTATCCCATAGGGCAAAGTAACATGATATGTCCATGATAAGAAAGAAATGCCTGAAAAAAATAATAAATGACTAATACATTATTTTTCCTTAAGAGCAGGTTTTAATAAGATAAAAAAAAAGAATGCTTGGTGACCATGAGTCTATAGCTCAGACTCAGACATTAAAGGACTCTTGGAGCCCTAGGACAATCTTCACCTGTTTTTCATAAATATATCTGTAGTCTTGGATACAGATACAAACAGAATAGTGTTGAAAGAACATATTGCCAAGTGGCACTAGAGTATAAGGATAAAGCATGAATCATACTCAAATAAGTAAGACAGGTAAATTCTAGGGTCAAGGTTTTATTTGCTTCAGAAAGGCCAAAAATTTGGTCAGTTCAGTGTACCTGGGATTGTCCTAGGCCTAAATGAAAGGGTTAGGGTGAGGCAGAGGAAGTGAACACAGACCATCCTGGCCTTTTGGGTGCTCACAGAGCTGTCCAATGGAACTTGCTGATGGGAATGAACTGTATCTGTGTTATCCAATAAAGTAGCCACTAGTCACATGTGGCTACTGAGTACTTGAAACATAACTAGCACAGTTGAGAAATGAATTTTGAATTGTATTTAACTTGAAATTATTGAAATTGGAGTAGCCCTATATGGATGAGGGCACCATATTGGGCATGTTAGCTCTCACAGTCACATGGACCCTTGCCTCCCCATGGCATCCTTCCTGATCTATTGATCACCCATCTTCAACCCAAGCCAGACCCAGACCCAAAAGACTACCTGGGCTGGACCAAGATTGGCAAGTATCACTAAAAAGGAAAGTTGTGGAAAAAGAAGAAAAGCAGAGGAAGCACCAACAATCTGCTTCATTTCCTTTCTTCAAGTCCCTAAAATTGTCCATTGAGTTTCACATTTTTTGAGCAAAATTTCAGTCAGTGCAGGAATGAGCAGGACACAGTGTTGGCCCTCTGGATCATAGTCTCGCAGTGGCAAAACCGATATGTGAGTCAAGAGACACTAGCCAGGCAAGGAATGCTGGGAAAAACCCACACGTGAGAAGGCAAGAAGCAAGAGCAAGCAAGGCCTAGATGAAGAGTTGGTAGTAGATTAGCAAGACCAGAGCATGAGCACTGTTAGGGGCCGAACTGCGCCCCTCTAAAGTTTATAGAAGATCCAACCAGTCCATTCTGAAGGAGATCAGCCCTGGGATTCCTTTGGAAGGAATGATGCAAAAGCTGAAGCTCCAGTACTTTGGCCACCTCATGAGAAGAGTTGACTCATTGGGAAAGACTCTGATGCTGGGAGGGATTGGGGGCAGGAGGAGAAGGGGACGACAGAGGATGAGATGGCTGGATGGCATCACCGACTCGATGGACGTGAGTCTGAGTGAACTCTGGGAGTTGGTGATGGACAGGGAGGCCTGGGGTGCTGCAATTCATGGGGTCGCAGAGAGTCAGACACGACTGAGTGACTGAACTGAACTGAACTGACTGCAAGTTTATACATTGACATTTCACCCCCAGTACCTCAGAATGTGACTATATTTGGAGACAACACCTTTAAAGAGGTAATTAGGTTGAAATGCAGTCATTAATAATGGCCCTAATTTGATAGGACAGGTTTCTTTATAATAAAAGGAATTTGGACACAGAGGGAACACCACGGGAAGACATCAACTACAGGCCTCTTCTGAGAGAGGCCTCAGAAGAAACCATCACAGCTGGACACCTCATCCTTGTGCTCCTGGCCTTCAAAACTGTGAGAAAGTAAGTTTCTGTTGTGGCAGCCCCCCAGTCTGTGGGATTTTGTGATGGAAGCCCTAGAACTCTAGCATAGGCCTTTGCACAGGGAATAAGCCTAAGAAGTCAGCCTGGGACCACTTCATGGCTTTACGTCATGCTGAAGAACTGAAGATTTATCCTGAAGCCCCTGAAGGCTTTTTTAAACAGGCAAGTGACCTGATCTGGCTTCCACTTTTTAAGTTTATTGTGTGTGTTGAGCTTAAACCTGCTTTCACCCTAATCATCTGCTGATATTACCCTAATCATCTGCTAATCATCTGATATTAGCTTGCTAGCTTCCAGTCCCAATTCTGATTTGACTTGAAACATTCTACAACAGCAGGTACAGCTGCGATAAAACAGTTATTCTTTTACTCTCTAATATTTGTCACAGGTCAGGAGACAACCCTGTCTTAATATGTTTTAAAAGCCTGTACTTGCTGCACCTGGGTCAGACAAGATTTTTTCATATCCACTGAATAAAATTCCCTAAGTGCCTAAGTGACTCTGAGGTAGAAGGAGTTCAGCAAAAGGGGAGGCACATTAACGCTTTCAGGTCACTAGGCTACCATTTAATGCATTATTGTAAACGTGCTCTCAAATAAATAACAGTCTGTAAGAGGCATTGAGACAATTAGCCTCCTTAAGCTGACTTTAAAAAAAAAAAGGATAACAGGCAGTTCTGAGCCATATGCTGGATGACTATGATGTAAGGAGGCTTTAAAATAAAAATAGACTGGAAAATTTATATGCAAATGAGTACTGTCATCTTGGGAGTCAATTTGCTTATTCCAAAAACCCTTCTGCTTACTTAAAATACTTTAGAAACCCTCCTTCTGGTCATGCCTTCAGAGCTGGGTGGTGAGACCTCCAGTTCTCAGGTCTCTTGAGATCCATCTAGAGTCAACATAAAGGAGAATTTGCTCCATCTGGGAAACAGAAGATTCACCCTGGGCTTCCTGGGAGCAGAGTCATCCTGAGCTGGCACAGCCATGCTTTTAAGGGGCTAGCTTCACCTGTATGTGGAAACTAGGCAGAGATCCCTTAAAGAATAATGAGCCCCGGTGTTTATTTGGCATCTTCCACTATGTGTTGCTTTTTTAATTTTCACAATAACCTTGCCTTTGGGAAGGCCAGGTGCTGAGAAAGAGATAGGAGGATATGAAGAGGTTTCCTGAACAACATGATCATGGCTATACTAGGGCACAGTTGTGCCTGATGGGAGAGAAAATACTACTCCTGAATCCCTAACTGCCAGCCAATGGACAGAACCCACTGTTCCCAACTCATGTTTCTCCTGTTCCTTGACTGTCTCCCTTACAGGTTCCTCCAAATATGGTTGTCCTCCTTTCTGTGCATGCTTACAACCTGTTTCTTCTCTCAGATCAAGCCAAGTGCTACTTCCTTTATTAAGTGATCTCTGAACTCCTGATCAAGAAATAATCCAACCTTTCTCTAAATTCCCCTAGCCTCTCTTTTGTCCTTACAGTATGGTCTTTCATAGTCTTCTACCAAAGAATGATCTTCCTAAAGTCAGGATCTCTGTGCCATTAATTTTGGTACCCCCAACTCCTAAAGCAATGCCTAGAACAGAATACAAAAGCTTCTCAATCAATGAAGAAAAAAATTCACAGTAGTGTCAGCGTCTTAGTTCAGTCTATGATTTAAAAAAAAAAATAGCATGGATTGGGTGGGTTAAGCAATAGAAATCTATTTCTCACAGCTCTGGAGCCTGGAGAGTTTGAGATCAGGGTGCCGATATTGCCAGATTCTGGAGCGAGCCTCTTCCTCGTCTGTAGGAGGCCATCCTCCTGCTCAGTCCCCACAGGGCAGACAGAGATTCTCTTCTTTTGACTGTTGGATTAGTTGCTCAGTCATGTCTGGCTCTTTGCAACCCCATGGACTGTATCCCTCCAGGCTCCTCTGTCCATGGAATTCTCCAGGCAAGAATACTGGAGTGGGTAGCCATTCCCTTCTCCAGGCAACCTTTCCAACCCAGGGATCAAAGCCAGGTCTCCTACACTGCAGGCAGATTCTTTACCATCTGACCCACCAGGGAATCTCTTCTTATCAGGGCACTAGTCCCATCCTTGAGGGTTCAACCCTCATGACCTAATTACCTGCCAAAGACTCCATATCCTAATATTAACACAATGGGATTATGCTCCATTACACAATTTTTTTTCGGGGAGGGGGGGTACACAAATATTCAGTCAAGGTAATACTCTCCAATTATTAGCATGAAGGATATGAACACACTATGATAACATAATATCAAGACCCAGAAGGATAGAAGCAAAGGGGCAGATCAAGCAAAAATGCCTTGAAGCCAAAACAGTATGGCACAGATTCTGAATCAAAGAAGCAGGCATACGGCAAGACATGCCCAAACCAGGACTAACCAACAACAGAGTGCAGAACACAGAAATCAAGGAAACTTTAAGGACAAAGTGAATTTCTACTTCAGGATCCAAGCCCCTCTGTCAGCTGAAAGACATGATAGGAGTTAGCTGTGCCGCAAATGTCAGCTTTATATGACGGTTATTTAGAACTTAGAATATTATTTTCCCATAGAAAGAATGCTAACATGGAAAAAATTTACCCAGACAGCCTGAAATTCTATTTAATTCATAACACACCTGAAGGACACAACAAATAGAACTATTTCAACTACAATTGGCCACCAACTAAAGAATAATAAATGCTTTGAAAAATAAGGGGAAGTTTCAAAAAAAAAGAAAAAAAAGAAAAATAAGGGGAAGTTTCCAGTTTGGACTAACATGGAAAAATTCCATTGTTTCTTCCCTGAGTTACAACTAAAAACTCTGGAAAGAAATCATAAAGCAATTATCTAAACACTGAAACATTAATAGCATATTAAATGAGCAAGGAAATCAAAATTTGAAGAATGATTAATAGGGTCATGAGTTTCCTAGAGTTTTCTTTTCCTTTGCTTTATCTCTTTATTTAAACACTAAGACAGCTTGAATCAAAGGACTTCATAGCAAGTTTAAATAGAAAAAATCTCCAAAACCTCTTTCTGGCTAGACGACAGTGGATGAAGCTATTGTTATTATTTAGTCGCTAAGTCGTGTGATGGACAGGGAGGCCTGGCATGCTGCGATTCATGGGGTCACAAAGAGTCGGACATGACTGACCGACTGAACGGAACTGAAGTCATGTCCAAATCTTTGCAACCCCATGGACTGTGGATTCCCCATCCTTCACTAACTCCTGGGGTTTGCTCAGACTCATGTCCATTGAGTCAATGATGCTCTCTAACCATCTCATCCTCTGCCACCCCCTTCTCCTCTTGCCCTCTATCTTTCCCAGCATCAGGGTCTTTCCCAATCAGTTGGCTCTCTGCATCAGGTGGCCAAAGTATTGGAGCTTCAGCTTTAGCATCAGTTCTTCCAACGAATATTCAGGGTTGATTTCCTTTAGGATTGGAGGTGGGAGCCTATAGGACAGAGTGTGCATGCTGAGTAGCTTTAGTGATATCCGATTCTTTGTGACCCTACGAGCTGTAACCTGTCAGGCTCCTCTGTCCATGGAATTCTCCAAGCTAAAGCACTGGAGTGAGTTGCCATGCCCTCCTCCAGAGGATCTTCCTCATCCAGGGATCAAACCCACATCTCTTATGTCTCCTTCATTGACAGGCAGGTTCTTCACCACTAGCACCACCTGGGAAGCCATATGACAGAAAGTGTAGGGAAAATCCCCATTTTTTCTTTCTCTCAACTCCTGGCCCTTCCATAAAGCAAATCCAGACACAGGCAGCACCCTTGTGGCAGGCGCAGTGTACAGGCACATAAAACTCTAAGAGAAAATCTTCTCTTTGACTGGAAAAACTTGGAAATAAGGTTGATGTGCTCTGAATAGTATGTTCTGGGCTCATGCATGAACTGTGTATGTGTGGAACTGATCCAAAGCACAATAGCAAAGGCTTTGAGAATGCACCTACACTGGCTAGGTCCCACACTGGTCCCTTGATGGAACTCAAGCAGAACTTGTTCAGGGCTCCTTCTCCTATATCTGCCAGGGTTGGGAACACTGGAAATGCTCTGAATACTAAGCTGACATCAGATTCACAGCCCACAGAAGATAGATTGGGACATGCTGTCTAAACTGAACTGAACCAGGTTGACAACTTTCTCCAGAGAATTTTAATATAACCCAAAGACCCAGAGTCTCATAATACAATATTCAAAATGTCCAGGACACAATACAACATTATTCAAAATCTCAACAACTCTCAAGGCAAAAGACAATCAACAGATGGCAATCAATGATGATGATATTGGAATTACCAAACAGAGGCTTTAAAGCAGCTGTTCTATGTTCCATGAAGAAAGGGCTGCTGCTGCTAAGTCACTTCAGTCATGTCCGACTCTGTGTGACCCCACAGATGGCAGCCCACCAGGCTCCCTCGTCCCTGGGATTCTCCAGGCAAGAACACTGAAGTGGGTTGCCATTTCCTTCTCCAGTGTGTGAAAGTGAAAAGTGAAAGTGAAGATGCTCAGTCGTGTCCAACCCTTTGCAACCCCATGGACTGCAGCCCACCAGGCTCCTCTGTCCATGGGATTTTCCAGGCAAGAGTACTGGAGTGGGGTGCCATTGCCTTCTCTGGAAGAAAGGGCAAGCTCTCTCAAATGAATGGAAAGACAGAAGTATTCACCAAAGAAATAGAAACTATAACAAGAGAAATAAATGCAAATTTTGAATTAAAGAATACATTAACTAAAATCAAATATTAATGAGATGGACTCAATAGCAAAACAGAGAAATTAAGAGTGAGGGAACTTGAATATAAATTGATAGAAACTATCCAATCTAAACAACCAACAGTAAAGAAAAGAGAGAATGTGGGAAAATGAACAGAGCTTCAGAAATTTGTCAAACCATCTCAGATTTCTAGTATTCAGGACATTGGAGTAAAAAAAGGAAGAAAAAAAGAATGAAGAAAAATATTTTCAGAAACAATGGCTAAATTTTTCCTAAATTTGGTGAAAGAAACTATATAATCAAGAAGCTCAGTGAATCCCAACAGGATAAACTCAAAGAATAACAATCCTTGATACATCATAATCAAATTGTTGAAGACTAATTTTTTTAAAGAAAAAAAAATTTGAAAAAGCCAAAGTAAAAAGGGTTAAATACAGGGGAACAATGAGCCAAATGACTAAAAATATCTCATCGGAAACCAAGGAGGACAAAATACAATGGAACATTTTTAAAGTAAACGAACTACCAGCCAAAGAAAATATCCTTCACAAATGAAGGGAGGATGAGAGACATTCTCAGAAGAAGGAAAACAAAGAGAATTCAGCAGCAGCACATCTGCTCTCAAAAGAAGCACTAAAAGAAGATTTTCAGGCAACAGGGAAATCGGAAAGAAACTTGGAATTTAAGAAATAAAGACAAAATTACATAAGTAGTAGATATCTAGGCAAAAAAATAAACTATACTTCTTTTATGTCCTTTAATGTATCTATGAGCATTGAAAGCAAAAATGACAACATTTGCCTGGTGGGGTTTGGAATTATGTAGATGTCATATATATATATATATATCTCATCTACAACATAAAGAATTCAAATAACCCAAAAGAAGTCAGGAAAGGAAAAATAGAAAAATGAGAAATAGAAGGGACACACATAAGTTAAAACCTGGCAGACCTAAATCCAACTATATCAATAATTACTTTGAAAGCACATGGTCTAAATATACTAATTAAGATACAGAGATTATCGAAATAGTTAAAATATAAGACCCATAGGGTAAAAGTAAAATGATGGGGAAAGATCACAGAAACACTATTTAAAAGAAAGCCAGGGGGCTATATTAATATCAGACAAAAAAAAAAATTTTAGAACATGAAACATCATCAGGGACAAAGAAGGTCATTGCTGCTGCTGCTGCTGCTAAGTCGCTTCAGTCATGTCCGATTCTGTACGACCCCATAGACGGGGGCCCACTGTCTCTGGGATTCTCCAGGCAAGAACACTGGAGTGGGTTGCCATTTCCTTCTCCGTTGCATGAAAGTGAAAAGCGAAAGTGAAATCGCTCAGTCGTGCCCGACTCTTAGCGACCCCATGGACTGCAGCCTACCAGGCTCCTCTGTCCATGGGATTTGCCAGGCAAGAGTACTGGAGTGGGGTGCCATTGCCTTCTCCGAAGAAGGTCATTACATAATGATAAAGGAGTCAGTTCATACAAATAAGACATAGCAACCCTAAATTTCTATGCAACTGAATAAATACTTTGAAAATAGCCAACCAAAAGCTGACAGAATTGAATGGAGAAATAGATAAATCCACATGACATTTAAAGTCTTCAACATTTCTCTCCCAACAATCAACAGAACTAAAAGAAAAACCAGGAAAAAGTATGGAAGAACTGAACACACTACTAGACTGATTTAACTGACATTTATCAAACATTACACTCAACAGAACATAAAATATTCACCAATATAGACCATTTTCTACCTTGTGACATGAAACATAAGAAATGTAAAGGAACTGAAATTATACAAAATATGTTCCCTTACACAATGGAATTAAACTATAAATCATAACATAGATGTTTGAAAAAAATCCGCAAGTATTCGGAAGTTAAACAGTATACTTTTAAATAATCCATGGTCAAATAAGAAGTTTCAAAGAAAATTAGAATATATTTTGAATTAAATGAAAATACAACTCATCAAAATTTGAGGCATACAGCTAAAACAGTACTTAGATGGGAAATGTATAGTATTAAAGTTAATATAGTATTAAATAGAATTAAATATTAATAATAAATTAATATTAGAAAAGGACAAAGATCTCCAATCAATAAAGTATACTTCCACTTAAAAATCAGAAAATAAGAACAAACCAAAACCAAAGCAGGAAGAAGAAAAGATTACAATACCAGAAACCAATGAAAGTGAAAAAAGAAAATTAATGAAACCAAAAGTTGGTTTTATAAAGAAATCAATACAATTGATAAGTATCTAACTAGATATTAATAGATCAATTTTTAAAAAGAAAAGGTACTAATTATTTATATCATGAATATAAAAGGATGTTTCACCATAAACCTGAGAGACATTAAGAGAAAAATAAAGGAATACTAAAAACAACTCTATAGCTGTAAATTCAATATCAAAAAAATCAACGCAATTCCTGGAAAGATTCAAATGACCCAAAACCTATTCAAAAAGAAATAAATAACCTGAATACCCTTACATCTACTAAAGAAACTGAATTGGTAATTTAAAATCCTCCTTACAAAGAAAACTCCAGATCAAAATACTTTTACTAGTGAATTCTACCAATTGATTTTTTCAAAAGATACAAAGGAAAATTCAATGGAGAAAGAATAATCTTCACCACAAATTGTGCTTTAACAATAGACATATATTAAAAATTAAAAAACAGAGGAAACTTGAACTATATTTCACTCTTTAATCCAAAAATTAACTCAATGTGCATCATAGATCTAAATGTAAAACAGAAAACTGTAACACTTTTGAAGAAAACACAGGAAAAAAAATCTTTATGACCTTGGGTTACACAAAGAGTTTTTAGATACATCATCAAAATAATGATCCGTTTTTTAAAAAGTGATAAATTAGTCTTCATCAAAACCAAAAACTTTTGCTTGGTAAAAGACACTATCAGGAGAATGAAAATATAAGATACACACTTGGAGAAAATATTTCCATATCACATACATAAAAACAGACTTGTTTTGAGAATACATAAAGAACACCAAAAATTCAACAAGAAATAGGCATAAGATTTGGACATTTCAGAAAAGATGTATAAATGGCAAAAACAAAAACAAAAAACAAAAAACGAAAAGATGCTCAACATCATTAGACAGAAGGGAAATGCAAACTAAACCTACCCAAAGATAACTACACTTCTAAGAAGATGATCTTTTTTTTAAGTGACTATAACTCTCATACACTGCTGATGGGAATGTAAAATGGTGTAGCTACTTGGGAAAACAAATTAGCAGTTTCTCATAAAGTTAAACATACACTTACCATATGACTCAAGTTAGAAATTCTACTAGTATTTACACAAGAAAGCTGAAAACTTACTTTCAAAGCAGAAAAAAAAAGAAAGAAAGAAACCACCTTTAATACATGGTTTTGAATGTTTTTAGAAGTTTTAAAGAGTTTTAATACATGACGCAGCAGGAGGGAATTTGGTAGGACAAGAGAACTTTTCTATATTCTGGTTGTGATGGGGGGTGTGTGTGTGCGTGTGTGTGTGCGCGTGCGCTCAGTCATGTCCAACTCCTTGTGACCCTATGGACTGTAGCCCACCAGGTTCCTCTGTCCATGGAATTTTCCAGGTGAGAATACTGGAGTGGGCTGCCATTTCCTATTCCAAGGGATCTTCTCAACCCAGGGATTGAACGCATGTCTCTTGCACCTCCTGCACTGGCAGGCAGATTCTTCACTACTGCGCCATCCAGGAAGCCTAGGTATGTGATTTTTCTAAATTCTTTAATTAAAAAATAAAATACTGTGTAATAAAAACAAAGGAAATAAACTTCAAATGGAACAGATCCTCTACTTCTCTCACCCTCACTCACTTCAGCATTAACAATTCCCAGAAACAGATTTGAACATCATTTTAGAAAGAGGGTCAGAATAGGGAAGGACTGATCTGGCCTTTCTGAACTCTACGTCTCTATATTGTTAAAATGAAAGATCTCTCCAGCTCGTTTACTCTTTTTTCTAATAGTCCTTAAATGAGGACCAGAGGGCCACTGTCTCTGAAAGGGAATGAAGAAGAAAAGCTGACCTTGTTTGCATGGGCAAATCCTTCCTAAATTGGATATTTTTAAATCAAGTGTATGCTGTTTATAATAGCCAGGACATGGAAACAACCTAGATGTCCATCAGCAGATGAATGGATAAGAAAGCTGTGGTACATATACACAATGGAGTATTACTCAGCCATTAAAAAGAATTCATTTGAATCAGTTCTGATGAGATGGATGAAACTGGAGCCGATTATACAGAGTGAAGTAAGCCAGAAAGAAAAACACCAATACAGTATACTAACACATATATATGGAATTTAGAAAGATGGCAATGATGACCCTGTATGCAAGACAGCAAAAAAGACACAGATGTGTATAACGGACTTTTGGACTCAGAGGGAGAGGCAGAGGGTGGGATGATTTGGGAGAATGGCATTCTAACATGTATACTATCATGTAAGAATCAAATCGGCAGTCTATGTCTGATGCAGGATACAGCATGCTTGGGGCTGGTGCATGGGGATGACCCAGACAGATGTTATGGGGAGGGAAGTGGGAGGGGGGTTCATGTTTGGGAACGCATGTAAGAATTAAAGATTTTAAAATTAAAAAAAAATCAAGTGTATATGACAAACTATATTTCTTTCACTGTACCTGGAAGCTCGACACTATAGCTTGACACCATCTAAATAAAAATGAAAAAGATCTATTGCTTCCTAAACAACTTCACAAAATTCTCTCCTCTCATGTTGGTCCCATATTAAATAGAAATGCTTCTGTTTATTTTTCAACGTATTGTATTTTGTGTATTTCTGGAAGTGACCAAATTTTGTCTTTGAATGAGTAGGATAATTGTTTTTTGGCTTTAATTACTTGCTCTTTGTGTTAAAAAGTCATTTGTATTTCTGCGTGTCCTATTGTATATCTGACTACCTCAATTTTACTTGCTTATAACCATAATTGTCTACTATACAGAAAAAGAAATTGTTTTCTTTTTATTGTCTTGAATAGATTTTGTAGTAAAATCAGATTTCCTTGGTTTAAAATATTTTACTGTACTGTCATAGCACTGATTATTCACTGGGTACAACCTTTTAGAATGGATTAAAAAACACTGCCACAATAGTTGTTTTAGCTAGCCTGAGTGCTCTAAAAATGGACATTCTTAACATCTCTCCAATATGAAACTTCAATCTACAAATCAATCAGAAGCAGCTTGGGTCAGATTATATCATTGCCTCAGATCTTGCAAAAGCACAGAGCTGATACACCATGAAACAGACCTTAAAAAAATACAAGAGAAGTTATCTCACCTGACATTCACTAAGCAGCAAAACCTAGAGGGAAAAATAAAATCTCTCTCTAAACCTCACACATTATGAAAGATAATGCTTCAAATTTATAAGACATGAAGACATTGGCTCAAAAATAAATATTAATTTAGAATGTAGAAAGCCATTACAATGGAAAACAATGGGATATACTGGGGAAAAGTTGGAGAAAAAAGTATATAACTGAAATTGCCACTATATTTTTCTTTTTTTATTAACATACTAAGCTTAGTTCTGTTCAGTTCACTCAGTCATGTCCAACTCTTTGCAACCCCATGAACTTCAGTATGCCGGCGTCCCTGTCCATCACCAACTCCTGGAGCCTACCCAAACTCATGTCCATTGAGTCAGTGATGTCATCCAACCATCTCATCCTCTGTTGTCCCCTTCTCTTCCTATTCTCAATCTTTTCCAGCATCAGGATCTTTTCAAATGAGTAAACTCTTCGCATCAGGTGGACAAAGTATTGGAGTTTCAGCGTCAACATCAGTCCTTCCAATGAACACTCAGGACTAATCTCCTTTAGAATGGACTGGTTGGATCTCCTTGCAGTCCAAGGGACTCTCAAGAGTCTTCTCCAAAACCACAGTTCAAAAGCATCAATTGTTCTGCACTGAGCTTTTTTTAGAGCCCAACTCTCACATCCATACAAGACCACTGGAAAAACTATAGCCTTGACTAGACGGACCTTTGTTGACAAAGTAATATCTCTACTTTTTAATATGTTGCCCAGGTTGGTCATAAATTTCCTTTCAAGGAGCAAGCATCTTTTAATTTCATGGCTGCAGTCACCATCTGCAGTGATTTTGGAGCCAAAAAAAAAAGTCAGCCACTGTTTCCACTGTTTCTTCATCTATTTGCCATGAAGTGATGGGACCAGATGCCATGATCTTAGTTTTCTGAATGTAGAGCTTGAAGCCAACTGTTTCACTCTCCTCTTTCACTTTCATCAAGAGGCTTTTCAGTTCCTCTTCACTTTCTGCCATAAGGGTGGTGTCATCTGCATATCTGAGGTTATTGATTAGTCTCCTGGCAATCTTGATTTCAGCTTGTGCTTCCTCCAGCCCAGCGTTTCTCATGATGTACTCTGCATAGAAGTTAAATAAGCAGGGTGACAATATACAGCCTTGACATACTCCTTTTCCTATTTGGAACCAGGCTGTTGTTCCATCTCCAGTTCTAACTGTTGCTTCCTGATCTGCATACAGGTTTCTCAAGAGGCAGGTAAGGTGGTGTGGTATTCCCATCTCTTTCAGAATTTTCCAGTTTCTTGTGATCCACACAGTCGAATGCTTTGGCATAGTCAATAAAGCAGAAATAGATGTTTTTCTGGAACTCTCTTGCTTTTTCCATGATCTAGCGGATGTTGGCAATTTGATCTCTGGTTCCTCTGCCTTTTCTAAAACCAGCTTGAACATCTGGAAGTTCACGGTTCATGTATTGCTGAAGCCTGGCTTGGAGAATTTTGAGCATTACTTTACTAGCATGTGAGATGAGTGCAATTGTACAGTAGTTTGGAGAAGGAAATGGCCACCCACTCCAGTGTTCTTGCCTGGAGAATCCCAGAGATGGGGAAGCCTGGTGGGCTGCCGTCTATGGGGTCACACAGAGTCGGACACGGCTGAAGTGACTTGGCAGCAGCAGCAGCAGTGCAGTAGTTTGAGCATTCTTTGGCATTGCCTTTCTTTGGGATTGGAAATGAAGACTGATCTTTTCCAGTCCTGTAGCCACTGCTGAGTTTCCCAAATTTGCTGGCATGTTGAGTGCAGCACTTTCACAGCATCATCTTTTAGGATTTGAAATAGCTCAACTGGGATTCCATCACCTCCACTAGCTTTGTATGTAGTGATGCTTCCTAAGGCCCACTTGACTTCACATTCCAGGATGTCTGGCTCTAGGTGAGTAATCACACCATCCTGATTATCTGGGTCATGAAGGTCTTTTTTTGTACAGTTCTTCTGTGTATTCTTGCCACCTCTTCTTAATATCTTCTGCTTCTGTTAGGTTCATACCATTTCTGTCCTTTATTGAGCCCATCTTTGCATGAAATGTTGCCTTGGTATCTCTCATTTTCTTGAAGAGATCTCTAATCTTTCCCATTCTATTTTTTTCCTCTATTTCCTTGCACTGATCGCTGAGGAAGACATTCTTATCTCTCCTTGCTATTTTTTGGAACTCTGCATCCAAATAGGTATATCTTTCCTTTTCTCCATTGCTTTTAGCCTCTCTTCTTTTCACAGCTATTTGTAAGGCCTCCTCAAACAGCCATTTTGTTTTTTGCATTTATTTTTCTTGAGAATGGTCTTGATCCCTGTCTCCTGTACAATGTCACAAACCTCTGTACTAAGCTTAGAGATGAATTGAATCAAAGCAATAGACTGAAAGGCTATTCTTTTTCAGGAGTCTTTGAAAACTGACAGGCAGGAAGGTCAAAGGCAAAGCACTTGCTAACTTTCTGTGCCCTCCACTTTGGACACGTCATCCTTCTTTGTGTCATCACCTCAACCTCAGGATGTGCTCAGAAACCAGTTCTTTTGTTGCCCTGTTACTCTGACAGGTTCTTCAGTGACCTCACTGCATATCCATATAAAGCATGACGTTCAATTATCAAAATTAATATAAGACAATTACCACTCAGAAACAGCTATTTATTCATTCACTAATTTAACAAACAAGTTTTGAGCTGGTTCTATGTATGTCACCTCTGCCAAGAGCTAGAGATGTGAGGATGAAGAAGACAGAAGTAATTCATGTTCTCATAGATTTAAAGTCTGGTATGTAAAAGGCACTTTTAAAAACTGCACAAATAGTTGTTGTGATATGCATTCTGAAAGAAAAGTGCAGGGTGAACTAAGTCTATAACAGAGGGACTCCTCTGTCGGGGAATACTAAGAATTCCCTAAAGAAATAACATTCAACAGTGTTAACTATACTGTGACCTAAAGAAGGAGGCAGGTGGAAAGAGGAGCTGAGCACAGATCAGGGGAGGAGGAAGCAGAGGGAACTAAGTATCAAGAAGCTGACCTCTGTTATCTCACTGAATATGCAAAATGAGAGCTTGACCCTATAGTCATAAGAAATAGGTTTCTGACCCAGCTGTGCCACTTAGCTGACATATGACCCTGGGTAATTCACTTAATCTTTCTTATCTTCAGTATATTCATCTATAAAACATGGATAATAGCAGTGCTATAAATTTCATAATGTTGAAAATACCTTCACTTAGCATATCAACTGGCACAGAAAATAAATTCCACAATTTTTTATTGAGTTCAGTTATAATTCCTGCCAACTTTTGAATAGGCAGGAGGGCATAGAGCATAAAAAAGCCAGGCATATAGCTTTTACTTATTGCATTCAATTGGTTCCAGGCTTCCATAAAGGGCAGGAGTTCCCAGTCTTTTTGGCACCAGAGACTGGTTTCATGGAAGACAATTTTTTTCACAGACCAGGGGTTGGGGAGCAGGTGATTTCAGGATGATTCAAGAGCATTACATTTATTGTGAATTTTATTTCTGTTATGATTGCATCAGATCCACGTCATATCATCAGGCACTAGATCCCAGAGGCTGGGGACCCCTGATAAAGGGTATCCTTCAGTTGGGAGCTAATTCACCTTGAAACCTTTCTCCTTGATTATTAGGTTTAAAATGAAGACAGGACCAAAGAATTGTCATAGAGGTATTTAAAGAAAGTAGACTTCTTTCTAAAAAATATGTACAGTATAATTTTAGATTGTCCCATGGCCAGGACACTATAATTTCAGATTGTCTCAGGGCTTCCCAGGTGGCACTAGTGCTAAAGAACCCACTTGCCAATGCAAGAGACATAAGAGATGTGGGTCAATCCCTGGGTTGGGAAGATCCCCTGGAGGAGGGCCTGGCAACCCACTCCAGCATTCTTGCCTGGAGAATCCCATGGACAGAGGAGCCTGGCAGATTATGGTCCATAGGGCCACAAAGAGTCAGATATGACTGAAGTGACTTAGGACGTACACATGCAAGGCCAGGAACCCTTATGTGTCCAAGCTATTCTGAATCTCGAGTGTTAGAGACTTTCTGCAAAGAAAAGATAGTAGAAGTCGTGCACGCTATCATTCACATGTTTTCTAGATTTAGACTGATGGTGCAAATCAAGGAACGCTAGTTAAGTACCAAACAGCAAATCTGGGGTAGTGATAAACTTAAGAAACTTCAGCTGTGGCCTTGACGCAAGAAGATACACTTCATGGACTGATGTTCCTCCATCCAAATATTGATTGAAAAAGTTCACAATAATTATAACAAGACTAAGTAACACATTTACCTGTCCATGGGCCAAGCTTCCAAAAGGCCAGAGGACACAGCCAACAACTCAGAGTAACCGCCATGACAAGAATGAGACAATGAAAAAGCTGCTAGTTTTGTAAGGCAGATGTAACCTTTTTACCTCACCTCAGTAATAGCATTAAGCTTTTTGCTTTGAATAAAATATTCAAAATTGCTTTCTGAGTGGCTGGCTATTTCACAAAAATTCCAGAGAGATAAGCCTTTCATTTCTAGCTGTCCAGCCTGAATCAGTATGTCTGAAATTTACTACCATTTAAAAGCCAAGTGTTGACCTGTGTAAAATGAAAGGTTGCAGAATATAATGCCACACAGGCAGGTTTCAACATCTCAGGGTGACATTTGAATCAATGATGCAATAGAACTGGAAGAAATGCAGAGGGTTAAATTGCTCTGACTCGGTATTTATTTTTAAAACAAATACCAGAAAGAAATTTAACAGGCCATAATTACACACTAGATGAATGGAGAAGGATTATTTGATGTTTCAGAGACCACATGACTCACTGCCCGGGCACCAGCTGTGCCGACTTTGTAAAATGTTTAATGCATGAGACTCCCTATGCACACACATGCTCATGTGTGCTCACTCTTATACACACACACACACCAACCCAGAGAACCCAGTTGCTCTCTTCTTTCTGTTGCTGCTAAGTCACTTCAGTTGTGTCTGACTCTGTGCGACCCCATAGACGGCATCCCACCAGGCTCCCCCGTCCCTGGGATCCTCCAGGCAAGAACACTAGAGTGGGTTGCCATTTCCTTCTCCAATGTGTGAAAGTAAAAAGGGAAAGTGAAGTCGCTCAGTCCTGTCCGACTCTGTGCGTCCCCAAGGACTGCAGCCCAGCAGGCTCCTCTGTCCATGGGATTTTCTCACGGTACTCCAGCACCATGTGGGTTGCCATTGGAGTGGGTTGCCATTGCCTTCTCCATCTTTGCTTCCTAGTGAATCATTATGTTTTTTAAGATCCTCTCTCACTTTTAACATTCTGACTCTTCTGAACTATTAGAGTGACCTTTCAGTTATTATATGACAAAGAAGAATGAACCAGGAAAAACAAGAAAAGTCAAGACCCATCTTGACCATTCCATTGTCCTCTTAAAAGGGGGCTTCTGCCTCCACATTGCTCCTCTGCATCAAAGGACCCTGATGCTTATCTCAATAGGTGGGGGCCACTAGGAAGAGCGGTCGGTAGAATCTTGTCACGGAAAAGCCCATTAACAATTCCTAGGAAATAAAAAGAGAATCTGGGTAATAAAGTCTAACCTTTTCCCTTTCTTCTGTGCTTCCTCTATTTCCACTTGCTCAGAGGGAAGTGCCTGCAGAAACCTCACACAGGGCGCTTCAGACCAGAGTTCCTCGTCAGAGAGCTCTGAGCCCAACTTCTCAGCTGGGGGAGCCATGTGCAGAAGTGCTGCACACAGCACCATGAAGACCACAGCTGCAAGCAGTGTGCAGAGAGGCTGTGCGGGACACCTCAGCCCCAAGCTGTCAAGATGGAGGCTGCATGCGCTGACGCTGTGCCCAACACTGCAATCAGAGCCCTGAGCAGCACACCTACGCTCACCCTCTCAGACTCTATAAAGCAAGCCCATCCCACCACCGGTGTGGGAGAGCCTGTGATCTACAGCAGGAGCCTCCACCTCTATTCTCTGATCAAAGGCTTTCCTTTGCCTCAGAACCAAACTCAGGCTTGTTCTACTGGCATAAGCGACACCAGGCAGGAGGATCCTTGTCGGCATGGGACTCAAAAATGTCAGTAACTCCTTAGCCTATGGGAAAGCATTGAACTAGCAATACGTTCAGGCTCACCCCTGTTTCACTGAAACCGCTTTTTGAATGAAATACTCCACTAGATGATATCCTTGGGTCTGATACTGTCGCTGCTTAAACTGGCTGAGAAGAGTGAGTTCCCCCCACCCCGACCTCGTCCCCATCCTATATTGTAAGACCTCTGAAATCTCCACCTTCCTCAGAGCTTATCCCGCTCCAGGATGCCGGCCTTGGGTACCCAGCCCTCTGCATTACAATTCAAGCTTTCCACTTTTCCTTCATTGCATCACTCCCATGCTCGAAGAAGTTTGATAGTCCCTATCGATTTTTACTAGATCAAGCTGAATTTTACTGACTTTCAAGGTCTTTCATAAATAATGTCATCCCATCAGGTCAGCCTGCTTTATCACAATTTGAACAGCTCTAGTCCAGCCCATCCAGAGAAGGCAATGGCACCCCACTCCAGTACTCTTGCCCGGAAAATCCCATGGATGGAGGAGCCTGGCGGGCTGCAGTCCATGGTGTTGCTAAGAATCGGACACGACTGAAGTGACGCAGCAGCAGCAGCAGTCCAGCCCATCATTTCCCAGTTGAGACAGCTACACTGGTTCCTAAGATTTTTCAAATCTGTATCCAGAGCAATGCTGAAAATGTTTCTCATGGACTGGTATATTCCAGTTGGAAAACTTTGTAGTGATGTTTCAGTGGAGATGAAGATAAGAATTATAATTATAAGTCATTTTAGAATTATTGTTTGACATGTGAATCAAGGAGAATAATTTGACTATTTAAAAGTAATTAGTTTAATTAGTTGTAAGAGGATGTTTCTTTTTAGATAACATAATAACCACCAGAATGAGTTTATTATTTGAAATATATGCTGATGGGAATTAAATAACCACAAGTAATCTTTAACAAAACAGCTTTCAAATTTTAGTCAATATCAGAATCTCTTGGATGGCTTGTTAAAAACACAAATTTCCAGGCCCCCATGCCCACAGAGTTTTTGAATCAGTAACTCTATAGTGGGAACAGAGAATTTCCATATTTAACGAGTTCCCAGGTGACAATGATGCTTCTAGCCAAGGGCCCACACTTTGAGAACCACTATGTGTTTGTGCATGTTAAGTCACTTCAGTCGTGTCCAACTCTCTGCGACCCCATGGACTGCCAGGCTCCTCTGTCCATGGGGATTCTCCAGGCAAGAATACTGGAGTGGGTTGCCATGCCCTCCTCCAGGGGATCTTCCCAACCCAAGGATCAGACTCAGGTCTCCCAAATTGCAGGAGGATGCTTTACTATCTGAGCCACCAGGGAATCACAAGTAAACATCTTCTATATTGTTTACTTATATGATTTCATAGTTACAGTGAAAACCTAAGAGGTTGCCATTACTAATGTATGTATTCTACAGATTAAAAGGGTAAGTAACTTTCCCAGAGACATGGCTAGTAAGCAGTGGAGAAAGCATTCTAAACTAGGCAATCAATTTCAGTCCGGCATGTTTCATCACAAGCATTTTATATGTATTGATTCTGAAAGTGTCATTTCAAATAAGTAAATAGATGGGTTCCTTCTATGGACACAATCTCTGTCTCTGGGATAAATCAGGAACAAGATTGAAGCCAGCATTAAAGGGGACATATTTAAACAAAAAATAGAACAGTTACCTAGAGCAGATACATGAGGATTAGTCACCAGCATCTTTCTAAAGGAAAAAAAAAGCCCAGCTTCCCTCCACTCTGAAGCTCTTTGGAAGGCAACCCTACATCCTCAGAGGCTAGCGATGACTTAGACATTTTTGCTACAAAGAAATAAACCCTCTCCACACACCCATTCCCCCAAACCCCCCAAAAAACTGACCTCTGCACACTTTTCCAGGCTTCAGTAGTTTTTAAAGCTTCCCAGGTGATTCTAATGCACAGTCAAGTTTGATATCAGCACTGCAAATCACCTGCTGGATCTCTCCAGCCAACTTGTCGATCTCTCTGGAAACGCAGCTTTGATCAGTTCGTTCCATCAGTCCTCTCTGGACCACTGACTCTGCAGAACCCTCTGACCAGCCTCTGTTTCGTTAACACAGTCATCAGTTCTCCCTCAGTCCATATGCCCCTCTCCAGCATTTCCAGCCTTGTATACAATGCAGTGGCTTGCTGATTCTGAGGACCTATGTCAGTTCAGTTCAGTCCAGTCTCTCAGTCGTCTCTGACTCTTTGTGACCCCATGGACTGCAGCACGCCAGGCCTCTCTGCCCATCACCAACTCCCGGAGTTTACCCAAACTCAAGTACATTGAGTCTGTGATGCCATCCAATCATCTCATCCTCTGCTGTCCCCTTTTCCTCCTGTCTTCAATCTTTTCAAGCATCAGGGTCTTTTTCAGGGAGTCAGTTCTTTGCATCCAGTGGCCAAAATATTGGAGTTTCAGCTTCAATATCAGTCCTTCCAATGAACACTCAGGACTGATCTCCTTTGGGGTGGACTGGTTGGATCTCCTTGCAGTCCAAAGGACTCTCAAAAGATTCTCGAACACCACAGTTCAAAAGTATCAATTCTTCGGCACTCAGCTTTATTTATAGTCCAACTCTCACATCCATACATGACTACTGGAAAAACCATAGCCTTGACTAGACAGACCTCTGTTGGCAAAGTAATGTCTGTAATTTTTAATATGCTGTCTAGGTTGGTCATAGCTTTTCTTCCGAGGAGAAAGCATCGTTTAATTTCATGGCTGTAGTCACCATCTGCAAAGATTTTGGAGCCCCAAAAAATAAAGTCTGACACTGTTTCCACTGTTTCCCCATCTATTTGTCATGAAGTGATGGATCGGATGCCATAATCTTAGTTTTCTGAATGTTGAGCTGTAAGCCAATTTTTTCACTCCCCTCTTTCACTTTCATCAAGAGGCTCTTTAGTTCTTCTTCACGTTCTGCCATAAGGGTGGTATCATCTGCATATCTGAGGTTATTGATATTTCTGCCTGTAATCTTGATTCCAGCTTGTCCTTCATCCAGCCCAGCGTTTCTCATAATGTACTCTGCATGTAAGTTAAATAAGCAGGGTGACAATATACAGCCTTGACGTACTCCTTTCCCAATTTGGAACCAGTCTGTTGTTCCATGTCCAGTTCTAACTGTTGCTTCCTGACCTGCATACAGGTTTCTCAAGAGGCAGGTCAGGTGGTCTGGTATTCCCATCTCCTGAAGAATTTTCCACAGTTTATTGTGATCCACACAGTCAAAGGCTTTGGCATAGTCAATAAAGCAGAGATAGATGATTTTCTTGAACTCTCTTCCTTTTTCAATGATTCGGTGGATGTTGACAATTTGATCTCTGGTTCCTCTGCCTTTTCTAAAACCAGCTTGAACATCTGGAAGTTCATGTATTGCTGAAGCCTGGCTTGGAGAATTTTGAGCATTACTTTACTAGTATGTGAGATGAATACAATTGTGCAGTAGTTTGAGCATCTTTTGGCATTCTTTCTTTGGGATTCAAATAAAAACTGACCTTTCCCAGTCCTGTGGCCACTGCTGAGTTTTCCAAATTTGCTGGCATATTGAGTGCAGCACCTTCACAGCATCATCTTTCAGGATTTGAAATAGCTAAACTGCAATTCCATCATCTCCACTAGCTTTGTTTGTAGTGATGCTTTCTAAGGCCCACTTGACTTCACATTCCAAGATGTCTGGCTCTAGGTGAGTGATCACACCATCGTGATTATCTGGGTCATGAAGATCTTTTTTGTATAGTTCTTCTGTGTATTCTTGCCACTTCTTCTTAATATCTTCTGCTTCTGTTAGGTCCCTACCATTTCTATCCTTTTTTGAGCCCATCTTTACATGAAATTTTCCCTTGGTATCTCTTTTCTTGAAGAGATCTCTAGTCTTTCCCATTCAATTGTTTTCCTCTATTTCTTTGCACTGATTGCTGAGGAAGACTTTATCTCTTCTTGCTATTCTTTGGAACTCTGCATTCAAATGGGTGTATCTTTCCTTTTCTCCTTCGTTTTTTGCTTCTCTTCTTTTCACAGCTATTTGTAAGACCTCCTCAGAAAGCCATTTTGCTTATTTGCATTTCTTTTTCTTGATCCCTGTCTCCTGCACAATGTCACAAACCTCCATCCATAGTTCATCAGGCACTCTCTATCAGATCTAGTCCCTTAAATCTATTTCCCACTTCCACTGTATAATCATAAGGGATTTGACTTAGGCCATACCTGAATGGTCTAATGTTTTTCCCTACTTTCTTCAATTAAGTCTGAATTTGGCAATAAGGAGCTCATGATCTGAACCACACTCAGTTCCTGGTCTTGTTTTTGCTGACTGTATAGAGCTTCTCCATCTTTGTATGATTATACAATTATTTCTATTTATCATGGTAACTTGGAAGACTGGCAAAGGGAGTCAGAGTGTTTATTCCAAAAAAACTATCCCAGTAGAGGAGAACTCTACTTAATATGAAAACACTAAGTTTATGGCACCCAGCCTCATTTTAAGCCATATTTAATAGATGTCTCTTTATGACAGATCCTGATTCTCTAGTGTGGAGCTTGGAACATTCAAAACTATGCATGAAATGCCTAGAGTTTCATCTATTAATGGCACCTAGCCTTCATTTTTATATACCAAGTATATAACATGTAGACTCTGCCCTTTTCTAAAAATAATTTGAAGAAATATGGAAAGATGTATATGAAGCCAAATAGCTGAAACTGACATAAAGTAATGATCATTAATCATGTCAAAAAGATGAGAGAAAAGTCAGCTAAGAATTATGAATAAGCGACTTAATTTCTGTAATTGAGTATAAATTTAGTTCTGAGCTTTATGACAAATAATTTAAAAAATAGAGAAATATTTGCTAATACTAATTTCACTATACAGAAGAAGAGAGGGAGGAAGGGAAAGAAAAAGGGAGAAAGCACATCTGAAAAGACAATATCTTGGAATTAAATTCTGGATAAATTAATAAATTACATTTATCATCTGTCTGTGATCCTCACTCAGGAGACACTTTGTCCTGTAACAATCGACATGTTTTTCAACTTTAGCTCCAGCCTCTTTGGACTGTCACTCATGGCATGTAATGAATATGCAAACCATCCCTATCTAAAGCATAGAGAATGATTAATTAGCTAATCATCCTTCCACACTGCCAAACATCAGCAAATATTATGGTTTTCAGTACATTAATATTTATTGTATATTACTATAAATTAATGTGGCCAATTCAATAAAAATCAGTCATATCTCAATGTTCCCAACTAAGAACTAAAAGTACGCTTTACTGGTCTCTTTCTCTCACAGTTGTTTACAAAAGAGACATATTTAAAGTAATCAGGGCTCTATGGAATTCCTCAGTTGAAGGAAAAAACTCCTTAGTTCTAGAATAGTCAGTGAATGATAATCTTTGACATACTGAATTGAAAGTCAGTTCCAAAGAAATAACAAGTGAAAATTGTTCTCTGTAATAATATGAAACATGATCACTTCAATGTAATGTCTACCTGGCACATAACAGATACTTAATATGTCAGTTCATTTCAGTCACTCAGTCATGTCTGACTCTTTGTGACCCCAAGGACTGTAGCACGCCAGGACTCCCTGTCCATCATCAACTCCTGGAGTTTACCCAACCTCATGTCCATTGACTCGGTGATGCCATCCAACCATCTCATTCTCTGTCATCCCCTTCTCCTCCTACCTTCAATCTTTCCCAGCATCAGGGTCTTTTCAAATGAGTTAGTTCTTCACATGAAATGGCCAAAATATTGGAGTTTCAGCTTCAACATCAGTCCTTCCAGTGAATATTCCGGACTGATTTCCTTCAGGATGGGCTAGTTGGATCTCCTTTCAGTCCAAAGGACTCTCAAGACTCTTCTCCAACACCACAGTTCAAAAGCATCAATTCTTCGGCACTCAGCTTTCTTTATAGTCCAACTCTCTCATCCATACATGACCACTGGAAAAACCATAGCCTTGACTAGACAGACCTTTGTTGTACTCACTTTAAAATTTTTTAAAAATCTGATTAAGTTATTCCAGGCTAACCCTAACCCTAATATCTTATGCAGAAGACACCAGGTTGCCAATACTTGTGGCTGGACAGCAGAGCAGCAGCATCACCACAATAGCCAAATTCTAACAAAATAGCACCCCACTCCAGTACCCTTGCCTGGAAAATCCCATGGACGGAGGAGCCTGGTAGGCTGCAGTCCATGGGATCGCTGAGTCGGACACGACTGAGCGACTTCACTTTCACTTTTCACTTCCACGCATTGAAGGAAATGGCAACCCACTCCAGTGTTCTTGCCTGGAGAATCCCAGGGATGGGGGAGCCTGGTGGGCTGCCGTCTATGGGATCACACAGAGTCAAACACAACTGAAGCGACTTAGCAACAGCAGCAGCATTACATATTTGAACCAATCTTTTATCACTTAGTAAATAGAGTAAGCCCCAAACACCTAGCAGTGAAATCAGCATGATTATTAATTTCATTGTGCAGTTAATGTAATAGTGATATTGGCAATGCCTCATCTGAAAGATAACATTTTGGTAAAGTTCTGGAAGGAGTATGCTGTTTAAAACCAGCATAAATGCCCTGTGCTAGGACTCACAGCTAAGGCTTCTAACTTATAATAGTAAAATGTATTCTCATGTTAAGCAGCAGGTGCTTCCATCCTTTAACCTGCTCTGTGAAAAATGTTCCATGGTCAAATAGGCATATACTATATGCTCCTCGTAGATATTTACAATACTCATTAGCTTTGATGTTTAATAGCATTAACACAGCATTTTCTAATTGCATTTACACTGAAACCTTCCACACACCAACATCAACCCATCAGCATTCCACAGACCTGCAGAACCTACACTGGGGAAAATGTTTGCCTCCTGATATTTTTTTTAACCTACTTATCCTGGCACTATCACTCAGAGCTGCAGATGAAATACAAGAAACCCTCCTCCACTTGGTGGACTTTCAAGTAACTGAAGATGGCTCCCACACTCCTCCAGAACCCTCCAGAGGCTGGCTGCATGTAAGCTAAGCATTCTTTTCTGAAGGAAGGTGGCAATGTGGGTGTAAAGGAAAGAAAAATTAAGTGGAACCCTTAGTGATTTTAGAGGCACAAGTGATGTTTAAATCCTTGGATCTCTCTGGCACACTCAGAGAGATTCACAAAAGATGACGCCACAAAGAGAAGTCTTCAGAGTCAGTTGGAGTTCCTGTAAGAAGCCCACTGAAAAGCCCAACAATCCTCTGAAAGAAGGAGGGGTGATGACATGCCTAACGGTGGTTTTGCAGATTAATTTATTGCCTCTGGAAAACCCAGTTTGGGAGGCAGTACCTGTTACCTTCTATACTCTGAAGACCCAAGCCAAAAGAGAAAGGAAAGGAGAACCTGACTGATATTCAAGTTGGGTTGAACATTTCCAATGGCTGTTTAATGAAGAGGAATGTTTCAAAGAAGGGTGAACTGGTCAACTCTAAAAACTTTTATTCAGTATTAATAAAAAGGAATGTTGAATTGCATGGCATGAGCTAAACAGAAATGTGTTTGGGGGGAAAAAAAAAATCTGCCAGGGTTTTCTTCTTTGTAGATTTTTGCCCTAGCTGCTCTGAGAAATTTCTAAAACCATGTGTAGCTTTGCTACTTTTCAAGGAGGTGCAAAGCAAAGAGGAAAAAAAAATAAACATGAGTTTTATAAATGAAGGGAAGGTTTAGATAGGAAATATAGCTTAGAATTCTAATTGGAGACACTCTCCAGACCTGTGCAGGGCTTTTACAAAGCTCTTGATGGATTAGTTCTATAGGTCACGTAATTTAAAACACATAAGGTAGGGCATATGATAGTAAAATTTCTTGAAATAACTTTGTGTCTGAAGGCAGGATTCTTTCATTTGAGAATAACAAGTGCAGGTGAACTATCAAAATAAAAGACCATTTGGAGTTCTTTTAGACTTTACCCTGAAGCAAACCAAATAAAATTAAATATTTAATGAAATCTCAGTCTAAGCCCAACCAAGGCAAGCAGAAAAATGCCAAGATGGTTTTTAAACTTAATCCTTAACCCTAGGTCACTTACCCAGGGATATTGCTGATGGTGTGACAAGCGAAGCAGAGGAAAAACTAAATTCTGGGGCCATCCAGCTCATGCATACTTAAGGCTACAGTACTGCATCAAATACATTTTAACCCACGACTAAACCCATTTTAACCCATTTTAATCACAGACTACATTGGCCAGGAAAGGCTGACTGATGCAGTGCATGGGTGGAGACAAAGCAGTGTATTGGATTTCTACCATGAATTATTAGTATGAGAAGTTGTGACTTTTTTTCACATTGCGCTTTTAAGGCAAATATTAAAATTAAAATAACAGAAAAGCAAAATAAATTTAAAAAACCATCATACCCATTCAAAACCCAACAGACAGAAGGGAGAGGGAGAGAAGTCATTATTAATGGCCCCTATAGAAAGCTCTCACGTGATTTTTCCCTTTGGAGTAATGAAAGAGCCTTGTTCACCAGACTCCTTATCAACATTCCAGTCCGAGGTAATCCATCTTTCACACCACAGTTGGTGTGATCTTATAAACCTCAACATAATCACTTCCTTGTCTAGAGATCCTTGTTGACTTCACTGTCTAGGAGTCAAGTACCAACTTACTATTTTGGCATTAAAATCCTTCTCAGTGTTTCCTTGTCCCAATTCTGCAGCCTGGACACTTGCCACGTTGCTCTCTCCCACATCCTCAGCATTCATCCAATGAATACTTTATGCATATGAACTTCTTATCTCATGTTTCATACCTGAGCTTTTGTATCCATCTTTCTCTCTTCTTAGATTGCCCTCCCTCCAAGCCCTCCCCTGGAAATTCATTCATTGATCCAAATTCTTCTCAAGTGTCATCATTTCTTTGGAGCTTTTCCTGGCTCTCCTGAGCCAAATTAATTGCTTCCTTCCTGTTGCCCCAGGGCACCCTTGTCCTAAATAGGAATAGATGAAAATCATGAAGTACTTACTAGAGGCAAGGCACTGTTCTAATCACTTTTATTCAATTTAACCCTTGTTTAATCTTCACAGTCCTAGGAAGCCAATATTATTATTGCTATCTGCATTTTCCAAATGAAAAAAACTGAGGCACAAGAGGCTGAGGGTTTTGACTAAGGTCCTGCAGACATGGAGTGGCCAACACAGGATTCCAACACAGGCACCAAGCCATTCACTCTTGAAAGAACCACCATGTCACCAGCAAGATGAAGGATCCTGGGATCAAGCTGGGAGCAAGTCAAGGTCTCAGGCAAACCAAAGGGCTTCCCTGAGGTAGGAGCAAATTAAGATTGTTTCTCACCAAACCTGAGAAAATAAGCAGAACCAAGAATTGAGGAGGAAAGGAAGCCAAAGGAGAGATTTACAAGTTCTCCAAACAAAGGGCTAAGTGCAAAGGGCAGAAACTGAGCTCTAAAATCAGAGCCAGGAAGCAGGCTGATTCAGAAACAGGAAAACGTTTATTCACCCTTTGTCCCCACAGCTAAGCCCTGTGAACTTCTTTTGTTGGAAAAGGTGAAAATAAATCTAGTTCCTAGTGTGCTTCAAACTTTCTGTGGGAGAACCAGGCTGCTCCTTAGAGGGTTGCTTCATCCCCCAGCTCATATTTCGGAGGTCAAATCTTGAGGTGGTCTTAACTCAGAGGAGCATGGATCACCCAGCCTCTTAGCAAGACCCCAAAATAGTGTAATCAGAACTGAAGTCTTTTTGCTTTAGAAAGTACAGATTACTGACGTGTAACTAACACTAGCTTACTCATCATTTGCTCATAATCTATTTTTAATTTCAGATCAGAACACAATGAAATATCCTCAGCACTGATTTTTCTTCCCTCTATTGCCCCAGTCTCTGCCAAACTGCTTTTTTCCGCCAGGGGGCTTAAAGCAAACAGAAAAAATTTTTTCAGAACCCACCCCAAATACTGTTTTCACATTGAAATCTTCCTTATTCCTTCCTTAGAAATGAG
This sequence comes from Capricornis sumatraensis, assembly GCF_032405125.1. Lineage (NCBI taxonomy): Eukaryota > Metazoa > Chordata > Mammalia > Artiodactyla > Bovidae > Capricornis > Capricornis sumatraensis. Next base: position 194,393,791 of record NC_091069.1, on the reverse strand, counting down.
TTCTCTCTCCTCTTATCTCCTAGTATGCATTCTGTGTACAAATTCAAGTCCTGACTAGTTGTAATTATATTCATTTCCCAGGGTAGCTACCACTAATATTAGCAGCTATCATTTTTTTTCTAAAGAACTTGCTAAATGTCTTTACACATATTATCTCATTTAACACGGTATGAAAGAGGTAGTCTGATCCCCATCATATAAATGAAGAAACTGAAGCATAGAAATGTTTATACACTAGTATGAAACAGAGGGTTTCCCTGGTAGCTCAGCTGGTGGAGAATTTGCCTGCAATGTAGAAAATGCCAATTTGATTCCTGGATTGGGAAGATCTTCTGTAGGGGTGCATAGCAACCCACTCCAGTATTCTTGCCTGAAGAAGCCCCATGGACAGAGAAGCCTGGTGAGATACAGTCCATGGTGTTGCAAAGAGCTGGACACGGCTGAGCAACTAAGCACAGCACAGCACAGCAAAAAACAGAACTATTTAATACTCAAGCTGGCTGTACTAAGTAGTAGTTCAGTTCGGTTCAGTTCAGTCGCTCAGTCATGTCTGACTCTTTGTGACCCCATGAATTGCAGCATGCCAGGCCTCCCTGTCCATCACCAACTCCCAGAGTTCACCCCGACTCACATCCATCGAGTCAGTGATGCCATCCAGCCATCTCATCCTCTGTCGTCCCCTTCTCCTCCTGCCCCCAATCCCTCCCAGCATCAGAGTCTTTTCCAATGAGTCACCTCTTCGCATGAGGTGGCCAAAGTACTGGAGTTTCAGCTTTAGCATCATTCCTTCCAAAGAAATCCCAGGGCTGATCTCCTTCAGAATGGACTGGTTGGATCTCTTTGTAGTCCAAGGGACTCTCAAGAGTCTTCTCCAACATCACAGTTCAAAAGCATCAATTCCTCAGCGCTCAGGTTTCTTCACAGCCCAACTCTCACATCCATACATGACCACTGGAAAAACCATAGCCTAGAATTACCCTACAATTCCCAGCCTCTATGCAGTTAGCCAGGGAGCTATGAGCAGTAAGTGCTTACCAGGTGGTACCAATGGGAAAGCAAGAGGCGTGGGTTCAATCCCTGGGTCAGGAAGATCCCCTGGAGAAGGGAACGGCAACCCACTCCAGTATTCCTGCCTGGAGAATCCCACGGACAGAGAAGCCTGGCGGGCTACAGTCCATAGGGTCACAAAGAGTCGGACATGACTGAAGTGGCCTAGCACGCATGCACACATGAGCAGAAAAGGTTATGAGCATATGACAATGATGTGGTCACTTCTGAGCTGAGTGAGGCATAAAGAGCGGCAACCCTGGCAGCCGCATGTTGAGGGGAGATGACAGAGTCTCAAAAGAGAGGAATCCTGGATTCAGATGACACTACATAAAAGAGAGCTGCTGTGAGGTGTCCTGAGACAAGCACTGAATGTTCTGAATGCAAAAAACAAGCTTTAGTGTGTTAGTCCCCCTAAGACTCCAGAGATTGTGTAAGTGTGTTATTGTTACCATAACCTAGATTAATACAGACTCCAAATCCTATATTCACAACCCTACTATCCCTAACTTCTAAGCCCTAACTACTTCCACCTTACCTTTTCAGAGCACTTATCAATGTGAAGCAGAGGAGAGAGATGAGGAAATAGATACATCTAAAGGCACCCATTCTTCAGTAGAGGCATGGGAATAAAATGCTTGTGAAGCAGCTAAAAGGAAACCATGAGGAACTCGTGGACAACTTCACAATACAGCAACAAAACCAGTGTTATGAAGGATTTCACAGACTGATGTGGAGCAAGAGAAGAAATAGATGAATTGTGAAAGAGCTGTGACATTATTCTGCTCCAATAAAATCTTTCCCCTTCTTGCCACTCACTCTAAATTTACATCTTGGATGCAACTTTAATAAATGTCATGATACATCAAAGATTGCCATACACTGGAATACCAGCCTCCCTAACAAAGATTTTTTTTAAAAAATTTTAAAATCTTTAATTCTTACATGCGTTCCCAAACATGAACCCCCCTCCCCCCTCCCTCCCCATAACATCTCTCTGGGTCATCCCCATGCACCAGCCCCAACCATGCTGTATCCTGCGTCAGACATAGACTGGCGATTCCTAACAAAGATTTTATAGGGCCACAAAACAGCCTTTAGAGGAACCATGTGTTCGCTCATCTATTTCAGGTAGTTTTGACTTATTCTTGGTAGACTAGAAAAGTGCATTTCCTTCTCTCAGTCCTTTTGAAATTAGTCATCTTCCTCTCCACATCTTTCCAATGTATTAGCCAAAATGATCAGTATTCTCTCCTTCTAGCAGTATGAAAGTTGGAAATAGCAAATATGCTTATCTTCCTCCCAGCAATTTCAACCTAGTAATTTACACTGTGGCACTAGTGGTAAAGAACCCACCTGCCAATGCAGGAGACATAAAAGATGCAGGTTCGATCCTTGGGTAGGGAGGATCCCCTGGAGGAGGGCATGGCAACCTACTACAGTATTCTTGCCTGGAAAATCCCACGGACAGAAGAGTCTGGTGAGCTACAGTCCATGGGATCGCAAAGAGTCGGACACAACTGAAGCAACTTAGCACATACACACAATTTACACAACTCACACACATACAAATATATATACATATATGCCCATGGCAGTATTCTTTACAACAGCAAGAAACTGAAAACAATTTGAATGTCTATCAACAGCAGACTGGTTATATTACAATATTTTCCTGCAAAGGAACTTATAGTCTTTAAAGCGATTTTGTAGCTCTAGATTGATTGACAAGCAGATATCTATGTCAGCTTTGTGAGTGAAAATTTAGATTATAAAAATACCTGTATCGTGATTCTGTTTATGCAGAACTGTCTGCCTCTGTGTGTGTGTATATATATTTATTTTGTTCGTGAATAGAGAAGGCTTAAGGGCTTCCCCGATGACTCAGCAGTAAAGAATCTACCTTCAATACAGGAGACAAGCAGACTTCTACGTTCAGTCCCTGGGTTGGGAAGATTCCCTAGAGGAGGGCATGGTGACCCACTCCAGTGTTATTGCCTGTAGAATCACATGGATTGAGGAGCCTGGCAGTCTATAGTCCCTTGGGTCGCAAAGAGTCAGAAACAACTGAAATGACCAACACACATGCCCAGAGAAGGCTTAAAGGATATACTCCAAAATGCTAATAAGTTCTCTCTTCTTAGTAGACTTTGGAGTATTCTTTTACTCTTTATGCTTTTCCGCACTGCTTCAATTGTTAAATGTTCACCTAGTATAGTTATAACATTAAAAATGATTAAAACTGCTTTTATTTGGAGGAAAATGTTGAGACTGTTTATAAGCTATCACCTTCCACCTCACCTTCAAGCACAAAGCGATACTAATTCAGAGCAACAGTTTGCTTTCCAGAGAGCAGGTCTGCCTACAGTTTCCATACTAAGAATGGTACCCTATCATTACTCTGACACTGTTATGATTTAAATGTGCTTTGAAAGTTAATTTATTCTTTGACAAGCGTTCACATCAGAATCTCACATCCAAATGTTGAAAGTGGATTTGACAGAGAAAAGTCATTTCAATAAAAACTTTAGGTTTTTAACTTCTTGTGGCAGATCTGAAATTCCCAAAGTGATAAAGGTACTCAGGCTCTGCACAGATCTCCAGTTCATATGGGTAGATGTCTTGGCATCAATAAGTCACTGGCTGTCAGATAAAGGAAAAATGAAAGAAGCCCTAAACTGTACCTGTCAATACCCCCAAAACTATTTCAGGCAAGATACTGTGAGTTATGGTTTTCTTATTTTAAGCCTCTCTGACCTGGTTAGTAGAAGTTTTGTCAAAAAGGAATTTCATAAAAGGCAGTCAAAATATACTGTCAACTCTCCTGTTTACAAAACTGACACAAGGACCAGAATTTAATAATAAGATCCAAAGAGTGAGAAGGTGACAGTAAATGGTATAGGGCTTCAAATTTTTAATAAAAATTTTAATAAAAATTATTTCTGGATAATAAAAATCTGTTGGATCAATGCTGTCATGGGGATATTCCACCAGGAGATGCTATTAAGAAAATTTAATGTTCAAGCCCACCTCTTGGACATATTATATTCTCAATGAAAGTTTGCTGAATGATTGCATAAATGTTCTGTGTAGGTCAGCTATGCTGCTATAATTAATGCATCCTAAAATTTCAATGGTTAATACAACAGAGATTCATTTCAGTCTCAAGTCATGGTTCAGAGTGGTTGAGGGACAATTCTGAAAAGTTCTCATCCCAATAATGACTCAGTGATCCAGGATTCTTCCGTACTGTAGAAGAGAGGGTGGGAAATCAAAGGCAGGGTTTATGGATAGGTGAGAAGTGGTATATACCATTTATATTCATGTTTGTTAGACTAGAACTCAGTGGCTTGTTTTCCCCTTGCTGCAAGGAAGGCTGGGAAATGTAGTCTTTCTGTTTGCCCAGGAAGATAAAGCAAATTGGTGAGCAGGCCATATGCTGACATTTTTCACATTAATTATTTAGATGATAGTCTTTTTAGAATATATTTTGCTAGCTTGTTATCTTAAAGACAATAAACATTACACTTTCATTTTATGCCAAGTTTATAATTGCAAGCCTTACTGCTATAAGCTAACATACATACCTGGAAGCTGCGGTCTTTCTTTTCCCTTCTCAGTGCTCCCACAGTTAGTCACGTGTGAACTTGATAATGCCTCCCTCATTCAGCCTTTGCTTGGATTCCCTACATCATCAATCACCCAGTCTGAGTCCTCATCCACAGTCTCCTAGGAGATCTCTCTGAGTGCACCCTGATCTGACCTGACCAGCAACTAAACCATTCCATACACTGCCACCAAATGAATGGTCCTAGAACACGCTTCAACCACCACTGAAGCAACGAGCCTTCATTATCCTAAGGCATAACACTTTCTCCCTTTGCCTTTCCAGTTGCCCCTTGGCAATAAACTCAGGTCCAAACTCTTAACTCCCATTGGCAGAGGTGGCTATCTAACGCTCTGATCACCTTCTTTAACATTCTATTTCAGCCAATTGTCTTACATTTATTTCCTCATGACATTGCTCATTCCATCCCTCCCATCTGAGGCACCCTCAGCATCTTATATAATTACCTGTGTTCTACACATCCATTAACATTCTGTTTTAGTCTCACATTCTGTATTCATTAGTAACATAAGCAGCCGTGACAAAAAAACACCAAAGTCTCAATGGTTTAACACAACGAATGTTTATTTCTTGCTCTCATTAAGTCCAAATTGGGTGTTGTCAGGTGGCTCCCCTCCAAACAAGGCTTCAGAAACCTAGGAACTCAAGCTCCTTACACCTGATTTCTCTGCCATCTTTGACACTTGGCTTCCAGTGTTTGGTGCTACAGAAAGAGAAAGCACATGGAGTATCATTTTTAGAGGTTCTATGGACTAGTTTCACAGCCATGAAATTAAAAGACACTTACTCCTTGGAAGGAAAGTTATGACCAACCTAGATAGCACATTGAAAAGCTGAGATATTACTTTGCCAACAATGGTCTGTCTAGTCAAGGCTATGGTTTTCCCAGTAGTCATGTATGGATGTGAGAGTTGGACTGTGAAGAAAGCTGAGCGCCGAAGAATTGATGCTTTTGCACTGTGGTGTTGGAGAAGACTCTTGAGAGTCCCTTGGACTGCAAGGAGATCCAACCAGTCCATCCTAAAGGAGATCAGTCCTAGGTGTTCATTGGGAGGACTGATACTGAAGCTGAAGCTCCAAAACTTTGGCCACCTCATGCAAAGAGTTGACTCATTGGAAAAGCCCCTGATGCTGGGAGGGATTGGGGGCAGGGGAAGAAGGGGACGACAGAGGATGAGATGGTTGGATGGCATCACCAACTCGATGGAGATGAGTTTGAGTGAACTCTGGGAGTTGGTGATGGACAGGGAGGCCTGGTGTGCTGCGATTCATGGGGTTGCAAAGAGTCGGACACGACTGAGCGACTGAACTGAACTGAATCGACTAGTACTGACAAGGGCACCCTTCGTGACTGTTAATTTCCCACTGGCTAAAACTCATTTAAGGGGATTTCCAGGTGGCTCAGTGGTAAAGAATCCACTTGCCAGTGCAGGAGGTGCAAGTTCCATCCTGAGTCAGGAAGATCCCCTGGAGAAGGAAATGGTAACCCATTCCAGTATTTTTGCCTGGAAAAATCCTATGGACAGAGGAGCCCGACAGGCTGCAGTCCAAGAGGTCACAAAGAGTAGGACTCAATTGAGCAACTGAGCACACATGCAAACACTCGTTTACATGGCCACATCCAAAACTGCAAGAGTTTGCGGGCCCAGGAACAAGAGAAGATGGATCTGATCAATAGCCATTAGTATCTGTTTTATTTGCTTAGACTTCTCTCCTGGAAAATCCAATTCTCTCCATAATTCCTCCTTCCTCTGAACTTTTCTATCACTTTCTGGTGCCATATGCTGCTACATAGACTGTGGTAAATTGGGCAGGTTTCTTTCACTTTTGACATATTTCCTTTCCACGTAAACTAAACTTTAGGGCAGAATCTCTGCTAAGTATTTTTAGTATCCTGGCTATTAGAACAGTGCCCAGCACACTATCTTAAGACTTCAACAGTGTTGAATGATGACAGTGACAATAGTGCCCTTAGGAGCTACTAAGATAATAAATGGCCCAGACTGCTGTGCATAGGAAGTCCTGGCCCACTCTTTTGTTTTTTCTTTCCTTTTCCCTGTAGAACCTGTCTGCCAGTGCAGGAGACTTAAGAGACATGGATGTGATCCCTGGGTCGGGAAGATCCCCTGGAGGAGGGCATGGCAACCCACTCCAGTATTCTTGCCTGGAGAATCCCTTGGACAGAGGACTCTGGTGGGCTATGGTTCATAAGGTCACAAAGAGTCAGACACAACTGAAGTGACTTAGCATGCACACAAAGTCAATTTTCAGACCCTGGTTTTCACGGCCTCCAGCACATCTGCTTCTTACTCTACTTCTAACTTACTGTATCCAGTCTGCTATTCAGCGTGTTTTAAATCTTAGCAGTGGGAAGCTTTCTACAAATAAAATTATCCATGAAACCACACAAAGGGAAAAATAATAGCCGAATGGTTCAGGTTGTGACAGGCGGGGCACTGGCTCACTTAGCAGCTGCCTGGTTCCAAGGAGATGCCCAGTAAACATAAGCTCCCCTTCTTCTCCTCTCTTTGTCTTAACATGACTATTTGCTCACTGAAAAGCACTCCAATGGACAAACTTCACTAAGGTTTCTTATTAATGGCACAAAAACTATTAATTTTCTCAGCAATTCATCTTTGTCACATCCCAACCCCCGCCCCCCAAAAAAGTGAAGAAGACGAACAGGAAAAGAATTTTGAAAGCTCTGTGAATAATAAAACTCATAGTTGTCATAGACTTAGCAGACTTGTCAATAACATCCCTGTTTTCCCCATGGAAATTCTCCCTCCCCAAGTAGCTCACAAAGCCTCGTCTGTACTAAATGTCACATGAAGACAAAGGCATAAAACTTTTTCAAAGTGTCATCTTAGAGAAATATGACTAGTCCTAAATGTTCATTCAAACAGCCTTCAATATAACTGCAAACATCTCATTCTAAAAGGAATTGTAAATGGTTGAGTCATATATTTTTAAGTAAAAATGATACTATTTTACATGTTAAAAAAAAAAGTACAGTGTATGTGTGTGAGTCGCTCAGTCGTGTCTGACTCTTTGCAACCCTATGGACTGTAGCCCACCACGCTTCTCAGTTCATGGGATTCTCCAGGCAAGAATACTGGAATGGGTTGCCATGCCCTCCTCCAGGGGCTCTTCCCAACCCAGGGATCAAACTCATGTCTCCTGTGTCTCCTGCATTACAAGTGAATTCTTTACTGATGAGCCAACCAGGGAAGCCCACTAAGTTCTATAGGATTACTGATAAGTTTCATGTGTCAAAATTGATATGACTATATATATTAATGTTTGTAGTATATGTAATTCTGAGTTAACTTCTGTTCCCCAGGCCATCATTTTATTTTCATCTTTGATTAAAATGCCTTGAATTAAATGTTAACTGAATATAGTTTAAAACAAAGTTTCTTTACGCCACACTGACCTCTAGAGACATAAAGGGATTTCAAAGATGCTCAAGTGAAACCAAAATCCACCTTCACAAGATCAGTGTGAATATAATAAAAGGGTTTATTTTGGGACATAAGGATGGACTATCCTCTGAGCTCTGTGCTACACTCCATTGACTAAGCATACTGCATTGCATGTTATTAAATTTTACTGCAAAGAGGAAAAGTAAAAGACAAAGAGAAAGACTAGAGCTAAAAGGAACTTGAAAATAATTGAAATTGTTCAAATGTATGTAATGGAAAAGGCAGTGAACTATGTATCCTGATTCTGGTTCTGTTTCATTTTCATAATACCTATGTGACCTTGGGCAAACCACTTTTCTTCCTGAGGCTTCATTTTCCCACCAGTTAAATGAAGATTTGAGCCAAATTCTATGATACTGTGTGCTAAATGCAAGCTAAGAAATGCTAACAGTTTATTTTCTCATCTTTAAAAAATTACCAATCCACCTTAAAAAAAAAAAACACTTTCTATTAATGACTCAGTAATTAGATTGATCAGGGTAGTACATTACTAGTAAAGATTAGTGTCCAAGGGCTGCTGTAACAAAGTACCACAAACTGGGTGGCTTAAAAAACAACAGCCATTTTTTTTCTCTCACAGTTCTGGAGGCTAAAAAGTCCAAAATCAGGGTCTCAGCCGGGCTATGCTCCCTCTGAAACTCTGAGTAGAAACCTCCCTTCCCTCTTCCTAACTTCTGGTGGGGGCCAGCACTGTTGGCATTCCTTGGCTTGTAGCTGCCTCTATCATCTCTTCCCCTCTGGTCATAAGCCACTCTCTCTTCCTCTCTCTTCACATCATCTTCCCTTACCGCAATAAAATGCCAGCTGTACTGGATTAAGGGTTAATCCACACTCATCTGGTATGACCTCATTTAACTTAACTAATTACACCTGTAATGATTCTAGTTCCAAATAAGATCATGTTCTCATTTGGTATTGAGGTCAGTCCTTCAACATATCTTTTGAGGCACATAATTCTTTAACAGTAGTGATAGGGAAAATATATAGTCAGAGAAATGACAGCTTTCAAAAAGAAGCAATGTCACTTGCAATTCAGGTCACTTAAAGGACAGGACATGTGTAATGAATTGCTTCCTCCTGAATGATGGTATCTTTACAGAAAAATCTCATGGCAAGAAAATATGTATTCAATGAAAAAACAACACAACCTAAGTCTAGCAGAACGGCTCAGACAAGATCCTGACATGGTATCAGCGAATGTAAGAGCAACACCAGGTGGCTATGCTCCTGTGTACCAGCTCAAACTATAACCAAGGCACCTGAAGAGTTGTCCTGCAAAGGTTAATACCATGAAGACCACTGAAATCAAACCTTGCCATTCTGAGTCAAGAAAATTAAGAAAAGTCTGTACTTACCTCTTAAATTTTGATAAATGAACAGGAAATATAGAAGATAATCCTAGGAAACCTTGTCATGCCAGATAGCAAGCTCGCTATCAAACACTGACTGAGGTCATGTCAACAGAACTCAAGAGCCAACATGAAGGAATTTGCCCTGGCTAAAAGTGGAAATTGGTGCATCAGTAAGAAAATAGTACAATGGGTTAATACACATAAAATTCATTTAAATCCTATAAGTCCCAATAATTCTTAAGGGAAAAAACCTTTATTGGTCTCCTTGGCCAATGATAGAAAGCCAACTCATTATTTTTAAAACTTGTAAATAAAGAGAAAGAATCAAATATTGATTCTTCCTTTATTACTCACTGTTTTACCCAGAGTACACAAGAGGGTATTTCTCTTTAGAGAAGTATTCTAGCCAGTGAATGAAAAGGAATGATATAATATTACCACTTATGGTACAGTTCTTCTGTGTATTCTTGCCATCTCTTCTTAATATCTTCTGCTTCTGTTAGGTCCATACCATTTCTGTCCTTTATCAAGCCCATCTTTGCATGGAATGTTCCCTTGGTATCTCTAATTTCCTTGAAGAAAGCTAGTGGAAGTGATGGAATTCCAGTTGAGCTATTTCAAATCTGGAAAGATGATGCTGTGAAAGTGCTGCACTCAATATGCTAGCAAATTTGGAAAACTCAGCAGTGGCCACAGGACTGGAAAAGGTCAGTTTTCATTCCAATACCAAAGCAAGGTAATGCCAAAGAATGCTCAAACTACCGCACAATTGCACTCATCTCACACGCTAGAGAAGTAATGCCCAAAATTCTCCAAGCCAGGCTTCAGCAATACGTGAACCGTGAACTTCCAGATGTTCAAGCTGGTTTTAGAAAAGGCAGAGAAACCAAAGATCAAATTGTCAACATCCGCTGGATCATTGAAAAAGGAAGAGAGTTCCAGAAAAACATCTATTTCTGCTTTATTGACTATGCCAAAGCGTTTGACTGTATGGGTCACAATAAACTGTGGAAAATTCTGAAAGAGATGGGAATACCAGACCACCTGACCTGCCTCTTGAGAAACTTATATGCAGGAGGAAGCAACAGTTAGAACTGGACATGGAACAACAGACTGGTTTCAAATAGGAAAAGGAGTACGTCAAGGCTGTATATTGTCACCCGCTTATTTAACTTCCGGGCAGAGTACATTATGAGAAACACTGGGCTAGAAGAAACACAAGCTGGAATCAAGATTGCAGGCAGAAATATCAATAACCTCAGGTATGCAGATGGCACCACCCTTATGGCAGAAAGTGAAGAGGAACTAAAAAGCCTCTTGATGAAAGTGAAAGAGGAGAGTGAAAAAGTTGGCTTAAAGCTCAACATTCAGAAAATGAAGATCATGGCATCTGGTCCCATCACTTCATGGGAAATAGATGGGGAAACAGTGGAAACAGTGTCAGACTTTTATTTTGGGGGGCTCCAAAATCACTGCAGATGGTGATTGCAGCCATGAAATTAAAAGACGCTTACTCCTTGGAAGAAAAGTTATGACCAACCTAGATAGCATATTCAAAAGCAGAGACATTACTTTGCCGACTAAGGTCTGTGTAGTCAAGGCTATGGTTTTTCTAGTGGTCATGTATGGATGTGAGAGTTGGACTGTGAAGAAAGCTGAGCGCCAAAGAATTGATGCTTTTGCACTGTGGTGTTGCAGAAGACTCTTGAGAGTTCCTTGAACTGCAAGGAGATCCAACCAGTCCATTCTGAAGGAGATCAGCCCTGGGTGTTCTTTGGAAAGAATGATGCTAAAGCTGAAACTCCAGTACTTTGGCCACCTCATGTGAAGAGTTGACTCATTGGAAAAGACTCTGATGCTGGGAGGGACTGCGGGCAGGAAGAGAAGGGGACAACAGAGGATGAGATGGCTGGATGGCATCACCAACTCGATGGACGTGAGTTTCAGTGAACTCCGGGAGTTGGTGATGGACAGGGCATCCTGGCATGCTGTGATTCATGGGGTCGCAAAGAGTCAGACATGACTGAGTGACTGAACTGAACTAGAGGTATTTCTAAATATCAATAAATTGTATATGTTCAACATGCCCCACTAGCAAAAGGTAAGAAAACACCACAATATTAAGAATGTGAACAGGATATAAACACTTCAGTGCAGCTAAGTGATTGAACATGTTATTTATCTCAGCAGATTGTTCTGACTAAGCAAAGAAAAAGACAACCTGTGAGCCACAAACTACTAGCTACACAATATAATTGTGAAAATGAGTTCCTTATACCCAAATGAAAATAAAAATTCACCAGTACTAGCAATTTAAGAAGGGATTCACACACACACACACACACACATACACACACACACACACACACACACACAATTGCTTTCTGTACTTTCTGAAATCCACTAAAGAAAATACTGCAAAAGTAGGCTCAAAATGGGTAGGATAAAGAGGGAAATTAAACAACAGGAAACTATACAAATTACACAAACCTCTGGGAGACATTAAGCAGAGGAAAAAAGGGAATTTGAAGGATACAGTCAGAGCCAAGGATATATCAGAACCCAGCAGGTAAAAATCATCAAACCAGCAAGAAATATTGATGAAGAACAGACAGCCACGACCCCATGCATTCCCCTGAAGTGAAGCCTGTCAAAGCCAGTCTCCTACCTGTTCTCACAGAGATGCCAGTCAGGACCCCCACTCCAGGGTGACTCATACCCCAGCAGAGAAACCTCCTGTAGCTGCGTGGCTGTCAGTCCCTGGTGGAATAAGAAACCTAAGTTTAAGAATATTTTCTACAGAGACAAAGGTAGCCAATAAGGAACTAAGTAGTATAACTGAGGGAGAAGAGAGAAGTGGTAAAAGAGAAGAAAAGAGAATATACTAAGTACAGGGACAAGTGGAAAACAAGAGAGAAGATGGGTTATATTTAGGAACTGCAAGGTGTTCAGCAATGTTAGAGTTTATAGTGTAAAGAAGGGATTGATGAGAGATGATAAGTCTAGAGAAGAAAGCAGAGGCCAGAGCATTACCTCCTACTAAGGAAAGTTTGAGCTTTATTCTGAAAGTTCCAGCTTTCCTGTTGGCTGTGGAAAAAAAAAAAAGACAAAAAAATACAAAAACAAAAAACCCTGCCTACCAACGTAGGAGACATAAGAGATGTAGGTTCAATCCCTGGGTCGGGAAGATCCCCTGAAGGAGGCCATGGCAACCCACTCCAGTATTCTCGCCTGGAGAATTCCATGGACAGAGGACCCTGGCAGGCTACAGTCCATAGGGTCACAAAGAGTCAGACATGATTTAGGGACTAAACAACAACAAGTGAAAGTTCTAAGCACTTTTAAACACAACATAACATGGTTCAATTTGAGTTTCAGAAACACGATTCTGGCTTCTGTAGATTTCTGGGGAACAAACCTGGAGAGAGGGAAACTACTTAGGCAGCTGCTGAAATCATTCAGGAACTAAAGATAATCAATTGCTAAACTGAGAAAGTGGCAGTGGGCCTGGAGGAATATTTTTCAAATTCAGAATGCATCCAAATCACCAGGAGGGCTTGCTAAAACAGTGGGTCCCATGGGGCCTCGGAGTTTCTCACTCAGTGGGCATGAAGTCTGTCTCAAGAATTTGCATTTTTAATAAGTTACCAGGTGATGCCAATGCTGCTGGTCCAGGGACCACACTGAAAACAGTATTTGAGAGTAAGCAGGAATCCCAGACCAGACACCAACGTGTGTGTGTGTGTGTGTGTGTGTGTGTGTGTGTGTGTGTGTGTATGCATGCTTCCTCCCATCAACAAGCAACTCTCAGGTGCCAGCAGTGTCTGAGAACTCAACTCAGTTCCGACACTCTCTACCCAGAGAGAGAATCAGACTGCACAGGTGAAGGGCTCAGTCCCTCAAGACTGCTGTCCCCTTCAGATGCCAGTCACGAGTCTACATTGTTACCTGTACTTCTGACTGACAGGCTATCAATCAGAGGTTCCCATGACCTCAGTTTCGATTAACTTGCTAGAATAACTCACAAAACTCAGGAAATCTGTTTGCTTACTAGATTACCTATTTCATCTTAAAAGGACAGTAAAGAGCAGGAATCAATAGCCAGATGAAGAGATCAATAGAGCAAGGTCTCAAACAAACGAGCATCTGTCCTCGTGGAGCTTGGGACCGGGCAGAGCGGCATGCAGAGGCATCCTGGTCCCCTGATGTGGAAGCTCTCCTAAAAAGGGACCAAGACACTTTCCTCTGCAGTTTTTATGGCGGTTTCATTACATATTCATGATTGATTAAATCCTTGGCCAATGGTGATTGATTCAACGTCCAGCTCTTCTTTCTTCCCTGTAAATTAAAGGAAGGACTGAAAATCGCAACCCTCTCATTTCTGCTGGTTCTTGCAGCAACCAACCTCACTCCTTAAGTGCTTCTAAAAGTCATGGCATTCACGCAACAAAAGACACCTTGTCACTGTTAACACTTAGGAAATCCAAGGGTTTGGGGAGCTGTGAGCCAGAAACTGTGAACAAAGACCAAACATATATGAGAAATGAACTTTGGTCCTCTAAAATGACCAAACAAATATTTTTTACAAATCACAGCATTACAGAGAGCATGTAAGAAGTAGAATCAACAATACTTGGTGACTGACTGGATGAAGACATTGAAGAGAGTAGTCACGATTCTTCCCAACTTTCTAACTTGGGTAACTGGGAGATTGTGGTGTCAGTCATCAAGGCAAGAGGAATACTAATGAAGAACATATATTTGGTGAGAGCGTGGGGTTATAAATACAAAGAGATCCATTTGAACACATATCAAACTTCACATTCACACTGGACATCCCAGTGAATTTTAGGACAGGCAATTTATATATAAAAGGGCATGAAAAGGAAGATATGAGTTAGAAATACAGATGTAAGAAGCAACAGCATATAAATGATAATTAAAGCCATGAGAATGAATATGATTTGCCATGGTCAATAAATACTGTGAGAAAAGAAGACGATAAAATCTTGAGGAACCTAAAATTTAAGAAAAAGAGAACTGGCCCTACTAAGCCAACTGAGACAAAGAACTAGAAGAATTGTTTGTGATATCAAAAGACTAAAGTAATCAAATGTGTATCAATATGGGGCTGGTTAAATCAATCATGACACTCTCTACAGTAGAATTCTTTGCATCTATAAAAAACGGAATGAGTAAGTGCTTTTGCTAACAATAGAAAATATGTCCTAAATATACATATGTTTTTGTTTTGTTAAAAAAAGCAAATTGTAAAATAGTGCATGTAATGTTGCTACCCTTTAACTGAAATGGGGGGAAATGCATACACATGATTGTATAGTTGCTGGCATATTCACAGAATACCTCTGGAAAGATGTACAAGAAATTTGTAACCTAGAGGAAAGATAGTGGGGAACCTAGTAAGTAGGAGATTGAAGATCCAGGGCAGAATTTCAACCCAAAGGCCCAAATATCATATAAGCTACCAACTATAGGCCAGTTGCAAAGATGGAAGCATCAGAACCTGATGCTATTAAATATTTAAACTATTAATACAAAAATAATTCTCCTTATTTAGATCTCATGATTGTCTAGCAACATTCTGAAACTTTTCCCACAGAAAGAGAATTCATTCTGTATATTGCTGAAATTGATGTGACAATCATATATTTTTATTCAAGTTAATCATTGGCATTCTACTATGGCTTTCAACACCTATCTCTTGTGTGTTTTGTGAACTTGAGGCAATACCCATGGGTTCAATCAGTTGATCACGGAGAGATTCTGAGTCTACAGAGCTAAGAACTAAATCCTAGGCTCGGGTAACTAACCAAGGTATATTCTACCTTATTAAGTTTCTTGACAGTGATTTGTCTCTCCTGGCCACACTTCAACAGCACTATGATATAAAATTCAAATTTTCAGAAAACAAATTTGTTTGCAATACTCCTCATCTTATCTTTATGGTATATATTCCATTGACAAATGGAATTGGAAATGGAAGTGGTCAAAACAAGAGATAGCAAGGGTGAACGTCGACATTCTAGGAATCAGCGAACTAAAATGGACTGGAATGGGTGAATTTAATTCAGATGACCATTATATCTACTACTGCAGGCAGGAATCCCTTAGAAGAAATGGAGTAGCCATCATGGTCAACCAAAGAGTCCAAAATGCAGTACTTGGATGCAATCTCAAAAACGACAGAATGATCTCTGTTCGTCTCCAAGGCAAACCATTCAAAATCACAGTTATCCAAGTCTATGCCCCAACCAGTAACTGAAGAAACTGAAGTTGAATGGTTTTATGAAGACCTACAAAACCTTTTAGAACTCACACCCCAAAAAGATGTCCTTTTCATTATGGGGGACTGGAATGCAAAAGTAGGAAGTCAAGAAACACCTGGAGTAACAGGCAAATTTGGCCTTGGAATACAGAATGAAGCAGGGCAAAGACTAATAGAGTTTTGCCAAGAAAATGCACTGGTCATAGCAAACACCCTCTTCCAACAACACAAGAGAAGACTCTACACATGGACATCACCAGATGGTCAACACCGAAAGCAGATTGATTCTCTTCTTTGCAGCCAAAGATGGAGAAGCTCTATACAGTCAACAAAAATAAGACCAGGAGCTGACTGTGGCTCAGATCATGAACTCCTTATTACCAAATTCAGACTCAAATTGAAGAAACTAGGGAAAACCGCTAGACCATTCAGGTATGACCTAAATCAAATCCCTTATGATCATACAGTGGAAGTGAGAAATAGATTTAAGTGCCTAGATCTGATAGATAGAGTGCCTGATGAACTATGGAATTAGGCTCCTGACATTGTACAGGAGACAGGAATCAAGACCATCCCCATGGAAAAGAAATGCAAAAAAGCAAAATGGCTGTCTGGAGAAGCCTTACAAATAGCTGTGAAAAGAAGAGAGGCTAAAAGCAAAGGAGAAAAGGAAAGATATAAGCATCTGAATGCAGAGTTCCAAAGAACAGCAAGAAGAGATAAGAAAGCCTTCTTCAGAGATCAGTGCAAAGACATTGAGGAAAACAACAGAATGGGAAAGACTGGAGATCTCTTCAAGAAAATTAGAGATACCGAGGGAACATTTCATGCAAAGATGGGCTCGATAAAGGACAGAAATGGTCTGGACCTAACAGAAGCAGAAGATATTAAGAAGAGGTGGCAAGAATACACGGAAGAACTGTACAAAAAAGATCTTCATGACCCAGATAATCATGATGATGTGATCACTAATCTAGAGCCAGACATCTTGGAATGTGAAGTCAAGTGGGCCTTAGAAAGCATCACTATGAACAAAGCTAGTGGAGGTGATGGAATTCCAGTTGAGCTGTTTCAAATCCGGAAAGATGATGCTGTGAAAGTGCTGCACTCAATAGGCCAGCAAATCTGGAAAACTCAGCAGTGGCCACAGGACTGGAAAAGGTCAGTTTTCATTCCAATTCCAAAGAAAGGCAATGCAAAAGAATGCTCAAACTACTGCACAATTGCACTCATCTCACATTCTAGTAAAGTAATGCTCAAAATTCTCCAACCCAGGCTTCAGCAATATGCGAACTGTGAACTCCCTGATGTTCAAGCTGGTTTTAGAAAAGGCAGAGGAACCAACATCAACATCTGCTGGATCATGGAAAAAGCAAGAGAGTTCCAGAAAAACATCTATTTCTGCTTTATTGACTATGCCAAAGCCTTTGACTGTGTAGATCACAATAAACTGTGGAAAATTCTGAAAGAGATGGGAATACCAGACCACCTAACCTGCCTCTTGAGAAATCTGTTTGCAGGTCAGGAAGCAACAGTTAGAACTGGACATGGAACAACAGACTGGTTCCAAATAGGAAAAGGAGTACGTCAAGGCTGTATATTGTCACCCTGCTTATTTAACTTATATGCAGAGTACCTCATGAGAAATGCTGGGCTGGAAGAAATAGAAGCTGGAATCAAGATTGCCGGGAGGAATATCAATAACCTCAGATATGCAGATGACACCACCCTTATGGCAGAAAGTGAAGAGGAACTAAAAAGCCTCTTGATGAAAGTGAAAGAGGAGAGTGATAAAGTTGGCTTAAAGCTCAGCATTCAGAAAACGAAGATCATGGCATCCGGTCCCATCACTTCATGGGAAATAGATGGGGAAACAGTAGAAACGGTGTCAGACTTTATTTTTTGGGCTCCAAAATCACTGCAGATGATGACTTCAGCCATGAAATTAAAAGACACTTACTCCTTGGAAGAAAAGTTATGACCAACCTAGATAGTATATTCAAAAGCAGAGACATTACTTTGCCAACTAAGGTCCATCTAGTCAAGGCTATGGTTTTTCCTGTGGTCATGTATGGATGTGAGAGTTGGACTGTGAAGAAGGCTGAGCACCAAAGAATAGATGCTTTTGAACTGTGGTGTTGGAGAAGACTCTTGAGAGTCCCTTGGACTGCAAGGAGATCCAACCAGTCCATTCTGAAGGAGATCAGCCCTGGGATTTCTTTGGAAGGAATGATGCTAAAGCTGAAGCTCCAATACTTTGGCCACCTCATGCGAAGAGTTGACTCATTGGAAAAGACTCTGATGCTGGGAGGGATTGGGGGCAGGAGGAGAAGGGGACAACAGAGGATGAGATGGCTGGATGGCATCACGGACTCGATGGACGTGAGTCTGAGTGAACTCTGGGAGATGGTGATGGACAGGGAGGCCTGGCGTGCTGCGATTCGTGGGGTCACAAAGAGTCAGACATGACTGAGCGACTGAACTGAACTAAACTGATACCAAATTTACCAATCTACCCATAAATTCCATATGACTGTGGCCTCCAACCTCTCCCAGCAGCATCCATGCCCCTCCCCAATCAAAGTTCACCAGTACCATTCATCAAAATGTTTCTTCCTACCATAAACAAAAATCACATCATTTAAGTAGATTACACTTGCCAGAATTCACTACCAAACCATAAACTTCTAAGGGAAAGATGCCTTATTCCTCTTTGTATTCCTAAAAGATAATACAATACCTTGTACATCATAGACATTCAACACATTCACACTGAATTAGATTGAATTTCCTGCTAATATATTACCTGCCCAGATAAGGTAATTACTTAACCACTTAAATCAAAGGTCCTTACAGGATTCTCTTTCAAGTGTGACCTCTAATTTCTAAGGGAGATATTTTTGCCTAGGGGCCTTTTGACACCCTTCAAATGTAATCATAGGTGAAGCTATTTAACCTACTTATGAAATCTGTTCAGATAATACACTGTTATCTAGCAAGGTCAGAAAGTGGGTTTTCTCTTCCAGTTAATAGAGACTCTCAACATACATGAAATAAAGAATGATATTTTCTAAATTAGAATTTGATTTTTAAAATATATTACTGTAAGATGATGCCAAGTAAGATGTAAATTTTCTCTGAAACTGTAAGAAGGTGTTTGCAAACACTACATAGAGAAACCAGGCATGGGGAAAGCAGACCCAGGTAGCTAAGTAAGCCAGGTTCAGCCCCTCAACCACAGCAATCCACACAAGCAGCAAAGAGCTCTACTTTTTTTGCCTAAAATGGTGGTTTCATATACGTATTCATTTTTAAAAGGCTTCCACAAATTAATTTTTAGTTTGAAAACTCATTTGTTTAAAATAAGACAGTAATTTCATGCTTCCTCAGATCATGATCGTCACTGTTTCTCCACTGTATCTGCACCAAAGTAATGGAGAAAAGGAGTGACTAGCATGTTTGCTGAAAACTCATTACATACATGTAGCAGGCAGTGGCACCCCACTCCAGTGCTCCTGCCTGGAAAATCCCATGGATGGAGTCCATGGGGTCGCTAAGAGTCAGACATGACTGAGCAACTTCACTTTCACTTTTCACTTTCAGGCATTGGAGAAGGAAACGGCAACCCACTCCAGTGTTCTTGCCTGGAGAATCCCAGGGACAGGGGAGTCTGGCAGGCTGCCGTCTATGGGGTTGCACAGAGTCGGACACGACTGAAGCGACTTAGCAGCAGCAGCATTACATACAATGTGATTCTTTTATGGTAGTTAGTAATCCCACTTTCTTTTACCTCCTTTCATAGTGGTGACTATGATGGAGAAAACATGTAAACACTCTACAGGCTTTATTTTCTTGGGCTCCCATGTCATTGCAGATGGTGACTGTAGTCATGAAATTAAAAGATGCCTGCTGCTTGGAAGAAAGGTTATGATAAACCTAGACAGCGTATTAAAAAGCAGTCATCACTCTTCCTACAAAGGTCCATCTAGTCAAAGCTGTGGTTTTTCCAGTAGTCATGTATGGACATGAGTACTGGACCGTGAAGAAGGCTGAACACTGAAGAATTCATACTTTTGAACCATGGTGTTGGAGAAGACTCTTGAGAGTCCCTTGGACTGCAAGGAGATCAAACCAGTCAATTCTAAAGGAAATCAACCCTGAATATTCATTGAAAGGACTGATGCTGAAGTTGAAGCTCCAGTACTTTGGCCACCTGATGGGAAGGGTCAACTTATTGGAAAAGACCCTGATGCTGGGGAATATTGAGGGCAGAAAGAGAAGGGGGTAATGGAGGATGAGATAGTTGGATGGCATCATTGACTCAATGGACATGAGTTTGAGCAAACTCTGGAAGATAGTGAAGGACAGAGAAGTCTGGCATGCTGTAGTCCATGGGGTCGCAGAGAGTAGGACATGACTGAGCAACTGAACAACAACAGCAATAGCAATAGCAGTTACGATGTATTCTGGATCATTTATGTTACTCTTCTGTCTTCTAACTGACATCAAAATATAAATAACATTCACAGTATTCTGTAGAACACAGAACCTGGAAAGATCCCCTCCATAGTCTAAACTTATGAAAGGGTAATCCTCCAGCAAAAAAAAATCTCAGGGCAGAGTAATTTCTAAGTATTCAAAGCCACTTCTCTTTTGCCAGAAAAATGGAAACTCCAGGTCTATAAGTATTGAATAATATACCTTTTTTATCTTATTCA
The DNA here is from genome assembly GCF_032405125.1 of Capricornis sumatraensis. Classification (NCBI taxonomy): domain Eukaryota; kingdom Metazoa; phylum Chordata; class Mammalia; order Artiodactyla; family Bovidae; genus Capricornis; species Capricornis sumatraensis. Next base: position 194,373,275 of record NC_091069.1, on the reverse strand, counting down.
AATAGATCTAACTCTAGAGAACTAACTGCAAACCTTAAGATGTAAAAGGTTACCTTTTTTTTATTGTGCCCTGCATCATGTGGGATCCTTGTTCCCTGACCAGGGATCAAACCTGGGCTCCCTGCATTGGAAGCGCAGAATCTTACCCACTGGACCACCAGGGAAGTCCGAAGTCTACATTTTTATGTATGAAAAGAAGTCCAATCACTTCTCACTGGAGATGAAGAAAATACCAGCATACTAAAGCAGAGAATGAAAGAGGAGCCATCACTTGGGAAAAGATGACAGTGACCTGTGGAAGGAGGCAGAGGAGATTTAACAAGTCAGATCAGTTCTATCTTAACTACCAAGATTCCTAAATTAATCTAGACACATATTTCTGAACTCATCCTCAGTGGGATTTCATCTCTGCTCCCCTTTATTTTCACTTGATTGGGACATTATTGTCAGAACATAATAGTCTCATCTGACAAACTATGTTTTAATTATGTCATCATACACTGTTGGAAAAGATTTGCTACTCTGCTTTAGTCACATTGAAATAACTGCCAGTAGTATTTAATACACTAAATATTTCAAATCAAAACCTTACCCAAATAATCCTTATGCAGCCAGGGAGAGAGGACCATCTCCAAACCATGCTGTGCATATATCAAATATCTTGATAGAGTAATAATGGCCTATTAATCAGAGCACAGGTTAAATGGGCCACCACCTGCTCTACAGCAACATTAGTATTCTGATAAACTCTTTAAAGAAAGAGAAATGTCACTACCATCCCACATGAGCTCGAGCTTTCAGAATGAAAGACACTAGGTCAGTTTTCATCTATTTCCGTACAGTAATAACAGTCACAGATTTAAACAACTTGAATCTAAACCTAAATACTAAAATAAATCATGGGCTCCCACCATTAAAATATTCAGTCCTGTTTTTTAAAAATCAAATCTTTGAATGTTTACATCAGCTAGACAGTGTACAGTTCACTGACTGTGCCTTACTGTGAACATACAGTCAACTATGATCAGTTTTAATCTTTAAAATTTCTCCTAAGAGAAGATTTTTAGGTCCTTGAATGCTAATGGGAAAGACATTATACTTAACACACATGGTATTAACAACATTTAAGAACTTTCTTTATAGCTGTAATAAAGAAACTAATAATTTATTGTTGTAAAAGACTAATTCATGTCTTCAGCTGTGAACATGAACGCACAGCATCCCTTCATCCATACAAATGATTCTATCTGGATATCTGTGCGGCAACTAATTCATCAAAAGGTTAAATGGGTTTAAACTTTCAAAAGAAGGATATAGATTTACTCCCTGCATACCTCCTTGATGTTTTAATTATTATTTATACTTATTCAGCAGTATGTATTTAGTGAGACTGAGAATTCAGAATTAGGAGCTATGATCTGAAATCTAAAGTTTCTGGATCTGCTTAAAAGTCATCGAATTCCAAATCTGGAGGAAATTCAAGTCTAACTACCTCACTTTAAAGGCACGCACACACACACACACACACGTGTGTGTGTGCATGCTCACTCAGTCATGTCTGACTCTTCACAACCCCATAGGCTATAGCCCTCCAGGCTCCGCTATGCTTGGCATTTCCCAAGCAAGAATACTGGAGTGGGTTGTCATTTCCTTCTCCAGGGGATCTTCCCAATCCAGGGATCAAACTGACATCTCTTGCATCTCCTGAATTGCCACCTGGGATGCCTAAATCAGGGAATTAACTGATTTTCCCAATATCCTACAGCCAGCAAGTTCAGTGAGGAACTGAACCCAGGCCTTCTAGCTTTTTCCACTAAGGGAAATAAATTCCTTAATATATGCAGATAACAAAACTATCTCCAAAATTCTTTCTAGTCTAACTTCCTAGGCTCTCTGGATAGAGGTTAAAATCTAGATGGTTCACAATCCTACCAAACACAATTAGGCTTCCACTTTCTGAGTGGAACTGAGAGCAACACTCTATCAATCGGAGTTCTTGATTGAAAATAACAAAAGACTTTTGGCTGATTTAAGAAGGAAAACAATTTTTTAAGGCTTTCTGGGTATTTTCTAGAATCACTAGTAAAATGTGGAGAAACAGGCTAGGAAAATCGACAGAAACAAGGGAAGTCTGACAGCAGCCAAGACCAAAACAAAAATGAGGTACTAGACCAGACTGGTGGGGACAACACCACAGCAACGCCTACACTCTGGACCTGTGTGTTTCTGCCCCTGCTGCCATCACCCTAGACTGGATTCTCTGCTGGCCTTGGTTATTCGCTTCAAGAACCCAAAAATAGTGAAAGTGAGGCCCTAGCTATGTGACTGGTTGAAGAACACACATCTGGTCTTTTCAGTTTCTACCATGGAGCTTTGCCACAGGAATTCCCTATATATTGGAAGGGGTCAGGCTTCCCAGGTGGTGCTAGTGGTAAAGAACCTGCCTGCCAAAGCAGGAGACCTAACATAAGCAAGTTCGATTCCTGGGTCAGGAAGATCCCCTGGAGGAGGGCATGGCAACCCACTACAGTATTCTTGCCTGGAGAATCCCATGTATAGAGAAACCTGATGGGCAACAGTCCATAGGGACATGACTGAAGCGACTTAGCACACAGAGCATGCACAGGAAGGGGTCAGGAAAGCTAACCAGCTAGCTAGACAGATTGATAGTCACAAGTAAACTCTTGTTTACAACAAGGGATGTATTTGAGAAACTTAGAGAAACACATCCAAGTCTACAAAAATTAAGGCCCTCTAAAAGTGACCGAAAATGATCACTACACAATATTCCAACTAATCTCAAGAATTTAATAATAGTGTAGAGCCAACTTTAGCATTGCTTTCATATCCTTCTCTTTGTGACCCCATGGACTGCAGCACACTTCACTGTCTCCTGGAGTCTGCTCAAACTCATGTCCATTGAGTCAGTGATGCTATCCAACCATCTCGTCCTCTGTCATCCCCTTCTTCTCTTGTCCTCAATCTTTCCCAGCATCAGGGTCTTCCCCATGAGTCAGCTCTTCCCACCAGGTAGACAAATTATTGGAGCTTCAGCTTCAACATCAGTCCTTCCAATGAATATTCAGGGATGATTTCCTATAGGATTGACTGGTTTGATCTTGTAGTCCAAGGGACTCTCAAGAATCATCTCCAGCACCACTTTAGCATGGTACATATAATATATCTAGGAGGATCCATATTATAACATTTATACTATTATCTTTGGTAAGAAATGATTAATTTTGACAAATTTGCTCTTAACTAGAGCTTTTAAATTTTTCTGCCACTTGTATGCACTTATGTACATTATGTATATAACAACTTCTTACCAAAATAATAATTCTAATTCTACTGATAATTTTAAATGATTCCAGAGGCTTAAACAACATATGACACTTTCTAAGAAAACACATATAGCTTTTTAAAACATAAACAAAAAAAAAAAAACCTTTTAAATGCTAATTTTATTTTTGCAGTTGATTTAGAAACAAAGATTCACATTTTTCTACCAATAGTTTCTTTAAAGAGTGGAATCTTTCAAATTACTTTTAAAGGAAGGGGACATGGTTCTGGTTAAGAGGGGATTTTGCCTGTCAAAACACCCTATATTCCTCTCTTTACTTCATACATTTCCTTTCCTGGCAAGCTTTATGGCCCTCAATTGCAGTTGTTTATAATTTTCTACTGCTCTTTCTCTTGGAGGGTTAATATATAACATTTGGATTTTTTGGCACTCTTTCTTTCCCTTCCCCAAATACCCAACCCTCTACCCCTTAATTTTGGTAGTCAATTTTGTGCCCAGTCACTATTTATAGCTGGAAATAATCCCAGATTTGGGCAGCTGGTCTGGTTTGGAGATCTATAATCTCATTTAGTTTTACTACTTATGACTCTAGGCCATAAACACTAAGAGAATGTATGTGAACTAAGACGTTTAATAAGCATGAAGCATACATGTACAAGGGGCTTTCCTGCAGCTCAGACAGTAAAGAATCTGCCTGCTATGCAGGAGACCCAGGTTTGATCCCTAGGTTGGGAAGATCCCCCGGAAAAGGGAATGGAAACCCACTCCAGTATTCTTGCCTGAGAATCCCATGGACAGAGAAGCCTGGCAGGCTACAGTCCATGGGGTTGCAAAGAGTTGGACATGACTGAGCGACTGACACATTTACTTTCACTTTTCATACCTGTACAAACAGGGGTCCTCTACTGTAAAGTTTGTACATCATCCTTCAAGGAAGAAAGGACTTGCACTACAGCTAAGGATATCTCTGGCACTTTTTTCTGCAGAGGCAAAGCTTCCATTCCAGGCAGGTAGGCTCCTAGCATCCAGTGAGCAGTCCACGCTGTTTCCTATTGTTTCTTTCACTTGGATCATCCTCTTTCTAAACCTCTCCACCAGCCGAAGGCTAACACATTGTTCAACGACCAGTTCAAATTCTGCCTTTTCCCTGAGGGATATACATATGTGTAGCTAAAAATGAAAAGGGGCAATACAAACCTTAAAGACAGAAATAAATAATAATCATAGGTACCACTGTTATCAAGTACCAGATTTGCTCTTCACATCACACCAGTCTTATAAGCATGGATTAATTATAGCTGCTATGTTACAGACACTGTGACCATTTTCTGCCCTTAGAGAATTTTTAGCCTGATGAAATCAACTTTGTGCAAAATATAATTCAACACAAGGCGCTAAGAAAGAATTTGCCTAGAGAATAAGAGTTTATTATAGACTGGGTTTATTATAGTTTATTATAAACTGGAAGCAAGATGGTGGAGTAGAAGGACATGTGCTTATCTTCTCCTGCAAGAACTCCAAAATTACAACTCACTGCTGAACAACCATCGACAGGAGCATGTTGGATCCCACCAAAAAAAATATACCCCACATCCAAGGGCAAAGGAGAAGCAAGATGGTAGGAGGGGAAAAATCATGTTTAGAATCAAACCCCATACCCGCCAGAGATGCTCAGAGGACACAAACAAAACCTTGTGTGCACCAGGAGACTCCACAGAGACTGAGCAAGTCCTGCCTTTGAGTGTATGAATGTCTCCTACAGAGGTACAGGTCAACAGTGGCCAGCCACAGGGGCCCTGGGTGCAGCAGACCTGGGTATGGCATAAGCCCTCTTGGAGGAGGTCACCATTAACCCCACTATAGTGCCACCAGAACTTACAGGACTGGGAAAACAGACTCTTGCAGGGCACAAACAAAACCTTGTTCACATCAGGACCCAGGAGAAAGGAGCATTGACCCCACAAGAGACTGACCCAGCCTTCCCTGTGAGTATACAGGAGTTTCCAGCAGAGTCATGGGTCAGCAGTGGCCTGGTGCAGGGTCGGGGGCACTGAGTGGGGCAGTGCATGCATGGGACATTTTGAAGGAGGTCACCATTATCTTCATTACCTCCACCATAGTATGGCCTCATGTCAAACAACAGGGAGGGAACACAGCCCTGCCCATCAACAGAAAATTGGACTAACGATTTACTGAGCATGGCCCTGCCCAACAGAACAAGACCCTTTCCCCCTCAGAAGTCTTCTCATCAGGAAGCTTCCATAAGCCTCTTATCCTTGTCCATCAGAGGGTGAATAGAATGAAAACCACAATCACAGAAAACCAGCCAAATTGATCATATGGACCACAGCCTTGTCTAACTCAATGAAACCATGAGCCATGCTGTGTAGGGCCACGCAAGATGGACGGGTCATGGTGGAGAGTTCTGACAAAAACGTGGTCCACTGGAGAAGGGAATGGCAAACCACTTCAGTATTCTTGCCTTGAGAACTCCATGAACAATATGAAAAGGCAAAAAGATAAGACACTGAAAGATGAATCCCCAGATCAGTAGGTGCCCAATGTGCTACTGGAGAAGAGTGGAGAAATAACTCCAGAATAAACAAAGAGACGGAGCCAAAGCAAAAACAACACCCAGTTGTGGATGTCACTGGTGATGGAAGTAAAGTCCGATGCTGTAAGAATAGTATTGCATAGGAACCTGGAATGTTAGGTCCGTGAATCAAGGTAAAGTGGAAGTGGTCAAACAGGAGATGGCAAGAATAAACACTGACATTTTAGGAATCAGTGAACTAAAATGGACTGGAATGAGTGAATTTAACTCAGATGACCATTATATCTACTACTGTGGACAAGAATCCCTTAGAAGAAAGAGAGTAACCCTCATAGTTAGCAAAAGAGTCCAAAATGCAGGAGTTGGATGCAGTCTCAAAAATGACAGAATGATCTGTTAGTTTCCAAGGCAAACCATTGAATATCACAGTAATCCAAGTCGATGCCCCAATCAATAATGCTGAAGAAGTTGAAGTTGAATGGTTCTATGATGACCTACAAGGCCTTCTAGAACTAACACCAAAAAAAGATGTCCTCTTCATTATAGGGGACTGGAATGCAAAAGTAGGAAGTCAAGAGATACCTGAAGTAAAAGGCAAACTTAGCCTTTGAAGCAGGGCAAAGGCTAATAGAGTTTTGCAAAAAGAATGCACTGATCATAGCAAACATCCTCTTCCAACAACACAAGAGAAGACTCTACACATGGACATCATCAGATGGTCAATACTAAAATCAGATTGATTATATTCTTTGCAGCCAAAGATGGAGAAGCTCTATACAGTCAGTAAAAAGACCAGGAGCCGACTGTGGCTCAGATCATGAACTCCTTATTGCCAAATTCAGATTTACATAGAAGAAAGTAGGAAAACCACTAGACCATTCAGGTATGACCTAAATCAAATCCCTTATGACTACACAGTGGAAGTGACAAATAGATTCAAGGGATTAGATCTGATAAACAGAGTGCCTGAAGAACTATGGACGGAGGTTCGTGACATTGTACAGGAGACAGTGATCAAGATCATCCCCAAGAAAAAGAAATGCAAAAAGGCCAAATGGTTTTCTAAGGAGGGCTTACAAATAGCTGTGAAAAAAAGAGAAGCAAAAGGCGAAGGAGAAAAGGAAAGATATACCCAATTGAATGCAGAGTTCCAAAGAATAGCAAGGAGAGATAAGAAAGCCTTCCTCAGTGATCAATGCAAAGAAATAGAGGAAAACAATAGGATGGGAAAGACTAGAGATCACTTCAAGAAAAGCAGAGATAACAAGGGAACATTTCATGCAAATATGAGCTCAATAAAGGACAGAAATGGTATGCACCTGACAGAAGCAGAAGATATTAAGAGGTGGCAAGAATACACAGGAGAACTGTACCAAAAAGATCTTTATGACCCAGTTAATCACGATGCTGTGATCACTCACCTAGAGCCAGACATCCTGGAATGTGAAGTCAAGTGGGCCTTAGGAAGCATCACTACAAACAAAGCTAGTGGAGGTGATAGAATTCCAGTTGAGCTATTTCAAATCCTGGAAGATGATGCTGTGAAAGTGCTGCACTCAATAGGCCAGCAAATCTGGAAAACTCAGCAGTGGCCACAGGACTGGGAAAGGTCAGTTTTCATTCCAATCCCAAAGAAAGGCAATAGCAAAGAATGCTCAAACTACTACACAATTGCACTCATTTCACACGCTAGCAAAGTAGCTCAAAATTATCCAAGCCAGGCTTCAACAGTACGTGAACCGAGAACTTCCAGATGTTCAAGGTGGATTTACAAAAGACAGAGGAGCCAGAGAACAAATCGCCAACATCTGTTGGATCATCGAAAAAGCAAGAAAGTTCCAGGAAAACATCTATTTCTGCTTTATTGACCATGCCAATGTCTTTGACTGTGTGGATCACCACAAACTGTGGAAAATTCTTCAAGAGATGAGAATACCAGACCACCTTACCTGCCTCCTGAGAAATCTGTATGCAGGTCAAGAACCAACAGCTAGAACTGGACATGTAACAAATCAGGTTGGACAAAGACTGGTTCCAAATCTGGAAAGGAGTATGTCAAAGCTGTATATTGTCACCCTGCTTATTTAACTTTTATGCAGAGTACATCATGAGAAATGCCAGGCTGGGTGAAGCACAATTTGGAATCAAGATTTCCAGGAGAAATATCAATAACCTCAGATAAGCAGATGACACCACCCTTATGGCAGAAAGTGAAGAAGAACTAAAGAGCCTCCTGATGAAAGTGAAAGAAAGAGAGTAAAAAAGTTGGTTTAAAGCTCAACATTCAGAAAACTAAGATCATGGCATCTGGTCCCATTCCTTCATGGCAAATAGATGGGGAAACAATGGAAACAGTGAAAGACTTTATTTTCTTGGACTCCAAAATCACTGCAGATGGTGACTGCAGCCATGAAATTAAAAAACCCTTGCTCCCTGGAAGACAAGCTATGACCAACCTAGACAGCATATTAAAAAGCAGAGACATTACTTTGCAAACAAAGGTCTGTCTAGTCAAAGCTATGGTTTTTCCAGTAGTCATGTATGGATGTGAGAGCTGGGCTATAAAGAAAGCTGGGTGCCAAAAAATTGATGCTTTTGAACTGTGGTATTTGAAAAGACTTTTGAGAGTGCCTTGAACTGCAAGGAGATCCAACGAGTCCATCCTAAAGGAAATCAGTCCTGAATATTCATTGGAAGGACTGATGCTGAAGCTGAAGCTCCAATACTTTGGCCACCTGTTGGGAAGAACTGACTCACTGGAAAAGACCCTGATGCTGGGAAAGATTGAAGGCAGAAGGAGAAGGGGACGACAAAGTATGAGATGGTTGTATGGCATCACTGACTCAATGGACATGAGTTGAAGTAACCTCTGGGAGTTGCTGATGGACTGGAAAGCCTTGTGTGCTGCAGTCCATGGGGTCACAAAGAGTCGGACACAACTGAGTGACTGAACTAACGAATAAACTGGATTGGGGGGAAAACTCCTGCAAGGATGCCCATTTTACAAATAAGAAAACTGAAGTCCTCAGAGGCCAAATATCACAACCACAAATTAATAATTGGTGGAGCCAGAAATCTGACACAACAGGTCTCTCTGCACCCAACATTTCCCCTCTTTCCATGGTTGGAAGTTAACATATATTCATTGTACAGTTCCAACACGAAGTGTGTTAGTTACCTAGGGTTACTGTAACAAATTACCACAGACTTGATGGCTTATAACCTGGAAATTTATTCTCTCATAGTTCTGAAAACCAGGTATCTAAAATCAAGATGTCAGAAGGATTGATTCCTTAGAGGGAGCATTTATCCCATGCTTCTCTCCTAGGTAGTGGGAGCGACAGGCAATTCTCGGTGCTCCTTGACTTGTAGGGGCATCATTCCTATTTCTGCTTCCATCTTCACATGGCCTTCACGTTTCTCCTTTGTGTCTGTGTATCTTAAATCTCTCCTTTCTCTTATAAGAAAACTAGTCATCGATTTAGGACCCACTCTATCTATCCAGGGCTTCCCTGATAGCTCAGTTAGCAAAGAATCTGCCTGCTATGCAGGGGACCCCAGTTCAATTCCTGGGTCAGGAAGATCAGCTGGAGAAGGGAAAGGCTACCCACTCCAGTATTCTCGGGCTTCCCTTGTGGCTCAGTTGGTAAAGAATCCACCTGCAACGCAGGAGACGTGGGTTCGATCCCTGGGTTGGGAAGATCCCCTGGAGAAGGGAAGGGCTATCCACTCCAGTATTTTGGCCTAGAGAATTCCATGGACTATAGTCCATGGGGTCACAAAGAGTGGGACATGACTCATGGACTTTCACTTCACTTCTATCAATCCAGGATTATCTCATCTCAAGAACCTTAACTTGGACTTCCTGGGTGGTCCAGTGGTTAAGAATCTGCCTACCAATGCAGGGGACATGGGTTCAACTGGCCTGGGAGGATTCCACATGACACAGAGCAACTAAACCCGTTTGCCACAACTACTGAGCCTGTGCTGTAAAGCCTGTGAGCTGCAAGGACTAGAGCCTGTGCTGTGCAACAAGAGAAGCCACCGTGGTAAGAAGACCACACAACACAACTAGAGAGTAGCCCCACCTCGCCACAACTAGAGAAAATCCATGCGCAGCACATAAGACCCCACGCAGCCAAAAACAAATAAATTTTAAAAGAATGTTTTAAAAAAGAACCTTAATTACATCTGAAGAGATCCTATTTGAAATAAGGTTACATTCACAGGTACCTGAGGTTACAACTTGGACTTATCCTTTGTGGGGACCTTATGCAGCTCATTATACAAAGTACATTGTTTACAAGCCTGTTCTAGCTTTTCTTTGTTGGCTGGAGGTCTCAAGTTATTCCAGGGGTTTGTGAAGAATTTTTGAGCATGTGCACAGCCTTTGGCACACAGGCCATCTTCCAGACTACCAGGAATAAGTAGAAGTTTTCCAAGACCCCTTGTGACTGTCTCATTCCCTTTATCTCCCTGGTAAGTTTCTCACCAGCCTGTTGGTTTCTCGTTTATTCCAACTAGGAGCATGACATCAGGCTAGCTGCATTGTTAGCCTTCCCTGTTTATTTGCCATTTCGAACAATAATTGAGGGCATGCGGTTTCCCACTCTCCTCTCCAAACCAATCTGGCCTCCTGTAGTAGCTAAGCTTCTCTTTTTCTTGGCTTGTTCCACCCTGGCCAAACTATCACATGATAGAACTGAAGGAGATAGAATGGAAGTGCATGTATATGCCTACTAAGTCGCTTCAGTTCCCTGTGTTATAAGTCAGCCAGGCTCCTCTGTCTACGGGATCCTCCAGGTAAGAATACTAGAATGGGTTGGCATGCTCTCCTCCAAAGGACCTTCCTGATGTAGGGCTCAAACCCACATCTCTTATGTTTCCTGGATTGGCAGGTGGGTTCTTTACCATTAACACCACCTGGGAAGCCCAGAATGGAAGTAGCCCAGGTTAATACAGCATAGACTCATTGCTTGCACCTGAGGTTCACAGTTCTCGTAAAATAAACACTTTTCAATTTGTTGTATGCCCTAAGTCAATTTCCAGGCCTCTAAATGGTTGTTTGGGTACTGTTATCCAGTTTATCATTGTTTTCTTGGATGGAGATTTGCTATGCTCCTCATTGTCATTCAAATCTCTCTTTTTTTTCATTCCAGTCTCTTGCCATTAACTACAAAAAAAAAGAACCATTGCCACATTGCTGCTGTACCCTCAGTAGTAAAAGGAGAGAAGCAGAGAAGTCTTCAGAAATACACTTTCTGCATCGTAGGGATGGGCTTGGATGGAGTGGAAGTTACAACGATTTAGTTTCTTTTTCCCTGCAAGCATATTTATTGTTTACATTTCTTAATATCTCAATAGTAAAAGGAAGGGTATTATTGCCTAAGCTTACATTTTACAGAATAAAAGGAAGAGTTCAAGATCTAAATAAAGTAATCCATCCATCAAGATGCAAATTGCTACAGCAATTACAGATTACTCTGTATACACACTCAAAACATTCTCATCTATTATCATTGTCCAAGGAACATATCAAGTCATTTTAAATATTTATGAAGGTTTTTTTACTTCATAAATCTATAAACCTATTATTATGAAGTTTCCATAGCTCTTCTTTCTCTGACTAGGAAGCCAAATCATTGAAAACCACTCCTTTTTATAATACAATTCAGTTAAAAGGTGATATCTGTAATCATTCATTATTGACTTTGGAGCTATTAAGATACAAAGTAACTCTACTGTTCCAAAGTAACTATCTGTTCTATTCCTTCACCTGTGCATGCCCATAAACACAACTGCAAGACAGAGTTTATTTCAGAGGCTACAAACTGGTAATTTCTGGCTGAGGTTTTATTTAGTTCTTTATTATATGTTTTTAAATATTTAGCTGATCATTTAAAACATCATATTTCACATAAAATTATGAGTACCTGCTTTAAAGAAAAGGTCTAGTTACCAAACCTAATAATGTCTGCCCTTTTTATAAAGGGCAAGAAATCTCCAATATGTTGCTGTCCCACTTGTCCCTGTAGTTTTCTAACACTGAGAACCAGTCAGCTCCAATCAGTCATTTCACGTGCATTATTTTTCTTGTGGTACAGAAATATTTTTGAAAATGCCTTTATTTAAAATGAGAAGAAAAAATAGAAACTAAGAAGGCTAAAAGGTGTTTTACCCAGTTCTCATCTCTCAATGCCTTCTGTCTAGCCCCATAAGCATTTGAGTTTGCGATCTTCCCTTTTTGTTCCTAGATTAAAACCAAATAACCTCTTATAAAAATAAAAATTCAAAATTGTGGGGTTCTTGCTTATCAGGTTGGCCTATGCCAGAAGGTAGTACAGAAGCTATCCAAAAATCAAAATTGATTGCATAATATAGTGGTTACATGCCTAGATCCTAGAATCAGATTACTTGAGTTCAAATCCTGGCTTTGCCACTACAGATTTTGCGATCTCAGGCAAATTATTTAACGTCTCTGAGATTCAGTTGCCTATAAAATGGAGATAATAAAAGCATCCACCTTGTAAGGTCATCTGAGGGTGAAATTAAGTGCTGAGAACTATGCCTGGTAAGTAGTAAACGCTACATACATGTTTGCTATTATTATTATAGAAAAACCACCACCCCTATAAACACTCCCGTGCTGTTCAGTGTCAATGTGAACAATCATGTTCTATAAAACTAAACCATCTCCAGGATACGTGTAAACATTTTTATGAAATTATATCTACACAATTAAAATTAAATAGAGAACAAAGCAATTATCTAATAAATTGAACTAATGGAGACAGTTCATTTGCCTCGATAATTAAGGTTCTAATTTTTTTAATCTTCCAAAGCAGCTAGTAGAGCTTGGGTCCTGAAATGTCTAAATAGCTATATAAACTCTCCAAATTACTCACTTTTCCTATGTATTCCTAGCTTTTTTTAAGTAGCTTGCTTAAAAATAACAATTATGTCTTCAACAAAAAGTTCCCCTTAACAGTTCTATGAATATTGATGCCCCATCTAACTACAAGTTCCCTGAGCTCTCTACTCTACCTCTGACTTCTTCCTTTATGAAAGGAGATGTTTACACCTCAACTTCCTTCCCATTGTCTCCAAAAACCTCTGCTTGGATGGCTGGAAATGAATAGTAATCCAAGACAAGGAAAGGAAAGAAAATTAAAATATACCTAATTCAAAGGAATATACAAAGCATCATTAAAAATTTTACAAAAATAGACCAAAGACAGCTATTAGATTCAATGCATAATGAAATACATGTGCCATTAAGGTGGTAAGGAGGAAATACATGGCATGAATACCATTGATCAACACTCAGTGAGTCTTAATTATCTATCCTGGAAGCAACCTAGTCACTGAAACACTGCCCAGCAAGACAGGGAGATCCCTGCACTTCAGCCCTACCTGGAATGTGAAAACTGTAGTCCCAGGGAGGACTCATCCTAGGCCATTCTGGTTCCCAAAGGCTCTACTTTCAACACCAGGGTAGTTTATGATGTCTGCTGGAGACTCCCAGGGCAAAATTAGACATTATGTTGGTGGATTTGATCAACCAGTCAAAATAGCTACATCAAAATGTAAAGTTTTGGGTTTTTTTAATTATCAAGTAATGTGTGCTACAAAGACTCCTCATCTTTACTTCAGTCCTGGAGCTCAGGGATAGAGGGTCAGCTTCAAGAATGATACATCTCACATGACAAGGAATTTTTTTCCTTTCAAGAATAATAGTTTTTAAAAAATGCCCCATTTGCATATCAAGCTTCCATAGAAATAGAGAGGATGCTACAAAAAGCCAGTTTCAAATGGGGCCACTGAAGAAGACATTAATAAAACAGTGAACATCAGGTTCTGGCTACATAGTAAGTATTTTAAAAGTCCAGGGGTCAAATCTGGAGCTAACTTTTCCTACCCCATCTTGTCTAGCAGCTCCTCCCTGCTTTCAATCTCACTTTGTCTTCATTAAATTTATTATTTCATAAAACTGAATTAAAGCACTGACAGGTGAAGCAATTTGGACACCTGGAAAAGAGACAAAATATATTTGTTTGCCAAGTGTTCACTTAGAGAATCAAACTACTCAAAACACTATAAACACAAACAAAAAAACTATATATATATATACACACACATGAGCAGAGCAACTTAACAGCCTTTGTATTTTTGGACTCATGTAAGCTTTGGATCAAGCAAGACTGAGGGCAAAGAATAGTGGATGACAAATTTGAAGACTGGGTTATAGCCCAGAACATTTACACAACATACACTGCCTGTGTAACGCTGCACAGAACTCTGCTCCTCTCTGGCATCATTAAGTGAAGTGACCAGATTAGACTGAAAAACTAATCAGCTTTGACTAGAACTTAATACAAAGAATACCAAAGACTTTCAAAACGCTTATTGCCTTGTATTCCATAATGGTATGATTTAAATTATTAGGAAATTCCTGAGCTCTTCAGTTCAGTGGAGTTTGTTAAAACAGGCTTTGTCCAGGGTATCATAAACTGAGCCTTTCAATATACACAGAATGTTCAATAAAGAATCAGTGAATGGATAAGAAAGCTGTGGTACATATACACAATGGAGTATTACTTAGGCATTAAAAAGAATACATTCAAATCAGTTCTAATGAGATGGACAAAACTAGAGCCAATTATACAGACTGAAGTAAGCCAGAAAGAAAAACACCGATATAGTATACTAACACATATATATGGAATTTAGAAAGATGGTAATGAGGACCCTGTATGCGAGACAGCAAAAGAGACACAGATGTGTAGAGCAGACTTTTGGACTCTGAGGGAGAGGGAGAGGGAGAGGGTGGGATGATGTGGGAGAATGGCATGGAAACATGTATCCTATCATGTAAGAAACGAATCACCAGTCTATGTTCGATAGAGGATACAGGATGCTTGGGGCTGGTGCACGGGGATGATCCAGAGAGATGATATGGGGTGGGAGGTGGGAGGGGGGTTCATGTTTGGGAACTCATGTACACCCATGGTGGATTCATGTCAACGTATGGCAAAACCAATACAGTATTGTAAAGTAAAATAAAGTAAAAAAAAAAAAAAAAGGAATCACTTAGTATAAAGTAAAATTAAACATGGAAACTTCCTGGGGTGTAATCTGAGAAAGTAGATGGTATGTTAAAAACTACAAATCTCCCCCAGAAAATAATACACAAATCTGCATTTTGTATATAATTTTAGAAGACTCACTGACCCTTAGAAAGTTCTGGGGAAAACTGGAATCTGAACATGAGAACTTTGGAGGGTATGGAGGAAGGTGACCTACCTGCCATCCCTGGGTTGGGAAGATGCCCTGAATCAGAAGGGAAAGGCTATCCACTACAGTATTCTGGCCTGGAGAATTCCATGGACTGTATAGTCCTTGAAGGAGAGGGCAATGGCACCCCACTCCAGTACTCCTGCCTGGAAAATCCCATGGACGGAGGAGCCTGGTAGGCTGTAGTCCATGGGGTCGCTGAGGGTCGGACACGACTGAGCGACTTCACTTTCACTTTTCACTTTCATGCATTGGAGGAGGAAATGGCAACCCACTCCAGTGTTCTTGCCTGGAGAATCCCAGGGACGGGGGAGCCTGGTGGGCTGCCATCTATGGGGTTGCACAGAGTCGGACACGACTGAAGTGACTTAGCAGCAGTAGCAGTATAGTCCTTGGGGTTGCAAAGAGTCAGACATGATTGAGCGACTTTCACTTTCACAAACCAATGTAGGAGAAGGGTGTTTATGCGATACTTTTCTTAAAATCTAAATGCATTATAATTGCAGCTACTTCAGTGGCTCAGACAGTAAAGAATTTGCCTGCAATGAGGGAGACCCTGGTTCAATCCAGTTTCAATACTGGGTCAGGAAGATTCCCCGAGAAGGGAATGGCTATCCCCTCCAGTATTCTTGCCTGGAGAACTTCATGGACAGAGGAGCCTAGCAGGCTATAGTCCAGGGGGTCGCAAAGAGTTAGATACAATTGAGCAACTAACACTTTCACATTTTCACTATAATATAAAAAGCTTATTATTACTAGTCTTCAGCTAGAAGGCAAATGCAGCATTTTTAGTCACATTAAAGCTTTTGAAAACATTAACAGAATATTTTCATTCATCCCTTCTGAAAAGGAAATGCTGTTCATTTTCATTCAGAGATAGGTTTTCTTTTCATTCTGAAGAAAAAATAAATTCGACAAAAGGCATGATGAGATGCCCTCTTCTGTTTCTAAGCAGTTAGTGCAGGGTTACTGAATCCTAGCAACATGGAGGATTTCATATTAAACTGTGAACACAGCAGGATTTCAAAATACTAAAGTACTCTATTGACCTCCAGCCATTGGAATATCTCCTTATGCAGCAGAAGTTCCTCTTCACCAATTAAAAAGTCCTCATTCCTCTCTGTGTGTCATAGCACACCCTGTTCCTGGCTGAGAAGAAAATAAAATTAACCTTGGGCGGGCGGACTTGTGTCTGATTTCCCTGGGTGAATGAATGAGCTCACCAAATGTATAAATAATGTGCCCAGGTCCCCTAGTTGCTAGGTTTTTTGATATTTATTGCCTAGAGCCTTGAGTACAATTCTAAACTGTTAATGTGTTAAATATTTTCACCAGGGCTTGATTCCGGTTGCTGAAAAACCAATAACATAACAGCAAACCCAGGAGGACAGCCCAAACTTCCTGTTCTTTCTTGGCAAAGCTTTGCTGTGCAACTTGCAAAGTTTGACAAATCATGCAAAGAACCAAATGTAAAAGGACAGTTCCAAGATCCACACCGAGGTGCTTGGAGCATAGTTGTTACACTGCAGCTACTTCTGGGCCGCTGCCAGTAGCATCTGGGCAGGAAGGAAATGCAAATTAAAAGGAAAATTTAGGGCATTTTAGAGCAAAGCCATTTCTCAGCAAAAGCTCAGTGCTAACACTAAAGAATAAAGAAGGCATTATGTAGTTTAAAATTGAAGTGATTGATTCCTTTCCTGGGTTCTTCTAAACTGCTTCTTTCCCTCTTTGCTGGAGGCCCTGAGGGGTTTTGGTAAGGGTGATGGCTGTTCTCATCCTTGGTACTTCATATAACTTCTTTTCATCTCCTTCAACTACAGAAAGGGAATTTGTCCTTATAAAACAGGTGTAACCTTTGCTGAAATCAAAGTTACCTGCCTTTTTTTGTTGTTGTTTTTTAATCATTTTCAAAACTGAACAAATCATTCTAATCTAGAAAATTAGACTTTGGAACCAGAAGTGAATTTTAGACCCATCTTTACTACTTACCAGCCCTTTGAGCTTGAGATTCTTCCACCATAAGATTCAGAAATAGATCTGTTTCCTGTTACACTAGCAAGTGTCTGTTAAGATGAAATGAGATTATATATGGAAATGCACTTAACACTATTCTTTGCCCTTTATATTTATTACCTCATTTAACCCTCAAAGCAGCTTTACAAAGTACAGATAAGAAAACAGAGAGAAATTAAGTGATTTGTCTAAGACCTCCCAGCTACTAATATCAGAATCTCAGACCGTCAGACCCAGGTAGTCTGATTTTAGAGCTCAGACTTCTTACAGCCACACATACTACCCTCCAGGATGGATGTCAAGTGTTGTCATTCATTTGTTCATCAGGGATTTACTGACTGTCTACTATGTGCCACACACTCTTTGTTAATAACTAAAAAAAAAAAAAAAAAGATCAAATCAATGAGGTTTTTTTGTTTTGTTTTATTTTTAGGGCTTCCCTGATGGATCAGACAGTAAAGCGTCTACAGGAGACCCAAGTTTGATCCCTGAGTCAGGAATATTCCTGGAGAAGGAAATGGCATCCCATTCCAGTATTCTCACCTGGAGAATCCCATGGACAGAGGAGCCTTGTGGGCTATGTCCATGGGGCCACAAAGAGTTGGACACAACTGAGCAACTAACACACATTCACACACACTTGCACACACAATGAGATTTTTATTACTTTTCATTTTTACTTTCTTCATCCTACAGGAAATGAATAAAACACAGTGTAAGAAGAAGAAATGACCGCCTCACTGAGACCTTTATTCAAAATAGCCTCATAGAACTTTAAGATGCTACAGTTCAGAGGCAAGGACCCCTCTGTGATGCAGACTCAGTGACTGCAATAAGAGGAGCTGGGGTCGGGGAGGCGACGATGCATAGCAGACATTGTCCCACCCACAGCAGGTGCAGGGGGGAAAGGCCACAAAGAACAAGCAAGCTAAATCAGAATCAGGATTTTCTGCTCACTGAACAGCAGAATCACTAAACAGCAAACCCCAAAACTGGAAACATCTGATCTTGAGCCTACTTCACCCGGCTGCCGTAAGATCCGAGGAGAAAATTCGAGCTGTGAACACACTAGCGGGATGCAAAGTGCTCTACAGTGTTAGATGTATGACCAGGCAACTTGTAATGAGTGACCTCCACCTCAGCAAAACTCCAAAATTTGTAGCTCTATACAGGAGACATGTAGTATTTAATTTTTAAAATTAGGGAAAGGAGATTCAAATCCCAGAATTCACTGATACTTAAAATCATCTAGAAAAAAAAAATTATCATTAGGAAAAGCATAACAAATAGTTTCAATACCCATAAGTCTTTTTTTAAATATAAATTTATTTTAATTGGAGGCTAATTACTTTACAATATTGTATTGGTTTTGCCATACATCAACATGAATCTGCCACAGATATACAGGTATACACGTGTTCCCCATCCCTGAACCCCCTCCCTCCTCCCTCCCCGTACCATCCCTCTGGGTCGTCCCAGTGCACCAGCCCCAAGCATCCTGTATCATGCATCAAACCTGGACTGGAGATTTGTTTCTTATATGATATTATACATGTTTCAATGCCATCTCCCAAATCATCCCGCCCTCTCCCTCTTCCACAGAGTCCAAAAGACTGTTCTATACATCTGTGTCTTTTGCTGTCTCACATACAGGGTTATCATTACCATCTTTCTAAATTCCATATATATGTGTTAGTATATTGTATTGGTGTTTTTCTTTCTGCCTTACTTCACTCTGTACAATAGGCTCGTTTCATCCACCTCATTAGAACTGATTCAAACGTATTCTTTTTAATGGCTGAGTAATACTCCATTGTGTATGTGTACCACAGCTTTCTTATCCATTCATCTGCTGATGGGCATCTAGGTTGCTTCCATGTCCTGGCTATTATAAAGAGTGCTGCAATGAACATTGGGGTACACACCAACACACATAAGTCTTTCTCTTCCAACATAATTAAGAACTTCAAATAAGTTTAACTTCATTAGTCAATCACCTGCCCCTGTAGTAAGTTATTCCTATTATTTACTCTGCTTTTAAGAGAGTGAAAATTTAATGAAACAAGATTATATAGGATTTTGATATTCTGTGAGTGCTAAGTAGCATCAGTCGTGTCAGTCTCTTTGCAACCCTATGGACTGTAGCAGCCCACTAGGCTCCTCTGTCCAAGGGATTCTCCAGGCAAGAATACTGGAGTGGGTTGCCATTTTCTTCCCCAGGGGATCTTCACGACCCAGGGATCGAACCCTCATCTCTTTATGTCTCCTGCATTGGCAGGAGATAACAAATATATGTATTTGGATAACGTCTCTGATACTAGACTAGCACAGAGCTCCTAAAACCCTTGTATTATAATTTCCTAAGTGGTTGGGGTGAGAGGAGTCTTTTGCTATACATCATAAGTCACTTTCAACCCCACCTGAATTTATGAGGTGACTCTCAGTGGACTATTAGATAGTTTCAGGATGCGGTGGTTGCCAGAGTAACCAGTCTGGTTACTAGTTAGAAGGTTGGAACTTTCAGCTCCACCGTTACCTCCAAGACAAAGAGAGGGGCTAGAAATTGAGTTAAACACCAAATGGCCAATGATTTAATCAATCATGCCCACATAATGGAACCTCCACAGAAACCCTAAAAGACAGCATTTAGAGAGCTTTTGGTTTGGTGCATGCATTCTTGTGCCGGAAGGTGGCATACCCTAATTCCTTGGGGAAGGACGCTCCTGCATCCTTTCCAGACTCACACTATGGTACCTCTTCATCCAGCTGTTCATTTGCATCCTTTATAATATCCTTTACAAAAAAAAAACAGTAATACTAATAAAGTGTTTTCCTTAGTCCTGTGAGCTATTATAGCAAATGATTAAACCTGAGGAGGGGTTCAGGGGAGCCTCAGAATTGTAGCCAAGTCACAGAAAAGAGTGGTTTATCTGGGGACCCACTACCTGCTTTTCAAGTGAAGGGCTGTTTTATGGGACTGAGTCCTTAACCTAAGTTCAGTTCAGTTCAGTTCAGTCGCTCAGTCGTGTCAGACTCTTTGCAACCCCATGAATTGCAGCATGCCAGGCCTCCCTGTCCATCACCAACTCCTGGAGTTCACCCAGACTCATGTATATCAAGTCGGTGATCCCATCCAGCCATCTCATCCTCTGGCGTCCCCTTCTCCTCCTGCCCCCAATCCCTCCCAGCATCAGAGTCTTTTCCAATGAGTCAACTCTTCGCATGAGGTGGCCAAGGTACTGGAGTTTCAGCTTTAGCATCATTCCTTCCAAAGAACACCCAGGGCTGATCTCCTTTAGAATGGACTGGTTGGATCTCCTTGCAGTCCAAGGGACTCTCAAGAGTCTTCTCCAACACCACAGTTCAAAAGCATCAATTCTTTGGCACTCAGCTTTCTTCACAGTCCAACTCTCACATCCATACATGACCACTTGAAAAACCATAGCCTTGACTAGACAGACCTTTGTTGGCAAAGTAATGTCTCTGCTTTTGAATATGCTACCTAGGTTGGTCATAACTTTCCTTTCAAGGAGTAAATGTCTTTTAATTTCATGGCTGCAATCACCATCTGCAGTGATTTTGGAGCCCCAAAAAATAAAGTCTGACACTGTTTCCAGTTTCCCCATCTATTTCTCCTGAAGTGATGGGACCAGATGCCATGATCTTCATTTTCTGAATGTTGAGGTTTAAGCCAACTTTTTTTACTCTCCTCTTTCACTTTCACCAAGAGGCTTTTTAGCTCCTCTTCACTTTCTGCCATAAGGGTGGTGTCATCTGCATATCTGAGGTTATTGATATTTCTCCCAGCAATCTTGATTCCAGCTTGTGCTTCTTCCAGCCCAGCATTTCTCATGATGTACTCTGCATATATGTTAAACAAACAGGGTGACAATATACAGCCTTGACATACTCCTTTTCCTATTTGGAACCAGTCTGTTGCTCCATGTCTGGTTTTAACTGTTGCTTCCTGACCTGCATACAGGTTTCTTAAGAGGCAGGTCAGGTGGTCTGATATTCCCATCTCTTTCAGAATTTTCCACAATTTATTGTGATCCACATAATCAAAGGCTTTGGCATAGTCAATAAGGCAGAAATAGATGTTTTTCTGGAACTCTCTTGCTTTTTCCATGATCCAGCGGATGTTGGCAATTTGATCTCTGGTTCCTCTGCCTTTTCTAAAACCAGCTTGACCATCTGGAAGTTCACGGTTCACATATTGCTGAAGCCTGGCTTGAAGAATTTTGAACATTCCTTTGCTAGTGTGTGAGATGAGTGCAATTGTGCGGTAGTTTGAGCATTCTTGGGCATTGCCTTTGGGATTGGAATGAAAACGGACCTTTTCCAGTCCTGGGGCCACTGCTGAGTTTTCCACATTTGCTGGCATAGTGAGTGCAGCACTTTCACAGCATCATCTTTCAGGATTTGAAATAGCTCAACTGGAATTCCATCACCTCCACTAGCTTTTTTCATAGTGATGCTTTCTAAGGCCTACTTGACTTCACATTCCAGGATGTCCGGCTCTAGGTGAGTGATCACACCATCATGATTATCTTAGTCATGAAGATCGTTCTTGTACAGTTCTGTGTATTCTTGCCACTTCTTCTTAATATCTTCTGCTTCTGTTAGGTCCATACCATTTCTGTCCTTTATCGAGCCCATCTTTGCATGAAATGTTCCCTTGGTATCTCTAATTTTCTTGAAGAGATCTCCAGTCTTTCCCATTCTGTTGTTTTCCTCTATTTCTTTGCATTGATTGCTGAGAAAGTCTTTCTTATCTCTCCTTGCTATTCTTTGAAACTCTGCATTCAGATGCTTATATCTTTCCTTTTTTCCTTTGCTTTTCACTTCTCTTCTTTTCACACATATTTGTAATGTCTCCCCTGACAGCCATTTTGCTTTTTTGCATTTCTTTTCCATGGGGATGGTCTTGATCCCTGTCTCCTGTACAATGTCACAAACCTCCATCCATAGTTCATCAGGCACTCTATCTATCAGATATAGTTAAATCTTTTCCTTAAATCTATTTCTCACTTCCACTATATAATCATAAGGGATTTGATTTAGGTCATACCTGAATGGTCTAGCAGTTTTCCCTACTTTCTTCAATGTAAGTCTGAATTTGGCAATAAGGAGTTCATAACCTTAATTAACCCCAAGGGTCTCTAACTCTGGGTAGTTATTGTCTAATTGAATTAAACTGTAGGACAGCCCCATTGGAGTCCACAGAGAACTGGATAATTGCTTGATGTGGAAAACCTAAATATTTGGTATCAGAACCATTGGCAGTAAAAACATAATAGCCAAGGCTTTAGGCATTTCTATCGGAAGCCACAAGTCACCTGCCAGGAAAAAGATTTCTCTACCAAGGTACATGTACACTTTCTTCACTTAGAAATGCCAATTCCTTTTTGAAAATGCTGGCTAAGTATGGGCTCTGTTCTCTCCCATAATCTGCCCTTCTGATAAATATTAAAAGTATTCACTTTTACAGTGCAACTTCCCTCTTTCACTATATTATTTGCCCCATCTTCTAGGACACCTGGAAAGAGGAGGATCCTAGAGCCCATTGTTGTCAGTAAGGTCTCTATCACACCATACACACACACACACACACAAGTGTGGGTGCACATACAGCATCCTGAAAGAATTGGTAATCTTCAAAGACACAAGTGGAATGGATAAGTGAAATGTGAAGTGAAGTGAAAGTCGATCAGTCATGCCCAACTCTTTGCAACCCCATGCATTATAGAGTTCATGGAGTTCTCCAGGCTGGAATACTGGAGTGGGTAACCTTTCCCTTCTCCGGTGATCTTCCCAACCCAGGGATTGAACCCAGGTCTCCTGCATTGTGGGTGGATTCTTTACCAGCTGAGCCACAAGGGAAGCCCATAGAATGGATAAGAGGTTCACTAAGTTCACAGAAGCCAGTCAAGTAGCATAAGGGTAATCCTGAGCCGCTGAGTTCAGACATTTACTCAAAACAACACATTCAAAATCACCTCAGAAAAGTGAAGGAGTAGGCAGAAATAACTACAGCTATTTTTCAAAAGTATGATGAGAAGTGAAAAGTGGGGGTGATTATAAAATGGAGAAGAGTGAGACTTCGTGTCAGTGGTGCTCTTCTGCTGAGTGGGGCTGTCATTTAAGAAGCAGAAGAACTCCAAAAAACATCCACGACACTGTGATGCCTGTAAACTTTTCAAGTTCAGCTTTGGATATATCTTAGGGGTCCAGGAGGATGAGCATATCAGGAGGGCTTTAGGTCTCGTCGGAAAAAGCACCTCAAAAGAGAAAGCAGAGACTCCTCTGGTGGTCCCATGGTTGAGACTCCATGCTTCCAATGAAGAGAGTGGGAGCTCCCTCTCTGGTCAGGGAACTAGGATCGCACATGCCGCACAGCATGGCCAACAGATTGTTTTTAAAAAGGGAGTGAGAAAGCAGTTAATGCACTGGTGACCAAGGGCTAACAAGGGAAGATGTGAATTCTGTAGATTTTTGGAACATACATTCTTCTGAAGGCAGAAGAACCAATTAAATGACATAAGATCACAGATTCTTGGGAAATGTTTTGGAGACATAGAACCTTGGTCCATTCCCCATGATTCTGAAGCCTTTGACTGAATTTTTTTCTTTGTCCGCTGGGATGAAAAGTGAAAGTCACTCAGTTGTATCTGACTCTCTCCAGGCCAGAATACTGAGTGGGTAACCTTTCCCTTCTCCAGGGGATCTTCCCAAGCCAGGGATCGAACCCAGGTCTCCCACATTGCAAGCAGATTCTTTACCAGCTGAGCCACAAGGGAAGCCCATTGAGATGAAATTTGTCTCCATATAACTCACATTTATTGGGCTTTCCAGGTGGTGCTAGTGGTTAAAAAAAAAAAAAAGAGAGAGAGACGCAGGTTCAATTCTTGGGTGGGAAAGATCCCTTGAAGGAGGGCATGGAAACTCACTCCAGTATTCTTGCCTGGAGAATCCCATGGACAGTCCATAGGGTTGCAAAGAGTCAGAAACGACTGAAGCAACTTAGCATGCATGCAACTCACGTTTACTGGTCCTAGGAGTAGTGAGAATGTCTCTGTGACAGTTCTTGAAAAATGAAGGCAGTTACCAATCTCTCCACAAGCCTATTCTGGTCCAAGCTAAATACTTACAGTTCCCTTTGAAATTCTGATTACATGGTTTCTAGGGTATCTTAAAACCCTCAGAGCTGTGTTTTGACATCAAATTTCAGCTATGCCTCAGAATCACCTGGAATGCTTGTTAAGATGAGAAGCCTGCCAGGCCCACTCTGATCCTATGTTCTGATGTAGCCACAATATCTAATATGGGACCTGAATCAGAATGTTTATGTCTCCCTTCCTGATGCAGGTGACCTGAGACCCAAACTAGAGAAACTATGCTTTTATATTCTTGCCACGTTAAACTGTGATGTCACAAACTGGACGTGGCATTCCAAACTCCCACCTACTAATTCAAGGTCCAATGAAACCATTACCTTCTCTGATCTGTTAACACAAGCCTATTGCTAAAGCCCGATCTCTTTTGGATAAAATATTTTGTCAATTCTCTCGTTTGGGAATATAACTACATGGCACATTAACTTTGATGTCTAAGTGAGTATGTTTTATATGACCCAAATCATAACTGTGAAAGTTGTATTTGGATTTTTATTATGATGGTAGCAGATATAATTCAAAAACAATCTTTTAAGTCCTGACCCTGGTCCCGCCTAACAGGGAAAATCCTGACACCCTAGGAATACTCTTACACATTGATCTCTTTTTAGTAGAAACTCCTTTTATCATTATTATAGTCTTTGGAGAATTATTTACTATTTTAAAACATTCATCTTAAGTACCTATTCTTACTTTTGATTGGAGACCACCCTGTTAATATTCTTCATAAGTCACCAAAGTCATAGGGTCTGTGGATAATTAGAAGATCCCCTCTAGGAAAAACAAAGGACAGAACAGACTTCATTTTCAGCTAGAGTGAAATGACTGGAGACACAATGTCCTACCCAGTAGAAAAGTGAAGTGGAAACTAGCAACTCCTGGTTTCATGAAGCAATGCCCTAGCCAGACATCTGATATGCCCAACAGGGATGAGGCCTCCTCCTGACCAAGGACAAGTCTCCAAATTAGATTCAGGTGTGACAACAAGAATAGAGGCTTCTTCTGTCCCTGATCTAAACAGAGAAACTTTGAAAGAAACTAGTTTGAGATAGACTGATTCAGACACTCCAAAAGAATGCTTATGAAAATAAAACACAAGATACTGATTATCAATACTTACAAATAGTTCAGAGAGGTCCCAAGCGCCCATCAACCAATTTTCTCCAATGGTAACAATTTTAGAACCACAGTACAGTATCAAAATCAAGAAATTAACATTGGTATAAACCACAGACCTTATTCATTTCTTACCTATTTTACATGTGCTCATTTGTATACGTTTCTATGTGAGTATACAGTTCTATGTAATTTTAGCACATATGTAGATTCATGGAATATCTTATGATGATATATTAGCATAATATTAGGAAAAGGAAATGGCAACCCACTCCAGTGTTCTTGCCTGGAGAATCTCAGGGACAGAAAAGCCTGGTGGGCTGTCGTCTATGGGGTTGCAGAGTCAGACACAACTGAAGCGACTTAGCAGCAGCAGCATATTATGATACTATATAATACCATAATATATTATCAAGCTTTAAATCTTCTGAATGTGGTGATTTTTTTTAATTTTTACTTATTTTTGGAAACACTGGGTCTTTGTTGCTGCATGCAGAAGAGCAGCTGTTGAGGCAAGCAGGGGCTACTCTCTAATCGCAGTGCCCAGGTTTCTCATTCCAGTAGCTTCTCTTGTTGCAGAGCACGGGCCCTAGGGCACTTGGGTTCAGCAGTTGCAGCACATGGGATCAGTAGCTGTGTTGCATGGCTTAGTTGCCCTGTGGCATGTGGGGTCTTCCAGCAAGTCCATTGGCAGGTGGACTCTTAACCACTGAACCACCAGGGACGTCCCCATGATGATTTATTTTTTAAGCTTCCTTGTTGGTGGTGAAGTTATTGAATTAGTATTGTAATCAAGTTCAACCTCACTATTAAAGAAATCTTGTTTAAAATTTCTAAATACTTTTTTTTCTTTTAAATCAGCACATTTTCCAACTGATAAAATTCAACCTTAGAGTACAGTAAGTCTAGCATTCTCATACTCTGCTTCTAGGAGTTACAATCAGTACAACTGTTCTGGCAACAAATGTGTATCAAGGGCCTTTTAATGTTTTTTCTTTTTTTCCTTCTGATCTAGCAAATTCCTTTCTAGAAATAATATACTAAGAAAATAATCAAATAATTGGACAATTACCATGAGAAAGTATGTTTACTTAGTGTTATCTACACTGATTAAAATTTAAAAGAGTCCAAATGTCCAAAAAAGGGATTAGTTGAACAAATTAAAGCCCACTGAAGCAATGCTATATTATACAACAATTAAAAGTGATGCTTTTCAGGGGCTTATAGCCTAAAGAGGATCCTGATAATAAAATATGAAAGAAAGTGAAAGTGAAGTCTCTCAGTCGTCTCTTTGCGACCTCATAGACTGTAGCCTACCAGGCTCCTCCGTCCATGGGATTTTCCAGGCAAGAGTACTGGAGTGGGGTGCCATTGCCTTCTCCAGAGGATCATCCCAACCCAGGGATCAAACCTGGGTCTCCCTCATTGTAGCCAGATGCTTTACCATCTGAGCCACCAGGGAAGCCCATAATAAAATATAAATAGAAAGAGTAGCTATAGTTCACATTAGTTTTGTGGAGATGTATTTTTAAAGTCCTGGACTTCTGCTCCTAGGAAGAGGAGCGAGATATACTTCTCTCTATTCCTCTTGCTAAGTAATACGTTATATGTAAAACATGAATAATCAGAAAGGTGAAGAAAAGAAGGCAGAATGGCTAGGGGCCTCCAGATCCAAGGAATGATATGGTCAAGAGTACCCTGGGCTTTCTGTTTGCCTCATATATCCCAGACTTACAGCTAAGGAAGCCAGCTATTCAGTAAACAAGTGAAGATTTTTTAAAAGCTCTAACAAAAGTCTGCTGTGTCTAGCCAAAAGACTACAAGAGGGGGAGCCAAGCATGATAGTCAACTTTTAGACAAAAACATCTAGACCCTAGCCAAACACCACAGAAAAACCTGTGGTTCCCAACCCACCCATGCTAGTAAATGCTGAGTGGAAGCTAGACTTCCACCCTCACCAGCTGTCCCAACACCCCTGCCAGGGCTGTATCTGAGAAGGCTGAGTAGAGAGCCTGGTCTTGAATTCCCATCAGCCAGGAATGTGGACCCCACTCCAGCAGTGTCAGTGGAGATCACATAGGAGCCTAGACTTCCAACTCCACCTAGTGCACCCTGACATTCCCCTGGTGTGAATCAGAGGAAGCCTGCTGATTGATGAGTCAGGATTCCCCCCACTGCCCAGCAGTGATTGGGCCACTCTCTCCACAGGGTGTCAGTTGAAGCTAACTGGAGAGCAGTAGCAAGGCACTCCAAACCCTCCTGGCCAGGTGTCACTGGAGGCCACACAGGACTCAGAATTCCCATCCCTGCATAGCAGTAATAAAGAGCCCCCTCCTGAATGTCAGTTGATGCCAAGTGAGAAACCTGAACTTCCAGTGTCAGCAGTCACAAGGCTCTGCCCCTCCTTCTCCTTCAGGAAGTCAGTTAATACAGAAGGTTTAATTAAGATCCACGGTCTCATATCAGAATACAATCTAAATAATCAGATTTTGATAGAATATCATCTGTCATACTAAAACAGAAAAATCTCAAGTGAAATAAAGACAATTAATAGATGCCATCATTGAGATGACAGAATTATCTGACAAATATTTTAAATTATCTATCACACAATAGCTCAATGGGCAATAATTTGTTGTTGTTGTTCAGCTGCTTAGTCATGTCCGACTCTTTGCAACCCCATGGACTGCAGCACACCAGGTTTCCCTGTCCTTCAGCATCTCCCAGAGTTTCCTCAAACTCATGTCCTATGAGTCAGTGATGCCATCCAACCATCTCATCCTCTGTGGTCCCCTTCTTTTCTTGTCTTCAATCTTTCCCAGCACCAGGGTCTTTTCCAGTGAGTCAACTCTTTGCATCAGGTGGCCAAAGTATTAGAGTTTCAGCTTCAGCATCAGTCTTTCCAATGAACGTTTAGGACTGATTTCCTTTAGGGTTGACTGGTTTGA
This sequence comes from Capricornis sumatraensis, assembly GCF_032405125.1. Lineage (NCBI taxonomy): Eukaryota > Metazoa > Chordata > Mammalia > Artiodactyla > Bovidae > Capricornis > Capricornis sumatraensis. The sequence continues at coordinate 194,344,871 of NC_091069.1, read as the reverse complement.
TCTTCTTGAACTCCGAGGGACTCTCAAGAGTCTTCTCCAACACTACAGTTCAAAAGCATCAATTCCTTTGGCATTCAGACTTCTTTATGGTCCAACTCTCACATCCACACATTACTACTAGAAAAACTATAACTTTAACTATACAGATCTTTGTCAGCCAAGTAATGTCTCTGCTTTTTAATATGCTGTCTAGGTTTGTCATAACTTTCTTCCAAGGAGCAAGCATCTTTTAATTTCATGGCTGCAGGCACCATCTGCAGTGACTTTGGAGCCCAAGAAAATAAATTCTGTCACTGTTTCCACTGTTTCTCCATCTATTTGCTATGAATTGATGGGACCAGATGCCATGATCTTATCTTTTTGAATGTTAACTTTTAAGCCAGCTTTTTTACTCTCTTCTTTCATTTTCATCAAGAGGCTCTTTAGTTTCTCTTCACTTTTTGCCACAAGGATGGTATCATCTGCATATCTGAGGTTATTGATATTTCTCCCTGCAATCTTGATTCCAGCTTGTGATTCATTCAGCCTGGCATTTCACATGATGTACTCTGCACAGAAGTTAAATAAGCTGGGTGACAATATACAGCCTTGACATACTCCTTTCCCAATTTGGAACCAGTTCACTGTTCCATGTTCCGGTTCTAACTGTTGCTTCCTGACCTGCATACAGATTTCTCAGGAGGCAGGTAAGGTGGTCTGGTATTCCAATCTCTTGAAGAATTTTCCACAGTTTGTTGTGATCCACAGTCAAAAACTGTAGCACAGTCAATGAAGGAGAAGTAGCTGCTTATCTGGAATTCTCTTGCTTTTTCTATGAACCAACGGATGTTGGCAATAATTAACAGAATTGAAGCAAATGGAAAAAATTGAGAGCCTCAACAAAGAAGTAGAAGATATAAAGAGGAGTGAAATGAAAATCTTAGAAATGAAAAATACAATAAGCAAAATAAAAAACTCAATGAATGGGCTCAAGAGCAGAATGAAAGGAACAGGGAAAAGAATCAGTGAAATAGAAGACAGAACAATAGAAACTATGCAACCCGAACAACCAGAAGGAAATAAATATTTTTTAAGAAATGAACATAGCCTCAGGGATATTGTGGGATGATAACAGTAGAAAACAATAGATTGAACATTTATGTCATCAGAATTCTAAAATGAGAGGAGACAGGGAGAGACTGAAAAATGACTCAAAGAATTAATGGTGAAAACTTTTCAAATTTGGCAGAAAACATAAACCCACAGATTCAGTTTGGGAGAAAATTCCAAATAAGATTATCCAAAGAAATCCATGTCAAAACATATTAAACTTCTGAAAATGAAAGCAGTAAGTAAGAGAGAAATGACATCATATCTACAGGAACAAGCTATTCAAAAGAAAGTGTATTGCTCATTAGAAACCATAGATGCCAGAAGGAAATGGGACTTAATTTTTCAAGTGCTGAAAGAAACAACTGTCAACTCAGAATTTTACATCAAGCAAAAATAACCTTTAGGAAGGAAAAGAAAACCAATGTATTCCCAGATGAAAAAAAACTCTGAGAATCTGTCACCAACATACCTACTCTAAAAGAATAACTAAAGAAACTTCTCTAAACAAAAAGGAAGTGATAAAAGTAGGAACCTTGGAAATACAAGAACCAAAATATGCATAAATATAGTAGACTTTCCTTCTGCTCTTCAGTATTCTAAATTATGTTAGTGAGCTGAAGCAAAAACAGACTGTCTGACATGATTCTAAATGTATGTGAAGGAAATAGTTAAGACGAGTTCGTGCTAAGTCGCCTCAGTTGTATCCAACTCTTGGCCTCCCCGTGGACTGTGGCCCGCCAGGCTCGTCTGTCCAAGGGATTCTCCAGCATGAACACTGGAGTGGGCTGCCACGCTCTCCTCCAGGTGATCTTCCTGACTCAGGGATTGAACTCAAGTCTCCTGTGTCTCCTGCACTGTGGGAGGATCCTTTACCACTGAGCGACTGGGGAAGCCCCTGGAGCAGTAAAAACATTACTAAACTGTGGTTAGATATGCATAACATTTAGAATGTTAAACAAAGAGATACCGCCAAAACTATAATTATATCAAAATGAAGTCTAAGTAATGTTCAAGTAACCCACAGGAGGGCAGGAAAAAGAAAGCAGAAACAAAAAGCAGAGAGAAAAGAAAATAAAAGATAAAATAAAATGGCAGATTTAAATCCTAACATTTCAATAATTAAATGGAAATGGTTTAAATACAATGATTAAAAGGCACAGGTTGGCAGAGTGGATTAAAAATCATGACCAATGGTGATTGCAACCATGAAATTAAAAGAGCTTACTCTTTGGAAGAAAAGTTATGTCCAACCTAGATAGTATATTCAAAAGCAGAGACATGACTTTGCTGACTAAGGTCCATCTAGTCAAGGGTACAGTTTTTCCAGTAGTCATGTATGGATGTGAGAGTTGGACTGTGAAGAAGGCTGAGCACCAAAGAATTGATGCTTTTGAACTGTGGTGTTGGAGAAGACTCTTGAGAGTTCCTTGGACTGCAAGGAGATCCAACCAGTCCATTCTGAAGGAGATCAACCCTGGGATTTCTTTGGAAGGAACGATGCTAAAGCTGAAGCTCCAGTACTTTGGACACCTCATGCGAAGAGTTGACTCATTGGAAAAGACTCTGATGCTGGGAGGGATTGGGGGCAGGAGGAGAAGGGGACGCCAGAGGATGAGATGGCTGGATGGCATTACTGACTCGATGGACGTGAGTATGAGTGAACTACGGGAGTTGGTGATGGACAGGGAGGCCTGGCGTGCTGCGATTCATGGGGTCGCAGAGTCGGACATGACTGAGCGACTGAACTGAACTGAACTGAACTAATGTGCTGTCTACAAGAAACTCATGTAGCAAAATGTAAACATGTTGAAAGTAAAAGGTCAGATAAAAACATGCTATGAAAACATTAAAAAAAAAGAAAACATTAAAAAACAATAGTGCCTATATGAGTATCAGATAAAGAAGTTTTTAGAGCAAAGAAAATAACTAGACAGAAAGACACATTATATAATAATCAAAGGGTCAATCCACCAAGCAGTTATAGCAGTCCTAAATATAGAAACTCAAACTATGTGAAGCAAAAACTGATGAAACTGAAAGGAGAAATAGACAAATTCACAATTACAGTTTGAGACTTCCACACTCTTTTCTCAACAATTACTAGAAAAGCTAGATAGAAAATCAGCAAGGATACAGAACTCAAACACTTCAATTGAATTTCCCTCGTAGTGCAGTCATTGAGAGTCCGCCTGCCATAGCGGGGGACACTGGTTTGATCCCTGGTCTAGGAAGATTCCACACACCACTGGGCAACTAAGCCTGTGTGCCTCAACTGTTAAGACCTTGCTCCACAACAAGAGAAGCCAAAGCAATGAGAAGCCCACACACTGCAATGAAGAGTAACCACAGCTTGCTACAACTAAGGAAAATCCTGCACACAGCAACAAGGGCTCAGCACAGCCAAAAATCAAACAAACAAACAAAAAATCTGCCTAACAAAAAATAAAACTTATTGATCAACATGATCTACTCATTCATAGAATTTTCCATGCAACAGGAGAATACATTTTTTTTCAAGTTCCCCCAAAATATATTCCAAAATAGACCATTTTCTGGACTATAAAACAAACCTCACTAAGTTTAAAAGAATTTAAATCAGGCAGCATTCTTTGACCTCAGTGGCATCAACTAGAAATCAAAAAATAGAAATATAGGAAAATTTCCAAATACATGTAAGCTAAGCAGCACATTCCTCTTAATCCATGAGTCTAAAAGCAAGTCTTAGGTGAAATTTTTTTAAATATATTAAACTGAACAAAAGTGGAAACACAACATCTTAGCACTAGAGCTGTGCTGAGAGAGAAATTTATAGCACTAAATGCATACATTAGATACAAGAAAAAGTCTCAAATTGATAATCCAAGCTCCGGCCTCAGCCATCTAGGAAAAGAAAAATAAAACCAAAGTTTACTTTGGGTTCAGGAAGGAAATAATAAAGAGAAGAGAAGAAATCAATGAAGCTGGAAACAAAAAATCGATAGGGAAAAATCAAACACAGAACTAGTTTTCTGAAAAGATCAATAAGATCATTGAGCCTCTAGCAAGACTGTCAAAGATTAAAAAGGGAGAAGACACAATTACAGGTAAAAATAGACCTAGAACTACAGATTCTGCAGCCAACAAAAGGATAACAAAGGGACGCTATCTATTAGGAATGATGCTGGGAAAGATGGAAGGTGAAAGGAGAAGAGGGAGACAGAGAATGAGATGGTTGGATGGCATCACCGATTCAATGGAACTTAACTTGGACAAACTCCAGGAAAGAGTGAGGGACAGGGAGGCCTGATATGCTTGCAGTCCATGGTGTCACAGAGTCAGACAGGACTTAGTGACTGAACCACATGTATTAGGAATAGTACATAAGAAACCTTGATAATTTAGACAAACTCATCCAAGGTATCGAGATTTTGCCAGGTTACTCATCTTAATAATCCCAGCAATAATAATAATCCCAGTTAACTAAAGCTTTAAAATGATATCTTCTGTTCATTTTCTTAGGCTTTAAAACAAAAACCTTCCCTCTAAAACACTGTGGGCATCACAAACATCCCCGTCAGCTTTATCCTAGGTACATGTTTAAAAATGCAGATTTCTGGACTCAAGCCCAGGTTAACCTACTCCAGACCCCTGAAGGGAGTCCACTGGACACTACTCATCTCACAAAGCTTTAAGGCTAAAAGAGCCTGACTGTTTTCAGAATGTTACTTTTTATTCTTCATTCTTGTTCTTTCACTGCCATCCTATGAGTGAAAGGCAATTGCCACAACTAAAGGGCTTTTAGCCTTAGTCCATAAGGCAAAGAGGATGATGCAAACATGATTTTCACAAAACTAAATATGGGAAAACCCAGCCTCCGTGGAAAAAATGCAAATTCCCTTTCTGACATTTTTTTCCCATTATCTTCCCCATATGTGCATCCACACGTTTGGCTGTTTTGTTTGTTTACTTCGATTTAGGCTCCTGACTAAATTTGTTAATGTAGTAAGGTGAGTGCTACATTCCTGAATCAGGCACACTCCATCACTCCATTCAGCTATATTCCTTCTCATGTTGTGATGAATTGGTTGTGTATGTCCCCACGGGGTGGTTTATGAGATAAAAGACTCCCATAGACATCAAGCATATAACATTTCTTTAATGTCAGGACGTGAAAACTTTGAAGATAGCTATATAAAGCAGACAGTAGCACAAATAGAAGCGAAACTTCCCAGGTCCCCCCACATTCCACAGGGAGATGCACAGCTGTGGATAAACCCTCTTGGGCATGAGAATTTGCTGAGCTGGAGACATCTTTTCCATTCTCGTGGAAACTGGTGCCCCTCTGTTCTGGAAACCACCCAGACTATGCCAAACTACAAAGTACTCCCAAATCCTTCCTAGGTGTTTATAGCAATGCTGTGGAAAACAAAGATCCTTTTTCCAGAAGCATAATCCCCATGTTCTGGACAGTCTGAGGTCCATTCCTATTTCATTTTCAAAATATCTCAGCATCTCAAGTACTGTGTTTTTTGGAAGTGCCACAAGGAAAACCAACCATTTGTCAAAAGTAGAAGCTTAGTTGCCAAGTCTAGACAATGTGCTAACAGGCAGGCATAGTGTTATTGATATTTTAGGAGCTTTTGAAAAACAAGACCAAGACCAATTTGCTCTTCCTTCTTTTTCTCACTTTCTAGTCAAAATCAAACAGGGTCACCACCTCTGATAATCACACTGGCTGTCTTTGTGTCCTGCCCCGTTGAGAAGATTAAGGTCAACTAACACCACCCATCTCAGCTTTCTTTTCCGTAAGTATGCTTTTCCTACATTACCTTCCCTTAAGAAGCAATAGAGCTTCCCAGGTGGCGCTAGTGGTAACAGACCTGAGTTCGATCCCTGCGTTGGGATCCCCTGGAGAAGGGCATGGCAATCCACTCTGGTATACTTGCCTGGAGAATCCCACGGACAAAGGAGCTTGGCGGGCTACAGTCCATTAGGTTGCAAAGAGTCGGACACAATTGAGGCAACTTAGCAAGGCAAACAGCAATAAGACATAATGGTCAAGAGCATGAACTCTGAAATTAGACTCCCTGGCAACCTGACTACATACCAGCGGAGTGATCTTGGGCAATTACTTAACCTTTCTGTGCCTCAATTTTCTAATCTGTAAAATGGGGGTCATAATAATACATACTTCACAGGATATAAGGATCCCTGTAAGGAAGAAAGGCTTATTATGCTTGTTAAATATTTTGGAAACACTTAGAACATGCCTGGCACGTTTGCTCGCATGACTCCTATCTCCAAGAATGAAGAATCCTCCTTTTGGCAGTAAGCACCTGCCTCTGCTCCCCCAATGCCCTTTCCATCATCTCCAACAAGAGTGGGCTCCATCAGTATCTTCTTCCTCTGTCTGCAATTTCTCCCCCTCTCCTAGCTCTCTCTCCTCAGGCTTTAAAGATGCTCGAGTATGGAGGAGTTAAGCAAGGGTCCACAGAGGCATCTAAACTGAAGCTGGCCTTCTTGCAGGCCAAGTAGGAATTTGCTGATGGAAGGAGGGCAGGGAAGCGGCATAGGGCTGCAGGAGTGAGGTTTCAAGCCAAGGAAACAGCACTGCAGAGGGCTTTACCGCTGCATATGGGGTATCTGAGGACTTGCTCAGGATGGCCATGATGTAGAATACCTGCAAAGTCTTAGTCACTCAGTTGAGCCTGCCCCTTATGCGACCTCATGGACTGCGGCCCGCCAGGTGCCTCTGTCCATGGGATTTCCCAGGCAAGAATATTGGAGCAGGTTGCCATTTCCTTCTCCAAGGGATCTTCCCAACCCAGGGATCAAACCCAGGTTTCCTGCATTGCAGGAAGATTCTTTACCATATGAGCCACCAGGGAAGCCCAGAATACATGGAATGAGTCCCTAAAGATGAGTCTCTAAGGCAGCATCACAGTTGCAAAGGCCTGAAGACCCAGGAAGGGAAGCTGAATGAATCAAGACGGTTGGCTGGTTAAAAAATCAGGGATGGAGGAGGTCTTAGCCTTGGTGCCCACCTAAAAAGCAGAGCCTGTGACAGGGGTTTAAGCACAAGCAGTTTATTTTAAGATGTTTCCAAGGAATGAGAGTGAGGAACTGGAAAAAAGTAAAAACGAGAGTGGGGAAAGCCAATCCAAGGTACAGGAGGATCTGGATCCTGTGGTGGAAAACTGCAGTTCTATTCCACTGGGGCCTCTCCAGGAGCTAGAGAGAATTACTATATAGAATTCAACTTGGGGACTTCCCTGGTGGTCCAGTGGCTAAGACTCTGCATGCCCAGTGCAGGAGGCCTGGGGTTTGATCCCTGCTCAGGGAACTAGATCCCACATGCCACAAGTAAAGATTCAATGTGCCACAACTAAAGCCAAATAAATAAATAAATATTAGAATTCAACTTGGAATTATCCCCTCCGAGACATAGAAACAGGGAGTATTTATCAACTGGCTCTTGATCCTCACTATTAAGGGACTGCCGCATAGAGTATTAACACCTTGACACTCACAGGTTTGCACCTGTAACAGAAAGGTTAGAGAATTCCTTCCTGCACCAGCAGAGGAGCTGGGAGTCCAAAAGCAGCCTTATGGAACCAGAACCCCAGAGGAGTCCAATACCGTGGGGTTGGGGCTGGGATAGGTGGTTGTTGCAAAGTGGAGAGCTCAAGCTCCATCCAGTGTCTCAGCTGGTAAAGAATCCGCCTGCAATGTGGGAGACCTGGGTTCAACCCCTGGGTGGGGAAGATCCCCTGGAGACAGGATAAGGCTACCCCCTCCAGTATTCTGGCATGGAGAATTCCATGGACTGTATAGTCCACGGGGTTGCAAAGAGTCAGACACAACTGAGTGACTTTCACATCACGTGCTCTACCCAAAAAGGATAGCCACAATTCACAAAACATCATCTGATTTCTACAGAAATGCTGACCAAGATAGCCAGAAATCCAGCTTTCCTGTGGCTCAGACAGTAAAGAATCCACCTGCAATGCAGGAGAGGCGGGTTCAATCCCTGGATCAGGAAGATCCTCTGGAGAAGGAAATGGCAACCCACTCCAGTACTCTTGCCTGGAGAATTAGATGGAGAGAAGAGCCTGGTGGGCTACAGTCCACAGGGTCGCAAAAAAGAGCTGGACATGACTAAGAGACTAAACAACAACAAAATGTCCAGAAATCCAAAATTTTATGTTAAATCTCTTGATCTTGGTCTCTTGAGAACTAATTCTAATTTTTCTAAAATACTGTGGGGCCAGACAAAACATATCTACAAGACAAATTCCGTCATAGGCTGCTGGTTTGTGAGCTCTGCTTTAAGGCTTTGATTTAAGTCTATGATAGAAGAACTTAAATTTTAGGCATTGGGGAACCAGTGGAAGTTTTAAAGGAAAAGAATATCATGGCCAGGTTTTACTTAGGCACCATCCTCAGATGTTTCACTTTTACTCTTCAGCACATCAATCCATGATTCCAAAAGTGGCAACGATTTGTGATAGGGCAATTATAAAGTAACATATAAATCTCTCTTGAAATCCAGCACAGACCACAGTTTTCCCTAACTAGCAGTGACTCTGCAGAATCCTTAAGCCCAAAGATGAATTCCCGTTTTCCTCACCAGCTACCAAGTGATAAAGTGATGATCATGTGCGAAGAAACATGAAGCTGCTCCTTCTCTTTCCTCGGTCCACTAAGATGGACTTGGCAGAGGAACATGTGGATGAGATATGGAACGGCATCAGGCAACAGCCATTCTGAGAGCTCCCACCTTCAGCACACAATGAGCATTTCGTAAGGCCCCTGACGATGAATCCACTGGCTAGATACTGTCCCTCTAGCAATCAAAGAGAATTCCTATGAGACAAAATTCATCCTCCTCCTGCACAAGTGGAGGAAGGAAACAGAGAAGTAGGGCATCACAATCAGCAAATGAAAATCCCCCAAGCTATTGACTACAACCCACTGCACTGGACAAAAGGAAAAGGGAGACCTCATGAGAAAGTAGAGGCACATTTCTCATCCCCAGGAAAGGTTTTGCCTCATAGTTTTATCATCCTAAACAAGACACATATAACTAAAGGATCACTGGTTGCCTTTTAAAATACAGTTCTGCTACAGCAGTGAACTTTTCAACCTCTTCAACCTTGGTACTTCGTTTTCATTCTCTAAAATATATTTTTAAGCTGGAGTGAATGAATTCATATCTAGTGAAACACCTGAGAGAATTTAGCAAATCTGGAATAGAGACAAAAATACGTAAATAAGAAGCACTATAATATCGAAAGTAAAGGACTTAAAAAATGTCTCCAGCAACACATAAAAGCTACATATTTAGAGACACAGAGAAATCGGTTTGGAAGAATGCACAGTATGTTAGCAGTACGTTACCTCTGGGAAGGAAAAAGTGGGGTGCGGAAATAGGGATTTTAAGGAGCATTTTCCCTTCCAAAAGGGCTGGAATATTTGACAGTGAAAATGTGTGTTATGTCTACTTGTGTGATAAGTCAGGTGAAAAACCACCTAACCATCCATCGACAGAAGGATGAATTCAGACAGTGGGACACTATATACTATTTAACATTAATAAATTATAGCTACAAGTATTATCATTGATTGATGCTTTTGAACTGTGGTGTTGGAGAAGACTCTTGAGAGTCCCTTGGACTGCAAGGAGATCCAACCAGTCCGTTCTGAAGATCAACCCTGGGATTTCGTTGGAAGGAATGATGCTAAAGCTGAAGCTCCAGTACTTTGGCCACCTCATGCGAAGAGTTGACTCATTGGAAAAGACTCTGATGCTGGGAGGGATTGGGGGCAGGAGGAGAAGGGGATGACTGAGGATGAGATGGCTGGATGGCATCACAGACTCGATGGACGTGAGTCTGAGTGAACTCCGGGAGATGGTGATGGACAGGGAGGCCTGGCGTGCTGTGATTCATGAGGTTGCAAAGAGTCGGACACGACTGAGTGACTGAACTGAAGTGAACTGTATTATCATTCCCTGGTACCTCAGCTGGTAAAGAATCCACAATGTGGGAGACCTGGGTTTGATCCCTGGGTTGAGAAGATCCCCTAGAGAATGGAACAGCTACCCACTCCAATATTCTGGCCTGGAGAATTGCATGGACTCTATAGTCCATGGGGTCACAAAGAATCGGACACGACTGAGGGACTTTCTCATGTATCATCATAGATAAACCTCAAAAATAGTGATGAGAAAAAAAGAAAATGACAGAGATATCTTTCTATTATGATGCCATTTATATTGATTTTGAAATCATAGACAATGCTATATATTATTTATGAATACATATGGTATTAATATAATTATGTACATGAAATAGTAAATTCAAGATGTGGATTTATCTGGGGAGGCATGAAACTAAAATTGGGAAAAGGTACAGTGGGTTTCAGCTGAATCTTTACTTTAAAATATCAGAATAAAATGTAGCAAAATGCTAGGATTTGATAGTGCTGGTGAACTGGTTGATGAGTATATGTATGTCTGTTTGGTAATTGCTATACTTTGTATATGTGAAATAATTTTTAAAGTTTTTAATTTTTGTACAGTCATGTTCATAGCAGCATTATTCACAATAGCCAAGAGTTAGAAACAGCCCAATGTCCATCAATAGATAAATGATAAACAAAATGTAGTATACACATACAATGAAATACTCTTCAGCCTATAAAGGAAAGAAATTCTGACATACACTACAACATAGATAAACATTGAGGACATTATGCTAAATGAAATAAGACAGTCATTAGGAAACAAATACTCTATGACTTTGCCTACATGTAGAACCTAGTCAAATTCACAAAGTAGAATGGTGGTTGTCATGCTCAGAGGAAAGAGCATATTTTTAATGAGCTAAGGAGTTTCAGTTTGGGAAGATGAAAACTGTTCTGGAGTTGGGGTGATGATAACTGCACAAGAATATGAATGTACTTAATGATGCCACTGAATTGTAGACTTTAAAATGGTTAAAATGATACACTTTGTTATGTATATTTTACTACAATGTTAAAGTTCTTTTAAACAAATCACAATTATATATATATATATCTTCATCAACAAGTGAAAAGTCAAAGTGTTAGTTGCTCAGTCATGTCCAACTCTTTGCAACCCCATGGACTATAGCCTCCAAGCTCCACTGTCAATGGGATTCTCCAGGCAAGAATACTTGAGTGGGTTGCCATTCCCTTCTCCAGGGGATCTTCCCAACCCAGGGATTGAAGCCAGGTCTTCTGCACCATAGAAGTATTTTTTACCGTCTGAGCTACCAGGAATGTCCATCAATGGAAGACCAAACAAAAAACAAGAAACTTTGGAAATTATACAAGGGAATAGCACATAGTCAGAAAGAATGAGATCCACACGTGCTGGTCTAGAATGACTGCCAAGGTAAATGGGCCACTGGAAAAAGTGTATGGGATGCCACCATTCATACCACATAGCATATCTCTAGGAAAAAATATCTAAGAAATTGGTAACTGCGATCACCTCTGGGGAAGAAACGGGAGCATGAGTTTAGGGGTGAGATAAGGACTTACCTATTAAAAAACTCAACTGGTTTTCCTTTTTTTAAAACCGGTTTTTCAATGATCAATTCTCTAAATTATCCATATGACCAAGAGGGATGAAACTAAATAACTGGAATTCACACCTAATACCCCAACTCTGAGTAGCTAAACTTTAGAGAGGTTAGGTAGTATGCCCAAGAGCACGCAGGTGACAGAACTGGCTAGTTATCTTAGCACGCACTTATTCTAAGGATGCAAAATATTTGATAAAAGACTTTAAAGTATGTCTCTGTACTGCTAGTTTATTGAGGCAGAAAACAATCTGTTCTCCAAAGCAAATTACGTTTGCTTAGTACCATGTAGTTTAGTTTGTATATTGTCAGCATGATTGACACATCTGGTAACATTTGCCCCTGTACCTAATTTTTTAAATTTTTCAACAATCGTCTTTAATGAGGTTTTTCTAGTCCTTTCCTTCTAGACTTTTGTTGACTATCATTTTAACAGTTTCCATGCTTGTTTTTCACAAACCCAAAAATGTGTGAATGATGGATTCTTTAAAGCAAAATAGACATTTTTAAAAACATCATAAATTCATACACATATATGCATACAGGGGCTTCCCTGGTGGTTCAGATGGTAAAGAATCTGCCTGCAATGCAGGGGACCCAGCTTCAGTCCCTGGGTTGGGAAGATTCCCTGGAGGAGGTATGGCAAATCACTCCAGCATTCTTGCCTAGAGAATCCCATGGACAGAGGAGCCTGGCAGGCTCCATGGGGTCACAAAGAGTCAGACACAACTGAGTGACTAACACGTTCACTTTTCACATATGCAAATACATGCAAACATATATATCCTGAATGCAGATCTGCCACCTTCCTCACTCTGCACTTTGGCAGCTAAAGCTGTACAAGAACACACTCAGTATCTCCCAAAGACATACCTGCCTTTACTTTATGTACAGATAAAAACTCCTTCCCACCACTAGGTGGTTTTTAAGCAAAAGATCCTTCTTCAAAGATAGTGTACCAACCACATTCAAACGGCTCACTGTAAGATTTAGAGAGTCCACAGGGTGGCACTAGATACCTTTGGTCAAAGTCCATAACCTAGTAAGCTATTTCTAGAAAACGGGAATAGAAAAGAGCCTCCGGCATCAGCAAAGATTAAAAACTGAAGCTAATATGAAAGACATCTTGTTCCTGTCTGGAGGGATGGCTGCCAGCCAAAACACATTTGAAACTCTAATTATGTACTTAAAGACCTATCCAAAATGCCAAGCAGAAGTTATCGACCGCCCGTGGAGGAGCATATTTCTTCCAGGGGCAAATTTCCATCTGTTCCTTTGGACATACTTCATTACAAGCATTTGATCCTCTTAAAACATATTTCCATCTACTCCTCCTTAATGCACATCTCTCTCTTTCTCTCTCACACACACACACACAAGAGAGTGTATTTTTAGGTAAATTTTTTCCTTGTAGAGGGGAAGAACTCATAATCATATCTCTATTAAATAGTATTTATACTTCAAAATAGGTACTTGCCTTTATCTTTTTTGCAGTTCCCAATTTTCAATAGTTTATGAATATCTCACAAGAGGAACAAAACTCAGTGGGTTCATCCTCACCTCAGATGATAAAAATCTTAAAACTTATCATAAAAGATCTATTTCTGATCTGAACACTCATATCGATTCATAATAGACTGGGAACGTTTAGTGTCAGTCTTTTCCATACAGGCAATTTGAAAAGGTAACACCCAGTGCTTGACCTTGAATAGATTTTCAGCAAACAAATAAGCCTTAGAAATGCCTGAAGAAAGAAAATCTAACAAGCTCAAGTGGTTTAAAACTATTTTTATGTTCATTATCATGACTTTAAGCTAAAAATCTCTTGGAGATGATTTCATAAAATGTGCTAATGCCTTGAGTATTTTACAACACAGATAGATTCAATGATATCTGTTCTCTTCATTCAGAAACATTTTTTTGTGCAGACACAAGAATTTTTCCCACGACAGTAAGTGTATGTGTCTTGCATCCCGATTAAACAAAGCCCAGCAGCATCTCCCAGGGCGCTAACCTTTTTAAAATGAGTATTTAAACTGAAAAGCACATTGCATCCTGTCAACCAGAGTGCTTCAAAGACCATACCCCTATAATACATTGTTTATATAAGCTGATTATATTTGCAAAAGTATTTTATATATGAACACCCAAAAGATTATTGGGCATATTTGCCTCTTACTATGTGTTTACTTCCAGAAGCAACAGTTACAGTCCTGCTAAGCAACTTTTCTCAGAATTTGAAGGAAAGATTAAACTTAAATCTAAAAATTAAATCTATCAATAAAATTGAGAACTTGCTCCAATTGAGCGAGGCGAACTCCAGCAATGGAAGAATGGGGTAGTGTAGGCAGCAGGGTCAACTCTACCGCACACCCAAGTAGGTGACAATATACTCTGAGTTCAAGGAAAAAGCTGTGGACTGTGGCTAGGTCATGTCTGCTGACTCTTTGCAACCCCATAGACTGTCGCCCACCAGACTCCTCTGTCCATGGGATTTCCCAGGCAAGAATACTGGAGTGGATTGACATTTCCTTCTCCAGGGAATCTTCCCAACCCAGGGATCAAACAGCATCTCCTGCAAGTCTCTTGCATTGGAGGCATACCCTTTACCACAGAGCCACTGCGGAAGCCCCATGAGTTCTAGAAGCAGGTGGCAAATTACATGCAGATGGATAAAAGGTGAATCCTCAGCCATCAACCATCTGCATCAAAAGTAACACCTCAGCACCTCAGTGCTGACAACGCACCTTCTGTCTTTGATCCCCAACTCACAACAAAACGATTTGCAGACAAGACTCAGAAACTCTTTTATTAAATTGAACACAAAATGACTGCTATAATAATGTCAAGCCTTTATCAGAAATCAGTACATAAATGAGGATACACAGCCAAAATGAGCCATCAACAGAAGCAGTGTAAATTTTAAATAACTTTCAGGATTCTCTATTCAATATGCTTAAGAAAATAAAACCAAAAGAGCAATTTCAGTTTCACAGTTCACAGTTGATTGGCTTCAATCCCAAGACATTTTTGTCATTTATGTAGCCTCAGAACACAGATTTCCAAAGTGATGACTGGCACAAAGCCCCAACAGCATACACAGATGTTAAATCCCTGTATGACATTTAGGGGAAACTGTAGGAAACAAACGCAATTTCATACAGTTCTGGCAGGCATTTTTTAGCTATATCCTTTATCAGAAACATCGTTCTAGGGAAACAGTAAAAGCAATTTTTAAAGTTTGCCATGCCATTAAATGAAGGGTTGTAAAGTTTCCCTTGGCTCCATGATTTTATTCTCTAATTTAAAACAATGAGCTAAAATGCAACATTAACAGTGAAAGCAAAATCAGTTTTGCTTCTGGATCTAGAGCATACATCCAAGAGAGGCAACTTATTGTCTTAGCAGACACACGGAATGCTTTAGAGTCTGCCACACACTAGTAAGGCATTTCAAAGCAGACACCCCATACCCAGACTAAATTATTACAGTCAGCTGAGGATATCACAAGGTGGACACCAATTAACACAGAATCAACATGAAATTCTTACAAAATGACACACATTTACAAAACCACAGGAAGATGCTCAAGTACCAAAAGAAGGTAAAACAATGACCAGCCACTCTAAAAGTTTTGTTCCTGTAAATGCCAGATTTTCAGAATAGAACAAACCGCTTTATATGTGCTTTGCACTAGGATAATATTGTTCACCCGGACACGTGGGGTTTCTTTTCCTTAAAAAAATATATCATGTAGAGAATATACATATAATCAGTGATATAGAACATTTATTTTCACTAGTGAGGGGGTCACTTAAGCACTTACACAGAAAGAGTTATGAGTGAATCATGAAGGTTATGTAAATATGAAAGGAAATCTGATAAAACCTGTGTTATTAGTATTTAACAGCAAAGTGAGATTTTTAGCAGTTGCATTGACTTAATGAGAAACTATGACCACGGAAAAATCTTGACCACAGAAAAATCTTGACCACGGAAAAATCTTTTAAGTTCAAAGAATTGTAACATGTCCAAAAAAATGAAAGTCTAATTAGTAAAAATACATAGTTTCATTTTAAGTGCCCTAAAGGGAGTGTTTATTTTGAAAGCCATGATTTTTATCAAAGAGCACAAGAATATGAATCCAGGATATCAAAATTTCTGTTCTGACTTACCCACTGAATCTTCATAATCACAAGTCACTTAAATTCTTCTGATTTTGTCCACAAAATAATTGGCATAAAAATAAAGGCATATGTCAATAACTTTTTCCTAAACAGTACTAGAGTAAAGCTAAAGATGGTTACTAAGGCTTACAATTTCAACAACTCATTGTACAGTACAATCATTTTTAATCCTGCTAATTATGGCTAAGAGAAAGCATGGGCAGTTGCAATTCTCAGGGAATTCAAAGGCTTTAGATAAACTAATGGTTTCAACTTTCTAAACGACTCCATCTGTTCTTCTAGAGTTGTTTTAAGCAGCTAATCGTCTGTGGGATTGACCCTTTATGCCTCTCTATTCTCTGGTAGAACAGGTGAAAGCAGTAAAGGGAGAAATGATACCATGGAGAAAAAAGCAGCAGTAGATTGAAATGAGGTATAAGCTGATTTAATAAACCCCAATCAGTAATTTACAGTTTTCTAAAGAAGCTGCATAGTTGAGCAAACATACATCAAAAAAGAGGGATAAAGAAAAAATTCTTATCGTGAAGCTTTAAAATGTATGACAATTAAGCATTAAAATGACCAACACCAAAAAACTTCAGTTTAAAAAGGAGTTGTCTTCCTTCACTCTAAGCATATACAAAAACAGAAACAAGAAGGCTAAAGTCCACAGGAGAAAAAGACATATGTTAACTGGCTCAGGTTATCAACTTCATACACTGCTTGTTAAAAGTTGTTAATATGTAAACAGATATTAAACTATAATTAATTATGCCTATGCTGAATTGTTCAGGGAAGTATCTGAAATTTACACTAAAATGTATATTTTTTTAAAATTCCATTGTTCAACGGATAAACAGAGGGACAGACAAATATATGGTAATATAAAGACAAATATATGGTAATATAAGTACTGGAAAATGTTAATAGTAGAATCTAGTGCTAATATACTGTAAAATTCATCAACTTTAAGGTACATTTAAAATTTCTAATAAACTGTCAAGAAAAATGTTAGCATTTCTGCAGTAAAATTAATTTAGCAGTGCATTTTAGAGACTCAAAGAGTACAGGCAATTTAGAATTTTTAATTCATTATAGTAAGGAAAATTTTACTTGAAAACATCTTGAACCTGATTTGTAAAGGTACCTGTTTTAAATGTAGAGATGAATCATAACAGCACAATGAATAAGTATTATGCATGACAGTCTTCACACACTTCATGTGCAAATACATAATTCTATCCTCTCTACAGTATTAGATAAGACAGTATTTGAAAATGACACTGGAATAAAGTTTTTCCAAACATCAATATCAAGCTCTTCCCAATCCACCACACTATCCATCACTAAATATAAATGCAATGCAGATCAAAGTGGAAAAAAAAAATCAATGACCATTGCCAGCCTTGTACAACTGGATTCATTTTCAGGATGTATGGTTCCTGATCAATTATCATATAGTTTTACTCAATATCAAATTGCGATTGCATGAGTAAAAAAAAAAAAAAAAAGATGTAGAACATAGAATTCACACAAAGCTTTGTTACTCCAAGCTCCTATTTTATGCATTGTGACTAATGGCAATAACTATATCATCTCTTCTTTCTGTGAAATGCTAAAACTTGCTAAAGGCACTCATAATCTGGGCTTAACAAAGACAGGGTCACATGGGACCATAAGCCAGTATTTTTTTGGTAGCTACCCAGAAGAGGAGTTGATAAATGATCCTCCCATTCATAGTGGGAAGACAAAGTCAAACAGCTATCAGTAGAAATGTCGTATGAGAAGCTATTTACACAGCTATTTGTCCATTCAGTAAGACTGATAGTGATAGCTCACAATGACAGGGGTCCACCACCAAAAAAATTAAAGCAACAAGACATTCTTTATGATGCATGATACTTCTAAATGGTGATCTGGCTGGTTGAAAAAAGAAAAGCCAGCAAGATAGAATCTTTTTAAAGTATCTGTTCAAAAGCTTGCATTAAACTTTTACCTATACTGACAAAACATTTCTCTACTTCTAAAGCAGCTCTGTTGTCTTTCATATATGCCCCACCAAGTTTTTAAAAGGTCCTTCCAGCCTGTGTTCTGACACTGAGGAAACAAAACAGGTTAGGTTCCAAATCCATCACTCCTAGGCCTCTCTGTAGACGGTATTACGCAGAACAGTTACATGTCTCCCCTGACACAAGCGAGACTCGTTTTACATGGGTCACTGAACAGTCCTCCAACTGTCGTTGTTCATAGTCTCCGCTGATTCAGGAGTGAGGGAATCATTAAAACCACCATTAATCCCTCGAGTCTATCTACAAATGAAGATTTAATCAGATATATAATATACATGTATATACACATACATGTATATACACATACATGTATATATATATATATATATATCTTTAATCCTAGTTCAAAGTCTTTAATCCTAGTTCAAAGTATAGATACAAGCAAGCACACCAGTATTGGAGAACAGCTCTATAAAATAAGGTGGAAGATCTCATGCTTTCCTTTCAGCTGTTTAAGTCAGAGGGACATGGAGAAGATCTCAGACAGCCATGATTTTTCATTCAATCTCAGGGTTTCAAAAAATTCTAAATGGTTTTCTAAGTTTATCAACTAAGGAAGAGGGGCAACAGTGAGGAAGAGTTGGAGGAAGTTTTTGCAAATGGTATAGGACAATTATTCGCCTTGCAGATTTCAGTGCAATAAGAGACAAATAGACACACGTCATAAACAACATGCACATATTTACAAGTTGTGATACATGACATACAAAGACAAAACCAACAAAACATTTCCTGTTCAATGTGGATTTGAAAGGATCACATGGCACACTCAGCTCTGTAGCTGAGTATTTTTGAAAAAACACTTCTAAGACATAAGCAATCTAATCTTTTAATTGGATCACCAAAATTTTTCCTTTACATCTTCTTGCCCTCAATATTTTAGAAGAGTTTCTAACTGTTATCTTCAACACTGATTTCTGAATGACAACTTACATGAAGATATTCACAGAGAAGAGACTTTGATGCTCTGCGTTCTTCTTGCAGATCTACTTATTTGACTAAAGGTTTTCCATTGGTTATGTCCCTGTCCATCCTTGTATACAGTACATAAAAAGGTATTAATGTGATTCCTGGGGAGCACAGGTGCATATTCTAAGGTATATTACAGAGCAGGACCTGATTTTACTAAATGAAACTGACAGAGATCACATATCACTGAGTGCAGTACTAACAACAGCCTTCTTTGACAGGAAAAAAACAACACTGTCCGTAAGGAACGCATGAGTATGAGAAACTACCATGCAGAGGTGGATTCACCTAGGCATTTCCTTTCTGACACCTCTCTCACCGTTTGTTTCACCTATGGAACACAGGAGAATATTGCAAGGTAACAGGCCAAAAACACAACCGACTGTCATAGAGATTTGTGATTCGTTTTTTGGATGTGTATGTAACCTTTATAATCATGGAAGTTATTTATCAACTGCCTAGAGTTTGGAAAGTAAGGAGCAAATCCAGCTATTGTAGGCAATATGGTTTCTAAGGTGTCATATAAAGCAAACATCAGTCTTTTTTAGTGCAAAGAAATAGAACAAGTAAGAAACAACACTATAAATCTAACTTTTTTCTTTAAAAGAAAATGCGTTTATGCATTCATAACATCTGTTAAGGGCACTGAGAGACTAGAAACCTGAATATGCAAGGCCAGAAAAAACACCAAGGCCTTAAGTCCACTGCTATTACATATATAAAATGAAACTCTTAAGTGGGCAGAGTAGAGAAGATCCTTCCATTAATTTTATCTGCAAAGAAAAAACTGAAAGTGGATGAATGCCATTTGTATAAAATGTAAATTCTTATCCATAATCTTTTACTGTTATCTAAGGATTCAATGAAGTCTTCTCTATGGTATCACATAAAACTATATATACATAGGTTTATATGTGTGTGTGTATATAACTACATACATATACATATACATGTGTATACATATATGTAGTCACATACAGAGAGGGAAAAAAAGAATTTTTAAATAATTGTAGAACCACGTGGCCAGCACTGTCATATTAAAATCTACCAAAAAGTTACACTTAGCAGCAAAATGAGTAACCTACTAATCAATAAGAGAAGCTCTAAATTGCCCTAAAATAATCAATTATACTTTATAGCTTACTGCAAAAAGTGTTATTATACTGATTCACAGATCTAGATAGAACTTCAACAGAACATTATTTCATGCTTCTGTTTCTGGGATAAAATAAAATTACTAAGTAATTCTACTTTTCAAAAAGCCATGACTTCAACAGAAGGGTAACTTGAGAGTGTACCAGAGAGTGTACCAGTGTACCAGTATCACAAAACTTAATTTTAAATATGGGTGTAGATAATTTAAAAATTGTTCAGAAGTACAAGGAATGGAATGATGATTATAATTTTCCTTCTCCTTATCTTTTTGCCTATAGAATTTTTAAGGAAAAATAGGAGTTTTATTTTTAATTAGTAATATAAGCAATCAAAAGTGAATTTACCATAGTGCAAAGATATTGCTCAATATAAACTTCTATGAACATGGCCTTTCAAAAGGAGTATGGATGAGCACCCATCTTATCCATGTAAATATAGTAAATAAGTAAAATACAGTTAGTGAAAGTTCATAGAATCCTCCATTGGTTAATCAGGACAAAACACTAGAGCTTCTCATTTTAAAAACAAAAAGCAAAAATAATAATACTGTTCTAACTATCAGATATGAGAGTAATCTATATTTTTATTAATCTATATCCTCAAGGAAGCTGAATTATAAAGAATAACGCCAAACTTCAGGTATTTTTCTATTGGAAATGATACTAAAATTTGATTAACTTTTAAAAAAATTCTTTTCTTTCTTGGAAATAGTAAAGTAGTGATATTTTTCAGGACAGTCTACAAATTAGCAAGACAAAGAAGAATGTAAGTAAAATGTCAGGATCCATTTATCTAAAAAGTCTATCAAAAAAAAACATCAACAGTTCTGAACTTACGGTTGAGACCATCACATAAGTGCATGTTATTATCACGAAGTAATTCTAAGCTGAAAAATCAAATACATTTCATTTCCCAATACCAGCTGAAAAAAATACATTAAAAAAAATCACATCTATCCTAAACTTATTGAATATTCAAATATGGGGCTTGGAAAACCTACAACACCATTCTGGGGCATGAAAATGAGCTAATTGGATAAGCTAATTCAACTGGAGGAGAAAAAGAGGAGGAAAAGAAGGTGAATTTAAATGTGCGAAATTCACAACTGAAAATCAAGTTTCACTATCTGAAGTACACAAACACATTAGAAGTGTCTGAATGTGCAAGAAAACCTGCATTTCAATAAGGAAGGGACATGATAAACAGAAAACACTGTTCTAGGCAAGATTCTAATGCAGTTTACATAGTATATCCTACTGACCATTCATTGAGTTGAGAAGGTAATTCCAAAGAAACCTTGGGAAACTAAAATCTTTGCTTACCTGCTTTTACTATGATCTGAAGCAAAAACTCGATGAAATTATTTAACAATACATAACACTAACACTGTAAAAGAATATGAAGTTTTTAAATAGTTAAAGCTCTAAGTGGTCAGGCTACTAGTTGACCAGAACTTGGTTAAGATAAAAAGGTATGTCTCATGGGGTAGGTAGGTCACAGGCTTTAAGCAGCTCAACACAACTGACCTGAAAAAGCATCATGACTTAAGCACATTCTCTTCCTTCCCCAATTCTGACACCTTATGGTACCACTGCAGGTTACGTGTATTAACATTAAGCAGAGGAATGTACTCATATCGAAAGAACCACAAAGCAGGGCATGTTGAGAGAAGGCGAGCAACAGGCAGGACAAGCTGCTCTATCTGAATATGGCAACCACTATACGTAGCCCAGGTTCTCCATCTCATTCCTGTAGCGCTGTTCAGACACCTTGCTTTTATGCTGCTTGCTCTCTAAATGCTGCCGGAATTCCACCTCTTCGCCAGCCCCGACGTTACACATGGAGCAATAAAACTGGCCGCTTGGAGTAACACACATGGCCAGGTCACGGGGGATTCTCTGCCGAGAGCGGGGACCGAAGTAAGGACCTGCTGAAACAGAGAAAGAGCAACATATTCCCTTCAAGATACCCACTAAGCGAATGTCGGTCTGACCAATCATCACTGTCATCTGTAATTCTAACCTCCAAGCATAAAATTCACAGATTCCTAGTTTGAAAAAAATGGGAAGTTAATGGTTTTTTTTAAATTACAATTTTATACAGGTTCAGTCTAAAAAGCTAAAATGACTCCTCCAACTATTGCCAGAAATGTTACTGTAGAGCCAAACCCAAACTCTAAATGGCAATGTCTCTAAAAAGTGAATATAATTTTAGAAACACTTTCATTTCTAAGCATTATGTCAAAAGTTATATCATTATGCTAATATTTTCATCCAAAAATTCCACTTCTAAGAATTTCACTAAGAAAATGTTGATAATTTTGGCATAGAGATTTATCAATGAGGACATTTATTTAACTAGAGTTTATAAAAGTTTTTTGGGGAGGGTAAGGATAAAGGAAAGATCCAAACATACAACTCAAAAAAATCATAGCAATGAATGTAATGAAAGACTGAACAGTCACTAAAAACAATGCTATAGAAAATTCTGTAATTACAATATTTGATTATAATATGCCATTACACTGAATAAGAATATCACAAAATATGATCACATTTCCATTTTACAGAAGTAATACACACAAAAATGTTGGTGGAATTATTGATAATTTTCTTTTCTTTTTTTATATAACTGACTTAAGTTGGACCATTAGCTCAATACTTTTCTGCTTTCCTACTATAATAATAAACATTTAAGGCTGAGAGTTGGACTGTGAAGGAAGCTGAGAGTTGAAGAATTGGTGCTTTTGCACTGTGGTGTTGGAGAAGACTCTTGAGAGTCCCTTGGACTGCAAGGAGATCCAACCAGTCCATCCTAAAGATCAGCCCTGGGTGTTCTTTGGAAGGAATGATGCTAAAGCTGAAACTCCAGGACTTTGGCCACCTCATGCGAAGAGTTGACTCATTGGAAAAGACTCTGATGCTGGGAGGGATTGGGGGCAGGAGGAAAAGGGGACAGAGGATGAGATGCTGGATGTCATCACCGACTCGATGGATTTAAGTTTGAGTGAACTCCGGGAGTTGGTGATGGACAGGGAGGCCTGGAGTGCTGAGATTCATGGGGTCACAAAGAGTCTACTGAATTGAACTGAAGGCTTTTCTCAAAATGTTACTTTGACTACATGCTACAGATTTTGATACATTTGTATTACAATTTGATTCTAAGAATGTTCAATCACCAGTATGATTTTTTCTTTGGCGAGAGAGTTACTTCAGTTCAATTCAGTTCAGTCGCTCAGTCATGTCCGACTCTTTGCGACCCCATGAATCGCAGTACTAGAAATGTTTAAAAACTTCCAAACACATAAAAATTCTGCATTTTTAATATTATTGACATCTTATTTACTTGTACTCTGATCCAAGAACATAAATCTAAATGGCCTTCTGTCCTAAAGGTTTTCATTGTTTTTTTTTTAAATCTATGTATGCTAAGACAGCCAGCTTAGCTTCCTTCATTTCAACTGAATATTTTCTATCTAATCTTACAATTTTCTTTTCACTGGGACTTTAAGTTTACATTTATTGCAACAATGATAAATGTTTCAGACTTTCATGAGACTTATTACATTGTGTTCTATATGTCCCTTTTTTCTATGCTTCTTTTGCCTTTCCAATCAGTTTGTTGCTGTTTGTTTTACTGTTCACATGGGTGACCTCTGCTCATACGTGTGTGCACTGGAGGCTGGGATAGGGAAAGGATGAAGGACTACTCTCCCTACTGAAAATGATCAGAAAATGCAGAAAATATTCCTATCAACTAGTAATTCTGAACTAAAAGTATGTATCAATCACCGAGGAAGCATTTGCAACACACATACATGTCTGAGTCCCACTCTAAATTTACTGATTGAAAATCTCTAAGTCATGGTTCAACCATGTGTATTTTATAAAAATTCCCCAGATAATCTGAGTCACTCCCCTGGTTAAACACCACTGCTATCGTTTTTATTTTCCCTAATAACTGAGGATTTAATGTGGTGCAGCTTGAAACCAAATATTTCATTTTTATACTACATTTAAATGTCTCAGCTGGCAAATACCATAAGTAACATAAAGGCACTAAGATAAGACACTTTAAAACATAGACTCGGTTATGTGCAATTCTTGCAAATCAAATATACTTCAACTTTTTTAAAAGTTGCATTTTGGGTCTTAGAACCCAAGGATGTATCTATCACCTTTCCATTTAACTCATTTCTTATTCTTGGTCCTTTGAAATAAAGTCATATTCTTGATGTAAAAAAAATTAAATAAAATCAAAATAAATAATATTAAATAGGAAATAAATAAATAAGACCTGAAATAAACACCAACTTGAAAAGCCACTAGACCAATTTCACAAAATGAAACCTAATCCCAAATTCTCAGGGCTATCTATTACCATTAAAGGAAATAAAAATAATGGACACCATTTGCAAAACATAGCCAAGGCATGTGAAAAGCCACAGAATACCTGAATTATTCTGTACTGCATACATATTTCTCCTATTAGGCATCATCTTATATTCATTCCCTTCTTTCCGGGTCCGCCGTTGACCGACCTCTGAGGAGTCTCTGGAGAAGAGACATTTTAAAAGAGTGAGACTTCTAAACAAGGCTCCCTTTCAACTGTTTTTCTCTGGAGACAGTGAGTCTCACATAACACTCTGGCCTAAGAGAAAACGGCAATACCTACGAGAATGAGTTACTCTGAGCTTCCGCCAGCCGCAGCCTCTTGGCATGATTCTTGCCTTGATAGTGAGCCTGGGCCACAGCCGGAGAGCTGAAGGAGGCGTCGCAGAGCTTACAGTAATCGTTTTCGGTGGCCAGGATCACTCTGCCTCCTGGCTTAAAGGAGCCCACCTGGCAGCAAAGACACAACAAACAAGGCTTTAAAGTGTGGACTCTGTTCTCTTCTTCTCAAAGTTCCTTCCTTCTAAGAGCTGAAAAATAACCCGTTATGGCATGACCATGAGCACAGCTTTATAAGGACAGGAAATGGTTCGTTTCAGAAAGAAAGAGGAAAAAAAGGCTGAGAGACACTTAATTGTAGTTTTGCATTACAATCACCTGTGTATTGAGCTGATGAATACCTCATTGCCATTTTCACTAAAGAAATTTCAGAAAAGAAGTTTAAAAACCCAGCAAGGAAGATTGAGGGCAGCACAGGTAAGGTCTAAACTCACATTACCAGAGAGAAAAAGTCTTCCCAGAATCCATTAACAAGCACATACTAAATGCCTACTATATATAGGGCTTGCAACCTAATGCAAAAGTGACACACAGATATGTATTAAAAACTAAACCTCTAGCCTCAGAGTCTATAAATTAGCTACAGATATAGTATGTGTAGGAGCAGGAACTAGCAACTCACTCCAGTATTCTTGCCTGGAGAATTTTATGGACAGAGGAGCCTGGCGGGCCATGGGGTTGCAAATAGTCAGACACGACTGAGCAGCTAACACGTGTGTGTGTGTGTTGCCCAGTTGTGTGTTTGTGTGTATGTGTGTGCGCGTGTGTGTTGCTCAGTTGTGTCCAATTCTTTGGGATTCCATGAACTGTAGTTTGCCAGGCTCCTCTGTTGATGGAATTCTCCAGGGGATCTTCCTGACCCAGGGATCAAACCCTGGTCTCCTGCATTGCAGGCAAATTCTTTACCATCTGAGTCATCAGGGAAACCACAGATACAGTATAATTCGGGGGAAATAACCAGCAGGTGCAGACAACTGTATTCAGGTTGGGAAACAGTGTGTTAAGGGAAACCTAACACGGTCCCTGGAAAATAGTAAACACTCAATTAACTACTGCTTGATTAACAAAACACACCAAACTAGATTTTGGCTAAAGAATTAAATATAGAATAAAGAATCTGGAAAGTGTATCATATCAGGACCAGCTGAAGCAAACAGCATTGTTTCACCTGGAAGAGAAGATTTTCTGGGGACAGGATAACTGTGTTCAAAAATCATAAAGCTTTGTGCTATGAAAGAAGCCCACGGTTGTTTGCCCAGGAGGGTGGAACCAGCTGAAAACAGTCTCTAACAGGAAGGAGCCATCCAATTCTAGAGCAGCCTTCAAGAACTGGCACTGGGAAAACTCCTCAGCCTGAAGATCTCTCTGTGTATTCTGCTGTCCTCTGATTCTGTTTTTAACATATCTCATTTACCCCACAAATTCAGGAGGATAGAAGAACAGTGGATACTGCTATCCACATCATAAGGACTGACAATCAGAAAAGTAAAATTATACCATGGTGTTTAGGAGTAGAGGTGCAAGGTCAAGAAAAATCATTGCCCCACTTTACAAAATTTGTAACACCACAGACAAGTTATTTGGCTTGCTGCTGCTGCTGCTGCTGCTAAGTCGCTTCAGTCATGTCCGACTCTGTGCGACCCCATAGACAGCAGCCCATCAGGCTCCCCCATCCCTGGGATTCTCCAGAACACTGGAGTGGGTTGGCATTTCCCTCTCCAATGCAGGAAAGTGAAAAGGGAAAGTGAAGTCGCTCAGTCGTATCCGACTCAGCGACCCCATGGACCGCAGCCTACCAGGCTCCTCCATCCATGGGATTTTCCAGGCAAGAGTACTGGAGTGGGGTGCCATTGCCTTCTCCAAGTCATTTGGCTTACCTGGGCTTATAGTAAACTTCCAAGTGAGACTGATGCTGCTGGCCCATGGATTACACTTTGAGAAAAAAGTCAATACCTCTGAGTTGTTGCAAGCATTAAATGAAGTTAGGACCCAGGCCAAGAAAGAGGCAAGGAAGGAGCCATGGGCACCCAATATAAAGAAGCATCAAACTTAGCAATCAGGATGAAAAAATACTTAGTGGAATATTTTCACAAATCAAAAAAACTGCCACACAGCCGAAAAAATCAATGAGAAACAAAATATCAAAATTTTAAATAAAGACAGGATCAGCAACAGTGTCATGCCAAACCATATTGCAGCCTAAGGCAAAAGGAAAATCAGTAACACTTATCCTATCTTAGTGTTTTTGCCATTTTGTTCACCACTGACTTTTTCACATTAAATTGTGCATTTTAAAAATATCACATTATTTATCTTGATCACTGAGTATTTTAGCTCCCTCTTAAATTCTGTGCCTAAGTAAAGTACATCCCTCATCTCACCCTCGTCCCAGGGCTGAATGAAGTAATGTCTGAAAAGTGCTTAGCAGAGTACCTGGCATAGTAAGAGATCAATGTGATTATTAGTTATTATTATTTATGACCTAAGGGGCTTCCCTGATGGCTCAGTGGTAAAGAACCTGCCTGCCAATCCAGGAGATATGGGTTCAATCCCTGGGTTGGGAAGATCCCCTGGAGAAGGAAATGGCAACCCACTCCAGTACTACTCTTGCCTGGAAAATGCCATAGACAGAGGGGCCTGGCGGGCTATAATCCATGTGGTCTCAAAGAGTCAGACACAACTGAGAGACTGATCACTGAGCACACACATTTATGACCTATTAAAAAAATAATACTTCAAAGACAGATTAGAATCCACACTGCAGCAAGTACTAACGTGCAGGAATATCTTGCCCCAGACACCTATGGAACTTGGCTCTCAAGTGTGGGCCATGACACCGAAGTCCAGGAAGAGTGTATACAGGCTCTCTGTACAGAAGTAAGAAAGGGGCAGCTTCAAGAAACTGATCCTGCGGGAAGGCAACATATAAAGTCAATGGGGGAACTTTTCTGGTGGTCCAGTGGTTAATAGGAAGCACAGGCTTGATCCCTGGTTGGGAAGCTAAGACCCCATATGCCTCATAGCCAAAAAAATTCATAAAACAGAAGCAATATTGCAACAAGTTCAATAAAGACTTTAAAAAATGGTCCACATCAAAAAAAATAAAGTCAGTAGGATTGATCACAATCGAGATAAATGTTTAAAAATCTTTCTTTTCATTCAGGGCTTTATGTAGACATTCAGGACCATTTAACCCAGAATTTTCAACTATGCATACAGAAAGCCTCATGAAATAATTTTGTTTCATCATTTCATGAACCATAACAAAATCCAATGAGAAGTCTTCGGAGTCATGAATTTTTGCATTAAATCCAGTTATCAATGAGCTAAAAGCACCAAGAAGGGCGTTTTAGGGGTGCTGACTCAGCTGTACCTTGATGGACACACAGATGACAAACATCATCCATGACCACCTGTGCACAGGACAGCTCCTACCCTGACACGCCAGTCTTACCTGTGGAGGGACTGAAACAGCTGGAGCAGCCACAGGTTCCACTGCATTGCTCATTCTGGCAGGAGGAGGACAGCTATTTGCTGCATAGTAATTTCGAAGTTTCTTACCATGATTTTTACCCTAGAAGTAAAATGAAATGAGTAATTACTGTGAGGAAGATGTATCAGACTGATTTAACATATTTAATAAAAAAGAAATAAATACATGTTATTCTTTCAGAGACATGCAACAGTGGGGTAAATAGTAGGCAGACTTGATTATTACATCTTAAAGTAGCAGACTACTCTTGGACTCTGAGAGAACGATCAAATTCATCTGGGAGAGATAAGCGAACAAAGTCAAAAGACATTAATTTCCTATATATTTCTGGAAAACAACCATTTTCTAGTGATCTGTGTCCTCTCCCAACTTGTTGCCATCATATGCCACTGCCTAAATATGAATTTTATGACAGTAATGAAATGGATAATCCAATTACTTTTACAAAAATAGCACTTACAGAGTATCTTTTTACTTACAAAGAACTCTCCTGGGCATTAGCTCATGTGCCACCCATAAAAATCCTGAAAGAGGAATTCGTTAATGTTACCCATATATGACAGCTGAGACACTGCAATCCAGGCAGCATAGAGAACTTGCTTCCGACACCTTCACGAGGCCTAGCAGTGGGGTCGCAGCTTGAGGCAAGCCTTCTAAATCCAAAGCAAGGCCCTTTTTCATACAGCATGATGGCTTCAGGATACACTGTGAACCTCTATTAAAATGGATTTGCCTCTCTCATCATGTTTCCTTTATCATTCTCAAGTTTATGGCTGAGCTGATAAAAACTGGTGGGAAGGGGAGTCCAAAAGCCTCCTAAATGAGGGTTAAACTGTATATTCTTCTTTAAACTACATGGTAAAAACCAAACATGTAGGCAAATATTTATATACCATCTACCATATATGTTAAACCCTAGAAATAAAACGGACTAGCTAGCATATGGTCTAGAGGAGGAGACAAATATGTAAGTAGTTAAAGGAAATGAGTGAAATTCCACCTTACGGCCCCTGAAATGCCATAAAGGTGCTCTTACCATTATCACAGTGACTTCCAGGGAGTCAAATCTAGTGATCACATCTGTGCCTTTATTATACTGTAACTCTAAGAAGCACGATACTATTGACACTCCTTCCTTCTGTCATGTTCTATGACTCCCTCTTACCTCCCAGCCTCTCATTCTCTAAAAGCTGCAGTGTCCAATGCACTACCCTCAGCCCTCCATACACAAACCCTAGGTTATTTTACTCAGTCTCATAGCTTTAAAATACAATCAGTAAGTTGCTGATTCCTGAAATTACCTATCACTATCCCTGTTATGGACTGATTGCTTATGTCCCTCCAAAATTCCTATTTTGAAATCACATCCCAATGGGATGGTAGCTGGAGATGGGACCTTTGCGAGTTAATGAGGTCATAAGGGTAGAGTCTAATTACTGCCTTTAAAAGAAGATATCAAAGAGCTCCCTTGTCTGCTTTCCACCACATAAGGATTTAGGAGAAATTGGCTGTCTGCAGTCTGGAAGAGCACCTCAGAACCCACCCATCCCTGATCTCAGACTTCCAGCCTCTGCAACTGTGAGAAAGAGATGTTTGTTGTTTGAGCGTAAGACAGACTAAGACAATAGAGCCATATAGCCAACTGCCTCCTTGCTGTCCACACATTGCAGCCTGAAGAGGCGCGCATGCGTGCATGCGTGTGTGCATGCGTCCGTGCGTGCGTGTGTGTGCTGTGCTGACCTGTGTCCGACTCTGTGACCCCATGGACTGTAGCCCACCAGGCTCTTCTGTCCATGGGATTTTCCAAGCAATAATACTGGAATGGGTTGCCATTTCCTCCTCCAGGGGATCTTCCTGACCCATGGATTGAATGCACATCTCTTGTATTTCCTGCACTGCCAGGCAGATTCTTTACCACTGTGCCACATGGAAAAGCCCTTTAAGAGACATATCCAACTTAAAACATCTAAATCATGAATTTTAATTCCCTCCGCACCACAGAATGATCTCATCACTGCCACCACCACCATTCATCCACATGTCAGTAAATGACATTACTCTCCACCTAGTTACTCAAGAAAAGCCAAGGAGTCCTTTCCTTGATTCCACCCCTCCTCAAAGCCAACACATTCAACCCATCAGCAAGTCCTGTCAGCCTACCTCTAAAATATATTCTAAGTCATTCCACTTCTTTCCATGGACACTGAAATACCACAGTATTCCAAGCTACCAACTCTTCTCACTTGTGGTAGGCAACAACTCCTAACGGTCTCTGGGGTTCCTCTCATCCTTCTAGTATTCTCCTCATATCAGCCAAACTGATAAGTCACTGTCTCACTTAAAATTTTCCAGTGGCCTCCTACTACCCTTAAGCTATAATCAGTGAATCTTTCCTGCAAGCCCTTTTTGATCTGGCCCTGTCTGCTTCTCAGATTTTATTTCACACAGCGCCCCGGCCCCCTCCTCATTATGTTCCTGCCTGACAACCAAACACATGCACCTAAAACATGCCAAACACATCGACTCTAAGGCCACTGCACTTGCTATTCTTTCTGCTTAAAATGTTCTTTCCAGTCTCAAGGCTGGCTCCTCCTTACCTTTCGAGTCTCAATTCAAACAACATCAAACAGCATCTTACTCAATCTGAGGTGTCACCCCTATTGACGAACACTTCCCCCACCCAACACACACACACTGAATCACATTTCCACACTGTCTGGTTTTATTTCATCATAGCACCACTTATAAATAACTGAAATAATGTTTGTTTGCTCATTTTTTTCTCTTTCCTACCCTCTGGAATGTAGACTCCTTGAAAATAAGGCCCTTGTCCATCTTGTGCACTGCTCTAGCCCCAATTTCTAGAACAATTTCTAACACATAGCAGGCAATCACTACATATTTGTTGGCTGAACAAATCACTATTAGAGTGGAAATAAGGAACAAACTGCTAAGAGAACAAAGAGAAGGGAAGGCTTACTTCTGCCTGAGAGTACCAAGGAAAGCTTCCCTGAAAGGGGGACATTAGGAGTTATCTTCTAAAATGAGCAAGTTTACTAGACAGGTAAGACCTACCTCTTGAGAAACCTGTATGCAGGTCAGGAAGCAACAGTTAGAACTGGACATGGAACAAAAGACTGGTTCCAAATAGGAAAAGGAGTACGTCAAGGCTGTATATTGTCACCCTGCTTATTTAACTTATATGCAGAGTACATCATGAGAAACACTGGGCTGGAGGAAGCACAAGCTGGAATCAAGAGTGCCAGGAGAAATATCAATAACCTCAGATATGCAGATGACACCACCCTTATGGCAGAAAGTGAAGAGGAACTAAAAAGCCTCTTGATGAAAGTGAAAGAGGAGAGTGAAACGGTTGGCTTAAAGCTCAACATTCAGAAAACGAAGATCATGGCATCTGGTCCCATCACTTCATGGCAAATAGATGGGGAAACAGTGGAAACAGTGTCAGACTTTATTTTTGGGGGCTCCAAAATCACTGCAGATGGTGATTGCAGCCATGAAATTAAAAGACACTCACTCCTTGGAAGGAAAGTTATGACCAACCTAGATAGCATATTCAAAAGCAGAGACATTACTTGGTCAACAAAGGTCCATCTAGTCAAGGCTATGGTTTTTCCAATGATCATGTATGGATGTGAGAGTTGGACTGTGAAGAAAGCTGAGCGCTGAAGAACTGCTTTTGAATTGTGGTGTTGGAGAAGACTCTTGAGAGTCCCTTGGACTGCAAGGAGATCCAACTAGTCCATCCTAAAGGAGATCAGTCCTGGGTGTTCATTGGAAGGACTGATGCTGAAGCTGAAACTCCAATACTTTGGCCACCTCATGGGAACAGTTGACTCATTGGAAAAGACCCTGATGCTGGGAGGGACTGGGGGCAGTAGGAAAAGGGGATGACAGAGGATGAGATGCTGGATGGCATCACCGACTCAATGGACATGAGGTTGAGTAAATTCTGGGAGTTGGTGATGGACAGGGAGGCCTGGCATGCTGCAATTTACGGGGTTACAAAGAGTCAGACATGACTGAGCGACTGAACTGAACTGAACTGAAGGAATGAGGGGAAAGAAACTGTTAACAGAGGAACAGTGTAAGGAAAGGGCCATCTGCTTGAGATGGTCTCCAGGATCCTTTGGAAAAGAAGTAGGAGCTGATATACATGGGGAGCTAATTGTGTATGGTTTTGTCAATGATATAGACCTTGGACTTTAGAGGCAGCAGGGGGCTCTGAAGGGCTTTAAGCATAGCAGTTACATGACTGAATTGCATTTAATAAAGATCATAAGAAATGGGAAGATAGAAAAAAGAGCCTAGGGAATGAGGGTCCAGAAAAAAGAGATTGAGAATGTCTGGATAATGAAGTAAAATGGAAACCAGACAACTGTGGCATTATGGAAGTCTATAACAAGGTGTTTCCAAAAAAGAGTCTAATTAGATACATTATAACCCAGGATATTTACTTTCAGGTATTCCAAACAAAAGCATATATATAAGGAGCTACCTATAAGAACAAAAGAATGGGAAAAACTAGAGATCTCTTCAACAAAACATACATATAAGGATCTACCTATGACAACAACAGAATGGGAAAGAGCAGAGATCTCTTCAAGAAAATTAGAGATACCAAGAGAACATTTCATGCAAAGATGGGCACAATAAAGGACAGAAATGGTATGGAGCTAACAAAAGCAGAAGATATTAAGAAGAAGTGGCAAGAATATGCAGAAGATCTATACTAAAAAAATATCTGAATGACCCAGATAACCACGATGGTGTGATCGCTCACCTAGAGCCAGGCATCCTGGAATGTGAAGTCAAGTGGGCCTTAGGAAGCATCACTATGAACAAAGCTAGTGGAGGTGATGGAATCTCAGTTGAGCTATTTCAAATCCTAAAAGATGATGCTGTGAAAATGCTGCACTCAATATGCCAGCAAATTTGGAAAACTCAGCAGTGACCACAAGACTGGAAAAGGTCAGTTTTCATTCCAGTCACAAAGAAAGGCAATGCCAAAGAATGCTCAAACTACCACACAGTTGCATTCATCTCACAAGCTAGTAAAGTAATGCTCAAAATTCTCCAAGCCAGGCTTCAACAGTATGTGAATCAAGAACTTCCAGATGTTCTAGCTGGATTTAGAAAAGGCAGAGGAACTAGGGATAAAATTGCCAACATCTGCTAGATCACAGAAAAACCAAGAGAATTTCAGAAAAACATCTACTTCTGCTTCATTGACTATACTAAAAGCCTTTGACTGTGTGGATCACAGACAAAGTGTGGAAAATTCTTCAAGAGGTGCGAATACCAGACCACCTTACCTGCCTCCTGGGAAATCTGTATGCAAGTCAAGAAGCAATAGTTAGAAATGGACATGGAACAACGGACTGGTTCCAAATTGAGAAAGGAGTACGTCGAGGCTGTATATGGCCACCTTGATTATTTAACTTATATGAGAAGTACATCATGCGAAATACCAGGCTGGATGAAGCACAAGCTGAAATCAAGACTGCAAGGAGAAATATCAATAACCTGTCACCAGTGGTACCATATGACACCAGTCATATGGCAGAAAGCAATGAGGAACTAAAGAGCCCCTTGATGAAAGTGAAAGAGGAGAGTGAAAAAGTTGGCTTAAAGCTCAACATTCAGAAAACAAAGGTCATGGCATCCAGCCCCATCACGTAATGGCAAATAGATGGGGAAACAATGGAAACTGTGACAGAATTTATTTTCTAGGGCTCCAAAATCACTGCAGATGGTGCCTGCAGCCATGAAATTAAAAGATGCTTGCTCCTTAGAAGAAAACCTATGACCAAGCTAGACAGCTTATTAAAAAGTAGACATTACTTTACTGACAAAGGTCCATCTAGTCAAAGCTATGGTTTTTCCAGTAGTTATGTATGGATGTGAAAGTTGGACCATAAAGAAAGCTCAGTGCTAAAGAATTGATGCTTTTGAACTGTGGTGTTGGAGAAGACTCTTGAGAGTCCATCGGACTGCAAGGAGATCAAACCAGTCAATCCTAAAGGAAATCAGTCCTGAATATTCATTGGAAGGGCTGATGCTGAAGCTGAAGCTCCAATACTTTGGCCACCTGATGGGAAGACTGACTCATTGGAAAAGACACTGATACTGCACAAGACGGATGGCAGGAGGAGAAAGAGGATGAGACAGAGGATGAAATGATTCAGTAGCATCACAGACTCGATGGACATGGGTTTGAGCAAGCTCCTGGAGTTGGTGATGAACAGGGAAGCCTGTCGTGCTGCAGTCCATGTGGTTGCCAAAAGTCAGAGAGGACTGTCTGACCAAACTGACTAACTGACCTATGAGAACTGTTCGCAGAAGGACTGTTTGTAACTACTGAAAAGTGGAAACAACTTAGGTGTCCAACTACAGGATAATGGATAAACTGTAGTCTGTTTATTCAATGTAACACTATACCATGATTAAAATACAAATACTAGGCCCTGTGTGACAACAAAAAAGATAACAAAATGCTGAATAAAAAGAACATATTGGAAAAGAAGATATGTAGGCATAATCACTTTAATATGAGCATTAAAATATGAAACCACTACATTTTATGTAAGAAGATATATATGTAGCAAAAATACAAAAATGTGGTGGGAGGGGAGGTGGGGGACAAAAATACCAATTTAGTATAGTGGCTACATCTGGGAGCATAAAAGCAGCTCAGTTCAGTTCAGTTCAGTCAGTCAGTCGTGTCCAACTCTGCAACCCCATGGACTGCAGCACACCAGGCTTCTCTCTCCATCACCAACTTCCAGAGCTTGCTCAAACTCATGTCCATCGAGCCAGTGATGCCATCCAACCAAGAGCCAGTAATGCCATCCAACCATCTCATCCTCTCTCATCCCCTTCTCCTCCTACCTTCAATCTTCTCCAGTATCAGGGTCTTTTCCAATCAGTCAGTTCTTCCCATCAGGTAGCCAAAGTACTGGAGCTTCCGCTTCAGCATCAGTCCTTCCAATGAATATTCAGGACTGATTTCCTTTAGGACTGACTGGTTTGATCTCCTTGCTATCCATTCAAGGGACTCTCAAGAGTCTTCTCCAGCACCACAGTTCAAAAGCATTAATTTGTTGGCACTCAGCTTTCTTTATGGTCCAATCTTCACATCCATACATGACTACTAGAAAAACCATATCTTTGAGTATTCAGACCTTTGTCGGCAAATTCATGTCTCCGCTTTTTAATATGCTGTCTAGGCTTGCCACAGCTTTTCTTCCAAGGAGCAAGTATCTTTTAATTTCATAGCTGCAGTTACCATCTGCAGTAATTTTGGAGCCCAAGAAAAGAAACTTTGTCACTGTTTCCATTGTTTCCCCATCTACTTGCCATGAAGTGATGGGACCAGATGCTACGATTTATGCTTTTTGAATGTTGAATTTTAAGCCAGCTTTTTCACTCTCTTCTTTCACTTTCATCAAGAGGCTCTTTAGTTCCTCTTCTCTTTCTGTCATTAGAGTGGTATCATTTGTATATCTGAAATTGTTGACATTTCTCCCTGCAATCTTGATTCCAGCTTGTGATTGATCCAGCCCAGCCTTTCGCATGATGTACTCCTCATACAAGTTAAATAAGCAGAGTAACAATATACAGCCCTGACGTACTCCTTTCTTAATTTGGAACCAGTCCATTGTTCCATGTCCAGTTATAACTGTTGCTTCTTGACCTGTATACAGATTTCCTAGGAGGCAGGTAAGGTGTCTGGTATCCCCATCTCTTGAAGAATTTTCCACAGCTTGTTGTGATCCACACAGTCAAAGGCTTTAGTATAGTCAATGAAGCAGAAGTAGATGTTTTTCTGAAATTCTCTTGGTTTTTCTGTGATCTAGAAGATGTTGGCAATTTGATCTCTGGTTCCTCTGCCTTTTCTAAATCCAGCTAGAACATCTGGAAGTTCTCTATTCACATACTGTTGAAGCCTAGCTTGGAGAATTTTGAGCATTACTTTGCTAGCATGTGAGATGAGTGCAACTGTCTGGTAGTTTGAACATTCTCTGGCATTGCCTTTCTTTGTGACTGGAATGAAAACTGACCTTTCAGATAGGAGCAGCTTAGTTGGGAAAGGCACAAGTCCAATTGAACTGAAGCTAGACGACTCTAGCTTTTCATTCTAGAAGCTACATGACAGATACACATTTCCATTATATTATTTCAAATATTTTTATGTCTGAGGGGCTTCAAAATGATTTTAAGACAGCAATAACAAAAAAAGGAGTGGTTCTGCCAGGTCAGGACAGAGAAGTAACACTGGATTTGAAAAGATACAGATATAACAAATATAAAGAATGACCTTGGTAAGAACCACTCCAGTAGAGTAGTGGGGTATAAAAGACCACATGAAGGGAAAGAATGGGAGAGGTGAAAATGGAGACAACCAATACAGGCGCTATACGGACAAGTTCTACTACGACATGGAGCAGAGAAAGAGTACAGAGTTAGAAGGGGAAATGAATCAGTAGGACAAAACTTTTAAGATGGCTTAGGCTTGTTTGCATGGCAACAGGAGGAAGTCAGTCAAACAAAAGAACAGATATGCAGGAACTACAGCACAGTTACAGAGCCATAGTCCATAAAAAGGCAGAAGAAAATGAGGTACACAGGATTACAGGAGGGATCAACCTTAGATAGTGTCAGGCATTTAATTCCAGACCAGTATCTACAGCAGTATCTGAGCAAATATTACATCTATACATTAATGATAACAATGGCAACTAACAATTTTGAGCACTCACGTGACAGGTAAAAGTGTTCTAAACACTTTATCAATATTATCTCATTTAACCATTATGAAATCTCTAACAAGTAGGTAAAATTATTGTCCCCATTTTGCACATTAGGAAACTAAGTTCAATGAGTTAATCATTTACCCAAGAATTTTCAGATAGCTCCATAGAGGCTGCCTAGATTTGCATTTCTCCATACATCCCCCACAAACAACACAGAACAATAAGAAAAACAAAACACAAAATCCATGCCCTCCATACAACTAGAAGCCACAGAATGCCCAGACTACAAAATAACAGTAAGCAAAAAAGAAAAGACATCAAATCCCAATGAGTAATCACTCATGCTCCTGCCACAAGCGAGAGCAGGCCAACAAAAACTGAAGGACACCGAGAAGAAGCTTGCAGCCAGATTATAAAGTTAAGATTGCTTTATAACCACCACCAGAGAAAGTAAATCCCCCAGCTTTATAAATATTAAAGCATGATCCAGCCACCGACTGCTGGACAGGGACTTAAATGTACACATGATCTGAACTGGCTATCTTCAAAGTGGCTTTTAGAAGAGAAAAAGGCAAAAAGGAAGGGAAAGGCACCCTTTGGCAACAAGCAGGTGAAGAGGAAGAGAAGCAAAATGGGAAAAGTTAGCATCCTCAGGACAAGAAAGAACAAAGCAAAATTCAGAAGTCAGGACTTTCCAGGTGGTCCAGTGGCCCAGAATCTGCCTACCATTGTAGGAGTCACAGGTTCAATCCTTGGTCCAGGAAGATTCCACATACCTCAGAGCAGCTAAGCCCATGTGCAACAACTACTGAGCCTGTACTCTGGAGCCCACAAGCCACAACTACCGAAGCCCACACATTCTAGGTCGTGCGTGCCACAGCTAGAGAGTAGCCCCTGCTCACCACTAGAGAAAGCCCTTGCACAGCAATAATGACCCAGTGCAGTCAAAAATGAATAAAAAAAAAAAAAAATCAGAGGACATACAAACACTCTCCTGACCACCATAAAAAAAAATTATTAAAGAACTGGACTTTGCTACAGTGATAGAAGAGGTTGCCACTGAATTATGAATCTCATAAACTACCCAAAACCCACATAATGAATACACAAAAAGAAATCAATTATACACAAAGTTACAAAAAAATACATCTCAGCAAATGAGTTACACCTCCAAAACAAACAAAAAGAAACAAAAGAAAACAATACTCCAAACAGAATTAAATATATATTCAAACAAAACTTTGAGGATATTTTTTAAAAAATCACCTTGAAACAGGAATTCAAAATGTACAAAGAAAAATTAGGCAAAATATAATGAGAAATGAAGTGAAGTGAAGTTGCTCAGTCATGTCCGACTCTTTGCGACCCCATGGACTGTAGCCTACCAGGCTCCTCCCTCCATGGGATTCTCCAGGCAAGAGTACTGGAGTGGGTTGCCATTTCCTTCTCCAGGGGATCTTCCCGACCCAGGGATCGAACCCGGGTCTCCAGCATTCCAGGCAGATGCTTTAACCTCTGAGCCACCGAAATGAAAAGGATAATTAAATTCTACAAAGTAAAAGGTACTTATATCCAAAATGAGGAGTAAACCCAACTGTCAAAGAATAGACTCAAATGAAAATGTAGTAAGAGGTATTGAAGAAAGATGGAAAAGCAGTCAAGAAAATAAAAATGATAAAAATTTAAAGGGTCAAGAGAGGAAGCAATAGAAGTGGAAGACAAGTAAAAAAAGAATGACTTATATAAAACTGGAGTCCCCAGAGAAGAAAAGCAAAAGCAAACAATCAAACAGAACTAACATTTGAAACTGTAATTGTTCAAAAGTGTCTAAAATTGTCCAAAAGTAAATGAAGATCTGAATCTACATATTGAAAAGGCATGCCAGGTATCTGGGAAAGTTAATCCAGAACAATCAAATCTGCAGTCGATCTTTTAAACTGTATGAGACTTCAAAGAAAAGAAAAAAAAGTCCTCTTAAACTCTCAAGGCAAAAAGATCAAATAACTTGCAAAGGCAAAGGAATTAGAATGGCGTCGACAATACACAAAGCAAGGCAATAATGGAACAGCCTTTTTTAAAAAATAAAGGTGTGAACCAAGGATTTTATGCCCAGCCAACTATTCCTGTATCAAATGTAAAGACTATAAAAATATTTCTAAATACACAAGACCTTAGGAATTCAGTACTTAAAAGTCACTCTTGAAAAATCTATTAACACTTCATTCACCCAAGAAATGACTGGGGAAACCAGCAAAAGGACTGATGTTAAGTATTTTCATGTGTTTAAATTATCAATGCTGGGAAAGATTGAAGGCAACGGCAGGAAGAGAAAAGGATGACAGAGGATGAGATGGTTGGATAGCATCACCAACTCAATGGACATGAGTTTGAGCAAGTTCTTTGAGTTGGTGATGAACAGGAAAGCCTGGCATGTTGCAGTCCATGGGGTCATAAAGAGTTGGACAAGACTAAGAGACTGAACTGAACTGTATCAAACACTAAAAAGGTGAAGATGACAGTGAAACATTAATGTTTAAATATACATTATGACACAATGCAATGTGAAAAGGAAAGTAGAATAAGCTCATTGATTCTGTAATAGGCAACAGCTGGGATACCATTAAAAACTGACAAATCAGGTAGTAAAACAGTAAATAACTGAACAGGATGGTAAAATCACATAAAATAGTGTAAATAAGAAAAAAATGAAAAAGGAGTACATGAGATGATATAGTGTGACACCTTTCTAAATATACCTTTTGCCCAGGTATAGAGAACAAACACATGGACACCAGGTGGGGAGCAGGGGTGTGGGATGAATTGAGAGATTAGGATTGAAAT
Organism: Capricornis sumatraensis; assembly: GCF_032405125.1. Taxonomy (NCBI): domain Eukaryota; kingdom Metazoa; phylum Chordata; class Mammalia; order Artiodactyla; family Bovidae; genus Capricornis; species Capricornis sumatraensis. Next base: position 194,304,990 of record NC_091069.1, on the reverse strand, counting down.
ACATACACTATTGATACTAAGCATTAAAGAGATAACTAATGAGAACGTATTGTATAGCTCAGGAAACTCTGTTAGTGCTCTGTGGTGACCTGAAAGGGAAGGAAATCCAAAAAAGAGGAATATATGTATACATATAGCTGATTAACTTTGCTGTACAGTGGAAACTAACACAACATTGTAAAGCAACTATACTCCAATAAAAATGAATTAAAACTCTAAGTAAATATACCTTTTTGTATGATTCTGACTTTTAGAACTATATTAACATTCTACAGGCTTAGAAAAAGAATCAAAGTCAACAAGAATTGGGGAAGACCCAAAGTGAAATAAGTACAAACAAAAATAAGCCTAACTGTATGAAAAAATAACATGACCACACCAAAGGAGGAGAGAAAGGAAAAAACTATTCACATAGTCAGTCTGAAAGTATCTCTCCCATAATACTAACTAAGCACAAGAAGAAAAATAACTTTACAAAGGACAACACCAGCAGAGCAGCATCTTTGTAATCTAAGTAACTTTGTAAAATAGTATTTTGACTACACACTATAATGCTAGACACCAAAAGAACAAGACATAAATATTATCCTCTCATTAGTATGCTTATTTTCCAAAAGGACATAGATTATCAATCCCAGAATTACTTTATGTGTACTGTGAGTGTGTACATGTTTGTGTGTGTCAATGTGTGTACTGTGTATAATGATACATATATAACTAGCTCTGCCATAAGCAGATCTAGAAGCAATGACACTCGAGTACCAAAAGGCACACCCAACACTCAGATTTTGGTCTCTAAATACCATTCTCCAATTAAAATAAAAACAACTGGCTCCTTGAAGAAATGGTTGACATGGGGAAGGTACCAAAAAATCTTGGAATACTTTGTATTGTCAGAAAGTAAGGAACTACACAAAAAATAATGGGGACATGTCAAATGAACATAAGCACCAGCCTGAAGGGAAACACACTGGTCAAATGTGAGACAGTTAATACATCAAAATAAATTATAGTAAATGTTTATATCCCTGAATTAATATAAGAATCTACAATCCACAGTGATACTAATTATTTGGGAAAGTTCTTCACTAAAGTAAAATTCTAACTATAAATATAGAAAGAATGATTGAAGCAGAAAAATCACCATTTGGCAAACACCACGGTAATAATTACTGCAGGGAAAAATCATTAATAGATGCTATTATCACTATTATGTACATCGCTATGTAAAAATAGAATGAGAAATATTCACATAGTCTCAAGGTATCTCCCCACATGATACTTATTAAACATAAGAAGAAAAACAGTAATTTTACAAAGGAGAGCCCCAGCAGGCACCACCTTAATCAGTGATCAAAAGTTAACAGCAGCAGTGATGGAAATATTCACATCAAGTCCTTTCCAATACGAAAAAATGGGAAAAGCACAACATCAGTTCTGTGTTATTCCTGTCCAAAAAAAACCACATAACCTGAATTCAATCATGAGAAAGAAACAAACAAACCCAAATTGGATCTTTCTACAAAATAACTTCTCAAAAATTGCAAGATAGTAAAAAGCATAGAAAAATTTAACCCATTCACATTAAAGAACACATAACACCACATGCAAAAATTTATCTAGGATTGAATCCCTGAACCAGAGAAAGGACATTAGTAAACAACTGATGAAATGTAAAAGGTCTGTATAGCCAAAACTATGGTTTTTCCAGTAGTCATGTACGGATGTGAGAGGTGGACCATAAAGAAGGCTGAGCACTGGAAAACTGATGCTTTTGAATTATGGTGCTGGCAAAGACTCTTGATACTACCCTGGAATGCAAGGAGATCAAACCAGTCAATCCTAAAGGAAATCAACCCTGAATATTTATTGGAAGGACCAATGCTGAAGCTGAAGCTCTAATGCTCTGGCTCCCTGAAGCAAAGAGCCAATTCACTGGAAAAGACCCTGATGCTGGGAAAGATTGAAGGCAGGAGGAGAACAGGACAACAGAGGATGAGATGGTTGGATGGCATCACCAACTCAATGGACATGAGTTTGAGCAAACTCCAAGAGGTGGTGAAGGAGAGGGAAGCCTGAGGTGCTACAGTCCATGGGGTCCCAAAGGGTCAAACATGACTTAGCAACTGAACAACAACAAAACAGTCTGTAGAGCAGATAATATTGTTGTTATCAGTATTGAGTTCCTGATTTTGATAACTATACTATAGGTATATAAAATATTAATATTGTGGGAATCTGATGAGGTGCATGCAGAAATTTTTAAGCGATTTATACAATAAAAGTATTCACATTTAAAAGTTAATAAAATAAAGTAAAAGTTGCCCAAAGCCACAAGTAAATGCCAGAAATGAGAACAGTCTTGTCCCAGAGTCCATACCACCCTGCTTCACTGCACCTGAGGACAACTAAACACAATTAAGGACTTACTCAAGTACTAGGAGCTGTCCTAAATGTTTTATACCTACTAACTTGCAGGTATGATAAGTATCATCATTATCATCATCATCTTCATGAGGCACAGAGAAATTACGGTATATTTCCAATACCATACATCCAGTAAGGATTTCATACTAGAACTTGAACACTAGTCTGACCCCAGGATATGTTAGCTAATATCCTATAAGACAGATGCTAGAAAAGAAAATAATGAGAAATCAATATACCCCTAAAAATTAAAGCTATGATTATCAAAGTTAAAAAAATTCAACACAGCATTAGAATTCAAGAATACCTCTCAGAAATTCAATAAAAGGGAGAAATAAGAAATATGAAGAATCAATCCAGCTAATCCAAGATAGTGCTAATACAATTACCAGGGGAAAAAAGAGAAATATATAGAAGAATATTATCAAGGAAATCATATCAAAGAAAATTCCCCAGAGCTCAAGAGAAATGAGAGTATGCAAACTGAAAGGATCCACTAAGGCTGACAGGGACAAATGAATGAAGACCCAGACCGAGACACACCCATCATTGGGAAACTTCAGATACCAAGGATAAAAAAGAAAGCCTAAAAACTTCCAGAAAAAAAAGCCCAAAATTAAAGTGGGTCACCCACAAGAGAATAAGAATCTGAATGAGATTTCTCTTCAGCAACACTAGGAAGACAAAAACAAAATGAAACACATGGGTATACATGCATACACAATGCAGTATAGCTTTTAACCTTTTTAGGAAAATAATAGTCAACCTGGAACTGAACTGTCAAGTGTGAAGTTATAATACAGACATTTTTAGACACATAAAGGTATCTCAGAAAAATATTATTTCCCATTCATTACTACTTCACTTTAAAGAGAGAGAAATGTGCTATAATATACATTTATATTTATCCTTTCTTCCTTCAAGTAATGTGAAGATGTACTCCAACAAGACCAGATTAAAAAAAAGAACACAAGCATATTCAGAAAATGGCAACCTAAGCCATAGAGCAATGAAGAGAAATTCAAAACTAACAGCTGTGCAGCAAACTCAGAAGGCAACCAGTTGAGAATGGAGCACGAAGACAGACGGATCTGGGGGCAAAAAGGGGATTCCACACAATATATAGAGTGATCAAGAGTTTGGAGGGGAAAATGAGGATATGATAAAGATATATCATGTAAGAAAAAGAAGGGAGAAAATGAAAAACTACTGGAAACAAAAAAAGATACACAATGAAGTCATGATCCAAATGTAAAGTATCTGGTTCAAATTAGAACAAGAAACCAGTGGGTTTCATGAAGATAAGTGAAATGGATTATAAACAATAAAAAGAAAGATTAAGAAGCTAGTAGATTTTTTTACGGAGAAGGCAATGGCACCCCACTCCAGTACTCTTGCCTGGAAAATCCCATGGACAGAGGAGCCTGGTAGGCTGCAGTCCATGAGGTCGCTAAGAGTCAGACACGACTGAGAGACTTCACTTTCACTTTTCACTGTCATGCATTGGAGAAGGAAATGGCAACCCACTCCAGTGTTCTTGCCTGGAGAATCCCAGGGATGGGGGAGCCTGGTAGGAGGCCGTCTGTAGGGTCGCACAGAGTCGGACACGACTGAAGCGACTTAGCAGCAGCAGCAGCAGCAGCAGATTTTTTTAAGGCCTAAGAATCTCCTATTTTTTTTAAGAAAGTGTGAGAAACTCAAGGAAAAACAAAAAGCTATTTCAAAGTTATAATACACATCTGAAGGAAACTAAAAGGGAACGATTTTGAGGAACTGGTGACTTTCAAGAAAGAGCCATCCATTTGAACATCTCTTTAAGTGGTATGGAACCACGACATTGGAAACAGAAAGAAAGAAATAGCTTTGCACTGAACAACATTTCCCTACTAATAATACAAAAGCTAAATATCAATTTTTAACAATTCGAGTCAACTTGCAAGTATCAAGCATAGGAAAGTTAATCTGATTACAGAATAAACAAAAATGTTATAAAAACTTGATGTTGTCAAAATAAAACTAGAGCCAACCCAAGATGGGAGGCAGAAAGAAGAATAGAGAAGAAAAGGTAGGGCATACCTGTGGAAGTGAGAACAGGTGATTACTGCTTTTCATTATAAATCTTTTATTCTATAGGCATTATTTTGAGAAAAATGTCTTCAAATGTTTTAAGGGGTAAGCTGTTACCAGTGCCAATGCTACAAAGAGGCTACGTGAGAAGGAGCTAGATTTCACCTCTAATGTCACAGATAGCCTTGAAAAGGACCATTTCACTAGAATACAGGAATGGAAACCAGAGTATGGTGGGTCAGGAAATGAAAACTTACAAGTATATCCAGCAGAACTCTAAGGACAGAAGAAAAGAAAGACTGCTAACAGAGGAATTAAAAGTAAAGGGAAGGTTGTTGTTGCTATTTTTATTGACATGGGGGAAAAAAACCTGAGCATGTTTTTAATCTGATTGAGGTGAAGAGGGGATGATAGGTGATGAAATCCAGAGTACAGGGTGAGGAATCAGCCTTGTAGAGAAGAAAGGATATCTATTGTGAAATGCAAAGAAACCAGGTAGGGAGGGGGCTTCCCTGGTGGCTCAGCAGTCAAGAATCTGCCTGCCCTTTGTCACAGAGTCAGACATGACTGAGTGACTAAGCGTGCAAGAGGTAGGCACGATGAGACAGGGAAGCAGAAAGGTGGTGAGATCCAGCTAACAGGGTCACAGAGAGCTTCTGTCTACCAACAAAGTTTATTTTGACCACTCTCAGTACACTGCAAGTTCAACTGGAAAACAATCAAATGGGAAACTTGGCAGGGGGGAAACATAAAAATTAGCTGACATTAGAGACTATGCCATCCAAAGCTGGCATCATCCAAAGCTGGCATCATCCAAAGCTGGGTGATCAACGTAAAAATGTATGTGCCAAAATCAGTACTTTAAATTTGGGGATAACATCAGCTGTATCCTCTGAATTATGAATTAAGGTCACTATCTTCTGTATTTCAATTCTAGAACTACTTTTTTCCCCTGGGTTCTGTGTTTTTCAAATTAATCTACTTACTATGGTAGGTTGTTGTTTGGCTACTAAATATTACAAATAGAGATCTATGTTGTTGACAGATTTTTAAAATGTACCTTGAATAACCAGTTCTTTTTCAAACGAGTTACATGAATTAACAGGGAAAAATGGTTGACGTTATTTCAAAATGTAGAGGCCTTAGCAAAATTTATCCAGTGCTTTTTGCTTTTTAAATTTCTATTAATGACCTTCTATCCTAAAGTGATTCTTTCTCTGGGCAATTATGCTGCTGAAACAGTATTATGTTACTCCATGTCTGGCTTACCCTAAGTAACCTGAAGCCTACAGACAGATTTTAATAAAATGAATACATATTTTTCCTCCAAAGGTTTGACTTTAAATTATAACCACAAAAATATGTACCGTCATTAAAAATGAAACCATAGCAAAGGGTATTTTGAAGCAAGCTGACTAGGTTAAAAAGTCCTGGGAATAGAACTAAATCTGTGATGACCACTGGATATGCAAGGGTCATCACTAAGGCAGCCCCAGCTTAGGAACACGAGGATGGCAGGGGAAAATCTCAGTGAGCTTAAAGAGAAGTATTTTGAGCAGTTTCCATTGTGTGTCCTGGATTCCTGGAGCATGATATGGGCGGTCTCTACCGAAACACCACGCAAACCAGACTGAAGGCTGTTTACAATACCCTGCGCAACCTGAAACTATGAGATTTCAACAATGCCATCAACTGACTAAAACGTTCTGAGTAATGTAATCAGCTGTGATTTATGACCTCACATGAATGTGTTTCTAGCTTATAAATAGGCTACCACTGATCCCTTTTATCTCACACATAATCAAAATAATGAATCTGTGGTCTTGGTATCAGTCAGTATTAAAAAATTACAAAGCATGTTTTAGAGTTGAAATAAAACTTTATTTCCATCATCTCATCAGCCACCTTGCTGTATCAGTCTACAATCATTGCCATTCTGCCTATTTCTGGTCCTCAGTAAGCCTTACTCATTAGTCTTACCCTTGTCTCTAGAAGACTTCCTAAATCACAGCCTATTCGTGTACCCTTGGTATAGTCTTTGATGTATCTTTCAGGGTAACATTGCTTTTTTTCTATGTTGGTGCACCCACATATGTTGTGTTCACACTCTGAGTATTTATTATTCTGATCTACTCTTTGATCCACACTCTCGCATGCTGACATTTCTCTCAGGTTGAAATCCAGATGTCACTTCTGGATTAGCTTTCTTCTAAGCTATCCTAATGAAACCGCTCTGTACTTTTAAACATGAACTGCTTGCTTTGTTTCTTAGAGGAAGAAAACTTCTTCCCCTAAGAATTACCAGTAACACTGGTTTCATTCAAATCTTTGCTTCTGAGCTCTTAAGAACTGGCTTTTATTACACTCAAACTTTTAGTTTTCTATTAGGTTCCACTCTCTAGATACCAGTTTGCTTCTTCCCTACTCTACTTTTCCTCAGTTCTTGGCTGCTTAAATTGTTTCTAGAACAGGCTGTCCTTCTCCAACTTTTCCACTTAAAAATTCTGATTATCTAAAATTTAATCCCATTTTCTTATATTTTCTAATTCATATATGCACTGTATCACTGAGGAAGCTGAAATTAAGTATATTTTACTCATCAGCAAAAATATTCAGCACACACATACACACAAGTACAGAAGAAAAGAAAAAACCTAAATAAATTCTGGTTCTCTTTCTTATCTAGTTTAAGCATTATAATCCAATGACTGCTCAAATTGAACTCTATGAATAACCAGAAGCATCCATCACTGTCACAAAGAGATATTAGGAAGGAAAAAGGCAGGAGGTGTATGTACAATCCATGCACATATATTTAAATTACATATTGCCCAAGAGTTTTCCCTCATAAAAGTAAACAACTTTTCTGTAAGTGGTACTTACATGTGTATATGACACACAATTAACTTGCTCCCAAGTTAATGGTTTAAACAGCTAAAAATCAAAACTTTAGAAACCAGGCTTGATTTTCATGAGTCGTAGGCCATAAAACCAAACATTCCACAGAAACAAATGAAGACAAAAGCTATTGATAGCACTGTGTGTTGAATTTGACATGGATCATCCTAACAGACCACAACCGAAAAGTACAACAGGCAAAAGAAGAACCCATGTCAAACCATTGTCATGGGAAGTGACACACACAGGGAACGACAGTAGGGGATGGGGACAAAGAAAGAAACGTGAAAGAAATCCAGAAGAGGCTTTTACGAACCAATAATGATCAAAGAGTCGGACACGACAGAGCGACTAACACACTGGTCAATGACCAACAGCCACACTTGCCAAGATCTGGGTGATATAATTAACTCTTTGCGTTGGAGGGCAAAATAAAGCCAAACAACAGGAACTCCATAAAAGTAACATGTCTTCCCCTAAATCCTGAAGAAAGCAATTCACCGTTAAAATGTCTCTGATGTACAATCACAAAGTGACGCAATTAGCCACCTTGAAGATCAACCCTAAACAAAACAGCAAAGACTTATACCCAGAGTAAATGAAAACTTGAAGGAAGTTACAGAGAAACATCTTCCTAACAGTCAGCCTTCTACCATATTGTCCTATTATTTCAGATATTCATGCAGAGAATAAATAGTCAAATCAATGATGACCCAGAAAACATATTTTCATTCAATGGAATTTGGCCTCAATGGCTTCTTGGATCTCTTTTCTCAAAAAAAGAGGATATAATTTTACATACAGAAAACAATCAAGAAACATACCTGTGTTTTCCTGAGCAGTGACAGAGGTCAAAAGGAAAAGCTTAAGATTCACAGACAAAGAATATTCTGAACTGATACAAACTGCATTAGCTGGAAGAGAATATTTATAAAACTAATTCTTTCAGACAACTTTGACACTGAATTGAGTATGGTACACGGTACTTCAAACCCCTGATCTCCTTAGGACCACAGGTTCAAACATGCATAGGTGATTTTATTTGCCTAAAACAACAGATGGCTTCCCAGGTGGCACCAGTGGTAAAGAACCTGTCTGCCAATGCAGGAAATGTGAAAGATGTGGGTTCCATCCCTGGGTTAGGAAGATGCCCTGGAGAAAGGAATGGCTACTCACTCTGGTATTCCTGCCTGGAAATTCCCCTGGACAGAGGAGCCCGGAGGGCTACTGTCCACAGGGTCACAAAGAGTCAGACATGATTGAAGCAGCTGAGCACACACGCACACAAAACCCCAGATAAACTGATGCCACGCAGCTAAGTGTAGGAAGTTGAAAGAAATCTCATTCCAAGAAAAGTGATGTTTTCTTTTAAAGCAGCAACACTGTGCTTTTAGCCAAACAAATACTTAGCCATCTTATTATTCCAGGCACAAATGGTCATTTCAGAGACACCTGTGAATTGAGCAGAGCCCTGAAATGTTCTCCCACCAGATGCTTGATTTTTCTTTTCTTCCCTTACCTGATAATGAGCCTGGGCTTGCTGCGCTGAGTTCAAGGTGACATTGCAGAGCTTGCAGTACAGGGGCTTACATAGCTCCTCCAGGGCAGTGTCTTGTTCCCCTCCCTTAGGTGGCTCTTCTTCCCCAGCCAAAGGCAAGGAAGCCTCCTGCCCAAAAGGCTTCTGCGGTGGAAGCTGCAAGGCTCCTATAGACCTGGCGGCCACTGACATAGGAGGAGAGGATGAGGGCCGCTTAGGCGGAGGAAGCCCGGCGTGTTGCAAGAGGATCATTGGGTAGAAAAGCCTTGAGCATCATCCAAAGGATGAGGAGAAGTCGGGTCTTCAAATCTGAATCAACAGCAAATATTGAAAAAAAAAAAACTTAAAAATGTGTCATCAGCAATATGACATGTAAATGACGACATCATAGGTTCCTTCCTCTGCTTCTCCAAACCATCTTTGAGACTCCCTTTCTTTTCCCTCATCCGGCACATTTCCCCCATCTGTTAATCCACATTGACACAATGCTCTTCCACTGAGAAGAGCTTTATGGATTTGGCTTGATTTTGCCTGGCACAGCTCCAACTGCAGTCCCTCTGGCCCATGAACATTAATAGCATTGCATCCATTGCTAATTAAATCTAAAAGTCACATGACTGACATGAACATCAAAGGTCACCCAGTCCAGACCCCTTCCCTCAGGCACACTCAAAACACTCTTGATGATAATCATAGTCAAAAAAAAAAAAAAAAAAACACCAGCACAGAACCTTAGCAAATATCCCCTTTTCATGCAAACTAGTCTTTCCATCCAAATAATATCAAAAACAGTGAAATCAAGAGTGTCACTGCTCAAACTACTGCAAACATGTCTAGAACTAGCTTAACTATCCAAGAACTCTATATATCTAATAGCTAATATTAGACATATACTCTGATATCTTGGAAAAACTGTTGAGTCACTAAATGTGACAAAAATAAATAAACATGTACCTTCTGATCAACTAGTGAAAAGTGAAAGTAAAGTCGCTCAGTCGTGTCCGACTCTTTGCGACCCCATGGACTGTATGTAACCTACCAGGCTCCTCCGTCCATGGGATTCTCCAGGCAAGAATACTGGAGTGGGTGGCCATTTCCTTCTCCAGGGATTCTTCCCAACCCAGGGATTGAATCCGGGTCTCCCGCCTTGCAGGCAGATGCTTTAACCTCTGAGCCACCAGGGAAGCCAACTGCTGCTGCTGTTGCTGCTAAGTCGCTTCAGTCATGTTCGACTCTTTGCGACCCCATGGACAGCAGCCCACCAGTTTCCCCTGTCCCTGGGATTCTCCAGGCAAGAACACTGGAGTGGGTTGCCATTTCCTTCTCCAATGCATGAAAGTGAAAAGTGAAAGTGAAGTCGCTCAGTCGTGTCCGACCCTCAGCGACCCCATGGACTGCAGCCTTCCAGGCTCCTCCGTCCATGGGATTTTCCAGGCAAGAGTACTGGAGTGGGTTGCCATTGCCTTCTCCAGGGAAGCCAACTAGTAACACTGAAATAATTGATCCAATGAATCTTCAAAGTGGAGGTTGCAAACAAACAACCTGAAGGCCACATGCAGCCACAGATGTGCTCTGTTTGGAATATACAGTGTTTCATTTTGCTTTCATTTTTAAATTTAATTGGTTGTCAACATTTCAAAATCAAAAGATTTGTAGCTCCTCTTGATAAAAGGGGGATCTGACAACACTTGGACCATGGTCCTACCTGGGCAACAATAGGTAATTAGTATTGAGAGGCACTGTCCTGGGTACCCAAGCTTGTCTTCTCTAGGCCACCTCAAGTGCCCACTCAGCCTGCTGCTTCTATTCATATTATGTGCCTGTGCCCCAGAGGCTCAAATTGAAGACCCCACCTCATGTAGCCTTAGACTGTATTCATTAGCCTTCTATAAAATCAGAGTATTTTCTTTCTCTCTCTAGAGGTAAATTTTGAGATAAGGATTTTAATTTGGGTTAATTGGAATCGTGGAAACTCAAAGCACATAGTGTGGTTCATTTTGAGATACTCAAGATTAGAAGTTGCCATCTTGGTCAGAGGCAGGAGAAACGGGTAAAACTGAAGTGGGACTGGAACATATTGGGTCTTTTCTGACGGAAACAATAGAGACTATAAGGGAAAGCAAATAGTTGAAAAGACTGAGGAACTAGAATTATACTGGGGCCCTGGCAGTATGATCCAGTACCCCACTGGACGCTTACTTCATGCACTATTTGATGCAGGTAATTCTCCAGGCCAGAATACTGGAGTGGATAGCCTTTCCCTTCTCCAGGGAATCTTCCCAACCCAGGAATCAAACCCAGGTCTCCTGCACTGCAGGCAGATTCTTTACCAGCTGAGCCACAAGTGAAGCCCAAGAATACTGGAGTGCATACCTATCCCTTCTCCAGCGGATCTTCCTGATCCAGGAATCGAAATGGGGTCTCCTGAATTGCAGGTGATTTCTTTACCAACTGAGCTATGAGGGAAGCCCCTAGCCCTGAGTATCTCAAAATGAACCACACTATGTGCTTTGAGTTCCCACGATTCTAATGAACCCAAATTAAAATCCTTATCTCAAAATCCTCTATTCCTTCCACTTTCAATACTATTAAAACCTCTTTTTGGTCAATAAAATATAGCTATTTTAAGTGCCAAAACTTTCCATCTGCAATAGAAAAGTATATGCTTTTTACCATAATAGATTTACTAAAATCAACCAAGGAGAATTTTGAAAAGTTAAGTCTCTTTTACCACATTTAATAAGTATCTACACCTGTAAATTGCAACCAAATAACAGTTTTTGTACTAAATTCAGGCTCTTAGAGCAGGAGAGGTTATCAGTGCAATGGGAAAACAATGTACTAAATAGCAAAGTACACACATCATTCATTAGTCATAGTATTCAACAATATTTCTCATTAAGCATAATATTTAGAAAAACAATAATGTTATTTTACTTTCAAGCAGAAGTATGTTGTCCATACCTCTGAGAATATTTTATAAAAAGCAGTACAGACTTAGAACATTTAAAAAGTCAGGTTCTCTATAATCACATTATTCCTCTCAATTAAACCAAGTGAAGACATTCAGAAAGCAAAGGCAAATATGGATATTTTAAAAAAGAAAACTATGGGGACAAAGACCACTTTTTAAAAAGTTTAACTACCTAATCATGACAATTAGTAATATTAAAAGACTACATATACCACCTGTACAGAAACAAAAGGATACCAAAGTGCCAATGACAAGCTGCCAGCTCAGAGAGAAATGGTGAAGAGGGATGTTAGAACATCTGGATAAAGGAAATAAGCAATATAAAGAGAAAATCAAATGTTACCAATGGCCTAGACATGTCTGGACTTGTTCTATAAAAGTTCACTCCCACTTGAGGAAATACCAGCATGTGTCTCCCCCAGCTACAGGCTTCCATCAAAATAAAGGCCTGATAAAATCTCTTGAATTGAAGAAAAAATTATCATACAGTACAGACTTACCCATTATCATATTTTACCTTTTAATGTTTAAAGAATAGCTAAATAGTCCAAAATTCTTTCTTGTAATATTTAGCAATCAAAATGATGTCAACTCCCCCAAAAGTATCTATGCAAGACAATTACATCAGGTATTACTATACTCACACACACAAAAAAAAACTAGCATAAAATAAAAATCTAAAAACGCAGCCTTCAGTGAAAGCAGATATGGCAGAATATAAAGAGGTTCAAAGCATATAGGACTCAAGTCTGTTCAACTATTGCATTAGATTAAAAGAAACTAACTTGATGCCTGATGTAAATAAAATATTCCTCAGATCATAAAAGCCATTCAATTTGATGCTTGAAGTAGCATAAATGAAGGATTTATGGTGGTTAATGTCCTGGTATGGAAGGGGTGGAGGGGACAATAAACAAAATCAAAGCTTCTCAGTCTACCCTGTTTAAAAGAAAAGGAATGATCATGTAGCATAGTTTTCATGATCGAACTGGGGCCTACTCTTCACATACTGCATTAAAGACAACCACTTTCTCATTTGGAGAAATCTTCGGAGGAAAGAAAACACAATAAGGGAACAGGTTTTACTAGCACCTCAGGAAACTAGGGAAGTCTGTAACTGGGGATTCCGAAAATGAGGGAAAGACGGTGAGCATTATCCAAAGGTCATCAGAACACAGCGAGAAGGAATGAGAGAGGAAAATAGAACAATAATCAGTTATAAGGTATATCACAGAAGGAAGACCCAAAAGAACGCAAGAACCTGGGAAAAAGAGGCCTTGGTGAACTGGTGAATGTTCTCCAGTCTCAGTTATGACGGGTCCGAATCCTAGGAAACCTTTCACGTATTTGAATCACAGCTACATATACTTCAGCATCGCCCACATATATCTTAAATTTCTAAAACGTGCATGCATACATGAGAGCGCACTCACATACACATACATACACACACATACACGCACACACACACATACACGCACACACACACATACACGCACACACACACATACACAAACACGCACGCACGCACCTCAATCCCGTGAGGATGCCATCACGAAAGATGGAATCCCGGGTCTCCCACGGGGCGGGGGCAAGCGCTAGGGCCAAGGCAGCCGCACGCCTAGAGGATCCAAACAGTACACGTGAAATGCTTTAAAAACAAACAAATAAATAAAAGCACCGCAAGCTGGTCACGTGGAGGACAGGTGGAAAGACCGCACCGGAAAGGAACTGCTAGCCTGGTCGCTCCGGTGCTCGTCCTAAATGCCCCGAGGCTCGCGATCGCCCGCACTTACCGGAACCCCCGGGACGCGCCGGGAGTCTGGGCGCCGCGCCTGCCCCGGACGCCCGCCGCCGTCCGTCCTCCACGCCCGGCTCGGCCCGATTCTACTCCGCCTCCCTCCGCGCAACTTTCTCGGCTGGCCCGGCAGAGCCCCCTCCACAGCTGAAGGCTGACTGTCAAAAGTCAGTCCAAACGGACCCACAGGGAAACAGCTGCAGGAAGTGACTGCGGAATCGGGAGGCGGCGGAGGAGGAGACTGAAGGCGCCGGCCCGGCGTCGCCAGTGCGCATGTGCCTGGTGGAGCAGGGCCCGCGGCAGCGGCGGAGGCTCCAGCACGCTGGGAGGGTGGGGTGCGCACCCGGCAGGTGCGGGGACTGTGAGCGCAGCGGCTCTGAGCAGGCGTGGGGAACAAAGGCACGAGTCACAGGGAGGACGCACCACTGCCAGTCTTAAGAGTTTGTTCATCCTATAACCTGGAAAGTTGATCCAGAGCAGAAAGCTGGGCAGAGTTTTCGCAACTTTCATCTCCTGTCACTGAGATCCAAACCCTTTTTCATTCCAGTCCTGCCCTCGTCCGCTGATTGCCTGCTAAGAGTGGCAGAGGGAGCTGCCAGAATGTCCAGGATCGTCCCACCTGCTGCGACAGAACCTTTAAACTGCTCCTTTCTCCAGGATGAAGGAAAAATAGCGCGCGGCCGCCAGCTCAGGTCTCCAGTCACTCAAGAAAACATCTACGCAGACTTGCCCTCTACGCAACAGCAGAATTGGCGAGATAGAGATCTTCTCTGGCACAGCACCACTCCCCACCCCACCCTCAACCTCACCTGCATGACAGGAAAGACTAGGAAGAGATTGGCTAATCACATCCTCTCATAGTCAACCTCAGCACATTCAGGGTTGACATTGAGAGATGAGCTGAGCCAAGTATTAATATTAAAATTCCGTTAACTTGTAAATTTTTCCATAGGACCATTTGGGGTAAAATATTCATAAAATAAATTTTGACCATTTTTAAGTGTTTAGTTCAGTGCCATTAAGTACATTCACAACATTATGTGCTTACTTTTTAAACATTACAGTAAGTCCCCTATATATGAGCCTTCCAGTTGAGAGCTTTCAAAGATGCCAACATGGGTTCCATGAACCTCAGGTTTGGGTGAAATTGTAGCTTGTGCTCCACTTCCTATTGCTGAGGATCTTTCAGCTCTTCCGTCTCCCACCTCTCCCTCCTCTAGTCAGTAGCTCTTCTTGTCTGTTCACTGGATGCCAGGCCCTGTATGGCTGCTATTATAGTGTACTACCTTACTTTTCAAGGTACTGTACTGTAAGATTTCAAATGTTTTCTTTATTCTTTGTATTTGTTTATTTTTATGTATTATTAGAAAAGTATTATAAACCTATTACAGTACACTACTATATAGCTGACCGTGTTCTTTGGGTACCTAGGCTAACTTTGTTGGACTTACAAACTTGCTGTCAGAATGGAACTTGTTCATATGTAGGGGACTTACTCTAATTAAAATATCAAGGAGACCTATTTATAGCAAGATGTACCCTCAGTTCAGTTCACTCGCTCAGTCGTGTCAGACTCTTTGCAACCCCATGAATTGCAGCACGCCAGACCTGCCTGTCGATCACCATCTCCCAGAGTTCACTCAAACTCACATCCATTGTCAGTGATGCCCTCCAGCCATCTCATCCTCTGGCGTCCCCTTCTCCTACTGCCTCCAATCCCTCCCAGCATCAGAGTCTTTTCCAATGAGTCAACTGTTCGCGTGAGGTGGCCAAAGTACTGGAGTTTCAGCTTTAGCATCATTCCTTCCAAAGAGCACCCAGGACTGATCTCCTTTAGAATGGACTGGTTGGATCTCCTTGCAGTCCAACGGACTCTCAAGAGTCTTCTCTAACACCACAGTTCAAATCCATCAGTCCTTCGGTGCTAAGCTTTCTTCACAATCCAACTCTCACATCCATACATGACCACTGGAAAAACCATAGCCTTGACCAGACAGACCTCTGTTGGCAAAGTAATGTCTCTGCTTTTCAATATGCTGTCTAGGTTGGTCATAACTTTCCTTCCAAGGAGTAAGCATCTTTTAATTTCATGGCTGCAATCACCATCTGCAGTGATTTTGGAGCCCCCCAAAATGAAGTCTAACACTGTTTCCACTGTTTCCCCATCTATTTGCCATGAAGTGATGGGAGCAGATGCCATGATCTTCGTTTTCTGAATGCTGAGCTTTAAGCCAACTTTATCACTCTTCTCTTTCACTTTCATCAAGAGGCTTTTTAGTTCCTCTTCACTTTCTGACATAAGGGTGGTGTCATCTGCATATCTAAGGTTATTGATATTTCTCCTGGCAATCTTGATTCCAGCTTGTGCTTCTTCCAGCCCAGCGTTTCTCATGATGTACTCTGCATAGAAGTTAAGTAAGCAGGGTGACAATATACAGCCTTGACGTACTCCTTTTCCTGTTTGGAACCAGTCTGTTGTTCCATGTCCAGTTCTAACTGTTGCTTGATGTACCCCAGTAGTAGGCAAATACTGCAGGAAATTAAGGCAGTTTCTTTGGCTGAAACACACCATCCAATACTACCAAGGACAAACCAAATTGACTATTTTCTAGAAATGACTTAATAAATACAATGGTTGCTTAGCAATCACCCAAAGCTAGTGTATACAGGCCCTTTGAGGAGAATAACTCATCATGCCTAGGTAGACAACTAACAGTTTTTCTGAATTAATTTTCTGTTTATGCATACATACTTTGAGCTTTTCCAGTAGCTCAGCAGTGAAGAATCTGTCTGCAATGCAGGAGACATGGGTTTGATCCTCGAGTGGGGAAGATCCCCTGGGCATGGCAACCCACTCCAGTATTCTCGCCTGGCGAATCTCATGATAAAGATTGCATTAAATCTGTAGATTGCATGGGGTAGTGTTGTCATTTTAACAATATTAATTCTTTCAGTCCATGGACACAGTATATCTTTCCATCTGTTTGTGTTGTCTTCAATTTCTTCCACTCAGTTTTCTGAGTACAAACAAGTCTTTTACTTCATTAGGTAGGTTTATGCCTAAGCATTTTATAGTATTTTTTTTCAGTAAAAACATTCACAAGTGATCATTTTTACCTTCCTGTTAAACATACTAAGTGAAAAGGCAATTTTTTTAGGTGAAATGCTTTCAATAAATGGTGCAGTATTAACTAACAAATTCAGAAAATAAGCACCTTCCAACTTCACATGTGATAGATTTCACCACATTTATTAATCTTTTCAGTTGCTATTCTGTTCACTAAAAACTCATCATCTTGTTGAAAATATTTTTGTTTGTACTTTGCAGATAAACATGAATTCACAAACATTGTAAACAAAAATCAATGAGATGTTAGATCAATGTTTGTCTTCAACATGTTTGAGTACAAGTTTTGAGCATATAAAAAGGTGTCCTTCAACAGTTTATTTTTAAAAGTTCAATTGTTTCAGCTTGGATACCAATTTTTGAAGCAAAACATATTTTACCAGAATCTACAGTACCAGATCATCATCAAACTTTCTCCTATTCCATAGCATCATTGTCCATAAGAATTGTGAAATTGGTTCCAAGGTAGCTTTAATTACTTCATCTTTGTTTACAATTTAGTGATTTTTCTTTACAATTTGTGTGGGTTTTTTTTTCTAAAAACCACTAAAAGATGGATTATTTTGTGTAGTTACTCTAACTTTATCCCCCTAAGTCACACTAAGGTTCAAACTGTTTTGCACCTTCCTAAAAATAACACTTATGCTGAAGAAGAAGCAGTACCAGGTCCTATACAGCTCACCAAATAAGCATGTGCTACTCCGCATTTCCTTAGACACTTGCAGTTAAATGAGCCCTTGTGACTGACCTTGGGCTGGAAAAGAAAATAATGTGTGTCATTTCTAACTCAAAGTTTTTAAGAGCCAGTATGTGATCCTCCAATATAGAAGCCAGGTTTTGAGAGAACAGTCACAATACAGAAGTAATCTAGATTCTTGAGTCCCTGTTTGGGACAGAGCTACCCTGGAAAGTCAGTGGACCCACAATTGACTGATCAAGTGAAAAACAGCCACAGTACTGTTAAGCCACTAAGATTTTGAGGTTAATTTGCTACCATGCATAACCTAGCATCTGAGTACATTCTACAGTTTTTGATTACTGCTGACTCTTACTACTATGATTACAGTAATGTTCTTATTTTCTGCCAATGAGTTGGTCTTCAGGGACAATGCTACTTACTCGTAACCTTTGATCAGTTCAGTTATTTTCTTTATTTGAGTGAGAATAATTTATGTATTCATAAGTTTTAAGCTTATACAGCAAATTTTCTTTTGCCAGTTTCAATGGGTGGCCCTAATTAAAAATACTATTTTAAAGGTATAATATTACATTTTTATCAAGTAAAAGAGTGGCACTAGAGTAATTTTTAAAGCATAATGTCAGGTATATTTATATTACAAGGGAACTCACTGCCATGGAAAGTAAAACTAAGTAAAGTTTCATATTTGTAAACAAAAGATTTAATTATGGGAAATTACATTAGAAAGTTGAGCTGATTTGTGAGAAATTTTTTTCTATAATTAAATGTACATTAATAAACAAGTACACAAACTAATGCATGCAGGGGTTTGAAAAGAGGCCAGCTTTTCAAAATAGTATATGTATGAACATCTGCAGGCTGACTGAGAAATCACATGGTCTAGATTTAGGGGGCAGGGTATGGATGATAGAGAGGAATTGGGTTTACAGCAAAAATGTACACAATTAGGAGGGGGCAAATAGAAAACATTTCCTTAATGATACAAAAGTCCAAATTTTCCAGTAATTACCAGTATATAAAAATATTAAAACATAAAAAATTAAACCTATGTAAAGCATAAAACAGGTAAAAGACATAAAACACAACACAAAATAACTATTGATTTTTCTTGTGGACTTCTGTGATAAAACGTTTCAATAAAAAATATTTACAATTTCCCTCCGAAATCTTCACATGAATTTAATGCTTAAGAAAGATGGGACATGTTAATTCTTTGGTTTTAAGTATCCATAGTTCACTGTTATATATATACATATATGTGTGTGTATATACATATATATATATATATATATATATACTCAGAAATAGAATTACCTCAATTTGAGAAGCATCACTCCAATTTCCCTGAGATTATCCTTGTATTATGCTGGTACATCTGCTGCTCCTGCTGCTGCTGCTAAGTCGCTTCAGTCGTGTCCGACTCTGTGCGACCTCAGAGACGGCAGCCCACCAGGCTCCTGTCCCTGGGATTCTCCAGGCAAGAACACTGGAGTGGGTTGCCATTTCCTTCTCCAATGCATGAAAGTGAAAAGTGAAAGTGAAGTCGCTCAGTCGTGTCTGACTCTTCGCGACCCCACAGACTGCAGCCCACCAGGCTCCTCCATCCATGGGATTTTCCAGGCAAGAGTACTGGAGTGGGGTGCCATTGCCTTCTCTGCTGGTACATCTGAACAGTTTCAATTTTGATGGATTGTGTAGATTTCTCATGTCAGTGCTTTCACTTACTGATATTTTGGTTTTTAGCCATAAGCTTACATTAAGGGGTACCAAACAGTCCAGGTTGCTATAATAAAATATCATAGCCTGGATAGATTAAACAACAGTCCTCTCTCACCTCCCCTCTTAAATCACTCACACTGAGAAATCCAGCTGCCATGTTGCAAGGACACCCAGGCAGCCCTGTGGAGAGACATGATGAAAAGTTAATACCATCAACCAACATTCAGAGTTCATCATGAGAAACGCTGGGCTGGAAGAGGCACAAGCTAGAATCAAGATTGCCGGGAGAAATATCAATAACCTCAGATATGCAGATGACACCACCCTTATGGCAGAAAGTGAAGAGGAACTAAAATGCCTCATGATGAAAGTGAAAGAGGAGAGTGAAAAAGTTGGCTTAAAGCTCAACATTCAGAAAACGAAGATCATGGCATCTGCTCCCATCACTTCATGGCAAATAGATGGGGAAACAGTGGAAACAGTATCAGACTTTATTTTTGGGGGCTCCAAAATCACTGCAGATGGTGACTGCAGCCATAAAATTAAAAGACGCTCACTCCTCGGAAGAAAAGTTATGACCAACCTAGATAGTATATTCAAAAGCAGAGACACTACTTTGCCAACAGAGGTCCATCTAGTCAAGGCTATGGCTTTTCCAGTAGTCATGTATGGATGTGAGAGTTGGACTGTGAAGAAGGCTGAGCACTGAAGAATTGATGCTTTGGAACTGTGGTGTTGGAGAAGACTCTTGAGAGTCCCTTGGACTGCAAGGAGATCCAACCAGTCCATTCTGAAGGAGATCAACCCTGGGATTTCTTTGAATGGAATGATGCTAAAGCTGAAACTCCAGTACTTTGGCCACCTCATGCGAAGAGTTGACTCATTGGAAAAGACTCTGATGCTGGGAGGGATTGGAGGCAGTAGGAGAAGGGGATGACAGAGGATGAGATGGCTGGATGGCATCACTGACTCGATGGACATGAGTCTGAGTGAACTCCGGGAGTTGGTGATGGACAGGGAGGCCTGGCGTGCTGCAATTCATGGGGTTGCAAAGAGTCGGACACGACTGAGAAACTGAACTGAACTGAACTGAACCAACATTCAGGAACCAAGACCATCAGCCTTAGCCAACAGCCACGTGATAAGCTATCTTGCAAATGGATCTTGCAGTCCCCATCAAGCCCCCCTTCAAACAAGTGCAGCCCCAGCTGATATCTTAATTTAGCCTTATGAGAGACCCTGAGCCAAAACCACCCAGCTACACTCCTCCTAGTTTCCTGACTCTCAGAGATAATAAATTCCTGGTATTTTAAGCAACTAAGTTTTGAGGTAATTTGTTAATACAGAATAGATCATTTATTTATCTGCCTCCCTCTTTCTTTTGACTGTAGGAATCCTAGATTCAAATATGAGGCTCACCTCCAAAATTTACATAGGACTTTCAGCACTTTTGTGTTCTAATATTATTTTCTTATTTTTATTTTTCTCTTCTCTCAATTTCCTCTTCTTTTTATTTAATTTTATTACAATCTATGCTAAAACCACCTCAAGTAGCTTTTATGAGAATGAGATAAAGTATTTTTTATGACAAAATGAAGAAAAATAATCAAAAGAAGATAACAAAATGTAAGCAAAAAAGTTAACATTCCATGTTACACCTCAGTTGGAAGCTTTCTTCAACAGGGAAAAAGCAAAGTTATTATCTAGGCTTTCTTAAAGAATTTGAATGAAAGTTCTAAGTAGGAAAAAATAAAAGTATGGAACAAAAGTATAAGCTATATGAAATAAACTTTCTATTTTATCCTCTGAGTAGTGATTACAAATCACTAGTCTGTAAAGACAGTTTCAACAATCTGCAAGAAAATAAGAAAAATGAGAGCAATACAGTCAATTTTCCATTAAATTAATTTAACTTAAATTTGACTGTATTGAGATTATGTTCCTTCTGTGCTGTGCTGTGCTGTGCTTAGTCTCTCAGTCATGTCCAGCTCTTTGCAACTCACGGATTATAGCCTGCCAGGCTCCTCTGACCATGGGATTCTCCAGGCAAGACTACCAGAGTGGGTTGCCATACCCTCAGCCAGGATGTTCCTTCTTACCTTGATGTATTTTCTTTTAGGAGACAATAATGATACTGTATTGTGGCTTTTTAAATGTTCTTAATCACACGATTTCCCCATTTCTCCCAACATGTGTGTGTTTTTGTTTGGTTATGTCTTATTAAATGTTCCCTGTGCATGAAACAAGTATATGCAGAAACCACTGCTCCTAGAGAAGTACTGAGGGATGGTGGGAGAGATGGCAGGGCAATGTATGAGGGGGAAGAACATTCCTATTTTCAATATACTCTTTGTTTTTATAACATGAACTCCAGAAGATAAAGATCAAGCAACATGTATCTCAGGCCCTCTCTCAACCCCAATCTGGGTGAGTTTCAGTGTTCCAAAGCAGGAGACAGTTTCCTACCTTTGCCAGTCTGGCCTGGGAAGAGAGTATAAAAAATTATGCAACCCTTTTCTCCACTTAACTTTATCTTTAGTCGGAAGAATGTCTTCAGAAAATATATGTACTGTTTCAATTACCTAGAACTGGTAGGCATAATGAAACAAATTCTATTTAAAATGGGGCTTCTTGGTGGCTCAGTGGTAAAGAATCTGCCTGTCAATTCAGGAGACATGGGTTTGTCTCCTGATCCAGGAAAGTCCCACATGCTGTGGAACAACTAAGCCCATTGCCACAACTATTGAGCCTGTGTACTCTAGAGCCCATGAGCCACAATAAAGCCCGTGAGCCTAGAGCTGGCACTCTGCAGCAAGAGAAGCCACAACAATGAGAAGACTGCACACCACAACTAGAGAGTAGCCCCTTTCACTGCGACTAAAGAAAGTCCGTGCAGCAGTGAAGACCCAGCACAGCTAAAAACAAATAAATAAATAAATACTTTAAGAATTCGTTAAAATGGTCTAAATTCATGGCAAGATTTTATACATGTGTCATCTTCTAATTACTGGATACAAAAATATAATTTCTATGAGATGGGCATCATAAATTTTTTATGTTTTTAACAAAGGTCCCTTGCAATACTGGGGAACTGGTGCTGGATGATTG
Organism: Capricornis sumatraensis; assembly: GCF_032405125.1. Lineage (NCBI taxonomy): Eukaryota > Metazoa > Chordata > Mammalia > Artiodactyla > Bovidae > Capricornis > Capricornis sumatraensis. The sequence goes on along the minus strand of NC_091069.1, from coordinate 194,282,635 downwards.
TTTTTGGATAGGTTAGAGTGGCTTGAAAGCAGAAAATAGAAAAGAAAGAATGAAGTGCTTGGATCTTCTTTCCCATAATTCAAGCTTCTGGGAAAGATTCTTAACGGTGATAGACTCATTCTGACACATAATATTTTATTTTCTTCATAAGGTTAAGAGGTTCCTTGCTGCTATCCCCAAATGAAATAAAATTGCCACACTTTTGAAGGTGAAATTCTTCCATTTTTAGATTATCTGAAGAATGTGTTTATTAAATCTTATATCTTATTTATGAGATAATATAAATTTATTCATTTTAAATTATTAATTTAATTTATTAAATTAATAAATTTATGAGATAATTTCTGACTAATAATAATAAGACTAATTTCTGTAAACCACTCTAGAAAATCAGCTCTTTTTTCATAAAAAAAGAGCTCCAGTGTGCATAAGCAATATAAGTAGATGTAAATAAATGCAACTACAGCCTGCAATTTGTCATACAGGAGTCAAGCTCTTCTGTATCTCCTGTGTGTTTTGAATATTTAAACATGCCTCCAGTACTTAGTGTACTATCCATTTCACTTTTACCTCCCCCAGCTTTAGGTTTCTTTATGACCTACTCCAGTATTCTTGCCTGGAGAATCCCAGGGGCAGAGGAGCCTAGTGGGCTGCTGTCTATGAGTTCGCACAGAGTCGGACATGACTGAAGCGACTTAGCAGCAGCAGCAGCAGTATAACAAACTGTATATTGTGAACACATATTCTTCCTAATACCAGATATTGAATCCTTTTAATAATAGAAACATGTGTTCAGACTTAATCTAGCAGGTCTTTTTTTTTTAATTGTGAGAGGATGAGGTTATGTCTGAAACAATTCTGCTACCTTTTAGCAGATAGACTTAAAAGAAGAATGGCAACCAGCTAGCTTTATTTCTCCAAAAATTCTTTCACTATAATCTCCCGCCCTTCAGGAATTGTTTTCTAGTCAAGGTTTTCTTTCCCCTCAAGTCTGGAGACTAAACAAAGCTCAGCAAAGTAAATAGCAAAACAAATTACTGCATCTTAAAGATTGAAAGACAAAAAAAAAAAAATCTAAACTCAAGGCTTGAATTTATAAAAGAAGAAAGTAAGGCCTATGTGTCTTGATTAACGTCACACAACTACTTCCAAAAGAAGCCAGAATTAGAATCCAGGTATCCTGGCACCAGCTTAGAGTTTCTTCTGTACAGGAATTCATGGTGTTGATGGTACAATTGCATAGAGAACTAGGGAGAGGGAGAGCGACAATATATTCTAATAAATCATTCCCATTCTAATTCAGTACCTCTCAGAGGAAACTCTAACGGGCTCTAAGCCTGGAAGGGCAGGAAGTCCTCCTTCCGGAGTCTCTTCCATCACAGCAAGCGCTGGCTTCAAAAACAACTTAATTTTACATTTGGCTTGAAAATCTAAAAATGATGTCATGACTGACCTACCCAGCCAACTTTTCCTTCAGGGCCATAAGTTTTCTAAAAGTGAAATAAAAACCAAAGCAGTATTTTCCTTTGCACAGAAACAAAAAGAAAGGGGAGGGGGATGGAGGGAGAGAGAAAAAGAAAGGAGAGGGGGTGGAGGGAGAGAGAATGACACTATGATAGGCATATGACAAAGCCAATGAATAAAGTAAATGGCATTTTCTGACCTTAATTTACTTAGTCTTATTTTAAATATCAAGGAATAAGGCCTATATCATTTTAAACCTTAAAAATCATCATTAGGAAAGCATTAATGAATTTTAAGCAGCTAGAGTACTTGAACCCAGGAGAGAGCAACATGGGACAGAGAGCATGCCAATTTGCACCACATTCTATTGCACTACCTTATAGTGTTCTGAAGTTTTAAAATTATGTAACCATTTATACCCACAATTCCTTGAATTTTGTATCAGGTTCTTTCACTGATTTAGCTTTAATCCCACTGTTGGTGGGATTGTACACGGGGACAGCCACTACACCAAACAGTATGGAGGACCTTCAAAAAATTAAAAATAGAACCACTGTATGATCCAGCAATTCCACTTCTGGGAATATGTCCAAAGAAAACAAAAACACTAACTCAAAAAGGTATCTGCAACCCCACCTTCATAGCAGCATCATTAACAATAGCCAAGACATGGAAACAACCTAAATGTCCACTGACAGATGAATGGATGTTTTACATATATACACTATGGAATATTATCCAGCCATAAGGGTTGGGGTGGGGGGGGTGGTAATTGTCCAGTTTGTGACAAAATGGATGGACCATGAAGGTGTTATACTAAGTAAAATAAGTCAGACAAAGACAAATGCTGTACAATCTTCCTTATATGTGGTACCTTCAAAAAACAAATAAAAACCCAAACTCCTAGAAAAAGAGATCAGACTTTAATAACCATAGGTGGAGGTTAATGGGGAAGGGAAATTGGAAGAAGGTAGTCAAAATGTACAAACTTCTAGTTACAAATAAGTACCAAGTGTGTAATATATTATACAACAGGATGATTTTAGCTATCATTGCTGTTCAGTATATGACAGTTGTTTAGATAGTAAATCCTAAGAGTTCTCATCACAAGCAGACTTTGTTTCCTGTTTTCTTTTCTTCTTTCTTTCCTTTTTTTGATTCTGTACGAGAAGATGATTCACTGAACCTATTGTGATAATTATTTTACAATATATGTAGGTTAAACCATCATGCTCTACACCTTAAACTTACACGCTGATGTATGTCAATTATTTTTTCAATAATTTGGGGGAAAGAAACATTACAACTTCAACTTTATTACACTAGGTGGCAGCAAATAATTAGAAGGGCCAAATAAAAAACATCTGAGTATCACACAAACAGTGAAGCGCCAGAATGAGTGGAGACAGAATGGTAATATTTGAGAAAGAAAAACGAAACCTGGCTGACTCATAAACATTTTTCAAGATTTATCATTTACTTATTCCTTCACTCAAAAAACATTAACAAATTATTAAACAAATACTTATACTATAAGAAAGTACTGCGGGAGTTCTTCCTCTCTGCTGATTTTATAACTCTTAGAAACCAGAGGATTTACTTTGTTGCTCTTGCACAAAGAGCTATGTTTTTGGTGTTTGAAGACTCCCTGTGTACTACAACTTTGATACATAGTGTGTTCTCAGATTTTACTTCAGTTACTTGATAGTTTCCAATCACAGCATGCGGTCCCGTATGGCTATAGACTTTCACGTGTTCTCTACATCAGGAATTATGCCCAACTCCGCACCACACATACACACACACACCGCTTTGAAGTGTTTTCTCTTCTCCTAACCTTCAGTGACCATAGAGTTCACTCTTCTAAGTCCCCCAGCACTCTGAGAATGTCTACAATAGTGGGGAGTTCTGTGTTACACTTGACTGTCTCCACCACTAGACTGAGCAGTGTGTCATAGTTTTATACAGTCTCTCATTATCCAGCACAACTTCTCTCAGACGTCTGTAAAATTTTGTTGAGTGATTTAGCTGTGTTGCAGGGAATCAAACTTCTGTGTTAGAGGTCTGCTTATGACTGAAAAATGTAGATCCAATATCTTATAATTCAGTGTGGTAGCATATGGATGGAGAAGGCGATGGCACCCTACTCCAGGACTCTTACCTAGAAACGCCCATGGACGGAGGAGCCTGGTGGGCTGCAGTCCACGGGGTTGTGAAGAGTTGGACACGACTGAACGACTTCAATTTCACTTTTCATTTTCATGCATTGGAGAAGGAAATGGCAACCCACTCCAGTGTTCTTGCCTGGAGAATCCCAGGGAAGGGGCAGCCTGGTGGGCTGCCATCTATGGGGTTGCACAGACAGCAGCATATGGATAAGACTGTAAAAGCGGTCTATACACCAGAATTCTCTCCAAAATAGATTCAAGGTTCATGATGATACATTGTTATATAATCCTAATACAGGCACATGTCTGAGATATTGTGGCTTCAGTTCTAGACCAGTGCAATAAAGCAAGTATCACAATAAAATGAGTCACCTGAAATTTTTAGTTTTCCAGTACGTGTGAAATTTAGTTTACACATAATGCATTATGAGGGGAGAAGGCAATGGTACCCCACTCCAGTACTCTTGCCTGGAAAATCCCATGGACGGAGGAGCCTGGTGGGCTGCAGTCCATGGGGTCACTGAGGGTCAGACACGACTGAGCGACTTCACTTTCACTTTTCACTTTCATGCATTGGAAAAGGAAATGGCAACCCACTCCAGTGTTCTTGCTTGGAGAATCACAGGGACGGAGGAGCCTGGTGGGCTGCCGCCTATGGGGTCGCACAGAGTTGGACACAACTGAAGTGACTTAGCAGTAGTAGCGGTAGCAATACTATGAGGGCAATAGCATTATGCCTAAAAAAGCAATATGCATATCTTGTGACTTCTCTGGTAGTCTAGTGGCTAAGACTCCACACTCTCAGTGGAGGAGGCCCGGGTTCAATCCCTGATCAGGGAACTAGATCCCACATGCTGCAATTAAGAGTTCGCATGTCACAACTAAATGTTCCACATAAAGATTCCACATGCTGCAGTAAAAATATCCCTCGTGTTGCAACTGAAGATCCTGCATGCCTCACCAAAGATAGAAGATCCCACAATTACCTGATGCAGCCAAATATATAAGAAAATATTTAAGTAATATTCATAACTTAATTTTAAAGTTATTTATCCCTAAAAATTGCTAGCCATCATCCAATCCTTCAATGAGTGGTAATCTTTTTGCTGGTGGAGGGTCTTGCCCTGATTTTTTTTTTAAATTTATGGCTGTGCTGGCTCTTCATTGCTGTGCATGGGCTTTCTCTAGTTGCGGCGTGCAGGGCTACTCTCTAGCTACAGTGCACAGCCTTCTTGTGCACAGGTTTCTCTTGTTGAGGAGCACAGGCTCTAGGGCACTTGGGCCTCAGTATTTGTGGTCCACGGGCTCAGTAGTGGCATTTTCCACTACTAGTCTCTAAAGCATAGGCTCAATATTTGTGGTGCAGGGGCTTAGTTGCTCTGTGGCATGTGGAAGTTTCTCAGACTGGGGATCGAACCTGTGCCTCTGACACTGGCAGGGGGATTCTTTACCACTGAGCCACCAGGGTAGCCCCTTGTCCTGATGTTTTGATGGCTGCTGACTGATCAGGGTGGTGATAGCTGAAAGTTTCTGTGGTTGTGGCAGTTTCTTAAAATAAGACAATAATGAAGTTTGCCACATCTATTGACGCTTCCTTTCACAAATAATTTCTCTGCAGTAGACAATGCTATTTGTCAGCAGTTTTCCCACAGTAGAACTTCTTTAAAAATTGGGCAATCCTTTCAAACCCTGCCACCACTTTATCAACTAAAGTTATGCAATATCCTAAGTCTTTTGTTGTTATTTCAACAATCTTCACAGCATTTTCACTAGGGAGTAGACTCCATCTTAAGAAACCACTTTCTTTGCTTATCCATAAAAGGCAGCTCCTCATCCTTTAAGTTTTATCATGACATTGTAGCAATGCAGTCACATGTTTAGGCTCTACCTCCAATTCAGTTCTCTTGCTATTTTCATCACATCTGTAATTAATTCCTCCTCTGAGGTCCAGGGTTCCTCCTGGACCCCTCAAAGTCATCCATAAGAGTCGGAATCAACTTTTTCCAAACTCCTACTAACGTTGATATTTTGATCTCTTCTGATGAATCACAAATGTTCTTAATGACATCTAGAATGATGGATCTTTCCCAGAAGATTTTCCACTTATTTTGTTCAGATCCATCAGAGGAATCACTATCTATGGCAACTATAGCCTTTAAAAAATACATTCCTTAAATAAAGGGATTTAAAAGCTGAAATTACTCCTTGATCCAAGAGCTGCAGAACAGATGTTGTGTTAACAGGCATGGAAACACTACTCTGTTGTACATCTCCGCTGGAGTGCTTGGGTGATCAGGTGCATTGCCAATGAGCAGCAATATTTTGAAATAATTTTTTTTCTGAACAGCATGTCTAAGAAGTAGGTTTAAAATATTCAGCAAACTGCGTCATAAACAGATCTGCAGTCATGCAGGCTTTGTTGTTCTACTTACAGAGCACAGGCAGAGTAGATTTAGCATAATTTTTAAGGGCCCTAGGATTTGGGGAATGGTAGATGAGCACTAGCTTCAATTTAAAGTTATCAACTACATAGTCTCTAACAAGAGAGTTGCCCTGTCATTTGACGCTTTGAAGCCCAGCACTGACTTCTCCTCTTATGCCTTGAAAGTCCTAGATGGCATCATCTTTCAATATAAGACTGTGTTATCTATGAACCAACCTCTTTTAAAGGCTTCAGACTTTTCTTCTGCAGCTTCCTCACCTCTCTCAGCCTTCATGGAATTGAAAAGAGTTAGGGCCTTGCTCTGGATTAACCCTGGGCTTAAGGGAATGTTGTGGCTGTTTTGATCTTCTGTCCATACTGCTCAAATTTTCCCCATATCAGCAATAAGACTGTTTTCCTTTCTAATTATTCATGTGCTCACTGGAGTAGCACTTTTAATTTCCTTCAAGAACCTTTCTGCAACTTGGCTAACTGGCCCAAGAGGCCTAGCTTTTGACCTGTCTTGGCTGTCAACATGCCTCTCTCACTGAGCTTAATCATTTCTAGCTTTTGATTTAGCATGAGAGACGTGCACTTAGAGACCTTGGTAGGGTTATTAATTGGCTTGATTTCAATATTATTGTGTCTCAGAGAATAGAGATGCCTAAGGAGAGAGAGAGTGACTAGAAAATGGTCAGTGCATGGAACAGTCAGAATACACACAATATTTATCCATTAAGTTTGCCATCTTATACAGGCATTTTGGTTTGTGGTCCTCCAAAGCAATTACAATAACATCAAAGATCACAGATTACAGATCACCGCAACAAATATAATAATAATAAAAATAAAATTTCAAATATTTTAAGGATTACCAAAATAACATATAGACACAGAGTGGACCACTGCTGTTGGAAAAACAGTGTTAAAAGACTTGCTCAACACAGGGTGTCACAAACCTTCAATTTATAAAACAAACAAACAAAAATACATACTGTCTGAAAAGTGCAATAAAATGAGATACGCCTGTAATAAAGAGAAATATAAACTGGAGAAAGAGAAACAGAGAAGGAAAAAAAAGAATGAGAATAAAGAGGAGAAGTAGGGGAAGCAGATGGAGAAGAGGATGAAAGACAGGGAGGAACTTCCCTTGGTGGTCCAGTGGTTAAGACTGCACTTTCAATGCAAAGCGGGCAGGTTTAATCCCTGGTCTGGGAGCTGAGATTCTGCATGCCTTGTGGCATGACCCGCTCCCCACTGCCAAAAAAAAAAGGGAACACAGTGCCAGGCATTATTCTAAGCAATTTATCTCATTAAAGCTTTATAACAACCCCAAGTGGAAAGTGGTAGTCACACCGTCATGTCCGACTCTTTGTGACCCCATGGACTGAAGCCTGCCAGGTTCCTCTGTCCATGGGATTCTCCAGGCAAGAATACTAGAGTGGGTTGCCATTCTCTTCTCAAACAGCTCCAAGGTAGGGTCTATTGCATGTGTGTGTGCATGCTCAGTCGCTCATTCATGCCCAACTGCTTGTGACCCTATGGACTGCTATGATCCTCTGTCCATGGAATTTTCCTGGCAAGAATACTGGAATGGGTTTTCATTTCCTCTTCCAGGGGATCTTCCTGACCCAGGGATTGAACTGGTGTCTCTTGTGTTCCCTGCATTGGCAGGGAGATTCTTTACTACAGGCATCATTTGGAAAGGCCAGAGTCTATTATTATTCCCATTTTACAAAAGAGCCTCTTACCACTTGAAAAGCATACTCAAAATGACAAACAGTAGACAAGGCATGGGGTCCACAATGATTCTATTGACCTTTAGCTTTGTCTGAAAACTACCTTCAGATAAAAGTTATACATATCTACTAGTTACACAAGCAACATGTAGGTGTCCTTAATACAGCTGTATAACACCCTGGTTTGTCTATCACGCAGCTTTAGGAACAGAAGAATTCAATTCAAGTGAAATAGTATAGAGGCACCATTGAGGACTTCTAACATACTATATTAGAAACCTTTGTGAAAGATGGTGTGGATTAAGGGACTTCAGTACTGATGATAATTGATGATATGATGAGCAAAACAAACTTCTCTAAAATATATTCATACATCTCTTTCTCTTATAGGCTATTTAGTTTTTTCCCTTTTCCTTTGCTTTTGATTCCTACAGCACACATTGTGATGGTGGTTTAGTCGCTAAGTCATGTCTGACTCTTGTGACCCCATAGACTGTAGCCTGCCAGGCTCCTCTGTCCATGGGATTCTCCAGGCAAGAGTACTGGAGTGGGTTGCCATTTCCTTCTCCAGGGGATCCACCCAACCCAGGAATCAAACCCGGATCTCCTGCATTGCAGGCAGATTCTTTTACCGACTGAGCTACAAGAACATTAGCCACTTGTTTACCTCTTTTCCCCTGACCTCATGTCCAGAATCTGTATCCTCTTCATTCTTTTCGACGCTTTGTCACCTATGCTGAATCCAGAAAATAAAATTCCAAAGGCATTAGAGACAATGAGGGACTTCCCAGGTGGCACTAATGGTAAATAACCCACCTGCCAATACAGGAGACACAGGACATGCCGGTTTGATCCCTGGGTCTGGAAGACCCCCTGGAGGAGGGCATGGCAACCCATTCCAGTATTCTCACTTGGAGAATCCCCATGGACAGAGGAGCCTGGCGGGCTACAGTCCATAGGGTCACAAAGAGTTGGACAGGACTGAAGCGACTGAGCACACAGGCAGAGACAATGAAGTGAGGGAAAAAAAAAAAAAGCAAATAAAACGTCCTGTCCTGTGAAATTACAAGAGACAAGGCATCTGAAACAAGAATAGGATGCAATAAAAAGGAACATTCAGAAGCAAGATATGTTAGTTATCTATTGCTGCATGGACTGTAGCCCACCAAGCTCCTCCATCCATGGGATTTTCCAGGCAAGAATACTAGAGTGGGTTGCCATTTCCTCCTCCAGGGGATCTTCCCTACCCAGGGATCAAACCCGGGTCTCCCGCATTGCAGGCAGACACTTAACCAATCTGAGCCACCAGGGAAGCCCGCATGACAAATTACCCCCGAGCTAAGCAACCTACAAGAAACCTTTACTATCTTACACAACTTCTGCGGGTCTGGGAGCAAATTAGCTGCATGGCTCTAATACCAAGCGTGGCTCTGTGGGGCTTCTGGGCACAAAGTCTTTCTGTAACCCTCTATTTCTTTGATCATATGAAATAGCCTTCATTCAGCCTCCATGACTTTCCCCAAGTTCCAGTGGGCAGATTCAAGCACCTGTTAATTAAGGGAGGGGATTCGAGACCAGGGAGAAACAGTGAAGAGCAGCCCTGGGGGGAGGACCTGTTTCCTCATCAACAGATAAACACTTTGAGCTGTTTTGCAGATACGGAAACCCCTTGTAGGTGGGAGAAGTTGAAGTGGTTTGCCCACAAGCATGTAGACCCCAGACCAGTTGGAACTGAAGGTTGATGATGTTGACTCTTGTTTACCTCACCACCAACCTGTCAGAAGAATGTCTATGAGCTGATCACACCCTCTCTGAACATTTACTATAAAACTTCTCACAATCTTCTCCAAGTTGGGACACATAGTTTTGAAGGCATTAGCCTGCTCTGGCCCCCTTTGCCTGGCAAAGTAATAAAGCTATCTTTTTCTACTTCACCCAAAACTCTGTCTCAAGATTCAGTGTGGCATTGGTACACAGAGAAGCTGAGCTTTTGGCATCAGTTCTGGCTCAGAGTCTCTCATGAGATTGTAGTCTAACTATCAGCCAGGGTTGCAGTTTTCTGAAGACTTGACTGGGGCTAGAGGATCCTCTTTCACATGATTTATTACACAGCTATTGGCAGGAGCCTTTAGTTTCTCAGTCCATAGAACTCTCCATAACTCTGTAAATCCATAACACACACACATTGTGTGTTCTCACAAATGGCAACTGGCTTCCTCTAGAGCAAGTAATCCAAAGAAAGAGCAATAAGAAAGCTACACTGCCCTTTATGAACTGGCATCCAAAAGTCACACGTTTTCACCTGCACCGTTTTTCCTATTCATTAAAAGCATGTCACAAAGTCCCGCACACACTCAAAGGCAGAATTGTTACACATTACTTTTAGATGGCTGCATCAAGGAATTTGTGGAAATACTTTAACCCACCACAAAAGAAGAAAAATAACTCTAGGAAATTATAAACATGATCAAAGCATGACCATCAGAATAAAAATTTAATATCCAAGTTAAAAGGTTAAGTTGAGAATAGTTAACAAAAAGTCAGGGATGGTTACTCTCAAAAAAATGGAAAAAAAAAAACATTATAAAGCTTTAATCCAGATGCTCAAATTCCCAACTAATTGGAATTTCAGGAAGAGAAAACAAAAAAAAGTAAAAGGAGAGATAATTAAAAATGTTCCCAGAATTGAAGGACACACATCTCTAACTTTATGAAAGAGTGGAAAGTTATGTCCACTGCCTAGCACAAAGCATGAAAAATGACCAAACCAAAACATGATAACTCTAGAAATAAAGAGAAGATTCTAAAAGTTCCCACAGTGGATTTTTTTTTTTAAGTTACAGGTTTCCAAGCACCACCCATGTGGTAATCAAATTTCAGTGTTTATTATTTGCATAGGACCAAAAGTCTTTGTATTTATTTAGCTCCCCAAGTGTTTTTTTTAATATTAGTCAAATTTAGGGCTTCCCTGGTAGACCAGGGGTGAAGAATTCGCCTGCCAATGCGTGAGACATGGGTTCAATCCGTCATCATGGAAGAGTCCACAAGCCTTAGAGCAACCAAACCCATGCGCCACAACTACTGAGCCTGCGCTCTAGAGCCTGGGAACTGCAGCTACGGAAGCTTGCGTGCCCTAGAGTCTTTGCTCAGCAGCAAGAGAAGACACTGCGATGAGAAGCCTGCACACCACACCTAGAGAGCAGCTCCCACCCTGCTCTCCGTAACTAGAGAAAAGGCCCCACAGCAACAAAGACTCAGCAGAGCCCGAAAATTAACAAGAATAAGTAAATTATTTTTTTTAATTATTCAAGTTTGGAAATCATTGGTTTAAAGAGTTTTGAGGAGAGTGAGATAAATATTTTCATATTGAAGTATTATTTTTCTCTAAAGTAGTTGGATATATTTTCCCATTATTCTTCTATAAATGAATCCAGTTTTTTGTGGGTGGTAGAATTATCTCATTTTATAGTATCATGGTAGAAAGAGGGGGAAAAAAATTTCTAAAGCACACCTACCACTAAATTTTAGTTCCATGTAACCTTTTTAGATTTACACACTAGAAATGGAAACCTCTTTCTAACAGCATTAAAAAAAAATAAAAGGAAATAACTTAAACTAAACTATAACAAAATAGCCTTTAGAGTAAGGAAGTTTCCTGACATTTGGAGATTTGTCAAACACTAACATGGGTTTCTAGGGATGTTATGAAATATTCACCTTGGAGAGTTTTTAGAAAATGCTTCCCATCTGTCTAAGTTTAGAGGATAAACCTGAAGAGAAGAAGACTGCCAGAAAGACTAAATAAATTTGTTTACTCGATAAATTCTTGTTGAACTACCGCTAAGTGTCTTGTACTATGCTAAATGTTGGGGGGTATTTTTAAGACAGCATTTTTCAAATTTATTTGATCATAGAATACTCCAATGAAAATGTGTGAATAGATCTCCACCAAGAGGAACTTCTAATATATAATGCTTATTTGTATAAAAAGAAAACAAAAAAAGAGTCTCATAGATGAATTGCTGCAAGAAAATAAAAAATATTTATTCACAAAATTAATCAAGCTTAAAATAGTTTTCATTTCATATTCTTATTATAAAATTATACACGTTTATAAATTACATTTACATAAAATTATCAACTATACTCTTTCAGAACTTGCAATTCATCAATGTCATCAGTATAAGATAAATATACAAATCTGTTCTTTTCTATAACCAGTTAGAAATACATCGTGTACTGATCACTTTGATAAATGGAGAATGGAAGTTCCAGTATTGTAAAATATCACTTCCTCTCAATTTAACCTATAATTCAATGCAATTTTATTGCATATGGATGAGCAGGTGACTTTGTACAATATGGAAAACTGATTATAAATTCATCAAGAAGAATAAATGCATCAAAATAGACACAAATGGATGACACATTGATCATAGAAGTTAAAGTTCTCTTCTTCCAAAGTCCCACCTAAAAATGACATTAAATGAACTCTTGAAAAAGATTATAAATAAAATTCCAGAGAAAAGGAGGGCAATAGGGAAAAGGACAGTGGCAAATGATACCAGCAAATTTTTGGAAGATGGAAAACAAATAGAGATGATTTTTGGAAGATGGAAAACAAATAGAGATGATAAATAAAACAAATAGAGAAGAAGATACCATAAGTTAAGATGCCTCTCAAAGAGAAGCATGTCAATTTACCTTACTGAATTCCTGACAGGCTCAAAATATGGATGAATCAGACACTGGTTATGGGGATGAAAGTCAGGGATGAAAACAGAGAAACTGGTCAAAAGTTTGTATGCAGAATAACTAGAATAGCAGGTTCTCTACGTCTGTGTCTCTACTTCTGCTTTGTAAATAGGATTGTCTATACCAATTTTTTGGATTTCATATATATGCATTAATATACAGCATTTGTTTTTTCTCATGCTGATTTACTTCACCCGGTATTACAGTCTTGAGTTCCATCCACACTTTTACAAATGACCCAGTTTTGCTCCTTTTATGGCTGAGTAATATTCCATTGATATAGGTACCAAATCTTTTCTATCCATTTCTCTGCTGATGGACATTTAGGTTATTTCCATGTCCTGGCCATTGTAAATTGTTCTGCAATGAACACTGGTATGCATGTGTCATTTTCAATTACGGTTTTCTCTGGGCATATGCTCAGTAGTTGGATTGTTGAGTCATATAGTAGTTCTATTTTTAGTTTTTTAAGAAATTTCCATACTGATCTTCATAGTGGTTGCACCAATTTATATTCCCTCTAACAGTGCAAGAGGGTTCCCTTTTCTCCACAACCTCTCCAGCGTTTGTTATTTGTAGATTTCAGGAGGAAGAGAAGTATGGGATGAATTGGGAGACTGGGATTGACACATACATGCTAATGATACTATGCATAAAATAGATGACTAATGAGAACCCACTGTATGGGACAGAGAACTCTACTCAGTGTTTTGCAATGACCTAAATGGGAAGAAAATCCAAAATAAAAAAAGAGGGGATGTATGTATATTTACAGCTGATTCACTTTACTGTACAGCAGAAACTAACACAACATTGTAAAATAACTATACTCCAATAAAATTTTGTTTTTTTTAAAAAAAAGGTTATTTCCTCACTTCAGCATAGCCAGATCATTATCATCTCAGAAGAAATTGAAATCAGAAAGTCTCTATGCTTAGACAAAGCAGGTACAGCACAGAGTAGGAAAGAATTATGTTGTAAAAACCTCAGTTCTGAGTCGTGAGGAGCCAGGATCTTTCCTTCATTGCAGGAATTCCAAGAATCAGACACATATCTCACAAGCAGAAGATTGGAGGATCTTTTTTCTTTTAAGAAACTAAGTAACTCTGGGGGCAATTACTTACTAATATTAATGCTAGTATCTAGGAATTCTAATAGCTGAATCACCCTACTCTGAAGCCTGCCACTCAGCATTGTTAGCATCTCATTCTAAAATATAAATTTTATATATTTATATATAAATATATGAGAGGACTTCCCTGGTGGTCCAGTGGTTGGGACTTCACCTCCTGGGTGTGTGGGGTATGGGTTCAGGCCCTGGTCAGGCAGCTAAGATCTCACCTGCCTTACAGTCAGGGAATCAAGGCATAGAGCAGAAGAAGTATTGTGGCAGTTTCAATAAAGACTTTAAAAATAGTCCACATCAAAAAAATTAAAACATAGGGACTTCCCTGGTAGAACAGAGGTTGAGAATCTGCCTTGCAATGCAAGCGACATGGGTTTGATCCCTGGCCAGGAAACTAAGGTCCACACGCTACCGAGCAACTAAGTCTGCATGCCACAATTACTGACCCCATGTGCCACAATTAGAGAGTCCATCAGTTCAGTTCAGTTCAGTCGCTCAGTCGTGTCCGACTCTTTGCGACCCCATGAATTGCAGCACGCCAGGCCTCCCTGTCCATCACTAACTCCCAGAGTTCACTCAGACTCATGTCCATCGAGTCTGTGATGCCATCCAGCCATCTCATCCTCTGTCGTCCCCTTCTCCTCCTGCCCCCAATCCCTCCCAGCATCAGAGTCTTTTCCAATGAGTCAACTCTTCGCATGAGGTGGCCAAAGTATTGGAGTTTCAGCTTTAGTATCATTCCTTCTAAAGAAATTCCATTTCTGATCTCCTTCAGAATGGACTGGTTGGATCTCCTTGCAATCCAAGGGACCCTCAAGAGTCTTCTCCAACACCACAGTTCAAAAGCATCAATTCTTCAGCGCTCTGCCTTCTTAACAGTCCAACTCTCACATCCATGACTACTGGAAAAACCATAGCCTTGACTAGACGGACCTTAGTCAGCAAAGTAATGTCTCTGCTTTTGAATATACTATCTAGGTTGGTCATAACTTTTCTTCCAAGGAGTAAACATCTTTTAATTTCATGGCTGCAATCACCATCTGCAGTGATTTTGGAGCCCCCAAAATTAAAGTCTGACACTGTTTCCACTGTTTCCCCATCTATTTCCCATGAAGTGATTGGACTGGATGCCATGATTTTCGTTTTCTGAATGTTGAGCTTTAAGCCAATTTTTCACTCTCCTCTTTCACTTTCATCAAGAGGCTTTTTAGTTCCTCTTCATAGGCTGCAACAAAAGAGACTGCAGGATGCAACAAAGATCCCAAGTGCTGCAACTAAGCCTCAACATAGCCAAATAAATAAATAAAATTTTTGTTAATTAAAATATAAATGGATACTCTAGGTCACTGAATATTTGAGGATACTTGTTCAGTTCAGTTGCTCAGTCACGTCCAACTCTTTGCGACCCCATGAATCACAGCACGCCAGGCCTCCCTGTCCATCATCAACTCCCAGAGTTCACCCAAACTCATGTCCATTGAGTTGGTGATGCCATCCAACCATCTCATCCTCTGTCATCCCCTTCTCCTCCTGCGCTCAATCTCTCCCAGCATCAGGGTCTTTTCAAATGAGTCAGCTCTTCGCATCAGGTGGCCAAAGTACTGGAATTTCAGCGTCAACATCAGTTCTTTCAATGAACATCTAGGACTGATCTCCTTTAGGATGGACTGGTTGGATCTCCTTTCCATCCAAGGGACTCTCAAGAGGATACTTTCTAACAGGTAATAAATACTGAAATGAACAATACATAGAGGTGGGGAGTGAGTGTAGGGGGACGGAACCCCAATCTAGATGCAAGAAAACATTGAGGCAATTTATTATGATCATTGATGGGTAAAGGGACAACATTGTGTGTGTGTGTGTGATTAAAAAAAAACTTTTTTATTAGAGTAAGTTGATTTACAATGTTGTGTTAATTTCAGGTGTACAGCAAAGTGAATCAGTTATGCATATACATATATCCACTCTTTTTTAGATTCTTTTCCCATATAGGCCATTAGAGTATTGGATAGAGTTGCCTGTGCTATATAGTAGGTCCTTATTAGTTATCTATTTTATATATAGTAATGTGTATATGTCAATCCCAATCTTCCAATTTATCCCTTCCTCCTCCCCACTTACTCCCTGATAACCAGAAATTTATGAACAGGTTTTTTTTTTTTTTAAGTAACAATCAGAGGACAAGAAATAACTCTGTGAAATTTTAAACATAATCATAAAAACTAAAAATTCAATAGAGGGATCAGACTGATACATTGACTATAGTACAGATAATATTAAAAATATAGATAATATTTAAAGAATCAGAGACATTACTTTACCAACAAAAGTCTGTTTTCAAAACTATATTTTTTCCAGTAGTCACGTATGGATGTGAGAGTTGGACATAAAGAAAGCTGAGCACTGAAGAACTGATGCTTTTGAACTGTGGTACTGGAGAAGGCTCTTGAGACTCCCTTGGACAGCAAGATCAATCCAGTCAATCCTAAAGGAAATCAGTCCTGAATAATTCATTGGCAGGACTGATGCTGAAACTGAAGCTCCAATAGTTTGGCCACTTGATGCAAAGAGCTGACTCATTGGAAAAGACCCTGATGTAGGGAAATATAGAAGACAGGAGGAGAAGGGGGCAACAGAGAACAAGATGGTTGGATGGCATCATCGATTCAATGGGCAAGAGTTTGAGCAAGCTCTGGGAAATGGTGAAGGACAGGGAAGCTTGGCATGCTGCAGTCCATGGGGTCACAAAGAGTTGGACATGACTGAGTGACTGAACAAGAAATATTAACAAAACCAAAACAGTAGAATGATACAGGAGGTGTAAATATCTGACTGAAAAAGAATTCCCAAGGAAGAAAATGGAAACAAAGAAAATAATCAAAGGAAGTTTTTCCAATGGACAAGAATTCTCAGATTAAAAGAAGCTACTGAGTACCTAGGAGCATGAATAAAGGAAGATTACCACAGTATCATTAAACTCTAGCACCAAAAATCATAAATTACGGTACATTTAGAATAGAGAGTTTACAGGCTCTCAGGGAGAAAAACAGATCACTTAACAGAAAATGAAACTATTAATTTAGATCATATTTTAAAATGGTGACAATTGAATCAGGCAAGAATTGACAAAAATTCTAAAGCTAATAGGTGAAGTAATTTGAGAACAGAATAATTATCTAGTCAAAAGTTTTCACATATATTGTTTATTAATTATAAAAGGAAAAATAGTTAAGTTTTAGAGGAGAAATTTGGAAGATATCATTTTAACCAAGCAATCAAAATTGATATCACATGATAGTTGCCAAGCAGGAGGGGTTTGGGAAAAGATGGAGTGGGAGGTTGGGGTTAGCAGATGTAAACTTTTATATAGAGACTGGGCAAACAAAAAAGTACTTCTATATAGCACATAGAACTACCTTCAATATCCTGTGGTAAACCATAATGGGAAAGGATATTTTTAAATGTGTGTGTGTGTGTGTGTGTGTGTGTGTGTGTGTATGCCAGAGGTGCCTCAGTGATAAAGAATCCTCCTGCAGTGCAGGAGACTCAGGTTCAATCCCTGGGTCACAAAGATCCCCTGGAGAAGGAAATGGCAACTTACTCCAGTATTCTTGCCTGAGAAATCCCATGGACGGAGGAGCCTGGTGGGCTACAGTCCATGGGGTCATGAGAATCAGACATGACTTAGCAACTAAACCACCATCACTGTGTGTATGTGTGTGTGTGTAACTGAATCACATTGTTGTACAGCACTAATTAACACAACATTGTAAACCAACTATACTTCAATTTTAAAATGTTAATATCACAAATAATAGGGCAAATTGACAACATGTACCTCCTGATGAAATGTATTAAAAAGAACATTTATGTATTAGGTTGGTACAAAAGTAATTGTGGTTTTGCATTGTTGAAATTTGCTGTTTAATATTGGAATACATTCTTAAATGTGGCTGTCATACATCATTTTTATGCACATTTCCCACCTTACTTTTTTTTTTGCTAATGACTTATTACTTGCTGTTTATTTTATATTTATTTGAGACTATGGAAATAATGTTAGACAAAATGGAAATTCAAGCGATTTTCTTATTTGAGTTCAAAAGGGGTCATAAAACAGCAGAGACAAGTTGCAACATCAGCCAATGCATTTGGCCCAGTAACTGCTAACCTACATACAGTTCAGTGGTTCAAGAAGTTTTGCAAAGGAGACAAGAACCTTGAAAATGAGGAGTCTAGTGGCCAGCCATTGAAAGTTGACAATGACCAATTGAGATGATCATTGAAGCTGATTCTCTTATAACTAAATGAAAACTTGTTGAATAACTCAATGTTGATGATTCTATGGTCATTCAGCATTTGAAGCAAATTGGAAAGACGAAAAAGATCAATAAGTAGGTGCCTCATGAGCTGACCACAAATCAAAAAGTCATTTTGAAATGTCATCTTCTCTTATTGTATGCAACAAAAATGAACTATTTCTCAACTGGATTGTGATGTACAATGAAAAGTGGATTTCATACAGCCATCGATAACCAGCTCAGTGGTTGGACAGAGAAGAAGCTCCAAAGCACTTCCCAAAGGCAAACTTGCTCCAAAAAAAGATCATGGTCACTGTTTGGGGGTCTGCTGTGGTCAGTCACTGGTGGTCAGTCTAATCCACTATAGTTTTCTGAATCTTGGTGAAACCATTACATCTGAGAAGTATCCTCAGCAAACTGATAAGATACACTGAAAACTGCAATGCCTGCAGCTGGCTTTAATCAACCGAATTCTTCTCCGCAACAACATCCAATTGCAAATTGCACAACCAACACTTCAAAAGTTGAACGAATTGGACCACTAAGTTTTGCCTCATCCGCCATATTTACCTAACCTCTTGCCAACAGACTACCACTTCTTCAGGCATCTCAACAATTTTTTTCGGGGAAAATGCTTCCACAACCAGCAGGAGCCAGAAAATGCCTTCCAAGAGTTCACTGAAACCAGAAGCATGGATTTTTATGCTACAGGAATAAACAAACTTATTTCTCATTAGCAAAAATGTGTTTATTAAAATGGTTGCTGTTTTGATCAATAAAGTTGTGTTTGAGCCTAGTTATAATGATTTAAAATTCATGGTCAGAAACCACAATTATGTTTGCAACAAACTAACAGTATTCCTGCCAAAAATGTATAACCTGAATCAAAGTATGATGAAACGTCAGACAACCCCAAATTGAGGGACATTTTACAAAACAACTGACCTGATGTTTTCAAAAATTTCATAAAATATGATGTCAATTTCAATGTCATAAAATAAAAGGAAATGCTAAGGAACTGTTCATTATTAAAGAGACATTAAAAACTTGGAAATCAAATGCAATGTGTGACCCTGGGTTGGATCCTGGTCATTTTTTTAAATGTTACAAAGGATATTAATAGGAATAATTGGTGAAATTTTAATAAAATCTGTAGATAAAAGTATTGTGACAAAGTGAAATTTCCAGATTTCCATAACTTCACTGCTGCTATTTAAGTGAATGTCTTTGTTCTTATGACACACACACGTCAGTATTTAATGGTAAAGGGATGTATTCTGTGAAGTATACTTACACATGACTCCAAAAGAATGGAGATTAGAATGGTATCTAATTTCATGACAGCAATGTAGTTAGAAACAAATGGAGCATCCTCCTAAAATTCACAGGGAACATGATTTCCCTCCCAGAATACTGTACGCAGCTGTATCATCAGTTTTCTATTCAGTTCAGTTCAGTTCAGTTCAGTCGCTCAGTCGTGTCCGACTCTTTGCAACCCCATGAATCGCAGCACGCCAGGCCTCCCTGTCCATCACCAACTCCCAGAGTTCACTCAAACTCATGTCCATCAAGTAGGTGATGCCATCCAGCCATCTCATCCTCTGTCGTCCCCTTCTCCTCCTGCCTCCAATCTCTCCCAGCATCAAAGTCTTTTCCAATGAGTCAACACTTTGCATGATGTGGCCAAAGTATTGGAGTTTCAGCTTTAGCTTCATTCCTTCCAAAGAATACCCAGGACTGATCTCCTTTAGAATGGACTGGTTGGATGTCCTTACAGTCCAAGGGACTCTCAAGAGTCTTCTCCAACACCACAGTTCAAAAGCATCAATTCTTTGGCGCTCAGCTTTCTTCACAGTCCAACTCTCACATCCATACATGACTACTGGAAAAACCATAGCCTTGACTAGATGGACCTTTGTTGGCAAAGTAGTACCTCTGCTTTTCAATATGCTATCTAGGTTGGTCTATTGCTGCAGAGCTAATTGCCATAATCTCAGTCACCCATGTATTATCTCATTGTTTCTGTAGGTGAAAAGTCTAAGCACAGAGTAGTTGGGTTTCTTATTCAGGGTCTTACAAAGCTATAATGAACGAGTCAGTTGAAGCTCTGCTATCACCTGAAACTTAAAAGTCCTCTTCTAGTCTCATTTGAGCAATAGGCAGAAGTCAGTTCTTTGACGTTGTAGGACCAAAGTCCTTGTTTTTTCACTAGCTGTCAGCCTGGGACTGTTCTTAGTTCCTAATAGTTTTCCCCCATGTCATGCTATATGGCTCCCTCCTCTCATAGTATAACAATTTGCTTCATCTTCAAGGCCAGTAGGAGAACATATCTCTGAACCTTCTCTTAAAGGACTCACCTAATTAGGTAAGACTCAGTCAGGATAATCCCTCTTTTTATTCACTCAAAGTCAACTTATTAGTAAGTTATTCACGGGAATAATACCCCATCATATGTACTAGTACCATCCACACTCAACAGAAAGATATTTATGCATCAGGGGAGGGAAATCTCAAGGACCATCTTAGAATTCAGCCTGCCACATCCACCTAAACCTTCATTTGGAGTTTAAGGGTTTTCAACCCTAGCATCACAATAGAAACTCCTGGGGAGATATTCAATCTTGGGATCAGAATTCTCATTTAGTTGGTCTGAGGGACAATCTGAAAAGATGTTGCTTTTGTTTTTAAGGCTCTCCCATGTAATTCCAATAT
This sequence comes from Capricornis sumatraensis, assembly GCF_032405125.1. Taxonomy (NCBI): domain Eukaryota; kingdom Metazoa; phylum Chordata; class Mammalia; order Artiodactyla; family Bovidae; genus Capricornis; species Capricornis sumatraensis. The sequence goes on along the minus strand of NC_091069.1, from coordinate 194,261,948 downwards.
GCAACTGGGGATGAAGACCAATATGGTAGAATGAAAACCTTTTCAGATATCCGAGATCTCAAAGAATTTACTTCCCATTTGCCTTTTCTCGGGAAGCTCTGAAATAAGGCTGTAATCAAGGAAAGCATAGGATCCAGGAAACAAGGACTCTAAAACAGGAAATTACAGAGGGAAGTCCCCAGATGACAGACTGCAGGAGCCAGGAAGTAACCAGTCTGAACTGGAAAAGGAGGATGAAGGACTCCAGGATGAGGTCTCAGAAAAAACAAGTGGAGTTAGTAGATTATCCAGATTTTTTTTTAAGATTTTTAAAATGTGGACCATTTAAAAGCTTTACTGAATTTGTTACAGTATTACTCATGTTTGATGTTTTGGTTTTTTGGCCTTGAGTCATGTAGGATCTTAGTTCCCCAAATGGGGACTGAACCTGCATCCTCTAGCCTCAGAAGGTGAGGCCCTAACCACTGGACCACCAGGGAAGTCCCAGTCATCAGGTCTTTCTGATCATTCTGATCACTAGATGAAGAGAACTAGTATTAGGCATATGACAGAACTGATATATAATTGGAAAAAATTGTAAAAATAGGTGCAAAGAAAATTTATACATTTGATAAATGATGTGATTATTTTCTTCAAGAAAAATTATAAGCTTTTCAAGACAGAAAAGTATGTACTGCTTGGCAATGCAGTTAACAATGTTAATGTGGCCATAATGTAAATATTGATCCTTAAGTTAAAATTATAATTACCTCGAGTGTATAAAAAGAGGGGAAGAAAGGGTGTATGTATATGTAAAAGAGCTAAATCAATAAATTGCAAAGTTTTTTAGAAAAGAAATTGCAAAATAGAGCTATAATACTAATTACAAGGTAGAAGGAATGGGGAACTACTGTTTTATATATAATCTTTTCAATATTACATTTTTTAAACTATGTGCATGTTTAAATTGCTAAATGTTTAAAAAATAGGAGCAAAAGGAAACTCATGAGTAATAATGTTAAAAGAAAATAAACTGATTTTCTTATTCAATTTTTTACTCAGTTTTTACTAAACAGATTAGCAAAAGTTAAAAATTCTTACATGAAAAACTGTTACAAAAGGTGAAGGGTAATTTGCAACTGGTAGGATGGTAAATTGGTATAGCAACTGGGGAAAGCAATTTAGCAGTTCAGCAAAATTGAAAACATAGGCACACTACTACCTAGAAATTTATATTCATGCATGAGCCTTGGATATCCAAAGCAGTATTTCTTATAATTTGGAAAAATTGAAAATAATTTGAACATTTATTGACATATCACTAAAATTCATTGGTTCATTCAGCACATGCTTTATGAAGTGGCTGCTATATGCCAAGCATTGTTCTTAAAACTAGAAACATAGCAGTAATGGATACAGACTAAAATAGTTTACATTCTAGTAGAAGGAGGCATATAAACAAAGAAGTACATAATTTGTTGGGTGGCAATAACAGCTATGGGAAAAAACAAAGCTGGGAAGGGTAACAGAAGCCCTGGGAAGGAGTGTGTGTTTAACTTTTAAAAGGGTGTTCAAGGAACTCGATATTTGAATAAAGACTTGAAAGTGATCAAGCAAGTCAAATGAATACAGAAGTTGGGAGTGCGTCAGGACTTTAAAATAAATAAGCTAGGTTGCTATATACCAAGACAGATCTCAAAAAGATAAAGTTGAATAAAAAATGGCTATAAATGTACCAAAACACTATTCTTCAAAATAATTTTAAGGTAATAATACTATTCCTTGTTCCGAGATATAGGTAAGTAAAGTATAAAAATATGGAATCTGAGAATAAAACTAAGAAGAAAAAAATACCAATTTAAAAATAGCAGTTGGCAGAAAAACAAACAACCCAATCAAAAAGTGGGCAGAAAACCTAAACAGACATTTCTCCAAAGAAGACATACAGATGGCTAATAAACACACGAAAAGATGCTCAACATCACTCCATATTAGAGAAGTGCAAATCAAAACTACAATGAGGTATCACATCACACCAGTCAGAATAGCCATCAATAAAAAAATCTACGAACAATAAATGCTGGAGAGAATGTGGAGAAAAGAGAACCCTCCTTGCGCTGTTGGTGGGAATTCAAAATGATACAGCCACCATGGAGAACAGTATGGAAAGTGAAAGTCTCTCAGTTGTGTCCAACTCTGCGAACCCATGGTCTATACAGTCCATGGAATTCTCCAGGCCAGAATACTGGAATGGGTAGCCTTTTCCTTCTCCAGGGGATCTTCCCAACCCAGGGATCAAACCCAGGTCTCCCAAATTGCAGGGGGATTCTTTAACAACTGAACTATCAGGGAACAGTATGGAGATTCCTTTACAAGCTAGGAATAAAACTACCATATGAACCAACAATCCCACTACTGGGCGTATATGCTATGGAAACCATAATTGAAAAAGATACATGTACCCCAGTGTTTGAGATTTCCCAGGTGGCACTAGTGGTAAATAATCCACCTGCCAATGCAACAGACATAAGAGACATTGGTTCAATCCTGGGTTAGGAAGATCCCCTGCAGGAGGCCATGGCAACCCACTCCAGTATTCTTAAGTGGAGGATCTCATGGACAGAGGAACCTATCAGGCTACAGTCCATAGGGTCACAAAAAGTCAGACACAACTGAAGCAACTTAGCACAGATGCACCCTAGTGTTTATTACAGTATTATTTGCAATGCTGCTGAACCTAGAACCTATTATACAGAATGAAGTAAGTCAGAAAGAAAAAAACCAATATCATATATTAACGCATATATAGAATCTAGAAAGATGATACTGATGAACATATCTGCAGGACAGCAATGGAGACACAGACAGAGAACAGACTTGCGGACACAGGTGGGGAAGGAGAGGTGGGATGAATTGGGAGAGCAGCATTGAAACATATATTTTTTGTTGTTGTTGTTGTTCAGTAACTAAGTCACGTCCAACTCTTTGCGACTCCATAGACTGCAGCACGCCAGGCTTCCCTGTCCACCAACTCCCAGAGCTTACTCAAACTCATGTCCATCAAGTCAGTGATGCCATCCAACCGTCTCATCCTCTGTCACCCTCTTGCCTGTTGCCACATCTCATCCTCCTGCCTTCAATCTTTCCCAGCATCAGGGTCTTTTCTCAGGAGTCAGTTCTTCACATTAGGTGGCCAAAGTATTGGAGCTGCAGTTTTGGAATCAGTCCTTCCCATGAATATTCAGGTTGATTTCCTTCAGGATCGACTGGATTGATCTTCTTGCAGTCCAAGGGACTCTCGAGAGTCTTCTCCAGCACCACAATTTGAAAGCATCAGTTCTTTTGTGCTCAGCTTTCTTTATGGTCCAACTCTCACATCTGTACATGACTACTGGAAAACCATAGCTTTGACCAAATAGATCTTTGTCAGCAATATGTTTCATGCCTTCATGGACCACAGCCTTGTCGTAGTGAAGGAACTTGAGTAACTCAATGAAACTATGAGCCATGCTGTGCAGGGCCACCCAAGGCAGATGGATCATTATGGAGACTTCTGATAAAATGTGATCCATTGGACAGGGGATGGCAAACCACACCGGTATTCTTGCCTCAAGAACCCGATGAACAGTATTGACACATATACATTTCCATATGTAAAATTAGACAGCTTGTATAAATTTGTTGTATGACACAGGAAGCTCAAATCTGGTACTCTGTGACAACCTACAGGGGTGGGTTGGGATGGGAGGTGGAAGGGCAGTTCAAGAGGGAGGAAATACATGTCTACCTATGAGTGATTCATGTTGATATATGGTAGAAACCAACACAATATTGTAAAGAAATTATCCTCCAATTAAAAATAAATTTAAATTTAAAAAGAATGGCTTTCCAGTAATCATATGGCCTTTCCCATTGTTTATTTAAAATATTCTGAAATATATAATTATTTTCCAATTTTAAAAATAAAATAAAAATAGTGGTTGGTTCTAGGGGTGAAAGAATTAGGCTTGGATGGAGGATCAATAATACTTATCTTTATTGTAGTATTTTATTTATTAGATATAAAACAATAAATTTCACTCAGATAAAAAAGACTGTTAAATAATTGTTAATTCTGGGTAGAAGGAAAATGGGTGTTATATAATTTTTTTGTACTTTTCTGAATTTAAAATTTCTCAAAAAGATTAGCCAATACACTTTTGGAGAGAATAATGAGAGTAAAATTGATTTTTCAGATAACAAAGTGAATAATAAAGCTATCATGATTCAAATACTTCCATGCTAGCATAGACAGAGAGATTAATGGAACAGAGTAAAGTTCAGAAATAGATTCAGAGGTATATAGGAATTTTTTATATGATAAATACAGCATTTCAAATAAGTGAAGAGACTAGAAAAATGACCAAGAGGTAGAATAAGTCATTTACCAAAGAACAGGCCCCTCAATCTTCATTCAAGTTGTGTGTATCAGCAGTTTGGTCCTTTTTATTGCTGATTCATATTACATGTCATGGGTGTACCAGTTTATCTATGTATTTATTGAAGGACATCCATGGTATTGTGATTTTTGACTATTTATTTTATACAAGTTTTAAAACAAGTTTTGTGTATAAATATATCACCAAAAAAAAGACTAAAAGACAAATTGCTGGTAGGTATACCAAAGTAAAAATGACCTTTTTTAATCTTCTAGGGAGACTTCATTTTTTTCCTTTACACATTTCTTTATTATCATTTTTTGTTTTTTGCTTGTTTTTGGCCATGTCACATGGCAGGCACGTGGGATTTTAGTTCTGCAACCAGGGATTGATCCATGCATGGCCCCCTGCAGTAGAAATATGAAGTCTTAACCACTGGACTGCCAGGGAAGTCCTATTGTTATGTATTATTTTTAAAGAGTAAAAATAATATTTGAGTGAAGCAGTCTTTTAAAAATTACAGTTGCCAACATTTAAGTGAGAATGGTAGTTTTTGCCTTATTATCATATAGCACCCATGAACTATCAGGAATGATGTCACTGAAATGGATGTTCTTACAGCAAAATTGAATCTATTTCTATAATTTGTTTTTATTGTGGCACAATATAAAAATTTTGTTTCACATGAGAATGGCACACCAAGTGAAGAAGAAAATGAACTGCATGTTTTTCAACATTCAGGTATTCCTGAGTTAGGGTGCACTGAAAATCACTTAGCTATATTAAAAGATTTGTCTTGCTCAATATTTTAATGTCCCTTCTATTAGAACTTCATGATACTACCCTTCTAACACAACCACTTTAACTAATATAAGGGATTCACAATACAAACATTCCTGTTGTTTCTTAGGTAGAAATACATAAACAAAGTAGTGTGCAAATAGTAGATGCTACAATCTGGTCCCATCACTTCATGGGAAATAGATGGGGAAACAGTGGAAACAGTGTCAGACTATTTTGGGGGGCTCCAAAATCACTGCAGATGGTGATTGCAGCCATGAAATTAAAAGATGCTTACTCCTTGGAAGGAAAGTTATGACCAACCTAGATAGCATATTCAAAAGCAGAGACATTACTTTCCAGTGATCATGTATGGATGAGAGTTGGACTGTAAAGAAAGCTGAGCGCCGAAGAATTGATGCTTTTGAATTGTGGTGTTGGAGAAGACTCTTGAGAGTCCCTTGGACTGCAAGGAGATCCAACCAGTCCAACCTAAAGGAGATCAGTCCTGGGTGTTCTTTGGAAGGAATGATGCTGAAGCTGAAACTCCAGCACTTTGGCCATCTCATGCGAAGAGCTGACTCATTGGAAAAGACCCTGATGCTGGGAGGGATTGGGGGCAGGAGGAGAAGGGGACAACAGAGGATGAGATGGCTGGATGGCATCACTGACTCGATGGGTATGAGTTTGTGTAAACTCTGGGAGTTGGTGATGGACAGGGAGGCCTGGCATGCTGCGAATCATGGGGTCGCAAAGAGTTGGACATGACTGAGCGACTGAACTGAACTGAACAATGGCACTGAAAGCATCTTTGCAGCTGCAGAATTAATTTTAATCATAGCTATTGAGTATAAGAAAATTGTTATTCTTTGTGGTCTACATGCAAAATTTGTCTTTTAACAATGTTTAAATTTTTAATGCCGTAAAACTGATTATTTTTCCCTGAAGAGCTATTTCTCTCCGTTGAACTTCATAAAAATACCTGCAAGGCATATTAGTAACTATGCTCCTTAAGCTAAAGACAAAAAATTGAAATGAATGAGAAAATACAGGTTCTTAGCAGAGAAAGAGAAACCATAAAAAAGAGCCAATTAGAAACTAAAAATTGAAAAATATAATATCAGACATTTTAAAATTTCCTTGGTGGGCCTAAAAGCAGAAATGAATATAAAAGAGATAAAAGTAAGTGAACTGAAAGACAGATCAGTAGAAATAATCCTGTATGGACAAGAGAGAGAAAAAAGATTGAAACAATGAACAGAGTCTTAGAGAGATGGAGGACAACTTCAAAATGTCTAATATTCTCATCACTGGATTCCCAGAAAAGGAGAAGCAAATTGGCAGGAAAATACATGAAGAGATAACTGCTGAAAACATCCAAAATTTAGTAAAATACATAAATTTTCAAACTCAAGATCTCAGCAAACCCAAATAGAATAAACTCAAATAAAAACAAAACAAACGAAAAAACTCTTCAGCACATCATAATCAAACAGTTGGACTCAAAAAATGTAAAATCTTAAAATAATCTAGAGAAAATTTTCTAGACAAATTACATATAAGGGGGAGACAATGGATATCTGAATGACCACAGTCATAGGAGGAAAAATCCTGTTAAATCAGAATTCTATAACCAATGAGTATATCCCTCAGGGATAAAAAACAAAATAAAAATATTCTCTAGTGAAGGAAAACTAAGAGACTATGTCAAACAGCAGGCCTGCTCTAAAAGAAATACTGAAGTAAATTCTTCAGGCTAAAAGTAAAAATTCCAATCCCAAAGAAAGGCAATGCCAAAGAATGCTCAAACTAGCACACAATTGCACTTATTTCATACACTAGCAGAGTAATGCTCAAAATTCTCCAAGTCAGGCTTCAAAAGTATGTGAACCGTGAACTTCCAGATGTTCAAGCTGGATTTAGAAAAGGCAGAAGAACTAGAGATCAAATTGCCAACATCCGTTGGATCATATAAAAAGCCAAAGAGTTCCAAAAAAACATCTACTTCTGCTTTGTTGACTATGACAAAGCCTTTGACTATGTGGACCACGACAAACTGTGGAAAATTCTTCAAGAGATGGGAATACCAGACCACTCGACCTGCCTCTTGAGAAACCTGTATGCAGGTCAGGAAGCAACAGCTAGAACTGGACATGGAACAACAGACTGGTTCCAAATCGGGAAAAGAGTATGTGAAGGCTGTATATTGTCACCCTGCTTATTTAACTTCTAGGCAGAGTACATCATGAGAAATGCTGGGCTGGATGAAGCACAAACTGGAATCAAGATTGCTGGGAGAAATATCAATAACCTCAGATCTGCAAATACCACCACCCTTATGGCAGAAAGTAAAGAGGAATTAAAAAGCCTCTTGATGAAAGTGAAAGAGGAGAGTGAAAAAGTTGGCTTAAAACTCAACATTCAGAAAACAAAGATCGACATCTGGTCTCATCATTTCATGGCAAATAGATGGGGAAACAGTGGAAACAGTGACATATTTTATTTTGGGTGGGCTCCAAAATCACTGCAGATGGTGACTGCAGCCATGAAATTAAAAGATGCTTGCTCCTTGAAAGGAAAGTTATGACCAACCTAGATAGCATATTAAAAAGCAGAGATATTACTTTGCCAAAAAAGTCCGTCTAGTCAAAGCTATGGGTTTTTTTCAGTAGTTATGTATGGATGTGAGGGTTGGACCATAAAGAAAGCTGAGCACCGAAGAATTGATGCTTTTGAACTGTGGTGTTGGAGAAGACTCTTGAGAATTCCTTGGATTGCAGGGAGAACAAACCAGTTAATCCTAAAGGAAATCAGTCCTGAGTATTCTTTGGAGGGACTGATGCTGAAGCTGAAACGCCAATAGTTTGGCCACCTGATGTGAAGAACTGACTCATTTGAAAAGACCCTGGTGCTGGGAAAGACTGCAGGCAGGAGGAGAAGAGGAAAACAGAAGACAAAATGGTTGGATGGCATCACCTACTCAATGGACATGAGTTTGAGTAAACTCTGGGAGTTGGTGATGAACAGGTAGGCCTGGCGTCTGCAGTCCATGGGGTCGGAAAGAGTCGGACACGACTGAGTGACTGAACTGACTAAAAAGTAAATAATACCAGAAGGAAACATGGGTTTTCAGGAACGAATGAAGAAAAACGAAAATGGATGGGTAAGTCAAAAAGATTATTTTTTTTCCACATAGGCTCTCTAAAATATGTACAGGAATGTCTTAGAGATATTGCAAGTTCAGTTCTAAATCACCTCAATAAAGCAAATATCACAATAAAGCAAGTCAAATGAATTTTTTGGTTTCCCACTGCATATTAAAGTTCTGTTTACATGAAATATTATAGTTTATTAAATGTGCAATAGCATATCAAAAATGTACTAATGCATACCTTAATTTTAAAACACTTTATTACTAAAATATGCTAACCATCATCTGAGCCTTCCATGAGAGCAGTAACAACAAAGATCACAGAACACAGATCACAATATAATAATATTTTAAAAGTTTGAAATATCTTGTGAATTACCAAAATGTGACACAGAGACATGGAGTAAGCAAATACTATTGTAAAAATGGCACCAATATACTTGTTAACTCATGGTTATCACAAACTTTCTATTTGTAAAAAAAAAAAAGGAATATATTTGCAAAGTACAATAAAATGAAACATGATAAAATACAGTATGCCTGGCTAACTGTTGAAAGCAAAACTTATAAAATTATCTAATGGGATTTCCATATATATAAATTTATACATATACCAACTATACCTTAAAGATCAGTGAGTGAGGCAAAGAGGGACCTATGTGACTGCAAGGAGTCTTTCCACATTTTACTTGAAGTGATGTAATACACTCAGTGGACTGTGAAAGCTTATGTATATATATTGTAAGCCATAGAGCAACTATTAAAAAAATACAAAGAGATATGTCCAAAAAGGCAATATACCAATTAATTTAAATGTACTATTAAAAATATGCAAATAATCCATAAAATGGTAGGAAAGTAGGAATAGAAAAAAATAGAGAAGAAACAGAAAATAAACAATAAAATAGTAGGCTTAAAGGCAATCTTATCAACAATTATATTAATATTAAATGTAAATAATCTAAATACAGAAATTACAGAGATTGTCAGACTGGATTAAGAAGAGAGACTTATGTGTTGTCTACAAGTAATTCATTTTAAATAAAACAATATAGATAAATAAAAGATAGGAAATACATATATCATGCAAATACTAACCAAAGAAGGTGGAGTGACTACATTAATATTAGAAAAAGTAGATTTCAGATCAGGGATATTACAAGGGATTAAGATAGTACATAATGATAAAAAGAGTCAATTCATCAAAAACACATAAGTCTAAATGTGTGTACAGCTAACAACAGAGCTTTAAGATATGTAAAGCAAAAATACACAGAAGCAAAAGGAGAAATAGACAAAGCCACAATTATAGCTGGAGACATCAATGCTCTTCTCTCAGAAACTGATAGAACTACTGCAGAAATCCAGTAAGGATATAGAAGACCTAACATTATCAACTAACTTGCCATGACTGACATAGAACATTGCACCCAATAACACACATAAAATGTTCTATTATAGGGGTACAAACTTGTGTGCGATCAAGAAACAACAGTTAGAACCAGATATGAAATAACTGACTGGTAAAAAATAGAGAAAGGAGTTTGTCAAGACTGTATATTGTCACCCTCCTTATTTAACTCAGATGTGGAGTACATCATGTGAAATGCCAGGCTGGACGAATCACAAGCAGGAATCAAGATTGCCAGGAGAAATATCAGCAACCTCAAATATGCAGATGACACCATCATAATGGCAGAAAGAGAAGAAGAACTAAAGAGCCTCTTGATGAAACTGAAAGAGGAAAGCAAAAAAGCTGGCTTAAAAACATTCAAAAAAACCAAGATCATGGCATCTGGTCCCATCACTTCATGGCAAATAGATGGGGAAAAAATGGAAACAGTGGCAGATTTTATTTTCTTGGGCTCCAAAGTCACTATGGATGGTGCCTGCAGCCATGAAATTAAAAGATACTTGCTTCTTGGATGAAAAGCTATGACAAACCTAGACATCATATTAAAAAACAGAGACATCACTTTGCCAACAGAGTCCATACAGTCAAAACTATGGTTTTTCCAGTAGGCATGTACAGATACGATAGTTGTAGTATAAAGAAGGTTGAGGGCTGAAGCATTGATGCTTTTGAACTGCAGTGCTGGAGAAGACTCTCAAGAATCCTTTGGACAGCAAGGAGATTAAACCTTTAATATTCATTGGAAGGACAGATGCTGAAGCTGAAGCTTCAATACTTTGGCAACCTGATGCAAAGAACTGCCTCATTGGAAAAGACCCTGATGCTGGGAAAGATTGAGGGCAGGAGGAGAAGGGGGCAGTAGAGGATGAGACGGCTGGATAGTATCACCAACTCAATAGACATGAATTTGAGCAAATTCTGAGAGACAGTTAAAGACAGAGAAGCCTGACGTGCTGCAGTCCACAGAGTCGCAAACAGTCAGACACGACTTAGCAAGTAAGCAGCAAAAGGACATTTATCAAGATACTCAGGCAAAATAAACCTTAACAAATAGAAAAGAACTGAAATCGTTAAAGTATGTTTTCTGATTATAACCAAACTAGTAAGTGCTACATGGTAGTTTGTTTTCTTTGGTGTGTTTTTATTGTTTGACTTGGCAATTTTATAAATCCAGAGTATATTGCTTCATAATCAAGTTGACTCTTGTTTCCAGATGACTTCAAAGCTTAGCTGTAATTTCAGTGTTTGTTACAGAGTATGTTTCAGTGCACAATACACATTTGAGTATTAGTTATCTTTATTTTCAATGGAAATAAAACCAAAAGGCAAGTAACTATTTTAAATACCTCCTATGTGTTAGAATGAAACAACAGTGTCACCTTGGACATTCTACCTCTTTACTTTAGAAAACAGCTCTTTATTTCTAAAGTATTCCATTTTTTTTTTGTCTTATAGTCTGAGAATCACAATTTCAATTATTCCTGTAAAACATTCTTTCAGTCTCAGGACCTTACGCAACACATTTCATCATATAGAGGCCTAACATAAACACTGAAGAACAGTGCAAACACCTTCAGAAACAAGATAAAGCAGACAACATATCAATGGTCACCATATAAACCAAATACAGCAATTGTGAATTCAGCAGTAAATGTTAATCCTGTACCATTGAGTAATCATACAAGTACCAGGTATGACATTTTCTGTTGTGACCTGCGTGCGTTCTAAGTTGCTTTAGTTGTGTCCGACTCTTAGCAACACCATGGACTGCAGTCCACCAGGCTCCTCTGTCCATGTGATTCTTCAGGTGAGAATACTGGACTGGATTGCCATGCCTTCCTCCAGGGGATCTCCCCGACCCAGAGATGGAACCTGAGTCTCAAGTCTTTTGCACTGGCAAGCAGGTTCTTTACCGCCAGCGCCACCTGGGAAGCATGACACATGTTGTGACACGTGATTTCTTAAAGGCAGATTGAAAAGTGGAAGAAAGTGAAAGTCGCTCAGTCCTGTCCGACTCTTTGTGACCCCATGCACTATATAGTCCATGGAATTCTCTAGGCCAGAATACTGGAGAGGGTAGCTTTTCCAGGCTCCATGGGATCTTCCCAACCCAGGGATCGAACCCAGGTTTTCCACATTGCAAGTAGATTCTTTGCCAGCTGAGCCACAGGGAAGCCCAAGAATACTGGAGTGGGTAGCCTATCCCTTCTCCAGTGGATTTTCCTGACCAAGGAATCTAACCAATGTTTCCTGCATTGCAGGCGGATTCTTTACCAACTGAGCTATCAGGGAAGCCTCAAAGGCAGGTTATTACACAACAAAAATCATATAATGCATGCACCATCTTTCTATTAAAACAAATTTCAGGAAAAAAAATGTATTTACTGCAATTTTTCCCCACTATGGACCACCTATTAAGATCTCACTAAACTCTGGGCCTGGGAACACAAATTTGGGAAACGATGCCTTAATGTTTCCTTTGACTAGTAATTCAATATCATTGCTTTGCTTGTTTAAATTCCTTTCTCTTGAGTAACACAGTGTTCTGAAAGTGCTGAAAAACACTGGTTCAAGGAAAATATTTAGAAACTTAGATCCCTGAAATATGAGATGAAAACCAGAGCTTAAGAAAAGAGAAAAAGCACAGGAAATACAGAAACGCAGTCAAATGAAACTATGACCACATAAAGGAATGGTTCTTTTTTAGGATTGGTAAGGATGTGTGGTGTTTGAGCAAAATTGGTTATCGGTCAGCTTTCTGCACTGAATGACAAGCTGGATTGTAACATCTCCAGGGCGGGTCACTTTGAAGTCCTCTACTCCTTAAAATGCAAGAGAGGGCTCTAGTTTGAGGACTTGTATTGCAGAATTCTGCTAACCACTGTTTCTACGTCTTTTTAATACAATGAAAGGCCACTAGGGGGAGAAACACGCCGAAAACCTGACCCTTATCAGTAGTGATCTCAAAACGTTACAGATCCTATTACTCTCCAGCAAAAAGAAGCTTCTATGGCACGCAGTATCAAACCACCACCCTGCATCTAATCTGGAACCAAAATGGTTTTTCTAAAGTCTCCGTGGGCACTACGCGAAAAAAGCACGTGTTCTGAATGGTCAGAATGGAATCCTACAAGCTGACTCAGATCTGAAAAAAAGGACATTGCAAAAGGTCTCCCTGAGTGAGTCAAAGTATTGCAGAGGGCTACGGCAGCGCATTCCTCTTTCGGGATGGGCTACAACTTAACCTTACGTTGGCAAAAGGACGCGAAGCAACGTTTTGTAAAAGGCCTTCTAGTATCGATATCCATTTCTGGTTAGCCACTGACTGAGGCGGTTAGCCACTACGTCCCCTCCCCTCGCCCTTATACGAGAGTAAGTCTCATTTCCTCTATGGGCGTAAAAGTGAATGGACCCGCTTGCTCCGATACGCCTTTCTGTATCTCAACCCAGCCCTACAGCTCGTAGAAAGAGATAGGCGCATCCCTGCTGTTCGTACACCTGTGCCTCCACAAGATGACAAAACAGCCTCGCCACTGCAAAAGACGACAGCGTTAAATACCAGCGCGGCACGAAAATGAGCCACAAAGTCACTCAAACTTCGGGCACAAAACCAAGGCGCAGGCGCACTGGCACACTGTTACCCGATTTGCCCACTTCCCCCTCCTGGTCTCCGCAGTTTCACTTCCCCTCGTTTGGTTCTCTACTTCCGGGGCACAGTAGGCTCGGCCCCTCCTCAGCTCTTACCCTCCTCTACCCGAGGAGGGGGGAGTCGAGGGGGTGGGGAAGAGTTCGTTGTTTGTTTACACGATGTGAGCGGAAAAAGAGACCAATAAAGTTTATTCTGGAAACAAAAGGAAAAAAAAACAGGGGTGACAGAGAAAGGAGACGGGGGCGGGGGCGTGTGGCGGGGGCTAGCTGGGAGAGGCAGCGAGAAGGAGAAAGCGGCAGTTCCGGTGCCGCCGCTGCGGCCGCTGAGGTCTCGGGCTGCTGCCGCCGCGGCCGCTGGGGCTGGGGCCGCCGGCGAGGCAGGGCTCGGGCCCGGCCGGGCAGCTCCGGAGCGGCGGGGGAGAGGGGCCGGGAGGCGGGGGCTGTGCCGCCCGCTCTCCTCTCCCTCGGCGCCGCCGCCGCCGCCGCCCGCGGGGCTGGGACCCGATGCGGTTAGAGCCGTGGAGCTTCGAGGAGCCCCGAGCGTGAGTAGAACGCGGACAGGCCGGGAGCGGGCGCGGTCGGGATGGGGCCGGGTGGGTGCTGGGGACTCTCGGGCGCGCCCGCCGTCTTGGGCGGGGGCTGCCCGCCCGTCGTCTCTCCCAGCTTCGGCCCGCAGGAGAGTTCGCCTGCGATCCCCGCTCTCCTCCGCCTGCCGCTGGCCTCACCCAGATGCAGAGGCGAGGGCTCGCCGCTCCCTCTTTTCTCCCTCTGGCCGCCGCCTCGCTCTTCGTTTCCTTCCTCTCCCATTTTTGGGGATGGGGCGGCTAGAGACTGAGGAAGTGCGCCCAGGGCCGCCGCCCCGGCCGCGGTGGCTCGGTCCCCCGCGCCCTTGCACATCCACCCGACCCGCGAGCACCGCGGCGTGAGCGATCCCCGGTGCCAAACCGCGAGCTCTTCCTGAGGGGCTGTCACGCCCGAGGACTCCGACCGCGCCAGCCCGGCGACCCTGCGTTTGCCTTATACTGGGTTTAAATCGCCCGGCTGCGGCTTGGAAGGCTACATCCCCGTAGCCCGTAGTTCCTCTCCCACCCTTCCTCTCGAAGTTGTTTTTTTTTTCCTTTTAACCGAGACAATCAAACGTATTGGATCTTTCATTCATAGACCTGAGACATTGTCTCACGATTTGTGTGTTTAGTAAGTCTGATATGTGATGCCTGCTTCATAGCTCCTAAGTGGCTCGGAAAGGTAGGGTAGCGCCCAGAATTGGACTGTGTAAACACCAGACGTTCAGCCAGTGTGTTTTGATCGCGGTTTGAGGGGTTTATTTTAGGATGCTAAAGAAATAGTGGTGATGATGGCTAGTTACCAGGCTTAGGAATCGAAAGCTGTTTTGGATGTCATTGATTGGGAAGCTGTTTACGTAGTTATATAAAGGGTAAGGGGAGCGCAATAAGAAGGGCTTCTGTGAAAACAGCCTTCATATTTTTTAATGAAGTAGAGTTGTGATTTCGTTTGGTGAAGCTTCCTCATTCCAGCACTGCGCCTTTGGGCACATGCAGTACATGGGTTTGCAGGATGATGTTTTGAATCGTAGTTTGTGAGGCCTGGGAGAACCCTTGGAAAACTTGGGTAGGTAAACTTCTGTTAACTCAAGTCATCGGGTAATTACTATGGCCACATTTGAACCACTGTGGGCAATACCGGTCGCATGTTTTCCTGCTCAGAAGCTGGGTTCTCTGGGTATTTGCTTACATTGCACTGTACAGAATTTGTTTATGTACTGGATTGCGTGTTGTTAAGGAAAGACCTACAAAATACTTAAGATACCACGTTGCTAATTTAATTTATATAAATCACAGCACGTCTTTATTAATGGATCCTAGAAAAAACTGTAGTGTAAGAATTTGTTAATATGTCTGTATTCAAGTTTTAACATTTTTTAAGACTGAATCATTGAATTCTGGTTGACAGCATAGATCTCTATCTAAACATCACATGTTCTGGAAAATTTTAATTATCAGATTAACTGTTCTGCAGTGTCATCAGCCAGAATTATCTGAAGAGGGCCCAGTGGGGGTGTGTGGGGGGGGTAGGGGTATTTTGTTTGGTTTTCTGAGTTTTCTCATCGCACCTTTTTGGATAAAATTAAATTTAATCTGTAAGTTTTTTCAAAAGTTTCTTATAGGTTTTTTCCATCATTGTAAAATAAAGTGTTTTCCCATTAAAATCACAGAATAGATGATTGAAAGAAGTGATAGCACATGGTAACAGTCATAGCATCATGGGGGAAATAAAGAGAAAATGAATGAATATTAACTTAATATTTTATCATTGATTCTGTGAATATAAAGTTTGAAAGACATTCCAATCAGTTTAGTTCAAGAATTAAAAATGAAAAAAAAAAACTAAAAATGAACCACATATAAATGCAGAACAGTGTTTTTATATGTCTAAAGTTTTTTTCTCAATTTTTAGTAAGTTAAATATAGCATTAAGGAGATGTCACTAAATACAAATGCTGTAAACCCAAAAATTACTGTGTGAAAGTGTATCTTCTCATGGGCTAGATATATGTGAAAGGAGGACTGTAAAAGAGCAATGGCTTTGCCTGGAACAACTCCTTCTTAAAGCAGTTTCCTTCCTGTCAGTATAAGAGCCTCTCCATCCCAAATAAATATTACCTTAAAAAAAAAAAAAACGGTAAATTTACAAGCAAGATACTTAAATGATAAGATAGGTCATACATTTCCAAAAAGAGTTCACTTGTTTCCTTTATTGAATTAAGAATTTTTAACATTTACTATTACCATTTAAAAGTCATTTGCTCTGTTGATCTGTTTATCTGAAAAGGGCTAACTTAATCCCATTTGATCTCTTTAGCAACAAAAATAGCATTAAAAGGATCACTTCTCTATTTTATTATTTAAATATCTTGAATTTCAAGGGAGGGGTGATTCTGTAAATGAAATGTGTTTCTTAAGCATCATAAAAGATTTTATCTCTGAAAATATTTATGATCCTTAAATTTGTGCAAGTTTAGAAGCATAAATCTTGGAAAATCAAGGTTTATATTAGTATAGTTATTGAGCTGTTTTTTTAAGTATGTTTATCTTGAGCTACAAAACAATCCTGTAGAGAAGGCAGTACTGCTGTCTCTGAGAAATGACATTTTAATCTAAGGTCGGACAAGTATCAGGTGACAGACTCATTGACAAAATGAATGCTTTGTGACTCCTTTCGTTTTATTATGCTACCTCTAACTTGCTCCAGCCTGCTTTTTTTTTTTCAGCCTGCTTTTTTATAAAGAAACTAGAGCCCATAGATCACCTTTTCCCTTATTTGTAGTAATAAATGGATGTGTTTAATTCCCCATATAGCTTAAACAGTGGTTTTTGATTCTGGCCACACATTAGAATCGTCTAGTTAGCTTTTTAAAAATATCAGTGCCAGGGTCTCGTTCCTGGAGATTCTGGTTTAAGTGGTCTGAGATGGAGCCCAGATATCTGTTTAAGTTCCCCAGGTAATTCTAATAGACACGATTGTAAAGCCCTTGCTTTCTAAGACCCGTATGATTTGTTTCTTTTCTTCTAATTTCATCTCTCCTTTTTCTTCCTACAGCTCCCTTGGCCTTTTCCTGCTTCATGTGCCAGTGCTATTTGCTTTTCATGAGACATTTGCACACTCCATACCCCTTGTTTAACTGGCTGACTCCTACTCATTTTTCATATCAGTTCCTTTGAAAAGTCTAGTCTGGGTCAGGTGCCCTTGCTTCCTGTTCCCATAACATCTTGTGCCCCTACTGTCAGAGCATTGACTCAGTGCATTGGCAATTGCCAATTTATTTGTCTGTATCTTCCACCAAGATGTAAATTTTATGAGAATGCTAGGGGTTTTATCTTATACAGTTATGTTCTCATTGTCAAGTACAGTAGCCAGTACATAGAGTTATTCAGTAAATAAATATATTGACAACAGACTTCTTTACAACATTAATAATTTACAAATGCCTATTGAGTTTTTATACTATATTTGTTCACTAAAAACATACATCCCTAACCTGCCTCACATATATATTTTAATTGGAGACATTTGGGATGTTCTAAAGTACATATAAATTATATCGAGTGACACTCAAACTCCCCCCCCACACACACACAAATAATTAAACACAGAACCGTGCTAGAAATCAGGAGATGTGAATTCAGATCCTAACCTCACCACGAGAATGTGTCCTTGGGCAAGTCTCAATCTTTTAGGGCCTCAGTTTCCTCATCTGTATTGTACTGAATGCTCTACATGGTACTACTCAGTGCTTTAGCCTTAAAAACCTATGAGTACTAAAAATACTGACTTTGGAAAATCTGAACCTCCTTGGTTCAAACCCTGGCTTCTATGCTTACTGGCAGAATTACTTTGGACAGATTTCTTAATATGTATAATGAGAGTAATTACTACTCAACAGAGTTGTTATTGTTTTTGTTTTTGTTGAATTAAATGAGTGTAGATCCAGGAAAGTTTTGGCCAGGATCAGATGCCTAATACATGTTCATTTCCTTTCCCCTTTGAAAGTGTTAGATCTCATGAGTGGACTTATCTGAGATAAGAAAAAAGATAGTTTATGTAATACATCCTGTTTTCCACTTTGCTGACTGCTAACTTTACAGGTGTGACTAGGGACCAAGAACCACGTGGCTTTTAGTTTCATTTTCTTGGAACCCTATTCCACTGTCAAACATCCAGGTGTTAGTTAACCTGCCTGGGAAATAATTATGCCTTGAAGTTTGAACCATGACAGGAGCGTCCCTGATAGCTCCGTGGGTAAAGAATCTCCCTGTAGTTCAGGAGACCCAGGTTTGATCCCTGGGTGGGGAAGATCCCCTGGAGAAGGAAATGATAAACCACTCCAGTATTCATGCCTGGAAAAATCCCATGGACAGAGGAGCCTGGTGGGCTATAGTCGATGGGTCCCGAGAGTCGGACATGACTTAGCAACTAAGCCACCATGACAGGGTAGCAAGTATCAAGCTATTTCTATATCATAATACATAATATGCAGGAAGGGAGAATCTGAACTGATGACCTCATACCATCGCCAAAGATCAGTAAAATCAGACCTGACCATTCCAAAAGAATGGAACAGATTAAAACAAAGAGTGATTTACAAAAAAGACTCAGATTTTGGTGAAGTCTCTGTTTGCCAGGCCTTAAAATTCAGGGAGTTTTTTTATTTAGTAAATTTTAGTAAAAATTATTTAGTAAATAGTAATTTTATTTAGTAATTTCCAGGAGATATAGGAAGTATACCTCTGGTCAGGACCAATTGCAGAAGATTGTTCTCAATGTCAGATTAGCAGTTACAGGTGTCAGTTAGCAAACAAGTTATTGATATTTTTCTCTGGGAGCTTTGTATCTTAATTTTATGTGTTTATTTTAACCTTTATTTATTTAGTAACCTTTATTTATTTGGTGACACAGTGTAACAATATCTCTGCTGAAGTTTCTTAATGCCAATCTTATTTTTGTGTAAATCAAATTGACTTGTCTGAGTTTTCCCTTAAGTTTATGTCTTTGTTTTGTTTTTAATTTTTTAACGACTTTAGCGTATTATTTATATATTTATTTTTATTTGTTGGCCACACCTCAGGGCATGTGGGATCTCAGTACCCCAATCAGGGATCAAACCCACATGCCCTGCAGTGGAAGCATGGAATCTTAATCACTGGACCACCAGGGAAGTCCCTTAAGCTTATATTTAAAGTGAACTTTATTAATTATCTTTTAAGAAAAGATACTGTAATAAAAATTAAAAATAGTGGTGGAGAAACTGAAGTCCTAAGGGTGTAAAAAAGAAGCATGAGGCAACACACAGTGAAGTCTAAGGATTTGACTTAAAGGCTTGTGGTTTCCATTGTTCAGAAAGGTTATTCACCCTTAGATAAACTGATAATGTTTTATAGCCACTTATGTTATTTGTATTTAATCCTTTATTAATATGAATCAGTTGATACTGGTTAAGAAATTTTTATGTGTTCTCTCTCCCTCTCCTCAACTGTACAATTTGGGGAGTTTAATGTCAAAATACTTTAATAAAAAGTTTCTAAGTTTATAATAAAAGTGGTGGCTTAGAGCTATTTCTTCAAGTTTAATGTTTCTTACAGTGAAACTGTTTTTAGAATGGATTATAATGCTCTGGTTTGGATGGCTGAAAGACCAAATTCCAATCCCAAACTGCCACTTTGTATCTGTCTATGGGGGAAAGGAGGCAGACCATATCACATCTTTGCTGCTCTTTAATATGCTACTTGCTAGTAACTCATTAATTAATGAGATAGTTTAAGTAATCCCAGTTCTATACAAGTATTTAAAAGAAAATGTATACAGACTAATTATTTTAAATTTATACCTAGTACAGGAATAACACACTTCAGCGTTTGGTCTGACAATTAAACACTCATCTCTTCATATCATTTTGCTAGTTAGCTTGATAGTTTATCTGAATTATACTCATTTATAAGAGGTTAAGTTTTAGTATCTTTTAGTATTAATATTAATTGGAATTGTTACAAAGGAGTCACTGTGTTAGGGCCAGCATTACCATTTGAAATAAGTGTGAGATTTTACAAAAGGTAGAAGTTAAGTATTCTTACAGACAATGCTTATCTGGTACACTTCAGGTTTTAAATATTTGTGTAGTGGAAACCAAGGAAGTCAGTGTTGTGATGTAAAAATAGCTGCATTAGGATAGAAACATTCTGTTCTGATCATAATTCTCTTGCCAGACTCACCAGGGGTTAGTAAAATTCTGTAGAGAGACGCATCTTATAAAGCACTATAGAAATTTAAAGCAATATTATGAGGATAATTTTAAGCATAAAAATTTTTTTAACAGGAGGAGACTGTGTTCATTCTTGTATCCTTAGCACCTAGCATAGTACCCAAAAGTAGGTGATCAGTAAGTGATAGTTTTGCAGTAGAATCATAACTGGGGATCAAAACACTTATCTTTCTGTCAGTTAGTAGCTGTATACTTTAAACTATCAGAAAATTAATAAATTGGTATGTGTCAGTCTTAGTTGATCATTTACTGTGTATAGGTTCGAATTATAGGAGGTATTTTTCTATAAGTAAACTAGTTGCATATTTCCATTGATATTTGTAGACATTTTTAACAAAGATTAATAGGTTAGGAATAGCTATTTCCTAGAAAACACTGAATCAGGAGTCTGAGAATCTAGGTTCTATCTAGCTCTTTGGCCTTAGATCTTGAACTTTTAGCACTTGTTTGATTCCTACATTTTAAAGCCTATTTTTTATTTCAGGGAGGACTAAGTAAGCCATTCCCTAGAGAGAAGATGGCCTGTCTCAGTTTATTGTTATCTTCAGAAGAGAAAACCTCTTTTATCTACTTGTTTATAAATTTGCACATATTTGAAGGCCCTTCTGTGAAATTCTGACAGAAAAAAACTGCCATCAGAAAAGAATGGACTGGAAAGATTTTTTGCTTTCTCTCCAAAACTGTCGGGGACTTGGGAGGATCAAACTTACAGCAGGCATGCCCTTTTTGGTTACTGGCACTGAGAGCAGTTAAGTTTCTGACAGACATTGAAAGCAGATCATCCGTTGCACTCCAGTTGCCAGGGTTTTGAAGGCTGGCAAACCTGTCTCAGCACCCTTAATAGCCATTGGCAATCTTCCTTACTTTAGTTAAAGACTTCTAGGAAAATATGTCCCATAATTTCCTTTGGTAACCCATCCCACTAGTTGGTTTTCAGAAAATACATTCTAATCTTAGAAACATAATTCCAGAGGCAGAGTAAGGCTCTTTTTTCAGATGTGTCCTCTGTTGTACATAAAAATGTATGAAAAGATGGCAAAACTAATTGTCCTTAATCAGGAAACAGTGATGTGTATGCTATTGATTTGTTGTTTCTGTAAATGTTCAAGTCACTCCCTTTCAACTTTTGAATAGGTTTTAACCAGCAAACTGTTCAGGAAATGAGATATTATAGAATTAGTTTGATTATGTACTTCATTTTTCAACAAGCTAAGCAGATTTGGGTTGCTCTTCTTTGACAGATCATGCTTTTCCAAGTGCTTTTCTGATGGACTTACTGCAGGTCTAGACCTGAAAGTGCTATTGCATTTTGAAACAATTGATTGCCTTTAGCCTGAAAGCAAGTGAATTGTGTGTGTTTTGGGTTTTTTCCTTAAGAGGTTAACCTCTTGACAGGTACAAAATCCTTCGAGTTTTCTGCCAAATAAGCTAGTATTCTGGAATATAGATTTTTGGAACATATCATCAAAGGTAAATCAGCATTAAAGGTAAAAATTACTGGGAAAAAGATTGAAATTAGGCACTACTGTAAAGTCAGTATGAAATCAAACTACATATGACAGCAAAGAAAGGAAAAATTATATTTTCACATTGTCATTTTATACTTATTGTAAAGATTAATAGTAACATCATTTTATTTTCCATGTGAAGATTTCCTTAAAATCTAGTGGCTTCTTTTTTTCTTTGCAATTGATACCTTGATAGGCAGCATCTTAAAGTATTTATGAAAGTGATATTTGTATTCTTTTTCTATATACCAATTGTAAAGGTTGGACATGACTTTTTCAAAGCAGTTTCTGTACTTGATAATTAACAGTGGTAGTAAGATTCAAAGCAGTTCATAATATTAGTAATGTTATGGTTCAGAGACTGGTAGTTTGTTTTCTCTTCAGTATAAGGGACCAACTTTCAACTTTCTTAGTGATATTGTAGGACTTAAGATTTACTCAAAATCACTGTGAATAATTTTGACTGTTTCTATGCAATGAGAGCCTAAAGCCTTGTGTTGTTCACAGACACTACTAATATTCAGCTAAATGATCTACTGATGTGCAGTGACTGAAGCACAGCTAAACGTGTCATGTGATGGTGTTTTGTTGAGTTTAAATATCAGATACATAAATCTGTTGAGTACATTCCTCTTGCAGATAATATTTTTCCCCAGTCACAATGGGGTCAAGTAGTCTTAACAACCGTACAGAATATTTAAAGTCAGAACAGTCTTAGAAAATCCGTAAAATATGGTCAGTGTGTGTAGGCTTCTTCAATTTTTCTTTTCCTAAATATATGTCCCAATGGCTAAGAGCGTGTGCTCTGAAACCAGACTATCAAAATTACTAGTTTTGTAATTAAGAGCAAAATTATTTACCTGTCTAGGTTAAATAGTCTCTTGTTCATTCACCAAGTTGTGTCTGACTCTTTGCAACTTCATGGACCGCAGCATGCTGGGCCTCTCTGGGTTAATACATAATTCCTTATTTGTAGAAGAGGGATAATAACAGTACCTACATCATAATATTATAATGAAGGTTAAATGCCAAATACATGAAAGCATTTAGAACAATGCCTACCATCAGCCTACCAGGCTCCTCCATCCATGGGGTTTTCTAGGCAAGAGTACTGGAGTGGGTTGCCATTGCCTTCTCCAAGTACATAGTAAGCACTCAGCAAAAATCTGTATGCTGCTTGAGAGCATTAACCATGTCATGTTCATTAGTTCATTTTGGGGTTTTAACATTTTGTAGTGAATTGAATCCTGGCCATTTTGAGAATTTACTAATGGATCCTATCTCTGAAGAATGAGTAAGGTTCCTGTTTAACAAACTTCCGGAGAAGGCAATGGCACCGCACTCCAGTACTCTGGCCTGGAAAATCCCATGGACAGAGGAGCCTGGTGGGCTGCAGTCCATGGGGTAGCTAAGAGTCGGACACTACTGAGCGACTTCACTTTCACTTTCATGCATTGGAGAAGGAAATGGCAACCCCACTCCAGTGTTCTTGCCTGGAGAATCCCAGGGATGGGGGAGGCTGGTGGGCTGCCATCTATCGGGTCGCACAGAGTCAGACACGACTGAAGCAACTTAGCAGCAGCCGCAGCAGCAGCAGCTAACAAACTTCTTGACATTACTGCTTGCTTTTGTTCTATTACAGTTTTTTAAAGTTTCATACTCACTCTGAGAATTTGAATTCTATTTCATACCTAAGAGAAGTTAGCATATAGAGATTCAGCGTGATTGGAATGGGGGATTTGTGGACAGAAAGGAATAAAGTAAATGGACATACATTTTTCACATCTAATCTGAGCTTCTTATGGATTAATTTTCCCTGTCCATTCTTAGAATCTCAGAATCCCCAACAGATACCTTTTTTCTTTTTTTATTGAAGTATGACTGATTTACAATATTAAATTAGTTTCAGGTAAACAACATAGAAATTCAATGTTTTTCTAGATTATACCCCATTTAAAGTTTTTGTAAAATATTGGCTATCTTCATATGCTGAACAGTATGTCCTTATAGCCTGTTTATTTTATATTTATTTATTAATTTGTAGCTCTTGACTCCCTACCCCTATATTTCTCCTCCACTTCCCTCCTCCCCACTGGAAGCCACTAGTTCTCAATATTTGTGAGTCTGTTTCTGTTCTGTTATATTTTGGCGTTTATTTTTTAGATTCCATGTAAGTGGTAACATAGAATATTTCTTTCTCTTTATGACTTATTTCACCAAGCATAATACTCTTGAGGTTCATCCATGTTGTTGCAGATAGCAAAATTTCATTCTTTCTATGGCTGAGTAATATTCCATTGTATGCATACATACCACATCTTCATCTGTTTTCATCTGTTGGTAGACATTAAAGTTGCTCCGATCTCTTGGCAGTTATAAATAATGTTGGTATAACCCTGATGGTTCAGCCGGTAAAGAATCCGCCTGCAATGCAGGAGACACAGGAGATGGGGGTTCAGTCCCTGAGTTGGGAAGATCTGGAGGAGGAAAATGGCAACGCACTCCAGTATTCTTGCCTGAAAAGTCCCATGGACAGAGGATGCAGGCAGGCTACAATCCAAAGGGTCGCAAAGAGTCAGACATGACTGAGTGACTAAGCATGCAATATTCATGAACATTAGGGTACCTGTATATTTTTGAATTATAATTTTGTTTTCTTTGGATATATACCCAGGAGAAAAGGAATTGCTGGATCACATAACAATTCTATTTTTAGTTTTTTGAGGAACCTCCATACTGTTTTCCACAGTGGCCACACCAATTAACAGTCCCACCAACAGTGTACAGAGTTTCCCTTTATTCCACATTTGCACAAATATTTGTTATTTGTGGTGTTTTTGATGATAGCCTCACAGGTGTGAGGTAGTATCTCAGTTGTGGTTTTAATTTGCATTTCTCTAACGATTAACAAGCTTGAGCATCTTTCTGTGTGCCTGTCGGTTGTCTGTGTGTTGTCTTTGGGAAAATGTCTGTTCAGGTCTTCTGCACACTTTTCAATTGGGTTGTTTGTTTTGGGTTGTTTTTTTTTTTTGGTGTTGGGTTGTGTGAGCTCTTTATATGTTTTGGATGTTACCCCTTATCAGTCATATCATTTGCAGATGTTTTCTCCTATTCTTTAGGTTGTCTTTTTGTTTTGTTAATGGTTTGCTTTGTTATGCAAAAGCTTTTAAGCTTAATTAGGTTTCACTTACTTTTGCTTTTCTTTGACTTTAGGAGACAGATCCAGAAAACACAATTTATGTCAGAGATTGTTCTGCCTATGTGTTCTTCTAGGAGTTTTATGTTTTCCAGTCTTAAACAGTTAGGTCTTTAATTCATCTTAAGTTTATTTTTGCTTATGGTGTGAGAAAATGCTCTAATTTCATTCTTTTGCTGTTCATTTTTCCCAGCACCACTTATTGAAGAGACTGTCTTTTCTCTGTTCTATATTCTTGTCTCCTTTGTTGTAGATTAATTAACCACAGGTGCATGAATTTATTTCTGGGCTCTTTATTTTCTTTCATGAATCTGTCTGTTTTTGTGTCAATACCTTGATGATTTGATAACTGTAACTTTGTAGTGTAATCTTAACTCCAGCTCTGTTCTTTTTTCTCAAAATGGTATTGGTTATTTGGGATCTTTTGTGGTTCAATATAAATTTAAGATTGTTTGTTCTAGTTCTGTAGATGTCTTGTATATTTCGACAGGAATTGTATTAAACCTGTAGATTGCTTTCAGTAGTATGGACATTTTAACAACATTAATTCTTCTAGTCCATGAACGCAGGATTTTTTGTATTACTTTGTATTATCTTCAGTATCCTTCATCAGTGTTTTATAGTTTTCGGAATATAGGTCTTTCATCTCCTTGGTTAAGTATATTCCTTGATATTTTATTCTTTTTGATGTGATTTTATATGGGGTTGTTTTCTTACCTTCTAGTAGTTCGTTATTAGTGTATTAAAAAAGCAACTGACTCATATAAACTGATCTTGTATCCTGCAGCTTTACTGAATTCATGTTCTAATAATTTTTGTGTAGAAACTTGAGTTTTCTATATATAGTATCATATCATCTACAAATTGGAGAAGGCAATGGCACCCCACTCTAGTACTCTTTCCTGGAAAATCCTGTGGGTGGAGGAGCCTGGTAGGCTGCAGTCCATGGGGTCACTAGGAGTCAGACACGACTGAGCAACTTCACTTTCACTTTTCACTTTCATGCATTGAAGAAGGAAATGGCAACCCACTCCAGTGTTCTTACCTGGAGAATCCCAGGGATGGCCAGCCTGGTGGGTGCCGTCTGTGGGGTCACACAGAGTCGTGGGTGCCATCTGTGGAGTCGCACAGAGTCGGACATGACTGAAGCAACTTAGCAGCAGCAGCAGCATCTACAAATAGTGAGTTTTACTTCTTTCCTTGGCTTCTACTTCTTTCTCTTGTCTGATTTCTGTGGCTAGGATTTCCAGTACTGTGTTAAATAGAAGTGGCAAGAGTGGGCATCCTTGTCTTATTCCTGGTTTTAGAGGAAAAGCTCAAAGCTTTTCACCATTGAGTATGATATTAGCTGTGGGTTTATCATGCTGCTGCTGCTGTCACTAAGTCATGTCCAGTCCTTTGCGATCTCATGGAATATAGCCTGCCAGGCAAGAGTACTGGAGTGGATTGGCATTTCCTGCTCCATAGGATCTTCCCAAACCCATGTCTCCTGCTT
Source organism: Capricornis sumatraensis (assembly GCF_032405125.1). Classification (NCBI taxonomy): domain Eukaryota; kingdom Metazoa; phylum Chordata; class Mammalia; order Artiodactyla; family Bovidae; genus Capricornis; species Capricornis sumatraensis. The sequence continues at coordinate 194,235,524 of NC_091069.1, read as the reverse complement.
GGCAGGTGGATCCTTTGCAACTGAACCACCTGGGAAAGCCCTGGGTTTGTCGTAGATGGCCTTTATTATGTTGAGATATGCTCCCACTATACCAACTTTGCTGAGAGTTTTTATCATGAATGGATGCCAAATTTTGTCAGATGCTTTTTCTCCATCTATTGAGATAATCATGTGGTTTTATCCTTTCTTTTGTTAATGTGGGATATCACACTGATTTGCAGATATTAATTATCCTTGCATCCCTGGAATAAAACGCACTTGACCATGGTATATGATCCTTTTGATATATTTGTAAATTCTGTTTGCTAATATTTTGTCAAGGGTTTTTGTATCTATATTCATCAGAGATATTGACCTGTAATTTTCTTTTTTTGCAGTATTATTTATTTGATTTTGGTTTCAGGGTAATGGTGGCCTCATAGAATGAATTTGAGAGTGTTCTTCCTCTTCAGTTTTTTTGGAATAGTTTGAGAAGTATGGATATTAGCTCTTCTTTATATAATTGATAGAATTCCTCTGAAGCCCACTGGTTCTGGACTTTTGTTTGCCCCCCCAGCAACTATCTTAATAGCACTCTACCATGGGGCTTCCCTGGTATCTCAGTGGTAAAGAATTTACCTGACAGTGCAGGAGACGTGGGTTTGATCTCTGGGTCAGGAAGATCCCCTGGAGAAAAAAATGGCAACCCACTCCAGTGTTTTTGCCTGGGAAATTCCATGGACGGGGGGCGGGGGGGGCTGCAGTCCATGGGGTCGAAACAATCGGACACGGCTTAACAAATAAACAACAAATTGAAGCAGTAATTGTTACATGCTTCTGGGTATTTCCTTTCCCTGTCTTTCTTCATGCACTAGATGGTGATTGTGTCATGTTGTCACATAGCTGTTGTGTTACATAGTTTTTGTAGAATTCTCATGTCGTGTTTTAAAGCTTCTCCATTATACTTGCTGTGACGCCTTAATGAATACAGATTTAACTGTTGGGAATCATTCTGTTCGTTACCTAGTTTACACTGACTGGACATTGTGTAAACCTTACAAGTCATTTACATGAAAATAAGGAAAGCAGTCATGTGTTCTGAATATTTTCATCAGTTTATCTCTTAAGTCTTTGCCGTAATCACTAAGGTAACTAGTTACCTGGCATCATAGATGGAAGTTTATGTGGCATCACCTACCTGGTTTCAGTACCATGGTTGGCACCTTATATAAATGAGACTGTTAGTTAGTATTTATGTTTTTGGTAACTCTGTGTGAATTTGTTTTCTTACCTCTTTTAGCTTTTAACAGTTTTCACTAGACCACTCTTGATGGTCATACAAGGTAATTTATTTTTCTCAAGTTGATGATCCCATAGTCTATCTATCATATAACAGGAAAATAATAGTAGTAAAACCTGCACACTTTAAAAAAACTTCATACATTATTGTAATTAATTTATATGGAGATTGCTTAAGAAAGTGTCTATCATTTTTGGCATAATTGTTCAACATTTTTCATTATTACTTGCTCTTAAAGAATTGTTAGCATACTCCCAAGCATTTTTTATGTGTGTAAAACTGTATAGAATTTTGTGTCTTTGGGGAGGGGGGAATGATACGCATAATGAAAAGTTATTTTTTTAAAAAATGGCAGTGGACTGCCCTTGTACTGACAAAGAATTAATTGGCAGTCTGTGGGAGAAAATTTCTTTTATTTTCTAAATGTACCTACTAATATATAAATTTTTTTAGTTACCTCAAACCCAGCAGCAGCAAACTTTAATATCATGAATCTGGGAAAGGGGAATGTTATGGACTTTATGCGTGTTACTCCCTTAATCTTCACAGTAGCACTTCAGTACGCATCCTCTCTTCATTTCACAGGTTAGGAAACTGAAGTTCCACATCTAATCAGTACAGTGGAATTGCATCACATTCAATTTACAAGAATCCAGTTATACATATTAATACTAAGCCAAAAGTAAAAGCATGATGAAAGCAATCATTTATATATTGCAGTCACATTCCACTACTGAGCTTTTGCTTAAAGTAGACATGAAATTAAAGATGTGAATTTGCTATTACCTCAATCTGGTTTCAGTGTGTAGGCATGGACTCACTGTGTTGAGTGTGATTCTGTTATTCAGACCTGTGTGATGCTCATGCAATATGACCTCTAATACCATTTCTCTTGTGTAGAACTAAAGAAACAGCAACATGTTCCAATGTTGAAAGAGAAACTGTTGTTTTAGACTTGCTGAGCAATTGTGTTGATTTCTAAGGTGGCCTATAGACATGACCACAACAAATTATCATCTCTCTGGTACATGCATGGACATGCGGAAATCCACACCATTTTAAATACTAGATATATTTTATATATTCTGTATATAATTTTGTGTTCTAAATTGATGTATATATTAATATATTATTATCTTTACACAAAACATATTTTTGTCCAAGGTGGTATACAAAAAAACATACACTGTAATTTATGGGGGATTTAAGAGACCTTTTTTCAGGAAAATGTTGACTCTAAATCCACAGACTATGTATGTATGTTTGCTGCTATACACCCACGACCTAGCATGTTACCAAGTACAAGGTTTATTGAATAAATGGGGAAAAAATGTTTAATCATTCAGCAACTTAAGTTTTTTAAAATAAAAATATACATATGGTGATCACATTTTCTCAGCCCAGATTTTGAAGGCACTTTTGAAAAACCTGCTTTATCCCCCAGATGGATTAGTCTTAAATCATATTAGAACAATAAGAAAATAGAATATTAGAAATTACAACTGTCTCATAACATCTGGTCCTAATATGACCACTAGACTTATTGTTATTTATGTTTCTTTCCTTTCTCCCATCTGTTCTTTTATATGCATATGAATTTGCTGAAGGAAGTACAACCATACTAGACAGAATTTATTTTATGAAAACCTAAATGGGTTTCTGCTCTTTCACCTAGAAAAATGGAAAGACTAGAGATAGAAAATATAAATAGGGTGACAAATGTATGTGTTATTCTTACCTCCTTATGTAATTATTCCCTTCGTACAACCTCTTCTTCAATTCCCATCTGGTTTGTGAAAGGAAGAAGAACTTCCCCTCAGTCCCTTGAAAGAGCTGAGCTGCCAGATATTATTCTTTTTTAGCTGGTCCAGAAGACGTGTCTCCTGGGCCATGAAGACATGATCTCTTTCTTATATTGGCAGAAGAGGAAAGGCTTGATACAGTGAAATAGGACATTTGCTTGTAATGCTAGATCAGAACCAGAATATCTAACCTACCTGCTAACTGCATGACATTGAATAAGCCACTAATGTTTCATAAGCCTGAAAAGTTGATGCTATGTGGCTAGTGACTGAAGAGAGATTTTCAGGGTAGTACTATATTCCAGACAGAGAAGGAAATGGCAGCCCACTCCAGTGTTCTTTTCTGGAGAATCCCATGGACGGAGGGGCCTGGTGGACTGCCATCTGTGGGGTTGCAAAGAGTCAGACACAACTGAGCAACTAACACACACACACACTATGTTCCAGAAGTGAGCTTATGCAAACAAACTTTAAGGATGTAGAAGTAGCTCAGTTGTGTCCGACTCTTTGCAATCCCATAGACTGTTGCCTACCAGGCTCCTCCATCCATGTGGGTTTCCATTTCCTTCTCCAGGGGATCTTCCTGACCCAGGGATCAAACCCAGGTCTCCCACATAGCAGGCAGACATTTTACCATCTGAGCCACCAGGGAAGCCCCAAGGATGTAGAACTCAAATGAAATAGCAACTGTAAATAAAATAGGAGGGAAAATAAGTCAACAATATATTAAGTCTATTTATGATTACCAAATAGAAATTATTCTAAATGAAGAGGTGGCTTAATATGAAATTTTATAATTCATAGATCAATAAATCCAATAAGGGAAGTAAAGATCATATCAATAAATATGGAAAAGAAAGTAATAATTTCCTTTTGTTTCTTTAAAAACCAGGAACAAAGAGAAGTTTTAACAAAATATATCAAACTGAAAGCTGAAATAATGGTTAATGGTGAAACACTAGAGAAGTAACCATTTTTAAAAATTTGGAAACCTATTATCACTATATTGTTATATAAATTGTTCTGGAAGTTCTGACCAATACAGTAAGACTTGAAATAGAAACAAGAGGAGTAAATACTAAAAAAGAAGCCGCACAGTCCCATTTTCAGTATGATGTAGTTGCATTTGTAGGAAAACTAATTGAGAAATTACTAGATTTAGTAAGAAAAGAATATAGAGTAACTAGATTTAAGACAAGTGGTTTAAAATTAGTGGTTCTCATTTATGGTAGCAATAATTGTTTAGAAAATATATTTAATATAAAAGAAATAATTTTTAACAGTATACCAAAGAGAGTTAAATTATGTTCATAAGAAATATATGAACTCATGTGAAGAAACCTAAAAACTAATGAAATATAGACAGAGTATGGGTACAATGAGCAGAGTGTCATTGCAACTGTTATAAGTACCAGTTTGTCTCAAGCACAACTATGAATTTAACATAATCCAAATTCTTCAAAATGTCAGAAATTTGAACAAGAGACTAAAACAGGTAAAATGAAATAGATTCTAAGTGAAAAATGAAGAACAATGTCAGAGAGCTAATCCTATCACCCTATCAGATATGAAAATATACTATAAAATGCTAATAGTAAATCAAGGACTTGGATACTGGTATAAGCATTGATAGTAAAGTTGGTAAAGGAAATAAAGATCCCAGAAACAGACATTCTGAATGTAAAATGGGAGTTCAGAAATCAGTAGAAAAAGGAAGACATTCAATAATTGTTTTTGAGAGCATTAAGTAGAAAAACAAAATCAATTTGATCTTTATCTCATCTTCTATAACAGAATAAATTCTGGATTAATTGAAGGGTTAAGTGAAATAAATATTTTTATGCTAAGATCGTAATGACCCAGATAACCACAATGGTGTGATCACTCACCTAGAGCCAGACATCCTGGAGTATGAAGTCAAGTGGGCTTTAGGAGGCATCACTATGAACAAAGCTAGTGGAGGTGATGGAATTCCAGCTGAGCTATTTCAGATCCTAAAAGATAATGCTATGAAAGTGCTTCAGTTCACATGCCAGCAAATTTGGAAAACTCAGCAGTGGCCACAGGACTGGAAGAGGTCAATTTTCATTCCAGTCCCAAAGAAAGGCAATGGCAAAGAATGTTCAGACTACCACACAAAAGGACTTATCTCACACGCTAGTGGAGTAATGCTCAAGATTCTCCAGGCCAGGCTTCAACAGTATGTGAACTGTGAACTTCCAGATGTTCAAGCTGGTTTTAGAAAAGGCAGAGGAACCAGAGATCAAATTGCCAACATCCGTTGGATCATTGAAAAAACAAGAGAGTTCCAGAAAAACATCTACTTCTGTTTTATTGACTATGCCAAAGCCTTTTGACGGTGAGGATCACCACAGACTGTGGAAAATTCTGAAAGAGATGGGAATACCAGACCACCTGACCTGCCTCCTGAGAAATCTGTATATAGGTCAAGAGGCAACAGTTAGAACTGGACATGGACAATAAACTGGTTCATAATTGGGAAAGGTATATATTAGGGCTGTATGTATATGTCACCCTCCTTATTTAACTTCTGTGAAAAGTACATCATGCGAAATGGTAAGGCTGGATGAATCACAAGCTGGATTGAGGATTGCCAAGAAAATATCAATAACCTCAGATATGCAGATGATGCCACCCTTCTGGCAGAAAATGAAGAGGAACTAAAGAGCCTTTTGATGAAGAGAATGAAAAAGCTGGCTTAAAATTCAGCATTCAAAAAACTGAGATAATGGCATCTAGTCCCATCACTTCATGGCAAATAGATGGGGAAACAGTGGAAACAGTGACAAACTTTTATTTTCTTGGGCTTCAAAATCACTGCCAATGGTGATTGCAGCCATGAAATTAGAAGACACTTGCTCCTTGGAAGAAAAGCTGTGAGAAACCTAGACAGCATATTAAAAAGTAGAGACATTACTTTGCCAACAGAGCTCTGTATAAAAGCTGTGGCTTTTCCAGTAGTCATGTATGGAAGTGAGAGTAGGATCGTAAAGAAGGCTGAGTGTTGAAGAATTGATGCTTTTGAACTGTGGTGTTGGAGAAGACTCGAGAGTCCCTTGGATTGCAAGGAGATCAAACCAGTTTCAGTTCTGAATGTTCATTGGAAGGATTGATGCTGAAACTGAAGCTCAAATACTTTGACCACCTGATGCAGAGTCAACTCATTGGAAAGACCCTGATGCTGGGGAAGATCTAAGGAAGGAGGAGAAGGGGACAAGAGGATGAGATGGCTAGATAGGAGCACCAATTCAATGGACATGAGTTTGAGCAAGTTCCAGGAGATGGTGGACAGGGAAGCCTGGCAGAGTCGGACACCACTGAGCGACTGAACAACAATAACACATCTCATTTAAGAAAGATATTTGTCTGGATGGGGAAGTAACTTCCAAACATACAAGAATGAGAAACTCTCAAAGAGAAAGTTTGTTACATTTGACTCTCATGTAAAACATTGGCATTTATTCTGTCTTTATCTCCCACCTCCCCTCCTATTCCACTTCCCAGTACAAACAAACAAACTAAAAGATGTACAAACTAAGATTAGAAATTTGCAAAAATGTAACATACAGATGTTTAAACTTTAAGATATTCATACAAATACTTTCCAAAACACCAAGATTCATATAAATGAGCAAAGAACTTGAGAAAACAGGTTTGTTTACTAAAGAGAAAATAAAAACATATGGGAAAATTTTTTTCCCAGAAAGATAAAGAAGTGAAACTGTAAGATACAGTGATATATTTTTACTTTTTGAATTAGCAAGAAGTTTCTTGTTGCTGGTGAAGATGCTGGGAAATGTGCTTGCTCATGTATTTCTGTTGGCAGCCTGAATTGATTCAACCCTTTCTGAAAGGAAGTCAGTGATTTTTTTTTCCATTAAAATTAGCATACCTTTTGATCCCTTAATTGCGTTTGGGGCATTATGATGATAATGTCAATTTTAAAACAGTTGAAGTAGTCAAGTAAACTATGCTGTATCTTTCATAGAAATAGGCAGTGAGAAGAAGACTGTTGTTCATGAAGAACTTACAGTAATTTGAAGGAGTGTTTTCAAAGTGGGGAAAAAGGCAAGATATAAAATTATTAGGATATTTGAGCACAACTATATAAGCCGTGAAGTAAACTACAAAATATGCATATTGAAAAATCTGTAAGAGACTGGTAATAATGGTTGTCTCAGGTGCATTTTTCACTGTTTTGTTTTCCTCCTTGATTCATGTACCACTGTATTTTGCATAGATACAGAGCACAGTCCCATGGTCTTAATAGACATTTGTCAGTATTTAAGTGAATGAATATCTCTAATATGCATGGGTTACTTTTACTTTGACAGAAATATGAATACAATCTACATCTAAGTTAAAGAGAATGTGGAAAGTGTTTTAGAAAGGAACTTGGTTCTATTTTGTGTGATCCTTTTCTGTTAATAACATCACTACTGCCCAAATTAGGAATTTCTGTTCATTTTGGACTCTTACCAATAATCTCTGACCTGTTAACTCCCAACTGATCACCAAAATCTTGTAGAAATGCCTCTTGGTTTCATCTCCGTGTGTTCTCATAGTCACTGCCTTAGTTTAGTCCTTTCCTTTACCACTGAAGTATCCCAACAAGTCTCTCCTCTTTACTACTCCTTTTTTACCTTTACTGCCGCCAGAATTAGCAGACATGTAAATCATCAGCAGAATTTTGTGTATGTGGTATAATAGGTTGTATGGGGGAAAAGCAGGGGAGATTAACACTGTCAAATACACCATAAAATACAAAATTGATCTGCTTAAAACTTATTCCTTGTGACTTACATTGTTGCTTCTCAAACTTTAGGTGTATTAGAATCACCAGGGGGAACTTGTTAAAATATGAATTACCCAAGCCTAGAAATTCTGGTTATATGGTTCTTTGTGCCTGGGAACATGCATTTTAACAAGGCTTCATGCTCTTGAGCCTCGTCCATGTGATCCCAAGACTAGATATTGAGGAACACTAACCTTAAAGGGCTCTCTTACACATTTACTATAATTCTCACAACTTGGCACCAACACACTTTCTGTGCATTTTCTACGCTATCCCTCATGAACACTTTGCAATCTAGCCATCTAGAACTGCCTCAGGGCCACCTAAGCCCTTCTGGCCTCCTGTGCTTGTGCTCATCCTGTTTCTGCTGCTCAGAGCCTCTTTTGCTATGGCTGCCCCTACCCAGTAACTTGTTGACCTGGCACACTGTCTTCAGCTTCTCTATGAAGTACTCCTGGTCTCAACTCTCCTAGGCAGAGGAGAGCTCTCCCTCCTTTATAGCCTCTACTGCTACTTAGGGCTTTCATGCATTGGAGAAGGAAATGGCAACCCACTCCAGTATTCTTGCCTGGAAAATCCCAGGGACGGGGGAGCCTGGTGGGCCACCGCGTATGGGGTCGCAGAGAGTCGGACACGACTTAGGTGACTTAGCAGCAGCAGCAGGGCTTCCCAGGTGATGTAGTGGTCAAGAATCCACCTGCCAGTGAAGGAGGCGCAAGAGACATGAGTTCAGTCCCTGGGTTGGGAATATCCCCTGGAGTAAGAAATGCACCCCACTCCAGTATTTTGGCCTGGGAATCTCATGGACAGAGAAGCCTAGGGGGCTACAGTCCAAAGAGTCAGGCACAACTAAGCACAGCACAGCCTCTACTTATTGCAACACATACATACTAAGTTATGCTTAGTTATTGATGTATCTGTCTTCCTCAGTAGACTGTGAGCCTCTTGAGGTCATAGATGTCATTTTACTTACCTTGTACCTTTAGCATAAGCCTGGCACATACTTGCTTAATAAATGTTTGTCATATCAATAACAGCTCAATAAAGAAGGCAGGGAAGGAGTGGTTAGTCCCACTTTTCAGTGAGGAAGATGAGGTCTTAAAAAATTAAGTATTTGCTTAAAATTACCCAGCTTGTAAGTACCATAGACTTGAGATTTGCCTCTAAGATACCTGGCTGCTTTTCTGGTTTTAGTCTACAGGAAAGGTAGACAGATTATCACTGTAAAATTACACACACACACAGCCTTTTAAGCATTTTTTCCTGTTTAGGTATTTGACATGTTTGGGGGGGTGTTTTAATAAACTTTTTTATCGTATTCACAATTTATAAATAATATATTTTCCTCTAGGGCTAGAACAGATTACTGGATATTAAGCTGTTATTGCTTGGTGTTATCCTCTGCTTTGTATCCCTTTCAGAAGCCATAATATAGTACCTAGTGGGGTATCCACAAATACTTGTGTAATTAAATTCAGCCAACACTTAATGTACTTACCATTTATTCTGCAGTAATTAAGACAAAAATTATTTATATAAATATATACACACACATATAGTACATATATAAGTATTCAAGTGGTTTTGCATTGTTTTTTTTTCAAGTTCAGTTTCCAGAGTTTGGTTGTGTTCAGTGTTGGTACTTCAGTCTTGATGTGTTGATGGAAATCAACGACCAGCTGCAAAGTTCAGATCCAGTGTGCCATAGAATACATCTAGCTATGGCTTAAACCAAATGTTAGCAATGAAATATTTAGTAGCAACTGTTCTTTTAAAAGAAACATTTTAGATAATTAGAGTCATCTTGTAATATCCTTGCACCCAGCTGTCAGCTTTTTAATTTTCTGCCAATATTTCTGGAACTAAAATCAAGAAAATGGAAATTAGGGTACCACACTTTGAAGTACACTAAACACTTGACAAACTGTTACATCTTATAAAGATTTCCAAGTAGAGTTCTTCAGTCAGTGTCTCAAAAGATTTTGTAAAAAGCAAATATCTAAATTAACCTCCAATATTAAGCTGAAATACATTAGTAAATATTAGCAGTTGAGAAATTGAACAGTTCCCTCTCTTAATAGTCATTGGACATGGAAATCATTAAATTTGAGCACTTAATTTTAAAAATTTCCTGTTACTGTTAATTTTGTTACCATGTTTAATTACCATCTCACTATCCTTTTGTTCTCCTTCTTTAGCTTTTGTTGTTACTTTGTGCTTTTAATACAGTCAAATGTCCATTTTCTATTGCATCAACTTATAATAATATTCCTCATATCCCACTGTTATACAGTGATAATAGTACCCTGTCTTTCCTTTAAATTCTTGTCCCACCTTCCCTAACACAGTATATATCCAGCTACTTAGTACATTGTCAAGTAATGGGTAACTTTTACATTCTATTCTGTGACCATACTTAAAACTTCTTATGTTTTGACTCCAGGTAGATTGTAATACCTGATATTAATAGTATTTACATTAATTTGCATGCATGCTAAGTCGTGTCTGACTCTGCAACCCTATGGACTGTAGCCTGCTGGGCTTCTCTATCCATGGGATTCGCCAGACAATAATACTGGAATGGGTTGCCATTCTCTTCTCAGAGGATCTTCCTGACTCAGGAATCAAACCCCAGTTTCTTTATATCTCCTGTATTGGCAGGCAGATTCTCTACCACTTGCACCACCTGGTATGATTATATAAAAATGTTTCACTCCACAACCAAATAATAGATTTCTTTTTACATTCAACATCTTGAACCACACAAAGAATATCCTTAGTACTTAGATCACATGGTTACTCTTTTTATGCATGCCACAAGTTGCTCAAAATTGTGCTGTTTTCCTTCTTACTTTGAGCCTGATTTTATTATACATTTTTGTTGTTTTTTCCTCCCTAAAGTTTTTTCCTCTCTTTTATTTCCTATTGTGAAAATAAGCATTTATATTCTTCAGTATGCCATTAATACTTAGTGACGCCTCATTTCTTTTATCTGCTGTTTAAAAGCTGTGAGATTCTTTTTTCTGAATACTTTTTACTTTGGCCACATAGATTTCATTCTAGTTTGGGCTTATTACTATCTATGATTGGTGTAAAACTTTTCCTGGGATTGCTTTTTCTTAATATAAATAAGATTATTTATGTAATTCAGCCTCTAAGTCAGTTCTGTCATCTCTAGCATGTATCTTCCTGTTTTTTGGCCTCCATTTTTGGTTGGCTTGAGTAATAACTCATGTTCCTTATGACTGGGTCATGGGAGGTAAAATCCATGGAAATACTTTATATTTTCTTTACATATGATAATTTGGTGGGTATAAAATTCCTGGTTAGAACATTTTCCAACAGATTTTAATTGCTGCCTAGTTTTCACTCCCTCTTTGCCCCCTCTCCACAAACCTTAGTAAAATAGTAATAGAAAGCTGTTCCTTGATATATTAAATAGTAGCTATCCCAAGCCAGAAGCTTCACACAGGCTTAATTACAAAGGATTCACATTCTATTCACGTTATGAATAACATAAGGAACAGTCAGCTATTTTCTCACTCTTTTTGTATTGGTATACAATACTGGTACAGTTAAATGAGGGAAAGGAGACAAGTATGATAAAAGAGGATGTAAATTATTATTTGCAAATTTTACTTTCTGTATTCATTTCTGTCCTAACCACCCACTTGTATCCTGCTCTCCAAAGTGTAGCCATTGTTAGTAATGTGATTAATTTTAAGGGGAAAATGGGAGGGAATACAGGAATATATATTTATGTAAAAAAGATACTTTTAAAGTCAGAGTTTTAGCCTTATTAGTATAGAATTATAATCAACATTTTCTTGTTCAAATATCTTCTGAGTTTGTCATTGTATTCCCTTCTAAATTTTTAATTTTCATCATCAAAATAAATGTATCCTCTAGTAATGACAGTGTGAGGAGGCTAGGTGATTCCTCTTTGTGGAAAACAAGTATAAGAATGCTGAAGTAACTACATTAATATCACCCAGTATAATTTAAAGCAAAGAATAATACTAGAGATAAATTATAAAGGAATGAACATAACAGGGAAATGTGAAATTCTAAATACACTTACAACAGAGACACAAAATATATGAAGTAACACTGCCAGAATTGAAAGTAGAAATAGGCAGTTAAATATTTAGAGTTGCAATTTTCTGTATTCTTCTTTCAACAACTGGTAGAATAAGTAGACAGAAAAGCAGGATATAGAAGACTTGAATAAGGCAGTCAACCAATTTGACCTGACATCTACAGAATACCATACCCAACAGCACATTCAAAGTGCATTTGAAACATTCATCAGGATGAGCCATATAATGGCCCACAAACATTGTTTGTTAATATAAAAAGTTTGAAATTATGCAATGTGTTGAAATTACATAGTGGCAATTTAATTTAAAGGAATTAAATTAAAAGTCAATACAGAAAGAAGGACAATTCCCAATATGTGGAAATTGAATCACATATTTCTAAGTAATCTGTGGGTGAAAGAAGAATTCACAGGGGAAATTGGAGAATATTTTTAACTGAAGTAAGAAAATATTTTTAGCTGCATGAAAATAAAAATACAGTATATAAAATTTTTGGTATATAGCTAAAGCAGTGCTAAGAAATTAATTTATAGTTTTAAATGCTTAATACTAGAAAAGAAGAAAGGTCTAAAATCAATTATCTAAGCTTCTGCTTTAAAGGGCTAAAAAAGAAATAGGTAAGATCAAAGTAAAAGAAAGAAAATAATAAAGATCAGAGAGGAACTCAAGTAAATAGAAAACAGGAAAACAATGAGATGAAAATCTCATTCTTTAAAAGAGTCAGTAAAATTGATAAACCTTTAACTAGAATAATCAATAAAAAAGTAAATTAACAATATTAGGAATGAAGGAATAGATACCATTACAGATCTATAGCTACTTAAAAAGATAATGAACGAATATTATGAACAACTTCATACCAATCAGTTTGACAGCTTGGGTGAAATGGACAAGTTCCCTGAAAAATACAAATGACTAAAACTGACTCAAGAAGAAATAGAAAATCTAAATACACTTATATAGAATAAGGAAATGCAGTTAGTAATTGAAAACCTTCCAGCAACAACCATATTCAGGCCCCAATGCCATAGCTGGTAATTCTGACAACACTGAAGAAAGAAAAATTATAATTCCTACCCAGATTTTCAGAAAATACAGATGTAAGGAGAACATCACAACTTATTTTATGAGGCCAGTATTACCCAGATGTCAAACAAAGACATCACAAGAAAACTAGCAGTGAACATTCCTCACAAATATAGACACAGAAATCTATAACAAAATATTAGCATATTAAATCTAACAGTATATTGATATGAAAAGAAAAATGTGTCCTGGATATGTGGGATTTATCCCAACAATGAAAGACTGATTTCACTTTTAGAAATCAATTCCGTGTAATACACAGTGCTAATAAAATAAAATTGAAAAATTGTATGATTATCTCAATGGATGCAGAAAAACTATTTGACACAGTTCAACACAAATGCATAAAAAGGTCAGCAGGCTGTGAATTGGCAGGCAACTTTTCCATTCTGATAAAGAATATCTATGAAAACAACCAAAATCATACCTCATGGTAAATGCATATGATATGTCTTTTCTGGTACAGTTTTTGGTCTTGTTGCTGTTTTAATTAAATAATTACCTTATTTAAAAATTCTGCTTAGTTAAGATTACATCTGAGTCTGTCATCCCAGAGGCGTCAAACCATCTTTGTAATAATAACTTTCACCCATAGGGTAATTAGTTTGATTACTTTTGTAAGATACCTTGCTGTGCATACTAAGTCACTTCAGTCGTGTCCAACTCTGCAACACCATGGTCTGTGTCTGCCAGGCTCCCCTGTCCATGGGATTCTCCAAGCAAGAGTACTGGAGTGGGTTGCCATGCCCTCCTCCAGGAGATCTTCCCAACCCAGAGATCAAACCTGCATCTCCTATGTCTCCTGCATTGTCAGATGGGTTCTTTACCAGTAGTCCCACCTGGGAAATGTTCCTAGAGCCTTCAGCTTTTCTGATTTAATCTTGACTACCTCCTAGGTCTGTTTCACAGCTGTTGTCTTATGACTTCTTGCTCTTATCCTGGAAATTCCCTTCATCTGCTTCCTGTGTTGGAGCCTTGATTTCCCATGTCCCATACCTTCATAGTGTACTCTCTCATTTATAAGAGCATATGCTCTAGTGGTTTCTTGAAAAAGGATAGTTCAGTTCAGTTCAGTTGCTCAGTTGTGTCCGACTCTTTGCGACCCCATGGACTGCAGCACACCAGGCTACCCTGTCTATTACCAACTCCCAGAGCTCGCTCAAACTCATGTCCATTGAGTTGGTGATGCCATCCAACCATCTCACCCTCTGTTGTCCTCTTCTCCTCCTGCCTTCAGTCTTTCCCAACATCAGGGTCTTTTCCAGTGAGTCAGTTCTTCACGTCAGGTGGCCAAAGTATTGGAGTTTCAGCTTCAGCCTCAGTCCTTCCAAAGAATATTCAGGACTGATTTCCTTTAGAATGGACTGGTTGGATCTCCTCGCAAGGGTCTCTTAAGAGTTTTCTCCAGTACTACAGTTCAAAATCATCAATTCTTTGGCGCTCAGCTTTCTTCATGGTCCAACTCTCACACATACATGATTACTGGAAAAACCATAGCTTTGACTGGATGTTTCTTTGTCGGCAAAGTAATGTTTATGCTTTTTAATATGCTGTCTAGTTTTGTCATAGCTTTTCTTTCAAGAAGCAAGTGTCTTTTAATTTCATGGCTACAGTCACCATCTGCATTGATCTTGGAGCCCAAGAAAATAAAAGTCTGTCAGTTTCCATTGTATCCCCATCTATTTGCCATGACGTAACGGGACCAGAAGTCATGATCTTAGTTTTTTGAATGTTGAAAAGGGATAACTTAAGGGTAAATTTTTTGAGATTTTACATACCTGAATATGTCATAATCTATTCCTGCAATTATATGGTATTTTAGATGAGTGAACAACTCTATAGATTGAAAGTCATTTTAGTCAGAATTTTTTAAATATTGCTGTTCTACTGTCTTCTGGTATCCAGTTTTGCTATTGTGTGATCAGGTGCCATTCTGGCTCCTGATCATTTATTTGGCTTGAGGGGGGTTGTTTTTGTCTTTAGAAGTTATTATTATGTTCCATGAAATTTTATGGCACTGTCTCTTGGTATGGGTCTCTTCCTTTATTGTGTGGTGTATTCAGTAGGTCCTTGCTTTCCGCAGACTTACATCTTTCAGTTCTTAGAAATTTTCTTGCCTTACTTTTTTTTTATATTTTATCTTCATTTTCATTGTTGTTTCTGGAATTCCTTCAAGTCAGATATGAGACTTACTGAATTGCTTTTTCTATTTTTTACCTTTCCCCCTATTACTCATCTTTCTTTGTATTCTGCCTTCTGGAAAATTGCCTTGACTTTAAATGCCTATTGAATTTTCTTTTCAGCTCGTATTCTCTCTTTTTTTTCTTACTGGTTCCTCTTCTTGTTAAATGATGCAATATTTTCTCTTTCATGAAGATGTTTTAATTAGTTTCTTCAATATTTTCTTCTGTCCCATTATTCTCAGTGTTTCTCAGCACTCCTGTTTTATCTTGGTCTCTGTCTTTAATATTTGGAGACTTTCCTCAAATACATAAAGATCCTTGGCTGTCATTCATATTTAAAAAGCTTTAAAAGCTGATAAAAAGCTCTCCGTTTGAGTCAGGGCTCTTGTTTGTTGGTGGACTGTGCTTTAGGAAATACTTCAGTGTCATGCTCTTTCTCTAGGTTAGTCAGTTTGGGATCCTTTTTTGGAGAAAAATCTACTATCTCTTATGTGGGACTATCTACTTATGTTTTAGAGCTTTACTGAAGAAAAGAACTTTGAATCTTATTTAAACTTTCACATTATCCTCTGGCTTTATTCACAACTTTACTCTTTGCTATTTCTGTATCTGTTTCAGTCCACAGTCTCTTGGGTTTATTTTTTCCAGGAACTATGCCTTCTGATTTCCGAAGATTGGCAAGTCATTGACTACGTTAAGTGAAGTTGGAGACCTGAAATTCTAATAGTTCCGGGTATTTCCTGTCCTGAACCTTTCTGAGGTTCTGTGAGAATTGGCTTGTTTCTTATCTATAGGCACTTAAATTTAATATTCCTCACCTCAATTATCATTCCTTTTTTCCCTTCTGAGCTATTTGTAAATTACAAGAAAGAAAAATAATTAGCCCTTTGTCATATATGTTACAAACACATCTTCCCTGTTTGCCAGTGGTCTTACAGTTTGGTTTATGGAAGAACTTTCACCAAAACAGTCTTTGACTCTTTAGTCATTTTATCCATTTTCTTCTGTATGATTTCTTGGTATCATAACATTAATATATAAATGAACCATAGTTTTATTCTATATGAACAATAACCAATTATATAATGGAAAAGAAGAACTCATTCACAAAAGTTAACAAAAAGATCATTTATCTACAAATAAACTTAATACGCCATAACAGAACTTACATAAAGAAGTCTTTTAAAACTCTACTGAGGAGGCAAAAATTTCTTGGGCAGAATACGGAGAGCACTAATTATAAAAGAAAGATAAATAAGACTATCAAAGTTAACATTTTTGGTTATAAAAAGACAATAGGAAGATGAATAGACATACCACAGAATGGAAAAAATATTCTTAATATTTATAAGTGACATAAAAAACTTATTTTCAGCATATATAAAGAATCTGAAACCAACATTTAAAAAAATCAGCTACCTAATATAAAAATGAAGAAAAGATGCGAAACATTTCATGGAAGATATACAAATAGCCAGTAACATATGAAAAGATTTTAAACATCATTTGTCATTGGTAAATGCAAATTAAAATCATTGTGTTTATTTGTAGAAATATCACTACCCACTAGATATCAGATACCCACTAGAATAGCCAAGATTAAAAACTGATACTGCTAAATATTTATGAGTATGTAGAGCAGCTGGAACTCTCTTTTATTGCTGGTGGGAATGCAAAGTGACCAACTACTTTGGAGAACTGGTAGGCAGTTTCTTACAAAGTTAAACATAACATTTACCTCCTGTGTCAGGAGTTCACTAAGACCAGGTTCAGTGGTTTTGCTTAGAGGACTCACATGTGGTCATACTCATAGCTGTAATTTATTATAGCAAAGGATGCAGAGCTCAGTCAGCAAATGAAAAAGGGACATGGGGAGAAATCCAGGGGAGAGCAGGTAAAGCTTACAAGGGACCTCTCTCAGTGGAGTCATGCAAGGTACCTTAATTTCCCCAGTGAAGAGTTGTGACAACGCTGAAGTGTATCCAACCAGGAAAGCTCGTTAGAGATTCAGTGCACAGGTATAGCCTTAGAGGTTCATCCCTCTGCCCAGCACATACCCAATTCCAGACACAAAGCAGGTTATTAGATGCAAACCATATTGTTTCCATAAACAGCTCAGACACAGTGAGCCACTCTTACCGGTTAGGGGTTGAGAATAATCCTCTCAGTATCTAAGATCTACTTTCCCAGATGCTAACTATGGGCCAACTTTGTAAGTAGGCCTTTTTAGGGATAAATAGTCTTATAGAACCCAGCATTTCACTTCTAAGTATTTACCAAGAGAAATAAAAGTAAATGTCCACTAAAACAATACAGTAAAAACCGATGTAAAAATGTCCATAGCCAAAATGGAATAAGCTCATATATTCAACAACTAGAGAATGAACAAACAAGTCGTAGTATATTTTGGAGTACTACTGGTGATTTAAAAGAACTGACTAGTGATACATTAACAGCATGTCTAAATCTCAAAAGAGTATATACTGTGTGATTCAGTTTATATGAAGAACCAGAAATACTAATCTGTAATTAGTAATCAATTAATGGATCAAAAATCAAAATGTGATTGGCACAGAGAAGTTAATTGGAAAAGAACATGAGGGGACTTTCTGTTATAGAAATAGTCAATATCTTGTGTGCTGTTTGCATAGATGTAAAAAGTTAAAAATCATCAAACTTAACATTTAAGATATAAGCAGTTCATTGTATGTTAGTTATAATTCAGTTTAGGCTTCCCTGGTGGCTCAGTGATAAGGAATCTCACTGCCAATGCAGGAGATTAGAGTTTGACCCCTGAGTCAGGAAGATCCCCTGGAGAAGGAAATGGCAACCCACTACAGTATCCTTGCCTGGAGAACACCATGGACAGAGGAGCCTGGTGAGCTGCAGTCCATGGTGTCACGAAAGAGTCAGTCATGACTTAGTGACTAAATAATAATTCAATTTTAAATGTAATTTTGTATTAATTTTAAATTAATTCAATTTTAAATGTTATTACTGGGGAACACTGAACAGTAGTTAAGTGGAGATACATACTTGTATAGGAAGATTATTTTGTAAAAATGTCAGTACTGTCTAAGCATAAATCAAGTATTCATAATCAAAATATGACCAATTTTTGCTTTGAGCTTTGTTTTTGAACTTAACAAAATGATTCTCATTCATTTGGGATGGAAAGCCAAGTTTGATGAGACTGTGAGAAACTAGAAAGAGGACATTTGGGTTGAATTTAAGGAATAATTGAAATGGCAATAAATAGACACAGAAGAAAGATCCTGGACTTTATTTACAAATACAAAGAAAACGGAAGAACAAAGATTGATCCAGTGAGGTTAGAGTTTGGAGGGTGGTTAAAGAGTGGGCGAGTACCGGCAGAGCATTGTTGTAATGATTTGTGAGACTTTGAGTTTGAGCTATATTCTGTAGATAGGGATTCATCATATTATTGTGATTGAGTAATTGTATGATAGATGTGTTTTAGGTGGCTAGTGACACTGGGTAATGAATTGGGGAGGGGAGAGATCAAACAGTGTATGCTTTCAGGGCTTCTTGCCTTAGTTCCTGCTGCCCGCTTAACCTGCTGTGCCCACTGTACCTGTCAGACATTCTTTTCATTACATCTTAGAAAAAGCACTTGCTTATGAATGCTCATTGAATTATAAATAAGTCATTGTTCCTTGTGAAAACTCTTTAGGACCTAATAGTGAGAGAAAAAAAGTCCCGTGAACAGAGGAGCTTGGCTGGCTACAGTCCATGGGGTCTCAAAGAGTCAGAGCGACTGAGCACACAGTGACAGAGAAGATGGCCAGAAAAACACAGAAGGTGGGTTTCAGGACAGGTTAATGGGTGGAAATGGCCTCATGCAAGAAACATCTCCAAAGTTTTTATCTAACCTTGGAGACTGATAGAGTGGGAATGTCATGAAAAGTCCCCACATTTGCATAGTAAGCTGAGTAAGGGTTACCAATGAAAGAAGCAAATAGAGAGACCAGAATAATATCACAGAAAGATTATTTTGACTTTTTATTGGGGAAATTTGGGGAGAAAACTTTAAATCGTTTATAATATTAATAGCTTCTTAACTTTGTAATTTTAATCTTCTAATTTTGAAGGTATTTCAAAGTAAAATGTAACATACGAACCTCGGAACTTTTTGACAATTACCATTGTAGAAATAGTCACTTTTAGAGTGTTCTCATACTGTCTTGTAGTAACTTTGTAATTGATAGTGAGATCTATTACAGAGTTTCTACAGATAGGTAGGTCAAACAGTGAGAGAGGCAGAGGATGTATGAGTGAGCGCCTGAGTGTATGTGTCTTTTTTTTGGTCCTGGGAAATGACATCCTGACAGGACAGAAGAACAAAAGAACAGTATTGAAAATAGCTAGAGTAAAGGTTGTTTTTTTCTGTCACCACACAGCAGATATGGAGAAGAGTAGAAGCAGACAGATGGACAGTTATGCTAGTTTTGGAGTGTTCTAGTAGAGGAAATAAACTTTCTGTTCCTTTTATTCAGAAATTGAATTTCTAGGCTAACTTACTAGTTTCAGTAATAATTTTCATATTCTGAGCAAAGAAACATTATTTTTTTTTTACCCTGGGGATAATGACTCACACTCTTCTCGGAATTTTGCTTTTGTGGAAGCTGAAGTGCAGTCATAAATATACCACTGTTATTTGGATCTTAGTGCTAATGATACTATTGTGAGTAGACTAGTGATGGGTAAGAACACTAGCATTGTAAGGTCAGTTGTAACAAAGGAATCACAGACAGGTTTTAATTAGCTGAATCCTAGAGATATAAAAGTATTTAGATATTTTTTTTTAATGATAAGGTAGTTACTGTGATTTTGTTGATTATGCTATAAAAATAGAACATACTTTTTTCTTTTTTTTTAAGTACTTCATTGTTTTGAGGACTTTGTGGCAGACAAGTAAATTTCTGACTTCCCATAGTGACAGTGGAGAGATTTTAAAGAATTTTTTTCTGTGCCTTTTTTCATATACCACTCAAACTTGGTATAAGACTATCAAGTTATAATCATATAGACCATAAAGCAACTCTCCAATAATAGAGATTCTTAGTGTTGCTGGAGATGACTCTTGAGAATCCCTTGCACAGCAAGGAGATCAAACCAGTCAGTCCTAAAGGAAATCAGTCCTGAATATTCATTGGAACAACTGATGCTGAATCTGACGCTCTAATATTTAGGCTACCTGATGCAAAGAGCTGACTCATTGGAAAAGATCCTGATGCTGGGAAAAACTGAGGGCACAAGAAGTGGGCAGCAGAGGACCAGATGGTTGGATGGCATCACTGATTAATTGGACAGGAGTTGGAGCACACTATGGGAGATACTGAAAGACAGGGAAGCCTGGCTCAATGCAGTCCATGAGGTCACAAAGAGCTGGACATGACTTAGCAATTGCCAAATTCAGACTTACATTGAAGAAAGTAGGGAAAACCACTAGACCATTCAGGTATGACCTAAATCAAATCCCTTATGACTACACAGTGGAAGTGACAAATAGATTCAAGGGATTAGATCTGAGTGTCTGATGAACAGAGTGCCTGATGAACTGTGGACGGAGGTTCGTGACATTGTACAGGTGCCAGGGATCAAGACCATCCTCAAGAAAAAGAAATGCAAAAAAGCAAAATGGCTATCTGAGGAGGCCTTGCAAATAGCTGTGAAAAGAAGAGAAGCGAAAAGCAAAGGAGAAAAGGAAAGATATACCCATTTGAATGCAGAGTTCCAAAGAATAGCAAGGAGAGTTAAGAAAGCCTTCCTCAGTGATCAGTGTAAAGAAATAGAGGAAAACAACAGAATGGGAAAGACAGAGATCTCTGCAAGAAAATCAGAGATACCAAGGGAACATTTCATGCGAGGATGGGCTCAATAAAGGACAGAAATGGTATGGACCTAACAGAAGCAGAAGATATTAAGAGGTGGCAAGAATACACAGAAGAACTGTCCAAAAAGATCGTCATGACCCAGATAATCACGATGGTGTGATCACTCACCTAGAGCCAGACATCCTGAAGTGAGAAGTCAAGTGGGCCTTAGGAAGCATCACTACATACAAAGCTAGTGGAGGTGATGTAACCCCAGTTGAGCTATTTCAAATCCTAAAAGAAAATGCTGTGAAAGTGCTGCACTCAATATGCCAGCAAATTTGGGAAACTCAGCCGTGGCCACAGGACTGGAAAAGGTCAGTTTTCATTCCAATCCCAAAGAAAGGCAATGCCAAAGAATGCTCAAACTACCGCACAATTGCACTCATCTCACACACTGGTAAAGTAATGCTCAAGATTCTCCAAGTGAGGCTTCAACAATATGTGAGCTGTGAACTTCCAGATGTTCAAGCTGGTTTTAGAAAAGGCAGAGGAACCAGATCAAATTGCCAACATCCACTGGATCATCAAAAGGAAGAGAGTTCCAGAAAAACATCTATTTCTGCTTTATTGACTATGCCAAAGCATTCGACTGTGTGGATCACAATAAACTGTGGAAAATTCTGAAAGAGATGGGAACCAGACCACCTGACCTGCCTCTTGAGAAATCTGTATGCAGGTCAAGAACCAATAGTTAGAACTGGACGTGGAAAAAACAGACTGGTTCCAAATAGGAAAAGGAGTATGTCAAGGCTGTATATTGTCACCCTGCTTATTTAACTTATATGCAGAGAACATCATGAGAAACGCTGGGCTAGAAGAAGCACGGTCTGGAATCAAGATTGCTGGGAGAAATATCAATAACCTCAGATATGCAGATGACACTACCCTTATGGCAGAAAGCGAAGAAGAACTAAAGAGCCACTTGATGAAAGTGAAAGAGGAGAGTGAAAAAGTTGGCTTACTTCCCATTTATTTGCTCCTATAGTCCTTCAGTGATATGAGCAGTTATATGCATGGGATAAAACAATACTGTGCGCTTGTAAATGGAGGTAAAGTTGCCATTTCATCTCTTCTCCATGGTCTAGACATTGCCTCTCTGTCTGAATGTCCTGTGTAAGTAGAAGTGAATTTCTTCATGGACTTACTACTGCTGAATTGATATGACTGTTGCTATTGTTTTATATAGCACTAAGGCTCGTACCTCTGAATCGGTCATCTTACGTGGGGCTAATGATTTCATGTGTGACAAGATGTAGCGCTCCTTACACGATGCCCTTTGTGTGGTGAAGAGAGTTTTGGAGTCAAAGTCTGTGGTCCCAGGTGGTGGTGCTGTATAGGCGGCCCTTTCTATTTACCTTGAGAACTAAGCATCCATCATGGGCTCCCGGGAACAACTCTCTATTACGGAGTTTGCAAGATCTCTTCTTGTTATTCCTAATACTCTGGCAGTTAATGCTGCCCAAGACTCCACAGATCTGGATGCAAAATTAAGAGCTTTTCATAATGAGGCTCAGGTTAACCCAGAAGGAAAAAATCTAAAATGGATTGGTCTTGACTTGGTCAATGGTAAACCCTGTGACAACAAACAAACAGGGGTGTTTGAACCAACCATAGTTAAAGTTAAGAGCTTGAAATTTGCAACTGAAGCGGCAATTACCATTCTTTGAATTAATGATCTTATTAAATTACACCCAGAAAGCAAAGATGATAAGCATGGAGGTTATGAATATGCTGTTCACTCTGGAGCCCTTGATGACTTATCTGTCTTATTTATAACAACGTTAGATGTACCTTGCTTGTATCTCAAATATTATACATTAAAATGCAACAGGATGCCAGAAAAAAAAAAGTTGGCTTAAAGCTCAACATTCAGAAAATTGAGATCATGGCATCTGGTCCCATCACTTCATGGCAAATATATGGGGAAACAGTGACAGAATTTATTTTGGGGGGCTCCAAAATCACTGCAGCCATGAAGTTAAAAGATGCTTGCTCCTTGGAAGAAAAGTTATGACCAATCTAGACAGCATATTAAAAAGTAGAAACATTACGTTGCCAACAAAGGTCCATCTAGTCAAGGCTATCGTTTTTCTAGTGGTCATGTATGGATGTGAGAGTGGACTATAAAAAAAGCTGAGTGCCGAAGAATTGATGCTTTTGAACTGTGGTTTTGGAGAAGACTGTTGAGTCCCTTGGACTGCAAGGAGATCCAACCAGTCCATCCTAAAGGAAATCAGTCCTGAATATTCATTGGAAAGACTGATGTTGAAGCTGAAACTTGAATACTTTGGCCACCTGATGTGAAGAACTGACTCATTTGAAAAGACCCTGATGTTGGGAAAGATTGAGGGCAGGAGGAGAAGGGGACCACAGAGGATGAGATGATTGGATGGCATCACCGACTCAGTGGACATGAGTTTGAGCGAACTCTGGGAGTTGGTGATGGACAGGAAGGCCTGGTGTGCTATAGTCCATGGGGTTGCAAATAGGTGGACATGACTGAGCGACTGAACTGAACCAAACTGAACTAGCAACTGAACAACAACAAGGTGAATTTAAAGTTTATGTTCCAGTTTAACCTTAATCTTGCAGTTTAAGAAATAGAGGTTTAAATGTGCTATTTATGTTCCATAATAGATGCTGTTATTGCTGAATTTTCACCACATCAGGATTCTCCATCAAGGTATCCATTCTTCTAATAATTGTTATTGGGCACATACACAGAAGTCTCTGTTAATATCTCCTATAGTGGCTCTCTTTAACCTAGGAACTTTCCCTTATCTCTTCACTGTAAACTTTGCAATCATTCCTTTTCTTGAGATAATAGTACTCCCTAGTGAAGGTTTAGAATTTTAGCTAAGTTCCCTTTTTCAAACTTTCTTTTATCTCCCTCTGTGCATTTATTTTAACTTCAGCAAAATTAACTAATGAATCATAATGTGGGAAGCAGTTGTTCGATAATAATCTAATGACTTATGTTAAATAGTCAGTTTTGAAGGTTTTGTCAGTTGATACAGATTTAAAAAGTGCTTTAACTTATTGACTTATATGGTAATTTATTGTTTAACTTTATGTGTTAGGCAGTTGACTGGTGACATACTAAGCAGCAATGAATAAAATGGAAATATTCTACTTACTGATCCCGTATGTTGCTGTTTATACACAGTCACACCCACTTCAGTTTGTCATTCTCATTGCTCTCATTTTAAAGTATATAGTAAGTATGATTTCCCAACTGCTTGGTGCATTGTACTGTATCAAGTATAAATGAATAGTAAATGTTTGAAAGAGCAATGTGAAACGCATCTATTTAATCCATCGTTAAATAGATTCTGAGATATCTTACCTATATTGTGTTGGCTGAAAAATCGAGTTTTTAAAAAACAAGTCTGTGCTTACATGACTCCACATTGTTGCTGCTGTCACTCATAGGACTCCTTGTCTTTACATCTCTACTAGGGGATGCTTGTGCTGAAATTAAGCTGCCTTCTCTCTGATTGCACACTGAAAGATCTGTATTCCTTTGCTTGCCAGACAGCTCTCCTGAATTACTCCAAATCTTGCTTTAGTGAAGTAGCCTTTATACTAGAGAGCAAATACTGAAGTCTCATAAATCACTACTAACTTGGTTAATAATTGCTTGCAGGGGAGTTTCTCTGCATTGCTAGTGTAATACTAAAGTATTCTGTTACTGCCAGAAAATGGACCAGTTACTACAGAGTATAGTATTATTGTTTGGTCTTTATCACTGAAAAAGGACACTTTTAAAATCAAGTTTCTACTCTATTTCATGTCTTCCATCCAGTGTTGTAGCATTCCTCTTGAACTGTATTGTTATCTGTAGATAGACTTGGGTAGTATTCACTAAACAAATAATACCTATCTTACCTTTTTTTAGAGTTTAGTTTGAAGAAAATGGAAGATATTTGCAAGTAGCTCTCTCTGGATTTATTTGATTAAGTTTGGTAAAATGAGGGACTTTTTGTTTTGGCCAGTAAATTTGGTATGTGGAATAAGCAGATTAAAAATAAACATTATATGATCATCTTAAGTGAAATTTAATGAAATAAAAGCCAGTGCCCTTTGCATTCTATGCTCTGTATCTATTTGTAAGAATGCCAGTAATATATCAACAAGTATGGTATAAAAATAAGAATGCTTAAAGAGATTGTAGTAGTGGCCTCCAAGAAAGGTAATCAGTTCAAGGACAGAGGGTGGGATTGTGATATTGGGACGAAAGGATAATAGCTAGCATAGATAAATAGCTAGACAAAAATGGCAGGGACCTGTGTATTGATATGACAACCAAGATTGTGCAGTACATCTTCAGTCAGATTTTCCCAGTGTAATCTAAATCAAATCTAAATTAAAAACTAAAATAGGTTTTCATGGCACTGTATTGTGCTGATGCTTAATTTTGTAGTACAAACATTGGGGAGTATGCCTTGAGATGAATGAAACTAAAGGTAAAGTCTTCCTAGTATTTTTAGTAAAAGTTTATTAAATTATACCTATTTCCACAGAATATATGCTAAAATTAGAATGACAGCAGAAGACCAGTCCTGGTCCCTGTGTAAGATTGATACACATATGCAAGAAGTACTCCGCAGTTTTACGTTCATGTTTTTATTTGATTCACCTAGCAGCAGGCCCTTTTCCTGCTATAAAGGAAATTGGCAGAGTCCATTTGTACTTTCTCCTTAGCCTGTGAGTACTAGCAGAATCACCACCATGATCGTTGCAGTGCATGCTAGGCCTTGTCATTTGATTTTGAAAATAGTCCCTACAACAGCCAGTTATAGCAATGATATATAAATATATGCTTTGTTTGTCATTTGTGCGTGGTAGTATATGATAATAGACACAGATACCATAGCTGAAGTTTTATGACACTGCATAAAACTCAGGAGATAGAGAAATCCGTTGGAAACTGTAGACCATGTTGAAGCTTTATGATTGGCCACTTATTCTGTCTTCTAGATAAGTTTGGGCTTGTGACAGATAGTATAAATCTTTAAAATTTGAATAAATTTTGAGTTCACCAAAAATGAAAGTAATGCTGTGCAGAGATTTTCAATGAGCTATATCTGGAAGCATTTAAGTGAATATATTGTCTGCTAGTATCCCCAGTCAAAATTGCTAGCTTCAACTTTATTGGATCAAACTAGAGTGAAAATTTACTATTTGGGGATTTAGGTTTCTCTCTCTCTCTCTCTCTCTCTTTCTCTGTGGACACAAAGAGCTTCCCTGGTGGCTCAGACAATAAAGAATCTGCCTGCTGTTCATTCTTGATAAAGAGAAGAAAAGACAAAGAGGAACAGTGTGAAGCAGATATTTTCCAGAAGTTCATCCATCCTCACCCGTAGTAGAGGGAGAACTTGAAAGACTGTTGAGGTATTTAAAGCTGTGGAAAGTCTTGTGAAGGCATTATGCTAAACCAGAGAGAAACAAAAATGAAAGAGGAAAGACCAGTTGATAAACTTCAGGAAGAGAAGTTCTCATTCCTGATGACTTATGGAAACATCTTGCCTTCAGCTTATTACAGGTCTTTAAAAAGAATCAAGTCAACACTAGAAGACACATTGCTAGTGTTACCTTTTACTAGATGTTTTAATTTGATTAAGATGTTTACTCAGGACATTCTTAAACTCTTTAATGAATTTCTCTGGATGGGCCCTGTATGATGTACTCTTGTCTCTTCAAAAGACTATATCAGAGTCCTGGATAGGTGTTAACTTCATTAGAATGATAAAGAATGAAGTTATTTTTGGTAAAGCACCCAGGCTTTTGAGAGCAAAATGGGAGAGTAGAGCCCTTTTATACTTTGGAAAGTGAACCCATCAATCAAGAAGGGAATGGTGTGTGGTTAGCATCATCCAAATAATGCCAAGTAGTAAATAGATTGTCTTCCTTAAATATATGGGACACGAGTCTCATTTGAAAAGGGAAATTAGAGTCTGTGGCCGTACCACCCTGACTATGTCCGATCTCGTCTGAAAAGGGAAATTAGAAAGTACTGTGAGCCCCATTTTTTGGTAATCATCAGTAGAAAGTTTGGTTATAAACTTTGACTTGGTGTAAAAAATTAAACTTTTAGGACCTTTTCTCTTCATCTTTCATGGGCTAAAATTTTTGCTTAGTAGAAAATAGGAGTAACATTTCTAGACCCCCTCCATATTTTGCATTTTCTTATAGTGGGTGATGCTTCCTTACTCGGCTGGTCTCTTCACTGATCTCATATTGGTTGAATTTTCATGGAGGCATTCGTGCATGATTAGGCTTCTATTTTCACTGTTGTGTTGGAGTATACTCTAAACCCTTAAATGGAGATATAGCTGTCAAACTTAAATATCATAGAGCTGTTTCTCTCTTTATATAAAAGATACTACTTTTTCACCATTTTTCATGGAAAGTATCTTTTTTTTCTCATTAAAAAAATCACCTATTATACCAAATAATACAGCCTTTAAGTATTGCTTCTGTGAACTAAATAGTATCTTAATGAATGTACATGAGCTGTATTGTTGGTTTTTAACCCAAAAGATCACCATCATCCCTGCTTATTTCCAGTCAATTCAGATATGATTAAAAGGCATTTATTTTAGCATGAAGAGAAATTTGATAGTGTAGTCTATTTCATTCCTCTTTACTACTTGCTTTTCCTCACTGGTCATTATTTTTTCAGTCCAAAAAGCCAAAAATACTTGTTATTATAAGTTGTATTTTTATTTCTATTACTCATTGCAATTTTTCCCTTTTCTTTAAATAAGAAAACCAATAAAATTTCATGTATAAACTTAAAGAAATAGATTTTACAAATAATGTATAATTCTAAAATAACAGTTTTCTCTATTTCCATCTACTTTTTTAGAATAATCTCTTGTGTTTTGTCATTGTTGGAATATGTCAGATGACCATTTGATGCTTATGCTCTTGTGAGAGTTAAACAGATATAGGCTTCATCCTTCAGGGATTTCATATTTGAATAAGAACAGAGACAAATATAAAGATGAGGACAGAGATATCTGTTCAGATACCAAATATATCAATAAAATTATTCTGCATCAAAAAATATTTTTTAAAATATCTATCATCTTCTTACACTGGACCTGAAACAATAAAGTTCTGTCCCTTTCTGGACAGAAAGGCATTGATAGCATTGATCTTACAGATAAGAGAGAGGGAAACTTTACTGAATTTTTATGTTCCAAGCACTATGCTAAGGATTTTTTAACATGTGTTATCTTATTTAATTATTACAACATCACTATGAGGTAGTAACTTTTTTTTTTTTTTTTTCACTTGGTGCTAATAAGGAACTGCCCGAAATTTCCTGAGGAAGTCTTAGTAATTGCAGAGTTCTCCATAAGGTCAGTAATGCTGAGGGTGATGGAGTAGTGACCTGAACCAAAGGAAAACCTTCAATTTAGACCATTTCTGCTCTGCTGTTAGAACAAGACTGGTTTCATATATGTTCTCTTTGCTACTAAATACTGAATAATAGCATCACTGAAAAAATGTAGAGGTTTCTAAAATGTTTCTGGTCCCTTCGTTACTCATTTGCTACAGGTGTTAAGATGTTAAGGCTGCAGTCACGGTTAGATTCTCTTTATGGAATGGTTAGCTTTGCTCTTCCTTTTGGGCAAGAAGGAGGTACTCCTAATGCTGTCCACCTGTCTTACCAGTGCTTGCTGTTAGTCACAAGGTAGCCTGGTTAATAAAGAGGAATCAAAGAATTAGAATTTACTATTTTCTACAACTAGAAAAACAAGGCAAACTATTAATGTATTTTTTTATTTGAAGTATTAGTCATTCTTTTAGTTCTATATTTCAAAATAGTAATTTAACCAAATACAGCTATCTTCATCTGAAAAGTAAGTGGGATTTATAGAGTTACCTGATTTGCAGTTTACTTCTGACTGCCTGCTGCTTGTTTTATGTGAAGCTATGATAATCTGTTTTGACTTTTATCACAAAGATAAAAAAAATATTTCCTGGAAAGCTACATCACTATGGAATCATTATTAAACTGTGTGTTACTATGAAATATCTCTTATTGTATTTTCCACATTGTTTAACTATGTTTACTTCATAATCTTGTCCTTCTGATTTTCACCTCTGTTAGTATTTAGTTACTTTTGAGCTTAAATTTTAAGCAATTTTAATTTATCCTGTCACACTAAAATTTGAATTTTTGTAAGTTCAGATTGGGGAAATTAGTACTATATTTTGAGATTTGTTATGTTTTCTTCATTTATCTGTATAAAATTTGAAAATTCATAATTCAATAATCTAAGATCAAATTCTCAGATTTCAAGATTTATTAATCTATATTTCACCTTATTAATGCCTTTTATGTTTAGCACATTTGATTCTGCCTCTCACACTGGATTCTTTTAACCACTTTAAAGTTCTTGTTCATTTTTATTGATAACCAAAAGTCTATATCACTAGAGATATTCTTGACCTAGATGTTGTCATTATTTTAAAAATCTATGCGCAAAACCCTTCCTAAACCTGTTTGTGGACCTCACGTTAGGGAATGCTTATCTTATATAATGGACTTCCCTGGTGGCTCAATTGGTAAGGAATTCGCCTGTAGCTGTGGGAGACCTAGGTTTGATCCCAGGAAGACCTAGGATCTTCCCCTGGGTTGGAAAGATCCCCTGGAGAAGGAAACAGATACCCACTCCAGTATTCTGGCCTGAAGAATTCCCTGGTAGCCCAGACGGTTAAAAATCCGCCTGCAATGTAGGAGACCTGGGTTCAATCCCTGGGTTGGGAAGATACCCTGGAGAAGGGCATGGCAACCCACTCCAGTATTCTGGCCTGGAAAATCCCGATGGACAGAGGAGCCTGGCAGGCTGCAGTCCATGGGGTCACAGAGTCGGACACGACTGAGCAACTAAGCACATCTTATATAATGCATTAAATCTCTGAAATGTAGTGTTATAACACCTTTTTTATAGCACTACACATTTAATAGTGAAAATGAATTGCATTCTCTTCTAAAGGAATTTAAATTTTCTATATCCTGGTCATGAGAACTTGATTTTCCAACCTGATATTCTCTTAATCACTAAAAGAATGTTAGATCTGTTTTCTCATGATCTGCATATAAAGGTCAGTGAAGGATAGCACTTTGAAAGAAATGGATTATATGCATCCTTCCGAGCTAGCGTATATTACAGCTGTGCCTTTGGACTCACTTCAACAACAGTTCAGTGACTCTTAGAGGAAGAGAATTTTAGAGGCCCTAACTGGGACTCAGAATAATTGTACTAAAAACGCTTGCTTCTCATGCCTGCATAACCTCTGCAGTGAAATGTTTAAAATTACTCTTCTTATCCCTCAAATCCAAATGGTCTCTCAGTGCTTTTGATTTTCCTTTACAAGTTATCTTCATCTATCTCTTTTTTGCTTTTTACTAATTGCTACCACTTTTTTGTTTAGGCCTTTGTTACATTTTCCCTGGGATAATTTCAACATATTAGTTTTCCTACTTACTCATTTATGCTCTAAGATTATAGTGACCCAAATAAAAACCCTATCCTGGAAAAGTTCACGTTCTATCAGGAAGTCTAACATGGATGTAGATAATTTTAATAATAACATATTAAGGTACAATTACAGAAATAAATGTAAGAAGCTGACTAACATTAAGAAAGGAAGTAATTAACTCTGGAAGTAAATATTAAAGAGAGTAATCAGACCATGGAATTATTGAGATTTTGGTCATGTTGTTTCTGTAGCAAGTGTAGAGGCAAATTTTTGTTCTCATGTTCTAAATAAATTAAAGATTGATTTGTAATATTTTTAAAACAGAAGAGCATAAAATTTCCAGTTTATGAGCAAATAGATGCAGCTGAGATGCAACTTTGGCAACTGAGTTAGCCACAAAACTAATGTTTCTCTATTGACTTATCTGAGAATGGAGTGGAAAATATCTTGTCAGTATATGTCTAAGTAGATACACATTTGTTTATGTATTAGTTAAATCAGATAACATGTTAAATCTATCAGTTATAAAAAATGTAAAACCTTTGGTCATTCAGCATTTATGCAGCTTCTGTATTTGTGGGACATGTATATATATCTATAAAATACAGGGTGCCTATTGTAGCAAATTGTGGCCGTCTGGGCTTCTCAGGTGGCTCAGTGGTAAAGAATCCACCTGCCTATTTGCCAGAGCCACAGGAGATGTGAGTTCAATCCCTGGGTCGGAAAGATCCCCTGAAGAAGGAAATGGCAACCCACTCCAGTATTGTTGCTTGGGAAATCCCATGGACAGAGGAGCCTGGCAGGCCACAATCCAGGGGGTTACAAAGAATCAGACACAACTGAGCGACCGAACACACATAACGTGATTAAGCTACAGTAGAGTCAGACACGACTGAGCGACTTCACTTTCACTTTTCACCTTCATGCACTGGAGGAGGAAATGGCAACCCACTCCAGTGTTCTTGCCTGGAGAATCTCAGGGACGGCAGAGCCTGGTGCGCTGCTGTCTATGGAGTCTCACAGAGTCGGACACGACTGAAGCAACTTAGCAGCAGCAGCAGCAGCAGTAGCAGCAGAGTCAGTATAGATATCCCCTAAATTTGCAAGTGTATACTTCAAGATAGCTTTCTTTTTTTTTTTTTTTAACTTTTTTTTTGTCTTGGGGTATAGGCAATTAACAATGTTGTGATAGTTTCAGGTGAACAGCAGAGGGACTCAGCCAACATCTACATGTATCCATTCTCCCCCAAACCCTTCTCCTATCCAGGCTGACCACATAACATTGAATAGAGTTCCATATGCTATACAGTGGATCCTTGTTGGTTATCCATTTTAAATATAGCAGTGTGTACATGTCCATCCCAAAGTCCCTAACTATCTCTTCCCACTGAGAAGCAGAATTTTGTTCTTGAAGTCTGTCTCTTTCAGTTTTGTAAGTTGATTTGTATCATTTCTTTTTCAATTCCACATATAAGGGATGTCACACAGTATCTCTCCTTCTCTGACTTAACTTCACTCAGTATGACACTCTCTCGGTCCGTCCATCTTGCTGCGAATGGCATTATGTCATTCTTTTTAATGTCTGAGTGATATTCCATTGTTTATATGTACCACTTCTTCTTTATCCATTTCTCTATCGATGGATATTCAGGTGGCTTCCATGCCTTGGCTATTGGCTGTTGTTAACAGTGCTGCAATGAACGTTGGGATGCATGTATCCTTTTATATCATGCTTTTCTCCAGATACATGCCCAGGAGTAGGATTGCAGGGTCATATGGTAGCTCTGTCTTTAGTTTCTTTCTTTCTTTCTTTATTTTTATTTATTTATTTATTTTTTAATTTTAAAATCTTTAATTCTTACATGTGTTCCCAAACATGAACCCCCCTCCCACCTCCCTCCCCATAACATCTCTCTGGGTCATCCCCATGCACCAACCCCAAGCATGCTGTATCCTGCGTCAGACATGGACTGGCGATTCAATTCTTACATGGTAGTATACATGATAGAATGCCATTCTCCAAAATCATCCCACCCTCTCCCTCTCCCTCTGAGTCCAAAAGTCCGTTATACACAGCTGTGTCTTTTTTCCTGTCTTGCATACAGGGTCGTCATTGCCATCTTTCTAGATTCCATATATGTGTGTTAGTATACTGTATTAATGTTTTTCTTTCTGGCTTACTTCACTCTGTATAATCAGCTCCAGTTTCATCCATCTCATCAGAACTGATTCAAATGCATTCTTTTTAGTTTCTTAAGGAACCTCTATACTGTTCTCCGTAATGACTCTACCAACAAAATAGCTTCCTTATTTTTAGTGATTTTCTGAAGCAGATGTAACATTGATATTTTAGAAGCAGATAATTTTTAAACATACTTCTGAAATTAAAATTTTAAATATATAAGATATGCTCTCTATATATTTTAAGTTAGAAAGTCTCTGCTATCTTAGCCAGTGTATATAGACTTATAATCCACAGTTAACTAACAGTTATCTGTACTCTGCCTTAATGATATTGACTGTAGAGTATTGTACTAGATGTTAGTTGCTGCATTTCAAGGTGAATATTATCAACAAAAAAATACATCCAGTGATGGCAAAGAAGACAGCAAGCTATCTCACTTGAATTATGGTTAAAGGAATTGGGTTAAAAGAACTAGGGAGTGCTCACTTCGGCAGCACATATACTAAAATTGGAACGATACAGAGAAGATTAGCATGGCCGCTGCTCAAGGATGACACGCAAATTCGTGAAGCGTTCCATATTTTTGATACAGCATGCTTGGGGCTGGTGCATGGGGATGACCCACAGAGATGTTATGGGGAGGGAGGTGGGAGGGGGGTTCATGTTTGGGAACACATGTAAGAATTAAAGATTTTAAAATTAAAAAAAAAAGAACTAGGGAAAATTTTAAGTCTTTGTCAATATGTGAAGAGGTAGAAGGCAGACTGTTGGAATAAAGAAGTGTACGAATAACAACCTTTAGGAATAACTTTAGAAGTGCTTCACAAAAACTTCTGTATCAGATAGGTGAGCTCCTAACACTGAAAATTGCTACTGAACTTTAGTTAGGTGACTTATAAGGTACTTTAGTGTTTTAAGGTTTTAACTTGACTGACTTAACATTTGGAGAAGGAAATGGCAACCCACTCCAGTACTCTTGCCTGGAGAGTCCCATGGAGGGAAGAGCCTGGTAGGCTAAGTCCACTGGGTCGCAAAGAATCGGACATAACATTAATCTCTTTGTTTTCAGAATATTTAGATTGGAAGTGTGGGATTGAGGTTGCAAAGGCAGGATTGGGATGATTTATTAGCCAGTGTATATTTAGAAAATTCTCTAGTTGATATCAAGTAATTCTGACATGTTTTCAGAGGTAGCAGACTTCTTCTGTAAAAGGCCAGATAGTAAATATTTTAGATTTTGCAGGCCACATGGTCTCTGTAGCATCTGCTCAACTCTACTGTTTTTGTGCGGAAGCATCGTTGATGGTACATAAACGTGGTTTCTTGGCTGTGTTTCAGTTGAACTTTATTTACAAAAAGCAGGTGATTAGCTGGGTTTAGCCTAGGGCCATAGTTGGACAACTCTTGCCTTAAATGATAAAATCTGGAAATACCATTTTAATATAAAAGGAGAAAAGCTTTCAGTTAAGGAGTTAAAAACCAAATTGTCAAAATGTCATTGTCTTTTTGGCTGGAAGAGTGCACGTCTGGTGTTCCAAATACTGAATTGCCCATTGAATTAAGAAACCTTTTGCTATAAAAGTCAAATGACAATGGAGAGTCTGAGACTATATTCTGCTCTTCATTTCTGCTGCATATTTTGTCCTTAAAGGTGTGTTTTTACACCTTGGTTTACTGTTTAATTGATTATATCATTTATTTGAAAATAAAACTTTTAAGAAATATGAATTTAAAAATCATGAAAAAATGTCATGGTATTCTTTTGTTCAAAATACTTAGAGACTCCCTTTTACTTAGAGTATACTACATAGAATTCAAACTCCTTCACTTGGAGTCTGTCCACTTTTCTTGTGTCCCGGTATATCTCTCAGTCCTCCTTTATTATCACATATCCTACCTATTTCCATGCATTTCATACTCAAGTAGTAAAAAAAATCAAATTTGTATTGCTGGTAAAGGCTGCATTTTTTTCATGGTCTCTGTATACACACTTTTATAGCTGTCTAAAACTCCTTCTTCACCTAACTGCCCTATGTCCAAGCCACTTCTCTACAAAATCCCTATTAATCTGTAATGCTGTACATAAGCTTCCCTGATGCCTTCCTTTCCTAGCCTCCTCAGGCAGTTGGAGATTTCTTGTGACTTTTCCAAAGTTCCTATTCTGTCTTCTAACAATTTTCCATTGTTTAAGTTGTTGCTGGGTCTTGTCTTTCCCCAACAAACTCAACAACCAAAGAGAAAGCATCTATTTACCATTGTTTTCATACTATTTAACCTAGAACCTGGCACAAACAAGTATTTCTCCAAAAAGGGCGATTAAGCCAGGGATTCCTCACACCTAAGCCATAAATAGCTGTACTAATTAAATAGGAATACATGGGGTCTGGGGAACAAGCCACAGTTGCAAAAATCCCAGCATCTGAGCCACTCGGTACTGTTCCAAATTCGTCTTTGAGTCTTACGGTTCCAGCTCTGCCTTCAGGCTTCAGCACTTGACTCTGGTACTGCTTTGTGAAGCTGAAACTTCTTGTTTACTTGCCCCCCTCTGTAAAAGAACCCAGTCCTCTTTTTCCTATCACTAACAGATGCCATTCTTGAATAATTCATAAAAACTTGAAAAGATACTATGGGTATACTTGACGGGTTTGCTAATTATATTTAACATTTTTTGAGTGCTTACAGTGTGCCAGTCTCTTTGCTTACATGGTTTTCATCTATTACCTCATCAATACCATGGTCCGATGAAGTATATGCTCTTATCCCAACTTAACAAATTGGGGCAGGGGGCCAGGGTGGGGGTGGTGGTGGTGATAGAAGGTTTGGTGAGATGAATGGAACTGCTTAAAGCCATACAACTATTAACTAAGGCAGACAGAATCTGAATGCAGTGTAACTTCAGAGCCCGTTCTTTTATTCACCGTTATTCACCACCAGTGAATATTCCTGCCATAACTGTATGGTTATAATGTGTACTTTGAAGTCATGTAGACCTGGATTCAAAATATTTAATATTTACTGGTGGCAAATAACTTTACTTCTCTGACCCTCAGTTTTCTCATATGTAAAATGTTTATTACTTACCCCAAAAGGGTTATTGCATGCATAAGTGCAAGATATCTACTAAATAGTGAGTGTTAGCTTCATTTGTCTCTTCTACACTTCTGTTCTTGTGAGCTCTGAGGTGATGGTTTGAACAGAATAAGGCCTGGGGTAAGAGGACAATAAGAAAGTTAGCTTCCTCTCTCTCCTGTGGAGTACTACCAGTGTGGACCAGTGCCTGCTTTCCAGGATCTTCCAGTATTTTATGGCTATGATCACATTTATTCTCTTAATGAGAAGGGTGTGTCTCAAGTTTTTCATAGTTGTTAATTGCCCATAAATATACTAAAGTAGAATAAGGATTAGAATCAGTGATATCTTGGGTACTAGACTTCTCTTTGGCTAGTTCTTAGGAAACATATGGGAATTGTTATTTATTATATAAAATAGTTGCCCTCATGATTCCATAACATAGACCTGTTAGTGCCATTCAACAAAGAAAACTATAAACACAGCTGCTGTTTTGGTATGGTTTGTGGTTTGGTTTTGTTTTTATTTGAACTTTTTTCTGCAGGCAGATCATCACTTAAAAGTAATCATTTGGCATTTCCCCTTGCATTCTTCAAATTTTGTGTGTGTTTTTTTTAAAAGCGTAGCCTAACTCATTTCTATAATTATGCTCTCAGATTGATCCATCTGGTTTTCTTATTAGCCAATGAATTTTCTTTTAAAAGTATAGAGAATAGGATAATTATATTTTAAATCCTATAACCTCGGTGAGTCTCTTATAAAATTTGAAGAAGATATTTTCAAGTATTAAAAAAATTGTACATTCCTTATTGTGTTTCAACTGATCTCTGTATTTCCAGAGGTAGGGAGAGGGCTTGAAATTCCTGCTATTTTACTCCTCATCTCCTTCTTCATGTGTTAAAACTCTGAAGCATACCATAAACACTTGTTTGCAGCTGAGAATGGGTACTGCAAAAACGTCTAATCAAAATAGATCCTATTGCTCTCACTAGGTTTCATAGGCTGTGTGGAGAAAGAGGAATTGTAAGGGGCTTCCCTGGTGGCTCAGAGGTTAAAGTGTCTGTTTGCAGTGTGGGAGACCTGGGTTCGATCCCTGGGTCGGGAAGATCCCCTGGAGAAGGAAATGGCAACCCACTCCAGTATTCTTGCCTGGAGAATCCCATGGACAGAGGAGCTTGGTGGGCTACAGTCCACGGGGTTGCAAAGAGTCGGACACGACTGAGCGACTTCACTTTCAATGTAGATGTAGTAAGACAGTTTAGGCCTTTGCAGTGGTCCAGACAAGAAGTAGTAGTGGACTGACCCAAGACATTAAGAAATTCAAGATATAGAATTAACACAATTTGTTGATGAATTAGATACTGGCTTATACTAAATAAAGGAGTCAGACAGTTTCTGGATTAAGTATATCCTGCTCTTCACCTCTTTATCACTGCGTGTGTTCCACTCCTGCTTATCCTTAAAGAATTTAGTTTATATGTTACCTTCTATGGAAAACTGCCACATTCCAACTTCCATTAAGTTAGGTGACCACTGTATGTACTTTTATAAGCACCTGGTACTTCTTCATGAGAGGTTTTTTTTTTCCCCCTGTTTTATACGTGTGAATTTTTTACCCCACACCAGCATACACATAACCTTCACACTCTCGATGTTGCCTGTCTTATTCATCATCATATACCTAGTTCCTAACATGGTCCTGGGGACACCAATACATTGTTGGTGAATAGGGTCATTTATAGCTATTGTCTATAGTGCCTGATAGAGTAATTGAATACAGTAAGTTGTCGGGTTTTTTGAATCATTCCTCTGGCTTAACTTTTATTTTTTTTTATTTTCTTAATATCTCTGACCTTATTTTTTTCTTATAGTTTTATAGTTTAGCTTACTGAATAACAAAATATAAACCACAAGAAATAAAATTGTGCTCCGTGGGACTTCCTGTAGCTCATACAGTAAAGAATATGCCTGCAATGCGGGAGACCCAAGATCCATCCCTGGGCTGAACAGATGCTCTGGAGAAGGGAATGGCAACCCACTGCAGTATTCTTGCCTAGAGAATCCCATGGACAGAGGAGCCTGGCAGGCTCCAGTTCATGGGGTTGCAAAGAGTTGGACATGACTGAGCGACTAACACTACTACTTTTTGGTAAAAGGGATGGATCATTGCAAATTAATCATCCCATCTCAAGGAAAATGCATTGATGACACTTTTTATTATACTGAATATATAACTAAATTATAGTTAAAGACAGAATCATCAAAGATATCACTTACACAATAATCAATACAAAAAAAGGAAATTACAAAGATTTTTCTTTCTTAAGAAAGAAAAAAATACTAAACTGTGTAAATTCTAGTTACCACAGAGAGGTAGTAGTGTAAAAGGAACAGGATTTGACTTCTGTGGCCTTTCTTTACTCATCTTTAAAATAAAAACGGTGGTGGTGGTGGTGTAGTTGCTAAGTCATGTCTGACTCTTGCAACCCCTTGGACTGTAGCCTGCCTGGTTACTCTGTCCATGGGATTTTCCAGGCAAGAATGCTGGAGTGGGTTGCCATTTCATTATTCTTGCCTAAAAGCCTTTACTTTACTCATTTTTAAGAACAGTGGAATCATGGTCTAAAAGGTCCTTTCCAGGCCAAATTCTGTTGTTCCATAAAATAGAAAAGAATGATATATAATGGGAATTTTGGTTTCAATTGCAGCTTACTATTTATTCTCTCCATAGCTCCAGCTCTGTCTTGATAAGATCTAACCTTAAAAATCCATTCAAATAAGAATTTTTTATTGAATGAATTTATTAAATGTGATTAAATGCAAGTAATTGTTTTTTCTAATTTCTGGTTTGGAATCAATTCTTTTAGCCTGTGCTTAGTCGCTCAGTTGTGTCTGACTCTTTGCAACCCCATGGACTGTAGCCCACCAGGCTCTTCTGTCTATGGGGATTCTCCAGGCAAGAACACTGGAGTGGGTTTCCATGTCCTCCTCCAGGGCATCTTCGCAAACCAGGGATCTAACCCAGGTCTCTTCTGCATTGCAGGCAGATTCTTTACTGTCTGGGCTACCAGGAAAGCCATCTTTTAGCCTAATTAGGAACAATAATATAAGATGAACTATAATTACTTACTCTAATCATTTCAAACTACAGAAAATGAAATTTTACATTTAATAATGCCATAAGTGTATTCTTTGATGGTTCCTCCTTTAACATACTTTTTCTTTCTTTGATTTAGATTTCTGCTTTGGGACAGCCACACATCTAATTCCTTAAAGTACTTTCATATGTAAAACTTGTAAAGGATCAGAACAATGCCTCCAAGACCATCATCAGGTGAACTGTGGGGCATCCACTTGATGCCCCCAAGAATCCTAGTAGAATGTTTACTACCAAATGGGATGATAGTGACTTTAGAATGCCTCCGTGAGGCTACGTTAGTAACTATAAAGCATGAGCTATTTAAAGAAGCAAGAAAATACCCTCTCCATCAACTTCTTCAAGATGAATCTTCTTACATTTTCGTAAGTGTTACCCAAGAAGCAGAAAGGGAAGAATTTTTTGATGAAACAAGACGACTTTGTGACCTTCGGCTTTTTCAACCCTTTTTAAAAGTAATTGAACCAGTAGGCAACCGTGAAGAAAAGATCCTCAATCGAGAAATTGGTATGATAAAATTTTGAAATGGCATTGTCATCCCATTCTAAATGCAAATAACTATGCAGCTTAACTGTTTTCTCATTAATAAAATATTTTGTCTGAACTGGTTAAATAGATTTCAAAATAAAAGTCATTACAATTCTAAAGTATTTTTTGACTGTTAGGCTAAGGGACTATTTTTAACACCTTGGTATTATTCTGTAAAGTTTTCTTTAAGAAGTATCATATGAGGGAATGAGGGATGATTTATATTTGTTATATCCCAGTTTTGTTTTCTAAAAAATAATTGATAATAATGTTTGCTACTTTTGCTCCAAATTACTGAGCATATCATAGTTTATATGTTAAACATATTTGAGATTTTGTCAATTCTTACTATATGTATTCATCAAAAATTTTATTAACACAGAAAATTCTTTATTGTGATTGTCCATATCTACCAAATTCCTTGTTTATAACAAGCATGGTCTTACTGTGTGTTTAACAGAATATTTATATTCTTTAAGGTTTTGCTATCGGCATGCCAGTATGTGAATTCGATATGGTTAAAGATCCAGAAGTACAGGACTTCCGAAGAAATATTCTCAATGTTTGTAAAGAAGCTGTGGATCTTAGGGATCTTAATTCACCTCATAGTAGAGCAATGTATGTTTATCCTCCAAATGTAGAATCTTCACCAGAACTGCCAAAGCACATATATAATAAATTGGATAAAGGTAAGAAAACTATTTATCTACCATAAATGGCCACCCTAATGAAAACTTCTATCTGTACCTATATCATTATAAAACTGAAAAGAAAACATTGAATTTCAAATTCACTGTTAACAGAATTACAGCTAATTATATTTTTACAAATAAAAACAACTATAAATAGAAATTTTATGAAATTATGGAGAAAGTTAACACATTCTTACTATATACAAAGAAAAAGTAAATGTTAGATGCAGTGTTTAACTCTGATCATAATGAGTGATAATAATGACTTGATTATTGACAGTATATCAGTTTCTAAAATTAAGTGAACATGAGAATATTTAAACTGAGTTGTTTTAGAAATGAAAATATCATTGTATCAGATAAAAATTGTGTTTTTCAAGGTAACAAAGTGAAGTTTTTAATGAAAGTTATAGAATAGGTTTACTTATTAAACATAGTATTCTGTCAGAATAAATTGAGGCATCTTATTACTATTTGAGCCATATTATTCAAAGTAGTTTAATGATTATATAACATAAGATCTTCATTTAAAATTCATTTCTATATTAGCATAGTTTTTAAAATGGAATGATCTTTTCATTTTTTCCTAATACTCTTTATGAAAATTTTCCAACATATTGAAAATCTGAAAGAATTTTACTGTGTATACCTTGGCCACTCCAACATATTTTTAATCTTTTCATTTTCATCTTCTTTTTCTTGGTCCCCTAGCTTTACACTTCATTAATCTTAAAAGGAAAAAAATAGAAAATGTATTTTCTTCCCCTTCCCTCCCCCATCTTTTCTCTCATTCTGATTCAGCATCTTTCTTTAAGTCTCCATGGTTCTTTCCCATAGTTACGAGACACACTTGTACTTAAAGTACTGTTGAACCTTTGATGCTATCATGAATCACTCTTCAGAGGGGTTGTATGTATGAAGTATGTCATGCAGTTTAGAATGGAAATTAGCTTGGTCTCAAGATACTTGCAACACACAGTAGTCACAGGTTTGTGTGCTTGCCTTAAAACATGAGGTTGGGGCATGGTTTGTCAGCCCTATCAGATTTGAGGATTTGCCCTTTCTACCTGACATTTACCTGTATTTAATTATGGTTGATTATAAGTCATGTCTGTTTGTAGTTAGAGTAATGGTACTGCATACATTTTGAAACTTGTCTCTTGAAAAATGAAATATATGTGGTGATTGCATCTAATATTATTTTTCTATTTTAGGGCAAATAATAGTGGTGATTTGGGTAATAGTTTCTCCAAATAATGACAAACAGAAGTATACTCTGAAAATCAACCATGACTGTGTGCCAGAACAAGTAATTGCTGAAGCAATCAGGAAAAAAACTCGAAGTATGTTGCTATCGTCTGAACAACTAAAACTCTGTGTTTTAGAATATCAGGGCAAGTATATTTTAAAAGTGTGTGGATGTGATGAATACTTCCTAGAAAAATATCCTCTGAGTCAGTATAAGGTGAGTAACAAGTTTTAAAGATATTAATTTAAATTTAAAAGGTAATAACATTGGGAACTGGTATCTGTATTTAGGATGCAGTTTTTGTAAATTTAATTTTTTTTTGGCCACACTACTTGGCTTCCAGAATCTTAGTTCCTTGACTAGGGATTGAGTCCTGGTTTTGGCAGTAAAAACACCAAGTCCTAATTACTAGACTGCCAGGGAATTCCCAAAACTAAATAATTAGTATTAGTAAATAGCATTAATAAGTTTATTTTTTTACACTATATTTAGTTTGAGAGACTGATGGATTTGAGAGGACCAATGCTGTTCTTTTAGATTTTATATGATTAATATTTGGGGACCTGACTACATGTATATGGGTAAGCTGAGTAACAGTTTACAGTTGTAACAATAGTTATGTCATTATTCAGATACAAACATTTGATTTGGTGACTATTTAATTGTGCCATGAGGTAAGATATAATAATATTTCAGGTGTTTTACAAAAAATGCATTATCATTTTTTCTGATCGTTCCAGTTCTGTAGTGGAAATACATTTATAGCCAATAGGAATTTTAAATAACATGAAACTTGCCCAAAAGGCTTTTCATGTGCCATACTTTTCAGAAAAGGGCTTGTTGTATTTGAATACGCAGTGTTAGCAATAAAGTAAATGTTCTTTGTCCAAAAAAAAAAAAAAAATTGGCAGTTACACTAACACCCAAATATGGGGCATTTAGTGATTTTTATCCCTTTCCAAACAGTGGCACTAGAAGGAATTAAACATTTCAAAATCCATGGTCTACAGTTAATTAAGATGTACTGTTAATACTTCTCTGTTTTTCTATTCATTAAATAAATACCTATAAGAAGCAACCATATTTGTACCAAGCATATGTCAAGTACTGATTTACAATACCAAGACATGGTCTTGGCTTTTAGTTTGCTTATATTCTACTAGGGCTTATGGGTAAGGAAGTAGATTTTTTAAATATGTGTACAGTAGTGCTATGTGTATATGTGCTTAGTAGCTCAGTTGTGTCTGACTCTGTGTGACCCCATGGACTGTAACCCCCCAGGCTCCTCTGTCCATGGAATTTCCCAGGCAAGAATACTGGAGTCAGTTTTCATTTCCTTCTCCAGGGGATCTTCCAAACCTGGGGATCGAACCTGTGTCTCCTGCATTGACAGGCGAATTCTTCACCTACCGAGATTAGGGGTGTACAGTAGCATTTATATTAAAAATCTCTATCCTGATTATCATTTTAAAGTTCAAACCAATGCATTTTAATATTTTTTAAAACATATTTCATAATTATTAGTCTCTTCTCTTTGTGTGTGTGTGTGTGTGTGTGTGATTTTTTTTTAAGAAATGTTTCTCAAGAAATGTTGGGACGAAAGAACAAGTGGGCAGCAGCTCTTGCATTTTATATCAGTGTGACTTAATACGTT
Source organism: Capricornis sumatraensis (assembly GCF_032405125.1). Lineage (NCBI taxonomy): Eukaryota > Metazoa > Chordata > Mammalia > Artiodactyla > Bovidae > Capricornis > Capricornis sumatraensis. The sequence goes on along the minus strand of NC_091069.1, from coordinate 194,192,323 downwards.
GAATGACTGAGGCTTTCTAAATATGTTGCCTTTTCCTTTAAGTACAGTGTTTTCATAATGAGTATGTCCTGATCCTTATTTTTAATTCTTTCTTTTTTTTTTTCCAGTTGAAGTCTCAAAAGCTGACCTTGATTTTTCTTTTCTTTTATACAATTTATATGCCAGGAGGTGCCTGGCTTATCTGTGCTGTAACCTAACTCCCAAATGTTAGTGTTTTAAATGTTATAAATATAGCAACTGCTAAAAAAAAATCTATAATGTTTGATTTGTTTAATCACCTTTGCAGATTAGTATGTAAATTATCTCATAATAGTCTTGCATTTTGCTTTTAAAATGAAAACCTTATAAGAAATGGCTTCTCCCCTCCCACCTTAATCTCTTACAGTATATAAGAAGCTGTATAATGCTTGGGAGGATGCCCAATTTGATGCTGATGGCTAAAGAAAGCCTCTACTCTCAACTGCCAATGGACTGTTTTACAATGCCATCGTATTCCAGACGCATCTCCACAGCTACGCCATATATGAATGGAGAAACATCTACAAAATCCCTTTGGGTTATAAATAGTGCACTCAGAATAAAAATTCTTTGTGCAACCTATGTGAATGTAAATATTCGAGACATTGACAAGGTAAGGTCAAGTATTGGTGTTTATAATTTGACATAAATTATTTTATATAAATCTTTTTTATTGAACTATATCATAATCTGTTGACCTGCAATATGTTTTCAGTTGGCTGGAAAACATCTACCTTAGTTTATAGTCCTTTTCTGTAATTCTAATAATTCTAATATCTGTAATTCTAAGCTCTTAAAACCAAACTTATAGAATTCATTTGGCAGAAAAACCTGACCTAATCTGAAGCAAGGTTTTTTATAGTCTTTATTTATCCCACTTAGTGTAAATATCCATATGTTTTGTTATAGAAATATTAATAATTTCTCTATGAAGTGCTGCTCTAACTGCTAAGAGTACTAAGTAATATTTAGTATATGTACCAATTTATCGTTCTGAAATTTGTAAATTTGTATCATTCAGAATTACATAACTGGCCTAAAAAGGGATTGTGGGCCTGTGTTGAAGGCAGCAACATATTGGTGAAAAATCTACATCATTTATTAATTTACTATATATTGGAAGAAAAAGAGAACAGAAAAGCTACATCTGAACAAAAACTTTTAGTTGATTCTCTCATTCATATCAGTTAAATTGTTTTGATAATGTTTAATACTGGTCTTGTCTAGTATGTATATGTGCGTGTGTATATGTATGTGTATACACATAACTTTTTTTCCCCTTAGATTTATGTTCGAACAGGTATCTACCATGGAGGAGAACCCTTATGTGATAATGTGAACACTCAAAGAGTACCTTGTTCCAATCCCAGGTAAGGAAGTATATGAATTTATATTTTCAAAAGTCATATTAGTGTTTAACAGTGTAATAAATAAAAGTAGCATATTTTGCATTATCAGTTTTATGCAAGTCTTATATAATTCCCAGACATTTAATATAGAACATAAGGACATTTTATCAAATAAGTATCTTCATTCTGGGATCACTTTATTTATTTTCTCTAAAATGTTACTGGAACAGTTTTTCTGCTTCTCTCTTTCGTTGTGTCAAGGAGAAAACAGAATGTGGTTATAGTTTTGTGCTGATGATTCCTTACAGTAGATCTAAAAACCTTGCATTTTATTCCTTTTTAAACTCCATTTCCATTGAGAAGTGAGAGTTGGCAAATAACTTCACAGCTGTAATACTCTGAGCCAGTTTCCTTTACAACACTCCTAAGAATACATGTTTATGACACTCAAGTAAAGAATTTGGGGGAACAAACCAATTTCTTAGTGGGAGGGGGAGTTATTGGAAATGTTTAAAAATGCTTACTGCCTAGATAAAATGAAGAAATAAAAAAGGTAGTACAATTCAGCAACTTTCCATCTTGCCATTTCTTTGCCTTTCTTTATAGAATCATTAGGAAGTAAAAGTTTATTCCTGAATATAGTAGTATTTTAAGAGAACTCAAATTGGTTTTAAATGTTTAAGTAGACTTTTTAGACTAGCAGTAGAGCTAACTAATGGATCTTTCAGAAGTAAGTTTCATAATGAATTCAGACTGAGTTCTACAAAAGTCAGGGAAAAGTTCTGGTCTTGTAATTGCTAGAGGTGCCACCCTTCTAGACCACAGGTAAAGTTCAGAGAGATGGTAGCTTTCTCTACCAGGAAGAAGGAAGATAATTGCCATCCTGCCTGAACCATTGTAGGTCAGAAAGCACATCATTCAGGTTAGAAGTTACACTGTGGCAGTAGACACCACCAGAATCCTTTAAAAATTTTGTTAGACCAACAAAAGTTTGTTTCCCATTCATACAGCATATCTGTCACAGGTTAAGTGGGTGCTTTTGCAAGGAGCCTAAAAACAATATTTGAGGAAATAATAGCCAGAAATTTCCAAATTTTGGTGAAAACTATAAAACCAACAAACTAAGGGGTTCAACAAGCCCAAGGAAAGACCCCAAAATAATGTTAGATAGATTTATCTTAATTCTTTCAAGTAACAAAAATAAACAGACTTTAGAAAAGTAAAAGGTAAATTTATTTAATGATATAAGATCAAAATGTCAAATTTTAATATATTAAAGTAACTATTTAGAAAGGATTTCTGTTTTATTATCTTTTCTTTAAGAATGTCTATAAGGTAAAATCCCTATGGAAGTAGTATAAAGACTTAAGTAAATTTTTGAGCTTTTCTGTACTTAAAAATCAGAGATAAAAATATATGAAGTTATTAGATAGAATCTTAAAAATTCTGAGATTAATTGATTTTTCCAAATTTGTGCTTTCTAGATGCTAAATAAATTAGATACTTTATGATTTCCATATAAATGTTACCAGTTATCTCCCAAAATCAGAATAAATTTGGAATATATATATATAAAACCATTGCTTAAAACTAGAGAACTTAATTGGGTTGTGCGTGTTTGTGTGGACTTCAGAAGAAGAAAAGAATATGCTTTAGCTGGTTAGCACAGTACTGAACAACTATAATAGATTAATAAGACAGCTCTCTTAAAAAGTGTGCAGAAAATTTTTCATTAGTTATGAGCAGCCCAGGTTTCAGTGTCATAAAAAGTACTAGGTACATTTGAGATATACCATCTAATTTTTTTTGAATTACTATGAACTTAACAAAGCTTACAGTATTTCTTTTCCCTGCATTTGTTGTTTGCTTTCCCTTTAGATTTCCTTCTAGCTGAGTTTCCCCATTTTAAATGTAAGTCTTCTCTGTATAAATGGACACTTGAGCTTTTAATATGGACTAGTTACTGTTCTTGGAGAAGGCAGTGGCACCCCACTCCAGTCCTCTTGCCTGAAAAATCCCATGGACGGAGGAGCCTGGTGGGCTGCAGCCCATGGGGTCAGAAGAGTTGGACACGACTGAGCAACTTCACTTTCACTTTTCACTTTCATGCATTGGAGAAGGAAATGGCAACCCACTCCAGTGTTCTTGCCTGGAGAATCCCAGGGACAGGGGAGCCTGGTGAGCTGCCATCCGTCTATGGGGTCGCACAGAATCGGACACGACTGAAGCAACTTAGCAGCAGCAGCAGCAGCAGCAGCAATTACTGTTCTAATTTCTTTACGTATGTTATCTCATTTAGTTTTCACAACAGCTGTATGAGAGTTGGTGATGTTATTAGTCCCATTTCACAGATGAGAAAACAAAGCAAGGGTTACACATTTAGTAAAATAGTAGAAACAAGGTTTTACTCCAGACAAGCTGACTTCTGAATTCATATTTTTAGCCATTACTCTGTTTTTTAATTTAAAAAAAAGAACTACTTATTGTATTTGGTTCTTTATAAGTATGTATACCAAACATAGACATAATTTCACGTGTAACAACCAGTAAGTTAAAGGGAACTTATGAAAATTTGAATAATTTATATCACTTTTTGTAGTAACATTTTTCTTCTCATTATGTCGTTTTATTACTTCCTGTAGTTACTCTGAAATTTAAATACTTTGTCCTTATGTATCTTTTATTTTATTTATCTACTGACTTATTTAAATTAACAGGCTCTTCTGAGTGAAACTACGTCATACATAAGAGTAATTAAAAATAATTTTAATCATAGCAGGAAATTAATTTTATCTTTTTTTTTTAGTTTTTAGTTTTTTACTTTTTAGTTTCCTTTTTCTATTTCCATTTTCTATAAGTGAATTTGTTTTTTATTTTTACCAAAGTACAGCACAAATGCATAAAATTATATAAATCATGATTGTATAGTTCAGTGAATTATCACAAAATGAATACCTATATAACCACCTATATAACCACTATGCTGATCAAGAATTAGAACATTTACCAGCATTCCAAAAACCCCTCCTCATACTCCTTCCCATTCCATTAATTTTCTTTCCTCCCCAAAGGTAACTGTTCTAATGCTATTAGTTTTGCTTATTTCTAAATTTTATACAAAATGGACTCAAGGAGTTGATATTCTTTTGTTCCTAGCTTCTTACAGTCAACATTATGTTTATAAGATTTCATCTATATTGTAAATAACTAGTGTTCATTTCCATTGATATACAGTATGCCATTATATGACCATACTACCATTTATCTATTTACTGTTAGACATTTGGATTTTTTTTGAAGTTTGGAGATACTGTATATAATTCTGTTAGCATTCTGTTCAGGATTGCATACATTTGTGTGGTTTTATACCTAGAAATGGAGCCGAGTTAGGGATCAGTTTTAGCAGATAATGGTTTCCAAATTGGTTGTACAAATTACACCTCCCCTAGCATGTATGAGATTTCCTGTTAATGAACATCCTTACCACCCCTCAGTATTATCAGTCTTTATCGTTTTAGCCATTCTCTTTTATAGTGTTATTTTTTATTTTTGCATTTTCTGGATGACAGATGATATTGACTATTTCATGTCTATTAGCCATTTAGATTTGATCTTGTAAAGTTTCTGTTCCAGTCAGTCTCTGAGCTGGTTTTCCTTTGATTTATCTTTCTCTTAGTGATTTATAGGAATCATTTATATAGTCTGGATAAAGTCTTCTATGGTAAATTCTTTTTTTCTTTAAATTGTTCATAGGTGGAATGAATGGCTGAATTACGATATATACATTCCTGATCTTCCTCGTGCTGCTCGACTTTGCCTTTCCATTTGTTCTGTTAAAGGCCGAAAGGGTGCTAAAGAGGTAAAGTACCAGAAAGAATAGTAATATTCACTCCTAAAAACCCCTGAATATACTGCTGATTGAATTTTTCAAGAAATGGATATTTTTTCCCTTACTTAAAAATTAATAAATCCAACATTTAAAAATAATATATTTATTTAAAGAAGAATAACTTAGTAGAGCTTCCAGAATTTATTTTATGATGAATATGTCCTCAGTTCATACTGATAAAACTTTTAATGTGCACAGTACAGTAACTACACGTAAATATGTCATTTGCTTTGATTTATATTTCCCGTTTATAATTTTTAAAATATGTGTACTTTCAAATGGGGAAAATGAAACTACACTTGGAAAAAAATTAATGTGATTTGCTATAGATACAATTTAAAAGGCAGTCGTTGAATTCTCCTTTCTGGCAAAGAAAAGTATTTTGAAATGCTTTTTATAATTTAATCTACAGAATAGTGAACATTTCTCTGTTTCTTAAGGAACACTGTCCATTGGCCTGGGGAAATATAAACTTGTTTGATTACACAGATACTCTAGTATCTGGAAAAATGGCTTTGAATCTTTGGCCAGTACCTCATGGACTAGAAGATTTGCTGAACCCTATTGGTGTTACTGGATCAAATCCAAATAAAGTAAGCTTTTTATTATCATAAATTAGATTTTTTTTTCTTTTTTATGTGTGTGATAGTCAAGTATAATATGTATAATAACTTTTGTTCCATCTCTTAGGAAACTCCATGTTTAGAGTTGGAGTTTGACTGGTTCAGCAGTGTGGTAAAGTTTCCAGATATGTCAGTGATTGAAGAGCATGCCAACTGGTCCGTATCCCGTGAAGCAGGATTTAGTTATTCCCATGCAGGACTGGTAAGGCGAATCGCAGAGTTTTCCTTAAGTATCAGTCATAATCAGTGCATTTGCATCCTACTTTTACTCTTTGAATGGAAAAGGTTTCATGTGTTTTAGTTACACTAGCATTAGTATTACAGACTCTAGAACAGTGTTGCAATAGAATACAATTCTGTATGCTAATATTTTTTCTGCAGTCTGCTTCTTAGTTTAGCCTGCCTCATTTAACAAATATTTTATTTAATACTGACTACACATATATATTTACTACACAACAGGTTGTTGTTCAGTCACCCAACCATGTCCAATTCTTTGTGACTCCATAGACTGCAGCATGCCAGGTCTCCCTGTCCCTCACCTTCTCCTGAAGCTTGCCCAAGTTCAAGTCCCTTGCATCGGTGATGCTCTGATGCCCTCTTCTCCTTCTGCCCTCAATCTTTCCCATCATCAGGGATTTTTCCAGTTAGTCAGATCTTCACATCAGGTGACCAAAATGCTAGAGGTTCATCTTCAGCATCAGTCCTTCCAATGAATTTTCAGGGTTGATTTCCTTAAGATTGACTGGTTTGATCACCTTGCTGTCCAAGGGACTCTCAGGATCTTTTCCAGCACAACAGTTTGAAGGCATAATTCTTTGGTTCTCTGCCTTCTTTACGGTCCAGCTCTCACAACCGTACATGACCACTAGGAAGACTGTAGCCTTGACTAGACGAAACTTTGTCAGCAGAGTGATGTCTCCGCTTTTCAACACACTGTCTAAGTTTGTCATAACTTTTCTTCCAAGGAGAAAGCATCTTAGTTTCATGGCTGCAGTCACCATCTGCAGTGATTTTGGAGCCCCCCAAAATAATGTCTGTCACTGTTTCCATTGTTGCCCCATCTATTTGCCACGAAGTGATGGGACCGGATGCATGATCTTAGTTTTCTGAATGTTGAGCTTTAAGCCAACTTTTTCACTCTCCTCTTTCACTTTTATCAAGAGACTCTTTAGTTCCTCTTCACTTTCTGCCATAAGGGTGGTGTCATCTGCATATCTGAAATTATTGATATTTCTCCCAGCAATCTTGATTCCAGCTTGTGCTTCTTCCAGCCCAGCGTTTCTCATGATGTACTCTGCATATAAGTTAAATAAACAGGCTGACAGTATACTAGGTGACATACTCCTTTTCCTATGTAGAACCAGTCTGTTGTTCCATGTCCAGTTCTTCTTTTGCTTCCTGACCTTCATACAGATTTCTAAAGAGGCCGGTCACGTGGTCTGGTATTCCCATCTCTTGAAGAATTTTCCATAGTTTGTTGTGATCTACACAGCCAAAGGCTTTGGCATAGTCAATAAAGCAGAAGTAGATGTTTTTCTGGAACTCTCTTGCTTTTTCGATGATCCAGCGGATGTTGGCAACTTGATCTCTGGTTCCTCTGCCTTTTCTAAATCCAGCTTGAACATCTGGAAGTTCACAGTTCACGTATTGCTGAAGCCTGGCTTGGAGAATTTTGAGCATTACTTGACTAGCATGTGAGATGAATGCAATTGTGTGGTAGTTTGAGCATTTTTGGCATTTCCTTTCTTTGGGATTGGAATGAAAACAGACCTTTTCCAGCCCTGTGGTCACTGCTGAGTTTTCCCAATTTGCTGGCGTATTGAGTGCAGCACTTTCACAGCATCATCTTTTAGGATTTTAAATAACTCAACTGGAATTCCATCACCTCCACTAGCTTTGTTCGTAGTGATGTTTCCTAAGGCCCACTTACTTCACATTCCAGGCTGTCTGGCTCTAGGTGAGTGATCAGACCATCATGATTATCTGGGTCATGAATATCTTTTATGTATAGTTCTTCTGTGTATTCTTGCCATCTCTTCTTAGTATTCCTTCTGCTTCTGTTAGGTCCATACCATTTCTGTCCTTTATTGAGCCCATCTTTGCATGACATGTTCTCTTGGTATCTCTAGCTTTCTTGAAGAGATCTCTAATCTTTCCTGTTCTATTGTTTTCCTCAATTTATTTGCACTGATCACTGAGCAAAGCTTTCTTATCTCTCCTTGCTGTTCTTTGGAACTCTGCATTCAGATGGGTGTATCTTTCCTTTTCTCCTTTACCATTTGCTTTTCTTCTTTTCACAGCTATTTGTAAGGCCATCACATCCACTAGTTTTATTGACCGCAGTGCTTCATAAGGTCCATTTGACTTCACACTCGAGAATGTCTGGCTGTGGGTGACAGGTCACACCATTGTAGTTATCCAGTTCGTTAAGATCTTTCTTGTACCGTTCTTCCATGTGTTGTTTTGGTCTCTACTTGATCTTGACACAGTAGGTACCAGGTAATAAAGCTGTGACCTGAAGAGACCTCTACTGTTTATAGTGTGCTGGTGAAGATAGGCCTGAGACTGGTAAAAGCAGAAATACAAGATTACAAATTATGCTGAGTGCCATTAAGGAAATAATAGTTAGTATGTCAAGAATAACGAACTATTTGGGGTGAAAGGATAGTGTATCTTGGGCGCAGGAGAGACCTCTCTGGGATAATAACTTTGAACTTGAAACCAAGGTGTACATGTGTTGTTAGCTGGGCCTAGAAGCAGAGGAAATAGCATATCGCAGTAGTCTATGCTGGACTTCCCTGGTTGCTCAGTGGTAAAGCACTCAAATGCCAATGCAGGAGATGCAAGTTCGATCTCTGGGTTGGGAAGATCCCTGGAAAAGGAAATGGCAACTCACTCCAGTTTTCTTGCCTAGGAAATCCTATGAACAAAGGAGCCTGGTGGGCTACAGTCCCTGGGGTTGCAAAGGAGTTGGACATGACTTAGCAGCTAAACAACAATAACAACATAGTCTCTGCTATTAAGCAGTATATATAAAATGGAGTTTAAATATTGATCTGTTTGTCTGATCTTGGCTGTAGTTTTAGAACCACAATGTAACTGGGTTCAAGGATCATAAACTCTCCCTTATTTTTCAAGGCAAAAGTGTCATTACTGAGAGAACAGAGTATTTTTGTTCTTTGCTGTCTCTTTTCCCAGGTTCCTAATTTGTCACCTTTTTCTTTGGCCTAATTAAAGATTATAGATAGACCATTCAATGAATGTGGGTCCTAAAACATGCCTACCCCCAGTAATAGTGCACCCAGAGGCAGTCTGGAATCCTACACTTAGAAACTTTATTAGTTTAACTTTATTGTTAATAGTTGTGTTCTCAGTAAGGAGTTTACCAAACTTTTGTAAACAGAATAATAATAATAACAGTGATAGTAATCTTCCAATCTGTGTACTTTCAAAGCTATGTACAAAATGTTTTGTTAAGTGGAAATTAATTTAAAATCATTTCTGAATTCTGTCATTTACTACAAGTACAATTAGCTTTTTTGACATTAAAAAAGGGATTCTCTTGCTTGAAAAATGTAACCGCTACTTTGTACATTTAATTCCTTGAATATATTTAACATATATTAAGTGCTTACTATGTACTAAATGCCATTCCAATTACTTTTCACATATTCCCTCATTTAATCTTAAAAGTAGCCTCAATGAAGGTAGGTGCTATTTTACCTCCTGAAGTGAAGTGAAGTCGCTCAGTCGTGTCCAACTCTTTGCTGCCCCATGGACTGTAGCCTACCAGGCTCCTCTCTCCATGGGATTTTCCAGGCAGTAGTACTGGAGTGGATTGCCATTTCCTTCTCCAGGGGATCTTGCCAACCCAGGGATGAAACCCGGGTCTCCCGCATGGTAGGCAGACGCTTTACCGTCTGAGCCACCAGGGAAGTCCATTTTAACTCCTATTTTACCAGAACAGAAAAGGTTTAAGGAGTTTAAATAAGTTATCCAGTGTCACTGTTAAATAAGTATTAAGTCTTTTGCTCTTAACCATTCTAACTTAGATAAAAAGGATAATAACCTTGATTCTTTAATTTTGAAATTAAGCATTTCTATAAAATGTCCGTTAACTCTATCCAGTTAGTTATATCTATAAATTAACTGAATTATTGGAATTAAGTCACATACTTGAAAACTCATTTATTTCCTATTTTATTCATATTTTAGTCATTGAACTCAGTTTGCCACAGCCCATTTTAGCTTTTGAGTTTCCTTTTTGAGCAGTTCTAAGTTTTTTAAGGATTGATATTTTATGACATTTTCTTCCTAGAAGAATTTTTTTTTATTTCAAAGAAAACCTGTTTATTTTTGTAATAGAATAAAACTGATTCTGTCTTTCAATTACCATTGGATCTATGGAAAACTTTCATAAATCTAAGTAAGATACAACAATGGGATTCTTAGTTTTCTTGTATCTTAAGACATTTTACTATTTAATCATTATTCATTAATTAATTCCAACTATGCTAAAAATATATATATATAATATGGAAATATAGAAGGATAGAATAACTAGAAGGATGATACAGTAGTGAGGTAAATCATCACTTTCACATCATCCTTCAGTCTTATTTCAATGCTCAGTGTTTTCCATCATCTTTCCAGATGCATAAAGAAGTCTGCAGACACCATCTTTAGTCTTTTGTTTTGTTAGTTTTCAGGCTTTCATTGAACACTGTTAATAATTTAGAATTTCCCCCTTTCCACTCACAGTGGCAAAGAGAAGAAAACTTGACAGAGAAAAATACTTCACAAGTATTATCAGAATTTGAATGCAAAGAAATGGATAATAGTGCTTTAAAGCAAAGTTGCTCAACCTTAACACTGATGACATTTGGGGTCAAAAATTCCTTTGCTGTAGGGACTGTCCTGTTCATTACATGATGTTTAGCAGCATCCCTGGCCTCTATATATGAGATGTCAGTAATATCACCACCACAACTTGTAACAATCATAAATGTTATGTGTCCCAACACTGTCAATGGTTCCTGGGAGGTAGATGGGACAAAATCACCCCAGTTGAGAACCACTACTCCAGACTTAAATGATGATGTTAAAATTGATCATATTAAGTGAAACATCAGATGACACTATCCTAGATGAATTTTCTCAAACTCAAGAGACAGTGAGTGAACAGTGTATCTCCAAGGACAAAAAATGACTAACTCAAGTTAGTCATTCTGCAGCAATGACTTTATCACACAATATGTCTTAGTAAGAACCTGGACCACAAAAAAATTTAAAAAACCTGGACACCACATCTTTTCCAGTATTCTTTTTAACTTTTGTGATGTTGTGCACCAAAATTTACTTTGTAAGTAGCTAAATGCTACTGGAAGGAAAAAAGTAATGTAGAAAAGTTTTAACTTCTTGGATTGATTATTCTGATTGATATCTGTAAGTATAAAAAATAGAAATGTTTTGCACTTACGAAGCAAAGAATATGGTTATCTTCTCTTCAAAATTATGAGGCATCAAAGTTTTCAAAAGTATTGTATTTTAAAATGCAAGTATGAGAAGAAAAACCAAAAGTAATGGTAAGCTAGAACTTAGGAGATACGTATTTGAAATCTGGAATCAGTATTCACAAGATGGATATGTTTCAGGCTCACACAGGACAGTTGATTAGCAAGTTTGTTGCATTCAACATATGTTGCCCATTTTGGATTATAAATTTGGTTTTACTATGTTTAAATTATTAAGATGTCTATTATATTGTATATACCATATTTTATTCTTCTCTAAATTATTTTATATTAAAAACAAAAATAAGTAAAAGAATAAGAGTCCATTGGAACCCAAATGATTAATGTTAATGACTACTTTTTCTGATGAGTTGAAGGTTAAATATTTATTCTTTTACCTGGACTATTACAGTAGCTTCCTATCTGGTCTCCCACTTAACCCAGAGCAGCCAGAATAATAAAATTATAAAAAATAAATCAAGTATTAAAACAGTATTTATCCTGTAAATAACTGTCACTAAAAGTAAAATCCAGACCTTTTACCCTGACCTGCAAATTCTCCATGCTGTGACTGTGACCTCCTGTCAGTCCTCGCCCTCATCTGCTGGACTTCAGATGCACTGGTCTGCACCAAACTCTTTCTGTCCGTGGGGCACTTTGACTGTTTCCTTCTTCCGCGGTAATCTTTCCCGGGTCTTTGTGTGGATGGTTCTTTCTTGGCATTTGAATAACAAATTAATGTGTTCTTAGAGGCCATTTCTGAACACTCAGTCTAAAGTAATCACCCCGTCCTTCTCTGTCACATCACTCACAGCATCTGTCTATGTTGACTCTCCAATAGCTTTATTTGTTCATTTAATTTTCCACTATAATAGAGTCTCTGTTAATACAGGGTGTTTTACTATTTTCTGAGCCCAGCAGTAAGAATAGGACCAAATTATACACAATCCATGTATTAAACATTTGTTGAGCGAATATGTGCCAGTAATATTTTGTTATGCTGTTGGATAAATTAACAATATTTAAATGTATAAAAACCAGGGGCTCCCGTGATGGCTCAGATGATAAAAGAATCTGCCTGCAGTGCAGGAGGCAAGACCCAGTTTTAATCCCTGGGTCAGGAAGGTTCCCTGGAGAAACAAATGGCTACCTACTCCAGTATTCTTGCCTGGGGAATTCTGTGGACAGATGAGCCTGGAAGGCTATAGCCCACAGGATCTAAAGAGTCAGACACAACTGAGTGACTGACACTGACTTTTTAAATAAAAACCAAGTAGCATGGATGTCTGCTTTCATCTTTAGCCATTAGGAATAAATAAACCCATCCTAAATGGCATGTGTTTTTCATCATATATTATTGTATTCATAGTTAATATGACTAATATATTTGTATTTAAAGGGAATAAATACATTACTTGGAATCTTGGAATTACACCAAAAGTTATGGTATTTTCATTTTAGTTTCCAAAATTCAGTGTGCGGTATTTTAAAGTGGGTTGTTGTGTTTTGTTTTGTTTTGTTTTTTTCCTGTTTTCCCCTTATTTTTACTTTTGAAATTGGAAAATGTTGCAGTGATTATAAGGATATATTTAGGCAAGGGTTATGAAAGAATTTAAACTAGTTCTCCCCTATCCCTGAAAATAAAGTCTTATAATGAGAATAAACTTTTTCAACAGTTAATAATCAATGTAAAATTTATTGAAAGTTAATCTTTTTTTGCAGATCACTCATAAATCGAGGGAGAGGGTTAGGAAATATGACAAAGAAAATTATATAAGATGTTACTTTATTTTACAGAGTAACAGACTAGCTAGAGACAATGAATTAAGAGAAAATGATAAAGAACAGCTCCGAGCAATTTGTACACGAGATCCTCTATCTGAAATCACTGAGCAAGAGAAAGATTTTCTGTGGAGCCACAGGTAAGTGTTAAGATAGAGTCTCTATTTCTTCTATTTCACAAGAAATAACTGACTTTGGCTTGATCTTGCCATGTTTCTGCTGTTACCTATTAGAGTAAATAAAGCATAATTTACACTTATTTTATTATAAGCATTATCCTTTTTTAAATTATGGATGTAGATCAGTATTTCTAGAAAATCATGATGCATTGATACTAAGCTTACAGATTGAAGGCTTTTTTAAAATTCTAAATCCTTAACATGACCTTTTCTTAGATTTGGTTTTTTGGTTTTGTTTTCAAATAAAATTTAAGATCCACCCCCAAAAAATACCTGTAGTTTTAGACCCATTTAATTGTGATTTAGTTAGCCTAGATATTTTCCATTTTTAAGAGTTCCTTCCATTTTTCATATTTTCTTATGCTTCCTGAAAGTAATAATGTAATCCCCTATTTTTACTTTTGAAGAAATACCCTACAGCTTGATATGTGTACACTGGTTTATTTAAATAAAGTTGCAGTGCATTTCTGCAGAACGTCCATTTAAATATAAGTTTTGTCTACTGACCACGGTAGAAGTGGGAACTTTTCCCATTGTTCATGATTAATAAGAGAAACTATGTAAAGAATGTTATAAATTCATAATTTTTCCTAAGTAGTTGTCCTTTATTTGGATTTTCCTTTTGTCTTCCATGCCATTTATAACTGTTGATAAATATATATAGGTGTAGCTATAGTGGTAAACAAAGATTTGTTTTGATTTTAAGAAAGGCTAGTCATGGTAAGAAATTTTTAAAATGTTTGGAACTTTTTAGAGATTGCATAGTTGAAAATTTAGACATTTAGGTCTTTTGGATAACATGTAAGAATGTTTTTTATTTTGTCTTGTCTTTTCCACATAGACACTATTGTGTAACTATCCCCGAAATTCTACCCAAATTGCTTCTGTCTGTTAAATGGAACTCTAGAGATGAAGTAGCTCAGGTAAACGCATGTTTGAAATTACTGAATAACTGTTGCACAAATTTGGTATGTCGTTCAAATTGTTTTCTCTCAGAAAATCTGCATAAGTGTAAGAGATGAAATAGACTGTGTTTTAAATTAATTAATAATGACAATACAGATGGTCCTCAACTTACCATAGTTCAACTTAAGATTTTTTGACTTTATAGTAGTGAGAAAGTGATATGCATTCAGTGAAAACTATTTCAAATTTTATATTTTGATCTTTCCTCAGGTTAGCAATATGTGGTAAAATAGTCTCTCCTGATACTGGGCAGCAGTAGTGAGCCACAGCTTCAGTCAGCCAGGTGATCATGAGGGTAAACAACCAGTATCCTTACAACTAGTCTGTACCCATACAGCTGTAATAAAATAGGCTTTGTGTTAGATGGTTTTGCCCAACTGTGGGTTAATATAAGTGTTCTGAGAATGTTTAAGGTAGTCTGAGTTAAGCTATGATGTTTAGTAGAATATGTGCTAAATGCATTGAGCTATTTTCAACATATGATAAGTTTATCAAGACATAAGCCCATTGTAAGTCAAGGAAGATCTGTGTAGTAAAGAAAAATACCGTTTATGTAACTTTCACTGAAAAAATTAATTAGAATTAAACATTTTAAGCACTGAATTCATCAGGGGGGCTTTTATCTAATTTTACAGTGAGAAATTAAGACAGTGTCTTAGAGGGTTCATTCACAACTATTTTTGCTTTTTAAATATAATTTATTATCTCACTCATACACAGATGTACTGCTTGGTAAAAGATTGGCCTCCAATCAAGCCTGAACAGGCTATGGAGCTTCTGGACTGCAATTACCCAGATCCTATGGTTCGAGGTTTTGCTGTTCGGTGCTTAGAAAAATATTTAACAGATGACAAACTTTCTCAGTACCTAATTCAGCTAGTACAGGTAAAATAATGTAAAATAGAAAAGTAATGTTTTATTTTAAATCCATGCAATTTCCAAAAAATGCTGTATTAGCTGGTTTTATACTTTTGTAAAAATCAGTTTTATTAACAGGAGTATCTATTTTCTTCCTAAAAATTTTTTTCTTTAAATTCAGCCATGAAGAAACTTACACTGATTGATGTGGCTTTGTTTCTATGTATGTTTTTACTGACATAGGTACTAAAGTATGAACAGTATTTGGATAACCTGCTTGTGAGATTTTTACTCAAAAAAGCATTAACTAATCAAAGGATCGGTCACTTTTTCTTTTGGCATTTAAAGTAAGTCAAATTATTTTTCCATTTAATTCTTTATATAAATATTACTTGTATTCTAATTATAATGTATACATGTATTAATATATACTTCTGTATTACTTATCTACTCTTGTTTTTGTTTGTCCAGAAGAGTTTTCCATACTGAAAGTATATTGTACCAGTGAACTTTCTCAGCTTTTTCTCTTTAACATTAAATAAGCAGTAAAATTAAACTAAATTTTATACAGGAATGAGAGCTGAAATATTTTTAAAGACTTTGATTCTACTCTAAGAAAAGTAAAATTTGCTAGGTCTAGATTAATGTTGCAATTGATTTCACTGTACGTGTGGATTAAGATATTCCTTAACCCTCCCCCCCAAAAAAAATCTTCCCTTGCAATTCAGAGCAATAATGATGAAACCTTACTAGAAAATAAGATAATTAAGAACAAAAATATTTTGCAGGATTGATATATCTACTACACAAAGTTAGAGGTCATAAACCATGCATGTTTTTATAAATTCAGAAACAGATTTATAATTAACATGTTTTTTTTTTAATGTTAAATCAAAAATTGAATCTGGAAGCTAGGTTTAAAATAACTTAAATTCAGGCACAGTACAGAAAAGGGACATATATGTCAGAAGAGTCAAATAGTGTTCACTGAGTTCTTCATTCCCTCCCTGTTCGTTTTATTATTTTTCTGCCTGATTTCCTTTTTTCATGTTTATATATTTTGTGCTAAGACTAGTAAATGAAAGGTAGTTGAAATAAACCTAAAATTCTAGGTTTTTAAAAATTTATATTTTCAGGAACTACCTGAAACTCTTTTGTTTTGCTCTTAAAAGATAGGTTTTATAATTAGTTAGTATGATTATATTAGTTAATATTAGTATGATTATAACATTTTTTGAATTTAGAAAATGGGTTTTATTTTCATACAAAAGGTTCTATGTATACGCATTTACAGTTCTTTCTCTCCCTCCCTCCCTCCCTCCCTGCCTCTTTCCCTCCCTCCCTGCCTCTTTCCCTCCCTCCCTTCCTCTCTCGCTTTCTCGTTCGCTTGCATTGATCTTTTAGATCTGAGATGCACAATAAAACAGTTAGTCAGAGGTTTGGCCTGCTTTTGGAGTCCTATTGCCGTGCATGTGGGATGTATCTGAAGCACCTTAATAGGCAAGTTGAGGCTATGGAAAAGCTCATTAACTTGACTGACATTCTCAAACAAGAGAAGAAGGATGAAACACAAAAGGTATGTGACTCTTTAGTGTGTTTTTTGAGACTCCTTCATTGCAGTAGAGCAGGGTTATTTGAGAGCCCAGTATATATGCCTTAGAATTAGGCAGTTTAAGATTTTGATCCAAGCAATGTAATGTTAGACACATTATTTAGTCTCTTGAGATTCGTTTTCCTCATCTATAGAATGAGACTAATACATTCCTCATAGGATTGATGTGAGAATTAAAGCAAACCAGATATGCAAAGTACCTGTCATAGTCCCTAGAACATGGAAGATGCCCAGTAAATGTTAGTTCCTTCCTCTTTACCTTCCTTTCTCTTTTATATAGCCCTTTTTAATATTCTTTTCCATTATGGTTTATCACAGCATACTGAATATAGTTCCCCATGCAGTACATTAGGACCTTGTTGTTTAGCCCTAAGTGTTGAAATTGATTTTTCCTTACTCTGTATCATTTCTTTTCTGTTAGTAATGACCCTGAAAATGAGTGAAAAGAAATTTAGTTCCTGTATTTCTAAGTTTAAATGGACTCATTCATGCAGTGAATAGCTCACACATTCAAGTCATCTACAGTCTAACTTAGTGTAACTTAGTGTAACTTGGTGTAACTTTACATCTTGTGCAACTTCGTTACACAAGATGTAAAGGTTTCTCATGACCTCCTCCTCCTCCTTATCCATTAATCAGTCCAACACATCCACAGTAAAAAGTGAGGCTATTCCTCACTTCTAGGGAAATGAGAAAAAGAAAATTCCAGTTTATTAGGCGGTCCCCAAAGGACAATGTAAATTAGTAGTAGTGAATAAATTTTTTCAACATCATCACTAATATAGCTTGAAAAGAAACAACTTTAAAAGAAAGTTAGTGTATTAATCTAAATATCAGTATGTAACTGAGTTGATTTTATTCCAGTTGTAGTATGTAAGTTCAAATATAGGTTATTAGAAAATAATTGTACTGTTTCTGCTGCTGGAATTGTGAGTGAGAGGAAATTAGACTGCTTTGAAATAATAAAATTTGTTATATTGTAATTAAGGTAAGAAAAAAGAAATTAGATACTAAATTTGTAAATTTCAGTATCCTTCTAAAATGAAGTTTTCATATGATTGGTTGCCTGCGATACAGTAGACTAAAAAAGTGATTGAAAAAGGATGTTTCTTTCCAGCTATGTACTAGAACTTAGTAGCATGAGACTTTTCCCAACAATCCCCTAAACCTTCTTTACTGAACAAAGAATGTGGTGTTTTCTGAAAAGCTTAAAAGTCAGACTATTAAGCTAAACTAACATGATGTCTCCATAGTTTTCCCTCTAGAAGAAAGATCTGCGGACCTTTTCTTAAAAAATCAGATAGTAAATATTTTAGACTTGGCAGGCCACACAGTCTGTTTTAACTACTCAACTCTGCTATTCTAGTGTAAAAGCAACTATCAAAGTGAATAGATGTGACTGTGTTCCAATGCAGTTTGACTTAGAAAACCAGGCAGCTGATTTATAAGCCATAGTTGACCGTGCTTTGATCTAGAGCCAAAACATAGCCTCTGTCAGGATACACAGTAGCTTCTTACAGGGAGGTAACTCTCACCTGTCTGCCTGAGTTGTGCTGCTCTGTGTTATAGAGTGTTAGAGAGACCCTTCTAGTTAGAATGCAGCCAGTCCAGGATATGGATTCAAAAATTACACACTAATGAGGCTCCAGTGGGTAAAAGATACTAGCAGTTAGTTTTACCTTTTATCAAGTCAGTTTCTAACCATGATTATGCTTATCTATCAGGTACAGATGAAGTTTTTAGTTGAGCAAATGCGGCGACCAGATTTCATGGATGCTCTCCAGGGCTTTCTGTCTCCTCTAAACCCTGCTCATCAGCTGGGAAATCTCAGGTAAGGAACTTTATTGGCAGTTTTATTGATATATTTAAACACATATGTTCTCTGCAGAAAATCTTGAAAAAAGTCAAAATGTCCATAATAATCGTATTCAATGATATATGCATCTTTTTCCTTTTCCTACCCTGCAAAACAAGAGTAATAATATTTTCTTAAGTTCGGAACTGCATTTATTCAGAATGAGTTTTTACTGCTTTAACAATAGAATTTAAAACTTTCTATGGCCAGAATTTGTGATATCATTGGATAAGAAACAGAATGTAATATCTGTAAAACTAATGATATATACCTATATTTGTGGAAAATTCATATTCTATGTAGAAGAAATTTTTAAGCTTTTGTTATGTATTTTTTCTTTATATGCCCTTAGAAATTATTTCATACATAAAACTGAGGAGAAAGTTTAAAATTGCTATAACAGTTCAAAAAGCTATACAGTATATGTATTTTGAAATAAATTGAGACTATAAAGAATAACAAAGCTAAGGTGCCGAGTAAAATTTTCAACTCTGTTAAAGGCTTGAAGAGTGTCGAATTATGTCTTCTGCAAAAAGGCCACTGTGGTTGAATTGGGAGAACCCAGACATCATGTCAGAATTACTCTTTCAGAACAATGAGATCATCTTTAAAAATGGGGATGGTAAGAGTATTAGTGGACTTATGATACATGAACTTAGCTATATTTTTATACACAGGATATTTATGAACCAGGAAGATTATTGAAAGCCATTTAAGGAATATGCATGTGGTAAAATTAAGCAGATGTCTTAACATGTAGAATATGTATTTATAATTCTTGAAATGAAAAGATGTATTAGGTTTAGAATCAGAAGGCCTGAAAATCATTTTGCTTAAATGTATATCCATTTACTCCATAAATATTTGAATGCTAGGCCCTGAGGTTGTAAGAATACACAAAATGGAATCCATGCCTTCTTAGAGTTTATAGTCTAGCAGGGAAAAGAGAGATATTGAACAAATAACTACAGAAACAAAACTACAACCTGGTAGATATAGTCTGCTAAGGAGTCATAAAAGAAGGTCCTAAGTCATTTGGAGAATAGGCTGTGGAGGAATATATTTTTATATTTTATATTCTGTATACATTTGAAATATATCATAGATGGGTTTTCATTAGGAAATGACCTTTCAGCCCTGAATTCTGTTAATCTAAATATTTTAATATAAACATTCAAATTTAAGAATTCAGAAAAATAAGTAATTTATATATTTTAATTTTTTTGTGAAATATGTGCCCACTTATCCTACATTGTTATACAGATGTGTTTATGCAGATACTTTAGAAATGGGTTAAAAACTCAGATTATTGCTTCCTTACAGATTATTTTGAAGAGCAAATATAATTCTATATGTTTTCTGGTTTAAAACATTGTGATGATGTGATACTCAGATTTGTGCTTGTGGCATTAAGTGGTGCTGTACATATTATTTGAATTTCAGATTTACGGCAAGATATGCTAACCCTTCAGATTATTCGCATTATGGAAAATATCTGGCAAAATCAAGGTCTTGATCTTCGGTAGGTAACCAGTAAGGCGACATGTATGTTGAAAGTTGTCCTGAAAAAGTAAATCATTAGTAAATATTAATTGTAAGCTATATTAATTAGAAAGAATATAGTCATATCTATAAATAAATGTATAGAGTAGTAACTAACACTAGTTGAGTACACTGTGGTACTTTCCATTTGTCCTCTTCTTCCTTGGCTCAGAATGGCTAATGAGATTCAGCTAAGTTAGAACTGTCTCTGATAAGCTAGTAAAGACTCTGCAGTTGCCTCCATACTGTCACTAACAGTCTTCCCTTGGTATCTGCAGTGGATTGGTTCCCAGACGCCTGCTGATTCTAGAGTCCATAGATGCTCAGGCCCCTATATAAAATAGCATAGTATTTGCATAAAAGCTATGCACAGCCTCCTGTATACTTTGTCATTTCTAGATTACTTACAATACCTGTATCACTAAAGGCTGTGTAAATAGTTGCCTATGTGTAGCAAATTCAAGTTCTCCTTTTTGGAATTTTCTGGATTTTTTTTCCCCAAAATAATTTCCATCTGCAGTTTGCTGAAGCCAAGTAGCCAGAACCCACAGTTGGGGAGAGCCAACTGTATTTAGGAACAGGGCATAGGAGACATGAGACACAAAAGGCCCCAATTTTCATTCAGAAGTTAAGAATTTAAAAGAAAGTTTCTTTCATGGTATTAATTTTCTAATTCTAAAACTTTATAAACTCTTTAATCTTGAGTCAAATTGCAAATTAGTGACTGTGCAAAAAAGCATCTGAAGTTAAGCTAGCTATATTATTGAAAAGATGGATCTTTGGAAAGTTGTTATATCTTTTAACTTAAGTAAGTTTAAATTTAAAGTTTAATTTTTTAATAATAAGCCTTATAGGATTATGTAACCCTTTAGAAAATCCTTATTGGATTATGTAACCCATTATGTAACTATGAGCATGTTTAATAATAATAAAATAAGGACAGATGGTCAGGAGTACCACCTTAAGAAATTCCTATATTTACCAGAACAGATAGAAGAAAAGATCATAGAAGAAAAATGATCAAAAGGGTAGGAAGACCAGAGTAAGTAATTCACAGATCCCAGAAGAGGGGAGAAAGTTACAATTTACAGTATCAGTTGCTTCAGGAGTTTAAGAACATAAGGACTATGAAAAAGCCTTTGGATTTGATGATTCATGGTTAGTTTTTAGAAGAGTCAGTAAAATGGTAGGCACAGAAATTAGGCTACAAGGAATTAAGTGAGAAAGTGAAAATAAGTTAAACTGTTACTCTTTTAGGAATTTAAGAAGTAAAGGAAAGATGGAAAGTAGCCTATGAGAACAACAGAGCAAGAAAAACCATACTTTAGTACTTAGATAATTTTTTCATTGTCTCTGTAAATCCTCACATCTCTGTGCTTGAGATTACTTGTCCTTTTTTATATTGTGTGGTGAATGGGAAGTATCCCTAAAGCACTTCTGCTTCACGTCAAAGTATGCTTACATCAAGGAAAAAGCATTGGTTGGTTATTTGAGCTGTGAGCTAAACTAACTGCTTTTATCCTGGAACATCATTTTGACTTAAAGAACAACTAACAGACAGAATGTGGTTATTCAGACATGGATGTTTCTCAGACATTTTCTTGAGCATGAACAATTTCTTGAGCGTGAACAATATGAGACTCTTCAGAGAGAAAAACTGACAGCATTTGTTGTCAAGGATCAAATTTGAGCTTGCAAGCAAAAATTAGAATTTTGAGAACCTTGTATCTACTGCTGTGAGCTTCCCCCAAATTAAAGATTTTTCTGATGAGATCAGTGACAATGTTAGCAACTGTAATTTTTTTTTCAGTTGATATAATGAAAAAATATACCATAATTTGAAAGATCTCCATATCTGAGTGAACTATCTTCCAAATAATGTAGGATATTACTAAGTCATGTATGGGTAAACGTTCCAGTCAGAGGCAAGATGAACAAATGGGTGGGTCTTCATGTTACAGAGTATGAAAAGCTTACTGATATGGTTTCACGTTCCATACTGCAACTTGAGAAACTATCACTTATCAAGTTTTAAAACAGTGGAAAAGAAAAATCTGAAAAGGCTACTACGATACTCCTTTTTCCAACTACATACCTGTGTGAGGCCAGATTTTCTTCGTATGCTTCAGTTAAAACTTTGCATAAGATTGAATATAAAAGCATACATGAGAAGCCACCTCGGTGCTATTAAGCCAGACATTAAAGACATTTGAAAAAATGAGAAACAATATCACTCTTCTAAGGGTTTTTTGTTTGTTTTGGTTTTTAAGGTTTTTCTTTTGTAAAAGATAGTATTTTTATGTAAAGAAATATAAATATTACTTTAGATGAATTTACAAATATTGAAATTTTTAAATTTTAATTTCCAGTGTCAGTAGATATAACCCACATAAATAAAAGCTCTTTGGTATCCTTGATGATTTTTAAGAGTTCAAAGGAGTCCTGAAACTAAAAACTTAAGAACTGATACCTTAAGGTATCATTTAGATGTTCATTAAACTTCTTTAAGTTCACCCATATTTTTAAAGTCATAAATGTTTATAAACTTTGAGTTGCCACAGTGATCTTCATGCTTAAGTACAGTTAAATGCTTTCACAGTTGAAGGTTACAATAAATGATGGCAGATAATTTGAGGATTTTTCTAGGAATGTTTGTCATTCTGTAATAAAAGAAAATTAAAACTAGATTAAAGGAGTAAGGGTCCCACTTCACAAATTTGCACATAGAATATTCCTTTATTAGCCTGTTAAAATACTTGCTGTTTTGGGGAGCACCCTTCTATTTGCTAGACGGAATGCCACTTGATTCATGAATTTCCTAATGAAGCCAATTAGATCTTCACATTAAAAAAAAAAAAAGATAAAATATTTGCTGTTTTAAAATCTCATCAACTAATTGCAAATGTCTTGATCCTTTTTCAGAATGTTACCTTATGGATGTCTGTCAATTGGTGATTGTGTGGGACTTATTGAGGTGGTGAGAAATTCTCACACTATAATGCAGATTCAGTGTAAAGGAGGCCTGAAAGGTGCACTGCAGTTCAACAGCCACACACTCCATCAGTGGCTCAAAGACAAGAACAAGGGAGAAATGTGAGTTTATTATCCTTTTCTTCTGTGTTAATTGAAGTTTTTGATAGATAAAATTTTTAATGGTTGTATATATGTCGAGTTAGATCAGAAGAAAAAAATTGTATTTACTTTGGAAAAAGATATCTTCAGCCTTTGAAATGTTTGAGGTTACTGCATTTAAATGATCAGAATTGCTTATAATTTGGTGAAATCCAAGAATCTAAAATCTGTTTTTCTTAATGCTTATTCTTTTTTTAGAAGTTAATGTTAAATTAACATTAAATTAATAAAAATTAAAATGAAAAATTTTACTCCCAATTCATTGTTAAAATGATTCAAAAATTTTATTTTAATGTCACACTAAGTATTTTTTCACTATAAGAATTATGCTTTGGTCAGAGAATATCTAGAAGTTTTCTTAGAAACCTTTGATAACTTCAGAATCCTAAAGTTCATCAGAGTTTTGAACATAATTACTTCCTTCCCCTAATGTCAGTGATTGGTTTCATTGTTTTAATACAGACTTCACTAGAGACTCTGACCAGCTTGGACTGGATCATTCTGTACTTCCATACTAACGCATGCTTATTTCTGTGTAGATATGATGCAGCCATCGATTTGTTTACACGGTCATGTGCTGGATACTGTGTTGCAACCTTCATCTTGGGAATTGGAGATCGTCACAATAGTAATATCATGGTTAAAGATGATGGACAAGTAATAGCTTCCTCTTTTTAAATATATTGACATTCTTAAATTTACTAATTTGGGACATTGTATTTCTGCATTTGTCAAACTAACATAATTTCTTATTTTTGGAAGCTGTTTCATATAGATTTTGGACACTTTTTGGATCACAAGAAGAAAAAATTTGGTTATAAACGAGAGCGCGTGCCGTTTGTTTTGACACAAGATTTCTTAATAGTGATTAGTAAAGGAGCCCAAGAATGCACAAAGACAAGAGAATTTGAGAGGTAAGCTGAAGAAATCAAAAGCACAGGCTAAAGAATACTTGTTAATATGCAATTGATATTTTTCAAGCAATTTAAAATAATATATGTTATGTTAACATTGTAGCATAAACTGAATATTTCATGTGTTTATTGTGTAATGCTGTGAAGGAAATGGAAAGAAAAACCAGTTTAACTTACTGAATTAGTTAAGGCCTAAAAAGGAAGTGATCTTTAAACTTCTTTGTACAGTAAGTTTTTCTTTACTGCTGTTTAAAAATTGGAGTCCACCTTCTCTGTATTAACAAATCATGTATAGTGTGCTACATACAATACTTTTTAGTCATACAGTGTGAGGAATTCAGTCAGCCATGAATATCATGTTTGTTCATAATTCTTCTTACCACCTTATGGAGTATCATTAGTCTATCTGAAAACCTTAATGTACTTTTAAAAACCTTTTATAAAATTATCTTTTATGTATAGCTCAGTCCTGGCCCTAACCTAACTCTAAAGGCTTTAGTATAGACCAGTTCATACATTTAATAAATCCTTATTCTATTCCTAATATGCCAGGCATTATTTTGGGGGTTGGTGACAGCAATAAACAAACTTCTTATGGACTCATAGAGTTCACATTCTAATGTCAGGTCAGGGAGTAGAAAGTGTTGGTAAGAGGAATAGGGAGAAGAATGCTATCTGTTATAGTTTAGTCTAAGAAGGCCTGTATAACTATGTGCATTTGAGCAGAGACCTGAAGGTATTAACAGGATTTACTCCATACTGACCAAACTGTTCTTATTACTTGTAGGTTTCAGGAGATGTGTTACAAGGCTTATCTAGCTATTCGGCAGCATGCCAATCTCTTCATAAATCTTTTCTCAATGATGCTTGGCTCTGGAATGCCAGAACTACAATCTTTTGATGATATTGCATACATTCGAAAGACCCTAGCTTTAGATAAAACTGAGCAAGAGGCTTTGGAATATTTCATGAAACAAATGAATGATGCACATCATGGTGGCTGGACAACAAAAATGGATTGGATCTTCCACACAATTAAGCAGCATGCTTTGAACTGAAATGATAACTAAGAAACTAAAAGCTCAGTATCTGGATTCTATACTGCACTGTTAATAACTGTCAACAGGCAAAGACTGATTGCATAGGAATTGCACAATCCATGAACAGCATTAGAATTTACAGCAAGAACAGAAATAAAATACTATATAATTTAAATAATGTAAACGCAAACAGGGTTTGATAGCACTAAACTAGTTCATTTCAAAATTAAGCTTTAGAATAATGCGCAATTTCATGTTATGCCTTAAGTCCAAAAAGGTAAACTTTAAAGATTGTTTGTATCTTTTTTTAAAAAACAAAACAAAACAAAAAAACCCAAAATATATAGAAATGATGGAGAAGGAAAAAGGATGATGTTCTCTTTTTGTCTTGCAAATGTTTTCTGTTTTGAAATATGGACACAACAAAACCTATTATTGCATTAGGTCCAAGTAAACTGGAGTTTGATGTTAAATTACTTTAAGATTGGAAAATAATGAAAATTTCTTATTTTTCCATTGCTGTTCAATTTATAGTTTGAAGTGGGTTTTTGACTCCTTGTTTGATGAAGAAAAATGCTTGGGGTGTAAGGGACTCTTGAGATTTCAACAGAGACTTTTCTTTTTTAATAAATCAAACCTTTTGATGATTTGGGGTCTTATCTGCAAAGTTTGGGAAGCAGGAACAAATGAGACCTGTTATAAGGTGGTATTTTGAGGTGGTTTTTTTTTTTCCTGGACAGTATTTACAAGAATCTGATTCTTATTTCCCAGGGAAATTCTGGGCTCCCACAAAGTAAAATAATCATCGTAGAGAAAGAATGAGCAGGAATAATTCTTGCTCCAGAATTGTACAGTATTCACCTTAGATTGACTTTTTTTTCTCCTTTTGCAATGAATTCAATACATTTTTCATGCATGTTTTCCAGAAAATAGAAGTATTAATGTTATTAAAAAGATTATTTTTTTTATTAAAGGCTATTTATATTATAGAAACTATCATTAATATATATTCTTTATTTACATGATCTGTCCCATAGTCATGCATTGTTTTGCACCCCAAATTTTTATTGTTTGTAGTAGCATGGTCAGCTTTTTTCTTGATCTGTGGGTAAGGTTCAGGCACTATCTCATACCAATGACTAGTATATAACTACTTAAGGAAAACACATTTAAAAGTTCTCCTCTTTCCTTTTATTTTCTTCTGTTTTCACTTGAATCGCCCATCTTCCATCCTCTTTTATAATTGAGAATGCCTCAATCATATGAAATTAGTTGCCAAATTAACACAATTTAGACTATTTTCCTAATTGCTTCACCCCTCAACCCAAGTATGCTCATGAATAATACTTTATAATAAGGGGAACAGAAATCATGAACTTTTTACCTTTTAAGGCTATTTACTCAGTATCTCCCTAGTAAAATTAGGACCTTAAACCATTTTAAGATCATGTCCCATTTCCGAGTCATCAGGGCTCACTTTCCAACTTTATTAAATAGCATTTGAGCACAAGATACATTCTTAAACATTTTGAAAAACATTAACCCAGAATGTAGGGGCTCAGGCTAGTCATCACTCTACAATCTGATATTTTACTGAGTATTTGAAATGAATGATTAATGCCCTAGGAAATAGCTTTAGCAAATGTCCAGGTGCCACACCAGAAAAAGTGCAATAATTTACTGACAGTTTTCTAGACTAGGCTTATTATTGAAGTACAACTTTATGAAGAGTGCATATTGTATACAGCATCACTTAAAAATATCCACTTATGAAATCAGACCTATAGTATAAGTCTTGGATAGTAAACAGGGACTCTAATACAGATACTCTTAATATTTGGCTATTTTAGAACCCTTAAAGGGCATAATTATTGGAGACTTAGGTACCTCACTAAAGTGTGTACATAATATTGCCAATAAGAAAGATTAATTTGAAAATTAGGGAAACTTCTCTAAACTGTCTTGGAATAGTTAAGGAGAATTTAAACTCTGTTTTAAGCAGGACACCAGATAGATTCTTTTGCAGATATCTGAAGTTTCAAACTTGTTAAAACTTTGTGATTAATGTTTTTTGTCTTTTAGATTTATTCAGTTAATACATACTAACATCCCAGTATTTTCTGTATTAGGGATTAATTACAGGAACGCTCAGTAAAATAATACAATTCTGAAAGAAGTTTTGATGGTGGAAACTGAAATTTTAACAGAGAACTACTAACTGTGTTTTACTGAGTGCCAAAAAACCTTTGAGCTTCCTTGTACAAAGTTTATATAATTTTTGCGTTTTTCACATCAGTCCAGATAGTCCCTTCCCATAGGACCTCTCTGCTACTAAAAGACAAGCCACATAGCTTATTTTATCCCAAATTTTAAGAGTTATTACAACCAAATTAATTCCATTGGATGAAATGTAGACAGATTCTATAAAGACTATGGATTAAGTGAACTAGCTAAAAACAAAGTATATTTCAAACATATCCAAGCAGAGTTTATGCAAACAACATTAAAAATAAGGAAAAAGGGGACAAGTAGTACTCAGAAGGCAAGGAACCAAAAATTGAATTAAATGTTACATGGGATGACTAGGATATGTTTCAAGTAAGTCAGTGATAATATAGCTACTTCCAGGTACTTCAGTATCAGAGATCAGTTCCTATTGGCCAGTTTCTATGACCAACCGTCCTTGTCATTGAATGTGGTATAACTGACTGTTGACTTGACAGGTTCATTTGGTCAATTGAGCAATATTTCCTTTAATGACTATTTTGGAGAAAAGAAAAATAGGTTTTAAGAAAATAAAACTTAATTTAAACACATTCTCGCCAGAAATAATCAACTATTTGAAAATCATGCTTTAACTTTTTATCATATTTTCAGCTATATAAAATCATTTATTTTGAAGACTTTCAGAATGCTGTTAATTTGAAATCTGTTAATCATGTTGTAGAATTTGGTTTTTTAAAAAAGATGTTTCTAATTGGATTTTTTAAAAAAGAATGGAATTTGGTCACTATTTTATGATAGAACCTAAGCTTTTTGTGGTTCTTAGTGTCCTCTGTAAAACTTAGTGTCAAAGTAATCAACTTTTGAGGTTTTCCCTTCTAATCTGCTTTATATTACAAGCCCTTTAGGAAATGGGAACCTGGTGAATATATAATGAATTGTAAAATATTTTAATGTGTAACTTTTTCAACTGTGAAACTATGACTATTGGTTTTTTGAAGAAAACAGCTGCTGATAAAGTATTTTGTGTAAAGTGTAGTTCTTATTAATCAGGAAAATAATCAATTACTTGATTAGAATGTATATATCTTGGATTTTATTTTAAATGGATTGGTGATTTTCACATAGGTAAAACACAGTCCATCTGTATTCTTTTTTCATCAAAAATCTAGTGATTTGGCATTTATTTAAAAAAATTTATGAGCTGCCTATGTATTTTAAAGGCACCATGGAAATTTCACAGTGCATAAACTTGGATTTGTTTCTTAATGATTTATAAACCCATTTAATTCATATCCTGATCAATAGTCCATGTTTGCCACATTTTGAAGAAATGTAATTTCCAGCATTATTTTAAACATAGCAAGTTAACTTTTTCTGAATGTTATAAATTCCTTTTGTTTCTATTATCTGCACAAACTGCAGACCTGGGCTGGACCCACACATTCAGAATCCATCTTAAAAATTGATTTTGATGTCCAAGGCATCACTAAAATATTTCAGTTTAAAGACCATATGTGGTGTTAATGGATTGTGGTGCTTCTACTATTTAAAAACAACTTTCATACTTCAGATATTTTTGAGAAGAGGGGAATGTGAAGGGAGGGGGCAGAACAAGGAGGAGTTGCTTGAATGAGTTACACTCTTCATATCCGTCCTGCTTCGATCGGGCACTAAGAAGGCTGAAAGCTGTGAGAGTATATTGTGCACACCATGAGGGAATTAATTCTTCATCAAGGATGGGATTGTGAAGGCTGAACTATACAAATCAGCACTGACAAAATTTCAGATAATAATTCTTGGTGATACAGAATAATACAGCTGGGCTGTTTTTTAAAATATAAAGACAAACCATTTTTATTTTTTAATTATCACATTAAAAATTGTAAATGTATCTTATGTACCATGGCCTGGGAAGCCTTTTTTCTTTTCTCTTAAGAGTTATTTTCACTTTCTGAAAAGAATATAGGGTTCAGCTCAAGATAACTATGGTCCTGATAAAATTGGATGGGTAACTCTACCTCAGAAGGTTAATAAGGAAAAAAAGTAGATGAGTCACAATTCAATACTTTTGGCTCTGATATTACAGAAATTTGCAGAGCACTGTATTTTAGATTTATAAAGTCAGAGTTGATTTATAAAGTCAGAGTTGGCATGTCCTGTTTTTAATGGCATTGGATACATTTAGAAAAAAATTGGGTTAAAATTTAATCATTGCTTCAGCCATTTGGAAAAGGCAGCAGTGCTAGGACGTTCATGGTACTAGGTTCCTGAATTTAGCATTTGAAATTAGTTTTTTGTTGTTGTTGTTAGTGAAATTGATGTGTGTAAATTTGCAGACATTTATATTTGTATACACAGTACTTGCTAACCCTAGTCAAGAGACATCATTTATAAAAGGTGTAAACATCAAGGTTCTAAAATTCAGAAGAGTTGGGAATCAATCAGGAGTTTCCCAAGTTGGGGTGTCAGTTTGTACAAGCTTACTTCGTTCAAGAACTTCACTTGAGTAAGGGTTTGCACTTTTGTCAATGCAGCACCATTCCTTTCGCTTGGTTTTAGTTATGTTCATATTTCAGCCATGCTAGTTAGCGTGAAGAGATAGTTAGGAGCCATAAGAAAATCTTATGACTCAATTTTTACACAACTACATTTAAGAGTTTTAGCAACAACAAAAAAAGATCAGTCCACTGTACATATTAGCATAATGGGTAGCTGGTTTTTACTACCAACAGTTGACTCCAGTCCTCCTGTTGGTAAGTATGGGAAGGATAATGCATTTTTTAGCATTAAGTTTATGAATCTATCTAAAATATTATTTAATCTCTCACTATAATAATTCTGTGGTTATGCTAAGAGCCGTGTATATTTCTGGTGATTCTTACTTTTGTTAATCCTTCTAGGATAGCAAGGAGGCAGAACCTTCACTGTTCTATTATTTTCTCAGAATATCTTTAATAAGACTAACCTCTTTAATTCTAGTGCAGATTTCCAAATGTGGTCACTAGCCATTGATTTCGTAAGAAAAAAACTCTTATCAGATATATATTCCTATTGGAGAGCTTGGCCTTCATGATTTCTAGAAATGTTTTTGGCTATGGAACCAAAGTTTCAAATGCAGTTAATGTTTTCAGTGTGGTTCAGTCCTAAGACTTTATTTCCGTTGAATAAACTCTAAAAGAATGTATCCTTTTAGAACATAACACTTCAACATCTTAGGAATGTGACACCACCACAGACTACTGACACCTCCAGTGTAGACTTTGGAAGCTTCAAAAAGGAGCTCCCATCACCCTCTTTACCCCCATTTATTGTCACAAATCTATTTATCTATATTTGTCTTTCGTTGAGTTAGAGTCCTGTAGTATATCACGTTAGTTAGGAGGAAAATGTTTTAAATGTTCTTTTAATGATGGCCCAAAAAGAGTATTTGACACAGCAAGTGCATGTGTTACTGTACTGAGAATATAGAATAATAACAGTGTCACTAAATTTAAGACCTCGTCCCAGTCATGCTCTTCCTGGCAAGAAGTTTGGCCTGTGACTGCACTTACTGTTTGTGCTCATCAGAAACTGTCAATGTCTGCTTTAACTTTGCAGTCTGTAACATCACGCTGTTTATTAAAAAAAAAAAAAATTACTTTAACTTGTGTCCAAACAATCCTTAGTGTACTATATGTTGAACAAAAAAACTGTGATAATTACATTTGCCATTTAATACTTAACAGCAAACCACTGTTGGTAATAATCAAAATTTAGCTGAATTTTTCTTATCAACAATGACTAAGTATAGTTGATTGAAAACCTGAAACTATTATGCCTTAAAAGCCAATTTTTCTGTCGCAGTAACATGATGAATATTGGAGAAATATCAGTTTAAATATTAACTTCCTTTAAACATGAAGAATTATATGCTTGTATTTTAAGCAGAGATTACATGTGTACACATACATGTATGAATGTGTCTGTATGTGTGGACAGACTTTTTCCCGAGTCAGTTGATGACCAGAACCTAAAAGTGAAGTTCGTCTGGAAGCAAACTGGTTTTGCATTCAGCTATCATAAACCTTGCAAAAGGTAAGTCTGGGCTTTTCTTGGACCAGTAATGCACATGGGCATTGAAATTTAGGGCTTCTAAGCAATTCACAGCAAATAATTGCTAAAATTTTCATTTGCCAAATGATTTGCGTTAACGTTGTAAATTGACTTTGTTCTTCAAGCCTAATGTCTCTCTTTCCTGAGATGAGCCAAGTAGCTACTATATAAATGGAAAACTGTAGTATCTGAAACACTTCAGGTTTCACACCTTCATATGCTTTAGGTTTTCGATTGTTTTTAATTTGTTAGGAGAAAAATCCAAAGAAGTGCATATTGTTAGGTGGGTGTCAAACTTACTAAGAAATGGAATAGATATGTGACCTTAATTTAAGAAACCTAGAGAATCTCAATTTGTGGAATGACTTAAAAAGTGTATGTATACATACATTTTATTACGAGGAAGTCTTTGGCATACAAAATAATCTACTATAGCCTTCTAAATAGCATATTCTGAACTCTAGATACATATCATACTTAGCCAAGAAAAAGTGGGGAGGAATCGGCTCCTGCAGCTCCTTACCCCAGCCCCTGTTCCAGCTGTCCAACAAAAGGTACCAAGGCTTGTTGAATTATTTTATTTTTAATAAGAACTGTACATACTTAAGGTTTACAATATGGTGATTTGATATACATATACATAGTGAAATGATTACTATAGTCAAGCTAGTTAATGTGTCACTCACATAGTTACCTTTGTGTGTGTGTGTGTGTGTGTGTGTGTGTGTGTGTGTGTGTGTGATGAGAGCACCTAAACTCTTCTCTTAGCAAACTTCTGGTACTCAATGCAGTATTATTAACTATAGTCAGTATGTTGTACATTAGATCATGGGATTCATTCATCTCATAATGAAGTTTGTACACTTTAACCAATGTCTCCCCTATTTTCCCCATCCCGCCTCTGGTAACCAGCATTCTGCTCTCTGCTTTTTGTGTATTTGACTCTCTTAGATTCCACATATAAGTGAAATGCAGTGTTTTCCTTTCGGTGTCTGGATGATTGTTAGCATGATGCCCTCCAGGTTCATCCATGTTGTTGTAAATGTCAGGATCTCCGTTTTTCAGGATGAAAAATATTCCATTGTATGTATGTTTACACACACACACATATATATCTCACAATTTATTCATCCGTCGATGGACACTTAGGTTGTTCCATATCTTGGCTGTTGTGAATAGTGCTGCAGTGAACATGAGAGTACAGGTATTTCTTGAAGGTACTGATTTCATTTCCTTTGGGTATATACCCAGAAGAGGAATAAGGCTAACTAAAAATTGAAACTTAGCAAAAGTTTTGTTATCTATCTACTAGGTACCAGAAACCAACCTAAGTGTTTTACACACTTTGACTTTTTTCTTCCCTAAAAATAACCTCATGAAAGAAAAGACCCATCCCCATCTTACAGATGAGAAGAGTGGCTCAGTTCAACTGACTTGCCCAAGGACACATATCTAAAAAGCTGTAATTATGGCCTACAAATGTTTTCAAAATCATGCTCTGAGACACATGTTCTCTCCACTATTGCACACTAGAAGGAGGAGAAAATACCCAAAGTGTTCACTGCTGGTCAAGTCAATATTGCTCTGTTATTCAGTTTGTTTAATAATGTGTGACTTGCAATTATTGCGAAAAGGCATTAAATTGGCTTAGAATCAAAGTTTGTTTTGATTACATCTACGTATCAGAGTTGCTTCAAAAGTCATCTTTTTCATTGTCCATGATGTAAGATTTTTTTAGTAAAATTGTAAAGATACTTTGAGGAACATTGGTTTTCAAAATGAAGTCTGTTTTCAACTCATATTCATCTTAATCTTAAAAGCACTTGTTGGGAGAGTCTTGTGATACTATTTCATAACCATGGTTGATTCATTAATTAAAGTACGGACAATTGTTGACTATCCATGTGGGACTTTTCTATGATGCGGATTATCTGAGATGAATGTTAAATTCTATCCGGTACAGCTTCTCCCTAACTTGATAACATTTCTAGCCACCTCTCCCACTCCCTTCAGAGTGTACACAAAGAGCAAAATGAACTTACGGGAAGCATAATTAACTAGAAAGAAATGTTTCTAAAAGAAAAATCACATAGTACATAGCAAGGTTAAGTACAGATAACACTAAGCTTAGTGAATTTCCCAGGCAGCAGCTTTCCTCTTTTCTCATGGGTGATGAGGTAAAATGGTAGGTCCATGTTTTCTGAAATTACCAGATTATTATCTTCCTGTAGTGTATGAACTGCTCTTCACTAAGGCTTTTTTGACAAGTGTTTTGACGTACACTGCATTCCATGGAACTAGACTGCCTGTTCCGTGCTCAGCAGGTTGGAAACTTGCATCACTTATTTTGACAGTGACAGGTTCTAGCAGGGGCTGATACTAGACGAAGCACAATGACCGTGAGCGCCTTTTACCCTGTGGAAACAAAAGGTGCTTCCCTGGCTCATGGGGAGAGATTTGGAATAAAAAAGATGGCGGATTTGTATTTATTTATAGAATAGAATATACAATGAGACTTTTTAACTTTTTTCTTTCCCACATGAAATAACCATGCTTTGTTTCTACACCGTTAGTTTGTGTTTAGGCATGATCAGGTCCTCAAGTGCAGACCCTGCAGGTATCTGAAGGCCAGGACTTGAATTTGGCCACCGTCTTAAGGTTTCTCTGCTCCTTCCTTTGCTCCTCCCAACATGCCACACTTTGAACTGATGCTGTGCCATGTAAAGAACTTTGCCACTTACCTCATCTCTGAATGCAGTGCTGTGCTTTTCACACAAGAAGGACAGGTACTGTGTTAATCTCACCATGCCAACTATCAGGACACCACCCAGCAGGGTCAGCGAAGGCCAGAATAGACAGTGGAAGATCATCATCTGGTCGTATTTTTTTATGAGAATGACATCTTCGGATTGGCCGTCTGGACTGTAGAAGCATGAAAACGGGGTCCCATTTTTGTCATCGAAGAATTCCTTTATGTCCAGAGCACCACTGAGCAAATAATTTCTATCCCGGTGGCACTTAGGTGTGTAGAAGCACTAGGAATACGGAGGAGGAAGAAAAATGAGGGCGCTGGCTCTGAATCAAATGCTTTAAAGTTTTAATTCTGAAATCACAACTGAAGCTATTAAGAGTTTTAATCTCTGAAGGTGATAAGACCCATTACATAGCTCATGGTGAAGGGGTACCAGGAGGGCAAATAGTGAACTGGCCATTTCTGAGCACTAAACAAAGATGTGGGAATAAAGACACTGAGGTTTATTACCATATCCACTAAGCACCCAAGACACTCTGCCATCGGCCTACAAAAACATTTGAGACCTTAAAGGTTATGACATCCAAAACAGAAATCACCAGATTGAAATGAGTGCTTTAGTAAACACAAAGTGTAAAATGTCAACTAATTTAAGTCAACTTTTTATAGTTAGGTGAAAATGTACTCTCTAAATCATATGAACCTGTTGCTGCTGCTGCTAAGTCACTTCAGTTGGGTCTGACTCTGTGCGACTCCATGGACTGCAGCCTACCAGGCTCCTCTGTCCATGGGATTTTCCAGGCAAGAGTACTGAAGTGGGGTGCCATTGCCTTCTCCCATGAACCTGTTGAGTATCCTTTAAAGGACAATCTTTAAATTTCTTTGATAAGAATTATTGTTTGATTTAAGGTGGGCTGTATGTTCATTTTAACATTTTTGATATGATGAGGAATGGGATCTCCCAACAATAAGTTAAGACTACTTACAAATAACTTTGTTCACTGTCTCAAGTCTAAATTCCAGACACCAACATGAACTCTCTTTTCTGTATACCCCATTTCTCCTCCAAGAATGCTTTTAGCTTCATTTATCCTGATTGGGTCACTATTGATACGTTCACTGGAAGAAAACAGCTTTATCTAGAGATGGCCCTAGGTACTGCACCTTGCTAGGGACAGTCTGCCATGGAAAGGTTGCTGTAATTAGAACACTTTCACACATGAAATTTACACTACCTGGGAATTTATCTGGACAGCCTCTTCATTATAATGTAGGAGCACTTTCTGACCTGAATGGGTGAGGTTCACAAACACCTGGAGACATGGGTACTTGCCCTGACCTCGGCAGTCCATCCCACAGGAAAATGCACAGTCCATCCAGTGGTCCATGACATACGCATGAATGATAGTGCAGTTCGATTCTTCTCTCTGAGTGCTTCCATTTGGAAAAGTAAATAAATGATTTTCAACCCTAGAAAATTTAGTCCTGTACTTCTAATGTGATAACCCAAGGCACCTGTCTATTTGAAAGCAACGTAGGACGCATCATAGAAGGCATTTAGCGATTCAGGAGCACAGAGAAACTTGCAATGGGATAAACAGCAGCAAGGTACCAAGTTCCATCTCAGTTATGACCCTCCTGGCGTATTTCTCACTGTAGATCAATGATTTTCGAATTTCAGAATCACCTGAATGGGTTTGTTAAAATGAGGAATTTGTTAAAACATGGGTTCTATGACTTCCAGGGATTTGGATTCAGTTGGTCCGACTTGAGGCCCAGAAATCCGTGAATTTAACAGTATTTAAGGTGTTTGGGGAAACATACTTTTTAGCAATATTAGCCTCAATACTATAACCACAAAAATTCACACTCAGAAATCTTACCATCTCTTTCTGCCTCATCAACTCAAGATCTGCCCACTGGCTTGTCCTGGTGAAAATGTGCCTTTGGAAGGAGTCCAGCCACAGGGCTCTTAGGCAACTTAGCCATTCCATTTACCCTCTCTAGGAGGCAAGTGCAAATCATATGAGGAATCCCATTAGATAACTTGCCATATTTTAACAGTGAGTTCCTTAAGGTCAAGAAACATATTCTCTGCATCTTTATGTTCCTCAAAGCAGAAAGCACAATGCCTCTCACATAGTAGAGGCTCAATAAGTGTTGTACTGAACTAAATTTTACTTGGCTTCCTGGTGGCTCAGTGGTAAAGAATCTGCCTTCCAATGCTGGAAACACAGGTTCTATCCCTGATCCAGGAAGATTACACATGCCTCGGAGCAACTAACCCCCTGCACCAGAACTACTGAGCTTGTGCTCTAGAGCCCAGGAGCCGCAACTGCTGAGCCCACGTGCCACAATTACTGAACCCTGGGTGCCCCAGAGCCGGTGCCCCACAAGGAGAGAAGTCACAGCAGTGAAAAGCCCGTACACCACAGCTAAAGAGTAGCCCCACTTGCCACAACTGAAGAAAAGTCCGTGCAGCAACAAAGACCCAGCATAGCCCCAAATACATAAATAACAATTATTTTTTAAAATATTACTTGGAAAACATTCCTTGAGGATTTGCACACACACCACACACATAGAATGTCATAGATACAGTGAGAAGGGGTAGACAAATGTCCTGCCCCTGAAGACTTTGTGGTGGTATTAACCTTGGGTATTTTCCTTGACCCTTCTGAGCCTGAGATTTCTCATTCATAAAGTGAAAATCAAACTAATAATGTTTCCTTCATGGACTTGCTGTAAGTTTATATAGGGATAAAATATATACTTGACATATAGTATATATTTAAGTTAATAGTAACTTATTACATGTGTTTAATAAGGAGACTACTTCAAAAGAAGAAAACTAATATTTATTGAGCAACTACTATGTGCCAGGTAGATATTACCAAACTCAAAACCTCAGACTCAAAAAATTTTATGTTCATGCAGAAACTCATGCTCATCTCCTTCCCTAGGATGTTGTTAGTGTATTAAAGAATGTATTACCTGCAGGGATATCGAATATGTAGACCCCCTATTGAAAGACTTTGGAGACTGGAGGAGGGGAGCAGCAAAGGAATATCTTTCACTTTCTCACCGCCCTTTCCTCTACACCCAGCTGCCTCCAAGCACTGAGAGGAACAGGGCTTCTGGAGAAAGCAAAGCCAGTGCCCTCTCCTCCTCTACCACTGTGCCTACACCTAGGATGAATGTTATGTCTCCTCTCTCTGTTCTCACCTGAGCAAGAAGGGCTTCAGGATGGTTACTCCAAGCACGAAGAACATTAGGACAGAGAAACCCATCATTGCAAACCCTAGCAGCATGGCCTGGTCCTCTCCAGCACTGGATGGCAGCTTCCTGTGCACGTCTGGTGGGTCTCGAGCATTGCGGTCTGTGTTTCTTCTCGTCCCTGAGGTAGAAAAGGCTGGCCTTCGTGGGAACAGGGAAGGAGATATTTCAATAAATTGGGACCCCAGTTCTCATAAACAGTTGGGAACAGTAGTGATTATTTTGCATGATATAGAAATGTTGAATCACTGTGTTGCACACCTGGAACCAGCATAGTGTTGTAGGTCAATTATACTTCAATTTTTAAAATTAAATAAACAGTATTTGTTTCTAAAAGCCTAAGTTTAAATTCTAACACTTCCGGAAGAAAGCATAATAGAAATCCTTTATGACCTTGGTGTAGGCAAATATTTCTTAGATACAACACACAGGCACAATCTGACACACAGGCACAAAGAGAACAAACTGGTAAACTGGACTTCATTAAAGTTCCTGCTCTTCAATAAAACACTGTTTAAAGAATGAAAAACAAGACCAGACTGGAAGACAATATTGGCAAATCATATATCTGATAAAAGTCTTTAATCCAGAACACATAAAGAACTCTCAGATTCAATAATGCCACACAACATGGTTAACAGTCTCAACAGCCACTTCAGAGAAGGTATATACATAGCAAATAAGCACATAAGATCACGTTAGAAACTTGTACATTAAAACTACACCAACATACCACATCATCCCCACTAGAATGGGTTAAACCAAAACAACAGACTGTATCAAGTATTGGAGATGATAGAAGGAACTGGAACTCTCCTGCACTGCTGATGGGACTATAAAACGGTATAACCACTTTGGAAAACAGCTGGTATGTCCTAAAAAAGTTAAATATATAGGGGGCCATATGACCGAGGTGTTCCATTTCTAGGTATTTATTTACCAAGCAGAATGTAAGCACACGATCATACAAAGACTTGTACACAGATGTTCTTGGCACCCTAGCTGTAAGGAGCCCAAAACTGAAAACAACCCAAATATATGATATACTTTCATCAATAAGTATAAATTCTTACATTTCTATAATGGAGTACTATGCAGCAACAGAACTGATAAACACAGTGCTCATAGTGGACCTCAGGATAATTACACTGAGTGAAAAATGCTGAGCAAATGAAAGAGGCCACAGTGTATAATTCCATTCCAGCAAAATTTTAGAAGATGCAAACTTACCTTTAGTGACAGAAAGCAGATTAAGTGGTTACCTGGGGGTTGGAGGACATGCGATGGGCTTCCCCTGTGGCTCAGTGGTAAAGAATCTGCCTGCAATGCAGGAGCCGCAGGAGACGCGGGTTCAATCCCTGGGTTGGCAAGATGCCCTGGAGGAGGAAATGGCAACCCACTCCAGTATTCTTGCCTGGAGAATCCCTTGGACAGAGGAGCCTGGTGGGCTACAGTCTGTAGGTCACAAAGAGTCAGATACAACTGAAGCGACTTAGCATGCAAGCAGCATAGGGGACATGCTAAGGGGCACAAGGAGACTTTCATGGTTGTAGGTGGTGGGTATGTTTCTCATCTTGACTGGGTGATGGTTACACACATATGTCAAAACTTACCAAGTGGTACACTTTAGATACGTGCCATTCGTCATATTTCAAACATAAAGCTTTTTTCTTGACAAATGTTGGAAGAAAAAAAGTGGGACATTTACCAACCCATGGTGAAGGGATGATCCCCTCTGCTGTTCACCTGAGGGTGTGGGCAGACTCGATGCAACACAGTGAGATCTTACATTCAGAGCTCAGTCCATCTTAAACAAGCTAAAATGGCATGTTATATATATATATTTTTTAATAACAAACAAGACCAAGGAATGTTGCCTGGGTAAAGTCTTTAGAGATCTGTTTACCTAATGACTAGGAAAGAATCACCTGTAAGTAGCTTTCATGTGAACTTACTTATCTCTCAGGGATATTGTATATTCCCCCAGAAAATATTTTTTACATTCCTTTATGAATTCCATATGGGAAGAATGACTCTGCAGGCTCCCATTTGGAATTAACAGCATCCTGAAGGAGGATCTGACTTGCTCTTTCATGTCCAGCTGCCAGGAAGACAGCACATCCAGGGCTTTCTGGCCAGGGGCCCAGTCTGCTCAGAACAGTGAGGGTCTTGCTGTGGCTTCTCCCCTTGCCCACCTCGTCTCTGTCTTCACACAGCTCCATAAACAAGGCCCTCCATCTCTTCCCTCTCTCTGCTCTGTTTTAGCAGAGGAGGTGATAAATTCTTTCACGAGGGGGCTGTCCAGTGAACCAAGTCCAACACAAAGGTCACCAACTGGTGGCCCATGGACAGCATCCAGCCCACAGATGTGTTTTGTTTGGCTTTTCCTGTGTTTTTTTAATTGTGGGATTAGCTGCTAACACTTTAAAAATCATGAAATTTCTCACACAAATGCAGATTTCTACTTTTGAAAAAAATCACAACTGCCTATGAACAGCTGGCGAGTGGAGCAGAGGCTGCCCCTGGGGACAGGGCTGTCTTCTCCAATCCTCCACAGTCCCACCACTGCCTGCGGTCACTGTCACTGCTCCCTGCTCAGCAGGCATTTCTGCCCCAGAGGTATTTCCATTTTAAGAAGCTTAACGAAATCTTAAGCCAAACAAATGCAGCCATAATGGTAAAAACGCAGGCTCCATCAAGCTGTGTAAAAAGCTT
Source organism: Capricornis sumatraensis (assembly GCF_032405125.1). Classification (NCBI taxonomy): domain Eukaryota; kingdom Metazoa; phylum Chordata; class Mammalia; order Artiodactyla; family Bovidae; genus Capricornis; species Capricornis sumatraensis. The sequence continues at coordinate 194,151,987 of NC_091069.1, read as the reverse complement.
ACTAAAATTTTGAAGTGAAGCAAAAACCCTGTAGAGAGAATTGCTAGTTGTTGTCTTCTGAAAGCGTATTTTATACCTTATCTTCCATCCTTCCTCCTTTCTCTCCCTAATTCCCTTTCTCCTGGCAATATCTTCAGACAAGAGAGTGAGACTGGGGGGGATTCCCTGGTGGCCCAGTGGTTAGGACCGTGTGCTTTCACTGCTGAGGGAGTGGGTTCAATCCATGGTTGGGGAACTCTGTTCCTGTAAGCCTCGTAGCTCAGCCGAAAGAGTGTGAGTGAGGGGGATGTGGGGCAATCCAGTTTGTTCCGGGGGCCTGCTCTGGGAGGCCCTACCTTCAGGAGATGACAGTTCTATCGTTACACTGCTTTGGAAATCAAAGCCCTGGTTTGGGATTTTTAGTCTCCTTTGATATTTTACTCACCCTCTATCTATTATCCCACCTTCAGAGAATGGGCAGTGGGGGGAAATTTAATGACATCTGAGCCAGCATATTTTATAGTTTCTCAACAGATATGTTCGTTTCATTAAGAGTTTTAGCCCTAAAGGAAGGTTTGGCTATTTTCCAGGTTCCCATTAGTAACGAACCCACCTGCCCCTGCAGGAGACACAAGAAACAATGGTTGGGATCCCTGGGTCGGGAAGATCCCCTGGAGAAGGAAATGGCAACCTACTATAGTATTCTTGCCTGGGGAATCCCATGGACAGAGGGGCCTGGCAGGCCACAGTCCATGGGGTCACAAAGGGTCAGATACAACTTAGTGATTAAACCACCAGGTTCCCAATACCCAACATCCAGCATTTCCCTCATGTTCTGAAACTGGGCTTTAGTTGCTCTATACTGTAAAATCTCCAGAGGCTTATTGTCAGATATCTGTGGAATCCATGCATGGAGAGGCTTATTATGAAGCCTCTCTGGCCATTTCTGACCTATTGATTTAACATACCCAATTACACCTGTGATATACAAAACTGGCATAACCGGGGAATAAGACCTAGTAGTATAATAGACTATTCTTTCTAATATTTCTGTCCACTTTGTTTAAAGGCTTTATGAAAAGCTGAAAACCTCAAAGACACCTTGTGAAGAAATTATTTCATATATGGTAGGAAAGATAATAAACAAAAATTGCTAAAAATTAAAATACAGCTATATTTTACTATTATAACAATAACAATCTTCTATTTCTCTAGTAAAATAAACTAGATACCACTTTAACTGTAAATAATAAAAATCCTGGTCAAAGCTTAGAAAAAAAAGTTTGAAATATGCAAAGGACAAAAACTATGTGAAAATAAGAACCCAGAGGAGAAAGTGGACTGGAGCACAAGTTGACCTTGAGAGCATTTGCAGAACTTGGTGACCCTGAGATTCAGTCTCATGGTTTGTGGGAAGGACACAGGGACAGGAGACAATGCCCAGAGCCCATCCAGGGTATGGGAGTTAACGCTTTCAGCTAGAGCTGGCATCCAAAAGACCTCATACTCAGTGTGAGGTGGAATGGCAAGTACCCACCGTCCATACACAACTCCCTAGGAGACTGCCAGGAAAGAGCCTTTCTCAAACCCAGACACTGCACACAGGAGAAAAACTGCAGTCTCCCCTGAGGCGTCACAACCTTCAGGAGAGCCTCAAGAGAGTTTATGGCCAGAACTCACATGATTTGGGAAATCCAGAAACCTCAAGCTGAGAATTTCATTCAGTCTTCTCTCAAGTAGTTGGTGCCCTCTGGCAGCAGGCCGGAGCCAGTGTGTAACTTCTCTGGAGGAGCTCTCCTCCGACCTAGGTCTCTAGGGAATCCTACAAAGTTTCAAGGAGTGTGTGCTCTCATTCCAAAGTCATAAAACACAAAATTAGGGCCTTGGAGTGAGAAAAATACACAACAGAGTCAGATCCCCAAAAAACCTTCTGATACTGGACAGTATATAAAAATATATCTAAAATATGTTTGAAAAAATAAAGGAGGGGGTGGATATCAGAAAGAGTAAGAGACTCTAAAACATGACCAAGACAGTATTAAAAAGAAACAAGTAGAATTTCTAGAAATGAAAAAAGAATTGATATAAAAATTCAATGTATAACAAGGACCTACTGTATAGCACAGCAAACTATATTCAATATCTTGTAATAACTTATAGTGGAAAAGAATCTGAAAATATATATATACATATTATACATATATGTGTGCGTGCTCAGTCATGTCCAACTCTTTGTGACCCCATGAACTGTAGCTCACCAGGCTCCTCTATCCAAAGAATTTTCCAGGCAAGAATACTGGAGTGGGTTGCCATTTCCTACTCCAGGGAATCTTCCTGACCCAGGGAGTGAACCCTTGTCTCCTGCATCTCCTATAAAGACAGGCAGATTCTTTACCACTCTGCCACCTAGGAAGCCCATATGTGTGTGTGTGTGTGTGTGTGTATATATAACTGAATCACTTTGCTATATACCTAAAACATTGTAAATCAATTATACTTCAATAAAAAAATTAGTGGATAGATTTAACAGTAATTTAGATACATCTGAAAAGATAATTAGTAAACAGTTTGATCTGCAAAATAGCTAAAGCATATAATACAGAGATTTCTTTAATGGAAAATGCTGAAGAAAGGTTAAGAAGCACAGAAGATAGACACAAAGGGTCTAGCATAAAGTCTAGTCAGAATTCCAGAAAAAAAAAAAGAGAAAAAAGGCTAAGTAATATTTTTTAAAGACAATAATATTAAAGAAATGATGAAGGCCCAGTCCACAGATTCCAGAAGCCAAGTGGGATAAAATAAAATGAAACCCACACCTACATACATCACATATTTTGCACAGAAACAAGAGAAATTCTTAAAAACAGCCAGAGAAAAAGATTAACTTCAAAGGAATGACAGTTAAGCGGAGCACTTACTTCTCTATAACAACAGAAGCCAGGAATACTGCCTTTATGCTGAGAAAAAACAGAACTCTGTACCCAGCAAATATCTCACAAGAGTTAAGTAAGAAATAAAGGCATTTCAGATACACACAAAGCTGAGTTTGCCATCAACAGACCCCCAATAAAGAAAAAGGTGAAGCAGTTACTTCAGGCAGAGAGAAAACAATCCAGTCTAAGAGCCGAGAGTTAGTCAAAAATGAAGAGCAATTACAAGGTAAACAGGTAAGTAAAGACACTAACCTCACAAAATAATAATAAAATTTCAATATTTAAATTTTTTAATTAAAATAATGATAAAGGTGATGACAATGACTGTTCACTTACTGGGTTATTCCCTTTGTCTATATTGTTTAAACAGAATGAGAGCAGCAACTTCGTGGTGGTTAGGTCTGCACTCCCAATGCAGGGGTACAGGCTGGATCTCTCACTGGGGAACTAGGATCCTTCAGGAAGCATGGCAAAGCCAACAAACTAATTAATTTAAAAAATGAATAGAGTGAGATCATACTGGATATAGTGGGTTCTTTTTTTAAGCTTGTCTTTTTCACTTAACATAATAACCACTTTCCCATGTTGGCAGCAATTCTTCGTAACCCTTCTGCTGGGTACATAATATTCCATTAATTGGATACACCATAATTTCCTTAACCATTTCTCTATTGTTGGATATTAAACTATTTCCAGTTTCCCCAGGCCATAAACAGTTCTGTAATTAAGTTTGTGGTATTTACAAGTACCTTTCATCCAAGGACCTCAAAGTGCTTAAGAGTGATCTAATTTTGCTCTTCAGCCAATAAGATGAGTGAATAGCATTTTTATTCCTTTTTGCCAGCAATAATCTTCACTTCTAACCAATATGTGTACCTGGGGGATTTTATTCACAGTCATGGAAGTACCCACCCCTTCCTGTTGCTCCTCTGATTTCAGAACTGACTTTCCCACCTGCCCAAACTACCACATTTGCTATGGGTGCTTTCTGACTTAGCCTGAGGCAAACTCAAAGAGCTTGAACATGTTCATCTGGATGTGATCCCTGAGGAAGCCAGCAGCCTCTCCCTCCAACAGTTTCTTGGGCAGAATGTTCCTTAGAAGGATGCTGAGGTTCATCAGGGCTTGATAGCTCTGCTGACACTCATCTCACATATGTATGTAATTTTAAGCACTGGGTATGTTAAATTAACATTTCCTTATAATTTGTGTTGCAGAGATGTGGGTAATTATTTTTACCCTTCTATTTTTTTTTAATTACAAATCTATATAACAACTTCTTTTGAAACAGCAAAGGAGGTTGAGGAAAGTCAATATGGTCTGTGACGTTCACCATGAGGCAAGATGGGTGATCCAATTGTGCATATCAGAAGTGGAAATGGGACACTGTATTGCTCTGGGGAGAACACAACTGCTCTAACTGCTAGTTAACTGTGTTATGAATGGGGCATTAGAACTTGTTCCCTTGCATGTTAGTCATTTGATCTTCTGCCATACAATGATTCACTTTGTCTTCTCACAAAAGCATTAGTTCATTTGTAAGAGAGAAGTGTTTTTGCCTCAGTCTCTTTCTTCTGTTTGTTTCTTCCTCCTCCAGCCCCGACCTCCATCCAAACCCCTCTCTCTCCTTTCCTGCATTCTCTCTCTCAAAGGTGCGTGAGTGTAGTTACAGAAGATGGGAGTGAGCGATGTGATGACCATTATGATCTTTATACTGTTTCCAATTTCTCAGCTCCCAGCTCCACTCAAGCTGCTAACAAACCACCCAGGTTTCCAGATACAGCGAGCAAACATAGCTACGAAATGGACCCTCTCAGGAGTAAGCTGGCAAGCCTTAATATCTCATTCCTCAACACCCTCTGGCATTGCTCCTCTCTCCAGGTGGGTGCCCACTTCAGTGCCCTACTGCTTCACTCCTGGGGGCAGGCAGATGTACAGCACCTCTGCTTTGCATTCCCCTGGGGAGGAAAGAGGTCCTCAAGATAACCGGTCTCACTTCCCCCTTAGACAGTAGAGGTGGGTGGTTAATAACAGCAGCTGAAATGTAAAATGGTACAGTATAGAAAGTAACACTGGCTTTTACACTAAGGCATGCAGAGACCATCACTACCTCCATCAGCAGACAAGGGGATGGGGCAGAGAGAGGTGAAGTGACTTGCCCACAGTCAGATAGCCATTTAAGCGAGCTGGATTTGAACCCAGGCTGTGATGCCAAGATCCAAGCAGTTTTCACCAACGAAACCAACGCTGATAGTAACTTCATTCAACTGACAGACATTTGTTGAGCACCAACTGTGTGCTGGGCAGAGTTCTACTGCTACAGAGCCAGGGAGGCTAGAGTCCTAGCCTCCAAAAACTTGCCATCTAGAGGAGGAAGCCGACAAGGAAGGATGCACGCTATGATAGCGCTGCTGGGGAAGCCTCGAGGCTCCCTCGGGAGGCATGACAAGTGGACACCCTCTGAGGATAAAGACCAGACTCAACCCCCGAACTCCTTGGGCTGCTCTCCTTCTAACCAGTTGTTCAGTGAGATGCCCATGAAGGCTGAGAGATTCTGGGGGTGACTTACCTCCCCTGGCGTCTCCGGCCGCCCTGGAGGGTAATTTGAACAGGGATGCTGAACGGCTGCATGAGACCAGGGGCCTAGGCAAAATGGACTCCTTGCAACAGATTCATAGCCTCTGAGGGCGCCAGAAGGGTGAGGTTTAAACATCAGCGGAAGTAGGGTCCCAGGGGAGGTCCTCAGGCGCATCTGCGCCTCCAGAGCTACCCCTGGGGGTGTGCCAAGCCGGCTCCCCTGGCGAGTGGGGAGGTTAGGACAGGCATGACCAGGAGGCTCTGCAGACTCCTGGCAAGGCGGAGCGGTCCGTCCAAAAGGCTCAGGATCGACCCTGCATGGCTTCTGCGGCCAGAGTTTCTTCCCAAGCTCATCCTGAGCCTGCCGTCGCCTTGACACCTGGGCTCGGCCTCAGCTGTCATGCATCGCCATAGAGACCGAAACGGTTGTGGAAAGTTCTGAGCCCCAAGGGACCCTACGTAATTGGTGAAGGGCATATCAGTTCAAGGTTTATAAAAAGAGGAAATGGTTTGCCCTGTCCACACTTCCTTTATTCAAGTTTTTCCATTAGAATATACATTGAAAGTGTTAGTTGCTCAGTCGTGTCAGACTCTTTATGACTGTACTGTCCATGGGATTCTTCAGGTGAGAATATTGGAGCAAGTTGCCATTTCCTTCTCCAGGGGATCTTAACTACCCAGGGATCAAACTCGGGTCTTCTGCATTGCAGGCAGATTCTTTTACCGTCTGAGCTTGTGTATGTGTGTGTGTGTAGAATATACATTAATGGATAGCTAATGGGAAATTGCTATATAACACAGGGGGAGCTCAATCCAGTGTTCTGCGACAACCTAGAGGGGTAAGATGATGGGTGGTGGGAGGGAGGTTCAGGAGGGAGGGGACATGGTATACTCGTGGCTGATCCACGATGCTGTACAACAGAAACAAATACAACATTGTAAAGTAATTATCCTCCAAAGTTAAAAATAAAGTTTTAAAAATTTATGTTAGAGTGCAAGCTTAGAGGATGGATTTTTCTTGTTTATTACATTTTCTGATTAAGAGAATTCATTTCTAGACCATATGTGATTTAACAAATTTTTAAGACTCCAAGGGTCATAAAATAACTCACCATTAAAACTACATCAAAGTTTAAAAAAAAAAAAAAAGACAGAACTGTAGCAAACCTCTTTCCCAGCTGGAACCATGAAGGGTGCCAGAAGAAAAGAAAAAAATGGTTGCTGCTGTGCCAAAAACCCTTAAGAAAAAGTGAAAGAATTTTGCAGAATTTAAGAGCAGGTGCCTGAGGAAGAAGCTTGCCCAAAAGAAGCTTCAAAAGGCAAGGAGGACGTTTATCTACGAAAAAGCCAAGCACTGTCACAAGGAATACAGGCAGATGTGCAGAACTGAAATTCAGCTGACTATGGTGGCAGGAAAAGTCATCAATCTATGCACCGCGGAACCTAAATAGGCATTTGTCATCAGGGTCAGAGGTGTCGATGGTGTGAGCACAAATGTTTGAAAGTGTTTTAGCTTCTTCGCCTTTCACAGATCTTCAGAGGCACCTTTGTGAAGCTCACCAAGGCTTCAGTTAACATGCTGGGAACTGTGGAACCATACATTGTTTTGGGGTACCCAAATCTGAAGTCCGTAAATGAACTGATCTGCAAGCACGGCTATGGCAAAATCAACAAGAAGCAAATTGCCCTGATGGATAACAAGTTGATTGCTCGATCTCTTGGTAAATATGGCATCTTCTGCATGGAGGATCTGATTCATGAGATCTGTACTGTTGGAAACTGTTTCAAAGAAGGAAACAACTTCCTGTGGCCCTTCAAACTGTCTTCTCCACAAGGTGGAATGAAGAAAAAGACCACCCATTTTGCAGAAAGTGGAAATGCCGACAACAGGGAAGACCAGATCAACAGGCTTATTACAAGGATGAACTAAGGTATCTACCATGATTATTTTTGTAATTTGCTCGGGTAATAAACACTGTGCTCAGTCACTCGGTTGTGTCCTCTGCCTCTTTGCAACCCCATGGGCTACAGCCCACCAGGCTCCTCTGTCCATGGGATTCTCCAGGAAAGAATACTGGAGTGGGTTGCCATTTCCCTCTCTAGGAGATCTTTCTGACCCAGGAATCGAACCCAGGTCTCCTGCATTGCAGGCAGATTCTTTACCAACTGAGCTAAAAGGGAAGCCTCAAGATAATATTACCTTTACTTAAAAAACAATTCAGCAAAAGTAGTCTACTTGGCATTCCTCCAGGGACTCTTCCTGACCCAGGTACTGAACCCACATCTTCCAGGTTTCCTACTTTGTAGGCAGATTCTTTACTGCTGAGCCACCAGGGAAGCCCCTAATTAACACTGACTGCTTTCAAGTTGAAAAAAACAAAAACACTGTATCAAATGATATTCTATCTTTCTTTGATAACTAAAGGACATGTGGGGGATTTTTCAATACTACCAAATCATGAACATAAATTACTATTACATTGCAGCTCACTGAAATGATGATGACAGAATGCCAAATAGACTACTTTTGCTGAACTGTTTTTTAAGTAAAGGTAATATTATCTTGAGGCTTCCCTTTTAGCTCAGTTGGTAAAGAATCTGCCTGCAATGCAGGAGACCTGGGTTCGATTCCTGGGTCAGGAAGATCTCCTAGAGAAGGAAATGGCAACCCACTCCAGCATTCTTGCCTGGAGAATTCCATGGACAAAGGAGCCTGGTAGGACACAGTCCATGGGGTTGCAAGAGTCGGGCATAACTTAGCAACTAAACCACCACCAGTATTAACATTTTCCAAAACATTGGTGTTGGCAAGAAGGTAAGCATAATCTCATCTATAAACATCATGTATATATAGCCATATTAACTATTACCTGCAACTGTATTAATATCACTTAATGAAAAATATATATACTTCTGATTTGTATCAATTTTCTACAAGAGTTATGGACTACTTCCTTTGTAAATTATTTGTTTTTAATAAATTGATACAATTTGGAATAAAAACTGGTAGCAACTAGATTTTTTTCCCATCTACCTCCTGCTTGTAACAGCCTTATAAATACATATAAGAACTTTCTTTTTCAGATTAGATGTGCTAATAAATTTCCCTGCAATTTAGTATGTAACTCTCTTTGAAGAAGTGAGTGATTTGCTGCCATTTTTATGCATTTGAATCAACTTCAGAAATATGGTACTTTTCGAGCCTTTCAGACCTCCTATTTTAATTTGTACATGCCTGGGGCTTCCCATTTTATGATTCTAGTTGCACCCAAGTGAAAACACTCATGTAGAATCTTTTAATAAAATCATCTTAAGAGGGTGTGAACAGAGAAAGTGAGTTAATTTAAATTACTTTCAGTTCCAGTTCAAAAGTTCTGATAGATCCAGGCAGATTTATTTTGGGTCTTGGACAAGTCTGGGCCTGGTATGTCTTAGAAATAGCTGGCACAACTGGCCATCTGAGATTGACCTCAGGCCTAGCCTGTGCTGTTTTTTTCGTCCTTTTTACACAGGGTTATGATGGTAAGTGGAAAGGAGTAACTTAACCTGTTACCCTTCAATTTCATTCTGGTGCCTTTTCACTTGGAAACTGATTGGCCTCTCTGTCCACCAGTACCCTCCCACCCTTACAGCAAGTGCCCATTAACACACTCCACCCAAGAAGAACCTGGAGTGGCTGGTATGGATTGCCATCCCAATGCATCCATTCAGGAACACACAAGCTAAAGCCACAAGAAGTGCAGTGGTGAGAGAGGCCAGGTACATGGACCTTCACTGGACACAGAATCTCTAGTCCCCACTCTTGGTCCCTAAGACCCTCCCTGAGTCCCTGGTCCCCACCGTTGGTCTCTGAGATCCTCCCTGAGTCCCTAGGACTCATATTTCCCAAATACATGGGGAAACAATGGAAACAGTGACAGACTTTATCTTGGGGGGCTCCAAAATCACTGCAGATGGTGACTGCAGCCATGAAATTAAAAAATGCTTGCTCCTTGGAAGAAAAGTTATGACCAACCTGGACAGCTTATTAAAAAGCAGAGACATTACTTTGTCAACAAAGGTCCGTCTAGTCAAAGCTATGGTTTTTCTAGTAGTCATGTATGGATGTGAGAATTGGTCTATAAAGAAAGCTGAGCGCCAAAGAATTGATGCTTTTGAACTGTGGTGTTGGAGAAGACTCTTGAGAGTCCCTGGACTGCAAGGAATTCCAACCAGTCCATCCTAAAGGAAATTAGTCCTGAATATTCATTGGAAGGACTGATGCTGAAGCTGAAACTCCAATACTTCGGCCACTTGATGCAAAGAACTGACTCATTGGAAAAGACCCTGGTGCTGTAAAAGATAGAAGGTGGAAGGAGAAGGGGATGAAAGAGGATGAGATGGTTGGATGGCCTCACCGACTCAATGGACACGAGTTTGAGTAAACTCTGGGAGTTGGTAATGGACAGAGAGACCTGGCGTGCTGCAGTCCATAGGGTCACAAAGAGTCAGACATGACTGAATTAGTGGACTGACTGACTGAGTCCCTGGTCCCACTCTTGGTCCCTAAGACCCTCCCTGAGTCCCTAGCTCACTCTTTCAGAATAGCTGGGGATCACTTCCTACATGAGTCAACCATCAAGCCCACCATTTGGGCCCCCTCCCTCTCTGGACCGGAGGTTTTCCCCCAGTTTTGTAACTTCAAGTAACCTTTTATACATTCCCTACCCTGGTTTTCTTTAGTAAAAAAATAAATAAAATTCTGTGTGAGTGGTATGAGTAAGATGAAACTTAATTAGTGCCCACAAACGGCAGTGAAATCCGAAGATGAAAGGGGATGTTATTGCAAAATGCTGGCATCATGGATTCCTGGCTCCACGCTCATTTTCTTTTTCCTTGAACAGATGCTTTACTCAAGGGGAAAAAAAGAACCATCTCTCCCTTTCACTAGGCTGGAGAAACCACTTCCTCATTCATTTTCATATTCTCTCAATTACACACTACTTACTATATAGTTAAGAATTCTTTGGTAGCTGAAATTCTCCATGTTCATGAGAACTATATTTGTCTTCAAATTTAGAGATGTACAAATCCCAACAACCTAAAAAGTATACAACAGCTTATGTTCTTTGTGAGATTCTGTGTATTTGTCAGAGATTAAATAAACCCCAAACTGAATAATTATCCTGGTATGAGTAGTTTTTGCTGGTGCAAGCAGCAATTTAAACTGTCAAAACTAAGGTAATAACTGATCTTATATTCTTTTTGTAGGAAAAACAAACAATAAGGGAGTATGATCCACGCTACACATTTACAGAGGTTCAGATGGGATCTTTCTTGTCCTTCATCATAATGACTAACTCCAGACATCTTTGCTAATCAGATGGACACGGGCCCTGTGATCTAGCCTGTGTCAGAGAAATCAGCGTCACCTCTCTACAGATGTTCTTCCTGCTCCGACGAGTGATAATACTAATGACTAACACTCACTGAGTAGTTACTATGAGCCAGGAACAGTTCTAAGACTTTACATGCATTAATTCATTTCTTGGGCATTTTTAAGAGCAGAGGGCTACAGTGAGTTACACAACCTCACAAGAGCCACAGAACTGGGCCAACCTGGCATAGAAAAAGCTCATTGTATAATTGAAGTGGAAACTAACAAACAATAGCTGAAATTGTTAGATGGTTCAAGAGCCCTTGATTTATGGTCTTGTTTGAAATCCACTGTGACCAAGCCTTCACCAGGTGGCACTGCGGACAGACATATTTTATAATAATGTAAGTCAAGGTCACTGACCACTATGTGAGTGGTACTTGATTTCAAGGGTGACCTAAGGTTCCCAGGCTCCATCTTTAGAGATTCTGATCAAATCATTGAGGTGTAGGACCCAGGAACCTGCATTTTGAAAAGCTCCTCATGTGATCCTAATACGGGTGGTCCTACAATTCATGCACTAGAAAACCCTGGGTCATGGGTTATGGGTTTAATAGGTCTTGAGGGCCTGGTCTAGGGATCCTAAACATTGCTTCTGCTCCAGATCACAAGACCTCCCTGAAACTCAGCTTACTCCTCTGTGCAATGCAGGGGTTGGAGCAGATATTTAAAGTATTTTCCACCTTTCAGTTCAGTTCAGTCACTCAGTCATGTCCGACTCTTTGCGACCCCATGAACTGCAGCACACAAGGCCTCCCTGTCCATCACCAACTCCCAGAGGCTACCCAAACTCACGTCCATTGAGTCAGTGATGCCATCCAACCATCTCATACTCTGTTCGTCCCCTTCTCCTCCTGCCCTCAATCTTTCCCAGCATCAGGGTCTTTTCAAATGAGTCAGCTCTTCGCATCAGGTGGCCAAAGTACTGGAGTTTCAGCCTCAACATCAGTCCTTCCAATGAACACCCAGGACTGATCTCCTTTAGGATGGACTGGTTGGATCTCCTTGCAGTCCAGGGACGCTCAAGAGTCTTCTCCAACACCACAGTTAAAAAGCATCAATTCTTCGGCACTTAGCTTTCTTTATAGTCCAACTCTCACATCCATACATGACTACTGGAAAAGCCATAGCCTTGACTAGACGGACCTTTGTTGGCAAAGTAGTGTCTTTGCTTTTTAATAAGCTGTCCAGGTTGGTCATAACTTTCCTTCTCTAGCAAGCGTCTTTTAATTTCATGGCTGCAGTCACTATCTCCAGTGATTTTGGAGCCCCCCAAAATAAAGTCTGTCACTGTTTCCACTGTTTTCCCATCTATTTACCATGAAGTGATGGGACTGGATGCCATGATCTTCGTTTTCTGAATGTTGAGCTTTAAGCCAACTTTTTCACTTTCCTCTTTCACTTTCAGAGAAGGCAATGGCAACCCACTCCAGTATTCTTGCCTGGAAAATCCCATGGATGGAGGAGCCTGGTAGGCTTCAGTCCATGGGGTTGCGAAGAGGCAGACACGACTGAGCGACTTCACTTTTACTTTTCACTTTCATGCATTGGAGAAGGAAATGGCAACCCACTTCAGTGTTCTTGCCTGGAGAATCCCAGGGACAGCAGAGCCTGGTAGGCTGCTGTCTGTGGGGTCACACAGAGTCGGACACGACTGAGGCGACTTAGCAGCAGCAGCTTTCACTTTCATCAAGAGGCTCTTTAGTTTTTCTTCACTTCTGCCATAAGGGTGGTGTCATCTGCATATCTGAGGTTATTGATATTTCTCCCGGCAGTTTTGATTCCAGCTTGTGCTTCATCCAGCCCAGCGTTTCTCATGATATACTCTGCATACAAGTTAAATAAGCAAGGTGACAATATACAGCCTTGACGGACTCCTTTCCCTATTTGGAACCAGTCTGTTGTTCCATGTCTCATTCTAACTGTTGCTTCCTGACCTGCATACAGATTTCTCAAGAGGCAGGTCAGGTGATCTGATATTCCCATCTCTTTCAACCTTTAAGATCCAATAAAAATATGAAGCTTCTCTGGTGGCTCAGTCAAGTAAAGAATCCACCTGTGATGCAGGAGACTGCTTGCAATGTAGGAGACCCAAGTTCAATCCCTGGGTCAGGAAGATCCCCTGGAATAGGAAATGGCAACCCACTCAAATATTCTTGCCTGGAAAATCCCATGGGCAGAGGAGCCTGGTGGGCTATAGTCCATGGGTTCACACGAGTTGAACACAACTTAGCCACCACAACAAAGTACATGCAACCATAAGTTAGTTTGCAAGGACAAGTCATTTCCCCTCCTGGAATTACAATAATGTGAGAACAACAGCTAGAAAGAAAAAGAACCCAACCATCTACTCTCACCCCACTTCTCTTCAGTTCAGTTCAGTTGCTCAGTCGTGTCTCATTCTCTGCAACCCCATGGACTGCAGCACGCCAGTCTTCCCTGTCCATCACCAGTTCCTGGAGCTTGCTCAGACTCATGTCCATCGAGTCAGTGATGCTATCGAACCATTTCTCTTAGACAACTTATAATAGCTGAGGCACTCTGAGCAGCCCCGTACTATGGTATTTTGCTCAGTGGCTTGGGAACATCATTTCCCTCAGTCACACCACACAAGGAGGGAGGGAGGCACTCATTCTGCAGATGAAGACACAGAGACCCAATCACAAAGCCACAGCAGGGAGGAATGAGTCCAAGACTCCAGAAGGGATCAAATGCAAAGCCGAGATTTTCCTAACAGTAAGTGGCCTTCTCATTCAGTGGCTTAGGATGTGGGTCTTACTCTCAAGGTCTGCCTGGGAATGCTGGTGGCCAGGTCTTCATAGAGTCAGGATATTCACAAGTTTTGACAGTGTAAACTACAAATTGACACTTAACAAGAACATTGCCAACTACTGAACAACAAAGGCATTTGCCATCTGCCTCTACAGAGATTAACTCAGCCCTGGTGGCTCAGAGGGTAAAGCGCCTGCCTGAAACGCAGGAGATCCGGGTTCGATCCCTGGGTCAGGAAGATCCCCTGGAGAAGGAGGTGGCAGCTCACTCCAGTACTCTTGCCTGGAAAATCCCATGGACAGAGGAGCCTGGTAGGCTACAGTCCATGGGATTGCAAAGAGTCAGACACAACTGAGCAACGTGATTTTCACTTCACTTTCTACGGAGGTTAAACCCTATGCTACTGTAGCTGTTGACCTTCAACAACCCCTGAGGGAGTTCAGGGTGGAGTGAGGCGCTCTGTGCTCCAGGGAATCTGGTGGGACAGGTCTTTAGATAGTTGGATGTTTTTAGGTCTTTAGATAGTTGAATGTTTTAGTGCTGCACTCAAGATGCCAGCAAATTTGGAAAACTCAGCAGTGGCCACAGGACCGGAAAAGGTCAGTTTTTATTCCAATCCCAAAGAAAGGCAATGCCAAAGAATGCTCAAATTACCATACAATTGCACCCATCTCACACACTAGTAAAGTAATGCTCAAAATTCTCCAAGCCAGGCTTGAACAATATGTGAACTTACAGATGTTCAAGATGGATTTGGAAAAAGCAGAGGAACCAGAGATCAAATTGCCAACATCCGTTGGATCATTGAAAAAGCAAGAGAGTTCCAGAAAAACATCTATATCTGCTTTACTGACTATGCCAAAGCCTTTGGACTGTGTGGATCACAATGAGTTGTGGAAAATTCTTCAAGAGATGGGAATACCAGACCACCTGACCTGCCTCTTGAGAAATCTGTATGCAGGTCAGGAAGCAACAGTTAGAACCAGACATGGAACAACACACTGGTTCCAAACAAGGAAAGGAGAACGTCAAGGCTGTATATTGTCACCCTGTTTATTTAACTTAGATGTAGAGTACATCATGAGAAACACTGGGCTGGATAAAGCAGAAGCTGGAATCAAGATTGCCGGGAGAAATACAATAACCTCAGATATGCAGATGACACCACCCTTATGGCAGAAAGTGAAGAAGAACTAAAGAGCCTCTTGATGAAAGTGAAAGAGGAAAGTGAAAAAGTTGGCTTAAAGCTCAACATTCAGAAAACTAAGGTCATGGCATCCAGTCCCATCACTTCATGGCAAATAGATGGGGAAACAGTGGAAACAGCGACAGACTTTATTTTGGGGGGCTACAAAATCACTGGAGATAGTGACTGCAGCCATGAAATTAAAAGATGCTTGCTCCTTGGAAGAAAAGTTATGACCAATCTAGACAGCTTATTAAAAAGCAGAGACATTACTTTGCCAACAAAGTTCAGTCTAGTCAAAGCTATGGTTTTTCCAGTAGTCATGTATGGATGTGAGATTTGGACTATAAAAAAAGCGAGCACTGAAGAATTGATGCTTTTGAACTGTGGTGTTGGAGAAGACTCTTGAGCGTCCCTGGACTGCAAGGAGATCCAACCAGTCCATCCTAAAGGAAATCAGTCTTGAATACTCATTGGAAGGAGTTTCATGCTGAAGCTGAAACTCCAATACTTTGGCCACCTGTTGGAAAGAACTGACTCATTGGAAAAGACCCTGGTGCTGGGAAAGATTGAAGGTAGGAGGGGAAGGGGATGACAGAGGATGAGATGGTTGGATGGCATCACTGACTCACTGGACATGAGTTTGAGTAAACTCTGGGAGTTGGTGATAGATAGGGAGGCCTGGCATGCTGCCATCCATGGGGTCGCAAAGATTTTGACACAACTGAGTGACTGAACTGAACTGATGTTTTTAGGAACAGATTTTATGATCTCAGTCCTTGCATCTCCTCATATCTAGAGAAGCACTAAATCCTTCATGGTGACAGATTCTCATGACTAACAGAAACCTTTTGTAAAATGAGTGCTTCATGGCATTGAAGTCCCCCTTCACCAAAACCTTATATATTGACCTTCCCCCACTGCTGCTTGGGAGCAGTCTCTCAGAGCTATCTGAGATGCCGCCTCCTGGGCTGCAGTCCTCATTTTGCCCCCAATAAAACTTAACTCACAACTCTCAAGTTGTACATCTTTTTTTAGTTGACAATAGGTCTGGGTGTCTTACTTTTAGATAAATTCTTGCTTCTGATTCGACCAAGCCCTCATTTCTTGTCAAGTGACATGTGGTCATTAATTCTAATGCTTCCTTTAAAATGATAGAATAGGGATTTCCCTGGTACAGGAACCCGCCTGCGAATGCAGGGGACATGGGTTCGATCCTTGGTCCAGGAAGGTGGAGCAACTGAGCCCATGCTCCGCAGCTACTGAAGCCTGCAGACTCTAGAGTCCATGCTCTACAAGTGAAGTCACCACAATGAGATGCCCACACACCACGACGGGAGAGTAGCTCCTGCTCCCTGCAGCCAGAGGAAGCCCACCTGGAGCAACAGAAGCCCAGCATGGCCAAAAATTCATTAAGATATGGCCATGTAGATGCTTCATTTTTAAATAAAATACAGTGATAGAATAACTCCATGAATAAGAACTCAAATAATCATAATTCTCAACTAACTAAAAGGTGTTTGTTTTGTTTCATTTTCTGTTTCTCTTTCTGAGAAGATGACAGAATATAGAGAAATAAGCTTAGACACTTAATTTTTAAAAATAAAATTCCACGAGGGTTCCTGCATTAGCAGAGATTCAGATTAACTCTCCTTGTCCTGGAAATTTGTATCTACTGGGCTCCTGATCCCACTGCAGACAAGTTTAATGTTAGTTCCTCCTGAGCTCAAAAATTTAGCTCCATGAGGGTCTGAATCTGTCTACTTTATTCACTACTGGACTGCCAGCTCTTAGAACAGTGCCTAGCACAGACACTCAGTAAATAGTGCCTGAATGATTAAACAAGCTGGAGACTACCTCAGAAATTATTCCTGTGTATAGCATTAAAGCAACCACCAACCAGTTGGGACAAGCTTGAAAAAATTAAAACATCTGGCTATCCCTGTCTGGATCTCCATTTATATCTACAGCCTCTCCATGGTGTGACTTAAAGTTCAAAATGATGGTTGCAAGGATCGGCAAGACTCTTAGTCATTCTATCCAACAAGTATTTAATAGTGTAGTGTATTAATTAATTGTTGTAGAGTTCAGTTACAGTCACACAATACACAGCAGCGGCTCTCAAAGGGGACGGTGCCACCCCCTGGTGGACATTGTGGAAACGTCTGGGGTGTTTTCTCGGTTGTCACCAGGATTGGAGTGGACGGCCAGATGCAGCAGAATCCTGCAGTTTGTAGAAAAAGTCCCACACGACAAAGAGTCACCTAGAGTGGCATGGAACTTTCCACATTCCCGCTAGACATTCATGTAGGTGAAAAGTCTGTCAATACTGATCTGAGGTAAAACCAAATGCCATTTTACATATGAACACAAAATATCTTATCTTTGAGTGGCTTTTGCATTTTTTCACTCTTCACTGAATTTTCCAAAATGCATCTGCTGAGAAAATTGATGGACATGTGTATTTCTTTTATTTAGAACTTTATTAAATGTTCTTTGCCATTTTGGAAATCTGCATCACCATCACTAAAGTTGTGCATGGTATTTGAGTCGCCAATATAATAAAACCCAAATCAGCCTATGTTTTCAGAGGTCACATCCATGGTGACTATCCATATAAATGTCAGGAGTGTACTTCATTGTACCACTGATGTGGCCACGCCCAAGGATCTGAATGGAGAATTAAATACTTAACAAGAACTTACTCATCTTCAATTTCTCCTGTATAATACAGTTTGGGCATGATTTTTTTTTTTTTTAACATATGTAGGTAAGCTATATTATCTATTAATCTCATTTCAGAATAGTGAAGTATTTGCTAGGAAGGGGACACTGGGTCTGAAAGGACTGAACACTACTGTTCTCCTTGTTAAGAAAGTGGACAATTATGTTTCAGGAATATTTTTGAAGCTTGACTCACATATTCTTTTCCAGGCTCTTTGATACAGCGTGCCAGCATCGTTCTTGGGCCAAATGGGACATGTCTACTCAAGTAGAGTCACATTCTCATCTCAATCAGCTCATTTGGGAAAATAAGTAGGTGTTAACACATCCCTGCAAAGAGAAATCCACACAATTCCTGCACTGGAAACATCCAGCCTTCTCTGAGTTTCTAAGTTCACACACCATGCACAAGCAGAGGCGAACCGTGCTCTTCTTCCCTACTCTTCCCCACCCCCACTGCCCTGTGCTGCCCTCAGTGTGATGACCATCCTGGTCTGCTGCCCCGTAGCCTCAAAATAAAAGGTCTGAATAAATAAATGACCCTTGAAGGTATCTGTACCAGAGGTAACGCAGCAGAAAGGAGGCGAAGCAGGGAGGTGATACAGAAGGGAGGCTGCCTGTATTTATATCCAGATATGATGACTGCCACCAATTTATTGTAACCAGAAACATGGCTTTCCTGCATCAAATGTTGTTGGCACTTGAAACATTTTATGCAATTCTTACCTTGCCTCTTTGCAGAAAAGAGAAGGGTTCTTACCTGTGTCTCCTTCAGCTTCCCTCCTCCCTCCAGATGTCTCTCCTGCCAAGTCATCCCTACATCCACCCAGACTCTCCTTCCTTCCCTTCCCCAGAAAGAAAGGGGTTCCCCTCCTTTCCAAGAAACACTTTCAGCTGGTACTTTTGTTCCCTTTCTCTTCCATCTTCTGCAGGATCGTGAAGTACCTTCGTTTTTATAATTTAGCCTTTTGTTCTCCCAACCAAAATGTCTGCATCAACCCTGTCTGCTCACATCACATGAGGTACCACGTTCACCATGTTTGATGCTTCTGAACTGTGTTGGAGAAGATTCTTGAAATTCCCTTGGGCTGCAAGGAGATCAAACCAGTCAATCCTGAAGGAAATCTGTCCTGAATATCCATTGGAAGGACTGATGCTGAAGCTGAAGTTCCAATACTCTGACCACCTGATGCGAAGAACTGATTCATTGGAGAAGACCCTGATGCTGGGAAAGATTGAAAGCAGGAGGAGAAGGGGACGACAGAGGATAAGATGGCTGGATGGCATCACCGACTCAATGGACATGAGTTTGAGCAAGCTCTGAGAGTTGGTGATGGACAGGGAAGCCTGGCATGCTGCAGTCCATGGGGTCACAAAGAGTCGGACACAAGTGAGCAACTGAATGACAACAACCATGTCCACTGCTGTGTGCACGTGCACGTAAAGCCTTCACTTATTATTTCATTTGATTTTCCTATCACCCTCTAAGCTAATATTATTTTTGCCTTACAGTAAGGAATCCAGGACTCAGAACCTTTCCCAAGTGTCACAGCTAGTCAGCTAGTGAGTAGACAGGTCAGGGTTTCCCCCAGAAAACCCTCCACTCTCTGTTTCTCTGTCTCATTAATCCCTCGTGGTCTGACTTCTCTGCATCATCACCAGAAAGTTTCCTTTTTTAAAGCTAATAACCTCCTAATGCCCAAATCAATCTTGGCACATCTTATTTATAATAGAAAGTCTTAATTACTTTTTTCACACTATTTTGCTTTTAATTCACTATTTAACTCTACCAGTGGTTCTCAATCCTGGCTACATCTGGACCATCTACAGAGACTTTTTTAATTTCCACATTTATTTTGTAATAGGTAATATGTAACCACAGTCCACTAGGATACAGTGGAGAGTCTTCCTCCTGTCTCTCTCACACAGTCACCCAGGACCTGACCCCAGATGTAACCAACAGGACCAGTTTTCTATGTAACCATGAGCTTATAAAAGCTACAGACTGTTCTCCAGGAAATTCAGATTGGATGGGTCAGTATTTGGGAAAGCAAAGGTAAGTCTTATGCACTGGCAAGTTTGAAGAT
This sequence comes from Capricornis sumatraensis, assembly GCF_032405125.1. Lineage (NCBI taxonomy): Eukaryota > Metazoa > Chordata > Mammalia > Artiodactyla > Bovidae > Capricornis > Capricornis sumatraensis. Next base: position 194,132,313 of record NC_091069.1, on the reverse strand, counting down.
TCTAAAACTTCTGAACATTTTTGAGTCACTGGGATCACAAAGTTCATGTCTTCTGCCATTTGGAAAGTTGAACTTAACCATATCTCTCCCCAAGTCTAGGAACCCTTCAATGGCTCCCCAGCCAAACTTGCCATAGAACTGAATGAGTGATCTGTTGGGGGAGGAGGGGAGAAAAAAAAAGGTTCCATGCTTAATCCATTTGAAATATGCTCTGTGACTATGTTCAACATCAGGAAACGCAAAACCACCCAGAACATTGCCCTAATTAGCTTTGTGAAAACATAATAATGATTGTGAAGCCCTCAGCCCAGGGTCTGCCTAATAGCATGGGCTGAAAGAATGTTAATTCTTGTCCTTATTAACCTCTTAGCTTATATCCTATAACAGGAACTCCTTTCTGGGATGTGGCTCACTTGTACAGACTTAAATCATTTGTAGGGCTTTCCTCCAGTCTCAGTGGTAAAGAATCCACCTGTCAATACAGAAGACACAGGTTCAATCCCTGATCCAGGAAGATCCCATATGCCATGGAACAACTAAACCTGTGCACCCCAACTACTACGCCCAGGAGCTGCAACGACTGAGCTCACACGCCACAGCTACTGCAGCCCACATGCCTGGAGCCCGTGCTCTGCAACAAGAGGAGCCGCAACAATAAGAAGCCCGTTCACCACAAGTAGAGAGTGGCCCCTACTCACTGCAACTAGAGAAAAGCCTGCACAGCAACAAAGACCCAGCACAGTTGAAAATAAATAAATTTAAAAGGAAAAGATATCATTTGCAGCCATTTGCTTAATTCCTGTCTTTCTCATTGGCCTGTATGCCCCAAGCATGGGACAATATGTATTGTTCCCTTCTTTCCCTGCAGCTGTCACAAGATGGTGCACAGCACTTGAGAAAAACAGGTACCAACTGAACAGTGTTAATGCTGTCCTTCAAAATCAGTGTTCCTCAAATAAATCAGGAAACCCTTTTACCATGCAAGAACAATTATTATCACACAGAACAAGTATTCCCTCAAATATGTTTTGAAAAACGCTGGTCTACAGGTTAAAACTCAAGTGCCTTATGGGATCCAGAGATGGCTCTGGTCTGGTCTCATGCCACTTCCGGTCCATGCTTTCCTGTCTTTTGTTCTTGCTGTTCCTCCCTGTTCCCCATCCTTTATCTGACCTGTTTGTATTCATCCTCCAAGACTTCACGCTACCAAGGCCCTCACCAAAACAGACTGAAAGCATCTTCCCTCGTGTCTTGCATCACCCTTTTGACTATCAGCTCCTCAAAGACAAGGCCACATCATACTCATCCTTGTCCTCAAGTCCTAGCACAATGCTTGCAATGTACTATGCAACTTATAAATTGTTGGTGAATAAAGAACTGATTTTCTTTCACAATGAAAATTTTCACCTTGGGATGACATACATAAAATTACAAAATGAATTTGGTTTTGAGTTTAAATCTGTGATAACATAGTGGGCCAAGGGATGTACAAAATAAACTCATCAATGAGTTGAAAGTGGAAAGAAGGAGCCTGAGCTAACCCTCATGCTGTACGTCATTAATCTATCACGGGTAGGATGACATAGGCGCCCTCTCCAGTACAGATGCTTTTTTGATTAATGCTGCTGGATTCACAAGAGCTACTGACTATAACTCAGGTTAGATGAAAATAGAGTTGGTCAAGAACTGAGAATGTCACAACCAGGACACAACTCTGAATTTCTATCCTAGGCTAATGAATAGGAGCATGTGATTGGAGGATGGTCCAAAAAGACTTAATTTGACACAGTAATGATGAAACGAGCTCTTTTGCACATGACTGGCCAAAGTTTCAAAGGCTTCTTCAGTGACATGGTTTTGGGATAAACGGCCCTGTATTAGTTGATTTTATTATTGCATCACTAACCCTGACTTATCTCTTGCTTACCAGATTTGTACACCCAGTTTATTAACACACTCACCAACTTGTATAATCCCACACAGAATTCTTGCTGTCCAAGAGCTCACAGTCTAATTGGGAAGTAAGACAGGTCAGCGAACGAGTATATGACTCTGTGCAACCAGTGCATTATTAAAGGTTGGGAAGAGGTGTTCCAAGAGCAAGGGAGAAGGGGTACAGCTCTGGGGGTCAGGGAAAGGTAAGGTAATTGAGAGGGCGATTCCAAGCTGAATCTAGGGGTCTGCTTGACAGATCAGGTGGACGGTTCCAGAAAAGGGAGTTGGATGGCTCCAAATGGACACCCTCCAATTCAGCCTGCACAAAAATCCATTGCATTTTCTCCCCCTGGCATATACCAGGTATAATGGGGGCTCAGCAATCAAGAATCATTCATAAGGAGCTCAGTGAGCTCCTGCTATGTTGAAGGACCTGTCCCATGCCTTCCAATAAAACAGTGAGCTTAAGAGCGGAGGTCCCTGCCTTCCAGGAGCTTTCATTCTAATGAGGAAACAGATAAGGAGCAATGACCCAACTAAAAGAATTCCAAATCTATAGTGTGACAAGGAACAAGAAATGGTGTGAGAATCTATAAAGACACGGGAAGAGGTCAGGCAACACTGAACAGAAATGTGACATTTAAGCTCAATCTGAATGGCAAGGAAATGCTGACTGGGCGGGCAAAGGCTCAGGTGGGAAGAGTCTGATCAGCAAAGAAAACAAGAATAAACCCAATAACTATGGCAGGAGGAAGAGGTAAGCCCCCCAGGCAAGTAGATATTCAGGCAGAGGAATGCCCTGGACATTCAGGCTGTGGCTGATATTTAGGAGCCAGCTGACAGAGCATCACTGAGGGCTCTTTGTCCATGTGAGGTATGGCCTTAATCAACACACCAGCAAGTCAGACAGAAAGAGAAGGCCTAGCCACTGGGAAGGTCCTCAAGCAGTCTAGAGTGTTAAGGCTAAGGAGGGGAAACTGAGGCAGCTTATTATGTGCTAGAACTCAGGCCAACCATGCATAAGGATTCACTCTCAGGATCCCTAAGACTTTGGTCCAAATTGGCAGCAAAGGAGCCTGAGTCCTGGAGAACTCTGAGAAGGAATAAAGGCCAGACCCCTACACCACCGTAAAAGGTAGATCCAGCCAGACTACTGGATCCAAGGCCAATGGGAGCCCTACCAGACAGGGGAGGGCACAGGGGAAAGAGGAGTGGTCATTACTTGGGTGTTATCAGGAATGGCTCAAGGACTGAAGTGGGAAGGTTGGGGGTACCAGAGGAGCTGGGAATCACTGTGGCCTATGAGCTCTACAGAGATTACTGGCACAGCATGGACCCCACCCGTCACTGGAGCTGGATGCTGAGTCACCGCCTCTCCTCACCTCCACCCAACCTCAGTGAGCCACTGCAATCTGTTCCTGACAACTCATCAGAACTCTCTCTTGAATCTGTGCCCTGCTCCTATTCACACTGGAATTCTTCCACTCAGCCATCTTTCTCTACAAGGCAGAGTGAAAAATGCAAGGGCTGTAGGGTCAGCCCTGGTTACTAACAGTGTTGTGTGGGGCTACGGGATTCCAGTTGAGCTGTTTCAAATCCTAATAAGATTATGCTGTGGAAGTGCTGCACCAATATGCCAGCAAATTGGGAAAACTCAGCAGTGGCCACAGGACTGGAAAAGGTCAGTTTTCATTCCAATCCCAAAGAAAGGCAATGCCAAAGAATGCTCAAACTACTGCACAATTGCACTCATCTCACATGCTAGTAAAGTAATGCTCAAAATTCTCCAAGCCCGGCTTCAGCAATACGTGAACCGTGAACTTCCAGACGTTCAAGCTGGATTTAGAAAAGGCAGAGGAACCAGAGATCAAATTGCCAACATTCACTGGATCATCAAAAAGCAAGATAACTCCAGAAAAACATTTATTTCTGCTTTATTAACTATGCCAAAGCCGTTCACTATGTGGATCACAACGAACTGTGGAAAATTCGAGAGATGGGAATACCAGACCACCTGACCTGCTTCTTGAGAAACCTGTATGCAGGTCAGGAAGCAACAGTTAGAACTAGACATGGAACAATAGACTGGTTCCAAATAGGAAAAGGAGTATGTCAAGGCTGTATATTGTCACCCTGCTTATTTAACTTATATGCAGAGAACATCATGAGAAACCCTGGACTGGAAGAAGCACAAGCTGGAATCAAGAGTGCCGGGAGAAATATCAATAACCTCAGATATGCAGATGATATCACCCTTATAGCAGAAAGTGAAGAAGAACTAAAGAGCCTCTTGAAGAAAGTGAAAGAGGAGAGTGAAAAATTTAGCTTAAAGCTCAACATTCAGAAAACGAAGATCATGGCATCCGAGCCATCACTTCATGACAAATAGATACGAAAACAGTGGCTGACTTTATTTGGTGGGGGGCTCCAAAATCACTCCAGATGGTGACTGCAGCCATGAAATTAAAAGACGCTTGCTCCTTGGAAGAAAAGTAATGACCAATCTAGACAGCATGTTAAAAAGCAGAGATATTACTTTGCCAACAAAGGTCTGTCTAGTCAAGGCTATGGTTTTTCCAGTGGTCATGTATGGATGTGAGATTTGGACTATAAAGAAAGCTGAGTGCTGAAGAATTGATGCTTTTGAACTGTGGTGTTGGAGAAGACTCTTGAGAGTCCCTTGGACTGCAAGGAGATCCAACCAGTCCATCCTAAAGGAGATCAGTCCTGGGTGTTCATTGAAAGGACAGATGTTGAGGCTGAAACTCCAGTACTTTGGCCACCTGATGCGAAGAGCTGACTGATTGGAAAAGACTCCAATGCTGCGAGACTGAAGGCAAGAGGAGAAGGGGATGACAGAGGATGAGACGGTTGGATGGCATCACTGACCCAACAGACATGAGCAAACTCTGGGAGATAGTGAAAAACAGGAAAGCTTGGCGTGCTGCAGTCCATAAGGTTGCAAAGTCGGACACAACTGAGCGACTGAACAACAAATGGGGCTTTATAAGGACTGGAGGAAGAACCCTGTAAAAGCAAACATTCTATAAATCAAAGGATTTATAAACATGTTTCCTTAAGTTTCAATATCAGTTCAGTTCAGTTCAGTCACTCAGTCGTGTCTGACTCTTTGTGACCCCATGAACTGCAACATGCCAGGCATCCCTGTACATCACCAACTCCCAGAGTCCACCCAAACCCATGTCCATTGAGTCAGTGATGTCATCCAGCCGTATCATCCTCTGTCGTCCCCTTCTCCTCCTGCCCTCAATCTTTCCCAGCATCAGGGTCTTTTCAAATGAGTCAGTTCTTTGCATCAGGTGGTCAAAGTATTGGAGTTTTAGCTTCAGCATCAGTCCTTCCAATGAACACTCAGGACTGACCTCCTGGGTCAGTCCATAGGATGGACTGGTTGGATCTCCTTGCAGTCCAAGGGACCCTCAAGAGTCTTCTCCAACACCACAGTTCAAAAGCATCAATTCTTCAGCGCTTAGCTTTCTTCACAGTCCAACTCTCACATCCATACATGACCACTGGAAAAACCATAGCCTTGACTAGATGGACCTTTGTTGACAAAGTAATGTCTCTGCTTTTTAATATGCTATCTAGGCTGGTCATAACTTTCCTTCCAAGAAGTAAGCGTCTTTTAATTTCATGGCTGCAATCACTATCTGCAGTGATTTTTGAGCCCAGAAAAGTAAAAAAAAAAAAAAAAAACAAAACAGTCAGCCACTGTTTCCACTGTTTCCCCATCTATTTGCCATGAAGTGATGGGACTGGATGCCCTAATATTAGTTTTCTGAATGTTGAGCCATAAGGCAACTTTCTGACTCTTGTTTTTCATTTTCATCAAGAAGCTCTTTAGTTCTTCTTCACTTTCTGCCATAAAGGTGGTGTTATCTGCATATCTGAGGTTATTGATATTTCTCCCGGCAATCTTGATTCCAGCTTGTGCTTAAAGGGTCATAATGTCTGATCTTTGAGGAATGAATTGCAATGAAATTAATGCAGCTTAAAAGCATAACAGAATGAGATTTTATTATCAATATATAAATTTTGTTTCTTCATTCTAGAAGTCAAAAGTTATTGCTCCCTCCCCTAGCATCAGTATAGAGTTACATAAAAAACATCCAACCTTCAACAGTTAAACAGAAAGTACAAGCTTTTATTGACGTGTCATCACAGTTTTTAGTTAACTAGCCAACTCCTGCTCTCCCTCTCCAGTGCCCCGATTACCTTAGGGCACAGCCTCTCTTTGCTCTCAGTTCTTATCCTAACTGTCTCCAGAGGTGACCCAGGTGACTCAGGCCTGGCCAGTCAGAGCAGTCCATCTCCTTGGTCAGCTGTGTGACTCAGGCCTGGCCAAGCGACTGAACTTCAGCCAATCAGACGTGAAGCAACTTTTTCTGGAGTTAGTACCTGTCATTTCCACCACAAGGAAGCTTAGCTCCATGGTCCAGTTCACATGTACCATTTCCTTCGGTCACAAGGACTAGTGTAAAGATGAACTCATGGCCCAGGCAGAGCAAATGAGCACCTTCTCTGAGGGCAGTGTCAGAGCAATGGAAGAGAAAGCCTCTATTTTCACTCAGGGTTGCCAAGCTGGAGAGTATGTACCTAGAGCTACTGTCACCTGTCTTACCTATCAGACAAAGGGAACCTGCCTATAAACAGAGAAGAACAGGCAAAGAGATGGAGAGAGAAAAGTGCCCTGGATGATAATGTTTGAACCCTCCAGATCCAGCTGTGCCTGAAAATAATCCACTCCTGGCTGCACTTCCCTGTTATATCAGTCAATAAATTCACTTTTTTGCTCAAGGTGGATGGAGTTGAGTGTCTGTCATTTGTCTCTGAAAACAGAGTCAATTTCTAAGCGATTCAGTAAAAGGAAACAGTTTCACCAACATATTAAAGTATTCCTATTTTCTGATTTCCTGGACAGAAAACCTGACCCAAACATGGAAAGATAATAAAGAGAGCAGTATACATCAGTTCACCCATTTTAAATGCCTAAGGATCTATGAGGGAACAAATAGACTAGGAAATCAAATTTTCTCTTTGTGTCAATTATTAATCATAAATTGAAGCCAATAACAATCTACTCTACTGGCAGAGTTAAATGATAAGACATCTGTCATTTTGGCAGCAAGGAAACCGGCCTCTCATTTAAAAGGATGTGTTACACCAAAGCACATTATTTACTAGGCACTTGGCTTTGCAGCCACATGGGCAAAAGCGATGAGCAGCTCCATGGATCACCCCATCTGGTTCCTCCAAGCTGAAATTTCTAGGCCACATTTCCCTGCCAACTTAAGAAGAGAAAAGAAAGGAAGGAAGGAAGAAACCTGAAGAGGAAACCACACATCACAATCCTGGACTGACTCCTGAGCACCAAAAGCAAAGATTTGCTTCCCCTTTTCCAAACTAGGTTTTGTAGCATGGCCTGTCAAGTCTTACAAGCCCTTTATTAATAAGCTCAATCTATTTCCATTTGCTCCTCAGGAAGAGAATTATAGACACTTGATTTCACAAACCTTGTATGTGCCCTGCAAGGCTTCCACTGTCAGGGAGGTAAATAAGAGGGTAGAGGGAGGGGTCAAGTGTGAGACGGCAGCACAGACTCCCTGGGAAGTGGGAGAGAAAACCATATCCTCATGTAACAACACTTGATACCACATCTCTTTCCCCAGGAAATATTTTCTGCCCTCTGGGAAGCTGAGGATTTGTGGATTCTCTTGCCTCAATACAAATGCTGTTTTATGGGAAACATTTTTAAAATATATTAATGGATTTTCCTCTTTTGCATCTCCGTGTGAGTGACCTTCTCACTAGTCGGACAGACACACAACTCTCTGAGGTCCCTGGGCCTCAGAAGGGGATAGGATTTTCCTAGTAGGAATGTCAATAGAGGAGCCTCCATAGTCAGTCTCTGACACCCAAATATGTGATTTGGGGTTCTGCAACAAGAACACAATAGATTTTGAAAGGCAGGCTTTGTCAGAAAAAAAGGATTTTCCACATGCCTTTATGTTCCTTTCTAACAGTTGAGAAGCAGATCAGGTGAACTCAGGTCTGGGCAGCTCAGTTTCTCCAAAGCAATAAGGATGACATGTTTTCTTCTCCCCAGAACATGAGGCTGGCAGTGCACAAAGAAAGGACCCAGAGGAAGTGACCATCCTGGCCACCCCAGGTCTGACACACAATGAGTGCCCATAACTGTTTATCCACTGAACTTGAGAGGCTTTCCCTGTCTGATACCATTAGCATTCTGGGCTAAATTTCTCCTCACTGAAATACGAATTCAAGCAGTCAGAAAACTCCAAGACAGATAATCTACCCACAATCTCCCTCCCCAGATCCATATTCCAAATTAGAAAAATGGATTGAATTCATCCACACTTTGCTTACATATTGTGTATCTGTTTCAGGTTGATTTTGTTGCAGCTGTGACCCAAACTCAATGCTATTATATTCTGCAAATATAAACTCGGTTTCTTTTCCAGAGCCACATCTGTGACACTGAAAATGAAGCCAGAAGGTCACTCAGTTGTTCCTCAGCCTTCAAAGTATGTGCAGCATGGACCAAATGGACCTGCAGGCCCGGTTACCCCCACAGGTGAGACCCCAGAGGCATTGAGCAGCCTGGACATGCCCAGCTCCTCCTCCTGTGAGCACACCTCATTAGAAGCTTTGCTGGATGCACAAGAAACATCAATAACATCAATCTTTTAAAACCGAAGGACTTTCCTGGATGAAGGGAGCAGGAATCTCATACTAATAGGAAAACTGTCTAGATGGAAAGCTCCACATATCAGGAAAAAGGGTCAAATCAACTTAAAATAAATGGTAAGGCCAGTCTCATTCATTCAAAAAATGCTTGTTGAGCACCTAACCATGCACCAGATGCCAGGAGAAAAAAAAAAAATACACAGGGGCAGTGTATTAACCACCCACTCCACCCCATCCCCACGCGGAGCTGCTACAGAGGGGTTACTCAGGCTGGGCAGGGTACACCTCCAGGCGGTGCCGTTCACGCCAGCTACCGCATGGGCTTCCCAGGTGGCACAAGTGGTAAAGAACCTGCCAGCCAAAGCAGGCAACATAAGCGACCCAGGTTCAATCCCTGGGTGAGGAAGATCTCAAGAAGGAAATGGCAACCCGCTCCAGTATTCTTGCCTGGAGAATCCCATGGACAGAGGAGCCTGGCGGGCTACAGTCCATGGGGTCACACAGAGCTGGACATGACTGAAGTGACTTAGCACACACAGACACACACACACCATGTAGACGGGGCCCCTGCGAGCTTAGCACTCTGCCAGAGGCCTTCATATCCCCAGTGGTGACAGAGCTACCAAGGAATGACGGGTGACAGGTGTAGGAATAAAGGTGAGGGTGAGGAGTCATGGGAACTTGGTCAAGAAATGAGGTGGCTCCATCCATCCTGCTTGATACCCCAGCTTCCCCCAGGTTAAGGCAGCAGCAGGCCCAGGGTGCGACCGCCTCTGGCATTCCTGCATCCCGCATTCCCATGTATCTGGAAGCACTTTGGGAAAACAATTAATGTGAGATCAAAGGAAGACTTCTTAGCCTCCAGGTCTGCTCCCAAAGCACAGATCCCGGACTGTCAAGGTGTGGGGCAGACCTGAGATGCCCCACAGCCCATGGTACAGGGGACTCAAGCATCCCCAGGGGCTGATTATCCCTTTTGCCTTTTCTTCCCAGGAAAATGGAGCTGATTGGCTGGTGGAAAAAGTAAAACCGACAGGTGGTTACATTTTTTTAAATCCCTTTGGTGATTTCTCTCCATTTTCTAGAGAGGAAACAGTGCCAGGTTCATCAGAGTCTTTTAAGATATCTACTTCTGTGACTTCCCAGGTGGTCCAGTGGTTAAGACTCCACACTTCCATTGCAGGAGGCACAGGTTTGATACCTGGTGAGGAAACTAAGATCCGACATGCCAGTTAGGTCAAAACAAAACAAAACACTATTTCTGCCGAGGGGACTGAGGACAACAAATGAATTCTGCTACCTTGGTTGACTCTCGCAGACAAGCAGAAGAAACCCACTTGTACCACCCATGGGGACAATGTAACTGAAATTTCTACCCTCTGAGCTAAGACCATATTGAGAATTACAAGTCACAGATGAGAACATTTTCTTCCCTGACTTATAATTCTTCGCTTTAAGCATCAAAGTAAACCAAATACACACATAACCCTAACAGAAATAAGGCAAGAGACGAAGAGCTGCTACACAAAAGACCAGTCTTCTGTGTTTATACAATAGTACAGTTCATTCAGTCCCTCAGTCGTGTCCGACCTTTTGCAACCCCATGGAGCATGCCAGGCTTCTGTGTCCATCATCAGCTCCAGGAGATTGCTCAAACTCATATTCATCGAGTCGGTGATGCCGTCCAATCATCTCACCCTCTGTCGTCCACTTCTCCTCCTACCTTCAATTTTTCCCAGCATCAGGGTCTTTTCCAGTGAGTCAGTTCTTTGTATCAGGTAGCCAAAGTACTGGAGTTTCAGCTTCAACATCAGTCCTTCCAATGAACACTCAGGACTGATCTCCTTTAGGATGGACTGGTTGGATCTCCTTGCAGTCCAAGGGACTCTCAAGAGTCTTCTCCAACACCACAGTTCAAAAGCATCAATTCATCAGCACTCAGCTTTCTTTATAATCCAACTCTCACATCCATATGTGACTACAGGAAAAACCATAGCTTTGACTAGATGGACCTTTGTTGGCAGAATAATGTCTCTGCTTTTTAATATGCTGTCTAGGTTGGTCATAGCTTTTCTTCCAAGGATTAATCATCTTTTAATTTCATGGCTGCAGTCACCATCTGCAGTGATTTTGGAGCCCAAGAAAATAAACTTTGTCATTGTTTCCATTGTTTCCCTATCTATTTGCCATGAAGTGATGGGACCTGATGCCATGATCTTAGTTTTTTGAATGTTGAGTTTTAAGCCAGTTTTCTCCTTTCATCAACTTTCTGCCATAAGGGTGGTGTCATCTGCATATCTGCAGTTATTGATATTTCTCCCGGCAATCTTGATTCCAGCTTGTGCTTCATCCAGTCCAGGATTTCACATGATGTATTCTGCATATAAGTTAAATAAGCAGGGTGACAATACTTGACCTACTCCTTTCCCAATTAGGAACCAGTCTGTTGTTCCATGTCTGGTTCTAACTGTTGCATCTTGACCTGCACAGATTTCTCAGGAGGCAGGTAAGGTGGTCTGGTATTCCCATCTCTTGAAGAATTTTCCACAATTTGTTGTGATCCACACAGTCAACGGCTTTGGTGTAATCAATAAAGCAGATGTAGATGCTTTTCTGGGATTCTCTTGCTTTTTCAATGATCTAACAGATGTTAACAATTTGATCTCTGGCTTGTCTGCCTTTTCTAAATCCAGCTTGAACATCTGGAATTTCACGGTTAACATACTGTTGAAGCCTAGCCTGAAGAATTTTGAGCATTATTTTGCTCGCGTGTGAGATGAGTACGATTGTGCAGCAGTTTGAGCATTCTTTGGCATTGCCTTTCTTAGGGATTGGAATGAAAACTGACCTTTTCCAGTCCTGTGGCCACTGCTGAGTTTTCCAAATTTGCTGGCATACCGAGTACAGCACTTTCACAGCATCATCTTTTAGAATTTGAAATAGCTCAACTGGAATTCCATCACCTCCACTAGCTTTGTTTGTAGTGATGCTTCCTCGGGCCCACTTGACATCACACTCTAGGATGTTTGGCTCTAGCTGAGTGATCACACCATCGTAGTTATCTGGGTCATAAAGATCTTTTTTGTACAGTTCTTCTGTGTATTCTTGCCACCTCTTCTTAATATCTTCTGTTAGGCTCATACAATTTCTGCCTTTTATTGTGCACATCTTTGCATGAAATGTTCCCTTGGTATCTCTAATTTTCTTGAAGAGATCTCTAGTCTTTCCCATTCTATTGTTTTCCTCTATTTCTTTGCATTGATCACTGAGGAAGGCTTTCTTAATCTCCTTGCTATTCTTGGAACTCTGCATTCAAATGGGCATATCTTTCCTTTTCTTCTTTGCCTTTAGCTTATATAATAGTAATAATTGTTAAATAATAATAATTGAGGGACTTCCCCAGTGGTCCAGTGTCTAAGACTCCATGCTCCCAATGCAGGGGGCCTGGATTTGATCCCTGGCCAAGGAACTAGATTCCACATGCTAATACTAAACAGTCTGCAAGCCGCATCCAAAGATCTTACATGCCACAGTGCAGATCGAAGATGCCAAGCACCGCAGCTAAGACTGGAAGCAGCCAAATAAATACATTAATTAAAAAAAGAGAGAAAGAAAGCTAGAAGTGTGAATAAAGATTAAAAACTAAGACAAAAAACAATATGACCTTTTCAAAGACCATTTAATATTTTCATGCCAAAAATCTTTAACCATACCTCCATTCTTCAATAGGAAGAATACGGTAAATTTCTGTTAATATTACTTTATGTGTAGAAAAATGAGATCCTAAGAAGTTGGACAGTTTACCTATGATTACATAAGGATTCTGAAGCAGACTTCAGGTTGGAACACTTAGTGTTCCTGCTCTGGGTATATCTCTCTAAGTCATAGCACTTCTCTTAAATTACTTGCATTTTCCAAACAAGGGATGAAGTCTGAATTTAAGCCCAGTAATTGAGATTTTTATCATCCAAACAAAAATCAAGGTAAAACTAATAAATGTAATCCAAGATACCACACATGTTGACAATAAGATAATATGCAAATAATACCAAGGACGACAGACACAGTGCTGTCTATAGGGACTAATTTTTCACGCTGATTTGTGAGGAGTCCTTAGCAATATGACACTCATCAGGAACAATGCTGGAAAGGTCTAGGTAGTCCTGAGATTGATTTCTGTTTTATCACAGGTCTTAGATCTTATTTTTTAACTGATTACAGCCATGGACTCCTAAGCCTTGAATTATGCACATAATGACCCAGAGAGAATCATCTTCCCCCAGAAAGTAGATATGCTGAGAGAAAGATGGAGTTTTCCTGCTGAATCAGGGAACTCAGTGAACCTTGGAGAAAACAAGGGAATAAATAACAGGGGGGAAGAGGTGCCCCGTAAAAATGCCCTGAAAAAAATAAAACCAGAAAAAGAATGCAACTTTTTCCTCTTCCAGGTTTTGGTTTTGTGATTGAGTTGTTTTTCTGCAGAAATGTGACAAATAAAAATCCACCTATTGCAAGCATCCAATATTCATTCACTCATGTATTCATTTGGCTCTCCTGCTACAGGTTAGGCCTTCCAATATCCAAAGATAGCAATCTCGAACTTCCCTGGTGGTCTGGTGGTTAAAACACGGTGTCCCACATAGATCTGGGGCAGAGTTTCCTAGAAAAAGTGGTACAGATAAACCTATTTGCAGGGCAGGAATAGAGACACAGACGTAGGGAACGGACGTGCGGACGTGGTGGGGGGTGGGATGAACAGGGAGATTGGTATTAACGTATGTGCACCACCATGCGTAAATCAGATAGCTAGTGGGAACCTACTGGATAGCGCAGGGAGCTCAGCTCAGTTCTCTGTGGCAACATAGATGAATGGGATGGGGTTTGGGAGGGATGGTGGAGAGGAAGGGGATACACATATTCATATAGCTATTCACTTCATTGTGCTAACAATGAAGAAACTTTGTTAGTTAGCAAACACTGTAAAACAATTATACCCCAATTAAAAAAAAAAACCCTCTGTGCTCCCAATGCAGGGGGCATGGGTTTGATCCCTGTTTGGAGAACTTAAGATCCTGCATGCTGTGGGGTGTGGCCAAAAACAAACAACAACAACAACAAAAACAAAGATAGCAGTCTTGTCAACTCTCCAAAGACTTCTCCAACTTAGTCATCCTTAGTGTCCTCAACTCTTCATTACAGGGTTCATTCATGCAACACGACCAAGTCCTATCCCAGGTGACATGCACTGAGAGCACCAAGACAAACGGGCTGCTGTTCCACCTATGCACCTCCTGCCTCAGAGCTTATTTTCAACAGGCAAAAAATGCTGCAATGAATGTGTCTCTTTGCAATGAATTAAATTTTAATTCCAGGTAAACTGTTAAAACAATATTTATCCTTGCATACTTATTTGACAAGCTTCTCCGTACAGAGCCTAGGCATTTCTAAGTCAGAGAATCCTTAAGAATAGTTTTATAGTTATAAAACACAAGCAATCAACTTTAAAGTAAGGTCTTAGTTTCTGAGGGCAAAATCTGTTTTTCTCCTTCTTATTTCTGAGGGATTCTCTGACTAAGAAGTACCTGATACAGGCAAGCTCTGGAACCCTCTTTCAAATATTGTCTGAATACAAAATAACTTCAGAAAAAATAGAAACCACGTAGGAAAAAAGACACAAAATCTCACTGTCAAAATGTATTATTCATGTACATCAGAGACTCAAATAAACCATCACTCATTCATTCAACAAACATTTATTGAGCCTCTGCTCCTATTGGGCACTCTGGGGACTGAGTAAGACAAGGCAGCTATCCTGAAAGGGCTTACGACTGAGTACAGAACATCTGCATACACTTCCCTACTTAGCTCTCAACCACTGAAACTTAACCAAGTGCCAAACAAGCACACATTCTAGCCTATAGGGTGTTTTCCCTGTGGTTAATTTATCAATCTTTCTAACTCTGTTTCCACATCTGCAATATTCCCGAAACGATTGGTATAAGGATAAAAGGAGATAGTAAACATTTCTCTCTCCCCAGATGTGTTCTTGTTGGGCCAACCTGACCTTGATGGTCATATTCTAAAACCACACTATCCAACATACAAACACCCCACAAACAGCTTAAGCAAAACAGAAAATACAAGCGTTCTCTCAACTCTTCCCTCTGCCAAAAGTAATTATGCCTATATTACTCACATATTTTGTAGTAATTAAGAACAGAGGGTAAAAGCAACCAAATGGAGGCAGCCTGGAAAATAAAAAGGTAGAGGCAAGGTTTTCCCCATATATTCTATCATAATTGACTGCTTAGAAGATTGAGCAAAAATATTATGGGAATTGAGAGGGATCTCCAGTATTCTTGCCTGGAGAGCCCCAGGGACGGGGGAGCCTGGTGGGCTGCTGTCTATGGGGTCGCACAGAGTCGGACACGACTGAAGCGACTTAGCAGCAGCAGCAGCAGAGATGGAGGAGGAGGTGTCTCACTTGGACTTTCAAAGGTTAGACTGGCAAGCAAAGGGAGCAGACAGAAAATTACAGGGAGAAACGAAATGTAAGGCCTGTTTGAAGAAACCCTGAGAAACCCAGTTTCACTGTGACCTACCACAGAGGTGGAAAATAAAAGGAAATAAAACTTAAGCTTGAACAGAGTAGAAGCCCCAGTGGTAGATAGTGAAAACCAGCTGAGGGCACTCAAAATAACTCAGAAGCTCATGTTTTAAAAGCTTACAATCCTGTGACTTTCAGTACATGTACAAAGTTGGGCATTTAGCACTGCAATTAATTGTAGAATATTTTCATTACTGTAAACAGAAACCCACACCCCTAAGCATAACCTCCTCAATACCCCTTCCCTTTCCAGCCCTCAGTTCAGTTCAGTTCAGTCGCTCAGTAGTGTCCATCTCTTTGTGACCCCATGAATCGTAGCACGCCAGGCCTCCCTGTCCATCACCAACTCCTGGAGTTCACTCAGATTCACGTCCATTGAGTCGGTGATGCCATCCAGCCATCTCATCCTCTGTCATCCCCTTCTTCTCCTGCCCCCAATTTCTCCCAGCATCAGGGTCTTTTCCAATAAATCAACTCATCGCATGAGGTGGCCAAAGTATTGGAGTTTCAGTCTCAGCATCAGTCCTTCCAATGAACAGCCAGGACTGGTCTCCTTTAGGATAGACTGGTTGGATCTCCTTGCAGTCCAAGGGACTCTCAAGAGTCTTCTCTGCCACCACAGTTCAAAAGCATCAATTCTTCCGCACTCAGCTTTCTTCACAGTCCAACTCTCACATCCATACGTGACCACTGAAAAACCAAAGCCTTGACTAGATGGATCTTTGTTGGCAAAGTAATATCTCTGCTTTTTAATATGCTATCTAGGTTGGTCATAACTTTCCTTCTATGGAGTAAGTGTCTTTTAATTTCATGGCTGCAATCACCATCTGCAGTGATTTTGGAGCCCAAAAAAATAAAGCCTGACACTGTTTCCATTGTTTCCCCATCTATTTCCCATGAAGTGATGGGACCAGATGCCACGATCTTCGTTTTCTGAATGTTGAGCTTTAAGCCAACTTTTTCGCTCTCCTTTTTCACTTTCATCAAGAGGCTTTTTAGTTCCTCTTCACTTTCTGCCATACGGGTGGTGTCATCTGCATACCTGAGGTTATTGATATTTCTCCCGGCAATCTTGATTCCAGCTTGTGCTTCTTCCAGCCCAGCGTTTCTCATGATATACTCTGCATAGAAGTTAAATAAGCAGGGTGACAATATTCAGCCTTGACATACTCCTTTTCCTACTTGGAACCAGTCTGTTGTTCCATGTCCAGTTCTAACTGTTGCTTCCTGACCTGCATATAGGTTTCTCAAGAGGCAGGTTAAGTGGTCTGGTATTCCCATCTCTCTCAGAATTTTCCACAGTTTATTGTGATCCACACAGTCAAAGGCTTTGGCATAATCAATAAAGCAGAAATAGATGTTTTTCTGGAACTCTCTTGCTTTTTGCATGATCCAAAAGATGTTGGCAATTTGATCTCTGGTTCTTCTGCCTTTTCTAAAACAAGCTTGAACATCTGGAAGTTCACAGTTCATGTATTGCTGAAGCCGGGCTTGGAGAATTTTGAGCATTACTTTACTAGCATGTGAGATGAGTGCAATTGTGAGGTAGTTTGAGCATTCTTTGGCATTGCCTTTCTTTGGGATTGGAATGAAAACTGACCTTTTCCAGTCCTGTGGCCACTGCTGAGTTTTCCAAATTTGCTGGCATATTGAGTGCAGCACTTTCACAGCATCATCTATCAGGATTTGAAACAGCTCAAGTGGAATTCCATCACCTCCACTAGCTTTGTTCGTAGTGATGCTTTCTAAGGCCCACTTGACTTCACATTCCAGGATCTCTGGCTCTAGGTGAGTGATCACATCATCGTGATTATCTGGGTCGTGAAGATCTTTTTTGTACAGTTCTTCTGTGTATTCTTGCCACCTCTTCTTAATATCTTCTGCTTCTGTTAGCTCCATATCATTTCTGTCCTTTATCGAGCCCATCTTTGCATGAAATGTTCCCTTGGTATCTTCCAGCCCTAGACAACCACTAATCTACTCTCTAACTATAGATTTGCCTATTTTGGACATTTCATATACTGTAAATGGAATCATACAGTATATGGTCATTTGGAACTGGTTTCTTTCAAATAGCATGTTTTTGAAATTCATTCATATGGCAGCATGTACCAGTACACTCTCTTTTAATATTTATTTATTGAACCGGCTGTGCCAAATCTTTGTTACAGCACGCAGATCTTTGGTTGTGGCATGTGAACTCTTAGTTGCAGCATATGGGATCTAGTTCCCTGACGAAGGATCGAACCCAGGTCCGCTGAATTGGGATCGTAGAGTCTTAGCCACTGGACCAAAAGGGAAGTCCCTATCCTTTCTTTTTATTGATGAATAACACTTCCTTACGCAGATATACTGCGTTTCATTTATCCATTCATCAGTTGATGGACACTTGGGCTGTTTCCATATTTTTGGCTATTATGAATAATGTTACTCTGAACACTGGTATGCAAGTGTTTGTGTGGGCACAGGTTTCCAACTTTCTCCCATCTAGAAGTGGAATTGCTGGGTCATATGACTCCTGTTTCTTTTTGAGAAACTGCCAAAACATTTTCCAAAGATATCTCACTATTTTACATTCCCACCACAATGTATGAGGGTTCCAACTTCTCCATATCCTCACCAACACTTGACATTATCTTTTTTATTATTATTATAACCATCCTACTAAGTATAAACTGATATTTCATCACAGTTTTGATTTGCATTTTCCTGACGACTAATGACATTGAGGATCTTCTCGTGTGCTCACTGAGTAGGGTGTATGTCCTTGGAGAAATACCTCTTCCTTTGCCTGTTTTAAACTGAGCTATTTGTCCTTTTATTATTAAGTTGTTCAGTTCAGTTCAGTCGCTCAGTCATGTCTGACTCTTTGCGACCCCATGAATCGCAGCAAGCCAGGCCTCCCTGTCCATCACCATCTCCCGGAGTTCACTCAGACTCACGTCCATCGAGTCCGTGATGCCATCCAGCCATCTCATCCTCTGTCGTCCCCTTCTCCCCCTGCCCCCAATCCCTCCCATCATCAGAGTCTTTTCCAATGAGTCAGCTCTTCGCATGAGGTGGCCAAAGTACTGGAGTTTCAGCTTTAGCATCATTCCTTCCAAAGAACACCCAGGGCTGATCTTTAGGATGGACTGGTTGGATCTCCTTGCAGTCCAAGGGACTCTCAAGAGTCTTCTCCAACACCACAGTTCAAAAGCATCAATTCTTCGGCGCTCAGCCTTCTTCACAGTCCAACTCTCACTTCCATACATGACCACAGGAAAAACCATAGCCTTGACTAGACGGACCTTAGTCAGCAAAGTAATGTCTCTAACTCTTTTTCTATTTTAGATACAAGTCCCTTATCATGAGTATATTTGCAAAAATTTTCTTCCAGTCTGTGGTAAACAGGATGTTTTTGAGGCACAAAAGTTTTTAACTTTAATGATGCCCAATTTATTTATTTTTGCTTTTATTTCTTGTACTTATATCTAAGAAACCACTATCTAATCCAAAGTCACAAAGTTTACACCAATGTTTTCTTCTAAGGACTTTACAGCATTAGCCTTTTTGAGTTAATTTTTATATTAACACATGGTGTGAAGAGGCAGGTCATTTTTTAAATCTTTAATCTTCTAAATTCATCAAGATGGGTTTTAGACAGAGTAACCTGTCAGGAATAAGTAGACTGGATTAGTTTGGTAGGAGACTAAATGTGTAGAGGTCTAAATACATGGTAATAAAAGCAGTATAAATTAAAGTCCTGGAAGTAGGGACCTAAGCATAAATTTTATTTTTTTAAAGCTCACAGATTATTCTAATGTGCAGTCAGCTCTTAGAAGAAGAGATAGGAGATATATTGGAGAATAATGAATGATAGACAGATGCAAGAGGGTCCTTCTAAGTGGCTGTGTCTAAGCAAGGTTAGTGCTGGGGTCACTCTGGTCTGGACTGACTGCACCCCAGGGAAAGAAGAGGTGAAGCAGAGACACCTAGGGGAAGACTGGAAATACCCATCAGTGAGTGAGCACATGCTTCTGAAATTTGACA
Organism: Capricornis sumatraensis; assembly: GCF_032405125.1. Taxonomy (NCBI): domain Eukaryota; kingdom Metazoa; phylum Chordata; class Mammalia; order Artiodactyla; family Bovidae; genus Capricornis; species Capricornis sumatraensis. The sequence continues at coordinate 194,113,010 of NC_091069.1, read as the reverse complement.
AAAAGTACCTTTGAATTTAGTAAGTTTGTGTCCCTGCTTCAAATCACCTATAAAATGGGAATTCCCTGGCAGTTCAGCAGTTAGAACTCCACACTTTTACTGCTGAGGCCCTGGGTTCAATCCCTGGTTGAGGAACTAAAATCCCACAAGCCATGCAGCTCAACCAAAAAAAAAAAAAAAAAATTACATGTAAGGCACAATTTTGCCTTTTGTAGTAGGTGAGACGTGCTCATGCTTTGGACATTATCCTTATTTCATTAACGTGCAGGTGACTACCTCCACACATTTCCATCAGTTATATCTCTCACTACACTATCTGGTTTTCAACCTGGAGGAACCAGTCATGGAAATTCACCTAATGAAATGATGAAGTCTAATTTGGAAGTTCAGCCACAAAGGAAAGAATTGTCTTTTGGGAAATGCTTTCTCCATTCAGAAGCAGGAGACTAATTATAAGAAAACACCTCAGCAGACTGAACTGAGGCATTAACATACTGGGTTACTGAGCATTTCCACCCTGAGGAAACTCAAAGAAGTTTCAAGTGACCTTTGTGAACTTGGTTAACCAAACTCTGCATTGACTTTAATCCTTTGAAGTCTAATTTAAAGGTTGCTTAGAATACATTGTAGACTGAGTGATACTCAACCCTGGTCTCTCATTTAAAACAACTTGAGTCGTACATATTTACTTTATTTTAAATGCTCATTCCCTAGCCTTTATCTGAGAGTGCTTTGATGAAACATATTTGGGGTAGGTCACCAGTGTTTGTATTTTTAGAAAATGGGACAAGTGATTCCTACGCCAACCAGGATTTAGAATCAGGATTTGGAATGAAGAAATCTACTTCTAACCAGGTTTGCCATAACTAGCTATTATACTTTGCATGTATGCGAGCTCAGTCATGTCCGACTCTTTGCGAACCCATGAACTGTAACCCACCAGGCTCCTCTGTCCATGGGATTTCCCAGCCAAGAATACTGGAGTGGGTTGTCATTTCCTTCTCTAGGGGATCTTCCCGACCTAGGGATAGAACTCACATCTCCTGCATTGGCAGGCAGATTCTTTACCACTGAACTGCCAGGGAAGCCCAACTAACTACTTTAATCTTGAGCAATTCCCTGAACTCTATCTGAGCCTCGGTTCCTTGGTAAGAAAAGAGGGATAGTAATAATCATAAATATCTCCCAATATCTTCGTGTGAGAGAAAAAACTGACGTTCCATATTTCACAAAAGTGCTCCAAAATATGTCCTGTTATTATCAAATCCAATGGTCACCTATTTTCCTCAACAGCTTTCCAGCATAAGACTTATTTGGCCTCCCCCTTTCTGAAACACTGCCTTCTCTGGCTTCTCTAATGTGGCAGTCCCCTGGCCTCTTACCCCAGGGACTGCTCCTCTTCCATGTAGCTTCCTTGTCCCCCTGCACTGTTGGGGCTCTAAAGGTTGGACCACCCAGGCCTCAGTCATGGTTCCCCTGATCTTCTCTACATACACTTTCTCCCTTGGCAATCCCATCCAGTTTCGGGAGATCTGGGATTTAACATAAGCATCCCAAAATTTATATCTCCAGCCCTCACGTTTACTAGCTACCTAAATGCCTACTTGACCTCTCCTACTTAGACCTCACTTGGAGGTCTAAACTATCTCACACTGAACACATCGGAGAGAAAATTCCTGATTTTCCCTCCCCAAACTGCTGCTCCCACTAACCCTTTCCCTTTCAGTGTGCGGTATGTGTGTGTGATTTACTACAAGGAATTAGCTTATTTGACTATGAAGGCTGTCTAAGCAAATCCGAAATCTGTTGGACAAGCAGACAGGAAGGGAAGGTTGGGCGGGCTCACAGTGTGAACTTCACAGCCCTAACTGTTCTCTCTCTCTTTTTCAAACCATCTGACAACAGGCCAACAATCAAGTCAGTCCATGAATATTCCATGCTCGCTACCATCCCTCACACAACCTCCTCAAATAATATACTCAAAGAGATTTCTGAGTCTGTCTCCCTCACTTTCTTTTGGGCCACAGACTTTACTTAGGTAGCTTGCTCAACGAATGCAGCTGTCCCCAGAAAGAGATTTCCTTTTTCACATATGATTTGAGTTGCATGGATATAGAGGACCACACTAGACCAAAATTTTTCCCACTTCAGTTAATTTGCCTTTCTGAATCATTCACATGATAACTAAGTTCACTTGGTCCCTAATTACATAAAATATTGTTTTAAAGATTAAACCTTTTTTTATTTATAATCCATGAGTTGTGGGATTTTTTACTTTGTAAGATTCTTATCTTAAAATACTTTCTTGGGTTTAAAAAAGAAACATCAAATACATTTTTCTCTCTTGAATCACAAGATACAGAATGCTTAACAATATCTCTAGGGAAAAGACTTCTTGTTGAGATGTAAGTGACATATAATACATATTAGTTTCAGGAGTACAACATAATAGGACTTCCCTGGTGGCTCAGTGGTAAAGAATCAGCCTTGCAGTGCAAATGATGCAGGTTCAATTCCTAGTCCAGGAAGACAACATCCAGCTGCTTCTAGGACTCAATACAGCCAAATAAATGAATAAATAGATATTTTTTAAAAGATAGGTTAAACATGAAAATGTAAGACATAAAACTCCTAGAAGAAAACACAGGCAAAACATTCTTTGACATAAATCTTAGTAATCTCTTCTTAGATGAGCCTCCCAAGGCAAAAGAAATAGAAGTAAAAAACAAACAAATTAAATATAATCAAACTTAAAAGTTTTCACACAGTAAAAGAAACCATCAACAAAACAAAAAAATAACTTATTTATGGAATGGGAGAAAATATTTGCAAATGTGACTGCTGCTGCTGCTGCTAAGTTGCTTCAGTACAAGGGCTTAATTAAACAAAATACATCAAAAGCTCATACAACTCAATAACAAAAAAACCACCCAGTCAAAAAATGGGCAAAAGACCTAAACAGACATTTCACCAAAGATGACATACAGATAGCCAAGAGGCACATAAAAAGATGCTCAGCACTACTAATTATTAGAAAAATACAAATCAAAACCACAATGAAGTATCTATCACCTCACACTGATCAGAATGGCCATTATCAAAAAGTTTATGAATAATAAATGCTAGAGAGTGTGTGGCAAAACGGAACCCTTGTACATTGTTGGTAGAAATGTAACTTGATACAGTTACTATGGAAAGGAGTAGAGAGTTTCCTCAAAAAAACAAAACAGAACTACCACACAATACAGCAATTCCATTCTTGGTTATATATCCAAAGAAAATGAAAACATGAATTCCAAAACATACCCACACCCCAATAGTTCACAACAGCATTATTTAAAATTGCCAAGATATGGACCTAAGTGTCCACCAACAGATAAAATGAAGACGTGGTATATGAATACACACACACACACACACACACACACACACAATAGAATACTATTCAGCCAGAAACAAAGAGTGAAATTTTGCCATTCACAACAACATGGATGGACCTAGAGGGTATTATGCTTAATGAAATAAGTCAGACAGAGAAAGACAAATACTATATGATATCACACATAGGGAATCTAGAAAATAAAACAAATGAATGAATATAACAAAACAGACTTCTAGAACAGACTTCTGGAGAACAAACTAGTGGTTATCAATGGAAAAAGAGGGAAAGGGGGACGTAATATTGGGGTAGGGGATTAAGAGGTACAAACTACCATGTACAAGACAAGTAAACTACAAGCATATACTATAATAAATTTAAATGTAGTACAGTATAATCTTAAAAAGTAAAATAAAATTTCACAAGCTAAAAATATTGCATAGAACTATACACAGACACAAACATGCACAAAAGAATGGAAATAAAACTGGTGAAACCTGAATAAGTCTGTGGATTGCAACTTTTTATATTATACTATAATTATCTAAGATGGCACCATGGGGAAAACTGGGTGAAAGATACACAGTGCTTCTCTGTACTATTTTTGCAATACATTGTGAATTTATATTTATTTCAAAATAAGAAGGAAAACTCTTTTGCACCCAACAACTTGGATCTTAAGGACATTAGGCAGAATGAGGAAAACAATCCCAAAAGGCTATATATTGTATGATCCCATGTATATAAAATTTTTTAAATTAAATCAATACAGATGGAGCATAGATTACTCACTTTCAGAGGTTAAATGTTAAGTGGGAGGAGAGGGGCGCATGTGATTTTGAGGAGGTAGCATAAGGGGGCATCTTTATGGCTATGGTATAGTTCTGTATTTTGATTGCAGTTATGGTGACAGGAATGTCCATAGCTGATAAAATGCCATAGGGCTATACAAACACACTGTATCAATTTCCTGCTTGGGGCACTGTACTAAATTTAACAAAAACTTTAACCACTTGGAGAAACTGAGTGATGGGTACATAGGACCTCTCTATATTGTGTGTGCAACCTCCTGTGAAGAGTTTTCAAAAAAATAAGACTTCCAGGTGACTTACAGAATCACAATTTTTAGAAATACCCCTTTTTTTGTTAACTCCATTCAGTTCAGTTCAGTTCAGTTGCTCAGTCATGTCCGACTCTTTGTGACCCCATGAATCACAGCATGCCAGGCTTCCCTGTCCATCACCAACTCCCGGAGTTCACTCAAACTCACATCCATCGAGTCGGTGATGCCATTCAGCCATCTCATCCTCTGTCGTCCCCTTCTCCTCCTGCCCCCAATCCCTCCCAGCATCAGAGTCTTTTCTAATGAGTCAACTCTTCGCATGAGGTGGCCAAAGTACTGGAGTTTCAGCTTTAACATCATTCCTTCCAAAGAAATCCCAGGGTTGATCTCCTTCAGAATGGACTGGTTGGATCTCCTTGCAGTCCAAGGGACTCTCAAGAGTCTTCTCCAACACCACAGTTCAAAAGCATCAATTCTTTGGCACTCAGCTTTCTTCACAGTCCAACTCTCACATCCATACATGACCACTGGAAAAACCATAGCCTTGACTAGACAGATCTTTGTTGGCAAAGTAATGTCTCTGCTTTTGAATATGCTCTCTAGGTTGGTCATAACTTTCCTTCCAAGGAGTAAGCATCTTTTAATTTCATGGCTGCAATCACCATCTGCAGTGATTTTGGAGTCCAAAAAAATAAAGCCTGACATGGTTTCCATTGTTTCCCCATCTATTTGCCATGAAGTGATGGGACCAGATGCCATGATCTTCGTTTTCTGAATGTTGAGCTTTAAGCCAACTCTTTCACTCTCTCTTTCACTTTCATCAAGAGGCTTTTTAGTTCCTCTTCACTTTCTGCCATAAGGGTGGTGTCATCTGCATATCTGAGGTTATTGATATGTCTCCCAGCAATCTTGATTCCAGCTTGTGCTTCTTCCAGCCCAGCGTTTCTCATGATGTACTCTGCATAGAAGTTAAATAAGCAGGGTGACAATATACAGCCTTAACGGACTCCTTTTCCTATTTGGAACCAGTCTGTTGTTCCATGTCCAGTTCTAACTGTTGCTTCCTGACCTGCATATAGGTTTCTCAAGAGGCAGGTCAGGTGGTCTGGTATTCCCATCTCTTTCAGAATTTTCCACAGTTAACTCTATTAGAAATATTAAATAGAGACCTCCCTGGTGGTCCAGTGGTTAAGACTCTGCACTTCCATTGCAGGAGTCACGCGTTCAATCCTTCATTGAGGAAGTTCCACATGCCACACGGTTTAGCCAAAAGTTAAAAAAAAAAAGAAATATTAAAGGAAGAGGAACAGAATTATGATTTGCTCAGATTGTTCGTTCATGGGGTTCTCAAAGCAAGAATGCTGAAATGGTTTGCCATTCCCTTCTCCAGTGGAACATGTTTTGTCAGAACTCTCCACTATGACCCGTCCATCTTGGGTGGCCCTACACAGCACAGCTCATAGTTTCATTAAGTTGAACCAATGGACTGGTTCAAAATTGGGAGAGGAGTATGTCAGGACTGTATATTGTCACCCTGCTTATTTAACTTATATGCATTTAACGTTATGCGAAATGCCAGGCTGGATGAAGCTCAAGCTGGAATCAAGATGGCAGAGAGAAATATCAATAACCTCAGATATGCAGATGACACCACCCTTATGGTAGAAAGTAAGAGGAACTAAAGAGCCTCTTGATGAAAGTGAAAGAGGAGAGAGAAAAAGTGGGCTTAAAACTCAACATTCAAAAAACAAAGATCATGGCATCCAGTCCCATCACTTCATGGCATATAGATGGGGAAAAATGGTAAACAGTGACAGACTTCATTTTCTTGGGGTCCAAAATCACTGCAGATGGTGACTGCAGTCATGAAGTTAAAAGATGCTTGCTCCTTGGAAGAAAAGCTATGACAAATCTAAACAGTGTATTAAAAAGCAGAGACATCACTTTGCCAACAAAGGTCCACATAGTCAAAGCTATGGTTTTTCCAGTAGTCCTGTACAGATGTGAAAGTTGGACCATAAAGAAGACTGAGTCCCAAAGAGGTGATGCTTTCCAACTGTGGTGCTGGGGAAGACTCTTGAGAGCCCCTTGGACAGCAAGGAGATCAAACCAGTCAACCCTAAAAGAATCAACCCTGAATATTCATTGGAAGGACTGACGCTAAAGCTGAAGCCCCAATACTTAGGGCACCTGATGTGAACAGCCAACTCACTGGAAAAGACCCTGATGCTGGGAAAGATTGAGGGCAGGAGGAGACGGGGGTGACAGAGGATGAGATGGTTGGATGGCAACATCAACTCAATGGACATAAGTTTGAGCAAACTCTGGGAGATAGTGAAGGACAGGGAAGCCTGGAGTGCTGCAGTCCACGGGGTCACAAAGAGTCAGACATGACTTAGCAACTGAGCGACAAGATGTTAGGTGAGTAAGCAAAGACCAATTCCTGCCCAGAAGGGATCACCACTACACTGAAATGTAGTATCACATAAGTGAGATGCTTTTGTTAATATGTATCAGAAAACTAATCATCAGTCTACTTGTTTTCTTTTATCTCCTTACCAAAACAGTAGTAGCAACTGGTATCACTGGAAAGCATTATGAGGTTCCAAGCTGTTCTGAAAAATGAAATATATTTGCAAATACAAGCAAATAAAATCTATATTTTTTTAAACAAATTTTTCCATATTCATCAGGTGTACCTGCACTGGGAGGAAAGGTCCGAAAGACACTGAACTAAAGGTCACAGACACAGAGGAGAGTAATGGAGAAAAAATATAGGTCATCCTTATACTGGAGTTGGGAGGAAGAATCCTTTGCTCTAAATTAGCCGTGCTAGAGAATAATGAGAACTGCTAGGAGCCATCCCTAGCTAAGATGTGTCTGCTAGTAGCCACACCTCTCCCTAACTCCTCCATCCCCCTGCTTCTCACTCCACACTCATAACTGATTCACAGTGAGGGAAATGATGCGGTTGCATAGAGAGGAAACAGGAGAGAGAGAGCACCTAACCACCTTCCTTTCTCAGTTATTATGATTTTCAAAATCATGTTTTACTTATATCAAAGTAATATATGTGCATATTTTAAGTTAAATTGTTTTATTAGGCGCCTAATATAACTAGTCTCCTGCTTCAGCCCTCCCCATACCCAGTTTCTGGCCCCAAAGCAATCCAACTTTTTTGGACCTGATGCTTTCTTATGTATTTTTTTTTATAGCTTCTTTTTTTTTCTCTCTGTATTTCTAAACAGCACAATTATAGGGGAACTTCATTTTTCAGATTCAGTTATTTTTTTATTGGCATTGTACTCTTAATCACAAGTGTTTAGATCTCTTGCTTCTCCATCTATTTCCAGGGAACAACTTCCCTCCACCACATACACACACACTCCCTAATACAGATTTTTGGCTAAATATTTAGCATTTATAACAACATTGTAAATAACTGTGACTCTCATCTGAGCCATTTCATTTCTCATGAGCTTATAATTTTCCTTGGAGTTAAATGCTTCATTAGGCATAACCTTCTAATTCCTTTCAAGTTCTGTGTCAAAACTCCTTTAAAAGATAGCTGGTAGTCTACTGGGTAGAGTACTACTTACTTATTAATTTTTAAATGTAGACATGTCTGGAACCCTCCACCTTCCTGCTCTATCTGGGTTATTTTTATTCTAGGCCGGCTACATTACGGTGCTCTGGGATTTTTCCCCATCATCCTGGGAACTCACACCTTTCTCTTATGTTGTGTCCTTATGTATTTACTGAGGTCCTTATATTCCTTTCTGATTTACTTACTTTAATGGAGTGCATTCTCTAGAGCTTTTGAAGAAGAGCACATTGCCATAAGGATTCTGAAATCTTTATCTTCTACCCTCATATTTGATTGGTAGTATGGTAGGTGCAGAATTCTAGATTAGATTCCATTTTTCCTTGGAATTTTGAAGGCCTTGCTTTACTGTGGGCCAGCTTTCCTCTCCTCTGTATGTGATCTATTCCCCTCCCAAACTCAGAGTTTTAGACTCTTCTCTTTAATCACAGTATTCTAAAACCTCACGATGCTTTTGTTTGTTTTGTTTGTTTCATTCATTTTGCTAGGCATTCAGCAAACCCTTTCAGTCTGAAGATTCATGCACTTCTCTTCTGAGAAATCTCCTTTATTTTTTCCCCGTGATTAACTTCTCTCTTTTCTATTCTTTTTGGAACTCTGTTATTTGGATATTGGACCCGCTCAAATGATTTTATTTGCTTATATTTTCTGTCTTCAGTTCTCTTTTTTCCTACTTTGAAGATGTCTTCAACTTTATCTCCCAAAGCTTCTATTCACTTAATAGAACTTTTTTTCTACAGCATAAGGAATTATAGCCATTATTTTATAATAACTTTAAGTGGAGTATAATTTATTAAACTATCAAATCATGTTATACTCCTGAAACTAATACTATAAATCAACTATAATTCAATAAAGAAATGTTTTTTTAGTTTAACTAATACCTTTTTATCTTCCAAAAGCTCTTCCTTAACTGATGAATATTCCCTTTAAGAGTATTTTTTCACTCCCTTCATAGATTCAATGTCATGTTTTGCTCCTTGGATTATCTCTTTTCTTCTAAATTTTTTAAATGTTTCTTTTATTTTCTCTTTCATGTTAAATGCTTTTCCCAAATCTCTCATGGTGCTTGGGTGCCATCCATATGTAAGAGTAAGGCATGAAAAAGCTAGTTGGAAGCTAAGCGTGGGCTTCACTATAAAGTAATCAGGCTGGAAAGCAGCTATTTCTCTGGGTGCTCACATTCTCTACTGCCAACATCTGTAAGTTTGTTTTCCTTGGTTTCCCAAGAGAAGAACCATCCCATTTCTAAGCCTGAAAATCAATCTCCTGACAGCTGTGTGAGGGAAAGAGGCTGGAGTCTAACCATTAACTCTGCAAACTTTCCCTCAGTGCCCACTCTCAGTAGGACCTCCCTTCCTTTGCTGTTTCCCATGTTTCCAAGTCCAGTCTCTGAGTCAACCTTTCTGAGGAGTAAACTTTTCAGTCTTCTGTTGGGCCAGTGAATTGGAGCCTGGCTATGTAAAGAAGCTGAAGCTCTAATACTTTGGCCACCTGATGCAAAGAGCCGACTCATTAGGAAAGACCCTGATGCTGGGTAAGATTGAGGGTAAGAGGAGAAGGGGGTTGACAGAGGATGAGATGGTTGGATGGCATCATCAACTCAATGGACATGAGTCTGAGCAGACTCCAGGAGACCTTGAAAGACAGGGAAGCCAGTATGCTGCAGTCCATGTGGTCACAAAGAGTCAGACATGACTGAGCAACTGAACAACAAAAACAACATGCAAAGAACAGAAAAAATTCTAGAGGTTTGTCTTAGTCCAGTCAGGCTGCTATAACAAAGGTACTGTAGGCCGAACGCTTTAAACAACCAACATTTGTCCCTCACATTTCTGGAGGCTGGGAAGTCTAGATCAAGATGCTAGCAGAGCCCCACAAGGACACACCCCAGCATGGCACAGAGTATGGATCCACTGCCAAAGATCTTGAAAGGATGTATGAGTAGCTGAACTTGTAGGCATTTTTGAAGCATATTTTTTGTTTAAGAAGATGAACACAACCGAAGATGTCAGGCAAATAAACAGCAAGAAATTCCTCTTCATCTCGGAAGTTTATTACAAATTTCTACAGAACACCCTGGAATGTACAGAATCTGAGAGCAAGGTTAAGAAATGGCTGAACAACAAAAATTAGGAATTTGACCATCCATCAAGGTTTGCCCCCATTTCATAGTATCAGGCAAGATTAAAATTCCAAAGTTGACATGAATGGATTTTAGCAGATTTAAGATTAAATGTAAATTCTAGTTAAGTCAGAGGCTTTGTTCTTTGGACTAACTGTGAAGAAACTGAGGGAAGGTTTGTTTATCATGTTATAAATAGAGTTTTGTTTACTATTCAAAATAAAGTGGTGGTTCTCCTTTAAAAAAAAAAATGCCAGCAGATTTGGTATCTGGTGAGAGCCTGCTTCCTGCTTCATAGATAAACTGTTTTCTCACACTGTGTCCTCACATGGTGGAAGGATGGACAAGGGAGCTCTCTGACACTAACCCCAAAGATGAAGATTCCACTCTCATCACTGAATCACTTCCAAAAGGCCCTACCTACTAACAATATCATATTGTGGGTTAGGACTTACTAATAACACATGATTTTAGAAGTGAAGTGCAGTCACTCAGTCGTGTCTGACTCTTTGCGACCCCATGGACTGTAGCCCACCAGGCTCCTCCGTCCATGGGATTTTCCAGGCAAGAGTACTGGAGTGGGTTGCCATTTCCTTCTCCAAAGGATCTTCCCAATCCAGGGATCGAGCCCAGGTCTCCCGCATTGCAGGCAGACGCTTGACTGTCTGAGCCACCAGGGAAGTCCTAAGTGGGGAACACAAGTTTTCAGTCCATAACAAGGTCTTCACTGGCTTCTTATGTAAACATTCATGTTCATACAGACATTCTCATATTTTCAGTCCCACTCATACCTGTGCCTGTTGTGCTTAATTTGAGCTTCCCAGGATACTGCTGTGAAAACTGGCTTGCTCCTCGAAGTTACCCTCTTACAGGCAGTTAGATCTGAGAAAGTGAAAAACAGTCCCGCTGGCAATCAGACTGTGATATTGCTCCAGAACATAAACAATGTTTCCAAGGGACGTGAACAAGGTTATCTAAACAGCATTTCTATATAAGGCCATGCCACAGAACAACTAACCATCTTTCCTTCTAAGTGCTTTCCTACCAATGATATTCCCAGTCTGCTTTTTTCTTTGTTTTTGGAAGAAAGATTTCTGAGATATCCGATTGCTGAAATGTCCCCATTTCTCAACAATATCCCATCCAGAAATGGCAATTCACATCCCTCCTCAGAATCATGCAGCAAAAACCCAACTCTGTAAGAATTCTTTCCTGGTGGGAATGCACACTGAAACCACCACTATGGAGAACAGTATGGAGATTCCTTAAAAAACTAGGAATAAAACTACCATGTGACCCAGCAATCCTGTAACTGGGCATACACTCCGAGGAAACCAGAATTGAAAAAGACAAATGTACCCCAATGTTCACTGCAGCACTACTTACAATAGCTAGGACATGGAAGCAACCTAGACATACATCAACAGATGAATGGATAAGGAAGTTGTGGTACATATACGCAATGGAATATTACTCAGCTATGAAAATGAATGCATTTCAGTCAGTTCTAATGAAGTGTGTGATCCTAGAGCCTATTATACAGAGTGAAGTAAGTCAGAAAGAGAAAGACAAATATTGTATATTAACACCTATATATGGAATCTATAAAGATGGTTTGGGCAATCCTCTGTGCAGGGCACCAAAGGAGACACAAACATAAAGAACAGACTTTTGGGCTCAGTGGGAGGAGAGGTTGGGACAATTTGAGAGAAAAGAATTGAAACATACATATTGTCATACGTAAAATAGATAACCAGTGAGAGCTTGATGTATGACACAGGGCACAAAGCTGGTGCTCTGTGACAACTTGGAGGGATGGGCTAGGGAGGGAGGTGGGAGAGGAATTCAAGAAGGAAGGGTCACACGTATGCCTATGGCCGATTCCTGTTTATGTATGGCAAAAACCATCACAAGATTATAAAGTAATTATCCACCAATTAAAAAAAGAATCTTTCCCAATTCTCCCTTACTGAGATGCTTCCAAGACTCCTCTGGGGTGTGCTCTCCCTTGCCACAGCGAACCAAACAACTTTGTTTAACTCCAGGTGTGGCCCTGATGATCTCTGTTGCGTGAACATTGACAGAAATCAGCTTTCTGTGGTTTGTTAAGCCCTGTGTATCTATTTTCCAGGTTCTAAAATACTGTTGGCCTCTCTCTCTGGGGTGGCCATAAGTTGGATCCTCCTCTTCCACTTGCTGTGAGCCAATATTCTAGTGCCTAAAATTAAAATTAAATTCAGATTTCCATCACTTGCAACAAGTTTCTGAGTGTGTTAATGGCAAAAAAATCCAGGAATGAATAAATCTGAGATAGCACCTCTCATGGTACATGGATAAGCCATGACTTTGAATGCTGAGCATATGTGTATCTCCAGACCAAGTCCTCGGATGTAGGGTAGCTCGTCTCGGCTGCTGCCCCTGACCTCAGATGTGGGGTAGCTTCTCTTGGCCGCTTTTGTGCCGATGCAGCCTGGCACTCTCAGTCACCGCCCCTGACCTTGGTAGAGGGGTAGCTTCTCTTGGCCACGCTTCTGCGCAGTCTGTTGCAGGTCAGGGGTGTCAGCCTAGATGAGCTACTGCATGCCCGAGATCAGGGGAGCCAGCCGAGAGGAGCAACCCCACATCCAAAGAGTGGCAGCTGCATGGGTGCAGGAGGGCCGAGAGGAGCTACTCCACATTCAAGGTCAGGAGGGGCAGCCGTGAGGAGATACCCCTCATCCAAGGTAAGGAGCAGCAGCTGTGCTTTGCTGGAACAGCCGTGAAGAGATACCCCATGTTCAAGGTAAGAGAAACCCAGGTAAGACAGTAGGTGTTGAGAGAGGGCATCAGAGGGCAGACACACTGAAACCATAATCACAGAAAACTAGTCAATCTAATCACATGAACCACAGCCTTGTCTAACTCAATGAAACTAAGCCATGCCCTGTGGGGCCACCCAAGATGGGCGGGTCATGGTGGAAAGGTCTGACAGAATGTGGTCCACTGGAGAAGGGAATGGCAAACCACTTCAATAGTCTTGCCTTGAGAACCCCATGAACAGTATGAAAAGGCAAAATGATAGGATACTGAAAGAGGAACTCCCCAGGTCAGTAGGTGCCCAATATGCTACTAGAGATCAGTGGAGAAATAACTCCAGAAAGAATGAAGGGATGGTGGATGTGACTGGTGATAGAGGCAAGGTCCGATGCTGTAAAGAGCAATATTGCATAGGAATCTGGAATGTCAGGTCCATGAATCAAGGCACACTGGAATTAGTCAAACAGGAGATGGCAAGAGTGAACATTGACATTCTAGGGATCAGTGAACTAAGATGGACTGGGATGGGTGAATTTAACTCAGATGACCATTATATCTACTTTTGTGGGCAGGAATCCCTTAGAAGAAATGGAGTAGCCATCATGGTCAACAAAAGAAAGCGAAATGCAGTACTTGGATGCAATCTCAAAAATGACAGAATGATCTCTGTTCATTTCTAAGGAAAACCATTCAATATCACAGTAATCTAAGCCTATGCCCCAACCAGTAATGCTGAAGAAGCTGAAGTTGAACGGTTCTATGAAGACCTACAAGACGTTTTAGAACTAACACCCAAAAAAGATGTCCTTTTCATTATAGGGGACTGGAATGCAAAAGTAGGAAGTCAAGAAACACCTGGAGTAACAGGCAAATTTGGCCTTGGAATATGGAATGAAGCAGGGCAAAGACTAATAGAGTTTTGCCAAGAGAACGCACTGGTCATAGCAAACACCCTCTTCCAACAACACAAGAGAAGACACTACACATGGACATCATAAGATGGTCAACGTCAAAATCAGATTGATTATGTTCTTTGCAGCCAAAGATGGAGAAGCTCTATACAGTCAGCAAAAACAAGACCAGGAGCTGACTGTGGCTCAGATCATGAACTCCTTATGGCCAAATTCAGACTGAAATTGAAGAAAGTGGGGAAAACCACTAGAATATTCAGGTATGACCTAAATCAAATCCCTTATGATTATACAGAGGAAGTGAGAAATAGATTTAAGGGACTAGATCTGATAGAGTGCCTGATGAACCATGGACGGAGGTTCGTGACATTGTACAGGAGACAGGGATCAAGACCATCTCCATGGAAAAGAAATGCAAAAAAGCAAAATGGCTGTCTGGGGAGGCCTTACAAATAGCTGTGAAAAGAAGAGAAGCAAAAAAGAAAGGGGAAAAGGAAAGATATAGGCATCTGAATGCAGAGTTCCAAAGAATAGCAAGGAGAGATAAAAAGCCTCCCTCAGTGATCAATGCAAAGAAATAGAGAAAAACAACAGAATGGGAAAGACTAGAGATCTCTTCAAGAACATTAGAGATTCCAAGGGAACATTTCATGCAAAGATGGGCTCAATAAAGGGCAGAAGTGGTATGCACCTGACAAAAGCAGAAGATATTAAGAAGAGGTGGCAAGAATACACGGAAGAACTGTACAAAAAAGATCTTCACAACCCAGATAATCACGATGGTGTGATCACTCACCTAGAGCCAGACATCCTAGAATGTGAAGTCAAGTGGGCCTTCGAAAGCATCACTACGAACAAAGCTAGTGGAGGTGATGGAATTCCAGTTGAGCTATTTCAAATCCTGAAAGATGATGCTGTGAAACTGCTGCACTCAATATGCCAGCAAATTTGGAAAACTCAGCAGTGGCCACAGGACTGGAAAAGGTCAGTTTTCATTCCAATCCCTAAGAAAGGCAATGCCAAAGAATGCTCAAACTACCTCACAATTGCACTCATCTCACATGCTAGTAAAGTAATGCTCAAAATTCTCCAAGCCCGGCTTCAGCAGTAGGTGAATCATGAACTTCCAGTTGTTCAAGCTGGTTTTATAAAAGGCAGAGGAACCAGAGATCAAATTGCCAACATCCGCTGGATCATGGAAAAAGCAAGAGAGTTCCAGAAAAACATCTATTTCTGCTTTATTGACTATGCCAAAGCCTTTGACTGTGTGGATCACAATAAACTGTGGAAAATTCTGAAAGAGATGGGAATACCAGACCACCTGACCTGCCTCTTGAGAAATCTGTATGCAGGTCAGGAAGCAATAGCTAGAACTGGACATGGAACAACAGACTAGTTCCAAATAGGAAAAGGAGTAGGTCAAGGCTGTATATTGTCACCCTGCTTCTTTAACTTCTATGCAGAGTGCATCATGATAAAAGCTGGGCTGGAGGAAGCACAAGCTGGAATCAAGATTGCTGGGAGAAATATCAATAACCTCAGATGACACCACCCTTATGGCAGAAAGTGAAGAGGAACTAAAGAGCCTCTTGATGAAAGTGAGAGAGGAGAGTGAAAAAGCTGGCTTAAAGCTCAACATTCTTAGAAAACTAAGATCATGGCATCTGGT
This sequence comes from Capricornis sumatraensis, assembly GCF_032405125.1. Classification (NCBI taxonomy): domain Eukaryota; kingdom Metazoa; phylum Chordata; class Mammalia; order Artiodactyla; family Bovidae; genus Capricornis; species Capricornis sumatraensis. The sequence continues at coordinate 194,097,463 of NC_091069.1, read as the reverse complement.
CCCATCACGTCATGGCAAATAGATGGGGAAACAGTGTCAGACTTTATTTTGGGGGGCTAGAAAATCACTGCAGATGGTGATTGCAGCCATGAAATTAAAAGACACTTATTCCTTGGAAGGAAAGTTATGACCAACCTAGAGAGCATATTGAAAAGCAGAGACATTACTTTGCCAACAAAGATCTGTCTAGTCAAGGCTATGGTTTTTCCAGTGGTCATGTATGGATGTGAGAGTTGGAGTATAAAGAAAACTGAGTGCCAGAGAACTGATGCTTTTGAACTGTGGTGTTGGAGAAGACTCTTGAGAGTCCCTTGGACTGCACAGAGATCCAACCAGTCCATCCTAAAGGAGATCAGTCCTGGGTGTTCATTGGAAGGACTGATGCTGAGACTGAAACTCCCATACATTGGCCACCTCATGTGACGAGTTGACTCATTGGAAAAGACTCTGATGCTGGGAGGGATTGAGGGCAGGAGGAAAAGGGGACGACAGAGGATGAGATGGCTGGATGGCATCACCAATTCGATGCACATGAGTTTGAGTGAACTCCGGGAGTTGGTGATGGACAGGGAGGCCTGTCATGCTGTGATTCATGGGGTCACAAAGAGTTGGACACACCTGAGCGACTGAACTGAACTGAACTGAACTGAGACCAAGTCCTTCTACAAAGTATCATATGTGCCTAACTAACTCCATCTGTATGTCAAATTCAACAACTGTTGTTGCTGTTCAGTGGCTCAGTCATGTCCAATTCTTTGTGACCCCACGGACTGCAGCACACCAGCCTTCCCTGTCCTTTACTATTTTCCGGAATTTGCTCAAACTCATGTCCATTGAATTGATGATGCCATCCAACCATCTCGTCCTCTGTTGTGCCCTTCTCCTCCTGCCCTCAATTTAGACCAGCATCAGTTTTCGAGTGAGTAGGCTCTTCACATCATGTGGCCAAAGTATTGGAGCTTCAGCTTCAGCATCAGTCCTTCCAATAATCAGGGTTGATTTCCTCTAGGTTTTAACAATATCAAAAGCCAATTCATTCTCTGTTGCCAGCACACTTGCTCCCCTTTCTGCATTCTCTATGCCAGTTAATCTACCATTTAATCAGCCACACAAGGCAGACACTGGAAACTCATTCTATATTATTTCCACTTTTTCATCTCCAAACATCCTATCACCATGTTCTGACAAATTTACCTCTTAAATACTCCTTGAATTTGTCCACTTCCTCTGTCCTTATCATCTACCACCTAGAATAATACAGCTTCTGTTTTCTCTACCTCCTGGGAAGCAACCCTTATTTCATACTGTTGTTGCTAGAAGCTACCATTAAAATGCAAATCTGATGTTTATGCTACTGATTATCAATGGCTTCCTTCTGGCTACAGGATAATGTCTAAGCTCCTTATCAAGACAAACAAAACCCTCCTGGACCTGGTCCCTGTCCATTTATCCAGTCTAAAAACACATCCAACTTCAAATTTTACACTTTATCCCAGAAAAACCAAATCTGTTGTTTCTCTTCTCCTTTGTATATGTATTTCTTCTGGCCAACAAACATCCCCATCTTTGTAACATGGCTGATTCCTACTAATCTTCCAAGAAGCCCTGTCTGCCCTGCACTCCCCAGCTCAAATAACATTTGTCTAACCCAGACAGTTTCTCATGACTGGGGGCTTTCTTTTATTCTACTTTGTATTTCCCAGTGAGTAGCACACACACAGGCACATAATATGCATTCTGTAAATAATTCTTCTCACTTAAAAATAAAATGTTACAACTATATGATATTTTTTGTAAGCCTTACAGTAACCACAAGGGGAAAACCTGTAGTAGATACACAGACAATCATAATAAAGGAGTCAAAGCCTACTGTCATAGTTATCAAATCACAATAGAAGACAGCAAGAGAGCACTCAAGGAACAAAGGATCTACAGAAACTCAGAAAACAATTAACAAAATGGAAATAGGAAGTCCCCACCTATCAAGAACTACTTTCAACAGAATGGATTAAATGCTCCAATCAAAAGACATGGAATGGGAGTTCCCTGGTGACCTAATGGTTAGGATTCCAGGCTTTCACTGCTATGGTTTGAGTTTGATCCCTGTTCAAGAAACTGAGATTCTAAGAGCCACAGTCCACTGCTCCCCCCCCAAAAAGACATGGAAGGGATGAATGGATAAAAGAAACCCAGTGATGTGCTGCACAAAGAGTTTCAGTTTAGCCTTCAGTCAGGTAGTCGTTCAGTCGCTCAGTCGTGTCTGACTCCTTGCGACCCCATGAATCGCAGCATGCCAGGCCTCCCTGTCCATCACCAGCTCCCGGAGTTCACTCAGACTCACGTCCATCGAGTCCGTGATGCCATCCAGCCATCTCATCCTCTGTCGTTCCCTTCTCCTCCTGCCCCCAATCCCTCCCAGCATCAGAGTCTTTTCCAATGAGTCAACCCTCGCATGAGGTGGCCAAAGTACTGGAGTTTTGGCTTTAGCATCATTCCTTCCAAAGAAATCCCAGGGTTGATCTCCTTCAGAATGGACTGGTTGGATCTCCTTGCAGTCCAAGGGACTCTCAAGAGTCTTCTCCAACACCCCAGTTCAAAAGCATCAATTCTTCGGCGCTCAGCCTTCTTCACAGTCCAACTCTCACATCCATACATGACTACTGGAAAAACCATAGCCTTGACTAGATGGACCTTAGTCAGCAAAGTAATGTCTCTGCTTTTGAATATACTATCTAGGTTGGTCATAACTTTTCTTCCAAGGAGTAAGCGTCTTTTAATTTCATGGCTGCAGTCACCATCTGCAGTGATTTTGGAGCCCAAAAAAATAAAGTCTGACACTGTTTCTACTGTTTCCCCATCTATTTCCCATGAAGTGATGGGACCAGATGCCATGATCTTAGTTTTCTGAATGTTGAGCTTTAAGCCAGCTTTTTCACTCTCCTCTTTCACTTTCATCAAGCGGCTCTTTAGTTCCTCTTCACTTTCTGCCATAATGGTGGTGTCATCTGCATATCTGAAGTTATTGATATTTCTCCCGGCAATCTTGATTCCAGCTTGTGCTTCTTCCAGTCCAGCGTTTCTCATGATGTACTCTGCATACAAGTTAAAGAAGCAGGGTGACAATATACAGCCTGACGTACTCGTTTTCCTATTTGGAACCAGTCTGTTGTTCCATGTCCAGTTCTAGCTGTTGCTTCCTGACCTGCATACAGATTTCTCAAGAGGCAGGTCAGGTGGTCTGGTATTCCCATCTCTTTCAGAATTTTCCACAGTTTATTGTGATCCACACAGTCAAAGGCTTTGGCATAGTCAATAAAGCAGAAATAGATGTTTTTCTGGAACTCTCTTGCTTTTTCCATGATCCAGCGGATGTTGGCAATCTGATCTCTGGTTCCTCTGCCTTTTCTAAAACCAGTCAGTTTAGCCTTAAGGACACACAAAGACTGAAAGTGAGAGATGGAAAAAGATATTCTAAACAAACAACAATCCAAACAAAAAAAAAAAAAAGCAGAGACAAATTCTAGAAAAAATAGATTCTAAGCTGCTGCTGCTGCTGCTAAGTCACTTCAGTCGTGTCTGACTCTGTGCGACCCCATAGACGGCAGGCCACCAGGCTCCACCGTCCCTGGTATTCTCTAGGCAAGAACACTGGAGTGGGTTGCCGTTTCCTTCTCCAATGCATGAAAGTGAAAAGTGAAAGTGAAGTCACTGAGTTGTGTCCAACTCTCAGCGACCCCATGGACTGCAGCCTACCAGGTTCCTCTGTCCATGGGATTTTCCAGGCAAGAGTACTGGAGTGGGGTGCCATTGCCTTCTCCAAGATTCTAAGCTAAAAACAGTCAAAAGAGACAAAACAGTTATTATATAAAGACAAAAGGGTCAATTCATCAGGAAGACACAGCAATATTAAATATTTATGTAATAAATATCAGAGCACCTAAATATATAAAGCAAGCACTAACTGAACTAAAAAAGAAACAAACAGCAATACAGTAATAGCTGGGGAATTTCTCTTCAAAGAATTCAGCAAAAAATTTTTATTGATGTATAGGTGATTTATAATATTAGTTTCAGGGTATGGAAAAATGATTCAATTATATTGTTGTAGATTATTTTCCATTATAGGTTATAAGATATTGAATATGGTTCCCTGTGTATTATAGGTTATAAGATATTGAATACCGTTCCCTGAAAATCCTTATTGCCTGTCTATTTTAAGCATAGTAGTTTATATCTGTTAATCCCATTCTCCTAATTTACCCCTCCCCCGTCCCTTTGCCCTTTAGTAACCGTAAGTTTGTTTTCTATGTCTGTGAATCTGTTTCTGTTTTGTATGTTGACTCCTTTGTATTATTTTTTAGACTCCACATTTAACTGATATCATATTTGCCTTGGACTGATTTCACTAAGTATAATAATCTCAAGGTCCATCCATGTTGCTGCAAATGGCATTGTTTCATTCTTTTTATGGCTGAGTAATATTCCATTGTGTATGTATATATATATATATATATATATATTTGTTTCTATTCAGTTGCTCAGTTGTGCCTGACTCTCTGTGACCCCATGGATTGCAGCATGCCAGGCTTCCCTGTCCTTCACCATCTTCTGGAGCTTGCTCAAACTCTTGTCCATTGAATCAGTGATGCCATCTAACCATCTCATCCTCTATTGTCCCCTTCTCCTGCCTTCAATCTTTCCCAGCATCAGGGTCTTTTCTAATGAGTCGGCTCTTCTGATCAGATGGCCAAAGTACTGGAGCTTCAGCTTCAGCATCAGTCCCAATGAGTATTCAGGGTTGATTTCCTTTAGGATGGACTGTTTTGATCTCCTTGCAGTCCAAGGGACTCTCAAGAGTCTTCTCCAGAACCACAGTTCAAAAGCATTGATTCTTCGGTGCTCAACCTTCCTTATGGTCCCACTCTCACATCCATACATGACTACTGGAAAAACCATAGTTTTGACTATACGGACTTCTGTCAGCAAAGTGATGTCTCTGTTGTGTATCTAGATATACATATAGATAGATATCACTTCTTAATTCACTCATCGTGGATAGACATTTAAGACATTGTTTCTATGTCTTGGCTATTGTGAATAGTACTGCTGTGAACATAGGGTGCATGTTTAATTTTGAGTTATAGTTTTGTCCAGGCATATTCCCAAGAGTGGGATAGCTGGATCCTATGGTCATTCTATTTTTAGTTTTCTGAGGAACCATACTGTTTGGAAAGCAGTTTTTAAGTTGGACACATTTCTGTCTCAAGTCAGGGTTTTGTTCATAAGGAAGAAGGTTAGATATATGTATACGGGGAACTGAAAATCTCAGTCTCAATGATTTTAATTTTAACCTCTAATTTTCAGAGGCCCTTACAAAAATAAAAATTAATTAGCCAAAGAAACAAGAAATGTTAATAGTGATAAGCTTAGAAAATGTGACTGAATCACTTGTTGTTTAGTTGCTAAGTCATGTCCGACCCTCACAACCCCATGGTCTATAGCCCTCCAGACTCCTCTGTCCATGGGATTTCCCAGGCAAGAATACTGGAGTGGGTTGCCATTTCCTCCTCCACTGAATTACTTAGTTGTACTCAATAATGTTTTGTTTTTCCTTGAAAAATGAGACCTCTCAATCAGTTTAATATTACAGAGTCAGATAAATTAACAAAAGTTCACAAGTTTCTCCTTCCCACCACCCCATAAGCCTGGCTGTTTTGTTTTGTGAGTCTCCCTTCTTTTTGTAAGCTAGCAAAGACTAAGAGATGCAAAATTCCTTAAAGTGCAAATTTGGGGGATTATATTTGTAACAAAATTTACAGTATTTGAAAATTTAAAAAAATGTAAGTTCATCTTCCATAATCAACAAAAGTAAAAAAGTGGGAAGTGGGTTTTTCCAGGTTAATCATACCTAAAGAAACATGACAAGTAGGCTTGACTATAGACCTTGCTTCGATCTTGTTTTTCAACAAATTGAATAAAAGGACATGTGTGAGACAGAAATTTGTGTCTTTGATGACATTAAGGAATAACTGTTCTTTTTGTTAGGTAAGAAAATGAAATGTGTTTACATAAGGAGATGTCCATATTTTATAGAGAAATGTGTAGGAGTAAAATACCTGGGATTTCCTCAAAAAGCTTGAAAAAGGAAAAAAAAAAAAAAAGGAGGGAGAGAAGGCAGGACAACCAAAGGAAAAAAGAAAAGACAAGTAGTGTATGGTTTGGTAATTATTGAAAATGGGATGATGAGTATATGAGGGTACATTTATTCTTCTCTCTATTCTTATATACATTTGGAAAATCTATAAAAGTCAAGGAAAATATCCAAAAGACATCAGATTAAAAACAGAAACAATAAATTTAAGTGAGATTACTCTCCAAGTAAACTACCCTTTGAATATGCCAAACCTCATCATTTTTATGAGTAAATCAATGATACACAATCCATAAAAATTCTCAAAGGGATTTTACATCTGTGAAGCACAGAAAAATCCTGACCTTCATTCCTTTTGATGTTCCTCCTTAAATCATTTTTCTTTTCTTAATGGCTTCAAAGTACCTGAAAATCTTGTAGCTTTAAGGGTAACTGAGCTAAGCTTGTTTTGATGTTACCCTTCCCCTTAAGACTTCACATCAGTTTTCCTATTTCAAAACAGATTTAACATTTCAAAACATATTTGAGGGGGAAATTGAATATGAGAGGAATGCCTGGTAAGTAATCTTTACTATTAAACATACTTTGAACACACAAAATGGACTAAACCTTGTACAAATATTTATACTGCATAAGGTTTTCATGCATCCTTTCCTTCTGTGCTTCATTCCTACAGTAAATATTAGGTGATCATTCTGTCAGCACTGCGCTAGGCAAGCTTTAGGGATTAGCAGTCAATGAGACAGATATTTCTTACCTTCACTAAGCATACAGTCTACTGAGGAAGACCCCAGAGAATTCCTAACCACTTCTGCTAGGAGGCGGTGTTTTACTGTGATTAGCGACCATTATAAATAATCATGTCTTTTGATTTTTTCACTCCCATTGCCAACAGGAAAAGCAATGCTAGTCAGTTTAGACTAATCGAAGTTCGAAACAGGTAAACTCTGGATATTCCTGATCATCAAAAGTGATGCCATGTAGGGCCCTGTGGGGCTCCTGGGAACAGAGCCTTTCTGTGCCCCCGTCCCCACTTCTTTGATCATAGGAAACAGATTTCATTTAGCGTTCATGACCTTCTTTGCGTTCCAATGGGCAGATTCAAGTAGTTATTAATTAAGGAAGGGAGGAGATATAAGACCAGGAGAAACATTCAAGAGCAGCCTTGGGGCAAGGACCTGTTTCCCCAAAACGGATCCACACAACAATGTGTTTGAGTTGTTTTGCACATACCGAAACCCTCTCTAGGTGGAAGAAGTTAATGATTATGACGGTATGCTACCTACAAACATGTAGACACCAGATGAATCGGACCTGAAGGTTGACAATGCTGATTCCTACTTACCTCACTAGAACCCATCAGAAGAATGTCCATAAACTATCACACCCTCTTGGAAAATATAAACCTTCTCACTATCTTCCCCAAGGGAAGGAGACATGATTTTGAGGGTGTCTCCCTTTGCCTGGCAAACCAATAAAATGATCCTTTTCTACTTCACCCAAAACTCTGTCCCAAGATTTAATTCAGCATTGGAGTACAAAGAAGCTGAGCTTTTGGCATCAGAAGCAGCTCCCATAGTCACCATTTAGAATTTGGTACCACTTGGTATAAGACATGAGAAGAGCTACATGAAAATACTCCAAGAAAATTACAGCTCTAACAGATTTATATAGATTTTCAGTGTGGCCTGATAAGATTGCTACACACTTGGTGCACTTGGCAGCCCCATAGATCTCTTTTGCTTCAACAGTGTTTGGATGGAATAGACGGAGAGAGGCCTCTTGTTCCAGCCTCTGACCACCCTCAGACCTTTTTTTCCAGTGGCAACCTCTGGAATCAGCCACTCAGCTATCCTTGGTCACCAGGACCAGCCAACACCATTTTTTGAGCTTAATTCCTCATTACCAATCAACCATGAGCTCCCAGATTCACCAGAATTATTCTACCAAGGTGGAAGCCACCATCAACCATCTGGTCAACCTACGTCTGGCCTTCTACACCCCATCTCTGTCTGGGCTTCTATTGATATTTTGACTGCTAGGATCTGGCTCTGGAGGATATCGGCCACTTTTTCCATGAATTGGACAATAGAAGCACAAGGACATCAAGTATCTCTTGAAAAGGCAAAACCAGCACAGCAGCCGCACCCTCTTCCAGAATGTGCAAAAGCCATCTCAAGAAGAGTAGGGTAAAACCCAGGACACTATGGAAGCCGCCACTCTCAAGAAGAACCTGAACCACCGTTTCAGATCTGCATGCCCTGGGCTCTGCCCCTGCAGGCTCCCACCTTTGTGACTTCCTAGAAAGCTACTTCCTGGAAAAGCAGGTGAAACTCATCAAGAAGATGGGTGACCACCTGACCAACCTTCACAGTTCTGACTGGACCCCAGGCTGGGTTGGGTCAGTATTTCCTGGAAAGGTTCACCCTCAGGCACAACTGGGCTTCCCAGATGGGGCTAGTGGTAAAGAACCTGACTGCTGATGCAGGAGATATGAGACTCGGGTTCAATTCCTGGGTTGGGAAGGTCCCCTGAAAGGAGGGCATGGCAACCCACTCCAGTATTCTTGCCTGGAGAATTCCATGGACAGAGGAGCCTGGCGGGCTACAGTCTATGGGGTCACAAAGAGTCGGACACAGCTGAAATGACTTAGCACGCAAGCACAGCTAGGAGCCTCCAAGCCCAGAAGCCTTTAAGGAACCCCTCTGGTGTTAGGACTTCTGCCTGAAGTCCCCCTCTGGAGCCACTAGGCAGCTTTGTAACCACCTGGATCCCTCTCCCAAGCCTTGGACCTAATGGAATGGGTGTATAAATTTAGCCCTTGTCTTAGTCAGTGATGAAAAATGATTCTTCTATAAGAAATTATCCCCAAAACTTATCAACTTAACACAACAAAGGTGTGTTTCTTGCTCTCGTTACATCTGCTTTGTGTCCTGATAGCTCTCCAGACAGAAGAAGAGAGGGCTAGAGAAGCAAGCACCAGAAATGAACTGCCTCCATGTAGGACTAACACAGCAAGTCTACTGACATTTCAATGACCAAAGCAAGTTATACGGCTCTACCCAAATTCAGTGGTATGAGGGGTGAAATATATGCCTTGGTGTAGAGAGCACCAGAAACTGGGAGATTGTTGACATTAGTAATGCCCACCATAGACCTAAACAATCATTGAGTTTTCTTCCCAGGGATATCAAATATACTTTCTTACTGGGGAAATGCTTTTTTCATCCTTTATTAATCTCAATTTCCCTTGATATGGCTTAGCCTCTTCACAGGAGAGTCATCACATTCCAGTGCTGTTTAATTACCTATCTCCTCTAATGTAAAGACTAGCAAGGTAATGACCATGTCCATCTTGCTCATACTGTATCCCCAGTACCTAGCACAGTGCTGGACATAAGGTAGATAAAGAGTGAATAATTTTATTGAGGCTTTATGCAAGACACTGTGCTAAGCAGGGAAATGGAACAGACTAGAATATAACAAAACCAGAATTCAAAGCCTGTGGAGAGATGATATGATAAACAGGGGTGAAGTCAAATTTTGTCAGGACAGAAGCTTATGCAAATTGGGGGGACTAATTTAAGAAAAAGAACAAAATTATAAATGCGAAATTAAGTACCTTATCCTAGAAGAAGTTCATGTAGTGGCAGAGACTTGAAGCTTAAAGCTGCATCATTTTCACAATAAATACATCTTTGATGGTAAGGGGACTAAGGCACCAAATATTATAAAATCTCAGAAGAGTGATCAGAGATCTCTGCTAGGAAAAATCAAAGATTTCATAGAAAAGAGATAAAGTGTGAGCTTGATCTTATAGACAGAAACAAAGGAATTGCAGGTGGAAGAAACACAGAAGAAACATAAAAGAGCAAAGAGTTAGACCTATCTAGTTCAGTCGCCCGGTCATGTCCGACTCTTTGTGACCCCATGGACACAGGCTCCCCTGTCCAGCACCAACTCCCAGAGCTTGCTCAAACTTGCTCAAACCCATCATCCAATCGGTGATGCCATCCAACCATCTAATCCTCTATGGTCCCCTTCTCCTCCTGCCTTCAATCTTTCCCAGCATCTGGGTCTTTTCAAATAAATCAGTTCTTTGCATCAGGTGGCCAAAGTATTGGAGCTTCAGCATCAGTGTCTGTCTGTGGAATAGTGAAAAGTACTGTACTGTTTAACTAATGAGAGGTTGGGTGGGGAAATCCTTAAAGGCTAGTGGTTCTCAGAGTCTGATCCTGCACCAGCAGCAGCAACATCACCTGAGAACTTGCTAGAAACTCAATTGATGCTTTCGAAATGTGGTGTTGGAAAAGACTCTTGAGAGTCCCTTGGACTGCAAGGAGATCAAATCAGTCAATCCTAAAGGAAAACAACCCTGAATATTCATTAGAAGGACTGATGCTGAAGTTGAAGCTCCAATACTTCAGCCACCTGATGCAAAGAGCCGACTCATTAGAAAAGACCCTGATGCTGGGAAAGATTGAAGGGAGGAGGAGGAGGGGACAACAGAGGATGAGATGGCTGGATGGCATCACTGACTCAATGGACATGACTTTGAGCAAGCTCTGGGAGATGGTGAAGGACAGGGAAGCCTGGCGTCCATGGGGTCCAAAGAGTCAGACACAACTGAGCAACTGAACAACAGGCTCCATCTCAGACTTACCCAGTTAGACACTCCTGGGCTAGAGCACAGGCCTCTATACTTTAACAATCACCTCCTAGTGATGCTGATGCAGTTGAAATTAGAATGCCTTAGGAAGTTACTTGAACATCAGATGAAGTTATTCTCAGAAATTTTATTTCAGGCTGTTATACAAAATGGAGAGAAATAAGAAAAAAGAAATATGACAGAGAAAAAGTTTACCTCATCTCACATCACATCTCACAAAATAAATTACAGATCAATTAAAAAGTTAAAGTAAAAAATGCAATCAGATCTTGTGTAGGAGAAAAGGTTATTTCAGTGTAAGGCAACAACAGAACTTGGAAAAGATTAATAGATTTGATTTCACAATTTTAAATGTTTGTGCCATTAAAGAAATTAAAAAGTAAAAACAAACCAGGAAGAAACACACATAACATTTATCTCAGATAAAACATTTAAAACCTTAATATTTTTTTTTAAAGACAAACTTAGAAAGATGGGCAAAGGACATAACTGATCATTCACAAAAGAAATACAAATGGCCAAGAATCATATGAGAAAATATTCAAGTTTACAAAAAATAAAGTGCTCAGGTTTTTGGCAAACTATGCTCAGAGCGTGAGACTCCTTGCCAGTAATTTATTTAACAGGGGCTCGCTGTAGGAACTGTCATTATTCACAAGGCATTAGAAAACAGGTTCATATCTCTTAAGTCAATAAAGAAACATACTCCAAATCAAAGATGATTCATTACACTACTGTCCCAGGCAGAGAAGAGGTGAAAGAAATAAAGTCCAAATTTAGTTGTGGTGTACCTTTTCTATGAGCTTGTTCTCAGAAGACTCGGCTTAGCCAACAGTGAGCTGATGTCCAGCTGCTGCCAGCGCGAAAGGCTCTCGAGGCCAGAGCACGACGCTAGTGGAACCAAGGCGCTGGCGGGCAAAACCACCTCCTCTTTCCCAGGACCGCCGCCTGGTTTTCATCACTGCAGGCAAAGAGGAGTCTTAAAGGTGGTTCCATACCACCCCCTTGTGGCCTCCACCGTATCTGGTCAAGAAACAACCCTCCGGGAGAGGGGGGAATGAAACACCCTGTTCTTTACAGATTCCAGAAACCTGTGTCAATTCCCTATTCCGTGCCATAACTGACTGTACTAGGATTAAAAGGTGCCTCTAAACCTCTTCGTACTTTATTCAGGCCATGTCAGCATTCGTAAATATTCATTTGGGCTGAGCACACACATAAACGTTATGAGATTGTAAAAATTGAGTCTCACACACTAGGGTCTCTTTCAAATATGATTTTATCTCCTGGGAGTTAGCTGATGGGGTCAGAGTAAGGTCTATGATTATTATTATCTGGTGATTGATTGGTTAGTATGTGATAACCAAGAAAAGCACACACACGATGAAAGAAAAAAACACGCATTGCAGTCCTACTAGTGACCTTGGGCACATGATAATCCAGAAGGGCCGCATCATCCACTTAACAATCACAACAATCCACTCTACACCCTCACAAGCTCACTTTACTAATTTGTAAATTTGTACTAACAACCTTAACTCTTTGTCAAAAAGATTAAACGTGTGATCACACCCCGTTCCCAAGTTTATTTATGCTCACTTAATTTAATCTTCTCTACATCTGCTCCTAGAAACTCAAGGTCAGAAAAAGTGAAATCATCTAATCCAATCCGCCATAATTTCATTCATTCCACCAACATTTTTTGAGGCAGGGAATTCGGATAAAGACTGACCCGCGATCTTTTATATTTCCCCTTCTGCACTGCGGACGGCTGCCCTTTTCGTCCCCAACAGGAGGCATTCCACTCTGTGGGGTTTGAAATGCCACATGCCTTGCCTAACCCGACCAAGACCATTCTCGCCCGTCCCCATGGAGGAACTTGGTGGGAAAAGGGTGTCTGGCGCGCGTTGCTGCTCCCACTTCCTCTGGGCGGGAGGGAGAGCGGGGCGGCGGTGGTGGAGGGAGTTCCCCGGCAGCCTCGCTAGGAGCAATTCTAGAGGGTGGAATCACCCGCTCTTTCCGGGACGCGCGGTACCCTTCCCGGAAGGCACCCGCGAAGGCGCGGAGGTGCCTGCAGGGGGCGCGGGCCGCCGGGCCGCCCCGGGGGCTGGAGGCCGGTGGTCCCTCCTAGCCCGGGAGCGAGACGAGGCCAAGCCGCTCACTCCCCAGCCCCCACTCTCACCTCGTCACCTCCCCGCCCTCTCGGCGGGCCTGAGGCGTGCGGCGCAGGCGCGAAGCGCGGCGGTGAGTGTGGCCGCGGAGCCTGGGCCCGGGGCCTCGCAGGCTGGGCGTAGGGCGCGCGGGGAGGGAGTGGGGCCGGCCCGGCGGAGCGCCGGGGAGCTCGAGGGCCAGAAGCGGCGCCGCCCGCCGCCGTGCGCCTGCGGGCAGGGCTGCGCTACCCCTCCGCCCGCGCTCGGGCGTCTCGGCCGCCGCCTCGCAGCTGCGCCTGGGCTGGCCGGGCGGGCCCCGGGGACTGGTGAGTGTGAGGGCGGAGCGGCCCGGGCGCCGGACTGCTGCCGGGGCCGCGGGCGTGCGGGCGCAGCTTCCTGCGGGAGAGGGCAGGGAAGACCGGATGGCGCCTTTAAAACTGAAACCCTGCCTTCGTTTTCTGGCGGGATGGCGCGCCCCTCCCCCATCCCGAAGGCAGTTCCACCCCCTGCGGAGGGCACCTCGGCCCCGGCTGGCCTCGGTCCCCCGCTGCTTTTTTTCCGAGTGGTGCCTTTGGGGTCGGGACTTGGGACTCCTGGCTAGTCGCCGGGCCCGAATGGGGCCAGTACGTGGCGCGCGGGTGGAGAAGCCGGGTCCCGATGGCTCCTGAGCGGCCTCTCTGGGCCGCGGGCCCCCATCCGTGCCACGCTGGCCCTCAGGCCTTGCCGGCTGGCGTGGTGACCCTTCGGCGGCGCATCCTTTGCCCGCGCCGGGAGTCACAACCTTCAGGCTCTTAAGCCCCCAGCCAGTATAGTCTAAGGCACTTATTAGGGTACTTCGAACCCATTTTGGTTTTGTTTTTCAGTACAATCTAGGGACAAGAGTGCTTTGAGGCAGTCTATCTGTAAGCAAAGAGATAAAGCAAACACTGACACTAAATGGGACGTGTGGTGGGTTCTAAAGTTTCCTGCAGCATTTTTGTGTTCTCCTGTCTTTCAAAATCTGGAAAAGATACACTTGTTTCAAAATGAGGCTGAGGAACAGCATGCTTCTAAAACTCTTTAGTATAGAACCGCTTTTTATTGTAAATGCTTGTCTTATATATATTTACATTGCATGAAAGGTCTTAAAAAGATTGAACTCTGATACAAGTGCTGACTGCCGGTAGGAGTCTGCCAATCTGTATTGTGGTTTGTACTTAGACGTTCTTATTGTTGAAAAAGTGACAGCTGGAAAGATGATTACAAGTGTCTTCTAAGTTGCTTTTTTTTTTAATGAGTGTTTTAGATGGCATGGTTAGCTTTTTGTAAATTTAAAGTATGTATGAATCCCTTAGCATGAGAAAATGTCTACATGTCTATACTTTGGAATGTTTAGTCGCTAAGCCTTGTACAGCTTTTTTGCGACCCTATAGACTGTAGCCCACCAGGCTCTTCTGTCCATGGAATTTCCCAGGCAAGAATACCGGAGTGGGTTGCCATTTCCTTCTCCAGGGGATCTTCCCAACCCAAGGATCCAACCGATTTCTCTTGTGTCTCCTTCATTACAGGCAGATTCCTTACCACCGAGCTACCAGGGAAGACCATGTTAACAGTGTTTTTCTGGATGAATAGATTCTAAGTGACTTAATTATTTTATTTTTCTGATTTTACTACAGTGACATATTCATTTTATCTGTAGCTTTTTAAGTGAGGAAGAGGACTTGAGTGAAAAATTGCGTGTTCAGAATCTTCCCATTAAAAGAGGAGGACTAGTGAGCAAATGTGTGTATGACATCCTTAGGTAAAAAGCCAGAGTTCATCAGAGCAGTTATACACACAAAAGGCACGTAAAAACATTTGCTGAAATAAAGGGTGGTTAGCATTTTTGGTCTTGAGTGGGCATTTTACCATCTTGCTTAAAGGAGGTCTGGTAAACTTGTGGATATTGTTCAGCCCTAGGTAGGAGTCAAACATTTCCTGATCAAGGTAATCCTGTTGTTTTCACCTGACAGTCTGAATCCTAGCCAGCTTGCAACATTAATTCTAATGCCATGCTTGGTTTCCTTGCTTTTTTGAAAAAGTTTGAAGTGTTTAAAATGCTCGACTGACAGTTTTCAGTGTTCCGTCTGATACTTGTAAAGCATTTAGAACATGAAGTATAAAGCTTTCAGCTGTGTAAATTCTGTACAAAAGAAGTATTAGAAATAAGTCTTAAGATTTTAGTTTACTACATAAATATGAAAACAGCTGTTTATTTTTTTTTAATGCACTTGATGGGGTGAGCTCAGGGAATGCTAATTTGTGTTGTTAGATGAGGCATTATACCTGTTGACACCATTTCTGCAAATATCATGGTTGTCAGTTTCTTTGAGTGATTCCCTCACCCTCCTCCCAGTTGGTGGCTGACTAAGGACTGGAAGCAAGATGTAACTTGCTGGTGACAGTGATTAGAAATGAAGATTTAATCACACAGTTGTAAACCCAGAAGTCAGAAGACACACTTTTTCATTACTGGCTCTTCTAATTAGTTGACTTCACTTTCAGTGAATTTGTTTCCTCCTCAGTAAAATTGGAGTAGATTTGATAGTAGACCTTCTATCTACCTTACAGGATTGTTGTGAAAATCAAGTAAAGAAAATTCTCAGTAAATTCAGCAGCACTTTATGTGTATGATTACATTATGTATAGTGCTGATAATTTGTTACTGCTCAGTAGGTAAGTCGTGTCCAACTCTTGAGACCCCATGGACTGTGTATTTCCCACCATTCTCCTCTGTCCATGGTATTTCCCAGGCAGGGATTCTGGAGTGGGTAGCTGTTTCCTTCTTCAGAGGCTCTTCCTGACCCAGGGATCAAACCAGATTCTCCTGCATTGGGAGGTGGTTTCTTTACCACTGAACCTCCTAGGAAGTCCAATAATGATATACCCAGCAATTAATAAAGCAGCAAAAATAGTATGTGCATCTCAAGTTCCCTATTGCTAGAATTGAGATGAGAAATAACAATGCCAAGTTCTACCTACTGTGTACCTGTATCACCATGGTGATAAGAAAAGAAGCTTATAAGTTCACAGAAAAAACTTTACAATGCATTTTTTTCTGACATTCCTTATTTTCCCACTGCTATAGTAGAAAGAACACTAATCTGAAATGGAAGAAAGAGTTCTCATTCTAACACTATTACTTCAGTTGGACTGATCACTTTATCTCCCTAAATAAAAGAGATTAAAAGCATAGAAAATCTTATGTTCAAGTTAGATCTCTGTTCAACCCTGTCACTTATTTACTATTCCCCTGACTTAAGTTTATGCCTTAATTTCCTTATCAGTTGTTGTTTAGCCATCATTTTATGTCAGACTCTGCGTTGGCTCCTTGGTCCATGGGATTTTCCAGGCAAGAATACTGAAGTGTGTTGCCATTTCCTTTTCCAGGGGATCTTCCTGACCCATGGTCCCAACCTGTATCTCCTGCATCTTCTACAGTGCAGGCAGATTGTTTACCACTGAGCCACCTGGTAAGCCCTCTTTATGAGTAACAACGGATAGATAATAGTGATTTGGAGAGCGTGTTATAGATTTTTCTAATCATAGGTTTAAATAAAAAAGTATGTTCACAGCTTGGTACATAATTGGTGCCCAGTAAATGATCATCATTATTCTTCTATTAATAATCTATAAGGAGGATTTAAACAGTTTAAAATCTGTAATTTGGGAATTCCCTGGTGGTCCAGTGATTAGAACTCTGTGCTTCTTACAGCGGGGGGCACGTGTTCTATCCTTGATCAGGGAATCACGATCCCACAAGCCACCCCAGTGCAGCCAAAAAAGAGACCAAAAAAAGCCTGTACTAATTTGTCAGCTTTCATTATATTGGCTTTCACTGTGACTGAATAAATTAATGGCAGGAGAAGGAAGTTCAATCCCTGGGTGGGAAAGATCCCCTGGAGTGGGAAATTGCAATCTACTCCAGTATTTTTCTCTGGAAAATCCCATGGACAGAGGAGCCTGGCAGACTACAGTCCATGGAGTTTCAAGAGGTTGGACTCAACTGAGCACGCACAAATAAATTAATGAGATTTATATTCCTGTGTATTTATTTATGTTCCTTTTTTGGTGTTAAAATAGCTTTAGAAGGTAAATTCACTTCAAAGAAATATGACACATATTTATATATAGTGACATTTATCAGTTTATACAAGTTTTAGTACTTAATGCAGTATGTATTCAAAAACATATTGTACTTGAGTTAATTCTGTATAGCTTTCCAGTAAACTAACATCCAGTACCTTGAGTCTCAGCAATGAACTACATTTTTGCTCATAACACTTTTGTCCTGTTTTTCCTACAGGCATATTTCACCATCTGTGAAAACTTCCCTGTAATTCAGTTTTCCTCACTCCAGTATTAAGAATTACACCAAGTAAGTGGGATCTGGTAAAACTAGTTACTCAATTTTATAACAGTCTATGGATATTTATTCAGTAGCTGCCAAGTCTCTTTTGTTCTCAATGGAATGTTGAACGTGACCTCATGAGTAAGAAAAGGATATTTTCTTGAAAATTATATTCTGAGCCTCTGAATGATGAGGGTGATTTTTTTTACCCCCTCTGAAGCCAGAAGATTAATACAAATTTGTGACTATTTTTTTTGAAGAGGATGTGTGGCTTCGGTATTCTTGCCTTGAGAACCCCATGAGCAGTATGAAAAGGCAAAAAGATAGGACACTGAAAGAGGAACTCCCCAGGTTGGTAGGTGCCCAATATGCTACTGGAGATCAGTGGGGAAATAACTCCAGAAAGAATGAAGGGATGCAGCCAAAGCAAAACCAACACTCAGGTGTGGATGTGACTGGTGATAGAAGCTCGTTGCTGTAAAGAGCAATATTGCATAGGAATCTGGAATGTCAGGTCATGAATCAAGGCAAATTGGAAGTGGTCAAACAGGAGATGGCAAGAGTGAACATCAACATTCTAGGAATCAGTGAACTAAGATGGACTGGAATGAGTGAATTTAACTCAGATGACCATTATATCTACTACTGTGGGCAAGAATCCCTTAGAAGAAATGCAGTAGCCATCATGGTCAACAAAAGAGTCTGAAATGCAGTACTTGGATGCAATCTCAAAAACAACAGAATGATCTCTGTTCGTTTCCAAGGCAAACCATTCAATATCACGGTAATTCAAGCCTATGCCCGACCAGTAATGCTGAAGAAGCTGAAGTTGAACAGTTCTATGAAGACCTACAAGACCTAGAACTAACACCCAAAAACGATGTCCTTTTCATTCTAGGGGACTGGAATGCAAAGGTAGGAAGTCAAGAAACACCTGGAGCAACAGGCAAATTTGGCCTTGGAGTACAGAATGAAACAGGGCAAAGGCTAGTAGAGTTCTGCCAAGAGAATGCACTGGTCATAGCAAACACCCTCTTCCAACAGCACAAGAGAAGACTCTACACAGGGACATCACCAGATGGTCAACACCGAAATCAGATTGATTATATTCTTTGCAGCCAAAGATGGAGAAGCTCTATACAGTCAGCAAAAACCAGACCGGGAGTTGACTGTGGCTCAGATAATGAAGGCCTCATTGCCAGATTCAGACTGAAATTGAAGAAAGTGGAGAATATCATTACACCATTCAGGTATGACCTAAATCAAATCCCTTATGACTATACAATGGAAGTGAGAAATAGATTTAAGGGACTAGATCTGACAGACAGAGTACCTGATGAACTATGGATGGAGGTTCATGGCATTGTACAGGATACAGGAATCAAGACCATCCCCAAGAAAAAGAAATGCAAAAAAGCAAAATGGCTCTCTGAGGAGGCCTTGCAAATAGCTGTGAATAGAAGGGAAACGAAAAGCAAAGGAGAAAAGGAAAAATATACCCATTTGAATGCAGAGTTCCGAAGAATAGCAAGGAGAGATAAGAAAGCCTTCCTCAGTGATCAATGCAAACAAACAGAGGAAAACAATAGAATGGGGAAGACTAGAGATCTCTTCAAGAAAATTAGAGATACCAAGGGAACATTTCATGCAAAGATGGGCTCAATAAAGGGCAGAAATGATATGCACCTGACAAAAGCAGAAGATATTAAGAAGAGGTGCCAAGAATACACAGAAGAACTGTACAAAAAAGATCTTCACAACCCAGATAATCACGATGGTGTGATCACTCACCTAGAGCCAGACATCCTGGAATGTGAGGTCAAGTGGGCCTTAGGAAGCATCACTACGAACAAAGCTAGTGGAGGTGATGGAATTCCAGTGGAGCTATTTCAAATCCTGAAAGATGATGCTGTGAAAGTGCTGCACTCAATATGCCAGCAAATTGGGAAAACTCAGCAGTGGCCACAGGATTGGAAAAGGTCAGTTTTCATTCCAATCCCTAAAAAAGGCAGTGCTAAAGAATGCACAAACTACTGCACAATTGCATCATCTCACATGCTAGTAAAGTAATACTAAAAATCCTCCAAGCCAGACTTTAGCAATACGAGAACCATGAACTTCCTGAGGTTCAAGCTGGTTTTCGAAAAGGCAGAGGAACCAGAAATTAAATTGCCAACATCTGTTGGATCATCGAAGAAGGAAGAGAGTTCCAGGAAAACATCTATTTCTGCTTTGTTGACTATGCCAAAGCCTTTGACTGTGTGGATCACAATAAACTATGAAAAATTCTGAAAGAGATGGGAATACCAGACCACCTGACCTGCCTCTTGAGAAACCTGTATGCAGGTCAGGAAGCAACAGTTAGAACAGGACATGGAACAGACTGGTTCCAGATAGGAAAAGGAGTAGGTCAAGGCTGTGTATTGTCACCCTGCTTATTTAACTTCTAGGCAGAGTACATCATGAGAAACGCTGGGCTGGAGGAAGCACAAGCTGGAATCAATATTACCAGGAGAAATATAAGCAACCTCAGATATGCAGATGACACCACTCTTATGGCAGAAAGTGAAGAGGAAATAAAGAGCCTCTTGATGAAAGTGAAAGAGGAGAGTGAAAAAGTTGGCTTAAAGCTCAATATTCAGAAATCTAAGATTATGGCATCCTGTCCCATCACTTCATGGCAAATAGTTGGGGAAACAGTGGCTGACTTTATTTTTCTGGGCTCCAAAATCACTGCAGATGATTATTACAGCCATGAAATTAAAAGACACTTACTCCTTGGAAGAAAAGTTACGACCAACCTAGACAGCATATTGAAAAGCAGAGACATTACTGTGTCAACAAAGGTCCTTCTAGTCAAGGTGATGGTTTTTCCAGTAGTCACGTATGGATGTGAGAGTTGGACTGTAAAGAAAGCTGAGTGCTGAAGAATTGATGCTTTTGAACTGTGGTGTTGGAGAAGACTTTTGGAGTCCCTTGGACTGCAAGGAGATCCAACCAGTCCATCCTAAATGAGATCAGTCCTGGGTGTTCATTGGTAGTTATGATGTTGAAGCTGAAACTCTAAAGCTTTGACCACCTGATGCAAAGAGCTGACTCATTTGAAAAGACCCTGATGCTGGGAAAGATTGAGGGCAGGAGGAGAAGGGGGCGACAGAGGATGAGATGGTTGGATGGCATCACCAACTCAAAGGACATGGTTTGGGTGGACTCTGGGAGTTGGTGATGGACAAGGAGGCCTGGCGTGCTGCAGTTCATGGTGTTGCAAAGAGTCGGACATAACTGAACTGAACTGTGGCTTCAAAACTGTCAAAATATTCCCAACTGTAAGAAATATACCTATAAAACTCTTTTTTGGTATCATAGGTACAATTTTTCTTTTATAGAAAATAAGCATTCAGTTCAGTTCAGTCGCTCAGTTGTGTCCGGCTCTTTGCATCCCCATGAATTGCAGCACGCCAGGCCTCCCTGTCCATCACCAACCCCTGGAGTTCACTCAAACTCACGTCCATCGAGTCAATGTTGCCATCCAGCCATCTCATCCTCTGTCGTCCCTTTTTCCTCCTGCCCTCAATCGCTCCCAGCATCAGGGTCTTTTCCAATGAGTCAACTCTTCACATGAGGTAGCCAAAGTACTCGAGTTTCAGCTTTAGCATCATTCCTTCCGAAGAACACCCAAGACTGTTCTCCTTTAGAATGGACTGGTTGGATCTCCTTGCGGCTTATGTAATTATTCAGTTTTCACAATTACATCAACATTTGAAACGTTCTCAACCTCAGGAAGAAAGAAAACAGAACACAGCCTTTAAACTTGATCAGAAAAGTAAATATAAAATATAAGCCGGATTGTTTAACATTTCTCTCTTGAAGTCGATTTTTATGACACATTTCCTATCGCCAGCCAATTTTTTTATTAGAAGAAATTTGCATAACAATATTAACACTTGTTATTTGTGATGTATTTGTTAAATTTTTCCATTTTTTAGATTAAAAAGATATGAATGAATATCCTAAAAAAAGAAAAAGGAAGACTTTACATCCTTCTCGTTATTCAGGTCAGTGTACGATTAAATTATTTAAAAGTTAGGCCATGTTCAATTCCCATGCAGTTGTGTTTACATCCATTTTCTCATAAATGATCTGATTAGAGTTAAATATCTGGGTTAACTTTTAGCTAAGAGGAAACTTTAAGTAAATTCTCTCAAAATATATTTCTCAATATCTGCTGTATGCTAGGCATACATCAAAATTTCACAGACATTTATTTTAATTCTCACAACTTCATAGTTTATAGATATTTAAGATTAGATATCCAAGTTACATACTTACATAGCATAATTGAGATTTGCCTTTGTTTCCCAAGCTTGTGCTTAAGTTTTAATAATAGCCTTGATGGAAGTAATTTTGCATCATTGGAAAAATCTTTATCCTGTACATTATTTTCAGAAATGTTGTAAGTTTCATTTTGATTATATAATTTTAGATCTTTTCTTTGAGTATGGCTCTACTATCTTGGCAAATAAGAGGTCCTGGCCTCTTATGCTATGCACATGTATACTTGGGGCTGTCTCAGGTATACCTGGTAACCAACCCAGCCTACTTGTTTTTCATATCTGAGGAAATTAAACCTGGTCTACCTAACTGGCCCTTCTAATTCAGTGTTTTTTGCAATTAACGCATTTCTTGCATATTCATATTTTGTGGGACTCTTGACCATGAGAATTATATCTTAGTGTGTTTCTAAGTATTTTAAATTGTATAATTTATAGTTCTTTCAAAGCTCAAAGTCAATATCTGAATTATGAAAGCCTTCAGAATTGAAGGAAATACTAATACCTTATTACAATACTATGAAAATTTATTTATGTTTGATAAAGAGATGGCTGTCATTAGATGTTTATGTGTTTGGTGTGCTTGAAAATTTTTAAATTTTGTTTTATGTTCAGATTCCTCTGGAATAAGCAGAATTGCAGATGGATTCAATGGAATTTTTTCTGATCATTGTTACAGTGTTTGTTCTATGAGACAACCAGACTTAAAATATTTTGACAACAAAGGTATATTTAAATTTCCAAAATATTTTCATTCAAATTGCTTTTATAATTTTTCATTTCCTATTTGAAAATGTGGGTGAAAGTGATGATTTCAAAATGAGCAAGTATCTAAACTTGTTTTAAGAAAACAAGAGACTTTTGGGTAAGTGAATTTTAATTTTTAACATTATTTCAAACATATACATCAAAAACACATCCTCCTCTATCAGTTTTAGTCAGCTAGGAATTCGTGGCGAAGCAGGAGTGACCCAGAGTTTTGTGTATTTATGATGAAAAGTTAAGAATAGTGGTATTTCAGGGAGTTCCCTGATGGTCCAGTGGTTAAGACGCTGTACTTCCACTGCCGGGGGGTGCAGGTTTAATCCCTGGTTAGAGAGCTAAGATCCTAAGTGCCGTGTAGAGTGGCAAAAAAAAAAACAACAACACAGAAAGAACAGTGTTACACACAGTTGTTCTGCTCAGCTGTACATTTCATTTGGAGGGCTAATGGAAGGAAAGAACACAAGGTGAAGGATGTGGTCATTTAAAGAACATTCAGTCAGAGACATCAGTATGAGCTCATATTTGGCTTAATAGAGACACAGTTACATACAGAAACATTTATGGGATGTCAGTATATTTGTAGTAGTGCACATGCACGTATTTTTTGCTCTGTTAACTGAGAGTCTAACAGAAATGACATCCCAGTAGCAATAAGCACATCTCGTGCCCTGATCCTGGTTTCTAATACCATTTTCCAATAAAAAGAACAGGGCTTCTTGGAGAAATGGCTGATTCTAGTTCTGGAGCAGAAAACCTAAAAGATGAGCCTGGAGCATTTTGTTGTGCCAGAAAATAAGAAAGTACTCAACATATAGAGTCATTCAATACAAGTATGCCAAAGGAGCATAAGGAGCCAACTAAAAGAGCTCCCAGTAGCCAAAGCTGAAACAGTTTGAGAGGGGGAGAAATTGGACTATAACCCAAAGTATAAAATAAATATCCATGAGTCCATAGTGATATAAATAAATGATAGAATAAATAAATAAGGGATAAGAAGCAAATCTGTACAGAGGAACTCCAGATTATTTACGTAGGTAATGCTCCCTCAGGGAGGTGAAGCATAACTTTCCACTCCTTAAGTACAGACTACACTCAGTAACTTAGTTCCAAACTGTAGAGTATGGAAAGTAAAAGCGTGACTTTACAGTGGAGAAACCTGATAAAGCCCCAGGTTATCAAGTTCAATGTCAGCAGTCATAATAATGTTGATAGTTTATACTCTCTATATGATGTGATTTTTAAAACAAAGCAGTTTACCTCTGTGTTTACCTTCAAATAATCCATAAGGGAAAGGGAAATCGCTCAGTCGTGTCCAACTCTTTGCTACCCCATGGAATTTAGCCCACCAGGCTCCTCCATTCATGGAATTTTCTAGACAAGAGTACTGGAGTGGGTTGCCATTTCCTTCTCCAGGGGATCTTCCCAAGCCAGGGATCAAACCCAGGTCTCCCGCATTTCGGGCGGATGCTTTACTGTCTGGGCCATCCCAGTCTAATCATGAAAAAGCAGAGTTAATTGGTGAGGCATCCTGCAAAATACCTGGCCAGTCTCCTTAGGATTGTCATGGTCATCAAAAGCAAGGGAAGTCTGAGAAACTGCCACAGCTAGCAGTAGCCTAGAGATAGGACAAATAAATGTTATGTATCCTGGATGGGACCTTGGAACAGAAAAAGGATATTAGATGAAGACTAAGGAAATCAGGATGAAGTATGGACTTTAGTTAATGATAGCTTACCAGCATTTGGTCATTGTTATAACAAACAATGTAAGATGTTAATAATGGAGAAACTGAATGCGCGATATGTGGGAATTCTCTGTATTAACCTTCTTATTTATTTATTTACTTTGTAAATTTGAAACTTCTGAAAAATACAGTCTTTTTTAAAAAGACATGATGTTGAAGCCCAATTTTCTCTAGTGACTGGCATTTCAGTTTATCCATGTAATGTTTAATGTTTTGATTGACATAAATAATAGGTATTTTTCCAAATTCTTTTTTACAGATGATGATTCTGATACAGAGACATCAAATGAATTGCCAAAATTTACAGATGGAATCAAAGCCAGAAATAGAAATCAAAACTACTTGGTTCCCAGTCCTGTACTTAGAATTCTAGACCACACTGCCTTTCCTACAGGTAAGAGAAACTAATAGCATCTGCACATTTTGTATAGTTCAGTGAAAAAAATAAGTAAAATAAATTTCGTTTTGCCAATTACTATTTAATAGGTTTTATTTAATAGTCTTGCTTTGTTTTTCAGAAAAATCTGCTGATATTGAAATTTGTGATGAAGACTGTGACTCCCCTGAATCAGTCCACCAGCAAACCCAAGAGGAGAGCCCCATAGAAGTTCACACTGCTGAAGATGTTCCAATTGCCGCAGAAGTGCATGCAATTTCTGAAGACTATGATATAGAGACAGAAAATAATTCCTCTGAGAGTCTCCAAGACCAAACTGATGAAGAACCACCAGCTAAACTTTGCAAAATTGTTGACAAGAGCCAAGCTTTGAATGTGACTGCCCAGCAGAAATGGCCTTTACTGAGAGCTAACAGCAGTGGCCTCTATAAATGTGAACTTTGTGAGTTCAACAGCAAATATTTTTCTGATTTAAAGCAGCATATGATCTTGAAGCACAAGCGTACTGATTCAAACGTGTGTCGAGTATGCAAAGAGAGTTTCTCTACCAACATGCTTCTGATTGAACATGCCAAACTCCATGAAGAGGACCCCTACATATGTAAATACTGTGATTATAAGACCGTAATTTTTGAGAACCTCAGCCAGCACATTGCAGACACCCATTTTAGTGATCACCTTTATTGGTGTGAGCAATGTGACGTACAGTTCTCCTCAAGCAGTGAACTCTACCTACATTTCCAGGAGCACAGCTGTGATGAACAGTACTTGTGTCAGTTCTGTGAACATGAAACGAATGATCCAGAAGACTTGCATAGCCATGTGGTAAATGAGCATGCATGTAAATTAATAGAGTTAAGTGATAAGTATAACAATGGGGAACATGGACAGTATAGCCTCTTAAGCAAAATCACATTTGACAAATGTAAAAACTTCTTTGTTTGTCAAGTATGTGGGTTTCGGAGTAGACTTCATACAAATGTTAACAGACATGTTGCCATTGAACATACTAAAATTTTTCCTCATGTTTGTGATGACTGTGGGAAAGGCTTCTCAAGTATGCTAGAATATTGCAAACATTTAAATTCACATTTATCTGAAGGGATTTACTTATGTCAATACTGTGAATATTCAACAGGACAGATTGAAGATCTTAAAATTCATCTAGATTTCAAGCATTCGGCTGATTTACCTCATAAATGTAGTGACTGCTTGATGAGGTTTGGAAATGAAAGGGAATTAATAAGTCACCTTCCAGTCCATGAAACAACTTGATTGTTCTCCTTTAACTTCCATAATGTTGATGTGAAATAATAAATTCAACTATTTTGAAAATGTTAAAATGAATGATTTTAAACACAACTTGTGAGAATTGTCTTTAACAAGATCTTTTTAATTGCCAGTTTTCTTGGCATTGCTGCCTTTTCAGTATATAGTTGTATCCTAAATGTGATATTTTCAATGCATTTGTGATTTTAACCACTTTTGGTAACTGTCATTGTGTTTCTTGCATGTGCTCTGATTTTATGAGTTGATAGGAAATATACACTAAAGAAACTATAGTTTTCCTTCCATAAATACAGGTGTTACAAACTTTTTCTTCTTCAAACTCAAAACAAGATCAGTCTTTCATGGATGAAGTCATTAAAGTACTGCACTTCCAGAGCTAAAGTGCAACATAATGCACAATTAAGGCCACTGATACTCCCGTTAAGAAGATCCAGACCCTGCTTTTGCATTCCCCAGTAGTTCCTATCCCCAGGATAGTCAGTGCTCTCCATCTGTGTGAGCCTTTCAGTGACACTAGGAGCCCCGTGTTACGGTAAGAGGGAAAGATCTGATTTTCTATGCAATCCTTTTTTTTGGTAAACCTTATTTTAGCCCCTATCCATGTGCTAAATAATCTTAGATGGGGAGGAACTGATAAAGGGGTTAAACGATAAAGGAACATTTCATAACTCAATTATAAATGAAACAGGTCATTTGTAATCTGTTCCTTTTCAGTTATCCAACTGCAAAGTCATGCCTGAACTTCTGATACCAAATCATTTGTTTTCTGAGAAAACCCACTGAAGTATTAAAATAGAAATAGGAAGGTATGAGAGGTTGGGGTTGCTGTTATGAGAAGGTATAAATTACTTTTGATAATGGTAAATCAGTCTTAGCGTCTGTATTTTCTGTGGCTGCCATAACAAATTATCACAAACTAAGTGGCGTAAAAAGTAGAAGTTTATTGTCTCACAGTTGTAGAGGCTAGAAATTCAAAATTGAAATGTTAGCATAGTTGGTTCCTTCCGAGAGCTGTAAAGGAAGAATCTGTTCTCAGCTACTCTCCTTGACTTATATGTGGTCATTTTCATGTTCACATGGCCTCCCTGTGTCCAAGTCTGTCTCCCTTTTACAAGGAATCAAGCAGTCATTGGATTAAGGCCTACCTTGCCAAGCTCATTTTAACCTAATAAAGACACTCCCTAAATAAGGTCATATTCCGTTACTTCAACATATGAACTGGGGAGACTGAGGGAGACACAACCACCACAATTCAGTAACAGCTTCTTAAATAGTATCAAGAAGATGGTATTTTGTGCATCATTGGCCTCAAATAAACACTGCTGCTAGCAAACTACTGTCACTCAGGAATATTAATATAGTTGAAAAGACTGGCTTATGACCTATGGTTTTCCCACCTTGAGACCCATGGGAGTTTAGTCTGTTTTGTAAACAGTGACAGCAATAAGTTTTTCAAAACCATTTTTAAGTAAATAAAGTCACTCAGTCATGTCCGACTCTGTGACCCCGTGGACTGCAGCCCACCAGGCTCCTCCATCCATGGGATTCTCCAGGCAAGAATACTGGAGTGGGTTGCCATTTCCTTCTCCAGGGGATCTTCCTGACCCAGGGATCGAACCCCAGTCTCCCGCACTAGAGGCGGCCCCTTTAACCTCTGAGCCACCAGGGAAGCTTCTACCCTTTTGTCGTATATGCATACTTGTATTCCATACTTGTATTCCTAGAAATCACCATTCCATCTGATTATACCATTCCAGGTAGGGCTGTCTGATAAAAACGTTTCTTAGAAGACTTAAAATTGTAATTAAATTGGAAGAAAACCTTAGAAGCCATCTGATCTGCATCCTCTTGTTTTCTATGTTTCTTATAGAAACAGGTTATCATTAGGCCGAGGTCACAAAACCAGTTAGAGCAGACAGGAGTGGAATCCAAGTTATTTGGCTTCCGGTCTAGTGATGTTTCCATTACACCATGTTATAAAAATCTGAGCTTTGTCCTTGGGATATTTTTCATGACTATATCCTAGCCAAGAATTGCCTTCTTGGTAATTCAGTTTTTATACTTTTTCAATATCCATTCAGCTTCAGGAATTTGATTTTCAGAAAACAAACCTTAAGTAATGACTTGGTTTGTTTTTATTTTCTAATTGTGTATCTTATAGCATTACATTTTTGGTCAGGCATTAGTAATCAAATTAGAGGTTGTAATGGAACAACTCAAGAGGCATTAAATCCAAGTTTTAGAACCGTATAATTTGGTGTTTTTTTGATGAATCTGCAGCTTGAGGCCACATTTTACTGCCAGTTTGTCCAATAAAATCTTTTTGCTTTGACTCAGCTTTCAAATAAGCCTATGAGTGACCATTAAATTGCTGCGGTAGCAAGTCTATATTTTTAGTTTAATAAACTTCTTTGGAAAAACAAACTTACCTGAAAAAATTTTCTAACTGCTTCTGGATTTTTTCTACTCAAATTCCACTGTACTCTTGTGACTCGAGAATACATAACAGAATACACAATAGAATTATTGTCAGCAGTGAACAACAGTGATGGATCTTTTGTTTTTTTCCTTTCATCTTCACCTTGAAATGAGTGTTATTTGAAAATGGTTGTGTGGTATTCAAAAGCCTCTCTTCCTGCTTGTAAATCTGCCAGTTTTCGCATTTTAAATCGCCTTTCTTGGGTTCCTCTGAATATGTATCATCACATACTAACCAGTTTCTTCTTTTCACAGGGTCCACAGCTTGTTAGGTGATTGCTGAATTATTCACAGGTGTAGCACATACAGGTTTCTGGGGGGGGTTTCTCCCTAGTAAACTAACAATATTCCTAATTTTTAAATATGATTTTCAAAGCATTGAATTAATTCCTGGCACTTTACAGTTTGTCTTAGCTTCTTTTCTCAGTCTTACTACCTTTTAAAAGCAGGTTAATATATCCCCCGAACTACTGTGATTAATTTTTAATGGAATTCTGATGACTTAAAAGCACTAAAGTGACATAATTTGAAAAAGCTAATAAAAATCAACCAGCCACAATCCTCCTGGGAAGCAGGTTGACTTAAAATAATCAATACTACTTACTTAACTGAAAATAAATAGTTAACGATTAACTGTAAATCCCAACAGAGAAGCAAATTTGGTTAGTCAGTTTTATGCTACAATTAACAGTCTCATCCCTGTAAATTAAAAATGAACTTTTGAAGATACAGTCTTTTGTAACTTTCAGTTCTAATGACTGAAGATACAGAATATCTATTAGAATTTCTATTCATGGCATTGTGTTTATGAATTTTAAATATACCTTGTATTGGTTTAGCTTTCCATAAATTAATATCTTAAGATGACATTCAAATCTAAGAGAAAGAAATGTGTGCATTTATGGTGTAAAATATAAATACACAAAGCTTAAAGTTGTCACATGTAATTTACATGTTTATATGAAATTACATGCTCAATTTACAAGTTTAAAAAAATTTTAATGGTGTTTGCTCTATACTAATGATTTGAAAATAATTTTCTATACAAAGATTTTCCATATTAAAGCATCACCACGACTTCCTTACTAAGTTCATCCTCTTTAATAACCTTGATATTAAACTAGTAACTCCCTGAACCTAAAATAAATTACATTTATGAAAAGTAATTTCTTTATTGTAAAAAGAAACATTGCTAAATAGGAATATTGTATTATCTACTGGTTTTATTCACATTTTTTTTAATGACTTTAAATTCTTTTTTTAAAGGAATTTTTTTTTGCCATAACTGTTAAGTTTATTGTTGTTTATTTTGAGTTTTAAATAGGCAAACAGATATGACCTGGAAAATCTTTATTTTTGCTGCTAAAAATATTGAACTGAATGAATAATACATTGAAAATTTTAATGACAAGTATATTTTGAATAAAAACTCCATGTTTTCTGGTTTTTAATATCTAGATACTGTCTGCTACTGAAAAACATTACAGATGAAATCGTTGGTACTTTTGCACTTATTCTTCAGAGTAAGCTAAGATTAGGAATTGGAATCAAATGAAAATAACAGAAGCATCATTTCTGGTGGGTGATGGGGTTGCTTTTTGTTTTGTTTGGGGGAGGGGTGTTAGTTTTTGTTTTTGATCATCTGCCTAAAGACCATTTACCATGATTTTGGTTGGCTGAAATATGAAAGTACTGAATTCTTTTTTCTTGCCTACCTTGCACATTTTATTTAGGGTTATCACTTCTCTGCTATAACCTTATGTTTCTGAAATATATTGCTCAAGCTATATTCTATGACTGATTACCCTTCTTTTTGCAACCCTTTCTCACCTCATTTAGATTTTCAGAAAGTCAAGAGAGAGTAAAATTTTCCCAGTTGGTAAGGAGACAGTGGATGTCTTAATTCTTCTTTCTCTCTATTCTCCAATCTGTTAAAATAACTTACTCCTTTCATACCATATACCTCATCACTCACTTCTACACCCTGTAAATATTTTATAATTTCCTATCTAACAGAAGTAGTGAATTTGTAAGTTTTAATGTGTCTATTTTAGATTTTTAAGAAGCAGAATATCATGGCACTTTTATTTCTGGCTGTGCTGCACTTGTGGAATCTTAATTCCCCAACCAGAGACTGAACCCAGGCCACAGTAGTGAAAGCGCTTAGTCCTAACCACTGGACCGCCAGGGAGTTCCCTCATAACACTTCTTTATGGTTATAAGATTATAGTTAATTGCATTCTTTATTGAACAACTAAATTGCCGAAGTAGAAAAACTAACAGAATGACAGAATGTTAATTTGGAAGGAACCTCAGAAATCATCTAATCTAGACCCATAAAGCACATTACATAAAAATAATTGTATATAGTACATAATTTTATTTTATGGTTTTAAATTATATGTTGTAAAATGTAACATCAAATCTCATTCATGAATATTTTTACTTAGGACAGAACTGATTTTTTTTTTTTTTAAGCAAACGTTTAAAGGAAAACAAGTAAATAATGATACATTAACATGGAAAAAAATAGGCAGGTAAAACATGGACGACAAATTTGAGAATACAAAATCCTTATCTAAACTTCTTATTTATAGCTCAAAAAATGGTTCTCTAACATCGTTAGTCGAATGCTTTTTAAGCTATAATAAATAACACATAACTCTCTACCACTCTTCAAAGAATTTTAGAAAAAGTGAAAATGTATCCTGTTTTTTCAGTGAAATGTCATACCAGACAACTGAAGAGAGAAAATAATGTAATGGAGGGTACTAATGTCATTGGCATTAGACCTTATTTTCTAGTCCCTGTTAGCTAACCATAAATTGTGTGAGTAACCAAGGACAATGGATGTAATGTTACCAAGTTTTTCTTTCAACTCCTTAAAAACCTGTTTCACTACTAGTCTGATTAACAACTATGGAATGTCTCTTCCCGAGCTATATGCATTTACCATACAGGGCAGGAAACTCTTCTCTGTCATTCTTCAGAACTCCAGTTAAATATGAAGCTGGAGTGCCTTTTGTGTTTCTAACTAACTGTTCACTTTCTGTATAATGCTACCATAAACATTCTTATATGTGTTAAGGAGTTTGGAATTTTTTTTTTTTTAATCCCTTGGAGGGATGTGGGCTTTCTATAAATATGTTTTGTATGCTTGTGATTAAATACGTCCAAAATATTATCCAGACTGGCCCAAGTTTATACACCCATCAGATGATCATGTTTCCCTGCATCCTTATAGACAATAAAGTGAACTGATTTTGGTAAATCTGACGGGCATAAAGCAGTATGTTACTATTGTTTGAATTTGCATTGTTTGGTTACTAACAAGATTGGAAATGTCTCAATATGTTCATGAGACACTTTGGTTTCTCATTTCGTGAAGTGCTTCTGCATATGCTTTGTTTTTTTGTTTGTTTGTTTTGGCAGTGAAAGCCCAATGACCTAACCACTGGACCACCAGGGAATTGCCCTTTGTCCACTTTTCTATTGGGTTTTCTGGTTACTTTTGAGAAGTTCTTTAAAATTTTTAATTATTGGTCCTTTGTTGATGATACACACTGCAAAGAATAGATTCCCAGATTGCCATCCATTGCTGATGTCTTTTGTTGAACACAAATCTTTACATTTCATGTGGATAGATCCATCACGTTTTACCTTACAGGTTGTGCTTTCTACCACCGTGTTGGAAAGCACAACCTTGTGCTTTCTACAGTCTTGTTAACAAACTCCTCTGTAACCCCAAAGTCACAGAACTGTTTTCCTACATTTTCTCCTAGTAATGTTCTGGTTGTAACTTTTGTGTTTAGGTCTGAATTTCTCTGTGTGTAAGAATGATTCAAGTTTTTTGTTCATTCAAGTGAGCCAATTTCATCAGTACTATTTGTTAAATAATGCATTCTTCTCCTAGTGATTCATGATAACAATTTGATCGTGTATCACTCCCCATGGGCATAATTGGCATACAAATTTGTGTCTGTACTCATTATATTCCTAGCTGTTCCTGCAATAGTATCACATGTTTTAACAGTTACTTCAAACATTATAGCTTTCCAGTATGTCTTTCTTTTAATTGGAGTATGATTGCTTTACAATGTTATGTTTCTGTTGTATAATAAAATGAATCAGCTCTATGTGTGCATATATCCCCTCCCTTTTGGATCTCACTCCCCAATCCCCATCCCATGTGTAAAATAAATAGCTAGTGGAAACTGCTATAAAGCACAGAAAGCTCAGTTCAGTACAGTATGTGTTAATATCAAGTAGTGTGCAGCTCAGTACAGTATGCCTTAATATCAGGTAGCGTGAATTTACTCTCTTTGCTCTTCTTTTGAGAATTGTTTTAGCTATTGGTGGACTTTTCCTTCTTCCATGTAAATTTAGAATCAGTTCCAAATTCTATCTAAAGTCTTGTTGGAATTGCATTACAATTATGATCATTTTAGAGGGAATTGACATCATTATAGTGCTAAATCTTTGCTTTCAGAAACATTGTATTTTTCTCCATTTACTTAGCTCTCTTTTAATGTTCTTTAAAATTTTTTCCATAAAGGTTGTATGCAGTTTTTGTTAAGTCAATAACTAGATTCTTTAGTTTTGGTTGCTTTGACATGCTTTCTTGTTTTCTAATTGGTTACTGCATGTTTACAGGAAAGCTTCTGAATTTTGAAATATTGATTTTGCATATAGAAATGTTTGGGTTTTAATCTTTTTAGTTTTAATAGCTGTCTTTCCTTAATTTTTAATGTAAATCATCATATAATTGTCATAAATTATATACTTGTTTTTTTACTCCTAGTCTGCGAGTCCTGAATGGCTCTTTTTTTCTTATCACAGAATTTGTCAGTTCCTCCACTCCCATAAAGAGCAGGAATAGCATTAGCAGGCATTCCTTTTTTTGTTCCTAGCCTTAAGTTTAAGACTGCTCTAATCTCCCTGTCAAGTATGTTTTCTGTAGGTTTTCATAAGTAGCCTTTAGCGGTTTTCTTAGTTTTGAAGACTTTTTATTGTAAGTAGGATTAAACTTTAGCAGTGATTTTTTTCTATAGCTATTGAGATAAACATGGGCTTTCTCCTATAAGTCTGCTAATATGAATTTCATTGGTTGATTTTCTAATATTGAATTATCTTTGTATTTCTAGGAAAACTGTACCTGTAGAAAAAAATTTTTAGTACAATGTTGGATTCAGTTAGCTAATATTTCACACAGGATATTTGCCTCTATAGTCATACATGTGATTTTCCTTACTTACACCTCCTATAAGTGGTATTAAGGTTATTCTAGTCTTATAAGTGAGTTGGGCTGTTTTTTCTCTTGTTCTATGCTTTACAAAAACCTGTATGAGATAAGATTAATCTTTTCTTGAAAGATTTAGTAAAGGGTTATCTCTAAAGTCATTTAGGCTGGCTTGTTTTTGTTATATATGGGAAATTGCCATTTCAATTTTTTGAATACTTACTAGTTTTTCATAAGTTTTTAAATAATTGAATTTTAGTTTTTGTTCATCTCTATTTGTTTTATTTAGCCTTTATATTTAATTTTTTTATCCTTTCTTCTTTATGTTTATTCATGTGGTTTTTGCCTATGAGTCTTCCATAATAAGAAAAATGATGGATTAAGTTACTTATATGAAAACACTTATTTTTATAATCTATAACATGTAATGTCACTTTTATTTGAAATACAGTAATTATATTAAACATGTAGTTGTTATTTGTAAAGTGATACTATTATGATTTTAAAAATTCAAATAATATAAATAAAGCAAAAGTTACCTTTGAGATTCCCTGTGTTCAAAACTGATTTTGAGTGGTTTAGGATTTCACATCGGAGAAGGCAATGGCAACCCACTCCAGTACTCTTGCCTGGAAAATCCCATGGATGGAGAAGCCTGGTAGGCTGCAGTCCATGGGGTCGGGAAGAGTTGGATATGACTGAGCGACTTCACTTTCGCTTTTCACTTTCATGCATTGGAGAAGGAAATGGCAACCCAATCCAGTGTTCTTGCCTGAAGAATCCCAGGGACGGGGGAGCCTGGTGGGCTGCCATCTGTGGGGTCACACAGAGTCTGACATGACTGAAGTGACTTAGCAGCAGCAGCATGATTTCAAATAGCTACTAACTGGCATAGTATAGATACGAACTAAGGTCTGCTCAAAGGTTAAAGCGTCTGCCTGCAATGTGGGAGACCCGGGTTCGATCCCTGGGTTGGGAAGATCCCCTGGAGAAGGAAATGGCAACCCACTCCTGTATTCTTGCCTGGAGAATCCCATGGACGGAGGAGCCTGGTGGGCTACAGTCCATGGGGTCACAAAGAGTCGGACACGACTGAGTGACTTCACCTTCAAGGTCTTCAGATTAAGTTACATGCTCTTTCTTTAAAAGATTTCTTCTTCAATATATATTTGTTGAATAAACATGAAAATCTCAGGATGATAACAGCTTTCACCTTTCACATGCTGGTTGATGCTTGAAATTCATCCTTAAAATTTCCTTCCTTTTTGCTTAATGCTTTAACATGATTTTAAATTATAGTACTTATTGGTCAGGGAAGTACAACAGAAGTCTTTTGATTTCAGAGTGTTTTGTGCTTTTTAATTCTTTATCTCTTTCCCTAACCTCCCTCTCTACACCATAAACAAAATGTTTACATAACAGTATGCTAATTATTTCTGCTAGGAATCCTTAGAATTGTACTTCTATCAAAATTTGCTTTACAACAAAGACCAAGCATAGTCTCTTACTTCCATGTCAGCTGGGTTACAGTGTGTGTCAGTTAGAGTTCAGAGGATAAGAAATTTATTGCAAGGAATTGAGGGTTGCTGGCTAGGCAAATCCATAATATATATATAGGGGTAAATATATCTCTATATATAGATATAAATATCTATAGACATAAATATATAGATATAGACATAAATAGACATTTATATTTATATATAGATATAAATATATAGATATATATCCAAAATATATAGGGATATACATATATATTATATATACATACATATACTGGAATATTACTCAGCAATAAAAAGAATGAAATACTGTAATGCCATTTGTAGCAACTTAGGTGCACCTAGAGATTATACTAAGTGAAATAAGTCAGAGAAAGACAAATATCATATTACTTACATGTGAAAGCTTTAAAAAAATGATACAAATAAACTTATTTATAAAACAGAAAAAGAATCACAGACATAGAAAAAAAACTTATGATTCCCAAAGGGGAAAGGAGCAGGGAAGAAGGGATAAATTAGAAGTTTGGGATAAGCAGATACAAACTATTAAAGAGATAAACAGAAATGTCCTATTGTATAGCACAGGGAGCTATATTCAATAATTCAGTATCTTGTAATAAACTATAATAGAAAAAATCTGAAAAAGGAATTGTATATGTATGTGTGTGCTGCTGCTGCTGCTAAGTCACTTCAGTCGTGTCCGACTCTGTGTGACCCCATAGACAGCAGCCCACCAAGCTCCCTCGTCCCTGGGATTCTCCAGGCAAGAACATTGGAGTGGGTTGCCATTTCCTTCTCCAATTCGTGAAAATGAAGTTGCTCAGTCATGTCTGACTCTTCGCGACCCCATGGACTGCAGCCCATCAGGCTCCTCCATCCATGGGATTTTCCAGGCAAGAGTACTGGAGTGGGGTGCCATCGCCTTCTCTGGATGTGTGTATATATATGTATATACAACTGAATCACTTTGCTATACACCAGAAACTAACAAAACATCATACATCAATTAAACTTCAATTTGTTGACAAAAAAATAAGCTAAGAAGAAAAGAGAATTTAATCCATCCAAATTGAGGATTATAACCCAGGAAACAAATTTTCAGAAGCTCCAAGAATTGCTCCATTGTTCAGGAGTTAGAGATGCAGTTTTATAGATTTTTGAGGCAAATTATATAACACATTGACAGGTTAGCATTGTATCGATGAGTAGTTCAATCAACCAAGTATTTTTTCTTTTTCAATTACATATATGCAGACAAGGCTTTGGTCAGTGCCACCCCTTTTACCCTTGTCTGAGATGAAAAAAATACATTAAATATAGAATTACAGTGTAATTCTGTCTTGTGAAGAAAGGGGCCAACCTTTTCTCATAGGGTGATTTCAACCTCCTGCTTTGAGAAGGTCTGTTTGTAGATGCACAATGCACATTGTGAAAGGTCTGACATGAAGGGAGCATGACATTTGTCTTCCTTTATTTTAGTCTGATTGTTCTTCCACAGAATAGTTAAGATTTTCCTTATCAAAATTTTCTAAAGGGTGAAAAAGCAAACCATGGTCTAAAGAAAATACAAGTGTAATGATAGGTGGGACAGTATCTCCCCAAAATATGTGTCCAAGTT
Organism: Capricornis sumatraensis; assembly: GCF_032405125.1. Lineage (NCBI taxonomy): Eukaryota > Metazoa > Chordata > Mammalia > Artiodactyla > Bovidae > Capricornis > Capricornis sumatraensis. Next base: position 194,060,757 of record NC_091069.1, on the reverse strand, counting down.
CTAACTGTTGATATCTGTGAATACGATCTTACTCAGAAATAGCACCTTTGAAGATATAATTAAGTTAAGGATCTTGAGATGAGATCAACCTGGATTTAGGACCCAAGATCCCAATTCCCATACTGGATCTACTGACCAGTGGCCATATAAAAGAAAGGGGAGAGAGATTTGAGACAAGGGCAGAAGGTCGTATGAAGATAGAGGCAGAGATGGATGGGTGCCATGTATCTTTAAGGCAGGGCCTCTCTGGTGGCTCAGATGGTAAAAGAATCTGCCTGCAATGCAGGAGATGTAAACCAGGGAATGCCTGTAGCCACTAGAAACTGGAACAGGCAAGGAAGGAACCTCCCCCTAGAGCCTCCAGAGAGAACTTAGTCCTGCAGACATTTAGATTGTAGACATCTGCCCTCCATATGACTGTGAGAGAATTAAAATTTTGTTTAAAACAAAAAGCACTTAGGGCAAGTCATCAGTAAGGCTTCGGCAGGAACTAACAGTTGATCCTGCAGTCCACAGGCAGAATGCCTTTATTAAGGAAATATCAGCTCTGCTCTAAAATCTTTTGATTGATTGGATCACCTAGATTACCTGAACTAACCTCTTTTACATTCAGTCCAGTCCCTCAGTCGTGTCCGACTCTTTGTGACACTATGGACGGCAGCACACCAGGCTTCCCTGTCCATCACCAATTCCTAGAGCTTACTCAAACTCATGTCCATCGAGTCAGTGATGCCATCCAACCATCTCATCCTCTGTCATCCCATTCTCCTCCCACATTCATTCTTTCCCAGAATCAGGGTCTTTTCAAATGAGTCAGTTCTTCCCATCAGTTGGCCAAAGTATTGGAGTTTCAGCTTCAACATCAATATTCATCCAATGAATATTCAGGACTGATTTTCTTTAGGATGGACTGGTTGGATCTCCTTGCAGTTCAAGGGACTCTCAAAAGTCTTTTCCAACACCACAGTTCAGAAGCATCAATTCTTCAGCGCTCAGCTTTCTCCTAGTTCAACTCTCACATCCATACATGACTACTGGAAAAACCATAGCCTTGACTAGACAGACCTTTGTTGGCAAATGTGTCTGGTTTTTAACATGCTGTCTAGGTTGGTCATAGCTTTTCTTCCAAGAAGCAAGTGTCTTAATTTCATGGCTGCAGTCACCATCTGCAGTGATTTTGGAGCCCCAAGGAAATAAAGTCTCTCACTGTTTCCATGTTTCCCCATCTATTTGCCATGAAATGATGGGACCAGATGCCATGATCTTATTTTTCTGAATATCAAGCTTTAAGCCAAGTTTTTCACTCTCTGCTTTCACTTTCATCAAGAGGTTCTTTAGTTCTTCTTTGCTATCTTCCTTAAGAGTGGTATCATCTGCAGATCTGAGGTTGCTGATATTTCTCCTGGCAATCTTGATTCCAGCTTGTGCTTCATCCAGCCCAGCATTTCTCATGATGTACTCTGCGTATAAGTTAAATAAGCAGGGTGACAATATATAGTCTTGACATACTCCTTTCCCAATATGGAACCAGTCCGTTGTTCCATGTCCAGTTCTAACTGTTGCTTCCTGACCTGCATACAGATTTCTCAGGAGGCAGGTCAGGTGGTCTGGTAGTCCCATCTCTCAGAATTTTCCACAGTTTGTTGTGATCCACACAGTCAAAGGCTTTGGCATGGTCAATAAAGCAGAAGTAGATGTTTTTCTGGAACTGTCTTGCTTTTTTGATGATCCAACAGATGTTGGCAATTTGATCTCTGGTTCCTCTGCCTTTTCTAAAACCAGCTTGAACATCAGGAAGTTCATGGTTCACATACTGCTGAAGCCTGGCTTGAAGAATTTTGAGCATTACTATACTAGCATGTGAGATGAGTGCAATTGTGCGGTAGTTTGAGCATTCTTTGGCATTGCCTTTTTTAGGGATTGGAATGAAAACTGACCTTTTCCAGTCCTGTGGCCACTGCTGAGTTTTCCAAATTTGCTGGCATATTGAGTACAGCACTTTCACAGCATCATCTTCTAGGGTTTGAAATAGCTCCACTGGAATTCCACCACCTCCATTAGCTTTGTTCGTAGTGATGCCTCCTAAGGCCCACTTGACTTTGCATTCCAAGATGTCTGGCTCTAGGTGAGTGATCACACAATTGTGGTCACCTGGATCATGAAGATCTTTTTGTACAATTCTTCTGTGTATTCTTACTATCTCTTCTTAATATCTGCTTCTGTTAGGTCTGTACCATTTCTGTCCTTTATTGTGCCCATCTTTGCATGAAATGTTCCCTTGCCTTTCTCTTCTCTTAATTTCATAGCTGTAAGGCCTCAGCAGACAACCATTTTGTCTTTTTGCATTTCTTTTTTTTGGGGGATGTTCTTGATCACTGCCTTCTGTACAATGTCATGAATCTCCGTCCATAGTTCTTCAGGGACTTTGTCTATCAGATCTAATCTCTTGAATCTATTTCTCACTTCCACTGTATAATTATAAGGGATTTGATTTAGGTCATACCTGAATGGTCTATGAGTGGTCTAGTGGTTTTCCCTACTTTCTTCAATTTAAGTTGGAATTTGACAATGAGTTCATGACCTGTGCCACAGTCAGCTCCCGATCTTGTTTTTGCTGACTGTATAGAGCTTCTCCATCTTTTACATAGTCAACTGATTATAGATGTTAATCACAAATAATCTCCCAGAAATACCTAGGGTTAGTGTTTGGTTGAATAACTGGATACTCACTCTTACCATGAAGTAGGTATTAGTATTCTGCATTTGTGGATGAAGTACCTGAGGCTCAGAAGGATGAAGTGGCTTTAATTGCAAAACTGTGTCACTTGCCAACTTTAGAAAGTCCCAAGACTTTCCTTTGATTCATGTGCAGACCAGGAGCAGCAACACTCCAGGGATGTTAGAAATGGACACTTGGACCCAATGAATCAGAATCTGCAGTTTAATAAGATCCTCAACTACAAAATTCCTGAGTACAAAGTTTCAGAAGCACTAGTCACAGGTTGGAAAAGGTCAGTTTTCAAACCAATCCAAAGAAAGGCAATGCCAAGGAATGCTCAAACTGTTGCACAACTGCACTCATCTCACACGCTAGTGAAGTAATACTCAAAATTCTCCAAGCCAGGCTTCAGCAATATGTGAACCAGGAACTTCCAGATGTTCAAGCTGATTTAGCAAAGGCAGAGGAACCAGAAATCAAATTCCCAACATCTACTGGATCATCAAAAGAGCAAGAGAGTTCCAGAAAAACATCTATTTTTGCTTTATTGACCATTCCAAAGACTTTGACTCTGTTGATTACAACTAACTGTGGACAATTCTTCAAGAGATGGGAATACCAGACCACTTGACCTGCCCCTTGAGAAATCTGTACGCAGGTTAGGAGGCAACAGTTAGAACTGGACATGGAACAACAGACTGGTTCCAAATAGAAAAAGGAATACATCAAGGCTATATATTTTAATCCTGCTTATTTAACTTATATGCAGAGTACATCACGAGGAATGCTGGGCTGGATGAAGCACAAGCTGGAATCAAGACCACCAGGAGAAATATCAATAACCTCAGATATGCAGATGACACCACCCTTATGGCAGAAAGTGAAGAGGAACTAAAAAGCCTCTTGATGAAGGTGAAAGAGAAGAGTGAAAAAGCTGGCTTAAAGCTCAACATTCAGAAAACTAAGATCATGGCATCCAGTCCCATCACTTCCTGGCAAATAGCTGGGGAAACAATGGGGACTTTATTTGGGGGGCTCCAAAATCACTGCAGATGGTGACTGAAGCCATGAAATTAAGAGATGCTTACTCCTTGGAAGGAAAGTTATGACCAACGCAGACAGCAAATTAAAGAGCAGAGACATTACTTTGTCAACAACTTTGTCCCTCTAATCAAAGCTATGGTTTTTCCAGTAGTCATGTATGGATGTGAGAGTTGGACTGTAAAGAAAGCTGAGCGCTGAAGACTTGGTCCTTTTGAACTGGTGTTGGAGAAGACTCTTGAGAGTTCCTGGACTGCAAGGAGATCCAACCTGTCCATCCTAAAGGACATCAGTCCTGAGTGTTCATTGGAAGAACTGTTGTTGATGCTGAAATTCCAAATTTTTGGCCATCTGATGTGAGGAGCTGACTCATTTGAAAAGACCCTGATTCTGGGAGAGATTGAGGGCACGAGGAGAAGGGGAGGACAGAGGATGAGATGGTTGGATGGCATCACCGACCCAGTGGACATGAGTTTGGGTAAACTTCGGGAGTTGGTGATGGACAGGCAGGCTGGGTGTGCTGCGGTCCATGGGGTCTCAAAGAGTCGGACAAGACTGAACTGAACTGAGTCAAGGAGTGGCTCCGTGATAAATAATACGCTTGCAAAGGCGGGAGATAGGCTGGATCCCTGGACCTGGAAGATCCCCAGGAGTAAGAAATGGCAACCTCGTCAGGTATTCTTGCCTGGAAAATTCTGTACACAGGGGAGTCTGGAACGCTAGAGTCCACGGGGTCGCAAAGAGTTGGACACACGAAGAGCTGGACACGAGTAAGTGAGGGCAAGCGTGCGCACGCGCGCACACATGTACACACACACAGAGCTAACGTAGTCTATCAGTCAAAAGGTTTTTCTTTATTGCTGAGGGCCGAGCAAGCAGGTTCCTTGTCTGGCACCCAAGCCAACCTCATCTCACCGCACCTCTCCTTTTCGCTCTCCCTCACTACACCAACCGCTGGCAGCTAGCTACGCCGAGGCTGGGCAGAGCTTTGAAAATTCTGAAGGCAGACGGAGGCGAAGCAGAAGTTAGGGGAACTGAAAAGCATTCTTGTAGCAGCATTCTCTGCCCACAAAAACTCCTCGCTCTCTGCCCTTAAGAAATATGACGTTTGGCGAAGACGCACTTCCGGTCACGGAGCCAAACAAAATCCGGGAGGGCAGGAGACCGGAAGTAACCGCCCTCGTGCCTCTCCTCCCGCCCCGTCTTAGTTTCCCAGCATGTTTTGGGAGAATGAGGCTGCTTGAGGGCTGTGGCTGAGGTGCGGCTACTGGGTGACAAGTCGGAGCCCGGACTGTGTGAGTGCCCGCTGTCTCGGCCGCGGATCGGTTCACTTTGTTCGGGTGACCTTCGTCCTGCCGGGGATAGGGGGCGGGGAGTCGTGCGCGGGGCGCTCTTTGAAGAGGCGCCGCCGCGGGTCTGCGGCAAAGGAGCGAGCCGTAGGGGTTGCGAGTGGGGTCGGCGCCCGGGTCGGGCCCGCACACCCCGCGAGGTCAGAGCCCAGGGAGTCGGGCGGCCGGGCCCGGGCAAAGGCTCGAGGGACGGGGGTGGGGTCTGGCCCCGAGCCCCGCAGGCGGGGCTCCCGCGCCTGGTGTGGAGGACGGGAAAGGCCTTTCTCCAAGGCAGGCGTTCACAACCGGCTGAACCGGGTGGTTACTCTCACCGTGCTTTCTCATGCAGCCCTTCGGTCAGTCATTTTCCGACCCCTTGGAAGTCTCAGCCTTCTTTATGGCTGCTCTGCTCCATATTACACACATGCACACGAGGATTAGACCGGTGTGTGATCGGTTTTGTTGGGTGCTTTTTATGAGAAGCTACCACCAAAAATTATTTTTCTTAACTTAAATTCCTTGAAGTTCTTGTTACTTTGGCTGGAAATGTTGATACTCTTTATAAGGCTTGTCTGCTTATTTGCTGCGATGAGAACTCCTACTTTCTAAACGTTAGTATTGCTCTTTTTAAAGCTTGCCTCCTTATTTGTTGCGACGAAAATTAATTTCTAAACATTAGTATTGCGTCAAACGTTAATATGATGTTGAAGTTTTATTTACTCACTCTGCCTATCTACCTCCACCCACGTAGAGGTCCAGATTGAGAGACAGTAACTTAGTGTTGGTGAACTTGGCTTCATCTCACTCATCTTGTTCCCTGATGTAGTTAAGAGTCATATGCACTCTTACTAGCATGAAAACAAATAACCCATTCAAAAAAATGGGCAGAAGACCTGAATAGACATTTCTCCAAAGAGGACATACAGATGAGCAATAGGCACATGAAAAGATGTTCAGCTTCAGTAGTTATTAGAGAAATGCAAATCAAAACTACAATGAGATATCACCTCACAGCAGTTAGAATGGCTGTCATCAAAAAATCCAAAAACAACAAATGCAGGAGAGGGTGTGGAGAGAAAAGAACCCTTCTATATTGCTTCAGTCAGTTCAGTTGCTTAGTCCTGTCCAACTCTTTGCGACCCCATGAATTGCAGCACGCCAGGCCTCCCTCTCCATCACCAACTCCTGAAGTTCGCTCAAACTCACATCTATGGAGTCGGTGATGCCATCCAGCCATCTGACCCTCTGTCGTCCCCTTTTCCTCCTGCCCCCAATCCCTCTCAGCATCAGAGTCTTTTCCAATGAGTCAACTCTGCATGAGGTGACCAAAGTACTGGAGTTTCAGCCTATATTGCTTATGGGAATGTAATAGTCACTATGGGAATTGATAGAGTCACCATGGAGAAAAGTATGGAGGTTCCTTAAAAAACTAAAAATAGAGCTACCATATGATCCAGCAATCCTACTCCTGAGCATAGATCTGCAAAAGAACATCCAAAAGGATACATGCACCCTAGTGTTCATTGCAACACTGTTTATAATAGCCAAGACATGGAGGAAACCTAAATGTCTGTCTGCAGAGGACTGGATAAAAAAGATGCAGTACATATATCACAATGGAATATTACTCATCCATTAAAAAGAATGAAATAATACTATTTGCAGCAGAATGGATGGGCCTAGAGAGTATCATACTGAATGAAATGAGTCAGAGAAGGAGATATATCCTATGACATCCCGTGTATGTGGAATCTGAAAAGAGATGGTACAAATAAACTTACAAAACAGAAAAAGACTCATAGAAAAGGAATTTATGGTTGCCAGGGGAAGGGATAGTTAGGGACTTTGAGAAGGTCTTGTACCCACTGCTATATATAAAATGGATAATCAATAAGGACCTACTGTATAGCACATGGAACTCTGCTTCATGTTATATGCTAGCCTAGATGGGAGGAGGATTGGGAGAGAATGGATACATGTATATGTATGGCTTCCCAGGTGGTGCTAGTGGTAAAGAACTCGCCAATGCAGGAGACACCAGTCCAATTCCTGGGTCTGAAAGATCCCCTGGAGGAGGACATGGCAGTCCACTTCAGTATTCTTGCCTGGAGAATCCCATGGACAGAGTAGCCTGGCAGGCTATAGACCATGGGGTCACAAAGAGTTGGCCACGACTGAAGTGACTTAGCACACCTATGTACGGCTGAGTACCTTCAAGGTTCACCTGAAACTGCCACAACATTGTTAATTGACTATACCCCAGTTATCTTTTTGGTCTCCAGAATCACTGCAGATGGTGACTGCAGCCATGAAATTAAAAGACGCTTACTTCTTGGAAGAAAAGTTATGACCAACCTAGATAGCATATTGAAAAGCAGAGACATTACTTTGCCAACTAAGGTCCGTCTAGTCAAGGCTATGGTTTTTCCAGTGGTCATGTATGGATGTGAGAGTTGGACTGTGAAGAAAGCAGAGCACTGAAGAATTGATGCTTTTGAAGTGTGGTGTTGGAGAAGACTCTTGAGAGTCCCTTGGACTGCAAGGAGATCCAACCAGTCCATTCTGAAGAAGATCAGTCCTGGGATTTCTTTGGAAGGAATAATGCTAAAACTGAAACTCCAGTACTTTGGCCACCTCATGCGAAGAGTTGACTCATTGGAAAAGACTCTGATGCTGGGAGGGATTGGGGGCAGAAGGAAAAGGGGATGACAGAGGATGAGATGGCTGGATGGCATCACCAACTCGATGGACGTGAGTTTGAGTGAACTCCGGGAGATGGTGATGGACAGGGAGGCCTGGCGTGCTGCGATTCATGGGGTCGCAAAGAATCGGACACAACTGAGCGACTGAACTAACTAACAGTACAAAATAAAAAGTGTAAAGTTTGGGGGGAAAAAACAGAGTCACATGCACTCAGAATTTGGCTAGTTTTCATCATCAGCAAAGGGAACTAAAGTAGAAATTGCAGTCAAATTTTGGGCAATAGACTTCACATATTTTAGTGGAATATTGCCCAAAAGTAGTCTTTAATTGTCTGAGTAAATCACTTCTCTCCCCAAAATAGCTACTTAAGAATATTTAGGGGGACTTCCCTGGTGGTACAATGGCTAAGAGTCCACACTCCCAATGCAGGGGGCCTGAGTTTGATTCCTGGTCAGGGAACTAGATCCCACATGCCACCATTAAGAGCTTGAATGCTGTAGCTGAAGAGCCCACAAACTATAACTAAGACCCAGCAGAGCCAAATAAATATTTTGGAAGTTTGTTTCATTGGGGAGTCAGTGTTGCTGAAAAGTGCCATTAACTCACGTGTCTTTAACTCGTACTTTTCTAACTTTTTATTTTCAGCATAATGGCAGAAACTGCTTCTCCATTGAAGCACTTCGTGCTGGCTAAGAAGACAATTACAGCAATCTTCGACCAGTTACTGGAGTTTGTTACAGAAGGATCACAGTTTGTTGAAGGTTCGTTTCTCTAAGTTTTTAAAATAATTACTTTTGAAAATATATAAAGATCCTTTATTCTTTCAACCTTGGATACAGAACACACACAGAGCATTGTGCTATATGAGATACCATAAGAAAACCCATTTCTGCTGACCAAAGGAGGATAATTGAATTATATTAATAGCAACTAAGAAGTGTATATGTGAGGTCCTGTTCTAAGCAGTTAATAATAGCTCATTTAATACTTAACACTGAGGCAGATTTTAATCACACTCATTTTAAAGATAAAGGACCTAAGGCACAGAAAAGGTAAGCAGCTTACCAAAGATCACACAGCTTGTAAATGCCCAGACTAAAAAGTCAAGCGGCCCACATTTAGCCATTATACTTATCTCACTGTCAACTCAACAGTTAAGTCAACATCTCAGATCTATTTTAGTGAAAAGTGAGACAGGAAAGTTGTGACAAACCTAGACATTGTATTAAAAGCAGAGACATCACTTCGCCAACAAAGTTCCGAATAGTCAAAGCTATGGTTTTTCCAGTAGTCAAGTATGGATGTGAGAGTTGGACCATAAAGCCTGAGCACCAAAGAATTGATGCTTTTGAACTGTGGTGCTGGAAAAGACTCTTGAGAGTCCCTTGGAGAGCAAGGAGATCAAACCAGTCAGCCCTAAAGGAAATCAACCCTGAATAGTCATTGGAAGGATTGATGCTAAAGCTGAAACTCTAATACTTTGGCCACCTGATGCAAAGAGCCAGCTCAGTGGAGTTGGCTGAAGCTTCAATACTTTGGCCACCTGATGCTGGGAAAGATTGAAGGCAAAAGGAGAAGAGGATGGCAGAGGATGAGATGGTTAGATAGCATCGCCGACTCAATGGATATGAATTTGAGCATAGTGAAGGACAGGGAAGCCTGGCATGCTGTGGTCCATGGCATCACAAAGAGTCAGACAGAGTTTAGTGACTGAACAACCATTACCTATTCAAACCTCACTCTTAGCATGTGAATCCCTCTTCTCAGTTCAAGATTTGAAGCTCCTGTCAGAATGAAATTATAATTGGTGGATATTAGGTTCTAGTTAACTCTGTTCAGAAATGCGTTTTGGTCTTAGGTGGGTACTTTGTATTAGATGAATAGTAAATACCCTTTGGGGTCTTTCCTGGTAGTCCAGTGGCTAAGACTCTGTCTCAATGCAGAGGACCTGGGTTCAAATCCTGGTCAGGGAACTAGATCCTACATGCTGCAACTAAGACATGGTACAACCAAATAAACATTTTAAAAATAAATAAATACCCTTTTGACTGGACCTCTGTAATTTTTAATAATCTTGTAAATTCTGAGCAGTATTCTTAATGACCCATTGCAACAAGGCATACACCATTTACCAAATATTCAGATACCATGCTATTTTTATTTTCAAATTTCATGTTAATATAGAACAAAACTGAAATGTATGTACATCTTAAGTATTTTTTCTAATTATTGGAGTGGGTTGCCATTTCCTACTCCAGGGATCTTTCCAACCCAGGAATCAAACCCAGGTCTCCTACACTGCAGGCAGATTCTTTACTGACTGAGCTACAAGGGAAGCCCTATAATTAACTTAATATTCATCTGTATTATTTTGTCTAACACCATTTTAATTTCACAGCAACATATAAGAATCCAGAACTTGACCGAGTAGCTACGGAGGATGATCTGATGGAAATACAGAGGTATAGAAACAAGCTTTCCATCATTGGTGAGGTGCTGTCTCGGAGACACATGAAGGTGGCATTTTTTGGCAGGTAATTCTTTACTATTCCTCTCAAGGATAGTTTGCAGCTTTGTTTTTGATGTTTCAGCAAGGGTATTCCTTCTCCTCCTGTTTACAGCAATTTCTGCTAATATTAAATGTTAAAGCTATTAGCATGTAAAAGAATTTGTTCATTTTAGTTCCTGGTATAAAATAAAGCTTTATGAAAGTCATTTCTTTTTTAAGGGTGCTCATCTCTAAGAATTGGCTTCTTAGCCAATTATAAGAATAGAAAAACAGATAAGTATAATTTGTGACTCACTCTTTTAAGTTTCTATTGATTATCAGGTGTGTCTTCCAAAAAGATTTTCAGCCCCATGATTCCCAGAGGAAGAATAAGACATGCCATGCCTTAAAGAAATTCTGGAGTGAAAAGAATGGTTTCTGCCACAGCTCATACATTAATTTAGGGACCATTTGTTAACTGTCTGTGTACCAATCACTCTGTTAGGCACTAGAGATGCAAAGACAAATGACAAGGCCCATACTTGGTTGTTCAGATATCATGTGTTGTGTATCAGTGGAGGAATTTATTTACTCATTAAGCTAACCTCGTAGGCCTTCTAAGCTATTTCCCATCTTAGGGCTTTAGTGCTTGGTGGTAGCCTGTGTATAGAATTCTCTGTGTCTTGTTCAGTGTCTGACTCCTTTGCATTTTTTAAGTCTCATTCTAAATGATACTGTAGAAACCTTTCCAGATCAAGCTATCTAAGGTATTCCTTTTCAGTTATTCTCTACTAAACCACCTTGTTTATGTCCTTGAAAACTTTTCTTCAAGCTCTGTTTCTGTTTGTCTTTTGTTTTATTTATTTGGTTTACCCGCTTGACCTTATGCAAAGTCTAGTATGAAGTAAGGAGAAGGCAATGGCACCCCACTCCAGTACTCTTGCCTGGAAAATCCCATGGATGGAGGAGCCTGGTAGGCTGCAGTCCATGGGGTTGCTAAGAGTCGGACGTGACTGAGCGACTTCACTTTCGCTTTTCACTTTGATGCATTGGAGAAGGAAATGGCAACCCACTCCAGTATTCTTGCCTGGAGAATCCCAGGGACGGTGGAGCCTGCTGGGTTGCCGTCTCGGGGGTCACACAGAGTCAGACATGACTGAAGCAATGCAGCAGCAGCAACAGCAGTGTGAAGTAAGTCCATGAAAGAGATCCTACCTCAGATTAGGGTGGAGTAGGAGTCAGAGTAGGAGGGAAGAGGCTTGTTGGGGAAGTGATGACTCAGTTGTCCTACTTGAGAAGAAGAAATAGGAATGGGTTTTGCATGTGAAGAAGGTCCCGCCCAGATTTTTGGGATATTAGACAACACCTTGTGATGGGAATCAAAAAGCAAGAAAGATAAAAAGGGTAAGGGAGGATAGCTTTATGGGAGTAGGATTTGTTTTCCTCCATTTTATTTTTCTGAAATGTACATTGCTAATAGTTATGTAAATCAAGTTGTCAACTTTTTCATAAAAAATGGAAGCTGGTGAAATTTTTGTACAATATTTGCATTCTAAAAAAGTTGGCCTTTGACCCAGTGAAAGAACAAAATTTTCATCATTATGTTTTGTCGTGATTTTGTGTATTCATTCTTCAGGACAAGCAGTGGGAAGAGTTCTGTTATCAATGCCATGTTGTGGGATAAAGTCCTCCCTAGTGGGATTGGCCATACAACCAATTGCTTCCTGAGTGTTGAAGGAACCGATGGAGATAAAGCCTATCTCATGACAGAAGGGTCAGATGAAAAAAAGAGTGTGAAGGTATACTGTTTGACCTTTAGTAGCATAATGCACCTGAAATAATGTCCTTAACTTGTTCTTTTGGAAAGTCTTTTTACAAGATGTCTGCATTGCTAGAGATGGAAGAACCATTAGTATTTCTCTTCATAGCTTTTACTTTTAATTTTTTTCTTCTTATTTTTTTTTCTTTTTAAATTTTTAATAATTGGTTTTGCCATACATTGACATGAATCCACCACGGGTGTACATGCGATCCCAAACATGAACCCCCCTCCCACCTCCCTCCCCACAACATCCCTCTGGGTCATCCCCATGCACCAGCCCCAAGCATGCTGTATCCTGCATTGGACATAGACTGGTGATTCAATTCTTACATGATAGTATACATGTTTCAATGCGATTCTCCCAAATCATCCCACCCTCTCCCTCTCCCTCTGAGTCCAAAAGTCTGCTATACACATCTGTGTCTTTTTTGCTGTCTTGCATACAGGGTCATAGCTTTTAAAACCATCAGTAATATTTTGGATTTCCTAAAGTACTTTTGCTTCAGAGCTAAATTCTTAGAAGAATCAAACCTGTCCTTAACTTAAAATGAAGATAAATTAGAATGAAAAGTTTATAAAAATTTTAAAGTGCTGTTCCCAGTGAAAAGAACATTACTGAAGTGTGTCATTGCTGTTTAATCACAAATCTTGTCTTTCTAAACAAAACTTTGTTTAAAAAATTGGGCTCTGGAATCTGTTTTTGACCCAAATCTGTGTCTTTAGAAACTGTTTTTGCCTTTGGAATATTTGGTAAGCTAATTCATGTCTAAATGCTATACTTTATCAGATAAAGGCCAGTGGTAGTTCCCTGCTGCTGCGGCTGCTAAGTCACTTCAGTCGTGTCTGACTCTGTGTGACCCCATAGACAGCAGCCCACCAGGCTCCCCCATCCCTGGGATTCTCCAGGCAGGAATACGGGAGTGGGTTGCCATTTCCTTCTCCATTGCATGAAAGTAAAAAGTGAAAGTGAAATCACTCAGTCGTCTCCAACTCTTAGCGACCCCATGGAATGCAGCCCACAAGGCTCCTCCGTCCGTGGGATTTTCCAGGCAAGAGTACTGGAGTGGGGTGCCATTGCCTTCTCCGGTAGTTCCCTACCTTGTATAAATTTCTTAAGGAATTCAGTGGCACTAGGTTTTTTCAGCCAAAATGAAAAAACAATTAGGATTCAAGGTGTTTGCTTTGGTATGAAAGCAGGTGGAAAAGGCACTGTTTCTCATTATATTCACTTCAGTCATAAGAGCTTTCCCACAAATACAGAAGTTCAGTATGTGAAGATCCATGCCATTTTAGTTTTGACTAAACTGTAGGCAAATTCATAGGTCTAGTCATCCTCCTGTGAGTTTGCTATTTGATCACAGCAGGTAACTCAATCGGTCTAATACCCTTCAGTATTTATTTATGAACAATAAGTGAGATGATATTTATGAAAATATTCAAACTTTTAAGCCATACAGAGGAGTCACAGGTTTGTAATTCTATCAGAAAGTTTATAAAAGGAAGCAAAAAAAAACACTACCTATCATTGTCACTGTGGAAATTCACTTCAACCCTGATCAGGACTACTGTGGCCATTTGATAATAGATGTTTCCCTTTTAAAGCTTCATGTAAATTGCAAAAGAATCATAGAGGTATGTGTGCTGATGCCCTTTCCTTGATTATTAATTTTGTCTTAAGCCCTTTGAACTTAATTGTATGTTTAATTTAACACATACATGAAAGATAATAAACGAATGTATATCAGAAGTCATCTTGAGGAGTAGAAATATTTTAGGGAGCTTAAACGGAAAGAGAGGCCATCAGTCAGTTCAGTTCAATTGCTCAGTCGTGTCTGACTCTTTGTGACCCCCTGGACTGCAGCACACCACGCTTCCCTGTCTATCTCCAACTCCTGGAGTTTACTCAAACTCATGTTCATTGAGTCAGTGATGCCATCCAACCATCTCATTCCCTGTCGTCCCCTTCTCCTGCCTTCAATCTTTCCCAGCATCGGGGTCTTTTCAAATGAGTCAGTTCTTTCCATCAGGTGGCCAAAGTATTGGAGTTTCAGCTTCAGCATCAGTCCTTCCAAAGAATATTCAGGACTGATTTCCTTTAGGATGGACTGGTTGGATCTCTTTGGAGTACAAGGGACTCTCAAAAGTCTTCTCCAACAGCACAGTTCAAAAGCATCAATTCTTCTGCGCTCAGCTTTCTTTACAGTCCAAGTCTCACATCCATACATGACTACTGGAAAAACCATAGCTTTGACTAGACAGACCTTTGTTGGCAAAGTAATGTCTCTGCTTTTTAGTATGCTGTCCAGGTTGGTCATAGCTTTTCTTCCAAGGAGCAAATGTCTTTTAAGTTCATGGCTGCAGTCACCATCTGCAGTGATTTTGGAGCCCCCCAAAAATAACTTCCCTGGTGGACTTCCTTGGTATCTCTGATGGTAAAGCATCTGCCTACAATGCCAGAGACCCGGGTCAATCCCTGGGTCAGGAAGATCTCGTGGGGAAGGAAATGGCAACCCACTCCAGTACTCTTGCCTGGAAAATCCCATGGACAGAGGAGCCTGGTAGGGCTACAGTCCATGGGGTCGCAAAGAGTCGGACACCACTGAGTGACTTCACTTTCCTTTCCTTTTCGATAAATAAAGTCTGTCACTGTTTTCACTGTTTCCCCATCTATTTGCTATGAAGTGATGGGACCGGATGCCATGATCTTAGTTTTCTGAATGTTGAGTTTTAAGCCAACGTTTTCACTCTCCTCTTTCGCTTTCATCACAAGGCTCTTTAGTTGTTCTTCGCTTTCTGCCATAAGGGTGGTGTCATCTGCATATCTGAGGTTATTGATATTTCTCCTGGCAATCTTGATTCCAGCTTGCGCTTCATCCAGCCCAGCGAGTGGGCATAGTCATTAACTTTAAAGCATGCTTGTGTGAATACTGCCTAGTGACATTCCTTTACCCGCACCTACCCCCCAATTAGTAAGCAATAAATTCATTTTAGAAGAGTCAGGAAATACAATTAGAAAAAAAGAAAAGAAACTCCACAACTCACACACTTCCAAAATCAGTGGAAATACTTTGGTATAGAGTGAAATTGGTGTTTCTCTGTAGTTTTAAAAGAAAACGGTTTTATATGCTATTTTCTGATTTGCTTTTTTTCCCTTAATATATTATAGATTTTTTTTCATACATACAGTTTAATCAAGTTCAGGTGTTGCATAGGATGCCATTTGTTGGGGCATTTAGAATGTTTCCAGCCCACATTGTTTGGCACGATGGCATGAGTCAACTGTTTTCATGGCTGTTATTTTTTTCCTACTTGGTAATTTTTAACCTCAGGTTTTTCAAGATTTCCCCAGATGGTTTTATTTCAAATTATATAAAGTTCTACTTTTTCTACGTGTTTTGCAAAAATAAGCTTAGCAAGTCCTAATTAAAATTTTTCTAGTATTTTGTTACAAGTAGTTTTTTTTCTTCTTCCCTTCCCTCTTTAGACAGTTAATCAGCTCGCCCACGCCCTTCATATGGACAAAGACTTGAAAGCTGGGTGTCTTGTGCATGTGTTTTGGCCAAAGGCAAAATGTGCCCTCTTGAGAGATGACCTGGTTTTAGTAGACAGGTAAAATTACACATGAAGTGTTTTCTCATTGTTAAAGTTTTGTTTAATAGAAATGTTGCTTGCGTGTAGAATGCATTACATAAAAATATTTAATTTTTGTGCTGGTTTTTTCTGCTTTGCTAGACAGAACATTTAAGGTATTATTTTTTATTTTGTTTCTTAATGGTTACATGAAAGTGCTGATTTACCAGTATGATTCTAGTACAGGAAATTTCAAGAACTGACCACTTTTTTCACCAGATTGACTTTGTAGTTTGGATAATGAGCTGGGCCTTAGAGACTGTCTGATTCTAGATATGTTGATTATTGTGGTTTAGTCGCTGAGTTGTGTCCAACTCTTGACTCCATGGACTGTAGCCCACCAGGCTTCTCTGTCCATGGGATTTCCCAGGCAAGAATGCTGTAGTGAGTTGCCATTTCTTTCTTTGGGGGATCTTCTTGACCCAGGGATTGAACCAACATCCTTGGGAGCCCAGATATCTTTGATAGATAACTCTAACCAGTTATCGTTTTTAATCAGTAATCATTCTTGAGACCTAGCTTCGCAAAATAACTGCTGGACAGTTCATACAGCTTTTCGTTGTTCAAGAATTAATCAGAAGCTTTTGTAATTTATTCCTAGCTCTTCTGTTTAACCTGCATTTGATACATTCTTTAAAAATCATCCTACTACATTGCTTCTTAATAAAACGGTAATGTGTGTCCCTTTAGCAGAGTCCTTAACCAAAAAAAAAGTAGTTAAATGATTTTTTAAAAATTGTGGTATGCTCTTTTACGTTAAAATTTCAGTGTTTTATGGAATTTTATTTTTAATTTGATGAGGGCCTTCCCTTTTGATTGAAAGAGTATTTCAAGTAATCAACAGACATAGCTTGGATGAGAGAAAAGGTACTTGGGAGATAAAAACATTGAGTTTATTTTTTTATGTTTTAATTTTTTAAATAATTAATTTTTGGCCATACCATGTGTTATATGGCATCTTAGTGCCTCAACCAGGGATTGAACTTACACCCCCTAACCATTGAACTGCCAGAGAAATCGCCTAAAAACATTTAGTTTAGATATAATAGTTTTAATTTTTCTTTTACTTGATGGCCAGACTGTATCCATGACCCCAACCTGTTTATCTTGCCAGCTGGTCACAGGATACATCAAGCCAATGTATGTACAGTTGGACTATACTTTTTATAGTATAAATTGTGTATTAGCCTCACTTTTTTTTCTAGTGCTTATTTTGAGCCTCCTAAAGCGTAAAATTTTTTTTATTAGAATATAATTGCTTTATAATGCTGTGTTAGTTTCTGCTGTACAATGAAGTGAATCAACTATATGTGTGCATATGTCCCCTCCCTTAGGCCTCCCAGACCTCCCTCCACCCCACCCGTCTAGGTCATCACAGACCACCAAACAGGACTTCCTGTGCTTCATAGCGGGTTCCCACTAGCTATCTATTTTAACATATGGTAGTGTGTGTGTGTGTGTGTGTGTATATATATGTATATATATATACACACACACATATCAGTCTTACTCTCCCTGAGAAAACCATAATTTAAAAGGACACATGTACCCCAGTGTTCATTGCAGCATTACTTAAAGTAGTCAGGACAAGGATACAACCTAAATATCTAATGACAGATTAATGGATAAAGAAGTGGCACATATATACAGTGAAATATTACTCAGCCATAAAAAGGAAATAGGGTCATTTGTGGAGATGCGGATGGATCTAGAGTCTGACACACAGAATAGAGTAGGTCAGAAAGAGAACAACAAATATTGTATATTAAAGCATAAAGATCTTAAATATTCCTCATGTTACTTGTTTTGTCAAAAATCATGAAGTTTTCTCTCTTTAATAAATAAACATTTTTAACACTTGTTTAGTTGTCAGTTGGATAGGTTCTGGGAGTTGTCAGCAGAACAGAAATACATAGCGTACAATTCTCAACTTTCCACAACTGCTCTCTGATAGGTGAGAAAGTAATTTAAATCTCGTAGGCCTCAGACTGATAACTGGTAGCAATCCTATCCTTTAGACTTCAACTAATTCTTAAAAGTTAAAAAAAATTATCTCTCTGTAATCTAAATTTTCTTTTAAAGAATGTATAGGGACTTCCTTGGAGGTCCAGTGGTTAAGAATCTGCGCTTCTGTGCAGGGGGTGTGAGTTCATCCCTGATTAGGGAACTGGGGATTTCATATCCTAACATGCTGTGCAACATGGCAAAAAGAAAAAATACATAGGTACATATATATATATATATAAAGTATAATTCTTATTTTATTCCCATTAGTCCGGGCACAGATGTCACTACAGAGCTGGATAGCTGGATTGATAAGTTTTGCTTAGATGCTGATGTCTTCGTTTTGGTTGCAAATTCCGAATCAACTCTAATGAACACGGTAGGATCTAATCATTATTTTGTTTGAGTGATAGAATATGAAGTAATACCCTTTCTGATTATGAAAAGTAAGGTAAATCCAAATCATATATTAGAATGAAGCTGTAATATCACGGGTGAATGAAGGGGTTTGCATTTCTGTGCTACTAGAAGGACTGATTTTGGATTGATGGTTCTAGCTTTTAGTGAGTATTTGAGTCCAAGGTGTGTTGTTGACATTCACTGTAGTTATTTGCAGGTTTCTAAAGGAACAGACACCAGAATTGTTAAGCTGTTGACTTAAGTATTTTAAATAAGATATAACACTCCCACCTCACCTCCCTGTCTGGCAGGCAAAGCTTTTTTCATATTTTGAGTTTTGTCAACTTTCTCACAAAGATTTACCTGTGTATACCCTAGATTTCCACTTACCTGTGTACACTCTAAGCTGCTGTTAAACACAGAAGAGTATTTATCCAGGATGTCTAGAACCAGACATATCTCAAATAAACTTTCCAGAGTTTTTATATCTAATATCCAAAGCTATAGTGAAGCATATAAATGGCTAAACACTATTAAAACCTACGTGTTACCAACAAGTCCTGTTTTGTCACTGTGTTGTCAGTGTTTATGTGGCCCGACTGTATCATAAACCCTGTTGCTCTGACAGCACTGACAGCTGTTTACAACCTGATGGTATAAAAAAGAGGTAAATGTTTAAAATCTGGTTTAGAGTAACTCCATTCTTGAGGTGTCAGATAAACAAACTTTGATATACATCTTGACTTTGGTACCTTTGTTTATGTTATTCTTGGCTCACAATTCTTTCCCCTCTCAATTTTCCATCCTTCAAAAAGCCATTATCGGTACCATCAAGCCCATCTTTATCACCACTTCCTCCTTTATAGATCATTTCTTAATTTTAGTTGGATTGTATAGCATTTATGGCACATAGCTTTTATTGTTTATTATGATATATGTGTTTTACATTAATTTACTTAGTCTAAATCTCTAAGAAGATTTGAGGTAGATTTTTAACTATACTATCATATCTAGCAGTATCTTATGTCCTGCATGTAGTAGAAACAGATAAATATTTGTTCAATTGAATTTCAATAAAGACTCATGAGAGAAGCAGGAAAACCTTAACTCTTGCTTTCTTATATTTTAATTTTGTCATCTCTGGAAGTTTAATGTTCTGAGTGCTTTGGGATCTTTTATCTCTGTGGGTGTTCTGGGTGTTCTCACTGTTGTTAAATGGTTCAAACTTTTAGATTCAAATAAGGTTTCACATATAAATATAGAAATAAAGTAGCTTTAAAAGTGAACATACTGTTGGGTATTGGGTGTTTTTCAGGAAAAACAGTTTTTTCACAAGGTAAATGAGCGACTTTCCAAGCCTAATATTTTTATCCTGAATAATCGTTGGGATGCCTCTGCATCAGAGCCAGAATATATGGACGATGTAAGTTACATTTTTTTCCCTCAAGTTTTGAAATATAGTAATGTACATTGGTATCTGAGAAAACAATACACATCATAGAGTAGAACATCATAAGCAGCTATTCTCTTACTTGAGAAAAGAGTATAGTTGTACAGAACCTGAAGTGGATATGTGCTAAGTAGACAGAATATTAAGCTACTTTGAAATAAAGTTGTATTATGACAGTACTGTCAAATCATTTTAGATCTTGAAACATCCTTTTTAATTCTCTGTTTAAGTATAACATAACAGAAAAAATCATTGGTGTCCAGCTCAGTGAATTTTACGAATGTAATACCTTTGTAAGGGTCCAGGTCAAGAAGCAGAACATTCCAGCACCCCAGTATCCTGCTTTTCTAGCCTCTACCCTCCTACCAAAGGATAACCACTTGTGTCTCTGATAGCCTAAATTAATTTTTTGGGTTGTTCAACTTTGTGTAATGGAACCACGTAATATCCACTTCTGTGTCAGGTTTCTTTTGTTCAGCATTAAATGTGTGACGTATATCCATTCTTTCGTGCATAGATGAAGTACATTCTCATTATGGTATAGTCTTTCATCCTATGAATAACAGTTGATCTCTTCATTCTGCTAGTGATGGGCATTTGGGTAAATTTCCTTCTTTTAGCTATTACGAATAATGCTGCTGG
Source organism: Capricornis sumatraensis (assembly GCF_032405125.1). NCBI lineage: Eukaryota > Metazoa > Chordata > Mammalia > Artiodactyla > Bovidae > Capricornis > Capricornis sumatraensis. The sequence continues at coordinate 194,040,531 of NC_091069.1, read as the reverse complement.
GCATATTCTTGTGTATGTCTTTTTATTGCACACTGGTGTGTATGTCTCTTGGATATATACCAGAGGTTCTCACTGTGAGGGGTTGTGTGCTACTGGCATCTAGTGGGGAGAAGCTTGCAATGCTGTTAAACAATCTGTAACAGAGAATAGCTCTTGCCCCCAGACCAGATTTATCCAACTCACAGTGTCAGTAATGCAGGAATCAGTAATCCATGGGTATTGACTGAGGAGTAGAATTCCTGGATTATAGGTAAAGAAAATGCTATTTTAATAAATGCAGCCCAAGAGCTTTTTGAAGTGCTCATATAGGTTTATATTTCCATCACCACATTGAGAGTGGTGCTTGATTTGTGTCATTGCCAGTGCTTGGTATTTTTTGCTTCTAGTTTCTCATTTTAGTCACGCCAGTGGTTTTAGAAACTTTTTAGAAAGGATGAAGAATCTGGCATTTAGTGTACAAGTAATATTTAATTTGCTTGATGGTATTTCTGATCTTAATAGTAGTATGTATTTATTATTTTTTTAAGAAAACTTATGGAGAATTCTTTGGCAGTCCAGTGGTTAGAATTCCATGCTTCCATTGCAGGGGACATGGGTTCAGTCCTTGGTTAGGGAGCTAAGATCCCACAAGCCACATGGCCTGATCAAAAACAAACAAACAAAAAAACTTTAGAAAATACATTAAAAAAATAAAATTTATACTGTCCCATCACTATTCACATGTTAGATTATTTGCTTTCATTCTTCCCCTGACCCCCCCAAATTGAAATTTTGCTTAATGTGAAACCTTATATCCTGTTATTAACTCATTTTATGATCATACTCTTTCAAATCAAGCTCTCATTTAATCATCAGAGAATCAGAAGATAGCACCCACAGATTGTTCTTCTCCATGCCTCTTTAATTTTATTAAGTCTTAACATGGAGATCTCTTATCGTAGCCATAATGTTAAATGCTGGTACTAAACCCTAACTAACTTCTAATCCTTATTCGTAATTTAGATACCCAAGTGCTAATCTTAAACTTAATGTCACAGCTCTAATCCATAGCTAATATATTCTCCCAAATTTTAATTCCCAGTGTTTTTTGGAAGAAAAATATACCGTTTATGCTCTGATTCCAAAATAAAACTAACTTCATTATAGCAAATTGATTGCAGCACTTATTTTCTAATTTTAAAGGTATTAATAGCTTCATTGTAGAAAATTTAGAAAATAAAATCCTAAGGAAGAAATTAAATTGCCGCCCATTTTAGTGAGTGTTGCCTGTATGCCACGTATTAATTATGTAAATATGTATACACATCATATATCCTTAATACAGAATTAAGAACCTTTCCCTGTGCCATTAAGTACTAGTATTTGCTACAATATATTTCTTAATGGTTGTGTAGTATTTGATGGTCCATCAGAGTTTTAAATTAAATGTTCAAGGAAGAATCATTAAGAGGAAGATTTCCTATCAGCAAGTATCAGACTTCATTTATTAGAATTTTTAGATTTATTTGTTAATTATAAGGCAAAACTAACACAACATTGTAAAGCAGCTATAGTCCAATTTTTTAAAAAGTAGGTGAAAAAAAATTGCTATAAAAAAAAATATAAGGCAGCTGTTACTACATAGTATAGTAATCAGTTCAGTTCAGTTGCTCAGTCGTGTCTGACTTTGTGACCCCGTGAACCGCAGCATGCCAGGCCTCCCTGTCCATCACCAACTCCTGGAGTCCACCCAAAACCATGTCCATTGTGTCGGTGATGCCATCCTTAATATCACTATAAATGGAGTTAGTATAGGCCTGTAACTCACATTTGTTTAGTTATTAGAATTCTTTTAATACCCTCTTTTTTTGCTAGGTACGCAGACAGCACATGGAAAGATGCCTGCATTTTTTGGTGGAGGAGCTCAGAGTTGTGGATCCTTTAGAAGCACGCAATCGTATCTTTTTTGTTTCTGCAAAGGAAGTTCTTAGTGCTAGAAAGCAGAAAGCACAGGGGATGCCAGAAGGTGGTATGTATTCATTATAGATTTCCTTTTGAAATATAAATATAGATTATAAAAGTAGCATGCAAATATCTTATCTTGTTATATACCAGGTTTTAAACCTCTTCACCTAAATATTACAGGTGGGGCACTTGCAGAAGGATTTCAGGCAAGATTACAAGAGTTTCAGAATTTTGAACAAATCTTTGAGGTAGGAGTTTTGTGAATGTATTGACTAATATAAAACTAGCATTGGTTGGAAAGTGAGCATAATCTTCTGTTTTCATTACCTGTCCTTGTTAATAACCTTTGGTGTTATTTAGTGTAGTTTCTGACAGAGCAAGTGAAGCAAGGAAAGTTTGAAGAAAGAAGGTCCCTGCAAAATGGATGATCTGTAAGAATGGAGAATTAATGATTGTAATTTCTTATTCTTTTTTTTAAAATGCGTTTGTATCTAAATGAGACATATTTTCTAATATTGTGTTGTGTGATGAATATAATACTCTATATTCAGTAGTTAGGGACAAGATTAAAGAAATGTAGTTGCTGTTGGAATGGGTAATAGAGCAAAATGAAGATCTCTTTTCTTTTGATAGAACATAGTTAACACCATTTGACAAAAGTTAATTACATTTCTCAACTGTATTGCCACCTGTTAATTCTCCACGTTTTATGCCAAATGTGCTGAACAAACCAAACGGATGCAAAAATAATTAAGATACATGTCCTATACTTTAGGGGAATCTAAGCTACTGAGGTGCAGGAATAACTAATGTGTGTGCTAGTGGAGAGAGAAGATCCTGTTATGTTTTGGGATAGGTGTTTTATTCAGAGACCTTAAAACATCCTAGATTGACTGAAAAATACTTCAGCTGTTAATCTTCTTGGCTCTAATTTAGCTCTATCTAGTTGTATTTATTAGATTTCATATCTCCTAACCCCCAGATGAACACAAATACTCAGAACTGAAAAAACTTCCATCTGTAATTCTTCCTTGTAAGTAGTAACTATTATAATACTAAGGACATAAGTATTGAATGTACTTGGCAGAATTTTTTAAATTAATCATTTGCTCACTATCCCCTACTTTTAATTTGGTGAGAAGAAAAAAGACCATTAGGTAGACAAAGACAAAATGTTTAAGACAGCATACTCTCTGTTCCCTTGGTAAGGTGTTTCTGATTCTTCAGAGGTCCTTGGAATATCAACAGGTGTTTTGTCAAGTTAAGCTGTAGGATACATGATATCCCAGTTAATTAAAGATCATTTTTATATTCTTGCCCTTTTCTTGCGTAAGAGATTTAATCCTCTACCCACTGTTATCAGGAACAGTCATTTCATCCATGGGAAAAATATTGGAGAGAGTATCTTTTGTTGTTTCCCTCATCTTTTCTTATTTATTGAGCTTTTCTTTCTTTGTCTGTATGTGTTTATCTTTGATTTCTCCTACCAAATCATGTACTGTTCAGTTATACACTCATACCTCTTTCATATTGGTTCCTGGTACAGCTTTTGCTTTCCCAGAATATCTCCTTGAAGAGGTGGGAATGAGAAGAATAAAAGATGTGCTGTAGAGCACTGGTCCCCAAACCTGGCTGGTGATGAGAAACACATGAGGTACTTTAGAGACCTGCAGGCTCCTGACCTATCCCAGAGAGTTAATCCAGTAGGGCTAGGACGGACCTAGGAATCTCTTAAATGTTTAAACCTCCCCAAGTGATTGCAATAATCAGGAAGAGTTGGGAACTGTTCTTTCTAATGTTTTTAGAAGAAACTTGGTATTTCCTTTTTTATTTTAAAAGTTCTTTTGAGAATCTAAAAATTATGTTTGAAAAAAACTATTTATGAGCAAGAGCTTTTCCATGAAGTTGTAGAGAATGTTAGGCTTTAGAGTTTGAAATTTTTGTTTAAAGCTATGATAGATATAAAATGAGAATTAGCTAAAAGTGATTTGAATTTACCTAAAGAAATAGTCATATGGGCAAACAATTTTGTCTTGATGCCCAAACCTTTTTTTGGTAATTACATTGACAGCTCTTTTCAACTGTTGGCCAAAGCTCAAATTTGTTACCTTTAAAATTAATTTTGATAATTTATGATTTCTTATAAATTGATACATTGCTGAGAATTTATAATTTAGTATAAAATTATTTATTTAATAATTTCTGTATTCCTTTTCTATATCTGTCTATATACCTATATATAGATATATCATTAAAGTATATAAGAAATATATATATTTTAATCTTAATTGAGATTTGTCAATGATTTTATTGCTTTGCTGTATCCTCTAAAGATTAATTGAATAATTTATCAGATTCTAAATAGCATTTTTTGGTTGTTAGTCATTCAGTTCAACTAATGTTTACAGGAAGTTTTTTTCTGCTTTGATTATAAAAGTGGAATGAATTTGTCTGTGAGTGTAGCTTTGGATGTTTTCCATGGCTTTCCGTATCCAGATTTCGTTGTTGATTAATTTTTAATTATAGTTTTTGGCATTTCCTACTCAATACAGGAGTTATTAAAATTCAGGTATTTTGATTCTTCCCATATGACTTTTCTTGATTTTTTTTTTTTAACGTTATGATGACAACATGTGGCCTTAAATGCCCATTTTCTGTTTTCAGAATTGACTTCTGTTTGTGTGTGTGTAGTCTTACAATTTTTGTGAAAAGAAAAACTGTACCAAGTTCATCATTTTATCAAACAATCTGATCTTTACCATAGAACTCTTGAGATTCATTTGATTTAGAAGAAGCTGAAAGGTATATGGTATCTTGGTGTTCTTTCTTCCACTTCTGTCAGTTTAAAATATTTCCAAGTAACACGTTTGGAGTGGTAAATAGCATGTTATTGGGTATTTGGGGTCTTTTATCAAGAAGTCTTGACAAATTTGTTTTATGTTTTAATTACACATAAATATTAATACTTATAAATTTGTAACTACATATGACTGGTTGTAAGCTATTTTCTTTGGATGTAAGTAGAAAATCAGAAGATCTTAAATGTGATTATTGTTTTGCTTCTAATTTAATAAGTTTTCAAGCAGCCTCTGGCATATTCTGACAAGATGGAAATCATCTGGTGTAGTATTTTAAACTTCACCTTATGAAAGCAGAGTTCCTGATGAAATAAGTCTGGCTACTATTTGCAGGCTATATGTGACCTCCATGGAGATTCATAAGTACGTTAGTGTATACAGGACTCTGAGAAATGGTTCAGTAAAGAAGTTTTATTTAAATTAGCATTTCCTGTACTTCATTTGGAATAGAGTATTCCTTTTGTAGTTGACTTTTGATATTTTTCTAATCAGAACATCAGTGTGGCATACTTTTTAATTAGAAAACAGTTGCCTGTTTTCTTCTTCCTACATATTCACTACTGTATATTTTTGAATCAAGGAATAACTTGTAATAACTTAGAGATTTTTCCTTTTTGTCTAGTCTAGCTCTAATACTGTGCTGTTATCTACAAATTTGGGGTCTTCATTGCTGATATCTAGATCTGCTTCATCGAGGAACATAGAATTTCTTTTAACTTTTTTTCTTTTAAAACTATTCTTTTTCTTTTATTATAGTTTTGTAAAGGTTAATTTGGCAATTAATGAGACAGTTATTTAAAGTAAAATCAAAGCTTTGTTTTGGTCATTAAAAAATAAGCGGTTGATATTATGGTTGATATTATGTAGTTTTAGTGGCTTTTGCTCTGGCATGTACAAAACAGTAATACTCTTAACTTCCTAACACTAATCTTTTCAAGGTTAATGATAATTGAGAAACTTATAAATGAGCTTGATGATGAGCAAAAATGAGACTATGCTTTGAAAAAAAGTAGTGGGCTCTGAGTTAAGGAAACTGTTAGCTAAATGAATTATCCTCATGTACCCTGGAGCTAAAGAAATGAATCTGTTTTGTTTTCTATACACTCCAGTATTCTGGCCTGGAGAATTCCAAGGACTGTATAGTCCATGGGTGGCAAAGAGTCGGACATGACTGAGTGCTTTCACTTTCTGTAAAGTGAAGTGAACAAAATCATCATTTTAGAAATGTAAAGGCTTAATATAGATTATAAATAGGACATTGATTAAATGTATACCAATGATTTCAAGGTAACGAACAACAGTGCTAGAGTACTGACTACCTTTAAAACTTGAAAGCTATTTATTTTGATAAAGGATAGTATTACTTTAGGAAGTAATTATCACAGTTTGTACCAGTTTTATATTAAGCTCAAGAAAATAAATTCATGGAAATATTAGAGAGTTGGAAGGTATATCCTTTTAAAAATTTATTGTAAAAAATAAACATGATGTCCTACAGAACATCTGTTTTGAGTATTGATGTTGTAACCCAGATGAGTGTTTCTTGATTGTTTGAAGACCAGCTAGCATTTTTCTATAGATGCTTGAAGTTGTTTTCAGACGTTAATGTGTGTATAGAATTAGACTTTCTATGAAGTAAAAGTGAAAGGTCAATTTCAGTTTAATAATTTTGCTAAGATTTAAGTGATGAATCACACTAAGTGTTTTAAATAACAAGCAGTATGCACACATACTGAAATTGAAACAATTTCACAAAAGAAACATCCATGATCATATGTGATGCATTTTGTTGTATTCTCTGTGTAAAAAATACTCGTCATGAATCACTGATTTGTAGAACTGTTAGTAAGTTAAGAGCTGCAATTAACTTGAAAGTAAAACATGAGATAATGTATCCTTCTGACCTGTATGCACATGCTATATTGTCCCATGACAATAATGGCATTATCTTAGAAATAGCTATAGATATTTTCTATAAACAATTTAAAATACTACATTGTGTACTGTTAAAAGAGTACTTTTCAGTTTGTTCAGGCTTTAATCTGTAGAAGTTCTTTTATGAATTTTATGTGGCATCATTCGACTAATTTTTTTCAATGTAGAATTCTGGTTCCATGGCTTAAGAACTTTATGAGGTTATCAATTACAAATTTGAGAAAGATCAAGATAGATGAACTAGAAATAGATTAAAGGTGATCCAAGTAAAATTAGTAATCTAATAGGAAATCTTTTTTAACATTGAAAATAGTACCCTTTTTAATTTGTTTTTGAAGATAGTATAGTCAAAGATCCATTGCACATTACTGTGTAAAATTACACAAAGCTATGAACTTGCTGTTAAAGCTCTTTTACTTTTGAATCCTTGACTTTTTTTAACTTTATAACTTTAAGTTGTGTTTATGTTTCATTTATTTTCTTTCCTTATGTCTGTTTTGGTTAATGTTATGAACAGCAAGTTTTTGTGTTTAAATTCCTGAAAATGTTTGGATGGAATTACAGTAATGTGTTATGGCTTGGGCCCCTCGCAGGAGTGTATCTCGCAGTCAGCAGTGAAAACAAAGTTTGAACAGCACACTATCAGAGCTAAACAGATACTAGAAACTGTGAAAAACATAATGGATTCAATAAACGTGGCAGCAGCAGAGAAAAGGTATGAATTCATTTTATTGCAAAATAAAAATTATTTTTGTGTCGACATGAAAAGACTGATCTGAAATTTTTATTATTATTGAATACCTTTCACACTAACATCAGCCTAATAGGTTTAGCTGATGCCTACTTGCATGTTTTTTAATGAATATTTGAAACTGTTAAGCATTTTTTTTTACAACCTTGAACACATTATTTACATTCTCAGTATTACAGTCTCAGAATACGATCTCAGTATTCTTGTGTGTGAGTTGTGAGTTTTAAATGTTCAGTGACTTGAAAATACCTTTAAAGCAGTAGAAGAACCATTTCTTTAAACAGAATTTTTCAAAGTTCAAAACAGGTGACTTTTTTTTTACATTCAACCTATCACTCATCTTTTATTTATTCATATGTTAAAACCTTGAAATCACTCTTTTATGCCAGTTGTGGTTTTATATCAGCTGGTAAACAATCAAGGTGGTACTACCTGCCAGCCAGAAGGTGAATTTGGTAAGCATTACTCCATATGTCATACTGTAGTACAGTATTTTATTTCATTTATTGCCTGATAACAATGAAAACGAATACAGAAACCAGCACTATTCAAAGAAAAGGGTAGTTCTCACAAACTTGGTACACTTGAAACTAAGATCAAGATGTTACTAGATGTTACAAGCATAATGATGTTAAGCCTCAACTGAACCTTTAAGTGGACTTAAGCCAATCAATGGAAAGATACAAAGCATCTAAGATTAAATCCAAGATGATATAAAATTGGTAATTTTAAATGTATTTGATCTTGCTGAGAAGAAAACTCCACTCATATCTAGGTCTGTTGCCTAATTTTGGCACCTTGGCAGGATGCATTATGTATAAAATTAGAGAATTTGCAGCATAATAAACAAAAGGGTCAGAACCCAGAGTCTGATCGCTGCTGTGTCACAGTGTTTCTGTATATTGAACTCAGTTGCTATATTACAGTAGCCAAAGTAAGTATTGGTCCACTGGATTGACCTTAATTTTTATAAAAATATAAACATTGAAATAAACCTGGCACAAAAAACTGATGTGAATTGAGGATGGTTTGTAACTCTTTTAGCTAAAGGTATTTAAAAAAGGAATCTCAGGCTTTTGTTTTCCTGTGTCATCCAAGGGTTAACAAATTTAGCAGATAGTAAATATTCTAGGCTTTGTGGGCCATACTGTCTATTTTGCAGCTACTCAGTTCTTCAGTTCAGAGCAAAAGCAGCCGATTACACCCAATAGGTACATGAGTGCATGTGACTGCATTCCAAGGAAACTAACAAAAACTAGCAGCTGGCTGGATTGAGCTTGCAGGGTGCTTCATTAAGTAGACTCAATAATGAGTTAGTTCTGTTTTGAATATTTGTATCTGTGAAATGGGTGGAGATTTAGAATCCTTATTAATACTTTGTGGGATTCAGGTACCACAGGAGCAGAGAGAGAGCAGTTTCTATCCAGTCATCTGTAAAACATTTTATGAGTGAAATGTTATTTGAATCCCTTTTAGATGTTGAAATACAAGGTGTTTTTTTTTTTTTTTCTTATATCACACTAACAGATGGTTCAATATATGTGAGTGTCTCCTTAATTTCTTTAGAACTAAAATGTATCCTGAATATTAATTACTCTTCATACTATAATAGGGTTTATTCAATAGAAGAGAGGGAAGACCAAATTGATAGACTGGACTTTATCCGAAACCAGATGAACCTTTTAACACTGGATGTTAAAAAAAAAATCAGGGAGGTTACAGAGGAGGTTGCAAATAAGGTGGGTAACATTAGCTTTGTGATAATATCTGGGAATGAAAATACTTTTGATAGTGCTAAAAATATTATCCATCTGTTACTTTAAAAGAATATTAAGTTTTTTCAATTTGATTTTTTTGAGTAGTCAGTCACCTTGTTTAAATTTTCTAATTCTGATTTTTTTGTATTTCCAGGTTTCATGTGCAATGACAGATGAAATCTGTCGACTCTCTGTTTTGGTTGATGAATTTTGTTCTGAGTTTCATCCTACTCCAAGTGTATTGAAAGTATATAAAAATGTAAGTTACGTTGTTGTTAAATGTTATTCAGATACAGTTTACTTATCTTACTGAGTCTTATTCCACTCTTTAGTGATTTGGCCATTTTAGTGTCCTCATGGCAATCAGTACAGGATTAAATTGTTAGATCTCCTGTGCATTCTTACAATAAATGTAAATTATAAAATACATAAGAAAATTATCCACTTCAAAAGAATAAAGTCATTTTAGTGTTTACTACTGTTTTAGCATTTCTGTAAAGTCTGTATATGTTCTAGAGAAGAAAATAATGTGGACACTTACTACCATTGTTAACAGGAGTTAAATAAGCACATAGAAGACGGAATGGGAAGAAATTTGGCTGATCGGTGCACCAATGAAGTCAACGCTTCAATGCTTCAATCCCAGCAAGAAATTATTGGTAATATTTATGTCTGCAAGTTCATATGTAGTTTTTTCTCTTTTTTTCAATGATAAAAGATTTATTATAATATCTTTTAGATATCTTATAAAATGTAAAACATTATTTACTGTTGTTAACCAAAGTATCATAATTTGGTTCTTTCTAGAAAATTTGAAGCCATTACTTCCAGCTGGTATTCAGAATAAACTACATACACTGGTTCCTTGCAAGAAATTTGATCTTAGCTATGACCTAAATTGTCACAAGTTATGTTCAGATTTTCAAGAGGATATTGTATTTCGTTTTTCTCTGGGCTGGTCTTCTCTTGTCCATCGTTTCTTGGGCCCTACAAATGCTCAGCGGGTGCTTCTAGGATTATCAGAGCCTATCTTTCAGGTATCTATCTATATATAAATATCTTTTAGTAGGCTATTTTTAAAAAAATTTTCTATTTGAGTAGGCTTTTTATTAGGTGGTTATTGCTATACTGTACCGGTATGTATCTGATCCTACCAGTTGAGAGTCTCTTTTTATTTCATCTGTGTGATTTTCTCTGTAGAACTAGCCGTGTCAGCTTTGCTTATTTGTACGGTAATATTTATGATATAGAGCCATTTTAGAATTAGGTATACTACTATATTTAAGGAAAAGCCAATCCCCAAATTTCCATTCAGTACTGTTGTAGGTTACTCTGCATTCACTTTTGATACTCTTATTTTGTAAATTTTCTAATCTTAATCATTTGAAAAAACTTTTTTGAATTTATCAACTCAGTAATTTTTCAGGAAAATTACAGGGTTTTAAAACTATTGCCACAATCTAGTTTTAGAACATTTCTGTCACCCCTGAGGATATGATTGTGCCCATTTGCAGTCAGGCTTCATTTCCACCACCAGCCCTACTGCTAGTCAGGTTTCTTTAGCTATTATTTTTGCTCTTCCTGGACATTTCCTATGAATGGAATCATACAAAATGTGACTGGCTACTTTCACTTAGCGTAATGTTTTCAAGATTTGTCATCATACTATATGAATGTTGTAGCATGTGTCAGTATTCAGCATTTCTTTTGTATCGCTGAATAATATTCCACCGTGGCTGTCACACATTTTATTTATCCATTCATCAACTGATGGACATTTGAGTTGCTGTACTTTTTGGCTATTATGAATAATGGTGTTATAAATACCCATATACTGTTTTTATGTGGGCATGTGTTTTCATTTCTTTTGAGTATTTAGGAATGAAATTGCTGAGCCATATGGTAACTCCATGTTTAACTTTCTGAGGAACTGCCAAACTGTTTTCCAAAGCAGATGCACTGTTTTACATTCCCACCAGCAATATATTAACATTCTGTTTCTCCACATTCTAATCAAGGCTTTTTTTTCTGGCAGATACAAAGTTGTATCTCATTGTATTGATAGTTTTGATTTGTGTTTCCCTAATGACTGATGATTTTGAACATCATTTCATATGCTTATTCTTGTATTTCTTTTTGTAACATGTGTATTCAAATTTTTTGCTCATTTTTAAATTAGGTTATTTGACTTCTTACTGACTTTTAAGAGTCCTTTACATATATTCCAGATGTAAGTCTTTATCAGTTATATGATTTCAAAATATTTATGTTTTTCTAGTCTGTAGCTTGCCTTTTTATTTTCTTATGGTATGTTTTAAAGTGTAAAGGTTTTAAGTTTAATTTTATGCTTTCATTTTTTATTTTTATTTATTATTTTTGGCTGCATGGTTTGTGGGATCTTAGTTCCCTGACCATAGGTTGAACCCAAGCCCTTGGCAGTGAGTGTGAAGTCCTAACTACTGAACCACAAGGAAATTCTCAAGGTTTTAATTTTGAAGCCCAATATTTTTTTAAAAGACTGTTTTTGGTGTGAAAAAATTTGATATGCAGTTTTAATTTCTCTTGAGACTTGAGGGCCTATTGTTATAGATAGACTCATTGTATATTATAAAAATCTATTCTTTATGGTTTCAGATCATTTTTATTTTCTTCATGTATTTATGGTAAACTCATTAATTGGAGTCATTCTTTTTGTAGTTTTACTGCTATAATTTTAAAAGAGAATATAACAGAATTTTGTAAATGATTATTCCATGTATAGCTGTTTAATTGAATTAATTCTTCACCCCTCAACCTTATCAGCTCCCCAGATCTTTAGCTTCTACTCCCACTGCCCCTTCCAACCCAGCAACGCCAGATAATGCATCACAGGAAGAACTCATGGTTACCCTAATAACAACATTAGCCTCTCTTACATCTAGAACGTCTATGGGCATCATCGTTGTTGGAGGAGTGGTAAGAAAACAGTACCTTTTTTTTTTTTAGAAACAGTATTTTTTGGTGTAATTAAAATTGAAATTTTTGCAAAGCTACCTGCTAGATCAGGAAAAGAAAGATATGTTTACTTCTGTTTCCAGGTTCTATAAGATGATACGAAAAGTTGTAGGTTAAAATTAGTGAACTGGATCTAATCTTTTAAATTTTTTTAATATTTATTTTTATTTGTTTTTAAATTTTTTTAAATTGGAGGATAATTGCTTTACAATGTTGTGTTGGTTTCTGTCACACAACAGTGTGAATCAGCCATAATATACATATATCCCCTCCCTCCTAAGCCTCCCTCCCACCACCCTAAATATTTATTTTTATATTAAAATATAGTTGACATATAAAATTGTATTAGTTTGAGGTGTACCACAGGATTTAATGTATGTATGTATTGTGAAATGATTATCACAACATACATTTTTAAGTAATATTTCCATCACAGCACACAAAGAAACAATACTTATACATTGGAATAACAGTGATCCAGAGCCCTTATCTAGCCTTCTCCAAATACCAAAGAGATCACCTTAAAGTATTAAATGTTGTTTTTTGTAGTAGTTCTTACATATTAAAAAAATTTTTTTATGTCATTAACAGCATAGGTTTACTTGTTTTCCTTTTTTTAAATTGACATGTAGCTTGATTTACAATATCATGTTTTAGATGTACAGCAAAGTGATTATTTACACACATTACACACGTGTATATATATAGCTTTTTCAGATTCTTTTATAGGTTATTATAAAATATTGAGTATAGTTCTCTGTGCTATAAGTAGGTACTTGTTGGCTACTTTTGTTTCTTTTTTGGCCTCACTGCATGGTATGTGGGATCACAGTTCTGTGTGTGTGTGTGTGTGTGTGTGTGTGTGTGTGCACCCTAGTCATGTCTGCCACTGCAGCCACATGAAGAACCACAAGGTTCCTCTATCTGTGGAATATTCCAGGCAAAAATACTGGGATGGTTGCCGTTTCCTACACCAGGGGTTCTTCCTGACCCAGGGATCAAATGTGTGTCTCCTGCATTGGCAGGCGGATTCTTTTACCACTGCACCACCTGGGAAGTCCCCATAGTTCCCTGACCAGGGATCAAACCCATATCCCCTGCAGTGGAAGTGCAGAACCTTAACCACTTGACTGCCAGGGAAGTCTATTTTATATAGTTTGTTTTGATTTTTTAAACTTTTGACCTAAAAAAATTAACATCCCTTTTTGAGATACATTGAATCAACTTACCAAATACTTGGCAGGTTATAAAAGTTCTTGCCTGCTATTTCTGTGCTGCTCCTTTTTCAGCTTGATTTTCAGTAATTTCATATTATCTTATAGAAAAGGAAGATAACGTTTTTAAAAAATGGATCTAACTCAAGGATCTGTACAGAGCCAATGCATTTTCTAAAATGCCTTTGAGTAGTCTCTCTAGTAGTGTCTTTTTTCTCAAAGTAAGCTGTGAATTTATCTTACAGATTTGGAAAACTGTAGGTTGGAAACTCATATCTGTTTCATTAAGTATGTATGGAGCTTTGTATCTTTATGAAAGGCTCACTTGGACCACCCGTGCCAAGGAGAGAGCCTTTAAACAGCAATTTGTGAATTATGCAACTGAAAAACTACAAATGATTGTTAGCTTCACAAGCGCAAACTGCAGCCATCAAGTACAACAGTAAGTTGAAAGATACATCTGTGTTTTTGTTTTAAAGCTTTACTGAAGTATGACATACATGCAGAAATGCATGAATAAGAGTACAACTCAAATAATTATCACACCGTGGACATATTTTATAATTGCCACCAGAATGGAAAAAATAGAATGATCAAACAGTGGGCTCAAAATAAATGCATGGTGGTGAATGTAATTTGTTTTTACTATTACAGCCCAGATTTATAGGCATGATTTTTTTTTAAAACCCAAGAGAATTTTATTATAATAATAAACACCTGGGTCCTCTGAGTTTCTTTTATGTATCTCAAATATTTATTGTTAATTTAGTAAAAATACACAGGACCCCAGTCAGATCGATGCATAATATTCTATATTAGGGTGCTACTGACAGCTGAATTAGAAAGTTTTCTGAGCTAAAGATAATTGCAATTTAGTAGAAGAAGCAACATTTACATAATTATTTTTTAAAAAGATGGAAAATGATAGGTAATGAGAGCTTCATAATGTGAGGCTCTAGAATCTTAAAGCATAAAGGACAGTGGATCAGTAAAGGTTTCCTGGAGGAAAGGTAGCCTAATGAGATTTGAATGTGCAGAATAGAAAGAGGGAGACAGAGAAAAGAGCCCAAACTAAAGGCAAGAAGTCGGGGAGAAAGGGAATATGTTCAGAAACATGAGATAATTTCAGTGTGGCAGATGTGTACATAAGAGGAGTCCATTTGAGTATAAGCCTAACGATAGGACAGGTTTGGCTATCAGGAATCTTGGGAGTGACATCATTAATATTAAGCTCTAAAACAGGTAACTTGGCAGTGGTATAGTGTGTAAAGTGGTTTAGACTCAGGAGACAAAAACTGCCAGAAGATTGAACTGTTTCAGACACAAGATCAGAGCCTGTAATAACCTATTTAGAGCTGTAGGGAACAGAAACAACGAGGTCACAGAATTGAGACCAGTGATTTAGTCCATTCATTTCCCAAATATTTATTGAGCTCCTATTTTATTTAATGGTGTTAATTTTGATTTATTTATATTAATGAGGATGACGTAGACCTCCAAAAGAAATCAGTTGAGGTTCACATTTCATAAAAACAGAATGAAGCTTTCCATTCATCATTATCAAACATTAATCACCTACCATGTGACAATAACTATAGCTAGAAGTTATGGTAAATTAAAAGTTGTATTCTTTCTTACATGACTTTACACTTTAACAGAGGCAACTTCAAATAATTATTCCAGTTAAATAAAATAATACTAGCCAAATATTAATGTAGTAAAATGTTAAAATAGATGCTTCATTTGTCTAATCTTGGTATTTGGTCAGATGAGGAGAGATGGGAGAGGGAAAAGACCATGGAAAAGATGAAGATGGGCAAGAGAATAGAATAGTTGCAGAGAAAAACAAGTCAGTCAGTCAAAGTCCAGTGGTACACACCTACTAGGCATTTGCTCCCAATAGCAAATACACAATATTTGCCAAAGTTAACATATTAACTAGCACACAAATACACCCTTTGACTCTAGAAATGTAGTTAAATGTTGCTATAAAGTATTTTTGACTAAGTCACAGAAGTTCATGAAATTTCCTTTTCCTGTTTCCAGTAATTTATTCTTATTGGTAGGGGATGAAAGTAAGGCTTAATATTTTCTGAAGAAATATACCCAACCTTTGCCTTTTTATAGCTTATTCACATTCACAACAAAATGGCAGAGTAGTTACTACCTGTTGAGCATTTGTCTTGAGGCCAGATGAAATCAAGCCCACAGTCATATTAAGTTTACAAGTACCATACACTCTACCCTCCCTCATACCATTCTTAGCAATGTTCTTTGATACCTTATGTCTTAGGGATTTTTTAATCTTGTGACTTTTTTAATGTAAGCTTTAAATTAAAGCTTATTCATTTTAAAAAGACATTCATGACTGCTGATAAAATTGTTTTTTATTTTAAGGGAAATGGCAACCACTTTTGCTCGCCTGTGCCAACAAGTTGATATTACACAAAGTCATCTAGAAGAAGAAATTGCTAGATTATCCAAAGAAATAGATCAGTTGGAGAAAATACAAAACAATTCAAAGCTCTTAAGGTATTTGAACTTTTTCTTCTCAATAATAAGAACATTTACTGGTCTCATTACCAAAATACAATTATGTAAAATTGCTAGCAAATTTATGTTAAAATTTTTGGCTTTCTGCATTGGCTTAATTATAATTTTCCATATTTAATTCCATATGTTTTATAATTTCAGTGAAAACTAATTTCAACAGCAAAAAAGTATGAATTAAAGGGATTTTTTTAGATCCAGACTTAGAGCCCTGTGTTAAGCTATATTTGTCCTTTTGTAGAGCAGTTCTGTTATTAAAATTATGAGTTTTCAGTCCTATGTATCCAAGATTCATAACTTCTCATCTCAGTGGGGACTCATAGGTATACTTAAATTTGAAGCAGCAGAAGTAAACAAGATATCCTAATATTATAAAGTGGAATTATGGTTTTAATATGATTTGCCATGGATTCTTTGGACCCTAAATAAGTTCTGCTTTGGGGAGTCAAGACCAGAAGTATTAGCACAGGTCTATACTTCTTGACGGTTCTTAACTTGCTACGCATTAGCTCGCTCAACTACAAGTCTGGGAGAATCACTAAGCATCATTTCATTTCTGCTACTACTTACATATAGCTGCCTGTATAAAAACAGTTTGCAATGTCTGCAAATTGGAGAGGCTGTCCTTGTGACCTGAATTTTGGGACACAAATATCTGTCCATGCTATCTCGGTCTGATCAGCAGTTACATTCTCATCGCGTTTCTGTTCCAGAGTCTCTGAAAACGTGACTGCCTGCAACTTATCCCCAACATCCTTACAGACAGACACACACACAGAGAATCTATCCATGCATGGTGTTTCAGTGTGATCACCAGTCACATTCTCATTGCGTTTCTGTTCCAGAGTTTCTGAAAACGTGACTGCCTGTGACTTAGACCCCAACATCCTTACAGACAGACAGACAGGCAGACAGACAGACACACGCACACACGCGCGCACACACACACAATCTGTCCATGCATGATATTTGAGTCTGATCAGTGGTCACATTCATATCGCATTTCTGTTTCAGAGTCTCTGGAAACGTGACTGCCTGTGACTTAGACCCCAGCATCCTTTCTCACACACACACACACCACCTGCTACCCAAGCGAATTTCGTGTGATCCATTGCTCCTATTTTAAATTAGATCATCCCAAATACAGCCTTTCAAATTTGGTGAAACAGTATCCAATAGAAAACAATTTTTAACTGAGGTACGTTTTTATTTTTTCATCTTGCTATAGTTAAAAAAAAAACTGATAGATTATTGGTACTTATGTATCTCAGGAGCATTTTCTGAAGAAATATACAGTGGAGCACATTTAAATTATATGACCTTGACAGTATCCACTTAGCAACATACAAAACAAGACCAAGAAGGAAAGAGAGAGACTCATTTAAGTATGTGTGTGCACCATGGCACATTATGAGAATGGGAGACACAGACCTGCTTTCTTTTTATGGGCATTTGGTTTCTTTATATACAGTTTTTTAATATTAAAAAATATATTTTTGGCAGCTGTGGTCCTGACATCTGCCAGCTACTGTATGTATACAGAAAACCACTTATTCTATGTTTTATACTTAAAGGGAATTCAGGAACAATTATGTCTTCATGTGACTTAGGATAAATTTCTTTGTAAGGTGGTGTGACTCCACTATCTCTTAAGCTTTTTTTTGTTTTCAATTTTTAAGTTTATTTATTTTTTAATTGAAGGATAATTGCTTTACAGAATTTTGTTTTCTGTCAAACCTCAACATGAATCAGCCATGGGTATACATATGTGTAGGCTTTTCATTCTTGTTACAGATTTTATCTCAGTATATCTTTCCTGGCCAGTGGAGTCTGTATTTATTACTAAGTTATAGAAGCATATATAGTAAATGCTTTTTAAGAGTGGATCTGAATTCAGATTAATGTAGCAACAGCTAACTAGTGATTTTTTTTTTTCCAAGATTTGGATGGGATGCATTTTTTTCTCATTGACTTTTATGATAATTAGATTGGTGTTTATTCTTTTTTTTTAAATTAGAAATAAAGCTGTTCAACTTGAAAACCAGCTGGAGAATTTTACTAAGCGGTTTCTACATTCAAGCAGAGAAGAAGAATCTTAACAATAGAGATTGCTTTGGTGATCATCATAGGAGAAAATGGAGTTTGGAAGATTTGGACGGTTATTTCTATGAAGTGATTTTAAGTATGAATTATACTAACTATACCCCTAAATAGCAAATCCTTGAGTAGATCCCGGTATTGATCTATCTCAGGGTGTTTGCACTTCTGAAGAGTGTTATGGTGTCTCTATAATTTTGGGTAAAGAAAAATCCTTTGATATGTGAAAATGATGAATTAGTTTAAAGCAAAAGAAACAACTCTGTGACCCCTGAGGGGTGGGGCCTTGCTCTTAATTAGGGCTCTCTTTGTTTTTGATTCTGAAAAACTCTGCTTCCTGGCATCCAGGAGTTAGAGAATGCTCCTTTCACCTTCTTTCTCAAAACTAATTTTTGATGCCGACTTTAATGGGGATAATCAGATTTTTGTTTTATAAACTGTATTGCTGTAACCACAAAGGAGTGTGGAATATTCTTGAGTGTATTATTTATGCAGGTTACAATCACTTTTGCCATCCTGACAGGTATGTAAACCACTAATAAACAATGCTGTTTTTACTCCCTTTTATTCCCACTGAAACTGATGTAAAGCAGTGTATAGGTCTGTTAGTAGAAAAAGTCCTGTATGAAAGTATTTGGGTCTAGTCTGCTCATGTTTCTCAAGAAACACGTTCAGCCTCAGCTGTGATTCCAGTAAGGAAAGCTTTCTATTTTAAGAGTTAAGTTTGAAGTAATAAAAATACCAAAGAGATGGAAGATCTGAATTTTGGGTGGCTACAGTCAAAAATGCTGTTCTTCGAAAAGTATTTGCCAAGGATACTTCTGGGTTGTCCCCCACGGTGACTTTTATGTTTATTTAAATTGTATGAATTTGACAGGGCATGGTTAAAAATTTTATTTTTTACCTTAATGAAAATGTTTGAGTTAAAATATTGTGTTTGTTTCTATGTTAAAAAATTAATAGAAACTTATATGGAAACATGAAAAACTGGTCTAAGGCTTTGCTATGCAAAAATAGTTTTGAGGACCACTGAATCAACATCACCAGGTGCATGTTAGGAATCCACAATCCCAGAAGACAGCACATTTGGCCGGTAGAGCTGATGGTGCTCTTCCATGGAAGGGATAATGTTTCAGGCTTTTTTTCTTCAATACTCAGTACTTTTTCTGTATGTTTAAGTCTCTTGGATACTATTCAGTCTTTTCATTACAGGTGCAACACTTTTTCAGGTTATTTTAAGGAGAAAATAAAATTATTTAGGCCATAGAAGCCTTTAATGTTTGTTTATGCAAATCAGATACTAGAATGCAATATTCAAATCCAGATACTCATTTATAGCTAACATTGTGGCTTTATAACCAAAAAATTATACAAGTCACCAAGAAGTGGGACTAAGTAACAACTGCAACAGAAAAAACTGATGTTTAAGACTGGGTACTGCTAATTGAGGTTACAAGTTGAAGGCCTTAATCTTTATACACCAGTACTTGAACTTCTGAAATAGTACAGTGGTTTGGTATTAGCCCATGAGAGCTAAGTACAGTGGCTCTCACAGTTCAGTCCCTCAATCAACAGTATCACTAGTGAAGTTGTAAGAATTACATTCTTGGGGCTCATCCTAGACCTACTGAATCAAATACTAGGTTTGGGGATCAGCAGTTTCTGGTTTAACAAGCCCTGAAGGTGATCCTGATGCATGCCAAAATTTGGGAACTGTGGAATAGTGGTTTTGCTATAGTAAGTTTATACTAAATTTTCCATTAGTAGCTTGAATCCAGTTCTGCCTGATCAAGTTTGAATGAAGCCCACCTTTATGCTTGGGGTAAGTTCACCTATGACCAAGCCCATGAATGATAAAGAATTGTGATTTATGGCTGATGTTCAAAGTTACTGCACATTTACTTGTCTACTCTGTGTGTTTTCAGGATTATTTATAAACTTTGTATAACCTTCAGCTTTTTACAAACCTAGATTTTTTATAATATGCAAGGTGAAAATAAAACTTGTTTGCCTGAAAGTTGATAAATAGAACATTTATACTGGCATTTAGTGAGTTTTAATCTTTTATTTTTGATGATTTTTACGGCAGGATATAAGCTATCTTGGGGAAACTGGCTTATATTTATCCTAAGGGAGCTTTAAGGGAAGAATGACTTAAATTCTGCTTTTTAATTAAAATCTGTGGCCTTTTAACAGTAGGCCAGCGTAAACAGTACTTACTATAGGATAGGTCATTGGACCTCCAATTTCTTCCTTGCTTCTGGCAGCCAATGTGTTTTTCATGATGAGAATGCTTAGATAATGGAATCAGAGCTGAGCATGAACTGCTGGGCTTGGAGTTCCAATTGTGAGACTTAAAAAAGTAATCCTACTAAAAACGATTTAAAACATGCCACGTGAAATCTGGTTAAAAGCACTTTATTGATTACAATATCAATTCACAGCAACATTATTTCACAGAGCTACTATACAAATAAAGGAATGAATTACTGCAAGAATGATTCAAGAATACTGTTAAGTCATGATACAAGTACATAGTTTGGTTTAAAGCTTTTTTCTAAGAGCTTTAATCTAATACATTCACCTTTCCCACAGACTACTGACATTCAGGTTCAGTTGGCCACAAGTGTTGTAGAAACCACTCTAGGTGAAGAAAAACATTTTAATCAACTTAAAAAATCCATTAGATGTGAATGCCTTTGGATAAGAATATGCAAATGCAAGTGTTCAGATGCTTCTTTGAGAAAACAATAGATAGAGCACCATTGTGTAAGAGACAGAAAAGGCTTGAATATCTACCAAGTATATCACTGAAGTTCTAGTAATTAAAAAATACTGTATGATGAAAGATTTTGTCGGGCACACTTAACATCAGTTGAAACTAAAATTTAACCAGTTTTTCCATATGCTGCATTAGTCAACTATTTTATAGGCTCAATAACTGGTTTTAAGAAAAAAGACTTAGGAAATTTTATCAACATGCAAACAAATTTGCTAAACACAAGTTGTACCATCATTCTGATTAATAAATTACTTTTTAAAGCAATGCTAGCTTAGACATTCAACTACAGACCATTTTATTGAGTACCTATGATAACCAATACTTTTAAATATAGCACTGAATTTAAGGCAGCTTACAATGAACAATGGGAGAAGTAGTAAATACGAAGGGTGCGTCACATTCTATTTAGTCTAATTTAAAATACCAGTATTATCCACTGTGCTACCATTTCTCACAAGATAGTCTGACTGGTGGGTTTTTTCAAAATTCAAATGAGGTAAGAAATAGTTTAAAATTTTGCTTTCCACGATGGCAAAAGGGAAATTAGAAACTGAACATAATAATTTGAAAATTTTTTTAAGCCTAACTCACACCCTGAAGATTTTAGAAAGAATCTATTACTAAAATCGTAGGCCCATTTGGGAGATTGTTTTTAATCAGTTTCCATTACATTTAAACACATCAACAGGTAAGCCACAAGTATTCAACTGTTATAATTTAAACTGTGAGACACTCACTAATAAGCATAAATTTCCCTGAACATCTTCATTTTTAAAACAGAATGTAATTTATAAATCTAAAATATCAAAAGTGTTGGAGAAAGTTAGTTTTATAATATTGACACAGTATTTTTTTTTTAGCAACTTCAAAAATTTCAGTTTGTCACCTGAAGAAGCCAAGGTTTCTCTTTCATAGGTTAACTTTAAAATTACTTAACATATTCCAGAATCACCTACCTCTATTATGTAAAGAGACTAATTTACTATCATCATGCAGTATTAATCAGTTCAGATGAGTCTAAATTAAAACAAGGAGACTGCCTACCAGGTAAGCCCTCTTGCAGAATTAAGAAGTATCTGATACTTAAGTATCTCTTGAGATATTAAGCCTAAATCTTTGCCTCTCTAAAGATGGAACTCAATATGCTGTTGTAACCATGGTTTCACAACTATAAAAATTTGAGCTAGGGAAGAAACTTGAATATTTAGTCTAAATCTCTAATAGCACAGCTGCCAAAAATGAGGCCGGTCCATCAAAGTGGAGGCAGTGTCCTTGCTGAGAGCATGAAGTGCTTTTTTGAGGTTTATGGGTTGATTTGCTGAACACAAGGCCATCACCCCTCTTTTAGAAAAGAATATTTGCCTTTAAAATACTGCCATATCTTAACTGTTGTTTTTACGCAATGATTAAAGAATCTACAAATAAACCCAACTGATGCACATTAAGTTTAAATGTTTCTTAGGTAAAGAGAAAAAAATCAGGCACCAGAACTGCAATATTGATGCAAATTCCTTAAAACTACATTTGGCCTTTTTTTTAAGTTTGGAAAAACTAAGATTCAAGCTGTACTGTGTGTCTATAAAATATACCCATTTCAGGAAGTTTTAAATACACAATCAGATGAACTCAGACTGCAAGTATACAAATTTAGCAAGTGGGACCCATATCACTAGATAACTAAAGTTTTAACCTGTAAGTTAGTTAATATGGTATCACCATTTGGTCATATGTATAAT
The DNA here is from genome assembly GCF_032405125.1 of Capricornis sumatraensis. NCBI lineage: Eukaryota > Metazoa > Chordata > Mammalia > Artiodactyla > Bovidae > Capricornis > Capricornis sumatraensis. The sequence goes on along the minus strand of NC_091069.1, from coordinate 194,017,913 downwards.
CAGCCATGATAGTGGTTAATTTTCAGTAGCCTAGTACACGTTTAATTATGATAACTGCCTTTTAACCACCTACAAAAAGTTTAATAATATTAAGTCATTTTTATTAACATGTTTAAGACCACAGAATTCGTACAGTCTGTGCCTCTAAAATATCTTGTTACTAGAATCATTTTCAAACTAGTGGAGATACTCTTCATATATATAAGGCAATTTTGCACATGCTACAAGTGCTTGCTTCAACAGGATTTTGGAATAAATTGCTGAACTACATGATAATCCTCACTCCTGTTTTTGGAAATGACTGTCCCTTAAAAATTGTCTTGCCTTATCTCAAAGAGCGGCTTTTTATATCACTTCTTAAATAGTCCACAAACATTAACATCAGAAATTCACAGAAATCCTGTTATATGTATATAAATATACATTCATGCCTGCCATCTACAACAGTCTTTTTTTTTTTTTTTTGGTCCTATATCTTAATCTTCCTTTTTCCATTTTATTCTCTTTTTAGTAGCCTAAAACAGTTAATTCCTTATGGCTGATGTGCTTATTAGCATATCCACAATATTAAAATGGAAATCCACAAGTAAAATTTGGGAGTATTTAGGATTACAGGTGATCAGAAGTTAACAGATAAAGCTCAACAGTAACTGACACAGTTTACTAAGTACAAAACAGTGCACCTCTATATTAGAAAAACTCTATGACTTCACTATCAAGCAAGACTTAACAATCTTCTGTTGTCAATCATTTAGATTATTTGTAAGAGAAAATTCAAGAGCAAAAGTATCTTTGTTTAAATTCAAGGGGGCTCATTCTAGTAATAAACACATTATATCATTGAGAAGCAGAGAAATGGCTTAGTATTTTCCTCTGACTCCTTTAAGAACTGTTCTTGGAATTTTCTTTTGGCTTTAAAGTGGGGATCACTTTGATCTAGGTATCCTTTGAAGCAAAACCACTTAGAAACCAGTATTTTGTCCTAGTGGGAGGAAATGGTACAGAAGATCAAAAAGCTTGAATGTTTACTTTTTAAATATTTGAAGACACAGAGAGTTAACATCAATTCAGATTTTATATGAACATTCATAAAGCAACCTTACATTGTAACTATTTGTAACAGATTTGTTAGATTGTATACTTCTTTCAAAATCATCATGCCATCACACACTGTGTGTCCTTCCTAGATACATACTGATGGAAACACTGGGAAAATTTCTTCAGATGCAAAGACAGTCCAGATGTTAAGAATGCACCCTGCAAACTCACCTCTAGAAGATGAAATCAGTAGGAAAGCCTAACTATTTAGAATGCTAAATGTCATTTGATCATATCTAACTTTAAAAAATAAGAACAATTCATATGATTACTGCTATCTACCTGTTAATAGAATATGAGTTTCTTATGTATGTCTCAAATTCCAGAGTGAGATTCCCTGGCCTTTAGATTATGTCCCCTTTAAAGGACTCAACATAAGCACTTACTTAAATTGATAAGCTGGCAGAGGATGAGACAGAAACTATTGATACTCACACAGACTCCCCTCAGCGGTACCTACGTCTGACGCATTTTTTTTTTTAACGTTTTGTATTGGGGTATAGCCGGTTATGCTGTGATAATTTCAGGCGAACAGCGAAGTGGACTCAGCCACACATACATGTATCCATTCTCCCCCAAACTTCCATCCAGGCTGCCACATAACACTGAGCTATATAGTAGGTCCCTGTTGTCAGCATTCTTAAACAATAAGCAGCCAGGATCTCTTTCAGATCAAAAAGAAAGCTGGAATTCAAGGAGATATTCTCTTAAACATCAATACACACATGTATGGTCTCACTTCCATGTATTACTGTGCCTCGTTCCTCCACTACAGAACACAAAAATGCGATACTTCTATATAAAGTTAAAAATGTAATTCTGAAGAAATGCAAACATACATTCTAACATGATAGGTTGCTGTAATGTGTACATTTCTGTCTACACAAAATAAAGAATTAGACAATACAAGCAAGAATTCATCAAGGTTAAATGAGCTCAACTCCTCAGATTAATACACTGGTCCTGATCTCAGCAAGCACCTTTACCTTGTTTTCACCTTTTTTATTTGTAGTTTACTGAAAGCTTCTTTTTTGTATATAATAATCTCAATAGAAAAATCTTCACCTGCAAATATAAGGTAAATTCTTTTTCACAGCTATAGGCTGTAGTACTGATTTCTCCAGGTATCAGTGGAGAATGGAAAATTTGCATGTGTTGTTAATTCCAGATTCTAAGAAAACTGTCCCAAGACCCTGTTGCCACAGCCATGCCATCATCAGTTACACCTAAACAGCTGACACGGTTGTCATGACCAGCAAGAACACCTGAAAGACAAAAGTTCAATGAAAAGTTAGCGAAGGGCAAGTTTTAGGATTAAACAAGTGTATGCAGAAAGATCTTAGATGGGTACTTATGGCATGTATATAAAATAAAATTTCTTTGTATTACATGAATTTCTGACATATGCATCAAATTGTTTTTCATTTTTTTAAAATGTATAACTATGCTTTCTTATATTCAAAATCATGTCTTCAAAAACATGTAGACTTGTATGTCACTAATAAGTACATGATACTTCTGAATTTTGGTAATAATTTTAAATGAAGTTCAATGAACTTTTACCACCAGAACAACAGAAACATAAGAATACACCACCAAAAATACCAACATAATTTATTCCTTTAACCACTAACACTGGAATGTTTTGGTCATAACTCTGTGAAACCATCAAACTCATCTAGTTTTAGTTTATTCTGAATATTAAGCTTATCTGATCTTCTGACCACCAGACAGGATAAAATTAAATATTCCCAACTGTTTGGGAGGAAAATGAGATGTAAAGATTAAAAAATCGGACTATATCAAATTCTCAGAATCTTTCTTTAATATACTGTTTGAGTTTGCAATATCTCTCACATGTAATTAGGCATATCATTTTCACCCAATCTCCGGCACAGAAGTTAATCTTGTATAACTCTTTAATATTATCTGCAGTACCTTTTGCATAGCAATGTTTGGAAAAAGTCAAATTTACCATTATGGGTTGAAGTAACAAAAAATGACCACTGTGACTAAATACTCCAAATCATATTGGAAAGAAGAATGAATTAGCAATTCATGTCACAATTCAATTTTAAGGTGAAAGTAGCCAGTTGAGTCAACCTGAAACCAAACAACTATCAGCAAAGCAAAACTAAATCTCAAGCAGATGTTAAAAAATATGAAAAACAAACACATTTCTATTTAGTTATGGATACTGATTCAATCCAGGCAAAACCCACCTAATACCTCAAAAAAATAATCAGCTAAACCATGAACTCTTCTGCAGTCTCTTAAGAGGTTGTAGAAAATTATCCCTAGTAATGCTGACACTGCCTCTACTTCAGAAACCTTAAAACTGTACAGGAATTTAAAAGGGTAAGGACACACCCTGTTTGTGAGCTGTATGCTCTTGGTGATTATTAATGGATCCTAAATGCTGAGTTCAAATGATCTGATAAGCCAACAAAAATGACTGCAGAAGCTCCAAAGGGGTCAGAAACTAGTGGAACCAAGTATCTCTGGAACCACAGGAGCAAAGATGGGGTAAATGAAGACTGCATTAGAAAACATCTGGGCATCAATTAGACTCTCCAGGTCTCTACCTTCACTCTGCAGAGTCAGATGATTTATCATCCCGCCCAGAACACAAGACTAGAGACATGCTAGAGAGAGAACAAGAGGGTCTCTTAACTGGAAGAAAACAGGCACAGCTGAGCAGTGCAACTACTGAAAGCTGGGGAATAAGGAAAGTTTACTTCCTGTTTCGCACTCCAGCTTTCTTCCTGAAATCAGCCCCTAAACTGTTAGTCAGAGAGATTCCAGGTAGAAAACTGGAAAAATCCACATCAGAGAACACAGCAGACCCAAGGGGGAAAAGGTCATAAGACATATCAGAAATTCCCTAATGAAAGCCTGGCCAGATCATTGTTCAGTGAGGCCTACTGTCAGTACACCCCAAGCATACACAGAGGGCTTTTAGACAGTTTTAATACCTCACTCTTAAGGATAATTAGGGCTTCCCTGGTGGCTCAGAGGTTAAAGCGTCTACCTCCAGTGCGGGAGACCTGGGTTTGATCCCTGGGTCGGGAAGATTCCCCTGGAGAAGGAAATGGTAACCCACTCCAGTATTCTTGCCTGGAGAATCCCATGGACGGAGGAGCCTGGTAGGCTACAGTCCCTGGGATCTCAAAGAGTCGGGCTAAAGATCATCAGAGTTTCAAGGAAATACACTATACAGGAGACTGAAAAAAAAAAAGGGGGAGAAAAGGCAACTTGGAAAACAAAAGATTATGCTTAAAGAAAACTTCAAGAGAGGCTTTCGTTAATGACCCTACAGAAACAAAAGACTTTTATTCATGAAGAAAAGAATGGCCTTAAAAAAAAAATCTCAAAAAGATAGGAGCAAAAATGGAAAACCAAAGCTTAACAGATGGTTCATGGAAAGAAAAAGCAAGGATTTCTCCCAGAACATAAAAAAGACAGATGGAAAATAGAGAAACTAAGAAAGTCAAAGGAAAGTCCAGGAAGTCCAACATCAGAATAATGGGAGTCCTACAAAGAGAATGATAAAGGAGAAAAATGTGCAACTGATTAAATGAGCCCCTTAAAACTTTCCAGTGCTAGAGAGTATATGTTTCAAGATCGAAAAGGTCCACTGAATACTCAGAATGATAGATGGGAATGAATCTACCTCCAGACATAGCAAAACTTGCAGAAAGTTTGAAGAGTAATGAGAAGCACATCAAAAGTAAGAATGTGAGCCAAAAAATTAGAAGGTCCAATGATTTGACCCTAGAGAATATTAAGAATCTGCATCACAAAGGAAGTCACATACATACGTCACTGCTCAGCAGTAAGTACTGTTTTAAAAATTCATAAGTGTGTAATAAACACTGACTGATGTTCTAAACAATTCACTACATGGGAAAAATCGGAAGAAGGAAGCTGAGGTAGGAGGAAGGATGTTAAAGCCAAACCTCAAGAGATAATGCCTAAATGTTAATTTAAAAAAATCAATACAGGTATGTCATTTAAAGATACAGAAATAAATACTTAAAAGTAGCTACCTCTAGGAGCAGAAAATATGGGCTGAGGTCAGAAGACTGCTGTGTTTCAGTAATAACCCATGTAGACCTAGTTGATTCTTTGCATATAATTTTGATTCTAAAAACATTTTAAGTAACTTGGTAATTTGTTATTAATGACAGTCCCCAGTATGACTTGATGCTAGAATTTCAGAAGCTGCAGGGGAGAACTCAAGAGTATGAGATTAAGAGGAGACAGTGATTCTATGCCCTTTCCTAGACAAGATCTGAACCAAAGAGGATGCACAGCAATTACACTGTTTCCTGTCAGATTATAAGCAAACTGTAATCTGGAAGACCACACTAAATTATATTCACTGTTCATCTTTATGTCAAAAGTTATCAAACATGAAAATATATAATCAAATATTACTCTTTAGAAAATAGAAACAAATGTGGTTTATGAACTGTAACTGAACTCAAAGGTTAACAACAGCCATGAATGAAAACTGCCAGGCTGCCATTCCCCAGGGTATCCAGGAGACCTCAAGAACAACTGATAGGAAACTTCATGTTTCCTGACAAAAAACTAATGTGTATCAATTTACTGACCTGCACGATCTCCTTTGAGTGTGTCCCATACGTTACAATTGAAGTCATCATAGCCAGCTAACAGGAGACGCCCACTTTTTGAGAAAGCTACGGAAGTGATCCCACAGATGATATTGTCATGAGAATACAATAATAACTCTTGGTCTGCACGAAGGTCAAAGAGCCGGCAAGTGGCATCATCAGAGCCAGTGGCAAAGGCATATCCATTTGGGAAAAACTAGAAAGAAAAGCAACAAACACTTATTCCATTTAAGTACACAAACGTTATTTAAGGCAGTGTAATGATGGACTCTGGGGTAAGACAGCAGTTCAGTAGCTCATTTGTGTCTGACTTTTTATGACCCCAGGGACTGCAGCACGCCAGGCTTCCCTGTCCATCACAAACTCCCAGAGCTTGCTCAAACTCCTGTCCATTGAGTCAGTGATGTTATCCAACCATCTCACCCTCTATTGTCCCCTTCTCCTCCTGTCTTCAATCCTTCCCAGCATCAGGGTCTTTTCCAATGAGTCAGTTCTTCGCATCAGGTGGCCAAAATACTGGAATTTTAGCTTCAGTATCAGTCCTTCCAATGAATATTCAGGACTGATTTCCTTTAGGATGGACTGGATAGATCTCCTTGTAGTCCAAGGGACTCTCAGGAGTGGGTAAGACAGACCTAGATTTAATTTTCAACTAGGATTTGGGTCAGGTGAGTGATTTTAATCCCTGAAGATTCCTGAACACTTGGGCCTTGTGCATGCTGCATGCTGAGTCGTTTCAGTCGTGTCTGACTCTGCAACCCTATGGACTGTAGTCCACCAGGCTTCTCTGTCCATGGGATTCTCCAGACAAGAATATTGGAGTGGGTTGCCATGCCCCTCTCTGGGGGATCTTTCTGACCCAGGGATCAAACTGGCATCTCTTATGTCTCCTGAGTTGGAAGGCAGGTTCTCTACCACTAGTGCCACCTGGGAAGCCTTAGTCTCAGCTTTAGCATGTTGGTTAGGGCAGAGTGAAATAACACACACAAAGGACCCATAACCCATTGTTCAGCACAAGACACATAATAAATCCTGGCTCCGGTCCTCTGCTGTTGTTTAGTCACTGAGTTGTAGACACTTTTTTGCAACCCCTTGGACTTGCAGCCTGCCAGGCTCCTCTGTCCATGGAAGTTCCCAGGCAAATCCTTCCTTCTCCAGATCTTCCCAACCCAGGGATCAACCCACATCTCCTGCTTTGGCAGGTGGAAACTTTGCCCTTGAGTCACCAGGGAAGCCTCTGATCCTCCATATGTTTTACTAAAACATTTAAATCAAATATTACTATTTATAGTATTTATAGAAGGCGATGGCACCCCACTCCAGTACTCTTGCCGGAAAATCCCATGGACAGAGGAGCCTGGTGGGCTGCAGTCCATGGGGTCGCAAAGAGTCAGACACAACTGAGTGGCTTCACTTTCACTTTTCACTTTCATGCACTGGAGAAGGAAATGGCAACCCACTCCAGTGTTGTTGCTTGGAGAATCCCAGGGACGGCGGAGCCTGGTGGGCTGCCGTCTATGGGGTCGCACAGAGTCGGACATGACTGAAGCAACTTAGCATATATGAATGTGGACTCAAAGACATGTTCCAAAAACTTCATTATAAGAAATATATAGAAACATTTTATAAAACAGAACTTAAATCATCCAGTTAGGCTAGGTTATAGTGAAGCTAGCAGTAGACTAAATGTTCTCACGTGCGCGCATGCAAACACACACATATACACACACACACACAGAAAAAAACTATGCATTATTAGTTTGTGAATCTCATTTCTCAGATATTGTGGCACTACTCAACACTTTTTACAAAGAAGAAATCACTTCTCTTCATATATCTACTGGTCATCTGTATTGCTTTTTTTAGGACCTGTTGATCTGCAGGAATAAAATGAAGAATAAATTTGTTTTCTTTGTGGCAAATATAGCTTATCATTTTCCTTCTAATATAGTTTACTTTTAAAAAAATATAACCAACGGTATTTTTCACAGAGCTAGAACACGTAATTTCACAATTTGTATGGAAATACAAAAAACCTCAAATAGCGAAAGCAATCTTGAGAAAGAAGAATGGAACTGGAGGAATCAACCTGCCTGACTTCAGGCTATACTACAAAGCCATAGTCATCAAGACAGTATGGTACTGGCACAAAGACAGAAATATAAATCAATGGAACAAAATAGAAAGCCCAGAGATAAACTCACGCACCTATGGACACCTTATCTTTGACAAAGGAGGCAAGAATATACAATGGAGAAAAGACAATCTCTTTAACAAGTGGTGCTGGGAAAACTGGTCAACCACTTGTTAAAGAATGAAACTAGAACACTTTCTAACACCATACACGAAAATAAACTCAAAATGGATTAAAGATCTAAACATAAGACCGGAAACTATAAAACTCCTAGAGGAGAACATAGGCAAACACTCTCCAACATAAATCACAGCAGGATCCTCTATGACCCACTTCCCAGAATATAGGAAATAAAAGCAAAAATAAACAAATGGGACCTAATTAAACTTAAAAGCTTCTGCACAACAAAGGAAACTATAAGCAAGGTGAAAAGACAGCCTTCAGAATGGGAGAAAATAATAGCAAATGAAGCAACTGACAAACAACTAATCTCAAAAATATACAAGCAAATCCTGCAGCTCAATTCCAGAAAAATAAATGACCCAATCAAAAAATGGGCCACAGAACTAAACAGACATTTCTCCAAAGACATACAGATGGCTAACAAACACATGAAAAGATGCTCAATATCACTCATTATCAGAGAAATGCAAATCAAAACCACAATGAGGTACCATTTCACGCCAGTCAGAATGGCTGCGATCCAAAAGTCTACAAGCAATAAATGCTGAAGAGGGTGTGGAGAAAAGGGAACCCTCTTACACTGTTGGTGGGAATGCAAACTAGTACAGCCACTATGGAGAACAGTGTGGAGATTCCTTAAAAAACTGGAAATAGAACTGCCTTATGACCCAGCAATCCCACTGCTGGGCATACACACCAAGGAAACCAGAACTGAAAGAGACACGTGTACCTCAATGTTCATCGCAGCACTGTTTATAATAGCCAGGACATGGAAGCAACCTAGATGTCCATCAGCAGATGAATGGATAAGAAAGCTGTGGTACATACACACAATGGAGTATTACTCAGCCATTAAAAAGAATGCATTTGAATCAGTTCTAAAGAGGTGGATGAAACTGGAGCCTATTATACAGAGTGAAGTAAGCCAGAAAGAAAAAACACTAATACAGTATACTAACGCATATATATGGAATTTAGAAAGATGGTAATGATAATCCTGTATGCGAGACAGCAAAAGAGACACAGATGTATAGAACAGTCTTTTGGACTCTGTGGGAGAGGGAGAGGGTGAGATGATTTGGGAGAATGGCATTGAAACATGTATAATATCATATATGAAACGAATCGCCAGTCCAGGTTCGATGCATGATACTGGATGCTTTGGGCTGGCGCACCGAGACAACCCAGAGGGATGGTACGGGGAGGGAGGAGGGAGGAGGGTTCAGGATGGGGAACACATGTATACCTGTGGCGGAGTCATGATGATGTATGGCAAAACCAATACACCATTGTAAAGTAATTAACCTCCAATTAAAATAAATAAATTTATATTAAAAAAATATAAAGCAATTTTTTGTAGGTATCACAGGCCCTGATTTCAAACTATACTACAAAGCTACAGGAATCAAAAGTGTATGTTACTGACACTAAAACAGATACACAGATCAATGGAATAGAATAGCCCAGAAATAAACCCCAAAACACACAGTCAACAACAAAGGAGGCAAGAATATACAATGAGGAAAAGACAATAAATGGTGTTGGGAAAACTGGCCAGCTCCATGCAAAAGCATCAAACTGGATGACTTTCTCATACCACATATATAAAAATAATCTCAAATGGATTAAATACTTAGATTTATAAATTTGAAACCATAAATCTCCTAGAACATAGGCAGTATGCTTTTTTCTTTTTTCCCGTACTGTGTGGCTTGTGGGATTTTAGTTCCCAGACCAGGGATCAAACTCAGGCCCTTTGCAGTGAAAGCACAGAGTCCTAACCACTGGACTGCCAGTGAATTCCCAGGCAGTAAAGACTCTACCTGTGATGTAGGAGACCAGGGTTTGACCCCTGGGTCGAGAAGATCCCCTGGAGAAAGAAATGGCAACCCGCTCCAGTATTCTTGCCTGGAGAATCCCATGGACAGAGGAGCCTGGTGGGTTACAGTCCGTGGGATCACAAAGAGTCGGACACGACTGAGTGACTAACACACAATAACACAAGAATGCTCTTTCACACAGGTCTTAGGAATATTTTTTTTGGATCTGTCCCTTCAAGCAAGAAAAGCAAAAGCAAAATTAAACAAATGCAACTAAACCAAACTAGAAAAAATGAAGAAACTATTGAGAAAAGGAAAACGCAGCCTCCTAAGTGAGAGAAGATACTTGCAAACAATATATCCAAAACAAGGTTAATATTCAAAACATGCAAACAATCTGCAAAACTCAGTATCAAAAACCCAAATAACCTGATTAAAATACAGACAGGAGAACTAAATAGACATTTTTCCAAAGAAGGTATACAAACAGCAAAGGGACACACAAAAAGATGCTCGACATCACTAATCATCAGGGAAACACAAAAATAAAGATATCTTAAAAATCTACAAATATTTAAAACTATAGAAGCTACTTCTAAATAACTTCATAGGTCAAAGAGATCAAAAGGAAAATTATAAAGAATTTTTCACTAAAATGAATCAAAATTTGTGGAATGCAGCAAAAAGCAATGCTTAGAAAGAAACTTATAACTTTAAGTTCCAATATTAGAAAAGAGGAAAGGTTTCAAACCAGTGATACCAGCTTCTGCCTTAAGAAATGAGAAACAGGAAAGCAAACAAAACCCATGTAAGCAGAAGAAAAGAAATAAAGATAAGAGTGAAAAATCAATCAAACAGAAAACAGAGACTCTTTGATGCCAAAAATGGTTCTTAGAGAAGAGAAATTTAAAAAACTGATGAAGTTGTGTCTGACTCTCTGTGACCCCATGGACTGTAGGCCACCAGGGTCTTCTGTCCATGGGATTTTCCAGGCAAGAATACTGGAGTGAGTTGCCTTTTCCTTCTCCAGGGGAATCTTCCCCAGTCAGGGATCAAACCTGGATCTCCTGCATTGTAGGTGGATTCTTTGCCAACTGAGCTACCAGGGAAGCCCCGATAAACCTTTAACCAAATGCTAGACCTGCTGTAACAAAGGAACACAAGCTGAATGGCTTAAACAACAGAAATTTATCATTTCATAGGTCTTGAGGGTAGAAGTCTGAAATCAAGGTGTCTGAGGCCTAAAAAGGGTCTGTTAGGCCAATCTCCTTGGTTTACAGATGGGCTGGCTATCTTCCTATGTCTCGTCACACTGTTAACACTGTGTGTTTGTCTCTAAATTTCCCTTTTCTAAGAGCAAGAGTCATATTGGATTAAGGGGGACACCACTCCAGGATGACTCAACTAATTAATTATATCTGCAATAACTATTTTCAAATAAGGTCACAATCTGAGGTACTGGGGTTTAGGACTTCAACATGTAAATTTTTAGAGATATTCAATTCAACCCACAAGACCAATCAGGAAAAAACTAAGAGACAAATTCCCAATATCACGAATGAGATACCCTATAGATTCCATAGCTATCAAAAGAAAGCTAAGGGAATATTATGAACAACTGTAAGCTAGCACATCTGACAACACAAGTTACAGAGCCAAATTTCTTGAAAGGCAAATTCTACCAAAGCTTGCTCACAAAGGAACGGATAGCCTGCTGCTGCTGCTGCTAAGTCGCTTCAGTCGTGTCCGACTCTGTCGACCCCATAGACGGCAGCCCACCAGGCTCCCTCGCCCCTGGGATTCTCCAGGCCAGAACACTGGAGTGGGTTGCCATTTCCTTCTCCAATGCATGAAAGTGAAAAGTGAAAGTGAAGTCGCTCAGTCGTGTCCGACTCTTCGTGACCCCATGGACTGCAGCCCACCAGGCTCCTCCATCCATGGAATTTTCCAGGCAAGAGTACTGGAGTGGGGTACCATTGAAGTAGGCCTAAATCTAATTAGGACATTAAATTTTTAGTTAAATTTCTTCTCACACAAGAAAACTACCTTGGCCAGACAGCAAAGTCAACCAAACAACTAAGGATGAAATCTTATCAATTCCACACAAAGTGTTAACTTCCCAGCTCCTTCTATGAGTCTAGCATTAAGCTAATACCAAAGTGGGAAAAAAATTTCTCAAGAAATGAAAAATCATATCATAACTTATCAATATGGATGCAAACCTTAAAATTTCAACATATCAAAATCCACCAGTAAATAAAAAATGATTATGTATTAAAGGCAAGTGAGGCTAAATGTAGGGTTAGGTTAATATTTGAAATTCAACTTATGTAAATTCACCATTTAGCAGACTGAAAAAGATAAAACCACATGATCACATCAACAGATGAAAAAAGGCATTTGATAAACTTCAACACTCATTCTTGATAAATCTGCAGCAACTAGGAACAGAAGAGATCATCAACTTGATAAAGGCGGTGGGATGTGAGATGGACAGGGTTGGATGTGCCTGCTCTAAGATTCTACTCTACAAGCCAAGCTGGCCTAATAGCAGGGGAGGTCACAGAGCCTTTACCTTCTCTGCTATTTTCTAAAAGATGATATAAAAGTGACTTTCAACATGTACATGATAAATAAAATTTATCCCCAAAATATCTTAGTGCAGAATCAGAGTACATCTTATACATATATACAGTAGCAATTACAGTACTTTTGGAAAATCTGGTCACCTGTATACATTCTGACATCTGATCTGCATAGTACAATTTACCTAAGTCAAGGAGTATCCCACTTTCTAATACCCCTCCCCTCAATCCTGACTGATAAACCATTTTGATTGTCATTCAAAATGCCTTTTGGCTTTAATTTATACACGTATGTCTAGTTCACTCTCATATATATGGAGTTATTATTTGGCTTAATCTACTTGTGGCTACATGTCTGAATTGTTTTTCCCTTAATATGAAGGAGCTGATAAATAATTTATACCATTTACTGAGCACCCATCTCGTTTCATTTAGTTTCCACACCATGGTAGCATTATTCCTATGGAGGAATGTGTGGCTCACAGAGGTTAAGTAGCCCACCTGATCTCACACAGCTGATTCCCAGAGTCCTAAGATTCAATCCAGGGTTTAGTGGATTTCAAAAGCTATGCTCTCTACATTAAATAGCCACCTCTGTCTTCCTGACTGCTCTCTCTTGGGGTTGCTCCCCTGACTGTGGAGATACAGGACACTGTTCTCCTCTGAACACAGCTGATACTCTGGATCCACTTTTTTGTTCAAGATTATCTTGCCCTGTAAATCTAGAAATTAAACTTATTCCTGTTCCCCTGAAAATGAAGACTTAGACCTATTAAAACCTTTCCTTTAAAATAAAATCAAACTCTTATTATTTGGGGATTAAATGTTGTTAAGAACACATTATTTATAGAATCCTTAAAGGGAATTTGTTGTTAAAATCATACTGTGGAGTTCAACACTTTATACACACAATAAATTTTCCTTAGAAATGCTGTTCACTTACACTGACAGCATTAATATCCGACAAATGCCCAGTGAAAGACTGTCTGCACATTCCATCTCGAATATCCCATAATTTTGAAGAGGCATCGCAAGCACCGGAAACAAAAGTCCTCATGTCAGGACTCAGGGAAAGACTCATCACGTCTCCAGAATGCCCAGTGAATGTGGTGGTCTGCTGGGCAGTTTCAATGTCCCATAAAGCACTATAGTCAAAAACAGACAGAAATCATTAGTGACTATTCTCCCCTCTTGCATTAATTCCTACTACCACGCTCAACCTCAAATTAGTAATCTTCTGGAATAAACTTACCAAGTTGTGTCTCCTGAACTTGTAACTATTTGGCTATCATCTAAAAACCGACAGCAGGACAAGTAGCCTACAGCATAGAGATAAATGTTAGGTTATCACTGATTAATTCGATTACCATATAAAATAGTAATATGTATTTAAAAAATATAATACCTGGGCAACAAGTGTTTGTTAGAAAAATCTATATTCTACTTTTTTTTAGTTCTACTTTTAATAACTTCCAATTCTATGCTGCCTTCAACTTTATTTTACCAACAAACCCTCTCTTAGGTATTTACTATGTCAATGACTCTGAAAGTTACGAACTTGAGTAAAAGACCCAGTCCCTTCCACCTACTACAATTACCTAGGAGAAGGATATGCCTTAATACAAATATTATCTATAAGCTATAGCAGACTGGGTTAAGTACCTTGGAGAAATACTTTAAAAACCTCAGTGAAAGCTTCATTAAAAAGGTGGACTCAAAAAAAGAGAGGCGGATTTGAATGCTCAGAATTCACCAGCTGTTCAACATATGGAAATAGCAGGAGGAATACCATTATAGAAATTTTATAAAAATTATAGCCAAACAGTACTTCCAAGAATTCAGAGAGGCTGAAACCTGGTAAGTGACAACAAATTCCTATGAACACTGCTAGCCAAATACTATACTGATGAACTATGGTGTGCACACTAATAAAGCAATGCATTATCACACAGTGAAAAAATACTTCATAAATGTATCTTGACACACACTTCCAATTACCTAATGAAGCATCCAAATGTCATAATTGTCATAGGTTTGCAAAGAATACAGAAAATCATATTTGCTTTCTTTCTGTATTCATTATTGTTTGAATTTTTTGCAATAAGTAATTTCTATAAAACAATACTATTTTTAAAAGAAAAATAGAAGTAGAGTCATCATTTGTATAATTATCAAAAGTCAATGCTTCTCAGATTGACAGTAATTTCCATTCTCACTTGACTAACATGCATCCTTTGGTCAGTTGAGCCCCTTTTGTCCCTCTTTCTCCTTGATCTTCAGAGAAGTCAAATTTGGGAGGAAAAGACAGTATGCAGCGAAGCTCACCTGTGTGACCTGGTAACTCTCGGCTCACTCTCACATTGCCCTCTCTGGTTTTTAAGTTATATATAGAGCAGATGTTGTCCAGTCCTCCACAAGCGACGTAATTACCAGAGGGAGCATAAGCACAGGTCATCACCCAGGAAGACCGCAAAGGGATAGCATGCATCTGCAGAACACACACAACATCAAAACTAATATTACAAAAGTCATGGATTTTTCAAACCTACTTACAGTGAAGCAGATATTACTCCAACGTAAACACAGCTTAAAAATAAGCCAAGTAAACTAAAGAATACAATGAGCTGAGACACTGAATAAAAAAAAACAACACACACTAAAATGCCCGTTATATTTTCTACATATTGCAAAGCATTTGGATTTAAGTGCTCTTTTCAGAAAGTATTCTTTTAGGAAGAACGAAGACAGAGAATGTTTCAATACTAATAGAGCTGTTTGAAATATTAAGTGTAAAATGTTAAAAAAAAAATTAATAAAATTCTTGGCTTTTTGCAGTAGTGTTCAAAAGAGGAATTTCCCACAACAGAACACTGAACAGTACAAGAACTGGAGCTGAATAGAATGGTCCTTCCACGAAGAACTATGTATTTCTAATAACTCGTATTCTGGGCTTGAATTTGAACAATGGTAATAGTTTGCACTGATCTACTCACACCACCGTCTGATGTCTTATTACCCAACATCAAGCATTTGCAAATCAGGTAGCACAGTTTACTGTGAATGGGAACATCAAGGCTAAATGGCCCAGACACAGAATCAATACATTGTGTGATTACTATGCTCTCACTTAACCCAGAAGAGTATTTTTCATTTTAGGAAAATATCGCTGAAAGTCATTAATTGACACCAAAAAACTAAGAAAACTATTATATTACAAATCTATCCTAGCTAGCTTTTAAATTCTCAAGCAGGCTGAAGTTACTGTTTGCTTCACAAAATAGTACTTCTAAATCTTTAATGGAAACAGTGGTATAAGTGTACGTAGAATCTAAAAGTATTTGACTTGTGAGCGTTTTCTTAGAGCTTTTCCACTACTACTCAACACCTCTACATCAGGAATTCTTTCCAGGAGACATTAGAAGAACCCACTAGTTTTTACCACCAAGGGATCTAAACAAGTTGTAATCTGCCTCCAACCTATTCAATCTTCTGAACAGCCCCAAAACACAAATCAATGCCTAACATTCCAGCTTATCCACAACTAAAAATAAAACTATAGGTCATTGTCACATTAGGAAATGGGAACTTTACAAAAATCATTTGTATATAAAACTGATGCACACTATCTTTTAATATTTGAGTATGAAATATGGGACTCAAGACACACTGAACTATATTCCTAGAGTTGTCTTTGGGAATAAAAAAAGGACTAAATATTAAAAGCAAATACTAGGCCTAAAGAGAGGACCTAAGTAAAAATTAATGGAATAAATTTATCCCAGGAAGAAACTGTAACCTTGAAGTAATAGAATAAAGGAAAGAATTGGTTTATCAAACCAAATAAAAGGTTATATAAGAGGATGATTAAAAAATTCTACCTTATTTGTTGTATAGCTATCCCAAATAATTAATTTTCCATCTTGGGAAGCACTGACTAGTAGCCTAGAGGAGCAAACACAAATATAATGTGACACTTAGAGGAAAAAAGTAGTTTAAATTAATTATGCATTGCATTAATGTAGAACAGTTTAGAAAAGACAAATATAATTTTTCTAATAAAAAACTTGATACCAGGAAACATTCTCAACTTAAAAAAATATATTCTGCATGCCAAAAATTGTCAACATTAAAATTTTTTAAGAGATTTTACTAAAAATGTCTCTGGTTATAATCCAACTTTTTCATGGTGACAACATTCTAGGTATTATTCAGGATTTCGGTAGCTCTTAGTTGACTGGCTTAGAATGTACTGACTTAAATATAATGACAATGAAGTACACATGTAAGTCTAACAACCATGTTTCATTCAATCTAAAAATATCAATTGAGAGCCTGTGATGGAAAGGCTGTATTAATGGCACAACATAGGCGATACCTCCTACCTTTGGGTCCTCTACCATCTGGTGGAGATAGGACATTTACTAAAATAAATTAGGTAAGTGAAAATAGTCAAAGGAGTAGTATAAAATAAAGGCCATAGGAAAACAAATGAGGGACAGATAACTACTGAGTTACTCAAGTAGCCTGGCGAAAGAAAACATGTCTTAAAAAGCAGAATTTTGAAAGCTGGAGAAATCTGTACTCTATAAAGAGGGCAAGTTCCATGGCAAGAGGTGGAAAAATACAATGGGTGTTTCAAAATTTCCCAGTTACACAGACTTCATAAGAAATAGAATAAACAGCTGGGAAAAGTAGACTGGGCTTAAATAGCAGAAAGCTCTGCCAGGCTAATTAGGAACTCTTGACTGAAGTTATAGGCCACTGGATTTTTTGTTTTCTTTTGGAATTTTATTTTTCACTCTGGTATAAAATTCAAAAGATACAAAAGGATAGATATACAAAGAAAAGAATCACGTTCTATGTTCCTATCACTCAGCCACCCATTTCCCTTCACTACAGGTAAATAATGTTATCAGGTTCTTATGTAGTAATCACTGTAAGTTTCATGAAAGGGCAGATACAACCACAGGGTATGGGATGGAACTAAAGCTTTTTTAAAAACAACTGGTATCATCAGCACTGAGTTGAGAAAAGAGTTAAGTAACAGGCTGATAATCAGAATGGGTAGAAAGACAAGGGGAGACAGGTGCTTTGCTGACACTCTGTGTTCTATGAAGATTAATAGTCTTGAGGAAATTTTACGTAAGAACCATTAACATTTTCAAGTGATTGTATTGTGAGTTATGTATTTGCTATCTCAATGGTTAGATTACTTCTTATGTTAAATTTAAGAGAAAAAAAAATTGGCCTAGCTTTATGTCGGTTGTTAGTTATATACTTTCATTTATCCCCTCTGCAGAGGCAGAAGTTCTATATTACTGTATTCAAAAATCCTATTTATACTGAGATGTGGGAACCATTAGGAACAGGCAGCAACATTTTTAGATTCTCCTGGAAGAAGAGAAAATACATGTGCAACGTCTATTAAAAACTAATTGGCTGGGCTTCTCCAGTGGCTCAGTGGTAAAGAATCCACCTGCCAATGCAGGAGACATGGGTTAAATCCCTGATCGGGGAACATTTCACAGGCCACAGAGCAATGAAGCCCACGCACCACAACTACTGAGCTTGTGCCCCGGAGCCTGAGAGCTGCAGCTGCTGAGCCTCCGTGCCCTAGAGCCTGTGCTCTGCATGGGAGGCCACTGCAGTGAGGGGCCCACGCACTGCAGTGAAGGGGAGGCCCGCGCACCACCACTGGAGAAGAGCCAGGCAGCAACAAGCCGGCACAGCCAGGGACAATGGCAAATAAATACGTTTTTTAAAATTAGTTTAAAAACTGTTTATTTATTTGGCTACGCCAGGTCTTAGCCGTGGCACCGGGGATCTTTGGTCTTTGTGGCGGCATGCCAGCTCTTTAGCTGTGGCATGCGAACTTTTAGTTGTAGCATGTGGGATCTACTTCCCTAATCAGGGATCGAACCTCGGCCCTCTGCATTGGGAGTGCAGAGTCTTAGCCACTGGACTGCGAGGGAAGTCCCCCAAAATAATTTCTTAGTTAAGAAGTTTTCCCAATTAGATGGACAAATCAAAGGAACAAGTCAACCATTATGGAAGCAGGGTCAGACACTGTGTAGTATTGTTAGATACTCTGGAAAAAGCACAGACCATACTGTAACCCTGTGAACAAGTCATGACCAACCATTCGACTGCAATCCCGATGGCTGCTGTGTGTGTGTGTGCACATGCACTCTCACTACACACACACTTACAGGGTGTGGCTGGGGAATAAAAGATGTGTTCAATGGAAATGTCTTTTTGTAATTCCATCCTTCATGAATTTAGGTAATGAATAAATTGTAGTAATATCTGGTAACTTGTACACAGCAATATTCAACAACTATTTCCTTATTACCTGAAATTTCAATGTTTATTATGCAATAAAACTACCTTGACATGTTAATAAACAAAGTATAATACTCCACTGCAAAGAAAAGAAATCCTAAACACTTTTCCTAAATCATTCAATAAACAGTATTTCTGAGAGGTCAATTTCTTTTCCATATTAAAGGTTTCTAAACTTTTAAAGTGTCAATGAATATTTTTATTAAGAGCAAAGCAGTCATATTAGATGCATTTTTTTCAAACATTTCATAGATATAGGTTGTTTCTAATGGACAATGCAAGTGGTGAGTCAAGAAAATAATTTTGCTGACAGTTTGAAAATGGCAGGTACAAACCTTGAATCATATCCCCAGTGCATAGCATAGATTTTAGCTAGGTGACCTCTCAACGTACGTCTCGTTCGCATTTGTATTCGACCCACGGAATCCATATTTGACGTGATCTTTAGGAAGTGATGAGAATGTTATTCTTTAGCTTAGACACAGCTCAAAAAATAAAGCAGAAACAATTAATTGGCACTAAAGTAGACATAAAATAAATGGACAGTTACGAAAGATATTTTAATATAAATAATTCCTATGATGCTCAAGAAAAAGTATGATTTATTTGCACACCTTCCAATAAGAACATCTTCTGTAGACTAGTAAAAAAGTAAAAAAATAGACATACCATCCAAACTTAGTAAAAAAAACAGCCACAAATAAAAAGCTAAAAGATGATCAAATAGTAAAATATTTATAATTTTAACTATTTAAAGAAAGCCAATTTTTGATTTAAATAGCACATAAAATATTCTTAATAAAAATGAGCAATTTTAATTAATGAAACTTTCCTAATAGTTTATATGAGGAAAAAAAACTTAATCAGAGTATATCAAAAAGAAGCAGAAGCTATCTAAAAAAGAAACATATTATATGAATCTATGTATTTTTATAGTATTTACTTTTTCACAGACTTTCATTTTCACAAGTATGTTTTAAAGGCTCTTGAACAGCATCTGACAAGTTACAAAGCCTTTTTAATAGAGATCTCATTTTTCTTTCAATGAAATACTAATAAATAGAACCTGTCATTTGCATCGTTGTCAAGCTATTTCATGCAAATTAGTAAAAGAAACTGAGGAAGAAGAAAACTTTACCTGAACAAGTGTTGCATCATTACATGCTTTCCTAGCATCCTGAAATAAAGATGATTATACATTTAGACATGGAAATCCCTAGATATGACTTAAAATAAGGTTTTCATTGGAAATGTAGATTTGAAATACACTCCTTAGTGTACTACACAATCTTTGGTTTATTGAGAAAATTCACGTAACATAAAATTAACCACTTTAATCATTTTAACGTGTGCAGCTGGATTGGCTAGGATATTGACAATGTTGGGCAACCATCACCACTACCTAGCTACAGAACATTTTCATCACGCCCCAAAAAAGAAACCCTATACTTTCCAATTCCCTCTTCCCCCACCACCAGGTGATCATTAATTTACTTTCTAATGGATTTACCCACTCAGGACAATGCACACAAATGGAATCATACAATACATGATTTTCGCGTGTCTGGCTTCCTTCATTTAAATGTAATGTTCCGAAGGTTCATTCATATTGTATCATGTGTCAGTATTTCATTCCTTTTTATGACTAATATTTCATTGTATGAATATATTACATTTTGCTTATCCATTAATTAACTGGATGGACATTTATGCTGTTTCTACTTTGTGGTTTTATGACTAATGATGCTGTGATTACTCATATACAAGTTTTTGTGTATATGTATGTTTTCAGTCCTCCTGGGCATACAACTAAACAGACTTGGTGGGTCATACGGTAATTATGTTTACATCTCATCTCTTTATTTGTGGTTTTATTTCTATTGCTTTAGGAGTCTGACCTAAGAAAACATTGTTATGATTTATGTCAGAGAATATTTTGCCCATGCTGTCTTGCAGGAGTATTATGGTATCATGTATTATATTTAAGTCAGAGAAAATGACTTTAAAATATAGACTGTTACAAGAGACAAAGAAAGACACTACATAATGATCAAGGGATCAATCCAAGAACAAGATACAATAATTGTAAATATAAATGCACCCAACATGGGAAAACTTCAACAAATAAGCCAAATTTGCTAACAGTCATAAAATGAGAAGCCGACAGTAACACAATCATCATTGGGAACTTTAACACCTCAATTACAGCAATGGATAGGTCATCCAGACGGAGAATCAATAAGGAAAAAGAGGCCTTAAAAGACACATTAGATCAAATGGACTTAACTGATATTTATGGAGCATTTACCTTCCCACCAACAGTGTAGAAGTGTTCCCTTTTCTCCATACCTTTTATAGCATTTGTTATTTGTAGATTTTTTGATGATGGCCATTCTGACTGTTTCGAGATAATACCTCACTGTAGTTGTGATTTGCATTTCTCTAATAATTAGCAATGTTGACCACCTTATCATGTGCCTTTTAGCCATCTCTTTGTCTTCTTTGGAGAAATCTCTATTTAGATCTTTCACCATTTGCATGGGTTGTTTATTTCTTTCATATTGAGCTATAAGAGCAGTTTATATAATTTGGAGAATAATCCCATGTTGACTGCTTCACTCGTAAATATTTTCTCCCATGCTGCGGGTTGTCTTTCATTTTGTTTATGGCTTCTTTTGCTGTACAAAACTTTTAAATTTAATTAGGTCTCACTTGTGTTACAGAATGTTCTAATTTCATTCTTTTCCATGTAGCTCTTCAAGTCTTTCCAGCACCACTTATTGAAGAGACTGTCTTTTCTCCACTGTAAATTCTTGCCTCATTTGTTGTACATTAATTTTTAGAGAAATGCAAATCAAAACTAAAATGAGATACCACCTCACACGAGTTAAGAAAGGCCGTCATGCAAAAGTCCACAAACAATGAATGCTGACGTGGGTGTGGAGAAAAGGGAACCCTCCTACACTGTTGGTGAGAATATAAATTGGTACAGCCACGACAGAGAACAGTATGGAGGTTCCTTAAAACACTAAAAATAGAACTAGCAAATAATCCAGCATTCCACTTCTGCACATATATCCAGAGAAAACTGTAATTAAAAAAGATACATGCAGAGACTTCCCTGGTGGTTCAGCCGTTAAGAATTCACCTACTACTGAAGGGAACATGGGATCAGTCCCTGCTCTGGGAAGATTCCACATGCCAAGAGGTAACTAAGCCCGCATGCCACAACTATTGAGCCTGCGTGCAGCAACTACTGAAGCTAGTGCACCGTACCGAGAGAGCTCATCCTTCAGTTCAGTTCACTCGCTCAGTCATGTCCGACTCTCTGCGCCCCCACAGACTGTGTGTGGCACAACAGGCTTCCCAGTCCATCATCAACTCCTGGAGCTTATTCAAATTCATGGCCATCGAGTCAGTGATGCCATCCAACCATCTCATCCTCTGTCGTCCCCTTCTCCTCCTGCCTTCAATCTTTCTCAGCATCAGGGTCTTTTCCAATGAGTCAGTCAGTTCTTCACATTAGGTGGCCAAAGTATTGGAGCTTCAGCTTCAGCATCAGTCCTTCCAATGAATATTCAGGATTGATTTCCTTTAGGATTGACTGGTTTAATCTCCTTGTAGTCCAAGAGACTCTCAAGAGTCTTCTCCAACACCACAGTTCAAAAGCATCAATTCTTCAGTGCTCAGCTTTATAGTTCAACTCGCACATCCATACACAACTACTGGAAAAACCATAGCTTCGACTAGACAGACCTTTGTCAGCAAAGTAATGTCTCTGCTTTTTAATATGCTGTGTAGGTTGATCATAGCTTTCCTTCCAAGGAGCAAGCGTCGTAATTTCATGGCTGCAGCCACCATCTGCAGTGATTTTGGAGCCCCCCCAAAATAAAGTCTCTCATTGTTTCCATTGTTTAGCCATCCATTTGCCATGAAGTTATGGGACCATATGCCATGATCTTAGTTTTCTGAATGTTGAATTTTAAGCCAACTTTTTCACTCTCCTCTTTTCCTTTCATCAAGAGGCTCTTTAGCTCTTCTTCACTTTCTGCCATAAGGGTGGTGTCATCTGCATAGCTGAGGTTATTGATATTTCCCCGAGCAATCTTACTTCCAGCATGTGCTTCATTCAGCCCAGCATTTCGCACAGTGTACTTTGCATATAAGTTAAATAAGCAGGGTGACAATACACAGCCTTGACGTACTCCTTCCTTTCCCTATTTGGAACCAGTCTGTTGTTCCATGTCCAGTTCTACACACAGATTTCTCAGGAGGCAGGTAAGGTGGTTGGTATTCCCATCTCTTGAAGAATTTTCCCACAGTTTGTTGTGATCTACACAGTTAAAGGCTTTGACATAGTCAACAATGCAGAAATAGATGTTTTTCTGGAACTCTCTTGCTTCTTTGATGATCCAACAGATGTTGGCAATCTGATCTCTGCTTCTTCTGCCTTTTCTAAATCCAGCTTGAACATCTGGAAGTTCATCGTTCATGTACTGTTGAAGCTTAGCTTGGAGAATTTTGAGCATTACTTTACTAGCATGTGAGGTGAGTGCAACTGTATGGTAGTTTGAACATTCTTTGGCACTGCCTTTCTTTGGGATTGGAATGAAAACTCAGCAGTGGCCACTGGACTGGAAAAGGTCAGTTTTCATTCCAATCTCAAAGCTCATCCTTAGGTAGGTTGATAAGTAGTCTGGGGCCCTTGAGGAGGAAAAGGTCCAGGGCCCTTGAATAGGAGAAAGGGGTCTGAGGTTCTCAAGGAGGAGAAAAGGGCTTTTTTTTCTACATTGCTTTGTATTAGTCAATATAACAATGTATCTTGCTTAAGGACATGTTTCTCCTTAACAAGGACCTTCTGACTAATCTTGTTAAGATGTATGTTGGAGGAGTAGGTCTGGTAACATCTTTCTATTGTTAGTTCTAATCCTGTTATCTTATATTCTGGGAGTGGGTCTGGTAAAACCCTTTATTGTAACAAGGTATAAAGCTCCCTTGCACAGACTGGGCGAAGCAGGGCACTCTCTGTCCCCCTTCTGATGTCTATGTCAGTTTTCTCTGTCCCCTTTTATACTTTAAAAGTCTGCTACACAAAAGTTCCTGAGTGATCAAGCCTGGTCCCTGGTCCTGAAGCTAAATCTTCGGCGATCAAGAATCCGACATCGTTCTCCTAAGCTATCACTATGACCCACAACAAGAGAAGCCACCACAATGAGAAACCCACGCACTGCAACTAGATAGCAGCCCCTGCTGGCCACAACTAGAGAAAAAGCCTGCACACAGCAACAAAGACCCAGTGCAGCCAAAAGTAAATAAAAAAATTTTTTTAAGATACAGGCATGTCAATGTTCACTGCAGCACCATTTACAACAGCCAACACATGGAAACAACCTAGATGTCCATCAATTGATAAATGGATAAAGAAGAGACGGTACATATATATACAATGGAGTATTATGCATCCATAACAAACACTGAAATAAGGCCATTTGCAACAACAACAATGGACCCAGAGATTAGAGATTATCATGCTAAGTGAAGTAAGTCAGACAGAGAAAGACAAATATTGTATGATAATTACTGATACGTGGAATCTAAAAAGATTACAGGGAATCCCCTGGCGGTCCAGTGGTTAGGACTCTGATTGTCCACTTCAGGGGACATGGGTTCAATCCCTGGTCAGGGAATTAAGATCCTGCATGCCACACAGCCTGGCCAAAAAAAAAAAAAGATGATTACAGATGAACCTATTTACTAAACAGAAAAAGACTCACAGACTTAAAAAAAAAAAAGTATGCTTCCCAAACAGAAAAGATGAAGAGAGAGGGATAAATTAGGAGTTCCAGATTAATACATACACACTACTATATATAAACTAGATCATCAACAAAGACCTACTGCATAGCACTCGAATGTCTACTCATTATTCTGTAATAACCTATATGGAAAAGAATCTTAAAATGATTGGATACGTTAGGTAGGAAGTTAGGCATGAGTGATGAGGGGTGGCCTAGGTGAAAAGGATGCAAGCTAACCTTTAAACCCCATCGCAGACATGCCCAAGGGAGCTCACAGATATCCTACAAAAATAATCACAGAGACTTTTCCGATTTCTCACAAGCGCCTTAAGCACACAGCGGATACAAAAAACCACAGGGGCTTACTACTTAAGTAACCTTAGGCAGCTAGGAAGCCATTAAGGATTCCTGGCATGCTGCGAGTCATGGGGTCACAAAGAGTTGGACACGACTGAGTGACTGGACTGAACTGAACTTAATGTTCCATACATACATACATCTGGTAACAACAGACTGAATTATGGGAAGACATGTGCAACAAAGCCTGTTGTTAGATAGCCTGCAACTGTCAATCAGACTTGAATAAGTCCACTTGCATTCCCTTTCCTGACTGGTGGTGGTTAAAGCCCTATTTTGCATTGGGCAGAACCAAAAGGAGGAGAGGGGAAGTACAAAAAAGGGAAACCTTTTGACTCTGGGGTCAGCCTGCTCCCATGTCTAGGGAGTGTCTGTTTAATAAAAGTTCAGTCTGCTTGAGCTGTAACTGAGGTGTAACTTGCCTGTTGTTTTAAACCATTTAGTCTACCATTCCAAATTTGTGTTGCAATGAGATAAGAACAGAGGGAGAGAAATAAACTAACCTGACAGAAAGATAATCAGTTCGCTGTATACTTGGAATTAACATGGTCATTGTAAATCAACTATACCCCAATAATAAAATTAAACTGAAACTAAAAACAGACACACCACTTGACTCAGCAATTCCATTCCCGAGTATTTATCCAAAAAAACCCCCTGAAAACACTACTTTAAAAAGATACATGTATCCCAATGTTCATAGCAACATTCTTTATAATTGCCAAGATATGAAAACAATCTAAATGCCCGACAACAGATGATGCATAAAGAAAATACATACACACACATACACATATAATGGAATACTATTCAGTCATAAAAAAGAATGAAATTTTGCCATCTGCAATAATATGGATGGACTTGGGTGGTATCATGCTAAGTGAAATAAGCCAGAGAAACACTGCATGGTATCACTTATATGTGTAATCTAAAGAATAAAACAAACTAGTGAATACAACAAAAAGGAAGACTTAAAAATAAAGAACAAATTAGCGGCTACTAGTGGGGAGAAGAGGTGGCAAGAATACACGGAAGAACTGTACAAAAAAGATCTTCACGACCCAGATGATCATGACGGTGTGTTCACTCACCTAGAGCCAGACATTCTGGAATGCAAAGTCAAGTGAGCCTTAGGAAACATCACTATGAACAAAGCTAGTGGAGGTGATAAAATTCCAGCTGAGCTATTTCAAATCCTAAAAGATGATGCTTTGAGCACTCAGTATGCCAGCAAATTTGGAAAACTCAGCAGTGGCCACAAGACTGGAAAAGGTCAGTTTTCATTCCAATCCCAAAGAAAGGCAATGTCAAAGAATGCTCAAACTACTGCACAATTGCACTCATCTCACACACTAGTTAAGTAATGCTCAAAATTCTCCAAGCTAGGCTTCAACAGTATGTGAACCATGAACTTCCAGATGTTCAAGCTGGTTTTAGAAAAGGCAGAGGAACCAGAGATCAAATTGCCAACATCTGTTGGATCATCAAAAAAGCAAGACAGTTCCAGAAAAACATCTACTTCTGCTTTACTGACTATGTCAAAGCCTTTGACTGTGTGGATCACAGTAAACTGGAAAATTCTGAAAGAGATGGGAATACCAGACCAGCTAACCTGCCTCTTGAGAAATCTGTATGCAGGTCAAGAAGCAACAGTTAGAACAGGACATGGAACAACAGACTGGTTCCAAATAGGAAAAGGAGTACTTCAAGGCTGTATATTGTCACCCTGCTTATTTAACTTCTATGCAGAGTACATTATGAGAAACACTGGGCTGTATGAAGCACAAACTGGAATCAAGATTGCCAGG
Organism: Capricornis sumatraensis; assembly: GCF_032405125.1. Classification (NCBI taxonomy): domain Eukaryota; kingdom Metazoa; phylum Chordata; class Mammalia; order Artiodactyla; family Bovidae; genus Capricornis; species Capricornis sumatraensis. The sequence continues at coordinate 193,991,148 of NC_091069.1, read as the reverse complement.
AGAAATATCAATAACCTCAGATATGCAGATGACACCTTACGGCAGAAAGTGAAGAAGAACTAAAGAGCCTTGTGATGAAAATGAAAGAGGAGAGTGAAAAAGTTAGCTCAAAGCTCAACATTCAGAAAACTAAGATCATGGCATCCAGTCCCATCACTTCATGGCAAATAGATGGGGAAACAGTGGAAACAGTGGCTGACTTTATTTTGGGGGGCTCTAAAATCACTGCAGATGGTGACTGAAGCCAAGAAATTAAAAGATGCTTACTCCTTGGAAGGAAAGTTATGACCAACCTAGATAGCATATTAAAAAGCAGAGATATTACTATTTGCCAACAAAGGTCTGTTTAGTCAAGGCCATGGTTTTTCCAGTAGTCATTGTGTATGTGAGAGTTTGACTATAAAGAAAGCTGAGCACCAAAGAATTGATGCTTTTGAAGTGTGGTGTTGGAGAAGACTCTTGAGAGTCCCTGAACCACAAGGAGATCCAACCAGTACTAAAGTGGGTAGCCTTTCCCTTCTCCAGGGGATCTTCCCAACCCAGGGATCGAACCCAGATTTTCTCCAACAGATCTTCCCCACCCAGGAATCAAACCAGGGTCTCCTGCATTGCAGGCAGATTCTTTACCAACTTTCTTTATCAGGGAAGCCCCATATACATGGGGAAGCACAATTCATTTTTCCAACTAGATTTGTTCCAAACATTTTCCTCTAAAGGTTAGGGTAGTATTGTCTTCAACTGTTTTTCCCCACTGTGCTTTGCAGGCACTATTTGTTGAATTAATGTCCCCAAAGGACAACTTGTTCCATTCATTCAGGGGAAAAATGCCACCTGTCACCTGCAACAAAGGCTAAATGGATATATGATCTTTTTGGTGGCCTTTGACCTATTTATAAACACTTAGAATATTTCTATATAAAGGTGTTCATAAGTAGTTACACAAACATATGATTTGATTCTCTCATTCTCAGTTTAATTATGGGTTTAGAAACCTGATTTGGCAGGGAATAATTTAGCCCACTCTCCTACAATGAAAAGAACTTTCAGAAATGACAGTGATGGCCTGAGCCATGTCCAAAAATGGTGCAGTTGAAGACTAAATTCTATAAAAAGAACTCTCTGATTTTAAGCTTTATGAAAATGAACTATCATTGTTTAGGTTATTTTTCTTAATTCAGTCATTCAATAAAAAATGTCTGCTGTACAATGTGTCAGGTACTACTCTAGGCACCATGGAAACAGCAGCAGACCAAAAAGCCCTGCCCTCACAGAGCTAGCCTTAATATTAACAACACAATTAAAACACTGCAAGTGAACATTATTGAACTTGGTCTAATGAACAGTTATATTCACTATAAAACTCAATATAAGGGGTTCATTCCCAATTAACAGCTGAATTTCTTACTGTTCATCTTAAGAAATGCAAGCTCTGATATTAACATCTTTGTGCAAAGTAAGAGAAAAGTGCTGCTTCAAACAAGCTGTTTCTGCTGTTTCTGCTCCAAACAAGCAGAAATTACAAAAGAAAATCTATGTTTTTTCTATTTCTGTTTTTTTCAATTTAAAATGAATCATGGTTAATCAATGATACTCAAATACAAAACACAAACTTTTTTAATGACTCATGTACTGTACCAAATAGCATACAGTTCTATTATGTCATGTGTTTATATCTTAGTTAAACATACAGTTAAGTTATATTTCTGGAATTAAGAGAGGAAAAAAAGGAAAGAAGGAAGAAAGGATTTTTAATTATAGCATGACATTAAACTCAAAAGTATGTGGTATTTTACATATATGTGGTTACTTGAAATCATGTAAGATGATTCAGTGAGCTATATGCTCATGACATTCTACTTGGATGCTGGTGAGATATAAAGATGATTAAGACACAGAATTTTCCAGTCAGACACAGGTGGTGGAAGCAAACATGCACAAGGAACTATAATACAAAGCAAGCTGCAATCAACCCTATAACACAAATCTAAAAAGCTGTACAAAGAACTGATAGTTACTGGCACTGGTCTAAATCCTTTACGTGTCATTTGTTTCACTCTTCTCCATAAACCTACATAGCGGGCTTTAGTATTCATGCTCTACAGCAAAGATACTGAGCATCAAAAAATCTGTAAATGTGTCCTGATCACAAAATAATTAAAAGACGGAATCCATGCACTTTTCCATCAGGCCATGCTGCCTTCCAGCAAAAGAAAAAGAAATACAAGTGGAGGACTTTGAGGCGGCTTTTTAGAGGAAGACTAGGATTCAATGAATAGAAGTCCCAGGAGCAAAATTAGAGCAGAGGAAGTATAATTCCAGGCAAAGTAAAAGATTTGGAAAAAAGAAAGAAAGCAGAAAAGAGCTGTGCATGCTCAGGGAATGACAAGAAACTCATGTGGCTATAGCACAGGCTACAAAGCCAGATGTTAGACCCGGCTGGGAGGCAGGTCCATTGTGGTACCCATGGCACTGGTTCTGGAACCAAAATACACCTGGCTTGAGTCCTGAACCTACCACTTCAAAGTTATGTCACCTTCACAAGTTCCTTAATCTCACTGAGGCTCAGTTTCCTCAACTACGAAATGAAGTAGGACCATCTACCTCACAGGGTCGCTACGAGAACTAAATGAAATTAACATGTGACCAAATAATCGGCCAAGCACTTCAGACAAGAACATCACAAGAAATGAAAACTGCACGCTGACATCCATGATGAATATAGATTCAAAAATCCTCAACAAAATATTAGCAAACCGAATTCAACAATACATCAAAAGGATCACACACCATGATCACATGGGATTTCTTCAAGGGATGTATGTACAGTTCAACACCCACAAATCAATGTGATATAACTACATTAACAAAATGAAGGATAAATGTCATACAGTTATCTCAACACATGCAGAAAAAGCTTTTGACAAAATTCAATATCCATTTATGGTTAAAAAAAAAAACCTCTCAACAAAGTGGACATGGATGGAATGTACCTCAACATGATAAATACGACGTATACAGCACCATGCGTATATAACATCATACTCAATGGTGGAAAGCTTAAAGCTTTTCCTCTAAGATCAGGAGCAAGACACAGATGCCCACTCTTGCCACTGTGACTCAGCATAGTATTGCAAACCCAAACAGAAATACAACAAAGGGCATTAAAACTTGATAGGAAGAAGTAAAACTATCACTACTTGCAAATAACATGATATTACATACAGAAAACACTAAAGACTCAATCAAAAACTAAGAACTAATAAAGGAATTTGGCAAAGTTGCATATATATAAAAATATGTAAACATACAATTACACAGAAATATACAAAATAAGTATATAGAAATCTGCTGCATTTCTATACACTAATAATGAACCATCAGAAAGAGAAACTAAAACAATCCCATTTACAGTTATATCAAACAGGATAAATCACCTAAATTTATCCAAGAAGTTAAAGACCTGTGGGCTTCCCAGAGGGTGCAATGGTAAAGAATCCACCTGCCAATGCAGGAGGCACAGGAGATGCAGGTTCGATCCTTGTGTCAGGAAGATGCCCTGGAGTAGGAAATGGCAACCCACTTCAGTATTCTTGCCTGGGAAATCCCATGGATAGAGAGGCCTGGCAGGCTACAGTTCATGGGGTCACAAAGAGTTGGACACAACAGAGAGGCTAAGCACACAGAAGACCTGTACCCCGCAAACTCAGACACTGAGAAAGAAACTGAAGGTGACACAGATAAGTGAAAAGACATTCTGTACTCAATGTACTGGAAGAATACTGTTAAAATGCACATGCTACCAGAAACAACCTACATCCAATGCAATCTCTATCAAAATCCCAATACCATTTTTCAAAGAAACAGAACATATAATCCGAAGATTTGTATAAAACCAGAAAAGACCCCAAACAGCCAATGCAGTCTTGAGAAAGAACAAAGCTGGAGGTATCACACGCCTTGATTTCCAGGCATTAACATATTACAAATCTATAGTAATCAAAATAATATCATACTGGCACAAAAACAGACACACAGATCAACGAAACAGAATAGGGAGCACAGAAACACACCCACCCATTTATGATCAATTAATTTACAACTCAGGAGCCAAGAATATATAGTGGGGAAAAGACAGTTTCTTCAATAAGTGGTGTTGGGAAAACTGGACAGCTACATGCAAAAGAATGAAACTGGACCACTATCTTACACCATTTTTCCAAAAAAGACATATAGATGGGTCAACAGATAGGTGAAAACTTGCTCAAATCACTGATCATCAGGGAAATGAAAATTTAAACCACAATGAGATAGTATCTCACATCTGTCAGAATGGCTATAATCAAAAAGAAGAGAAGGACTTCCCTAGGGGTCCAGAGGTTAAGACTTTGTGCTTGCAATGCAGGGGGCATGGGTTCCATCCCTGACTGGGGAACCAAGAGCCCACATGCTGCATAGTGTAGCCAAAATATAAAAATTAAAAAAATTAAAAACAGAAAAACAAAAAAAAATTTAAAGAGAGACAGAATAACATGTGTCCATGAGGATGTGGAGAAAAGGGAAACTTGAGTGCTGTTAGTGGGAATGTAAATTGGTGCAGCCACTATGGAAAATAGTATATTAGTATACACGTTCCTCAGAAAATTATAAAAAGAACCACCATATTATCTAGCAGTTCCACTTCTAGGTATTTATCTAAAGAAAACAAAAACCTTAACTTAAAAAGATATACTCATCCCCATGTTCACTGCAGGATTATTTATAATAATCAACATAAGGAAACAACCAAGTATCTGTTGACAGATGAAAGGACACACACACACAGTGGAATGTTACTCAGCCATAAAAAAGAATCTCTTGCCACTTGTGCTGACAACATGGATGGACTCTGAGGGCATTACACTAAAAGAGAAATATGTCAGACAGAGAAAGACAAATACCATACAATCTCACATGCTCAATCAAACAAACAAACAAAAAACACCCAAGCTTACAGATACAGAGAACAGAATTTTAAAAAATGAGATGGCCATATGACCAATGTGCTTGGCCAGTCAGTCATTCCTGCTCAGGATCTGGAACAAGTGAGATAAAGAGATGCTGGAGAATCCATTCTGGTGGTGGCAGCAACATCTAACTCAGAGATTAGCCTATGAAGCCTTCTCTGATCATCCCAGGCAAAATAAATCCCCCTTTGACACCTTTGTTTAGACACCTAAGGTATCCACTCAGAGTTCTCATTCACACCTAAATCATTAACTTCCTGAATTCCTGGGAATAAGACTGGTTGCTCTTTGGAAGCAAAGTTATGATCAACCTAGACAGCATATTAAAAAGCAGAGACATTACTCTGCCAACAAATTTCCGTCTAGTCAAGGCTATGGTTTTTCCAGTGGTCATGTATGGATGTGAGAGCTGGACTATAAAGAAAGCTGAGCACCAAAGAATTGATGCTTTTGAACTGTGGTGTTGGAGACTCTTGAGAGTCCCTTGGACTGCAAGGAGATCCAACCAGTACATCTTAAAGGATATCAGTCCTGAGTGTTCACTGGAAGGACTGATGTTGAAACTGAAACTCCAATACTTTGGCCACCTGAGGCAAAGAACTGCCTCATTGGAAAAAGACCCTGATGCTGGGAAAGATTGAAGGCGGGAAGAAAAGGGGATGACAGAGGATGAGATGGTTGGATGGCATCACTGACTCAATGGACATGAGTTTGGGTAAACTCCGGGAATTGGTGATGGACAGGGAGGCCTGGCATGCTGTGCTCCACAGGGTCGCAGAGTCGGACATGACTGCACAATTGAACTGAAGACGGTTATAGTTTTAATCCACTCATATCAACATTTTTCTGCTGTTCTTTACCCACCCCTTGTTTTTTCTACTCCCTTCCTCTCCTTCCTGTAATACCTCTGCATAGATCCTATAATTGTTCCTTTTTTTTAAAATCTTAACTTTTAAATTAGGTAAGTATTCTGAAATTACTGCTGCAAAAGATTCATATCGCTCATATTGGAGGATCACAGCAGTGTTCCAAGTTACTAATAACTTGGATTTTTCCTGCTTCATAATGAAGTTCTTCATTTATAAGTTGTTTAACTCTTACTTTTCCCTGTGGAAAGTAGGTAGCACCACACTACACACAATTTAGTCTCTCCTCTACCCTGCTCACCAAGAGGCTTCCTAAAAGATGGCATGTCTATACCCTTTCCTCTTTATCTCTGCCTTCCTTGCTATTCCTCAGTCCAGAGAAGCATGTTTCCATTGTTCCAAAAGAAAGGAATGATGCTGTCCCTGTGGGAATATAAGATTCACAGCCTCAGAATTCTCCTTTCAGAGCCTGTCCACACCCTGATATTTGATGACTTTCCCTCCTTATATTAGGGTCTGAAGTTCTGAGTGTTTTTAAATTTTGTTAAAGATGAAGCTGTATTTGTTCCTCATGCTCTTTACTGTTTTGAGGTGACTTCCAAGAGTTAAGAAGACAGACTTGTCTTTATTATGCCACTGGACTTCCCAAGTGGCGCAAGTGCTAAAGAACTCCCCAGACAATGCAGGAGACAAAAGAGACACGGGTTTGATTCCTGGGTTAGGAAGATCCCCTGGAGCAGGAAACAGCAACCCACTCCAGTATTCTTGCCTGGAGAACCCCAAGGACAGAAGAGCCTGAAGGGCTACAGTCCATGGGGTCACAAAGAGTTGGACACAACTAAAGCGACTTAGAAGCAGCATTATGCCACTAATTACTTTTAATATTTTTCTGCAATCTAACTTTTTAGAGATTAATTTTCTAGTATATTACAATATAATATCTGCCTCATTGTACTGTTGTTGTTCAGTCTGTCCGACTCCTTGAGACCCCATGGACTGCAGCATGCCAGGCTTCCCTGTCCTTTACCATGTCCTGGAGCTTGCTCAAACTCATGTCCATTGAGTTGATGATGCCATCCAACCAGCTCATCTTCTGTCATCCTCTTCTCCTTCTGCCTTCAGTCTTTCCCAGCATCAGGGTCTTTCCTAATGAGTTAGCTCTTTGCATCAGGTGGCCAAAGTATTGGAGTGTCAGCTTCAGCATCAGTCCTTCCAATGAATATTCAGGGTTGATTTCCTTTAGGATTGACTGGTTTGATCTCCTTGCAGTCAGACATGACTGAAGTGACTTAGCAGCAGTCCAAGGGACTCTCAAGAGTCTTCTCCAACACCATAGTTCAAAAGCACTAATTCTGTGATTCCAGCTGAGTAGAAGAGGATGATGTCAGCAGGGATTACATGTATAATATTAACCTCCTAGGGACAGAGAGGTCACTGGTCCACATAGGTATTTGTTAGAAATGACTTTTGGGGTGTTCTTTAGAGGCATGATAAAAACAAAGTGACCATTTCTCACTTCAAAAATTATTTAATATATGCAAACTAATATTCAAATTTTGTTCATCACGGCTGCTAAGTCGCTTCAGTCGTGTCCGACTCTGTGACCCCATAGATGGAAGCCCACCAGGCTTCCCCGTCCCTGGGATCCTCCAGGCAAGAACACTGGAGAGGGTTGCCATTTTCTTCTCCAATGCATGAAAGTGAAAAGTGAAAGTGAAGTCGCTCAGTCGTGTCCAACTCTTCACGACCCCATGGACTGCAGCCCACCAGGCTCCTCCATCCACGGGATTTTCCAGGCAAGAGTACTGGAGTGGGGTGCCATTGCCTTCTCCATTGTTCATCACTAGTAGTTCATAAAAGTGTTAATAAAGTTTCAAAATGAAAAAGTTTGCTCTTACCTGGATCTGATTCCGTAGCTGCTCAGCTTCCTGCCTCAGTTGTTCCAGCTCACTCATCCTTGAATTTCCTCACGGTAGAAACTAACAAATGAAAGCCCTGTACAAAAGAGAAAGAGGAAGACGGATTCACTTCTCTATTTACATATTAACCTACTTTTTAAATACTGACATATAATTGGTTCTTCTGATCTCAAATGCAATCATTACTACTGGAACTTAAAATGGCTTAGTAAATACAGATCTAGATTATTTACTAAAGATTTTATGGAGGAATGGGATGAGAGGATGGAAGAGACACCTTGAGTAGTAGTATTCAAGACTAAATTACAGACAATTAGTACTAGAACTGAGTCCAGTGAGAAATACTTTACAACAGTTCCAAAGGTACCAAGAGACATTCGGACGTAGATGCCTAAAAGGCACCTCAACTTACTTCAAAAGTGAACCCCACACCATCCCGAAGTCTTTCTCATCTCTGTAAATGGCAATTCTGTCCTTTCAATTGTTTAAGCCAAAAACCTGGGAGTCACCCTTAACTTCTCTGTTCGGTTTCTTTTATATCCTACCTCTAATCCACCAGCAAATCATGTCAGGCATTCTTTCAAAAAACATCCAGGATTTGACCAACTCTGATTACCTCTACTCTACCTTGGTCTGCTTCAGTGGTGGCCGACTCAGTGTGACCCCATAGATGGCAGCAGACCAGGCTCTGCCGTCCTTGGGATTCTCCAGGCAAGAACACTGGAGTGGGCTGCCATTTCCTTCTGCAATGCGTGAAAGTGAAAAGTGAAAGTGAAGTTGCTCAGTCGTGTCCAACTCTTCGCAACCCCATGGACTGCAGCCTACCAGGCTCTTCCATCCATGGGATTTTCCAGGCAAGAGTACTGGAGTGGGGTGCCATTGCCTTCTCCAACCTTGGTCTAAGTCACCATTATCATTCACTGGGTCTCCTTCCTATCTCCCTTGCCCACTCTCCAGTCTATTCTAAACATAGCAAACTAGTGATCCTTTGAAAATACAAGTCACTCTTCTGCTTGAAATTCTACAATAGCTTTTCACTCCACTCAGCTTAAAGTCTGTTTATCTTGACCTACAAAGCTTTATGCCTCCCTGGTGGCTCAGCAGTAGAATCTATCTGCAATGCAGGGGATGCATGTTCAATCCCTGGGTTAGAAAGATTCCCTGGAGAAGGAAATGGTAACCTGCTCCAGTTTCCTTGCTTGGGAAATCCAATGCACAGAGCAGCCTGGTGGGAGACAGTCCATGGGGTCACAAAGAGTTGGACACAACTTGGCGACTAAACAACAACATCAATGCAGAGTCTTACACAATCTGTTATATATCCCTCTAACATGATATCTCTCCTCCCTCTTCCCCCTCTCTCTCTGGTCCAGACACGCAAAAGCCTTCTTAACATTACAAAGTTTTCTTAGTGAACACACTAGGCAGGCTCCAGCTTCAGTCTCAGCACCTGCTCTTACCTCTGCCTGGAAGCCTCTCGCCCCTGACATTTTCATTTGTCGCACCTTTACCTAGATTCAAATGTTAGTTCTCAGAACAACCTTCACTGATAGCACATATGCACCCAACTGGACCCCTTTACCCCTTGTGTAAATCTAAGATGTACAACGTGCTGATTTGATATTTTGCAATATGATCACCACCAAAGCATTAACACCTCTCTTGCATCACATAATTATCATTTCTATTTTATGGAGAGAATATTTAAGGTCTAGTCTCTTAGCAGCTTTAAAGTACATAACACAGCATGGCTGACTGCAATCGCTATGCTCGGCATTAGATCTTTAGAACTTTCTCATCTTCGAGTTCCAAGTTGCACTTTCCTTCTCACTCAGGCTAGATTCCAGGTCCAGCACTTCATGGACAACTCTGCCAGCACCCTAGTTTCCCCTGCCCTTCTATTTGGTCACGTTCAACAGACAAAAATCACAGCTTCAACAAACCCAACACCCTCCTTTCTTTCAGTCAGCGCTCAAACCACCAAACACTGACTGAAAAGTCAAACAGGGGAGGGCACATTAGTTCTACTACAAGTTTATACAAGCAAGCTTTTTAGCTGGCTACTCTATGCAGCTTTTTACCCATCGCGTCTGCTCAGTATCAACGATTCTTATAATAGAAGGGAAGAAGGAGCTTCTTTAATAGAAGCTTAACAGAAGGAGTTTCCTTCCTTAACAGAAGGAGCTTCCATAATAAAAGGTCCTCCTCATGATAGAGGAGCTGAGTTTTCTGTCATTTGGGTCAATTCTTCCCCCTGAGATTTAAATTCTATCTATCCCTATATTTTTAGTAACCTTACATTTCTGATTATCCCTTTTCACCTAGTTCATGAACCTCTCACTTTTCTCAATTGTTTTTGTCTTTTTATTTAGAAAAATTGCAAACACAGAAAGAGGTAGAGAAATCTGTATAATGGACATCCATAATGTCCACCATGAAGGTTTACAAATTGTTAATATTGTTACTGTATTTGTTCCAACTTTTGTTCCTTTTGCTGAAGTATTTTAAAGTCAATCACAGACATCAATGGATAAAGAAAATGTGCTGCATATCTACAATGGAATATTACTCAGCAAAAAAAAGAATAAAGTAATGCCATCTTCAGCAACATGGATGGACCCAGAGATTATGATACTAAGTGAAATAAGTCAGACAGAGAAAGACAAATACCATAAGATATCACAATACCATAAGATATCATTTATATATGGAATCTAAAATATGACAGAAATGAACTTATCTATTAATACAAAACAAAAATAGACTTGCAGACAAGGAGAACAGACTTGTGGCTGCCAAAGGGGAGAGGGGTGGGTAGGATGGATTGGGAGTTAGGGATTAGCAGACACAAACTATATATGGATAAACAACAAGGTCCTACTATATAGCGTAGGGAACTATATTCAATACCCTGTGATAAACTATAATGGGAAAGAACATGAAAAACAATATATACAGTTGTGTATAACTGAATCACTGTGCTATATAGCAGAAAGTAACACATTATAAATCAAATTAAATAAAATAAATTTTTATACTTCCATAAATTTTTTAAAACACAGACATCAAACTACTTTAAAATATTTCAGTACACATTTCCAAAAATATCAAGACATTTTCCTACTAAACCTTAATACCACTAACAAACCTCCCATATTAACAATTATCTAGTAACTAATACCCAGTCCATTTTCAAATTTCCCCCATTATCACACCAAGGTCTTTTATGTCAGAGTTGTTCAAATCAAGATCCAATTAAGGACTCTATAATATATTTAGTTATATCTCCTAAATCTCTCCATCTAGAAGAATCCATCTCCTGCTTTCTTTTTTCTCTATAATAATAGAGTTATTGGAGAGACCCATCCTGTAGAACATCTCACATTCTGTTAACTTCTTCATGGTATCACCTCTCTATCCTCTGTAATATCTATAAATTGGAAGAAGTTACATCTACAGGCTAGATGATATTCAAACTAAATATATTTGGCAAGAATACTCTTAGGTGAGACTAGACTTCATATTACACCAGAATGAACTTACTGTCTATGTTGCTATTAGTGAAGCTACGATTGATCAGTGTATTCAGGTATTGAAAGCTAGTGTGTCTCCTGTAAAGTCATACATCCTCATTTTCATTCAACAAACACCCTGTGGGGAGCATTTCACTTCCAACTGCACCCGTTCCATTAGGGGCTACACACTCAAGTCTCTCCCTTTAAGAAAAAAAAAAGAAAAAACTCCCTGATTCTATGTTTCACCATCACTTACAGACCTTTTTTGAGGAACTTTCAAACAGACTCGTCTTTATCTGACTCTATATCCTCATACGGAATTCTGAATTCTCAAGTCTCATGCCCAATGACTTCAGCTAAGTTTAAGCATAACAGAAAACTTCATATTTAATAGTAAACTTCATATTCTATTTAATAGAAAACTTAAACTTCAGCTAAGTTTAAGCATAAGTTTAAGGCATAATAGAAAATAAGGGGGCAATTATAAGGCAATGGACTTTCTGAGAAAATTTCCGAACAGCAAAATCAGAACCCTTGTGATGCTTGTGCCCAGTGAAAGGGAGCAAAATATGCCACCCCAAAATATGCCTCTTGGGCAGGAGGATGATTTTGAGAAAAAACAGACACGAGAGCAACTCTGAAAACAGCAGTAGAAGTTACCCCCTTTGAAATGGAAAGCAACATCTACGAAGGGAATCTCCAACTTTAAGGGTACTTCTTGGTATCATAAGTGAGGGATGACTCCAAATGACAAGTCTTATCATTGGAGAAGGCAAGGTCTTAAATCTGCACATCAAACCTTACCCTTGCTTTTCCTAGGAAGCTCTCAAGACTGGTTTCCACCCTCTAACCTCCCAACTTCCTTCTGTCTTTAGCTGAAGATGGTATTTAAGCTGGTGGCCTGGGTACCTCAGGGAGTTACTCATTTTTCCCTGGGTATCTCACAATATACTTCTGTTTTCCTCCTGTTCATCTTTTATTACAGGACATCCCAGCCAAGAGCTCAGAAGGATAAGAGTGAAAATTACTTTTCTTCTGCTAAACGACAGCCACAAACTTTTCATCTCTGAAAAATATCACAGCAGCCTTCCCTGCCTTTCAAGCCTGTTGCTAAAAACAAGAACTAACTTTTCGTTCTTTAATGAAAACTTATTAGTGTTACTTGAAAACCGGGTTCACCTCCTGGTGGGTGTTGCGCCAAAAGATACAACCAACTTAAAAACTGGAAGGAAGGATTTGCTACTTACAGCAGGTAAGGAGAGCACAGGGGATCTTTCCCGAAGCAGTTATCTCCCCAGCAGCAAAACTGAGGCAGTTTTAAGCTAAGGGTTCATGCAGATTCATGAAGGGGCCTGGCTGGTCTACAGAGACTAAACTTGAGTTGACTAAAGTCACAAGGGTCAGAAAAGGTCAATATCATCATCCCTTAGGTTCTAGTTGATCTCGAGCCCTTCGGGCTAATCTTCACCAATGAAACAAAACTGGTAGTCTTTACAACTGATATTGCTACTTCTCTTGCCTGACATTCTCTTGTTCCCTTGGTTTAGTCACTAAGTGTCTGACTCTTGTGACCCCGTGGACTACATAGCCCTCCAGGCTTCTCTGTCCATGGAACCCTCAAGGCAAAAATACCTGGAGTGGGTTGCCATTTGTTCCATTATCAGTTCAGTATCAGTTCAGTCGCTCAGTCATGTCAGACTCTTATATATCTGACTCTTTTCGACCCCATGAATCACAGCACGCCAGGCCGCCATGTCCATCACCAACTCCCGGAGTTCACTCAAACTCACATCCATTGAGTCAGTGATGCCATCTTGTCATCTCATCCTCTGTTGTCCCCTTCTCCTCCTGCTCCCAATCCCTCCCAGCATCAGTCTTCTTCAATGAGTCAACTCTTCGCATGAGGTGGCCAAAGTACTGGAGTTTCAGCTTTAGCATCATTCCTTCCAAAGAACACCCAGGACTGATCTCCTTTAGAATGGACTGGCTGGATCTCCTTGCAGTCCAAGGGACTCTCAATAGTCTTCTCCAACACCACAGTTCAAAAGCATCAATTCTTCGGTGCTCAGCTTTCTTCACAGTCCAACTCTCACATCCATACATGACCACTTTGTTCCCTTAGATCATCAATTACTGAGACCTGTTCAAGCACAAGATGGCTTAGATCAAAGTGGATTCTCTTCTGTTAAGAAAGTCATGCCTGATTCTGTTTCTCGGAGAGCCCCTACCTGATCCATTTTTATTAGTTCTGTCACTAACGAGGGAGAATATTTTGATTAAACAGACTTTCTGTTGATGTTTTTGTCTCATCTGACAACTGTCGTATTCCTGAGAATATACCTCCCCCAACATCCAGAATAGACTAGTGGATTATAAACTACTTCCAGACAAGTCCAGGGGCTGATAAGAGTAAAAAGAGGCAAAAGGATACCCTCAGATGAAACCTAATATGGTAAATCCTAATAATATGCTTTGAAGGAGGAAGATCTCAAGAAGTGGCCAATCTGGTTATTGGAAATGGCTCTGTGGATATATGGCTACAAAAACTGTGAATTCTGGAGGGCAATATTGTTGCATGAGGTACAGTTCACTAAGTAGCTCCCTCAAACTATACCCCTGACAGCATGCTCAAAAGCAGAGAGGCAAAGTCTCCATGGGCATTTATTTTGGTAGGGAGAAAACAAAGTTATCAGACTACTTGCCCTCCTGCAGTTCTTTGCACCCACAATTATTAATAAAGGACAGAAATAAGGGAAGTGGCAAACCATTTTATAAAGCATTGTGAATCCCATGTGGGGAAAAGAAAAATATGGAAAATAATGACAGCAGACGGAAAACCAGTCAGATAGTCATCCACTAATGAAAAAGTCTTCACTGGGTATAGCCAGGCAGACTAAGAGCAGAGAATTCCAGAAAAACATCTACTTCTGCTTCATTGACTATGCTAAAGACTTTGACTGTGTGGATCACAACAAACTGTGGAAAATTCTTCAACAGATGGGAATACCAGACCACCTGACCTGCCTCCTGAGAAATCTGTATGCCGGTCAAGAAGCAACAATTAGAACCAGACATGGAACAACAGACTGGTTCCAAATTGGGAAAGAAATACGTCAAGGCTGTATATTTTCACCTTGCTTATTTAACTTATATGCAGAGTACATCATGAGAAATGCTGGGCTGGATGAAACACAAGCTGGAATCAAGACTGCCAGGAGAAATGTCAATAACCTCAGATATGCAGATGACACCACCCTTATGGCATAAAGTGAAGAGGAACTAAAGAGCCTCATGATGAAGGTGAAAGAGGAGAGTGAAACAGTTAGCTTAAAGCTCAACATTCAAAAAACAAAGATCATAGCATCCAGTCCCATCACTTCATGGCAAATAAATGGGGAAACAATGGAAACAGAGACAGACCTTATTTTCTTGGGCTCCAAAATCACTGCAGATGCTGACTGCAGCCATGAAATTTAAAGATGCTTGCTCCTTGGAAGAAAAGCTATGACCAACCTAGACAGTGTATTAAAAAAGCAGAGACATTACTTTGCTGACAAAGGTCTGTCTAGTCAAAGCTAGTGGAAGTTTTTCCACTAGTCATGTATGGATGTGAAAGTTGGACCATTAAAGTGGCTGAGCGCCGAAAAATTGATGCTTTTGAAATGTGGTGTTGGAGAAGAATCTTAAGAGTCCGTTGGACTGCAAGGAGATCCAACCAGTCCATCCTAAAGGAGATCAGTCCTGGGTGTTCTTTGGAAGGACTGATGCTGAAGCTCTAATACTTTGGCCACCTGATGCAAAGAGCCAACTCATTAGAAAAGACCCTGATGCTGGGAAAGACTGAAGGCAGGAAGGAGACAACAGAGGATGAGATGGTTGGATGGCATCACCAACTCAATGGACATGAGTTTAAGCAAACTCCAGGAGATGGTGAAGGACAGGGAAGCCTGGTGTGCTTCAGTTCAAAGAGTTGAACAGACTGAGTGACTGAATAACAACAAATAGATAAGGAAAAGTCTTATCTAAAGTATTTTAAATAATTTAAATCTAAAGTATTTAAAATAATCAAGATCCCAACCTGAGAAGTGAGTAAACCAAAAAACATTCTCTCATAAGACTTTTCCTGAGTTACTGACCAAAAAAAAAAAAAAAGTGATTCTAGACTGAAATTAAAATATACCATCTCCACTGGTTATATGTATAATAGAAAATTGAGTACAGCTTCTCCTAGAGACTCAGACCTGGCAAGTAGCCCCAAAACTGAAGACAAAGAGGAATCAAACACACCACTTAAAATTAAAAAAAAAAAAACAGCTCCCAACATATGGAAGTAGAATCACCCTCCAGGCTTATTAAACAGTCTAATAGTCTGATGCATACACACACACACACAGAGTTGACGATGCTTTTAACAATTACCTTTATAAACAAAAGCACAGAGGAGAGGAGGAAAGGTCAGCTACAAGAGCTAGCCTCTTCAGTTGTGTAAGTACAGTGTGTGCATGATGAGAAGAACTTAGCCTCTACACCAAAGAGAAAGAAAAAAAATAAAAAACCAAGACATAGATTGAGTGAGAAAGGACAGTTGCAAGCTAAAATTTAACTAAAGGATTAGCATTGTAAAGAATTAACAAATAGAAATTTAGTAATTGTTGGGAGACAGCAAGAGGAGAGTTGGGAGACAGCAAGAGGGAGCTCTCACACCCTGTGACATCACAGAACCCCCAAGGAAAGATGCATTCTTCTTTCCCGGCAAGGACACAGCTAATGGAAAGCCAAGGACTCTGTTCACTATAGCCTACTCAACTTCCTCTTCAACTCTATAAAAGAGTTCCCCTTTCCTTGCCCGGTGAGACTGGCACATGATTTGCCAAGGTTACACACCCTGAACTGCAATTCTCTACAATAAATCCAAAAAACTCCTCTTAGGGAAATATCTGGCAGTCAATCTGTTTTACATCCACAACACCTAGAATTTAAAAGCAATTCCTCCAAGCTAGTAATAAAAAAGACTGATGACCCAAAAGAAAAATGTGCTAAGATACAAATAGCAGATCACAGCAGGAAAACCAGTAGAAGCCAGTATACAAACAAGAAGACTCTCAACCTCAAGTTAAGAGGGAAATGAAAATAAACAACTTCATACCTTTCAGATTAACAGAATTTTTTCCCCCCTCATCCAGGAGGTGGCAAAGCTGTGGGAAAATGATAACATATTCTGACGGAACAGCTCTTTGGGAAGCAATCTGGCAATATCTAACATGGGTGATGATATGTGTACCTTTCAGTCTGATAATTTAATTCCACTTCTGGATAGATGAGCCCTAAAAGAAACTTAAGTACATATACTCATGTGCTCAAGAGCTGGATTTATACAGCATTACCTGTAATAGCAATAAAATACCTGCCAATAGGGAAATGGATAACTACACTGTTTTTACAGTGATTTATTACACTGCAGTAAAAATGAATGAACTATAGGTATATACAACATAGACAAATCTGAAAAATTCTGCTAAGAGGAAAAAAGCAAGTTCCAGAAGACACAAATGCATAAGCAACTAAAACTAAATAATACATTGTTTAGGAGTCTATCAGTTCAGTTCAGTTGCTCAGTCGTGTCCAGCTCTTTGCGACCCCATGAATCGCAGCACGCCATGCCTTCCCGTCCATCACCAACTCCCGGAGTTCACTCAGACTCACGTCCATCAAGTCAGTGATGCCATCTTGCCATCTCATCCTCTGTTGTCCCCTTCTCCTCCTGCTCCCAATCCCTTCTAGCATCAGAGTCTTTTCCAATGAGTCAACTCTTCGTGTGAGGTGGCCAAAGTATTAGAGTTTCAGCTTTAGCATCATTTCCTCCAAAGAAATCCCAGGGTTCATCTCCTTCAGAATGGACTGGTTGGATCTCCTTGCAGTCCAAGGGACTCTCAAGAGTCTTCTCCAACACCACAGTCCAAAACCATCAATTATTTGGCGCTCAGCTTTCTTCACAGTCCAACTCTCACATCCATACATGACCACTGGAAAAACCATAGCTTTGACCAGACGGACCTTTGTTGGCAAAGTAATGTCTCTGTTTTTCAGTATGCTATCTAGGTTGGTCATAACTTTTCTTCCAAGGAGTGTATACATATCCAATAAAACTTTTCTGAACCAAGAGAATGATAAAATAGGAGGAAGGAACACACAAGTAGTTGCAAGCAATTGTTATTTTACAAATTCCTGAGTTGGGTATTTGCTTTATAGGTGTTTCTATATTAACAAACAAGCAAATATAAATACATAAAAGTGAATCATACATGGATCCATGAATATATTTACAATTAATACAACTCTTGGACAAGTTCAATCAAACAAGGAAGCCATTAGACTGAGGTGATTCTAATATCTTAGCAGCCTGTCTGAAGAAAAAGAAAGTGAAGTTGCTCAGTTGTGTCTGACTGTTTGAGACCCCGTGGAGTGTAGCCTACAAGGATCCTCCCTTCATGGAATTTTCCAGGCAAGAGTACTGGAGTGGGTTGCCATTTTCTTCTCCAGGGAATCTTCCTGACCCAGGGAATGAACCCACATCTCCCAAATTGCAGGCAGACACTTTACCATCTGAGCCACCTGGGAAGCAGCCTGTGTAAGCAAACTGAAACCTAAGCATATAAATGCCTCAAGGTTAAGAAATCAAAACCTAAGGACAACCAATTACAGCTAACTAGTTTACCAAATAAGGCAACCATGTAAGCTCAGTTCAGTTCAGTCGCTAAGTCATATCTGACTCTTTGCAACCCCATGGACTGCAGCACACCAGGCCTCCCTGTCCATCACCAACTCCCGGAGCTTACTCAAACTCATGTCCATTGAGTTGGTGATATCATCCAACCATCTCATCCTCTGTTGTCCCCTTCTCCTCGTGCCTTCAATCTTTCCCAGCATCAGGGTCTTTTCAAATGAGTCAGCTCTTTGCATCAGGTGGCCAAAGTATTGGAGTTTCAGCTTCAGCATCAGTCCTTCCAATGAATATTCAGGACTGATTTCCTTTAGGATGGACTGGTTGGATCTCCTTGCAGTCCAAGGGACTCTCAAGAGTCTTCTCCAACACTGTAGTTCAAAAGCATCAATTCTTTGGCGCTCAGCTTTCTTTATAGTCCAACTCTCACATCCATACATGACCACAGGAAAAACCATAGAAGCTACAGGCAATCAAATAATACCCTTGCTCCCCTTCCTCCTCTTCTCTATACAAGTCTTAACCTTGCCTCCATAGGTGGGTGGCGGAGCACTCCTAACCACTTCTGGTTTGGCAGTACCCAATCTAAATCGATTTTTGCTCAAAAGAAAAACAAACAAAATAATCTTAAACGTTTCAGTATGACTCAGTTATACTTTTTAACACACCTTAAGTCCACTGGGAAATAATAAAAGTAATGGAATGAAATAAAAATAAAGACAAAAAGAAGCTGAGATTAGGTTCAACGATTTGCCTAAGATTAGAAGCAAAGTTAGGACATGAATCCAAGCCTGTGTGACTCTGGAAGCCAGTCTTAGCCACTCTCCTTTGACTCCATGCACGGGCATTTCATTAAGTCTCTCCGCTGAATCTAATGACACTCCCTTCTTATTCAAGCTTTACTCCAGTAGCTTTCCAGACTCTTCACTTCCTAGATCTTCCTAGTACTTGACTGACTATTCCTTCTCTGCATCACTGCAGACTCGTCCCTCCTGCCCCCAACCCCCAATTCATTTCTTAAATACTTATGTTTTTCCAGATCTATCTTCAACCAACTGTTAAGAAATTTCCCTCTTGGGAGGAAGGGAAGTTACAAAAGTATATGAGATACACAGAAGCCATCTCTACCTTCCTTTACAAAAACACATAAAAATCATCAGGTTATGGTCAAGGAATTTCACCAATGCTGATTTTTAGTCAAGGTCCAATCGGAGTTGTTTATCACAGTCTCTGAAATGGTACTGAAGTTACTAAAGCAATTTGAAACTAATAATTTAACAGAAATTAGTTTGATATAAGCATAGTGCTCTTTCAATTACTATAACTTCTTGACTAAGTTCTTTTTCAACATGAATATTTGGTTCATTTAACACATTTCAAATTACTTGATCACACAGTGAAAGCACTGTTAGTTGAGCAGAAGGCAGCCTGTCAGTTATCTTTTTAAAAGTTCAGCTGTACCAGTAACAAATATCAAAAAATACCAATGGGTTATTGTACCCAAGCCAATTTATTAAAGGAAATGAAAAAAAAAAAAAAACATAGTTGTATAATTCAAACATTCTCCTCTCTCCATTTCTTAAAATGTCCACAGAATTTTTACTAAAGCAAGGCATTATGTAGACTGTACAATTACACTGCTCTGTTAGCAAACAGCTATTTTAACCCATATGAGACAAAGACATGCAAGTATTTCTTAGCTACCAATAATTTTCATATGGATCTTAAAAACTCATGTAAGGCAGGAAAGAATATTTTAAATTGTACTTTAAAAATTTAAGTATAAACTACTTTTACTTACTAGAGTTTATCAGAAAGGTTGGAGTTTACTATTTTTAATTAAATTCTCTAATGTTCTGCTTTTCTTTGTAATCCTGATTCATAACTCCTATACTTTATTTTTTTAAAAAACCCATAAGCTCATAATGAATTAGTTAAGGTACTTGTTTTTATAGTCATTCATGTAATCATATAAAAATCAGAAGTTTTTATAATCATTTTCACCGAGGAATTTAAAAACATATTTGCTTACCCACCCCAAGTAGTCTTCCAATTACAAATACTCCATGTGGCTTTCCTCATGAGTCAAAAATCTAGAGTTGTATGAGACAAGTGAATCACAGAAGAAAACAGAAGAGATGCTTGACACAATACAGGCACTGAGTTTTTTATTTTGCTACCAAATTTCTCATTACACTGAACATTTCTAAGTGCCCCCAAAGTAACACAATTCAGCCTCTTATAAACTGAAGGCAGTCTGTTTTGTCTGTGCTCCAGGAAAAAATAAGATGCTGCTCTCAAGACTGTTTCCCTTCACCTAACTGCTATTCCCGGCAAAGTTCATTTTCTCACCAGCCATTTGCTGAATGCCTATTATATGCCAAGAACCCAGACTACACATGAATTACTCTCCAGGAGTCGGCAGTCTAAGAGGGAAAACAGCTATTTAAGTGCACATTCACCTAGGTCCATAATCCATTATCCTGAGCCCTAAAGGCCAATTCAGAATCTGAGAGCTTATTGTATCAACACATATTTCATAACACCCCAACTGGACTTTGTGGCAGCACCCACATAATCCAGAAGGAATATTTCTGCAGCAAAATATAAGTATCTTCACAATCAAGTGGGGAAAAGATGGACTAGCAACAGTTTCACATTAGTTCAAGTTAGGCTGTGCCATCAAATGAGTTCAAATCACATACGGTTTTGCCACTAATGATACATGAAAAAAACAAAACCCTGCGGTTTCACAGCGTTTTGGATCTCCAAATTATGGGTAAGAGACTCTCTTTTAAAAGCAAATAACAGTTTGGTTTATCTAAAAGATGTGTGAGGCATTCCCAAGAAAGGAACACTTTTCCAGTAAGTACAATGTATTATGCAGTGATTAATCAGTCTCATTATCAGTTCAGTTCAATTCAGTTAAGTTCAGTTGCTCAGTCAGGTCCAACTCTTTGTGACCCCATGGACTGCAGCAAGCTAGACCTCCCTGTCCATCACCAACTCCCGGAGTTTACTCACACTCACATCCACTGAGTCGGTGATGCCATCCAATCATCTCATACTCTGTTGTCCCCTTCTCCTCCCACCCTCAATCATTCCCAGCATCAGGGTCTTTTCCAATGAGTCAGTTCTTCACATCAGGTGGCCAAAGTATTAGTTTCAGCTTCAGCATCAGTCCTTCAAATGAATATTCAGGACTGATTTCCTTTAGGATGGACTGGTTGGATCTCCTTGCTGTCCAAGGGACTCTCAAGAGTCTTCTCCAACACCACAGTCCAAAAGCATTAATTCTTCAGCGCTTAGCTTTCTTCACAGTCCAACTCTCACATCCATACGTGACTACTGGAAAACCCATAGCTTTGACTAGACGGACCTTTGTTGGCAAAGTAATGTCTCTGCTTTTAAATATGCTGTGTATGTTGGTCATAACTTTTCTTCCAAGGAGTAGCATCTTTTAATTTCATGGCTGCAGTCACTATCTGCAGTGATTTTCGAGCCCCCAAAATAAAGTCAGCCACTGTTTCCACTGTTTCCCCATCTATTTGCCATGAAGTGACAGGACCAGGTGCCATGATCTTAGTTTTCTGAATACTGAGTTTTAAGCCAACTTTTCCACTCTGCTCTTTCACTTTCATCAAAAGCCTCTTTAGTTCTTCTTTGTTTTCTTTTCCATAAAGGTGGTGTCACCTGCATATCTGAGGTTATTGATATTTCTCCCGGCAATCTTGATTTCAGCCTGTGCTTCATCCAGCCCAGCGTTTCTCATGATGTACTCTGCATAGAAGTTAAATAAGCAGGGTGACAATATACAGCCTTGATATACTCCTTTTCCTATTTGGAACCAGTCTGTTGTTCCATGTCCAGTTCTAACTGTTGCTTCCTGACCTGCATATAGATTTCTCAAGAGGCAGGTCAAGCGGTCTGGTATTCCCATCTCTTGAAGAATTTTCCAGTTTGTTGTGATCTACACAGTCAAAGGCTTTGGCATTCAATAAAGCATAAGTAGATGTTTTTCTGGAACTCTCTTGCTTTTTCAATAATCCAACGGATGTTGGCAATTTGATCTCTGGTTCCTCTGCCTTTACTAAATCCAGCTTGAACATTTAAAGTTCACAGTTCATGTACTGTTGAAGCCTGACTTGGAGAATTTTGAGCATTACTTTACTAGCATGTGAGATGAGTGCAATTGTGAGTTAGTCTGAGCATTCCTTGGCATTGCCTTTCTTTGGGATTGGAGTGAAAACTGACCCTTTCCAGTCCTGTGGCAACTGCTGAGTTTTCCAAATTTACTGGCATATTGTCTCGTTATAAGTTACAGCAAATCCACTAAAGTGTAACAAATAATTTCTTACAAAATTGGTGGTTACGAGAGAGACAGACAGATGGAGACAGAGACAGAGAGAGAGGGAGAGACACATGGCTAGTAACATAAATCAACTTCTTGATTATAAGCAGCCAAATTCTGATTCTGAGCCTTCACCTTCTCATTGTAAAAGCCAAGCTACCCATTTAGATTCATGATTCTCAACTCTCATGGCACACCGACCACGTAAGCTGATTAAGAGATTTTTGACCTATAATAGTATATAGGAGGAAGATTATCTGGATGACCCCTGAACTTAAAAGATCCTTAGTATTGAGCCAACCAAGAGATGACATTTGCTGAGCGCTTACTATGTTTTACACACTGTTCAGAACTCTTCACAGTAACTCGTTTAACAACCTCAATTCAACCTCAGAAGGTAAGTGCTAATATCATCTTTATTTTACAGATGAGGAAACTACATGTTTTGGAGGTTATGAACCTCATCCCAGTTCACACAATCTCATAAGTGTTGGAGTATGACTACACTTACTGTGTGATCACAGAAACTGTTTTAAATTCTGAGTCTCAATTTCCTCATCTGTACAGTGGAGACACTAGTATCTACCTCTAAATGATTGTTAATCATTAAATAACACACATAAACAAACATCCTTAGAACTTTAAGTCAGAGCTAATTTGGCCTAACGAGGGAAATATATGAAGAAGCTATAATCGGAGGGCTTCCGTGGTGGATCAGACAGTAAAGCGTCTGCTTGCAATGCGGGAGACCTGGGTTCAATCCCTGGGTTGGGAAGATGCCCTGGAGAAGGAAATGGCAACCCACTCCAGTATTCTTGCCTGGAAAATTCCATGGACAGAGGAGCCTGGTAGGCTACAGTGCATGGGATCACAAAGAGTTGGACGTGACTGAGAAACTTCACTTCACTTCTATAATCGTAAACACGACTCAGGTTCATATTCACATCTGCTGATGGGTCAATAGATAGAACAATACTTTTTTAAAAAAAAAAAAGGAAAATAAAATTATCACCATAAAGAATTCTGTTCAAGGCCTCAGCATCTCAATTCTCCTGCCACGTCACCTCTTCTTTGTCTTCTCGACCCCTTGAAAAGCATCACTGCTTCCTCACTGACTCCAGAGGCTGAAGTTTGCTGGGAGAGGACCTACATTACTCCTACGCCGTCTGCACTCTTACTTACAGACCAGGGTTCTCTTAACAGGCGTGGAGGAGCGAAAGGTTCAAAGAGGGAGAGGATAGGAGAGAAAACATTCAGTCCTTTAAAGGGCTACATCTAACTACACCCACCTCCTGAAGATCTCAATACCTGACTCTCCAACAGTACCTTGCCCATCCCACTCCAATACTGTCACTACTACATTGGGGCATTTCAGATTTTAATTAATGTCTTATCCATGAGGTGTGTAAGGAAAGAAACGCGGTTGACAGCCACTAATTTAACCCAATAGCCTAATCACTGGTTCTCAAAAGGTGAGGCCCAGTAGCGTCAGCATCACTGAGGAACTTGCCAGAAATGCAAACTTGTGGGCCCTTTGCTAGGCCTGAAGAACCAGAGACTCTGAGGGTGGAGCCCAGCAACCAGTGTTTAACATGCACTTCAGGTGATTCTGACGCCTCTTGGAATCTGAGAACTACAGGTCTAAACTCTCGTCTAAAACCCCTTGATTGGAGGAAAGTTCAAGGATGTGCGTTCATGCCTGAAGAAGTTCCTAAAAGCACTTATGACATTTATATTATCTTGCTGGTTAAGCAAAACATCTAAATACTTTTTTAAAAATAAAGATAATAGATGGAATACATAAATAAAGAAATCATTCCCCTTCCAATTGGTTTTAAAATAGAGCAAAACTATTTCCCGTATTTGAAACATGAAGATGTTTCTGGTTTTTCTGAAGGGCAACCTGAGAATGAGAAAAGAGGCACAAGAAGGGAAACAGGAGTTTCTCTATAGATTTCCTATTTCAACACTCTCAGCTTAACACATTTTTTACAAAGAAATCATTAACAATTTCTTGATCTATTTCAGGCGTTATCTTCCTTTTCCTCAAGGGAAACTATCCATCTGGCAAAATCTTGATTTTCTCTTTTTTGGGGGGGCAGCCATTACCTCTTTTCAATGGGGCGTCTCTGGTGGTTCAGACAGTAAAGAATCTGCCCACAATGTGGGAGACCAGGGTTCAACCCCTGAGTCAGGAAAATCCCCTGCAGAAGGTAATGGCTATCCACTCCAGTATTCTTGCCTGGAGCAAGAAACCAAGTTCCTTATCCAAGTGTCACAAACAGATTCACTTAGGCTGAACACTTTGGATCACAATTTGCGGCTCTATCATCGAATTGGCTACATGATCATTGCAGAAACCTAAACTGAGATGGTAAATTCCAAGACCCCATAAAATGTCATGCATAAAAATGTTTAAAAGGAATAGAAATTCATGGAATTATAAGCAAATGGGTTTCTGTTTCATTCCTATGTATTTTTTACATCTGTGTTATAAATTAAATGTATGTGACATATGCAATGTCTTAGCCTATTTGTCGTGTATAAAAGCTGAGGATTTAACCCTAAGTTCCTTAAATTTAATTTTTAAATTAAAATTATATTAAAATTTTAATTTAAAAATTAACCTTAATCAAGGAAATAGAAAAGAAGGGGAAGAAGTCTTGAGGCAAAGCTAACAAAAATCAAAATTACTGTAATATCAAGTATTACATGAAAACCTG
This sequence comes from Capricornis sumatraensis, assembly GCF_032405125.1. NCBI lineage: Eukaryota > Metazoa > Chordata > Mammalia > Artiodactyla > Bovidae > Capricornis > Capricornis sumatraensis. The sequence goes on along the minus strand of NC_091069.1, from coordinate 193,966,050 downwards.
ATGCACAGTACATCTTATATTAATAAATATAGAGTGGATGTTTCTATTCTTTCAGGTATCCTTTTCAAATTTCCACATACATATATAAAGACACAATGGAAGTTTTAAATGAATAGGTATAGCTTTTTTCCAGTTAGCTTTTTGGGAAGACTTTCAAAAAAAGAATTTTCTTCCTGCTTTTTATATTCTTATCTATAGTCCTAAGTATATAATAAATGAGACTATTCCAACTATTGTCAATTCAAACCACTAAGTGATTTATTCTTCCACTCAACAAACATGTTATTAAACATCTACTCTGGGCCAGACATAGTAACTCCAATCAGAAAAATTCATCTTCTCACAACAAAGTTAAGAATAATTATATTAGGATGTTAAGTGCCACCAGGCACATAATTAGAGTGTTATGTCACCAGAACCAAATGTTTCAAGAGAATGTGACTAGACTCAACACACTAAGGATTTCCCTTAAACTTAATGCAATACATTCTGAAGCCATTTTCAGTATGCTTGTATTTTTCAGCTGTACTGGACTTCCTTGGTGGCTCAGATATCAAGAATCCATCTGCCAGTGCAGGGTTCAATCCCTGGGTCAGTAAGATCCCTGGAGAAAAAAATGGCACTGACTCCAGTATTCTTGCCTGGGAAATTCCATGTACAGAGGAGCCTGGTGGTCAACAGTCTGTGGGGTTGGAAAGAGTAGGACCAACTTAGTGACTAAATAACAAACAACAACAACCTCTTAAAGTAACTAGTTCTGTAAATTCACTGTCAGTGATGTAAACTAGTAGGGTATCTCCTCTTATTTAGTCCTCGAACTATTTTCTCTAAATTGAGGCTCCTCTAGTTTTAGTGTTTTTAAGGCTTTGTGAACCAAATATTAGGAAAATCAATCATGATTATGTAAATTACAGATCATAACCTTGTCAGCCTGTCTTTTCTCATATAACTTCACTCAAGTGTTATCACCTCTTGGGTTTTCTGAATAGGAACATGCATCGTTCATCTCTGTATCACTCACTCACAAAGTCTTACACCCTTTAAAGTCACATAATTTGCTTTTGTTTTACCAGAAACAAGACCTTCAATTTACCAGATTTGGTTACATATTACTCTTGGTTATATATAAAAGAAATTTTAATTAATCTTACCACTAGGGAAACGACTTTGATGCTGGGAGGGATGGGGGCAGGAGGAGAAGGGGACGACAAGAGGATGAGATGGCTGGATGGCATCACTGACTCGACGGACGTAAGTTTGAGTGAACTCCAGGAGTTGGTGATGGACAGGGAGGCCTGGCGTGCTGCAGTTCATGGGGTTGCAAAGAGTCGGGCACGACTGAGCAATTTCACTTTCACTTTTCACTTTCATGCACTGGAGAAGGAAATGGCAACCCACTCCAGTATTCTAGCCTGGAGAATCCCAGGGACAGAGGAGCCTAGTAGGCTGCTGTCTATGGGGTCGCACAGAGTCAGACACGACTGAAGCAACTTAGCAGCAGCAGCAGCAACACACATCAGTCACGATCTAGCTCATTTGCTGAGTTGGCTGGAGAGCACAAAATGTGATTTGTTTAATTAACATATTCATAGACAGGTAGCTACAATTCCATATGTTCAGAGTTATAAACATAAAATCTCTTAAAAGTTTCCAATAAGAGGTAGAAATATGAGTATAGCACTCAGTATCTTCCTCCCAGTGCAGATTTCATTCCCCAGTGGCTCAGCGGTAAAGAATCTGCCTGCACTGCAGGAACTGCAGGAGATGCTGGTTCGATCCCTGGGTTGGGAAGATCCCCTGGAGGAGGGCATGGCAACCCACTCCAGTATTCTTGCCTGGAGAATCCCATGGACAGAGGAGCCTGGTGGGCTACAGTCCACTGGGCTGCAAAGAGTTGGAAATGACTGAAGTGACTGAGCATGATGCATGCAAAACTATTATGCCTACCCATGAGATAAAACATTGAAGTTTTACTAATTAAGAGGGACTTCCCTGGCGGTCCATTGATTAAGACTCCCCACGCTTCCACTGCAGGGGGCACATGTTTGATCCCTGGTCGGAGAACTAAGATTCTACAAACCACACAGCATGGTCAAACAAACAAATAAACAAAAAAACAGCAAGTATACTTTTATGATATTGGTTACCAATGCTACTTCAGGATCATACTTCACCAAAATGTCGTATGATTGCTGTCCTGGGTTTAGACCAAGAGCTAATTTATAACCTACACTAGCTTCTTTGGAACTCCACTCCATTCCCAGTTCCCCATCCCAAGTAACATCCTCAAAGGCTTTTCTTGGCTCAGCGGTACAGAATCTGCCTGCCTAGACAGGAGACACAGATTCAATCCCTGGGTCGGGAAGATCCCTTGGAGAAAGACATGGCAACCCACTTCAGTATTCTTGCCTGGGAAAATCCCATGGGCAGAGTAGCCTGGAGGGCTACCATCCATGGAGTTGTAACAGAGTCCAACATGACCTGCTGACTAAACAACAAAATGGCTTCAAAATCCATCAGTCAATACAGGGTTTCTCTCCACCAAGTGCCTTGAACGCTATATCCTGCTCTTAGTTACATTTACATCGTAGCCACACTCAGTTTTACTCTACTTCTCTGCTGTCCTATGGACGTTTTCATCCTGCCACACCTACCATCACACATACCAATACTGCTCTTCAGCAGCATTAAGGAAACACACATTGTTCCTAGTGCTTCATCATCTCATCATAACCTATCATCCCCGGAAATATATAAAGTTGCTCCCTCTTGAAAACATTAGTTATACCATGGGGGGAATTTACATACAAACATTTCTCTCCTTTCTTGTATCTTAAGGCATGGAGGAGTCTTTGTGTGTGTGTTTTTAAAGTTATTCCCTCCCCCAAATCTTCCCTTGTGGCACATTAATTATTAATAAACATAATGAAATCCTTTGTTGATGAAGTTTAATTCCCATAGGTAAAGGTTAACACATAACCATGAAAACTAATATCTAAGTTTGAAACTTTTACAATATCGACTGCTTTTGCTTTTTTACATCAAATGACAAGGAGACTACATTTTTCAAAAAGTTTATTCCCGTCTGTAAAGCAATTATCCTTCAATTAAAAAATAAACAAATTTTTTTAAAAAGAAAAAAAAAGTCTTTTCCCTCCTAACAGCTTCCCTAGAGGCCCATTTAGTAACCAATGCACATAATGAAGATACCCTGTTGACAAATTGCAACTTCCTTAAGTAATCAGCTGTCTACCATTTTTCCATTTAAATACATACTTTAAAGAAGCCCAGAAAGTAAAAAATGTTTCAAAATCATTTTCTTATAAAAACTGGTCACCATAAGCCATGTTAATTATCCTAAATACAATGTATAATCTATGTCACATACCAGTTGGAAAAATGCCTCATTCAGCTTTAGTTGCATTACTGGGTTTTTAATTTCACAAGCCAAGGAATTAATACCCAATTTTTGTATTTTAAACAGTTCCTGGGTAAAGGTGTTTAGGTGGGGAACTCATAAAAACTGAAGGGGAAAAAAATTGACTCAAGCCATTGGTAAAAGTCATCATAACAAAAAACACCAAAAATTCCTATGGAAGAGCCCAGAGGTTATTAGTTCTTTGGGCAGGGAGACCACTATCCTCATCTTTGTCCCCCCCAAAGTAGTGTGTGCACTTTATGGTACAGATTCTATTTCTCTATAGCTAAAAATGTGTTACAAGTTAGATGAAGAAGGAAGAGTAAAGCTTCTAAAAACATGGCGTTTTTGAAGACTAAGAATCAATGTTTAGGGCTTTCCTTGTGGCTCAGGGGTAAAGAACCCACCTGCCAATGCAGGAGACACAGGTTCCATCCCTGGTCCAGGAAAATCCCACATTCTGAGAAGCAACCAAGCGCGCGCATCACTGCTGAGCCTCTGTTCTGTTCAATAGCCCAGGCGCTGTAGCTACTGACGCCCTTTCGCCCTGGAGCCCATGCTCCACAAGAGAAGCCACCGCAACGAGAAGCCTGCACACCACAGCCGGAGAACAGCCCCCAAGCACCGCAAACTAGAGAAAAGCCTGTGCAGCAACAAAGATTAAAACAAGAAAAAGAACGAATGTTTAAAGACAGTTATTATCCAACTGTTCACATAACCCAAAATTATAAATATAAATCAACTGGCCAGACAAAGGCAAAACTGGGAAAACATTTTAAGCTGTATACTGCCTTAAATATTAACTATGGACATTAACTTCATATTATTTTAGGAAGTCAACAGTACCAAAGTGTTGAACTCTTTTAATGTGATTTCTACGTCAAAACAAATTAAGTAAGATAAAATTCTCAGCAATTCTAGAGGAGGCTCCCCATAACGCAAACCAGGAAAACGGTACTGAGGAACACAAGCTGTGAACTTACCAAGCATTTTTTTTGTTCATAACTATTACACCAAAGGAAAAGTCTTTGGTACCCGCACCATTCACAGGACATTTGTAGGGTGGCTGTAGCGAAGCACAGTAGTTAAAGCGCTGCCTCTAGTACCCAGCTGTTCGGATTGGAATATGGCTTTTCCTCTAGCACATGTTTACTGACAATTGGAAAAGTTTACAAAGGTTAGCTGAAAATATTAGCACAGTTGAAAAAAGATGTCTTTGAACTAAAGATGGACAAGTGTTAAAAATACTTTAAGAGAGGAAGTATATTTAAGCAGAAATTATTTTAAGTAATCAAACCATTTTGGAGCTAGTTTCATTTTTCATCCTAAGCCAGATATTTCTTTAACTACTGCCTATTTTCTTTTCATTCTTTCCAATCTTATTATGGTTAAGTTTGAGGCTTACTTAAAATTTTCAAATCTTTGTAGTTTAAAAATTAATTGTCCAGCTTGTAATCAAGGTTGGTCCATTTTCACTTCTTCCTACCTATTCTACTCATCTCTGGTTATGAGTATTCCCTCCACCAGAGGGCAGACAAAAGAAAGATGAAGTCGTGAAATACAAAGCTGATAACTTATTCGCTTCCAGAGAATCTTGAGCGATGCCACCAAAAGACTTTAAACAGCACTGATGTTTTCTGAGACAGTCTTCTTCAATGGCAAAAGCGTTAAATAAACTACAGCCAGAAAGTTGGCAATATTAATGCATTTATTCATTCATCAACAAATATCTGGGTTGCAACCACATGCAGGGCACATTCCAGGCTCCAGGAATTCAGCCGTAAACAAAACGAAGTTTCCTGTGGTCATGGAGCTTTATTCTACATATGTCCAGGAGAGGACAATAAAGCATGTGAATAAATAACAATTTCAAGTAAAGCACTGTGCAGGGGGAAAAAAAGAAGCTACAGGATGACCAGGAAGGGTATTTTAAAATAATTTAATCTTTAAAGACCTGAATGAAATGAGTGAATGAGCCATGCCTTAAAAGGGAACGAGCACTCCAAACACAAGAAACAGTAAAATGCAAAGGCCCTGAGGCAGAAACTAATCTAGCAAGCTGAATCAACAGGAGACAGGGGTGAAGACTGGAGGGGACTGAACAAAGCAGAAGTTATACAGAGATAGGCAGGAGCCAACTACGTGATACACGGGCCTCTAGACCATAATAAAAACCTCATATTTTATCTAACACTAATGGGTTTTGATAACTGGGAGACAATCTAATTTGACTCATACCTTTTAAAGTTCGTGCTGGTTGCCAGGAGACACACGACTGGAAGCTGAAAGACCAGTTAGGTGCTACTACAGTTGTCTGGGCCAGGAAAGATGGTGGTTTGACACAAGGATAGTGGTAGTGGAAGTGATTAAAATATAAGACAAATTTGGAATAATTTTTAAGTTAGAGCCCATTGTTCAGTCGCTAAGTTATGTCTGACTCTGTGACCCCATGAACTGTAGCACGCCAGGCTCTCCTGTCCTTCACCACCTCCCAGAGCTTGCTCAAACTCATGTCCATTGAGTCGGTGATGCCATCCAACCATCTTGCCCTCTGTCGTCCCTTTCTCCTCTTGCCTTCAATCTTTCCCAGTAACAGGGTCTTTTCTAATGAGTCAGCTCTTTGCATCAGGTGGCCAGTGTATTGGAGCTTCCACATCAGTCCTTCCAATGAGTGTTCGGGGTTGATTTTCTTTAGGATAGAGCCCATAATACTTGCCAATAAACATAGGAGGAGTGAATCAGGATTACTCTTAGGAGTTTTAAACTTGAGCATCTGGGCACCATTAACTGAGCTGGAAAAGAATTACAAGCCATAGCCAGTGAGGCCAGATGAAGATCAGAATTAGTGTCCTGGAAGTCAAGGAAAAGAATGTTGCCACAAGGAAGAAGCTGTGTGGTTCAGAGATCTGCCACCCCTGATGACATTGAGAAGAATGGTTCTGGAGCACAGGAAAGATTAAGTCTCTGGAACAGGTTCAGAAGAAAATGGGAAGTGAGGAGTTGAGAAGTAGACACAGGCAAAATGCAATCTTTGAAAAATTTCTGAACACAAGGTAGCTTTATTAGTTTTGGAAGTTTTAACTTGCCTGTTTTTGAAATTTCAAATTTAAAGTCGAAAAATTTTGGTGGCTCACTCTCTGCAATGCAGGAGACTCAAGTTCAATCCCTGGATCGGGAAGATCCTCTGGAGGAGGAAATGACAACCCACTCTAGTATTCTTGTTTGGAGACGCCTATGGACAGAGAAGACTAGTGGATTATAGCCCATGGCGTCAGAAAGAGTCAGACATTGATTTCGCTACTAAACCACCACCTACTATAGTAAACACTCTTATTCCATTCACCTAGATTTACCAACTGTTAACATTTGCCACCTTTGCTTTATTGCTCTCTTTATATGTAATAATCATTATTGCTTATTCATTTGAGAGTAAACTGAAGGTATTTTGACCCTTTACTCCTAAATAATTCACTGTGTATCCTTCCAAGAACAAGGGCATTTTCCTATGTCACTACAGTGCTGTGCTGTGCTAAGTCACTTCAGCTGTGTCTGACTCTTCCTGATCCTATGGACTGTGGCCCACCAGGCTCCTCTGTCTATGGGATTCTCCAGGCAAGAATACTGGAGTGGGTTGCCATGCCCTCCTCCAGGGGATCTTCCCAACCCAGCGATCGAACGCACGTTACTTACGTCTCCTGCATTGGCAGGCGGGGTCCTTATGACTAGCGCCCCCTGAGAAGCCCTGTAACTACAGTACAATGAACAAATTCAGGAAATTTAACATTGATATCCTATTATTTAATATTCAATACATATGCAAATTTTGCCAACAACCCAACAATGTTCTTAGAGTGGATTTTCCAATTCAGGATCCAGTCCAGGATTCTGCACTGAATTTAATTTGCAGGTCTCTTTCCTTTCATCTGAAACTGTTCCTTTGCCTTTCTTTGTCTTTCACAACATTAGCGTGTTGGAAGAGTACAAGCCAGTTACTTAGAACAATCCTCAATTAAAGTTCGTCTACTGATTCCTTGTGATTAGATTTTGGTTATGCATTTTATAAATACCACAGGAAAGTAACGACATTCCCTAGTTCAAGTGTGTCAAGAAGAACATGTTTTTCCCACTACTGGTGATATTAATTTTGATCACTTGGTTGAGGTGATTGATGCCTGACAGACTTCTCCACGGTGAAGTTACTGTATCCCCCTTGGTCATTAATCTCAAGAGAGTCCACTGGAAACTGTGGTGATATCCTTTCCTCCACCCAACTTCCTCCACTAGTAACATCTGCCTGACTCAGTATTACCATAATGGTTGCAAACTAGTGACTTTTCTAACTACTGTTCCTTCTAAAGTTTTTATTGGCCGTCCACCAGGAAGAATTTTTCCCTTTTTCTTATTTATTTTTATGGACTTGGGGATTCTGATTGTATTCAATCAGTTATAATCCATTACTGCTATTACTCATTGTGATGCCCCAATTCTCTCAGATTTGACATGCCCCCAGTTTCTTAAAAAACACTTCCTTACTTTGTGTTCCATTCTCATCTTGTATTTTCCCTTCTCCAGGCCTGGAACTGAAAGTAAAGTCTGATGCTGAAAAGAGCAATATTGCATAGAAACCTGGAATGTTAGGTCCATGAATCAAGGTAAACTGGAAGTGGTCAAACAGGAGATGGCAAGAATGAACATTGACATTATAGGAATCAGTGAACTAAAATGGACTGGAATGGGAGAATTTAACTCAGATGACCATTATATCTACTACTGTGGGCAAGAATCCCTTAGAAGAAATGGAGTAGCTATCATGGTCAACAAGAGTCCAAAATGCAGTATTTAGATGCAATCTCAAAAACGACAGAATGATCTCTGTTCGTTTCCAAGGCAAACCATTCAATATTATGGTAATTCAAGTCTATGCCCCGACAGTAATGCTGAAGAAGCTGAACTTGAACAGTTCTATGAAGACTTACAAGACCTTCTAGAACTAACACCCAAAAAAGATGTCCTTTTCATTATTGGACATTATAGGGGACTGGAATGCAAAAGTAGGAAGTCAAGAAACACCTGGAGTAACAGGCAAATTTGGCCTTGGAGTACAGACTGAAACAGGGCAAAGGTTAACAGAGTTCTGCCAAGACAATGCACTGGTCATAGCAAATACCCTCTTCCAACACAAGAGAAGACTCTACACATGGACATCACCAGATGGTCAACACCAAAAACAGATTGATTATATTCTTTGCAGCCAAAGATGGAGAAGCTCTATACAGTCAGCAAAAACAATACCGGGAGCTGACTGTTCAGATCATGAACTCTTTAGTGCCAAATTCAGACTCAAATTGAAGAAAGTAGGGAAAACCACTAGACCATTCAGGTATGACCTAAATCAAATCCCTTACGATTATACAGTGGAAGTGACAAAGAGATTCAAGGGTTCAGATCTGATAGACAGAGTGCTTGAAAAACTATGGACGGAGGTCCATGACACTGTACAGGAGGCAGTGATCAAGACCATCCCCAAGCATAAGAAAGGCAAAAAGGCAAAATGGTGGCCTGAGGAGGCCTTACAAATAGCTGAGAAAGAAAAGATGCAAAAAGCAAAGGAGAAAAGGAAAGATATACCCATTTGAATGCAGAGTTGCAAAGAATAGCAAGGAGAGATAAGAAGGCCTTCCTCAGTGATCAGTGCAAAGAAATAGAGGAAATGGGAAAGACTAGAGATCTCTTCAAGAAAATTAGAGATACCAAGGCAACATTTCCTGCAAAGATGGGCTCAATAAAGGGCAGAAATGGTATGGACCTAACAGAAGCAGAAGATGGGATAGCAAGAATACACAGAAGAACTATACAAAAAAGATCTTCACGACCTGGATAATCACGATGGTGTGATCACTCATCTAGAGCCAGACATCCTGGAATGTGAAGTCAAGTGGGCCTTAGAAAGCATCACTACGAACAAAGCTAGTGGAGGTGATGGAATTCCAGTGGAGCTATTTCAAATCCTGAAAGATGATGCTGTGAAAGTGCTGCACTCAATATGCCAGCAAATTTGGAAAGCTCAGCAGTGGCCACAGGACTGGAAAAGGGCAGTTTTCATTCCAATCCCAAAGAAAGGCAATGCCAAAGAATGCTCAAACTACTGCACAATTGCACTCATCTCACACGCTAGTAAAATAATGTTCAGAATTCTCCAGGCCAGGCTTCAGCAATACGTGAACCATGAACTTCCTGAGGTTCAAGCTGGTTTTAGAAAAGGCAGAGGAACCAGAGATCAAATTGCCAACATCCACTGGATCATGGAAAAAGCAAGAGTTCCAGAAAAACATCTATTTCTGCTTTATTGACTATGCCAAAGCCTTTGACTGTGTGGATCACAATAAACTGTGGAAAATTCTGAGAGAGATGGGGATACCAGACCACCAGACCTGCCTCTTGAGAAATCTGTATGCAGGTCAGGAAGCAACAGTTAGAACTGGACATGGAACAACAGACTGGTTCCAAATAGGAAAAGGAGTACTTCAAGGCTGTATATTGTCACCCTGCTTATTTAACTTATATGCAGAGTACATCATGAGAAATGCTGGACTGGAAGAAACACAAGCTGGAATCAAGATTGCCGGGAGAAATATCAATAACCTCACATATGTAGATGACACCACCCTTATGGCAGAAAGTGAAAAAAAAAAAGCCTCTTGATAAAAGTGAAAGAGGAAAATGACACAGTTGGCTTAAAGTTCAACATTCAGAAAACAAAGATCATGGCATCTGGTTCCATCATTTCATGGGAAATAGATGGGGAAACAGTGGAAACAGTGTCAGACTTTATTTTTTTGGGCTCCAAAATCACTGCAGATGGTGACTGCAGCCATGAAATTAAAAGATGCTTACTCCTTGGAAGAAAAGTTATGACCAACCTAGATAGCATATTGAAAAGCAGAGACATTACTTTGCCGACTAAAGTCTGTCTAGTCAGGGCTATGGTTTTTCCAGTGGTCATGTATGGATGTGAGAGTTGGACTGTGAAGAAGGCTGAGCGCCGAAGAATTGATGCTTTTGAACTGTGGTGTTGGAGAAGACTCTTGAGAGTTCCTTGGACTGCAAGGAGATCCAACCAGTCCATTCTGAAGGAGATCAGCCCTGGGATTTCTTTGGAAGGAATGATGCTAAAGCTGAAGCTCCAGTACTTAGGTCACCTCATGCAAAGAGTTGAGTCATTGGAAAAGACTTTGATGCTGGGAGGGACTGGGGGGAGGAGGATAAGGGGACGACAGAGGATGAGATGGCTAGATGGCATCACTGGCTCGATGAACGTGAATCTGAGCAAACTCCGGGGGTTGGTGATGGACAGGGAGGACTGGCGTGCTGCAATTCATGGGGTCGCAAAGAGGTGGACACGACTGAGCAACTGAACTGAACTGATGAAAGTGAAAGAGGAGAGTGAAAAAGCTGGCTTAAAACTTGGCATTCAGAAAACTAATATCATGGCATCAGGTCCCATCACTCAAGGCAAACTGATGGGGAAACAATGGAAACAATGAGAGACTTTATTTTGAGGGACTCCAAATCACTGCAGATGGTGACTGCAGCCATGAAATTAAAAGATGCTTGCTCCTTGGAAGAAAAGCTATGACCAACCTAGACAGCATATTAAAAAGCAGAGACATTACTTTGCCAACAAAGGTCGTTCTAGGCAAGGCTATGGTTTTTCCAGTAGAGATGTATGGATGTCGGAGCTGGACTACGAAGAAAGCTGAGCCCTGAAGAATTGATGCTTTTGAACTGTGGTGTTGGAGAAGACTCTTGAGAGTCCCTTGGACTGCAAGGAGATTCAACCAGTCCATCCTAAAGGAAATCAGTCCTGAATATTCATTGGAAGGACTGATACTGAAGCTGAAACTCCAATCCTTTGACCACCTGATGTGAAGAACTGACTCATTTGAAAAGACCCTGATGCTGGGAAAGATTGAAGGAAAGAGAAGGGGACAAGAGGATGAGATGTTTGGATGGTATCACTGACTCAATGGACATGAGTTTGAGTAAGTTCTGGGAGTTGGTGACGGACAGGGAAGCCTGGCAGTCCATGGGGTTGCAGAGTCGGACACAACTGAGTGACTGAACTGAACTGAGCCCTAGAATTTGCCATTTAGCTTTGGGCAAACTAGCTGCGCTCACTGCTACTAGGGTGTCATTAGTTCTAGCCCTTTCATTACACAGAGTTAGCAGCAATTATATGCATGTCTGTATGAATGGATATTTTAATCACAAGTTCATATGGATAACTCTAATTCCCATCCAACACTGCCGAGGTCTTCACTGCCCTCCTCTATTTCCTATTTTTATTTCCCTTCTTCTATAGTGAAAATCCTAGTTCCCAACATAGCAAGGAATTTACTCATTTGCTCAGTCCTACGATACACACAGAACAGTTGTAAAACTGCTGTTTCTCTACCACTATATATAACAGCCTACTACACCTGGTTCAAGATTTCTTGTTTTTATTTTTGTAAGTCCTTTTATCTTAGGTTAAAGGTATATAATCAAATTCTGTGTTAAAAGTTTACTTGGATTCATTTTCTTTTTATTCTGAGAATTTGTTATTAAAGTACAGTCAGTTCATCTGCTGCTGTCTGTATTCAGTTTTAGTTTTTTCCTTCCCAACCTTGTTAATTTCATTTAAGAAATATATAAAATATTAAAAAGTTTCCAAAACTCATAACTACACAAAAAGGTGTAACAGAGCATAGCCACTCCCTCCATCATCCCTTTTACTCTGTTCCCACCCATTTCCCACAGATAACTAATTAATTTATGGTTATCTCTTCTCTATTTACTTTTGCTATATCAAAATATTATGTTTTCTCCATGTGGAACAGAGAAATGGGACAGAACACTGGATCAAGAAAGAATTTTAAGATGGAAGACATAACAGAATGTTTGAATTATTTTGTAAATAATTCCACAGAAACTGAAAGTGAAGATGTAGAAGGGATAGGATAATTACAGAAGGAAATAGCCATCAAAATTCTTTCTGGCTTAATTTGAGGGACATTGAAGAATTCCCATATTCCAAAATAGACTGCCATCCTGTTTGTAACCTTCCAAATTACTAATATCTATGGCTCTAGAGAACTCACATAAAAATAGGGTTATTATTTAGAAGGATAATTAAGCTAACGCTACCTACTAACGTTGCGCTTCCCTGGTGGCTCAGTAATAACGAATCCACCTGCTAATGCAGGAGATATGGGCTCAATCCCTGGGTCAGGAAGATCCCCTAAAGAAAGAAATGGCAACCCACTCCAGTATTTTTGCCTGGGAAATCCCATGGACAGAGGAGTCTCACAAAAGAGTTGGACACAACTTAGCAACTAAACAATTACAACCTATTAATGGCAGTAGGAGAAATTCTGCCCTGGCAAGAGAGAAGTTTCAAACTTGAGCTAGACATTTAAGAGGAAAAGAGGTGAGAAGAGAATGGCTAAGACGAGGATCTGTATAATAGCACTGACAGACAATAATGATCGCACTAGAAAAATAAGCTCACATCTCTAGGAACCTCTTGGAAATTTTACTTTTATGCTAATGAGTAACAGGGTTATTCCTCATGATGCTGTCAGTGTGGCACAGAGGGAAGAACATAAACTTCACAGAGAGGTCTGGCCTTAAATCCCAAATGAATTACCTAATAGCTACATAACCACTGGCAAGTTATTACTTAACATCTCAGAGCCACAGTTTTCTTACCTATAGAAATGGATAATGTCCTTTTTACCATGTTAACATAGGACATAAACAGAATAATGTACAGCACTGCCCCTGGCCCAGATGAGTGAGCACACTCAGGTGTGTTCAACTCTTTGTGACCCTATGGACTGTAGCATGCCAGGCTCCTCTGTCCATGGAATTTTTCAGGCAAGAATAATGGAGTGGGTCGCCATTTCCTTCTTCAGGGGACCTTCCTGAACCAGGGATCGAACTTGTGTCTCTTACACCTGGCCCAGAACATATGTTAATAAGCAGTTCCTATGATAAACGCAGATTAACAAGGTAAAGTGCTACAATAACATGCCTGAAAGGAATCTGTGAAATCACACCATCTCAGGCAGTATTTGGGGCTTTCTGGGTAGCTCAGCAGTGAAGAATTCGCCTGCAGTGCAGGAAACATAGGAGACTTGGGTTCAATTCCTGGGTCAGGAAGATACCCTGGAGGAGGTCATAGTAATCCACTCCAGTATTCTTGCCAGGAAAATTCCAAGGACAAGGAGCCTGGTGGGCTACTTAGTCCACGGGGTCACAAAGAGTGGGACCCAACTGATCATGCACATACGCAGGTGGTACTTGGTAAGAGAAAAAAAAATGTCCACGTAATTCCAATTCTCAATTTTCAGAATGTCCCAGAATCTATTTTTAAAGGTATAAAAATATATGCTGACATACTAAAGTGCCAATGATTTAAAAGAAACCATTCTAGGGAGATGTTGATCAAACGTTAAAAACCTCTAGTTATAAGATGAATACCTTCTGGGCATTTAATGTACAACATGGTGACTACAGTGTGGTTCAGATGGTAGAATCTGCCTGCAATGGGGGAGTAACCCAGGTTCAATCCATGGATCAGGAAAATCCTCTAGAGAAGAAAATGACAACCCACTCCCACATTCCTGCCTGGAAAATCCCATGGACAGAGGAGCCTGGTGGGCTACAGTCCATGGGGAGGCAAACAGTCAGACACAACTGGGCAACTAACACTTTCACTGCATACTTGAAAGCTGCTGTAGAACAGATCTTAAATATCCTACACACGCACACACACACACACACACACAGAGCTAATTATAGCAGGTGATGGATGTACTAACCTTAACTTCCACAATCATTTTGCAATTTATATATCAAATGATCACTTTGTACACTTTAAACTTACACAATGTTATATGTTAATTGTATCAATTATATCTCAATAAAGCTGGAGAAAGTAATAATAGAAATTATTCTGCAAGTTAACTAACAACTCAGAATAAACTAAGGAATGCCTACAGCTCACAAAGAAATGAACATAAATGTATTTATTACAAGCAATATTACCCAATCTTATAATCTTATAAATTCGTATACACACAAGAGAATTAAGGACACTGAATAAAGCAGTATTCTAAGTCTCTATTTTACTTTCAAAGTAATCTACAAACCAAAATGTAACATGGAAAGTCTTAAATGACCTTTAACTAAATACTGAAAAATACAATAAACTTTCAGCGCCTAGAATCAGTAATAACCCCAAAGCCCCACACATAAGAGTCTTAATATGTGCAATGGCAATGAGATTCAAAGCATACAATTTTATCCTATAGACCGTCGTTTTCCTTGACAACTAGTAATGACTTCTCTTTCATCTTAATAAATCGGTGTGTGGTCTATTTCTGTTCTAGAAGATGCGCTTAAAGGTCACAATCTCAGTTTGCAATACCAAGATGATTAGAATGCATCAACAACGCAATGCAGAATGTCTTAAGAAAACTTTCCAGTAGGGTGCTAATCCACAGACAGAGCTATTTTGCTCGTGGAGGGAGAAAGAGGCATCCACACCCTTCACTAAGAGAAAAGGAAGGAGTGGGGAAAAAAAGAAAGAGAGACGCACAATAACAAAGCACTGCTTCCATAAACAAATGAGTCTGTTCTTAAACTTTGGGAAATTCTATCTTCCTCTACCAAATAGCAATAAAACTACAAGGCAATCATTTTTTTAAATTTTTTAAATATAAATTTATTTGTTTTAATTGGAGGTTAATTACTTTACAATATTGTATTGGTTTTGCCATACATCAACATGAATCCGCCAAGCAGAAAAAGACTACGGAGAGAAAAGGAAAAAACATTTTATCATCTACTGAACTTACAAGTATTCAAAATCCTTAATCTCCACCTCCACCAAATATCCACCAAATATTGATCATCACATCCTTTTCAAAATAAATCTAACATGAAAACACTGGACTCATTTTTAGCACTCGGTAGCGAACTTTCCTCTCTCCCAGCGCTCACCACCCAATACCCCTTCTGGGCAGCCCTGAATAACCGCTATTCTCGGGACAAACAAGAACTCGCGTTCCAATACCCCGGAGGGGCCTCCGGGCGCGGAGAGGAACTAGGGGTCTGGAGGCCAAGGACCACTGACCGTCCCTCGCTGCCCAGAGCCAGCGGTCCGAGCCGCCCAGGAAGTGCCCGAAGCGGCGGCCGAGCGGCGGTCCCCGCACCCGAGCAGAGTGCCATCGAGGCGCACCCGCCCCGTCCCTCCCAGGCAAGGTCCGCCTCCCGGAGTCCCCAGTCTTCGAGTCAGGAGGGACCTCGCCGACCCCGCGCCGCCTTCCAGAGCTGGGTTCCGCCCGGGCGGCCCCGCGCCGCCTCTCGGGCCGGGTTCCGCCAGGGCGGAACCGCGGCGACTCCTGCCCCAGCGGGACGCACCGACGAGCTGCAGCTCGCGCAGCCGCCGCCTACCTGGAGGGACCTGGGGCCCGCGTGGACTGGGGGTGCGGAGGTCGGCTGGGCGCTCAGGAGCCCCTAGCGCGCGAAGCCAGCGTGCAGAGCGCAGTGCACCGCGAAGACCAGCGCCGCGAAGATCCGCCGACCACACCCAGGCCCGCGCCGCCCAGCAGCCAACTCCGCGGCGCGCGGGGCCGGGGCGGGGACGTGGCTCGAGGCGCAAGGCACGAGGCACGAGGCGCGCGGACTCGGCGGGGACGCGCCGCGGGCGCGCGCAGATCCTGGAGCTTGCGCGTCCGGGGTCGGGGGGCGAAAGCTGCTGGCGCGGCGCGCAGCTTTTGCTTCCTATTTTTTCTCTCGTTTCCTGCTAGAAGGAGAAGAAAAACATTAATTCTCCGGGCAGTTTCGTTTTCTTGGTGAGGCGCCTGGACTCCGGAGCACACTTCTGAGGAGCGCCCAAGTGATGTGGCCAGTTTCCTTCCTGCCACCGCGCAGGCCTCAGCTTGCTCTTGGGCTGGATAGAGGGGCTGACTTAGGAGACCTCAAGGTCCCATTTAGGTTTCACATTCTGTGAACTGAAGCCCCGAGACTTCCAAAATTGCCTTGGGATTCCAGCTCTGTTGTCGCTAGTTGTGTGACCGTGTACCGTCTCATGGACTATTTCATCGTGGGCAAAGTAGGGCTAGTGTACCTACCTCATGAAGGTGCGAAATTTTTTAATGAGGTAACGTTTGCACAGAGCCTGCCTCTGAATAAATGATCAACGCTTGGAAGTTGTTACTGCTCTCGTTGATGAAACCGGGCCTTCCAGATAACCCTGTCAATTCTCTCATCTCTGCATGAGTTAAACCACATGCAACCGACTTTTTCCAGATTTCTAGGGCTGTTTTATGTTTAAAATGTCATAAAATGAATGCATCTACCCAGTTTGCTTCCTCTGAAGTCAGTGCCGCCCGGGAGCAATTTTCCTCTCCCCCCACCCCCATCTTTCTTCTGAGTTAAATCCAGTTTGACAGACTGTTGCTATAGCATTCCTTCTCTGACGTCAAACAATTTAAAGAAACAGCCCCGGGTAGCGAAAACTGCAGAGGAGTTCTTTGTAGAGTTTCTGTGAAGAAACGTTCGAACAATATCCTGAGAGAACTTTAACACCTCCGCGGCCTTCGATTTCTTCTTCAGCAGCTCCCTGAAATAAATTTTTTAGTACCTTCATGATGAGCACACCCTGACTGCAGCAGTGGAGAAGATGTGACCGCTTTGTAGAAAAGCCAGACCATGACAAAAATGGAAACAGCTGTGGTGCTAGGACGATGAAATTATAGGTGGTTCCCCACCCCCACCACCAGATTTTTATTTTCCTTAATGTGGGGTGCTTGTTTCCATTAAGAAAAAGGAGGAGACATGCCAAATCTTCTACATATATGTGTCTGAAAAGTTGATTGGGACCTGAATAGTTTGCAGCCGTAACTGTTTATGTTTTATTAATCAAATCCTGAGCATTATCATTGTCATGTTTAAGAGGAAGCAAAGGGAAATTATTATTTAAGGAACTCCTATTATGTACCAGGCTCCCTGCTTTCTTTTGTACTTAGAGAATTGTACTTAATTCTCATACTAATTTTTCAATGTGCAGTCTATCTTTGTTTTACAGATCAAAAAAAACATAACAGTCAGTGAGATTAAGTAATTTATATAGAATTACACAGTGTCACAGACTTTATATGGAATTCAGATTGGATCGACTCCAATGCCCACCTTCTTTCAGATTCTTTTCTGTCCCCTGCCTGTGCACTGGCACTTAACAGATATTATAGCTCTTTGAGAGGTGGTTGGGTTAAGATTATCAGTTGAAAAGCAAGTTACTGGTATTTAGGAAAACCCAATGGAAAATACTGAGTTATTCTCTTCCAGGAAAGATTAGGGGAAATATAAATCAACAGCTCCTAAACACAAAAACCTGAAAAGAAAAATGTTACAAGAATTTTATTGCCAATTATTTGGAGATTTATGAATAAGTTACACAAAATGATCACTTCAACCTTCCTGAAAATTTGATGTGAACCAAGAAATTACTGAAAGAATAAAGTCCAAGTACAAGAAAGAAAAGTTTAATTATTATCCAAACTAGTCCACGTCCAAGAATATTATATTTCTGTTTTGCCACATCTGCTGCACATTTCCCTGAAAAGAATACTTACTTGTTAAAGGACAAGCCTGTATTATAAATCTGAAAGTGGAAATGATGAAAAGAATTTCTTTAGCAGGAATAATTTTCTAAAAACACAGCGATACATCTAACTGATCCAGCAATTAGTAATCTTTCACATGCTAATATAATCCATGTAGAAAGACAGAGAGAGAAGGAAAGAGAGGAAGAAGGAAGAGAGAGAGAGAAGGAAGAGAGAAAGAAAGGTAGGTATTATTAATATTTTCAAGCCTGTGGATTTGTGTAGACAATTGTGTAATGATGTATCCTGCCTGCTTCTAATAATTAAATCCAGTGTTCTTGTGTTTGGATTCCACTGGCTGGTATTTAGGTTTCTAACTCTTTAAGCCCATGTTGGCAAATCCTATTCTATTAAAAGAGGATGGAGAGGGGATCTCCCCTAGAGAACCTTGGAAGACAAAATTCCTGTCTGTTTCATCCTTGTGTTCTTTGTGATATTTAACAGAATACCTTGTAGATTCTAAGTACACGGTGGACAAATGAATAAATAAAGGCACCTGGCTACTTCTTTTACTCAGCCTTCATACCTGCCTCCTCAGGCCCCTACTCAGAATCATAGAAAGGAGAAGAGGGAACACTATTTTTCTGGGAGTTCAGTTGTCGTTGCCTCTGCAGGGTGTTTTGCTCGCTTATAACCAAATTCAGAGAAGCTCTGCTGTTGGTTCTATATTGGATGAATCTGAAACCCATTCTCAGCAAGCTACGGTAGAATCCACAGTGCATAGGTTCATAACCTCGGCTTTTAAATCATGCCCTCAGTTCAGTTCTGTTCAGTCACTCAGTCGTGTCCAACTCTTTGCAACCCCATGAACTGCAGCACGCCAGGCCTCCTTGTCTATCACTGACTCCCAGAGCTTACTCAAACTTGTGTCCATTGAGTCGGTGATGCCATCCAACCATCTCATCCTGTCATCCCCTTTTCCTCGTGCCTTCAATCTTTCCCAGCATCAGGGTCTTTTCAAATGAGTCAGCTCTTAGCCTCAGATAGCCAAAGTGCTGGAGTTTCAGCTTTAACATCAGTCCTTCCAGTGAACACCCAGGACTGATTTCCTTTAGGATGGACTTCTTGGATCTCAGTCCAAGGGACTCTCAAGAGTCTTCTCCAACACCACAGTTCAAAAGCATCAATTCTTTGGTGCTCAGCTTTCTTTATAGTCCAACTCTCACATCCATACATGACCACTGGAAAAACCATAGCCTTGACTAGATGGACCTTTGTTGACAAAGTGATGTTTCTGCTTTTTAATATACTGTCTGGGTTGGCCATAACTTTTCTTCCAATGAGTAAGTGTCTTTTAATTTCATGGCTGCAGTCACCATCTGCAGTGATTTTGGAGCCCCCCAAAATAAAGTCAGCCACTGTTTCCACTGTTTCCCCATCTATTTCCCATGAAGTGATGGGACCGGATGCAATGATCTTAGTTTTCTGAATGTTGAACTTTAAGCCAACTATTTCACTCTCACTTTCATCAAGAGGCTCTTTAGTTCTTCTTCACTTTCTGCCATAAGGGTGGTGTCATCTGCATATCTGAGGTTATTGATATTTCTCCCAGCAATCTTGATTCTAGCTTGTGCTTCTTCCAGCCCAGCGTTTCTCATGATGTATTCTGCATATAAGTTAAATAAGCAGGGTGACAATATACAGCCTTGAAGTACTCCTTTTCCTATTTGGAACCAGTCTGTTGTTCCATGTCCAGTTCTAACTGTTGCTTCCTGACCTGTATACAGGTTTCACAAGAGGCAGGTCAGGTGGTCTGGTATTCCCATCTCTTTCAGAATTTTCCACAGTTTATTGTGATCCACACAGTCAAAGGCTTTGGCATAGTCAATAAAGCAGAAATATATGTTTTTCTGGAACTCTTTTGCCTTTTCAGTGATCCAATGGATGTTGGCAATTTGATTTCTGGTTCCTCTGCCTTTTAGAAATAGTCTAGTTTTTTTTTCCTGAGCCTACTTTGCTGTCAGACAATGCCAAGTACATTATGAAGAACACAACAGTCAAAGTGTACAATATCCCAGTACAAGACCTTTGTATGTGTTGTATACATTCCAATATTGTATCAGGATGACACCAAGTTCTATAAATGGCATATACTTTATAGAACTAAAGTAACAGGTTTTCTTCTAACTACAACTAAATAGTTCAAAAATGTTAATGGAAAAATTTTTAATAGGATTTGCAGCAGAGTTCCTTAAGGATGTAAGAAGCAAATCCTTAGACTCTAAGAAGTGAGTTGATGTGTTGTCTCAGACATCCTTAATCCTGGGCAGTCATGTCCAAACCCTTCCCTCTTGCTCACACACATTGCATTTTGATATCAGCTCTTTTTACAGTTTACATTTTGAACCCGCCTTTACCGTGTTCTTCTGATCTGTTCTCCTAATACAAATAAATTAAAGCTCTTGTATGTTTCTTCTCAGGTTCTCTAATGGCAATTTGGGTCTATTGTCTATATGCACATCAGTGACCTTAGTCACTGTATTTGATTAATAATGTCTGTCTCAGGCATAGGAGGGGAAACAGAATCACCCAAGTGTATATTTGCCGCACTAGGTCCTATGGTTCATGTCTCTGGAATCTGTTATTGAAAATGGACAGGCAAAGTGGAAAGAATACTAAACTGCACATCAGAAGACCTGATTTAGAGCTTTGGCTCTTGTACTAAATATCTGTGTGAGCAGGTCATAACCTGCCTGCATTCTGACTTCTTCAGTATACAAAATGGGAGTGCTGGATCTTAATAGGATTGGCAAATAGCAGTGATGCCATCACTCAGTACTGTGCCCTACATATAATTTCACTAATCAGAAAAGGACTCTTTCCCTCTAAGCCTCATTACCATCCCCCCAATTCTTCTGAATACAGGTATCCCCCAACCTTTTCAACAGTTAATATCACTTCACATTTATGAAAGACATATATTAGAATCTGGTTTTTTACTAACTGAAAGAAATCCAAGAATAATTTTTGCTTTTATGGGGAAAAAAGGCAAAAGGCAAAAATAGCATTCAGCATTTGTTTTCCAACAGCCCTGGCAGAGGGAGTGCACACCCAGAGCAGCAGGGAGCGCGGCACCACCCAGCTCCTTTCCTGAGAAACACACTCAGCATCCAGCCTCCATAGCTTTGAACTGTGTCTGTGAACATCTGGGCTTTATCTTGGTTTATTTTGTGCTTCCACTAGCAAGACTGGTCCTGATATAATTACTTCTTCACTTTAGACCATTTTGGCTTACAAATGGTTTCCTAAGAAGGTTCTGCTTTTGAATAGTGGGGGAAACCTGTACCGCACACCAGGAAGGCACTCTGATCTACTGGCTTATAAGTGAGAAAAAGCATTGAATTAGGGGGCTTCCCAGGTAGCACTAGTGGGGGACATCCCAGGTGGTGCTAGTGGTTAAAGAACCCGCCTGCCAATGCAGGAGATTTAGAGATGTGAGTTTGATCCCTGGGTCCAAAAGATCCCCTGGAGACGGGCATGGCAACACACTCCACTGTTCTTGCCTGGAGAATCCCGTGGACAGAGGAGCCTGGTGGGCTACAGTCTATGGGGTCGCAAAAAGTTGGACACAACTGAAGCGACTTAGCACTCATGCATGCATGCTGTGTGACCAGCCTTCTCCAAACTTAGTGGATTACCACAACAGCAATTGTTTATATTGCTCACAAAAGCCTGCTTAGGCAGGGCTCTGCTGACACTGTCTGCTCTTTTCTGGACAGTGTCAGTTAGTTTGACTCTATGTTCAAGATGGCTGGGTGATATGGCTGGCACTGTTGGGCTGTTGGTTAGGAGATCAGCCAGGGTCTTTGTTCCTCTAAAGTTAGGCCTTTCTGTGGGCTACTTGGAATTCCTTACGCTACAGTGGCTTGGTTCCAAGAGCAAGTCTTCTAAGAGAATGAGGAAATGTATAGAATTTTTATGACTTAACTTTGGGAAGCACATAGTGTAGCATTCAGCATTCTCTCTTGGTCTGAATAGTCACAAATTCAAGTCATAGGAACATAAATCTCTTTTTAAGAAAAAAAATATTTTTGATTGAAGTATAGTTGATTTACAATTTTGTGCCAATCTCTGTTTTACCGCAAAGTGACTCAATTATTTACATATACACATTCTTTTTTAGATCCTTTTTCATTTTGGTTTATCACAAGATATTGAATATAGTTCCCTGGGCTATACATTAGGACTTTGTTGTTTATCCAGTATAAATGTAATAACTTGCATCTACCAACCCCAAGCTCCTAGTCCATCCCTCTTCTCCACCTCCCCTTGGCAAACACAAGTCTGTTCTCTATGTCTATGAGTCAGTTTCTGTTTTGTAGATAGATTCATTTCTGCCATATTTTAGATTCCACTTATAAGTGATATCATAGGGCGTTTGTCTTTCTCTTTCTGACTTACTTCATTTAATATGATAATCTATGCTTGCATCCATGTAGTTGCAAATGTCATTTTGTTCTTTTTATGGCCGAGTAATATCCATTGTATATAGCGACATAAACTTCTTGATGGCGGAATAGCAAGGTTCTAGAAGAGTATGTAGGTTGACACCTATTGTTGCAGCCATTCTTGAATATTTTCTGACCCTGGATTAATGTGTGAATCTAAAATTCTACTTTCCATTCCTTTTTCCCATTTAACATTGCTTTTGTTTATTTATGCTAATATCTAATAGATATTTCAAACAATGGAAAATGTCTTGTTTTCTATGCTAGTTTGGTTTTGGGGTTTAAAAAAATTTTTTTTAAATTATCATGTTGTGAAATTGATCTTTTTCTTTTGGTATGTGGTTCTATGATTTTAAAAACATGTACAGATTCCTGTAACCATAACTACAATCAGGATACAGAACAGTTCTATCATCCTCCCCAATTTTCTCATGCCATTCTTTCATTATTACTATTATCTTACCTCCCTCCCTAACTCCTAACTGTAGGTATGTCTTCCATCCCTACAGCATTGTCTTTTCAAAAATGTTATTAATATATAGATGGAATCATACTGTATGAAACCTTTTGAGACTAGCTTCTTTCACTCAGCCTAATGCCTTGTTCCATCTTATTACTGTATAGTAGTCCATGGTATGAAAGTACCACAGTTTGTTTACCTATTCACCCGGTCAATGACATTTGGAATGTTTTCCAATTTGGGGCAATTATGAACAGAATTTCTATAAATACTTATGTACTATCCAAATGGCAGTGTTTATGTTAACTTATGTTTTCATTTTTCTAGAGGAGATAACCATGAGTGGGATTGTTATATTACATGGTTAGTGTATGAGAAACTGCCAAATCATTTTCTGGAGTGGCTGGTCCATTTTTCATTCTCACCAGCAATGTATGGGGATTTTGAGTTGCTCTGAGTCCTTGTCAGCACTTGATACTGTCAGTGTTTGTTTTTTTAATTTCAGCCTTTCAAATGTGTAGTAGTACCTCTTCATAGCAGTTTATTATTGTAAATTCTTCAGTGTCATGCATACATGTTATCTCCTGCCTTTCTCTACCTTGATCCAGTCCATGCATTTCTGTCAAATGAGTTTTCCTATAACACAATACTGATTAGATTCATTCTTGGCTCAGAGAACCTGCAGCACTTTCCACTTACTGAATTGAATATATCTGCCTTGCAAGGCCTTACATAATCTGACTCCAACCTACTTTCCCAGGTTCATCTTTTACTTCTTTATTTCTCTCAATCTAGTCCTTTTGTTCTTCTGAGTGGAGGTTCTTTGCCTTCTCATCTTTGTCAGTGCTGTTCCAAAACTGTCTCCTCTGTCCTTTCTTCTGTATTTCTCAAGAAACAAGAACTTGAGGGGTCTGTCCTTGATTCTCTGTGCCTGGAATACCACCATGAAATACCATGCAATCTATCCCAGACACTCTCCCCAGGCTCTTCGATCACCCTCCCAGGCAGCTCAGCAAATCCAGGACTGGCCGGTATCCAGCTGAGAAATGTCTCCTTTGCTGATATAGACCAACTACATTCCCAGTGATTCTACTTGGAAATAATGATATCATCTCATGTCTATCTTACCAGTTCTCTGAGAGGTTTTTGAAACATTTTTGAGATTTGAGATTAATGATATGGTAATTTTTCAAAGACTTTTCAATAAAGCATGAAGAGCTCTGATAGCTGTCAACAATATGTCACTTCCCTTCAGTAAATGAAAGCTGAGAAAGAATAATTTAATAACATTAACAGTTCCTGAAAAAAACAGTTGCTTTTTTCTGATATCAAATCACCTACCCTGGACTTCAAATTCTACTTATGAAGTTAAAAAAAAAAAAGGAGATATATAAATCAGCTATTACTCTAAATATTTTTATTTAACTGTTGAAGAGACAGCATTCTCAGTAACAACAACATTAACAAACCTGCTCTTTAGAACAAACCTTTAAGGTTAAGGGAATGATTTTAAAAGCCTCTGCTTGCTCCAAGGATTAAGAGAAAAAGGTTTATTTGTTCTGTCTCAGTTATATTTTCTAAGTGGACCAGAATATTGAAATAATGTTTTTGAAAGCCCATATAAATTCTAAGAAAGTTAAATGAAATCATTAATGATAGCAAATTCAGTTTAGGTCAAGAGTATAATGTACTCAAGTTACATTCTATATAACTTCCTTCTTCTATAATTATGCCCATAATTACAGTATATCGAGCAGAATATATTATTTTGTATGGTCTAGAGGTTTACAATTACATGACTATTCCATACCGAATTCTTACGTCTAGGGCTCCTGTCTTATCACCATATCTTTAATCTTAGGACAGCACCAACAAGTAGTAGGGATCCCTAGTGTTGGTTCAATGAATGAAAGAATGTAGAGCTCTAAGGAGAGGTTGCTGGGAGTTTCGTTCATTTATCTGTGAGTATTTGATAAGTTCTCAGAAAAAAAGATAACTTCAAAGCTATTTAGGAATAAATAGAATCAGGCTAGCAAAATGCTTGATTCAATATTAATGATTCTAGGAGCAGAGTCTTCTGGCAAGTAAGGTGATCAAACTGGTGTGGAAAAAGAGCATAAGTTCTAAGGCTTGGGACAGTTTTACACTTTTCCTTCACAGCCTGTGAGCTCTGAGCTATCTTCGCAGTGGTAGCTGTGAAGGTAGCTGCCATCTCCCTTTGTTGTCATTTTAGTGTTTGTTTGTTTTTTTTTTTTTCTTGGCTGCTCATCGTGTGGGATCTTGGTTCCACAGACCAGGGATGGAACCCACTCACTTTGCAGTGGAAGCCCAGAGTCCTAACTCTTGGACTGACAGGGAAGTCCCATCATTTTAGTTCTTAATGTGATATGGGGATGGAGGGGCTGCTCCCTCATTTTGTTATCCAAATAGCAGTAGTGAATAAGGGTTTCTGGAGCGAGTCACTCTCTTCAGGGGACAAGAATGGGAGAAGACCACTTGGCAGAAGCCAGCTTCTGTTCTCACAGTTTGTGCTGAGCGCACTAATGAGTATGATATCATCACTTGTTTTTAAGTGTTCTGTGGGAAAGCCCAGCCCTTTGTGCTGATGCAAGAATAATAGTGAGGTAATGCTGATTTAAACATAACCAGCATTGTTAAAAAACAGAACTGCTTTTCTCTTCTTTACAGTACCTCTAGGGGGAAAACCAACACATAGGACTGAAAATAAATGTCTAAAATGCTCTAGATTTAATGTTCTAGATTGAAGGCAGGGGGAGAAGGGGATAACAGAGGATGAGATGGTTGGATGGCATCACCGACCTGATGGATATGTGTTTGAGCAAGCTTCAGAAGTTGGTGATGGACAGGGAACCCTGGAGTGCTGCAGTCCATAGGGTCGCAGAGTTGGACACGACTGAGCAACTGAACTGAACTGAAAATGCTCTAGAAATGCAGCAGAGTTAAGATTTTTTCCTAATAGAAGCAATCTGCTTTACAACAGAAATCCTAATATAATAGTATTTCCCTTTCAGTACCTTTTAGGTTTATATACATTCATTGAATATTTATTGAATATTTAGAAGTCAGCACTTCACGTCATTTACCTCATTTACTACCTACAACCTATAAGAAGATACTATTATTCCTATTGTGAAAAGAAGATTTAGGTTCAGAGACAGTAGAATATTGCTCAAGGTCCTAAGGTAGTGCCAGGGGATGAGCATAAAAGATTCAGGCTCCCATCGTTTTTATCTTCTTCTTATCCTTCTTATCAAAACTAAACAGCATATTAGAAAGCAGAGACATTACTTTGCCAATAAAGGTCCATATATTCCAAGCTATGGTTTCTCAGGTAGTCATGAACAGATGTGAAAGTTGGACAATAACGAAGGCTGAGTGCCAAAAAGTTGATGCTTTTGAATTGTGGTGTTGGAGAAAACTCTTGAGAATCTCTTGGACAGCAAAGAGATCAAACCAGTCAATCCCAAAGGAAATCAACACTGAATATTAATTGGAAGGATTGATGCTGAAGCTGAAGCTCCCATCCTTTGGCCACCTGATGTGAAGAGCCAACTGATTGAGAAAGACCCTGATGCTGGGAAAGACTGAGGGCAGGAGGAGAAGGGGGCAACAGAGGATGAGATAGTTGGATGACATCAACAACTCAATGGACATGAGTTTAAGCAAATTCTGGGAGATAGAGACAGACAGGGAAGCCCGGTGTGCTGCAGTCCATGGGGTCACAAAGAGTCAGACATGACTTAGCAACTGAACAACAACAGCCTCTATCTCCAACAGCCATTCTAGCTTCCCCAGTAACTATACTACCGAAGGAAAGGGCTATGCAAATTTTATGCAAATAAATATAGCTTCAAAACGTGCTCTTCCCTCAGCAATATCCTGGCCCTGGAGACTCTCCTGTATCAAATCAAATGCCTAAAACATGGTAGAGTTTTCAAATGGAGCCAGAACTTTCTGACTTGATGCTTGGATGTATTCCCATCCCTGCTCTTTGAAGCTGACTCTCCAACGGTAACATAACTGCTTTCACTTAGGTTTCATTTTGGACATTGTATTTACTTCTAAATAAATTTGGAGCAAAACTTCTGGTTAATGAATGCCTCAGAGGTTTTTCTATCTCTTCAGTTGTATTACACAAATAAAAACCAGGCAGGTAGAGAATTTAACTGCTCCACCCTCATCCAACTTGACTTGCCCCAACACTTACCCAAATCCCAGAGAGACGCAAATTCTTTCAATCTGAGAACATCAATTTCTTTGCTCTTTTTGTCCCTGCTCTCTTTATCAGGATAGCTACTTATTGCTCTTCCTGTTTTGCTTTAAACTGAAATGAATTTGAGCTTTTATCCCTTCTGTTGTTTGGATTTCCTGGCTTAAAAGCTTTGAATCAGAGTGACATTAATCCTAATTTTTCTGCAATGTGGCATTATTGCTCATTACAGATATTTGTACTGCTCCATCTTACTTTCTGAGAATTTCATGCACTTTCTCATTGGAAATGAGCCAGTGATTTAGAATTTGCATCTTTCTAAGTAACAAGTAGGCTGTTTCATTTTTTAAGGCTCATCTCTTAAAGAAAATTCTATTCCAACTTACCAATTTTTTTCAAAATCTGATTTACTTACAGCCAAACCCAGAATTTAATTAACTAGTATTTACATAATTAGCAATGTCCAAACTTAAATGTATTTTCTGTAGGGATCAACCCCAGGGCAGCTGCACAGCCTCTGCAAGAAGGTTCCTCTTCTTTGGTGACAATGAGTCAGATTTGTATTAACTCAGAAATGAATTTAAGGAGAAAAAAAAAATTTTTGTCATCTTATGAGTAACTGTTTCATCTTGGTTTAGTTGATAAAGCAGCAGCTCTAAAAATAAAAGTTACTGTACATTTGTTCTTTTTTCTTTATTTTAAAAACCAAACTCTTAACTTTGTCTTTTGGCATACCTAATGAATATGTAATTTAACAAAATGATTTCAAGTATTAGTAGTTGGAAGGAATTTCTTGGCTTGGGGATGGTGTGCTAATTGTTTCGGTCCACATATGAGCTGAAATACAGATTTCAATGAAGTTTAAATATCCCCAATTTAATTATTTTCAATGAAATTAGACCTAGTGTCTTTTTCCACATTGACAATAATTGCCTAATAAGTTTAACTAGACCAACTAAAACATGACAATTTTCAGATCTTTTTCTTCTTCAATCTACAACTATGTATATTTTGTATATTTTAGTGATATTTATTAAAATCTGCTTTTTATTGAAGCTATTTGTACAATTGTGTAAAAAGTAAGACTCTTAAAGATATAGATCAAGTCTGAACCATCTTTGTATCCCTCAGGGCACCAAACAGAGTTTTCTGACTTTCCATACTTCAATCCATCCAATATACTACTGTTAAATTAAATTTTTTTGAAGTTCGACTTTGCTTAAGTAACTTTTTGGATAAGAACCTACAACATTTTCTGGTTGTTTACTGAATTAAACATTCCTGTCACACCTGGCACTCATAGCCTGACATTACTTAGCCATAACCTGTCTGTTCCAGCTTTTTCTCTGTGGTATTTTCCACTGAAACTTGCCTCTTCCTACTTCTGAGAAGAGGTCCTGGGAGTTCCCATTTTCCCCGTGCTATTCTCTTGAACTAGAGTGCCTCATAGCAGAACCTGTCCACAAAGCCACAACTGATCCTCCCAATCGAATCTCTCCTTGTTTCTGATCTTTGCAGCCCTCGATTTATACTGCTCCTGTGTACTTCTGTCACTACTGCCCCACTTCAGCTTAAATTATTGTCATCTGTGTGCTTGTCTTATCTCCCAGATTTGAGAGGAGGCATGGTATGGTGGAGAGAACAAGAGCTATGAGGTTGGAAAAATCTAAGTTCATATAGTACCTCTATCACTTTTCAGCTTTTTCTCCCCCACTTACAGAAAAGTCATTGATTCACTTGCCCTCTCATGCTTTGAGTTATCACAAAATCATTTTAAGTAAAAAGAAGATTCTTTCCACCTAACGCAACCCCATTTGTAAGCACCAAAAAAAAAAAAAAGTGATAAAGATAAAAGAGAATGGATAGGCTCATGAATAAAAAGAGACAGAAAGTTTGTGCACAATGTCTAAAGAGATTTGAAAAAACATAACTGAGGGTGTTTAGATGAGAAAAGAAATAGCATAAGAATAGATTTTTTTTGAGGGGGTAGGGGATTGTCTGATGGTCACTTCCAATTCAGGGAGTACAGGTTCAATCTCCGGTTGGGGAACTAAGATCCCACATGCTGCATGGCGAGGCCATAAACAAATAAAACAAACAAAAGAATAGATTTTTTAAAAATTTCTTGAAGAAATTTTATTAGTGGTCTTTACATTCACTGAGTCAGGGAGCACTGTCTGCCGTTGCCCAAAGCAACGAAACCCCTGGAAATAAAAAAGAAATCAAACTTACTTCTCTCTAAATCTGTCCGTTCTCTACTATGTCTTTTAGAAATAAGACATTGAAAAGAAACAGTGCCATCTGGCATATATTGGAAGATTATATATTTTGTCTCCTAAAACAGAAGAAATTTATCATATTTTTAAGGACAGTTTCCTGAAATAAATTTGCCATTGCTTCTGCAGGAGAGGAAAAGAATTAATTAGTACTTATTAGTACTAATAGTAAAAATAACAACCATAAACATTTGTCAAGTGTTTATTATGAGCCCATTATGTAACTGGTTTCCAAAACCGTGGTCTTGCTTAATAGTCCAATAATTTTGTTCCTCAAAGAGTGTAACAGAATTACAAGTCCTGCTCCTCAACCTATAGAACAGAATCTACATTTTTAAAAGATTCCCGGGAAAACACCAACAAAATGAAATGACAGCCTGCTGAATGGGAGAAAATATTTGCAAATCATATAATTAATAAGTGGTTAATAGCCAAAGTATATGAAGAACTCATGCAACTGAATAGCAAAAAATAAAATCTAATTCAAAAACATGCATTTTTCCAAAGAAGACATATAGATGGCAAACGGGCATATAAAGAGATGCTGCTAAACATCATGAATCACAGTGAGATATTACCTCACATCTGTAAGAATGGCCATCATCAAAAAGACAAGAATTAGCAAGCGTTGGTGAGGATGCAGAGAAAAGGGAACTCTCGTGCACTGTTAGTGGGGGTGTAAATTGGTGCCTCCACCATATGGAGGTTCCTCTAAAAATTAAAAACAGAGCCACAGTATGATCCAACAATTCCACTTCTGGGTATTTTCTCAAAGCAAATGAAAAAGTAATTAGGAAAAATATATGCACCCCCATGTTTATTGCTGCACTATCTATAATAGCCAAGATATGGAAACAACCTAAGTGTGCATTACTGGATGAACGGATAAAGAAGTTGTAGCATATACAATTATATACACACATACATATAGCTGTGGTAAGTATACATAATGAAATATTATTAAGCCATTAAATAGAATGAAATCTTGCTATTTGCTAATACTGGAGGGTAGGTATTATGCTAAGTGAAATAAGACATAAAAAGAAAGACAAATACTATATGATTTCACTTATATGTGGAATCTTAAAGAACAAAAAACAAAATCCAAGCTCATAGGTACAAAAACACAAACTGATTGTTGCCAGAGGTGTGAGGTAGAGTGGAATGGGGGTTGAAATGGACAAAGGGAGTCAAAAGACATAAAATACAGTTATAAGATAAACAAGTCACGAAGATGTATGCACAGCATGACAACTAGAGTTAGTAATAATACTTAGAAATTTGAAGTTGCTGAGAGAGTAGATCTTTAAAGTTCTTATTACAAGAAAAGATTTCTGTAGCTAAGAATGGTGATGGTTATTAACTAGACATATTGTGGGAATCATTTTATAATTTATACAAATATTGAATCATGTTGAAGATCTGAAATGAATGTCAATTATACTTAAAAAAAAAAACCCAGGTAACTCATAAGTACAATAAAGTTTGAAAAGCACTGATCCTTAACATTAAGAGATGGTTTTTTCCTCTTTTTCTACCCCAGTCTTAGTCATTTGGGGTTCTTTAGTGTCCAATAATGATTTGGACTAATATGGACTTGAAAAATGCAAAAGCATATGAATGTTAATGTGTTGCAAGAAGATTCTGAAAGTGATGGCATCTTTTCCACCTTGACTATTTTGAGGCCAAGGAAATGCAGCCAATAATTAGAAATTCTTTTCTAGTCATCTATACCTGACCTTTTCAGGTGAATTAGTTTTAGTCTCACATAGAAGAGCTATGGGTTGAACAGGTGAAAATAGACTGCAAGGAAATCAAATGGAGAGACCACTGCTAGCAGAATTTCAGATTCAGGTGGATATTTGTTAGTATACCCTTTCTGTCAGACAACTTGACAATATGGATTAAGAAAACCAAGTATCTTTGACCATTCCTAATAATTTTTCTAAAATACATAATCCAAGATGCATATAAAGATTAGTGATTGAAAATTTGTATATGTTGTTATTTGTTTAGTGAAAATTATACATCACTTAAATATTCAACACAATAATGGAATGATTAATCAGATTATGATGTAGCCACATGATGAATTAATATGCAGCTAATAAAATTTTATTTTTGATTTGGGAAAAGCTCCCAATATGCCAAATGTAAAGGTAAGCTCACCAAGTAAAAGCAGAGTGTGATTCAAATTTTATACAAAGTACTTACACATGGAAAAGAAATACACCAAAATATCAATAGTAGTTATTGCTCAGTTTTAAATTGTGACAAATTGTTATTTATTTATTATTTTCAATATTTACCAAGTTTTTTACAGTATATTATTTCTATCATTAGGGAAAAAAATTAAATAACAACAAAATGTATAGTTGTACTCCTTGATTAATGCTTCTGATTTCAAGTCTTGACTTGGAAAAGAGAGTATATTTTTGATGGAATATTCTATCACTTTTTTTCTACTTGCTGCCCCTTGTTTGGAGAATGACCCTCCACAGACACTAAATATACGCTTCAGAAATGACAAAGTTCTGATTACAGATATCCCTTCTTTATTCTTCTGCTAAATTCAAAAATATAACACTAATTCTATCCAAGGGTAAATGTCCATTCCCCATAGTGAAAAAACTTTAAAAATTTTTCCATTTTGAAATAAATACAGTTGCACAGGAAGTAGTAAAGATAATACAGAGACGTGTGCTGTGCCCTTCCTCTAATTCTCTCTTGGAGCAACGTTTAAACATGAATTATTTGCTGGATTTCATTTCTTTATCCTTACAGCAGGAAACCAGTGCTAAGTGGCTATGTCATCAGCTCTAAAGCCAGGTCCAGTCCTTTCGGTTTCTCTATTTTGAAAAGGGGGAAATATCTTTTTCTTAAGTTCCCATGATTGACCTTGAGTCATAGAGGTTTACAAAGAAATCTCAGCCTGCTGTATCATTTCTTCTGGCATATCCATGTGTAAATGTAACCTCTTAGTTGTAGTTTCGGTTGAAGAGTGCATGCTTCTCTCTTTATAGGGAATTACCAAGTACTGCTGGCATTTTGCTCAGCTAAGTTGATGTAACCTAATGGGAAAAACAGGGTGGAAAAGATAGTCTTGACTGATACAAACTTCTCTTTTGTTTTTAATGTGTTGAGGCTTCAACATGACAAACTTAAAACATTGAGGGTTGAAAAAATAATACTCTATTAAAAGACACTTGCTTGGTGATACCACTGAAACAAAGCAAAAGGACTACTCTTGCCAAACCTGACTGCTTTTCTCAACCACTGTTAATGGTAAAAGCACAGCAGCTCAGAAGTGGCAGGAGTCAGTGGTGGGCACTCTACAGTCACTTTGCCCAAATTTAAACTGTGGTTCTGCCACTTATGAGCTGTGGGGCCCTGGGCAGTTTCCTATTCTTCAATGTCTTTATCTTCTTGCCCAAGAGTAGACACTCAAGAAGTATTAGCTATCACTCCTGTTGTATAAATTATAAGTAGTTGATTAACATTCTGTATGCAGGCCAGGAAGCAACAGCTAGAACTGGACATGGAACAACAGACTGGTTCCAATTAGGAAAAGGAGTACGTCAAGGCTGTATATTGTCACCCTGCTTATTTAACTTATATGCAGAGTACATCATGAGAAACGCTGGGCTGGAAGAAACACAAGCTGGAATCAAGGTTGCTGGGAGAAATATCAATAACCTCAGATAGGCAGATGACACCACTCTTATGGCAGAAAGTGAAGAGGAACTAAAAAGCCTCTTGATGAAAGTAAAAGAGGAGAGTGAAAAAGTTGGCTTAAAGATCAACATTCAGAAAACGAAGATCATGGCATCCGGTCCCATCACTTCATGGGAAATAGATGGGAAAACAGTGGAAACAGTGTCAGACTTTATTTTTTGGGGGTCCAAAATCACTGCAGATGGTGGCTGCAGCCATGAAATTAAAAGATGCTTACTCCTTGGAAGAAAAGTTATGAGCAACCTAGATAGTATATTCAAAAGCAGAGAGGTTACTTTGCCAACTAAGGTCCGTCTAGTCAAGGCTATGGTTTTTCCAGTAGTCATGTATGGATGTGAGAGTTGGACTGTGAAGAAGGCTGAGCGCTGAAGAATTGATGCTTTTGAACTGTGGTGTTGGAGAAGACTCTTGAGAGTCCCTTGGACTGCAAGGAGATCCAACCAGTCCATTCTGAAGGAGATCAACCCTAGGATTTCTTTGGAAGGAATGATGCTAAAGCTGAAACTCTAGTACTTTGGCCACCTCATGCGAAGAGTTGACTCATTGGAAAAGACTCTGATGCTGGGAGGGATCGGGGGCAGGAGGACAAGGGGACGACCAAGGATGAGATGGCATCACGGACTCCATGGACGTGAGTCTGAGTGAACTCCAGGAGTTGGTGATGGACAGGGAGGCTTGGCATGCTGCGATTCATGGGGTCGCAAAGAGTCGGACACGACTGAGCAACTGAACTGAACTGAACATTCTTTGGGATTCACAACCATTTTACATTCTTCAAGAAATATCTTTTTAATTTTATTTATTTATTTATTTATTTTAGAGTTTGAGTAGGATTGGTATTAATTCTTCTTTACAAGTTTGATAAGTTTCACCAGTGAAACCATCTGGTCTTGGACTTTTGCTTGTTGGGAGGTTTCTGATTTACTGACTCAATCTTCTTACTAGGAATCAGTCTGTTCTGATATTCCATTTCTTCATGATTCAGTCATAGTAGGTTGTATGTTTCTAGGAATCAAGAAATCTTTAAAACTAATATAAATTTGCATATGTACCATGATAACATTGATTTGCAACCCTCTAGGATACACTTCATGGAGAAGGCAATGGCACCCCACTCCAGTACTCTTGCCTGGAAAATCCCATGGGTGGAGGAGCCTGGTAGGCTGCAGTCCATGGGGTCGCTAAGAACGGATACGACTGAGCGACTTGACTTTCACTTTTCACTTTCATGCATTGGAGAAGGAAATGGCAACCCACTCCAGTGTTCTTGCCTGGAGCATCCCAGGGACGGGGGAGCCTGCTGGGCTGTGGTCTATGGGATCGCACAGAGTCAGACACGACTGAAGCAACTTAGCAGCAGCAGGATACACTTCAATTTTAGTCTTGAACAAGTGATTCTGTACAATCTCACATGTTCACTTGTGTTTAAATGGTTGGAATCCTCTCAACACTCATCTTCGGATGCCAAATTGACCAAATTTTCTATCTATACTTGTGTTTATCTCCCATAACCATTCAGATATCCTAACATTTTTATGTTCACTTTATGTACAAATTGAAAAATTATTTTAAAGAAACTCAAATAAGATTATTAACCAGAGGGCCACCACTTTTCAAGCCAAGAGCCCAGAACAGAGATAATCTGTTTTTTTCTGTCCAATGCAAGGAGTACCTAAATTGAAAAACAAACAAAAAAATCCTGTCACTTTGCTAAACTAATGGAGGAACATTTCCCCAATCCACATAAAGCCATCCTATGAGCTAATTAATTTGTTCGATTAAAAGGAAGAGAAACATTTACATGCACCATGTGTAAGAGCAGGTATTGGAAAAAATACTCAAGTAGCTACAAACTCTGGACACAACTGAATGAGCAAACATTTGTTTTAAATAGCAAGTATCAGATTATTGTTGTTCAATCGCTACATCATGTCTGACTCTTTGCAGCCTCATGGACTGCAGCAGGCCAGGTTTTCCTATACTTCACTATCTCCGAGTATGCTCAAACTCATGTCCATTGAGTTGGTGATGCCATCCAACCATCTCACCCTCTGTCACCCACTTTTCCTCCTGCCCTCAGTCTTTCCCTGCCTCAGGGTCTTTTCCAGTGAGCTGGCTCTTCACATCAGGTGGTCAAAGTATGGGAGCTTCAGCATCAGCATCAGTTCTTCCAATGAATATTCAGGACTGATTTCCTTTAGGATGGACTGGTTGGATCTCCTTGCAGTCTAAGGCACTCTCAAGAGTCTTCTCCAGTACCACAATTCAAAAGCATCAATTCTTTGGCACTGAGCCATCTTTATGGTCCAGCTCTCACATCCGTACATGACTACTGGAAATAAACATAGTTTTGGCTACACAGAACTTTGTTGGCAAAGTAATGTCTCTGCTTTTTTAATATGCTGTCTAGGCTTGTCATAGCTTTGCTTTCAAGAAGCAAACATCCTTTAACTTCATGGCTGCAATCACCATCTGCAGTGATTTTGGAGCCCAAGAAAATAAAACATGTTATTGTTTCCACTTTTTCCCCATCTATTTGCCATGAAATGATTGAACCAGATGCCATGATCTTAGTTTTTTGAATGTTGAGTTTTAAGCCAGCTTTTTCATTATTACATTTTTCAAATTTTAAGTGCACCAGCGTCCTTTATGAATATTATACATTCTCAGGTCACAGAATTAGAGAATTTCAGAAACATAAGAAATCCTAAGGAGGGTGCAGCAAAACCCTTTGTTATACAAATGGTAACAAGTACCCTGGTGGAACTGACTCACTTAAGGGTATTGGCTATATCTGGTAGCTGAACCCAGATATTCTGACCCTTTGTAATGGCAGCAATAACAATTTCTTGGTACACACCTCTGAACACTTTTTCTTATGCTGTCTCCCTTTAACTCTCACTTTTATTTTTCCTTCTTTCCATCATAAACCAGCCTGTCATTCCCAAGGTCCTGGTATCCTCTAGGAGAAGCCAAGGAAACAGTTTGTCTCCTTCACAGCCCTTACCTCATACCATGCAAATCCCCACCCACTACTTGATACTATCATCAAGTACAGAGGGGTTTGTGTTTATTATCGAAGTCCATACAGATAAGATATTGTCTAAAGAAACAGAATTTACTGTTTCAAGAAAATATTCACTAATGAAATCACTGCTCAAATCCCCACATATTTTACACTGGTCTTTCCTTCTCCAAGTCATCTACAACTTGGTCTGTCATCTCTTTCTGATATTTAGATTTGGTGAACATCTGCTGTAAGACTGGGAATGCATTGCAAACTGATTGCAAACGGAAGTTGTAAATCTTGTTAAGGTTGCCAGAATTCCATGAAATCTGTAACTATAAAATTAGTCCTAAGAAACAAAGATTCTTACCTCTCTCCCTCTAGTTTTTCAAAGACAGCCAATGTCACTGATAATGATAATCTGACACAGTTTAAGATTAAACTTGTTACTTAAACAAAAGAAAGTAAACAAGGATCATAACACAATAGGCATTTTAAAAGATTGATTTAATTAATAAATTGATGAACCGTCTTTTAAATTTTGCTACAGGTACCAAATATACTTTGTTCAATCAGTTGTTTCAAAACAAAGTCAAGACTTGATTCATTCTAAGACTTTATGCATAATCTCAACTCCAACCTAAATTTTGTTCAATACAAGATACATTGAATTTATTTTCATAATTTGCTCCTTTTAAAGGTCGAATTTCAAACAAACATTTATTTGATCATCTACTGTAATACTATGGCCCCCTCTTTAAGTGGTCTTTTTGCAACACCATAGCTCCTCAGAGAGGGAATATATGCATACATCAACAGAGATTAGAAGACTAGAAAGACAGTAAAATCTTAGTATAGGTCTCATCTCTTGAGTGGTAGTATGGCAGGTGATTTTTATGTTCTTCTATGACTTTTTCTAAATTTTCCAAAATTTTCTAAAAATAAATACATCCTCCTTTTGAAATATGAAAATACTTTTAAAAAAATAGAATTCTCCTTCTACTCCATCTCCTCATAATTCCCCACTTCCACTAAGAACCTGAAGCCCTGACATTGAAACTCCTCTTTCTTTTCAGACACTATTCCTGTTTTCAAGGGCAGAAACACTTTTAATGCCTGTCATCAATGCACTTAATCTTTAATTTTGCAGCTCAACATTAAAATAATTTACTACATATTTCTGAGTAAGTTTGCAATTATTCTAAAGCTTTTCATGACCCCCCTTTTTCAAGCAAGGGAGATGGTGTAGGTAACATCTGACAGGTGGAAAACTCAATATTTTTGTCGGACTTTTCAGGCCTCAGGGTGTAAAAGTTATTTCTGAGAAATAAAGCATCTTATCTTCCTCCTCCTAAAAGATAGTAAGCCTTTATGAGTTCTATGCTTTATCAGGTCAAGTGTAGGAAGTCCTCATGCTGAAGCCCTTCTTCTAGCAATAATTAGTGAGTTAGTTGTCTCTTAAGGCCACCTCTGATTCATGATCATAAAACCATGATGCCGAAATGGCATTACAAGAAGTCACAGACATAGTTCTGCCGGCAGAAAAACAATGGCTCATCTTCTTTCTATCCCAAAGACAATTTAATCTTTTCCTTTATTCATTTCGTTTGTCTATTTTCCTGTGCATACTCTTTCTATGAGGAAGAATACTTTTTCCCTTCTAATGTCAGAATTGTATGGCTGACAACGAAAGACACGTAAAATGAAAGAGTAAAATAAAAATAGGAGTTAAAAAGTCAAGGACTGAGGAAGTTACAAATAAATAGTAATAAGTTTGCAGTTAATTAACATATGCCAACACAGGAGTCATAAAAGACACGGGTTCGATCCCTGGATCAGGAAGATGCCCTGGAGGAGGGCATGGCAACCCACACCAGTGTTCTTGCCTGGAGAATCCCATGGACAGAGGAGCCTGGCAGGCTACAGTCCATAGGGTATCAGAGTTGGACATGACTGAAGCATCTTTAGCATAGCACATATTATAAACACATATTTAGTCAACTTATAAGTAAGTAGCATAAGTTACAAATAGGGCTAGGAAGAGGAAACAGCTTATAAAGGCACAGGTCTTGGAAAACTATATGGTTGTTCCAGTTGAGCTTAGTTTCACTCTAAACTGCCTGCAATTAAAGCTAAAAGAAAGAATCAGTATAATTTCATTTTACTTCATTAGTTCAGTGGGGGATTCTATAGTAGATTAGAATCGACTAACAGTTCAGTTCAGTTCAATCGTTCAGTCGTGTCTGACTATTTGTGAGCCCATGAACTGCAGCAAGCCAGGGCTCCCTGTCCATCACCAACTCCTGGAGTTCACCCAAACTCATGTTCATTGAGTTGGTGATGCCATCCAGCCATCTCATCCTCTGTTGTCTCCTTCTCCTCCTGCTCCCAATCCCTCCCAGCATCAGAGTTTTTTCCAGTGAGTCAACTCTTCGCATGAGGTGGCCAAAGTACTAGAGTTTCAGCTTTAGCATCATTCCTTCCAATGAACACCCAGGACTGGTCTCCTTCAGAATGGACTGGTTGGATCTCCTTGCAGTCCAAGGGACTCTCAAGAGTCTTCTCCAAAACCGCAGTTCAGAAGCATCAATTCTTCGGCTCTCAGTTTTCTTCACAGTCCAACTTTCACATTCATACATGACCACTGGAAAAACCATAGCCTTGACTAGATGGACCTTTGTTGACAAAGTAGTGTCTCTGCTTTTGAATATGCTATCTAGGCTGGTCATAACTTTCCTTACAAGGAGTAAGCGTCTCTTAATTTCATGGCTGCAGTCACCATCTGCAGTGATTTTGGAGCCCCCAAAAATGAAGTCTGACACTGTTTCCACTGTTTCTTCATCTATTTGCCATGAAGTGATGGGACCAGATGCCATGATCTTCGTTTTCTGAATGTTGATCTTTAAGCCAACTGCTTCACTCTCCTCTTTCACTTTCATCAAGAGGCTTTTTAGTTCCTCTTCACTTTCTGCCATAAGGGGTGGTGTCATCTGCCTATCTGAGGTTATTGATATTTCTCCCGGCAAATTTGATTCCAGTTTGTGCTTCTTCTAGTCCAGCGTTTCTCATGATGTACTCTGCATATAAGTTAAATAAGCAGGGTGACAATATACAGCCTTGACATACTCCTTTTCCTGTTTGGGAACCAGTCTGTTGTTCCATGTCCAGTTCTAACTGTTGCTCCCTGACCTGCATATAGGTTTCTCAAGAGGCAGGTCAGGTGGTTTGGTATTCCCATCTCTTTCAGAATTTTCCACATGATAAAACAATTATAGAAATTTAAAAATGGCAGAAAACCTGTGACAGGCAATTGTTTCGCAATAAACTAAATATAACTTCTATTATTAAGACTAAAAAGTTGTTACCTTTTAACCAGATAATGGTTTAAATAATCTTTTGATTTTTCTCTGTAGATTATTTACCAGTCTTCCTTAATGGCTCAGCCATAAATAATCCACCTGCACTGCAGGAGACACAGGAAGACAAAGGTTCAATCCCGGGGTCAGGAAGATCCCCCGGAGGAGGAAATGGCAACCCAGTCCAGTATTCTTGCCTGGAGAATCCCATGGATTCTCCTTCATGTAGATTATTTAGATGGTTTATTTCCATTTTGACTTTAGGAGAATTTTTTTCTTTTCTGACAGTGTCCTAGTAAAGATTAGGGTTTAGAAAATGTTAAGTAAAAATATTTAACAAGTTTTATTACAATTAATGTAGTTTAAATAATTTTGAATTATCTCTTACCCCTTCCTAGCTAAGGCTGTTTAGTCTCTCAAAACTGCAGAATTTAGACCTGAAAGAAAGGACTTTAGAACTTTTCTAGTTGTATCTCCTCATTTAGCAGTCCTGGTCATATTTTCTTAGTGAATTAGTCTCTGAAAATGCATAAAGTACAGTTTTCAAGTAAAAAAAAAAAGTGACTCTCAGATAAACAAAAAAATTAACACACGTTAAAGATTTTATTCAACTTGTTAGTTAATAAAGGAACCAGGGAATTTTCTGGTAATCTGCTGGTTAGAACTCTGTGCTTTCACACTGTGACCTGGGTCCAATGCCTGGTCAGGGAACTAAGATTCTACAAGCCACACGGTGAGGAAAGAAAAAAAATAAAAGGAACCAGAAGGATATTAAAATCAATACAAAGGGCAAATGAGAAACTAAATTGACAAAGGCAGATGAATTGACTTCTGTCTCAGGTATAAAATTTGTTAATTCTTTAGCAGAGCAACACACCATGAACTATAGGATTCTTTTCACTGGTTAGAAATTATATGCATCTCTGCAGGGTGAATAAAGTCGATCTTTGTTATTTGCAGATTCCATATCTGTGAAATTCTGCTCATTAAAACTTATTTGTAACTCTCAAATTAATATACTTACCACACTTTTGTGGTCATTCAAGAACATGTACAGGGCAGTGAAAAATTTGAATTGCCTTGTGTGCATGTTCCCAGCTGAGGTTAAACCAAATGACATTCTGCCTTCTTGGTGAAGCTCTCACACTGTAAACAAATGTCTTTTTTGTGGTTTATTGAGTGCCATGTTTTTTACATTTCTGTGTTTTTTTTGTTGGTGATTTCACTGTTGAAATGCTATAGTGCTGAAGTTCTGTCTAGTATTATAGAGCAAGCAGGCATTGGTGTACCTTATGTGTGGTGTGTATTAGATAAGTTTTGTTCAGGCCTGAGTTATAGTGCTATCAGCCATGAGTTCAGTGCTAATTAATCAACATTATGTATGTATATATGAAATAAGGTGTTTCAAATATGAAAGGAGATTATATATTGATCAGTTAATGAAAATGTAACCAGGAGCTCTCAGGAATTTAACACTGTATTTCCCATAGAAGCAATAGTTCTGTGTGTGTGCTAAATCACTTCAGTTCGGTTCAGTTCAGTCGCTCAGTCGTGTCCGACTCTTTGCAGCCCCGTGAACTGCAGCACGCCAGGCCTCTCTGTCCATCACCAACTCCCAGAGTTCACCGAGACCCATATCCATTGAGTCCGTGATGCTATCCAACCATCTCATCCTCTGTCGTCCCCTTCTCCTGCCCTCAATCTTTCCCAGCATCAGTGTCTTTTCAAATGAGTCAGCTCTTCGCATCAGGTGTGTCCAACTCTGTGCAACCCTATGGACTGTAGCCCGCCAGGCTCCTCTGATCATGGGATTCTCCAGGCAAGAATATTGGAGTGGGTTACCATGCCATCCTCCAGGAGATCTTGTCATCCCAGGGACTGAACTTGTGTCTCTTTTATCTCCTGTACTGGCAGATGGGTTCTTTACCACTAACGCACCTGGGATGCAGCAGTCAGTATTTGCTAATTCAGTGTTCAAAGTAGTGTTATAGAACATTACCAGGAATAGTGAGACTCAACTGTTTATTTAACTCTACAAGTTAATCTCTGTAGAGTTATAAAATTCACCTGGAACTAGGAAGTCAAGCCCAGCACTGGACTGCAAGAACACCTGATAACTCTTTCCCTTATTTCCATATTTCAGATAATATTTCTAGCAATATTTAATTAGCTTGTAAAATGCCTTGACCCCACTTGAGTTCTCTGCTGTTTTCTAAAGTTGTGAAACACAAAGCATTTTGATCAGCCCTATGTGGACTGCCTTTTCTCACTTCTAACTCCAGAGATGCACTGTCTTCTAACATAAAATCCAGTCTCCTGTGCTTTAAACATCATTGCTTTAATTCATATTTAATCTGTTATTCACCGACTTAAATCCCTTTCTGCTATTCCTA
The DNA here is from genome assembly GCF_032405125.1 of Capricornis sumatraensis. NCBI lineage: Eukaryota > Metazoa > Chordata > Mammalia > Artiodactyla > Bovidae > Capricornis > Capricornis sumatraensis. Next base: position 193,924,012 of record NC_091069.1, on the reverse strand, counting down.
GTGTTTAGAAAACTTACATTTCAGTTATACAGTTATATATGATATGGTAATCATATTTTGCTCTCAACTCAAATATAAGATGGCAAATCAAACTTTTGCAATCTTAGATGGGTTTCCTTTTGGACATTTAAAGGACCTTATTTAGGAAGTTTTGTTTATGATAAGAGTCATCTGGCTAACTCAAGAGACCTGCTATATGGCATCAGGGGACAATCCATCAAGTTCTGGCACTCACTAGCTGTGTGTTGCGGGTAAGTCATGTCTCTGCTCTGTGTCTCCGTTTCCTTGTCTCTATCTCACATTTCTAAAATGAGGTTGAGAGCTACCTAACTTGCTTATCTCCCAATAATATTTTAGTGACCAGCTACACGTGCATAAGGCAGACAAAGTCTAACCTAGTTCCTGGGATCAGGCAGTGACATTTAAGCTGAAACTTGAAGAAAATAAGGAGAAAGAAAGGGTAGCTTGTGAAAAGTCTCATCTGGAAGACAGAGTGTGAGGCAAACCCTCAGACTGCAAATCCAGTGTCACTGGAGGGCTGAGGGGGCCAGTGGTGAGGCTGGACTGAGACATGGGCTTGGTAACTGCCTTGAGTATTCTTCAAGTCATTCCTTTGTTAAACAATTAAAAATAATCAAATTAACAAATCCCCTCTTAGATGAACATTTCCCTGCTTATTTTGGTCCATCTTAAAATTGGGATAGTAATCTAAGGGCTCCTAATCTAGCTTTTCCAATTCCTAGCAGCAGTCATCAATTTTTTGCCAAAAGTTGAAGAATATTTGTATATCTTTCGTTAAACAAGAGTAAGAACATATGAAAAGTAAGCAGGAATACCACTGACATCTCCTGCAATAACTCAATGAGATATTATAAGATCCCAACAAAATTTTAGGAGGAATTCTTAGTGACATAGTACAAGTTTTGACACTATTTTACTTGGTGTGGCAAATGACAAGCACACTTACACTCATTGGAGATCTTAGCAGGCAGAAACTGGCCAATCCATTTTAGAAAGCAACATTTTACTTCAAATTCAGTAAGCTGAATGCAGAAATATACTGCTGCACTGCCATGAACTGAATTACGTGGGAAAACCTAAGGGTTCAGAAACAGCTTCCAATCAATCATTAGGAAGTTGTGTTACCCTGTGAAAGGTGAGCTTGTGCCTGCAAATTAAAAACAAAACTGTTTAAACATCTGGCCTCACAACATAATCATACAAGTCTGCTAAAGACAGATTGGCATAAATCAAGCTGGAGAAATTGGGCCTGTAGTTAGAGAACACTTCTATTAAAAAATGGCTCCTTCTAAGGGAAATCTGAAAGAAAAAAGAAAGCTTTCATCAGAACCATGAGACACTTCATTATTCCCAAATCTAACCAAACATATTTTAAATAGGAGTCATTTAAAGCAACTTGTGCTTACTGTGAATGTCTTTAGACTATAAACCAATTCCTACAGTGTTTAACAAAGAAAGACATATTGTTAACTGTGATGAATATGCTAACAAATTTTGAAGAAAGGAAGATTAGACAATCACATCTTACCACATCATCTGATTTTGTTAGGAAAATATTCTTCACATGTTATCAGTATCTTAAATGTTTTAAAAATGGGTAATATATAGGAGCAATGCCAGTTTGAGATCTAAAATGTAAGCTCTAATCGCTAAATGTGAATTTCAGTTTTAAGCTGTGACTACTCTATGACCAAGGGTTCATGACTCTGAAATAACTATCTCTATTTCATCTTGAAGTGGTTTGTTTCATAAGGAAATAACTGTAAACTTTCAGTTAAGGAACATAAAATGTTTAGTAGTACTGTATAAGTTAAAAGGCATATAGTATATAGTAGCTTTTTTAAGGCTATGTTCTATCCAAATCCAAAAAGCTTAAAATATTTTACCATAAAAGTCACATTATACTATTTGGCTATTGCAGTTTCAAAAATTGCAAAATAAAATGCCATGTTATTCTACAGAGATAAATATACCAGTTCCTCAAATGAACATATTGATTGCTCATCACACTTAGCTCTGAGTCTCCTGTCAGCCAAAGCATGAAGAAAAATACAAGTTGTATAATTCTTACCATATGATCAAAAGAAGCATATTATTCCTTCAGGCAATCCTTTCCTAATACTAAATTCTAAATGGAATTAACGTTTATTTTCTATCTTATGTATGCTGGGGAATTTACATACATGTTATGATTTTATCCTCTCAGTGGACATCATAATAATCTATTTTTTCCACTCTGTGAAGTGTAGGTTCAAATCTAGGACTGCTTAATTTCAAGGTTTATGCTTTTTCCATATTTCCCAAGTTCTTTGCACGGAGCACTTTAAATCCTGCCATGGATCAGGATACATCTTAAGAACTGTCCTAGGAACTCAGAGGCATTCTTCATATTGTCATTTCTTCTATTTAACTTCTGTAGAAATTAAGGACATACTTTTTTGTTGTTGTTTGGCAGCTCTGAGTCTTTGTTGTGGCACATGAGCTTCTCTAGCTTCAGTGAGCAGATTCAGTTGCCCAGTAGCACATGGGAATCTCAGTTTTCTGACCAGGGATCGAACCCACGTCCGTTGCATTGGAAGGTGGATTTCTTAATCACTGGACCACCAGGGAAGTCCCAAGGACATACATTTTTAAGGTTCTGTTCTGGGCAAGATAGCACTATTCAGTCTATTTCATCCACTGAATACCACTATGAAATCTAGATAGAACACATGGAACAGGTATTTTAAGGCTTTTGAAAAGTAAATCATAGTAGATAGATTGGAGAAGAAGATAAGAATTGAAGTATCACTGAACTGATGGTGACTTTCCAATTTTTATCCCTCTAATATTTCCTAGCCTGAACTGAAGGCAGCCCCAAATCCAGAAGTATGATCAAAATTTGTATCCTGAACCCAACCAGGTCAATTACCCACTAAAACAAAAAATCAACATTCTCCATAAGATTTCAATAAGACCCAGAGCCCTATAATATTCAAAACATCCAGAGCACAATCCAAAATTACTCAGCACTGAAAGAACCAGTAAAGTCTCAACTCACATTGGAAAAGACAATCAATAGCTGCCAACACCAAAATGACAAATACATTAGAGTTATATGACAAAGTATTTGAGGTAGCTATTATAGAAATGCTTTAAAAAGTAAGAGTGAGCAGTCTTGAAATATTAAAGATTGAAATTGAAAGATTAAAATTCTCAATAAAGAAATAGAAAATATAAAGGACCAAATGGAAATTTTTTAGAGAGAACAAGAAATGTTTCCTGTGCTCAAAGTGCTTGTGATCTAACTGGAAGGATAAGAAAAGTTTAAGTTACAGAGATCCAAATGAACAGATTGAAATCCATTTGTAGATTTCAACAAACTCAAGGCACTTACTAAGACACTTAAATCATGACAATACCTTATGGAAAGTGCTGAGACAGCATGCTGAAAGAGCAGAAGGGCCAGATGGAGGGAGTGGTCAATCCTTGGGGCGAGGGGATAGAAAAAGATTATCATAGATGTCCTATTTCGGATGAGATTAGATCAAGAATGTGAGAGACTCCACAAATCACTATTTTTTGCTCTTATACAAGTCAGGATGAAAGCACTGCAGAGCTGGTATAGAGAGTCTGCCATTTCAAACTGACTGGATCCCAAACCGACTACAACTTTCTACTTCACCATCCCTAAGTTATGGTGGGAACCTTGGTCAGGATGGAGTTACAGCCAACCTCTGTGTGTGTGTGTGTGTGTGTGTGTGTGTGTACTAAGTCGCTTTAGTCCTGTTGGACTCTTTGTGACCCTATGGACTGTAGTCTGCCAGGCTCCTCTGTCCATGGGATTCTCCAGGCAAGAATACTGAACTGTGTTGCCTTGCCTTCCTCCAGGGGACCTTCCTGATCCAGGGGTTGAACCTGCATCTCTTCCATCTCCTGCATTGGGAAGCCGGTTTTTTACCACTAGCGCCACCTGGGAGGCCCCTTTAGCCATCCTAGACACGTTCTAAGTAGCAGGAAGGAAGAGACAAGAAAGGGCAAAGATTTTACCCACTATTTTTGTTTTGAAGGAAGATTTCCTGAAACAGCCACTGATATATTATTGGCCGGAACTTAGTCACATCTAGCTTTGATGGAAATTGTGAAATTTTATCTTTATTTTGGACAGCCAGGTTTACATCTAAAATCTGGGAGTTATAAAACTCAGGAAGAAGACAAGAACAGCTATTGGGAGACACCCCAGGATGTTTGATACACCAGGTTTCAGGTTGTAACCATTTGAACTTCTCTGAGTTTCTAATCCTTCCCTTTTCTTGGTTACTCTCCTGCTTCAAAGGCCTCTCTCTCCTAACTGGTTTCTCCCTGATTTTCAGTTCAGTTCAGTTCAGTCGCTCAGTCGCGGTTGCGACCCCATGAATTGCAGCACGCCAGGCCTCCCTGTCCATCATCAACTCCCGGAGTTCACTCAAACTCATGTCCATCGAGTCGGTGATGCCATCCAGCCATCTCATCTTCTGTCGTCCCCTTCTTCTCCTGCCCCCAATCCCTCCCAGCATTAAGGTCTTTTCCAATGAGTCAACTCTTCGCATGAGGTGGCCAAAGTATTGGAATTTCAGCTTTAGCATCAGTCCTTGCAATGAACACCCAGGACTGATCACCTTGATTTTAGGTTATAGTAATTTAACTCTGTGGGAGCAGATGCTGAAACAGTTTGGTATATGAGATGCATCTTAGCGATCAACACCTAAGAAAGGAAAGAGTTAGCCAGAAGCAGAGACAGAGATCTGTCGCAACAGAGGTCCAACAAAGCAGAAGTCAGCACAGTGGGGCTCCTGGAGCACGTGTTACTGGTCATCACTAACCTGCAAGCGGTCAAAAACTCCGGGCTTCTGCGGTCCAGCCCCGCCAGGTCACGCACGTAGGCGGCCTGGGAATGGGCGGGGTTTGGGGCAAGGCGTCAGGTCGGGTGAGGAAGCTTCTACTGGAAGGTAGGGCACATGTCTCCCTTGAATGGGAGTCTGGGCAGCACCTCTCTTTGTCTACCAAGCTCTCAGTTTCCAGACATTGTCTCTTCTTTCTTTATAGCTACTCCCTAGATGACTTTTTCCGGTATGTATAACTCCAGCCTGGGCATGAACTTCTCTTCTGCATTCCAGATCCTAATGTACAATTGCCTACTTTGCTCCTTCTGTGTGTGTCAGTTCAGTTCAGTCGCTCAGTCGTGTCCGACTCTTTGCGATCCCATGAATCACAGCACGCCAGGCCTCCCTGTCCATCACCAACTCCCAGAGTTCACTCAGACTCACGTCCATCGAGTCAGTGATACCATCCAGCTATCTCAACCTCTGTCGTCCCCTTCTCCTCCTGCCCCCAATCCCTCCCAGCATCAGAGTCTTTTCCAATGAGTCAACTCTTCGCATGAGGTGGCCAAAGTCCTGGAGTTTCAGCTTTAGCTTCAGTGAACACCCAGGACTGATCTCCTTCAGAATGGACTGGTTGGATCTCCTTGCAGTCCAAGGGACTCATCTGCATGTGTAATGACCATCTAAAACTTAACATTGGAAACGTATAACTGAGCTCCTGAGCCCCTTCTTCACCCTCCTAATATTTTATCCCACCTTCCACATCTCAGTGAGTAACTCAGGTAAAAACCGGGCATCGCCCTTGAGTTCTTTCTTCTCATGCTACGTGTCCTGTTCACCATCACATCTGGCTTTCTCTTCCTTTGAAGTGCCCAGAATACGACCACTTCTCACCACTATTACCTCTTTATTCCAAGCACCACTGTCTTCTGCTGTGATCATTACACATGTATTTATTTAATAGGGTTATATCCCCTTTTATTATTCTGTTTTAGACTTTTCTGCATAAATTTCATAATCATTTTAAAAATAGTATTGGCAGAAAGTCCCACTGATATTTCAGTTTCAAAAATCTTAAGCTTATAAAGTTGAGGAGAATTAAAATCTTACTTTTAATCTCTCCACTCAGAAATATGACTTTCCCCCCCATATTATTAAAGCCTTATTTTATCTTTTAGTTGATTTATAGTTTCCTTTATTTATGTCACACATTTCTCTTATAAATTTGTCTTGAGGCATTTCATGTTTTAGATGCCATTGTGGGTGACCTCATTCTTATCATAATGTTTTCTAGTCTACTATTGCTTATTTGTCAAATGACTGGAGGGAATAATTGAATAGGTGGTGGTAGCCTATAGATTATTTTTTGGGTGGTATTTGAAATTCAAGCTTTTGAAAAAAAATTGAACGTAAGTAAAACCCAATGACATGGAATATACAACCCTAAAAGTAAAATATAGTCATTTAGACTGGAGATTAAAAATCTATGTTCTAGATGTACGCATTTATTAAAACTTGTCAAATGGTACATTTAAGATTTGTGCCTTTCACTGTGTGTAAATTTTACCACACACACACACACACACACACACAATCCCTAAAAAATAGGCAGGCTGAAGTGTTTAGAGGTAAAGTGTGCTGATGTCTGCAGTTTACTTTGAAGTGCATTTAAAAAAAAAGAAAAAGGAGGTGGATTGGTGGGTAGATAGACAAATTGATAGGTAAATGTCTATAAGAAAGCAAATATTGCAGTACAACAATTATAAAATCTAGGTGGTGAATACATGAGAGTTTACTACAGTTTTATCAATTCTGATATATTTGAAATTTTTCATAATAAAATTTCAGGAAAAAAATTCCTCATGTCAACTACACATTTTGTTAAAGTATCTTGGGCTTCAGTAGTGGTCGATATCTCAGTGGTTTTACCTCCAACAAAGAGAACCTCTGCCATTTGTGGCTTGCCATTTGTTTACTAGTGGTGAACTAAAAACATCTTTGATTTTCTGTTCTGTGTTTCTATTCTAAGACACTTATAATTAACACTGTTGGGAGCATAATGTCATTGCACCCAGTGCTATCTAGTGCCAGCAAGCAGCCGAGACACAGCCTTCAGCCTTCATGGTGGGTTGGCTCATTATCCAAATACAAGGATGCAAACATACTGCAGTTGGATTCAGAAGACTAAATTAGAGGGCAGTGGCTTTAAATTGTAGAATGAATCACAAGCCAAGCTTGTTCAATCTGTTTTTCATTTGTTAGCAACCAAGATTTGAAATATTACTCCTGGCTTTCAACATTGCTTTCTTTTCCTTGTAAGATTAATAACAGAATAAACTAAGTTGAACTAAACAGGGTGTGACAGAGCCTCCTAACCCTTTTTCCAGTTCATCAGAGTTTCCAGGGATGGGTGGGACAGGTAAGTTTTCATAACTGCTTTTTTTTTTTTTTTGGTATTATAATCCTTTTCATTTATATTGACCGTAATTCTGAATTTTCTAGTCTTGTTTGCTGTTTTACAAGTCTGTGCTTAAAAGAAAAAAAAATAGTAGTGAAAGTCTTTATGCAGCTCTCTTAGATGTAGCAAAGAGATAACATAACTTTTTATAAAAATAACCAGATACCACCCTCCTCCATCTCTCACTCATGCCTGAGGTTAACCAGTTTAGGTGTAAAATACATCACAGGTAGAAATATAAATTCTGAATATATATGGCATGATATCCTTTTGTCCGAACAAAAGGAGCTGATAAGAGATTATAAAACTTACTTTGTGACTCTAAGCCCAACTCCTACCTCCAGTTTATAGATAAGATGAAGACTTTTGGAGGTGAGAGTTACTTTTGGAAATAGTTATTAGAGCCCTGTGCTTTAAAATCTTCCCATCTGACTCCCACCTTAGATAACGGCTGTAAGAGGATGGCTCAGAGAACTTGCCATGGGTCTTCAGGTGTCTGGAGGACCTGGAAACTGACTTGTACCTGGAAAAGTCTAAAGATAAGGGCTCGCTAGAGCTGCCCCTGATGAGAGAGTGAGGACTGAAGGCTCTAGTGGGAATGGCTAGTACTTTCAGGATTTGGTGGAACAAAAATGAGTATTTCTAGTAAAGCAGACTGGACATCACATCACACATGCTGTTCAGCATGAGTTGTCTTAAAGTGTCTTCATTCTAGAAGCCTGTCTTCCTGACAAGATGGCTCTGAGAGGAAGAGTGGTCTTGGGGTGTAAATTGAGAAGCAAGAGCTTATAGGAACAGTGGTGGGATCAACTGAAAGACGCTTGCCCACGTCTGGGAACAGTGTACTGGGGACCTCTAGCAGGGAGTCTTCAAACAGCCCACAAAACATCCCTGAAAAGAAAGAGCCAGAAACTCTGCCTCTCTTGGGCAGAGGGCCTAAAGCCGTGTGGCAAAACGATTAGGGAAATGGTAGAACATGTAGAAAAAACAGACCCACTACAAGTGTCGAAGTGAAAGTCACTCTGTTGTGTCTGACTCTTTGCAACCCCATGGACTATACAGTCCATGGAATTCTCCAGGCCAGAATACTGGAGTGGGTAGCCTTTCCCACTCCAGTGGGAAAGATCAAACAGGGACCTTCCCAACCCAGGGATTGAACAGATCTCCTACACTGCAGGCAGATTCTTGACCAGCTGAGCCACAAGAGAAGCCCACAAGTGTCTTCAAATCTCAATCTGGTTGAGAACTGTGGAGGAGAAACGCTTTAACTAAATGAAGGATTAAAGTTTTTCTTTTGATCAAATCAAACTTTTAAAGTCATAACGACAAGACCATGTGATAAAACCTCAAAGCTGTAAGAAAATTATTCAGATCTGCCCATGATAATGTCCATAGTTGGGGAAGAGGGTTTCACTCAGTCATATTTGAAAGTAAGAAAGATAAAGCTATTCAATAATTTTGTCCATGAAATCCAGCTGGTTCATAAAGATGATACATAAAGAATAAGCCGAACACATGTATCCATAGGAATTTAAAACTAAGGTGTATTTTATTATTACCTCAATGACTCACTGTCTCGCCATGTGCGAGGACTACACTTCCCCATTCACTGACGTCAAGCTTGACCATGTTACTTGCTTTGGCCAATAAAATAGGAGTGGGAGTTATGTACAAAACTTTTAAGCAAAAGTCTTAAGGGTCATTACATGACTCCCCCAGCATTCTTCTCCCCCTGCCACAAGAATGGCATGTCCCAGATAGAGGCTGCTTCAGCCCAAAGTAAAGAGCATGTGAAGCCGATCCACAGCTAACCTGTAGTCAACATGAAATATGAGTGAGAAATGAATATTTTGTTGTAACCACTGAGGTTAGGGGCTTGTTTTCTACTGCAGCATAACTAACCTAAGCCGACTGATACTTAAAATATTTGGTAAAACCAAAACACAAGCTTACAAAAAAGTTAAATAAAAATATAAAGATACCATAAAGTAGATTGTGATATAAGTGGCACTGACCAACATTATGAATTTGGAGAAAGGAAAGATGGCAAAATACTGAAATGGTCAGAGTTGTTCTTAATCCTGAAAATTGGAAATGACAGTCAAATACAACATAGTGCCATTAGACCATTAAATATTATGCTATCAGTGCAGTTCAGTCGCTCAGTTATGTCCGACTCTTTGTGCCCCCATGAATCGCAGCTTTAGAGGAGTCTTTAAGGGCAGAGGAAGAGATCCATGTTACAGTGTTTAGGTTTTTTTTAAAAAAAGTATGTTAAAACCCCAAATATACAATATGAACCTCTTTTTGTAAATAAAAAATGTTTTCTCTTTTCTCCCATTTCATTAGGAAAAAGTAGAAAATTATCCTAAAACATTACCAGTATTTATCTTTGAGTGATGGAATTATAAGCTATATTGTAACTTTCTTCTCTTTGCCTATATGATATAGAGAAGGAAAATATTTTAAAATAAAAAAATACAGTAAGAATGAGAAATACACAAAGAGGAAGAGTGTCTGAGCTCTGGTGATAGAAACAACAATATAAAGGGAGCTACAAGAAGCTGTATAAAAAGAATTGATAGGAACTTGGTTCACCAGCCTCTGAAACTCTCCAGGGCTTCAGCATCCATTCATGCTGAAGCAGTTTTAGGTCAACATACTGAGACCCTTGAGATCTGTTACTTTCTTCATGTTTCTCAAATGCAGGCTCCATATTCTCATCCCCATTAATACTCATCCATCTGCTCTTTTCTCTCTCAATTTTCCTCTCTAATCCTCTCTCTGTTGTAAATAAACTCCTGCACATCATAATCTGTTGCAAACTCTTGAGAAAACAGTGTGCCTTTCACAGAGTAGAAGATCAATAGATATGTGTGTGTTGAATGAATACTTTTTTCATAGTGTTATTTCACTGGATGCCTTCATCTTTGCTCCCCATCCTCCAGCCCATTGCTTCTCATCTTGTGCTCCTATTCCAAGTGAATGGTGCCACCACCCACTTAGCTGTCAAAGCCTGAAGTCTGAGAGTGTCCTTGAGTCACCATCCATTTGCCAGTCCTATCAGTTCTGTCTCCTTCAAGTCTGTCAAGCCAGTTTTCTTCCCACATCTTTTCTGCCACTGCCCTTGGTTCAGGGACTCAGCATTTCTTCCCTGAATTATGGCATTAGCTTTGCCTCCAGATTTTTCCTCACTCATTTCATTCTTATTCCCTGACCAACCTTAGGGTGATTTATTAAAACAGCAATTCTGATATAATACTACACACTTTAAAATCTATCAAGGGCTTCCCTGAGAGTTCTGATAAAAAAAAACAAAAAACAAAATCTGTAACATGGTAAGTGAACAAAATTCTTCACCATCAGACTTTTAATTATCTTTCTTCTTCTGCCAAACTGTGATACTCCACACACACTGAAAAATCTGCAGTTCTTGAAACACAACTCGCTTTCATTTATCTCTTATCTCTCTCTGCCTGGAATGTTCTTTCTCTCATCTTCTTCCTCTTCTCATGAGCAAAACCTACTCGCACTTCCTGCCAAAACTCAACTTAGGCATCACCTTAATTAGAATTTTCTGTACTTAGTTTATTCTTCCAAACCATCCCTGCCTACTTCAAGGACAGCACCTTATACCATACTGGGATCTTTTTTTTTCCCCCTGTGACTTCCCCACTGCAATGTAAGCTTCCCCTTGGAGTTATCAATCATGTCTTATTTATCATATGCTTGGTATATAGTCGATGCTCAAAAAAACATTGATGTCAAATGTAGTGACTGATAGAATATGAAGACTAAGCAGAATGGAGAAGTCCAATTTGACCAAAGTTTTTACACTAGGTGATTAGTAGAACTGAGGTGCTGAGAACATACAGGGGAGTTTGGAGGCAGTTAGTTTGAGAAGAAGGCTGATGCTCTGACTTTATACATGATGAATTCCATCTGACAGTAACAAAATGAAAAAGACAAATATGGACATTTTCCTACATAACCACCATGCTCTTACCCACACAGACCCATGGCAAACATACCACATGGGGGACACGTGGGCACAGCTGATTCCTCATTGGAGTGGCAGGCAGCATCCAGGGCAGTGCAAGTCTCCCATGATCACTCTTCTCAGAACTGAGTATGAAGGGGATAGGGTTAAAATAGATATCTATCTGCTTATATGAACAAAACAAAATGCTACAAACTTAAAACTAATAAAAATGCAGATGAAAGTAATTCTCAGAATATACTTTATTATATAGTTTTAGCATCTTGTTAATATTTTAAATTTCCAAAAATAGATAAAAAGAAAAAGCAATCTCTAAAAGTTCAAAAAGAATTAAAGTGAATGTTTAATTGCTTTAAACTATATATCAAGTTGGTGATATAACTACATTGAAAAAATAATTACTTCAAGTTATTAATCCAGCATTTTGACTCTATGTCATCAATGGAATATATTCTAGGGACAGATAGAGCTTCAGAGAAATCATAGACTTCATGCATTAAGTAGTTTTATTGTTAACAGTACTATTATTTTGCAGCTGTCTTTTATATTACAAGATAAAGTAAATAGCTATGTTAATGTTGTTAGGAGTCAAGATTTTCCACAGTACTGTATATTTATACATCCCTGTAATGTTAAATTTGAATTGGAAATATCAGTATGTGCCTGAGATTTTTTTTTTAAGTTTAAAGAAATATGTGTTTCATAGCTCTGACCACTGAAAAGGCCAAGATGTAATGACAGCACAGATTGTGACCTTTAAATATCATTTCCCACTCAAAAAGACAAGGCTTCTTGGAGGAATGAGTGATTCCAGATCTAAGACCTGAGATATATGTGTGTGTGTGTGTGTGTGTATCATATATATGTGATTATTGCAAAGAAATATGATTATCAAGTATGTCCTAGATGATGAGGTCCTGAGTTTAACCAAAAGATATGAATTTGTAAAGTTAGAATGCCTCTTTATTATTTTGGGAGGTGACGTGAAACTACCAAATAAACTGGGTATTTACATTCGCATTCTCTATCTGTGGACAGCTCTTGGGAAACCCAATTATAAGCAGAGTAGCATGAGGAGTTGCAAAGCCCGAATGAGTAGAGTTAGTTGGATAGTCATAGCAGATGATGTTACCAAGCCACGCTCACCTGAGGCGGACATCTCCACCAGGTGACTCTTACACCCCTGTTGCGTGGAGCGGGCTCTTGTGCTCTGATTACCTGGTATTGCAGTGTTACAGACCTGCGGCCTCCATTCACTCTCTACTCACTCTCCGTTATTTTCTTCTTGTCACTCCTCTCCCACAAGCAAGCTCTCTCGATGTGGTGAGATTATCAAGTCTTGGGAGCAAAAGACCACATCTGTGGATTGTCCCACAGAAGTTAACACACAACATAGTTGCCCACATTTCACAAGAAAATATAGATTTCTGACTTGTCTCATGGAAAAAGAGGAATTGGTCAACAATGAGCTGGAGTAATGGGAGCAGCACGAAATCCCCAGTTCACCACGTACTCCGCCCAGCCCACACCACTTGTTTCTGCCCCCTGTCTCGCTGCTGTAGGCACTGAGCTTGCAGCTGTCATTTTCAGGGGCCTCTGTAGAATCAGTCACTCTTGAGCCATTGCCCTTGTTCAGTAGCTAAATCTCAGAAAGTAAGCTTTCTTCCTAGAGTCCAGCTTCAAGGCCAGAGTAGGCTATTTCCCTGTTGGTGTACTGTCTGCATTCGTACCACTACTGATGAGCTGGTTAAAGCCATGAAACAGAGTGACTTTACTGACGAGAAAAAAAACTGAGGCCTGAGCCTGGGGGAAACCCACAGCAGAAAAGTGAGAGAGGAGAAGCCTCTTTCGAACGATTCCCATTTGCTCTTTTCATTCTTTTTAAATTTTTTTTTTTTTCTTTAACAAAATTTCCTGCTTACAGAGTTAAGAATCAGCGCTTCTTCTGGAGCAAAGTGTCTGAATTCAGAAGCCCTGAAGCAAATCTGTAATGTGAAGTTTCTTCGCTGAGTTTTGCACACACTTACTGGGTCACACACACATGACTGACACAGGCCTGTGCTCTGGTACCTCTGTGTTTAAGCAGTGCACAGGTTGAACCCCAAATTATTTTTGGTCCCCATTACAGATATTAGCCTATGTTCCATTTCTAACTCTGATGGAGACACGTATACTGGTTGCCCAGGAGACAGGAATCTGGGAAACCTAGGAAGAATGCCCTGAGTAAGGGCAAATTTTGTTTCTCTGTGATCCTGCTCACTCAGGCCTCCAACCTCACCCTCTTGGTGAACACATCACTGAGGGGGAGCAGAGCTGATCCTCACGAGTGGCAGTGCCAGGACAGTGGAGACCCCTGATTGCCCCTCATCTGTGTGTTGATTTCACTGTTTATGTTTCATCAGCTCAAAAGAGCCACACCTAGCCTCTCTGACTGGGTCAAATCTCATTATCCCATTAAACACTCAGTTCTGAAGGCCAGTCCTCAGTCACACTTCTCCAGGCAATTGTCCTCTGTATTTATGTTTGATTAACGTCTGCTTCTCTCTCTACCGGGGACCTTGTCTGCTTTGTTTGTTGATATATCTCCAGCATATACTTCCTCTCAGAGTAGACACTTGACAGCTGCTGCATACGTGAATAAGTTCTAGGCCATCGGCACTGGAAAGGACTCCTGGTGGCATTTGGTCTGCTTTCCTCATTTGATGAGTGAAGTGAAGCAATTTCCCCAGATCACATGGATTTTCAGAAAGACAGCGTTAAGTAGTAGTTAAGGCCACGGACTCTGAAGGTACAATGCCTGGATTCCTAGCCAGGTTCTACCTTTACTGGCTCACTAAGTTAATGTCTTTGTGCCTCAATAGCCTCATCTGGAAAATGGGGGTAGCCGTGAGGATTAAATGATTTTATGTGTGTGTGTGTTTGCTCAGTTGCTCAGTCATGTCTGACCCTTTGTGACCCCATAGACTGTAGCCCACCAGGCTCCTCTCTGTCAATGGAATTTTCCAGGCAAAATACTGGAGTGGATTGCCATTTCTCCTCCAGAGGATCCTCCTGACCCAATGATCGAACCCACATCCCTTGCATTTCCTGCACTGGGAGGTGGATTCTTTACCACTGAGCCACTTGAGAAGCCCCAAAGTGGTTTTTATAGAGTGCTTAAAATTATACTTGGTACATAGTAAGCACTATATAAGGGCTTGTCAAAAAACCAGAAGCTGGGATAGGACCAAAGTCTGGGTCTCTTGATTCCCTGAATGCTTTTGACAAAACTGCCTGAGATTATTTTGTTATTGGGATAGACCAGTGCTGTCCAGTTGAATTTTCTGCCATGATGGAAAGGCTCTACACTGCCCAGTATGGTAGCCTGCTAGCCACATGTGGCTACTGAGCACTTGAAATATGGCTAGCATGATAGAGAAAATTAATTTTATTTTAATTAATTAGAATTTGAATTTAGACTCAATGAGGGACAGTCAGGAGCTGGTTGCTTGCAGCAGCCAAGTCATCATGGCTGATGGAATTAGTGTCTGGCTACCCTGGGAGATCCTTCTGAGCATGAGAAGCTCAGTGTCTTGGAAGCCAAGAAGTTTCCCACATCTCTATTTTGGTCAGGCCTCCCCGACCAGGCACCTGGCATCAAGGCAGAGTTGCTATCCTGTCAGGTAGCTGTGCAGGTTGGCTTCCCCCCAGACCTTGGTTAAATAAACACATCTTTCCTTTTTTAGGGCCATACACTGCAAATTTTAAAATATCAGTTTACGGATAAACAAAAACTTTCAAAGCTCTAATATAAACCTTTTTTTTTCAACTGGTTTTGAAGTATATATTCTTCAAGAACCTTTAAAATGCTTCTTTTGGAGAACTCCTTTCCTCTATGTGTAGATATCTATTGCCATTAAAGAAAAAAATCAAGAAAAAGCAAGACCTCAACTGGTTGGATTCCAAATTAAGCTACAGCTTGAGCTAAAAATAGCTTGCCAGTGCTGAGAATCTGTTCTCTGAATTTAAATGGCTTCCTCACTCCCAGAGGACAGCATTCACTGTGTTCTGTGGCGGGACTGAACTTTGGGAAAGCACACTTCATGTTTTCCCTGGATTCATTTCTGCTTTGGGCACAAAGCAGAGTGAAAGTAACCGACCATAGTTTTAAGTTCTATGCTACACGTTGTTATGTATAATGAACATAAATATCTATAATGTAGTAGGAGGTGTCTATGTGTGTGTGAATTCAGCTTTGTATTGATAATTCTAAAGGTGTGCCTAAAACCTTCAGAAGGAAAATTCTGAAGTAGGTTTTACCTTTTATTCCCCCGACCCGTGTTATCATTTACTGTATAAAATTTATCTTCTAATTATCACTGAAAGACTCTGTTCTCCTTAATTTCAAGAACAATCTTTGTTTTGTCTCTGGAATTTTGGGATAGCTTTCCATGTAGCAGTGAAGACTAGAAAAGACAAATAAATTGGAGACTCAATATGTGGCAAAAATTTTATTTCAAAATGAATTGCATTACATACACTTAAAATTTTTTCAGTACCACAGAAAGTCAGTATAAGGCATTTATCATGCATAGAATTTTTTTCATTTTTGTCAGTTATTCATGAAGATGTTTTAAATAATCAAGGAATTCTAAAAACCTTGTAAATTATTTTTGGGGATGAGCCTTTCTGCATATGTACACACCTCAGTTGCCTCCAAAGTCCTCCTCCTTCACTGTCTTGGCCACACAGACCATGGGTTTTAGAAATAATAGCCATGTTTCCTGACATCAGTCTTCTTCCTCCCACCTACCTCTTTTTAAAGATGTTTGAAATTTCCAGTACTTTTTCTTATTGAAAAAGTAAGGCATGGGCTTCCTTGGTGGCTCAGTGATAGATCTATCTGTCCTGGAAGATAGATGGATCTTCCAGCCAATGCAGGAGACACAGGTTCAATCCCTGATCTGGGAAGATCCTACGTGCTGCGGAGCAACTAAGCCAGTGCACCACAACTACTGAGCCTGTGCTCTAGAGCCTGGGAACCACAACTATCACAGCCCAGAAGACCAAGAGCCTGTACTCTGCAACAAGAGAAGCCACCGCAGTGAGAAGTCCGAGCACCACAACTAGGAGTAGCCCCACTCGTGGCAACTAGAGAAAGGTCTGAGCAGCCCTGAAGACTCAGCACAGCCAAAAATAAATAAATAAAATTGTATAAAAGTAAGGCACGTAAATCAAAAATTCAAACGATTCAAAAATATAAAATGAAAGATCTCTGAAATCTCACTCCACTAAGAATAACCATAGTTACACTTTGATGTTTGTACTTCCAGATCCTTCCTACTCTGTCTGCTCTTCCCTGATTTTCACTGGCATGCAATCGATATTTCATTCAATTCATTTTGGGGGAACATCTATGTAGAATAAGGGGCTTCCCTGGTGGCTCAGTGGTAAAGAATCTGCCTACAATGCAGGAGACTGTGGGTTCAATCCCTGGGTCAGGAAGATCCCTTAAAGGAGGAAATGGAAGCCCACTCCAGTCTTCTTGCCTTGGAAATCCCATGGACAGAGGAGTCTGGCGGGCTCCATGAGTCCATGGAGTCTCAAAAAGAGTTGGACATGACTGAAGTGACTAAACAAAATCATCAGCAGCAACATATGAAATAAGGCTTTATACCGGGGAAGGATTATGGCAGATCAATCAGAACTAGTTGGCACCCAGAGAACTCATTGAGGGGCCAAAACACAGATTAACATGAAATGGAGAAAATGAAAATTTCTGAAAGGGAAACTCCATACTTTGGGAGCTCAGCTGAGAAGAGAGGCTTTCCATCAGGGTTGACTGGGACAGGCTTCCTGGAGGAAGCTGCATCTAGGCTGGCTTCTGAGATATAGATGTGATATGGACACGTAGAGGTAGGGAAGGGCATTCTAAGAGTAGGAACCAGGAAAACTATAGACAAAGAAGAACGTACCTCAAGCAAAACAACTTATGATGAATTTTACTTAAATCTTAGAAGAAGCAGGACTTCTGGGTGTGCTGTGGCTAAGATTCCATGTTCCCAATGCAGGGGGCCCAGGTTTGATCAGTGGTCAAGGAACTAGATCCCATACACCGCCAACTAAGAGTTTGCCTGCCATAACTAAGACCCAGTGCAGCTGAATAAATTTTTTTTTTAAGACATGGAAGAAGCCTAGAAATGTGGTGGGAAGGAACCCTCTTAGTCATCATGACTTAGACTGGACCTACTTTCAAGTCATGGAGGAAAATAAAAATTTTAAGACAAGGGAACAAGGTAGTATGTTATGGATTGAATTGTGTCCCTGTCCCTCCCCACCTCACCAAATTCATGTGTTGAAGTCCCAACCTCCAGTGGGACCTTTAAGAAAGTAATTAAGGTCAAATGAGGTCACATTAGTTAGTTAGTTAAGTCGCTCAGTTGTGTCCGACTCTTTGCGACCCCATGGACTGTAGCCCACCAGGCTCCTCCGTTCATGGGATTCTCCAGGCAAGAATACTGGAGTGGGTTGCCATTTAATGAACAGTAATCCAGTAAGGCTGGTGTCCTTAGAAGAAGAGATAGCAGGAATGTGCGTGCACAGGGGGAAAGGCCAGGTGAAGACAGAGCAAGGAGGTGGCCACCAGGAAGCCAAGAAAACAGGCCTCACCAGAAACCAACCTGCTGGCACTTTGATTTAGAATTCCAGCCTCCAGAACTGCAAAAAAAAAAAAAAAAAAATCTGTTTAAGCCACTCAGTCTGCGGTATTTTGTGGAGGAAGCCCTAACAGACTAATAGTTAAGCACATTTGGTTTAGAATATTTCTTGGATTTTACTGAAGAATAGACTCTAGAATGGTCACATCTTAATATGATGAAGTTGTCCTTATCGCTTCATGCTTTGCTTCCCCATTTAAACAAGACTGACACCACTGCTGTGTATTATTTAGTATGACAGCCAGATATTGAATACTCATTCATATTTCAGCATGCTGAGTTCTATACAAATAATCAAAGGTCACAATCTTAGCACGCTGAGTAATTTTATAATTTTAGGTAAAATGGCTTGATAATAAAAATAATAGCAATAAAATTAACATAGCGGTTAATAACACCGCTTACAGTGCAGCAGATGCTATTTTAAGTGTTCTCTGTGTACTGACTCATTTAATCCTCACAGCAAAACTGTCAGGTAGTTACTATATTATCCCCATTTCACAGATGGGGAAACCAGGCATGGGGAGTTAACTATTAATAACTCGTCCCAGGTTTTACAGCTGGGAAATGCAAACTGAGACGGATACAACTAGAACTGACCTAGTTTACCTAGACATTTGTCCATGTAATTAGCATCCTGATAGGAAGTATTACCACTTGACAATGTGTTGAGGATGACTTGCTTATTTTCAGATGCAACTCAAAATTTAAACTGAGTATAAGTACTGTGATGAAACTATGTGCTATGTGTGATGTTGTGAGTCTAAGGCAAGATATGAGTATTTAGCTTCAAACTGAATCTAAACTTTCTTTGCTACTTTCTGATACCAACTTTGGCGTCCCCCAGTCTGCGCTCAATATTTTTTCATCCTTTCTGAAACAATAGGAGAAGTTTTCTGGCCAATATTTGGCTTCAAATTGTGAAAGTCTTGGCTGAGAACAACTAAAAATCCTCCCCAGTATCACTGAAAACATATTATAGTTCAATTTGCAGATATGTGACCAAACATTCCTCACAATTCTAATGTCTAAACAAAAAATGGAGTTTCTGGGCCCACAATGCCGAGGGCTACCTTTGGACCCTGGAAGGCCTTTCCCTAAAGCTCTGCGTGATTTGCTGACCTCTCTCCAGACATCTCTGTTTCATTCTCTCCAACTCAACACTGTCTCTGCTATCTTTATTGCAAAAGTCTGAACTGTGCTTCTGGGCCAAGACCCTGTCAACTTACACTCTAGACTGAGTTTTCTTAGTCTGGTTATATAAATTTTGAAAAACAGAGAACAAAATCTCTCTTTTCTATGTCAAGTAGTTCCTTAGATGATAAAGAAATTACAGTGTTGTACATATATAGAAGATCCTCAGTAAACAGTTCTGAGCTAAAAAGAAATTATCTCTGACACCATTCCCAGTATTCACAGCTGCAACAAAAATTTAATTTATTTATGAATGGTACAAATGGATAATGTAAAATGCACAAGAAGGGGAAGGGAAATCTGTGAAGAGTTTTCCATCCCAGAAGCTAAGAATGCTGTAAATTTGTACATTGTTCTGGGAAAAGGGTCTTTAGCAATTAAAGAGTTAAGCCTGGAGTGAGGCAGGCAGCAGCTGGAGGGAGTGTTTATAGAGGAAGGCAGGAAGTGTGGCGTCCAGGACTTCTGCTGGCAGGAAGAGGTAGAGGAGAGGGGAGGGGAGGAAAGTCTGGAGGGGAGGGAGGATTTTTAGTTGTTCACAGCCTGGAAGACTTTCACAATTTGAAGCCAAATATTGGCCAGAAAACTTCTCCCGTTGCTGTAGAAAGGATGAAAAGACGCTGAGTGCAGATTGAGTAATGCCAGAGTTGGTAGATTCAGGCCTTGTGCCCAGAATACATTTGGGACTTCCAGCGTTTGAATGGACCTACACAGAAGTAGGAATTGAGATGCTTAAATATCTGATAAAGCATTCTTAAATAATAATAGCAACACCTAACATTTATTTAGCAATTTTTATATGCCAAGAGCTGTATTAAATGTTTTATATTTATTATCCTGTTTAATTCTTAAGAACCCTATGAGTAAAATCTCTGTTTTAGAAAGTATTCCTCAGTGAGGCTTTCCAAGTTAAATAGTTTGGCCAAAGTATAAATTTAAATAGTATTGCAACTTCCCTGGCCATCCAGTGGTTAAGATTCATTGCTCCCGGTGCTAAGATCCTACTTGCCCCTTGGCACCCCCCCAAAAAAAAAGGTACAAATTTTTAAAACTTAGAAATATGATAGTCATAAAATGTATAATGTCCAAGATTTGCTGACCTAATTTATGACGGAACCATCTGGCTCAGAGGGGAGGGCAGGAGATTGCAGTGTGCGCTTGCAACTTAACAATCTTCTAGATATTAACATCTACTCTTAAAGACTTGAAACCCTAATCAGTAAAACATCAGTTCAGTTCAGTTCAGTCGCTTAGTCGTGTCCGACTCTTTGCGACCCCATGAATCGCAGCACGCCAGGCCTCCCTGTCCATCACCATCTCCTGGAGTTCACTCAGACTCACGTCCATCGAGTCCGTGATGCCATCCAGCCATCTCATCCTTGGTCGTCCCCTTCTCCTCCTGCCCCCAATCCCTCCCAGCATCAGAGTCAAAATTGCATTCCCCCAGACAATTGGGTGACCTCAGGTGGACTTATTGGACGATGTTTTCTCTAGCACTATCCAATGGAACTTGCCATGGTGATGGAACTGCTCTATAACTGCAGTATCCAGTAAATAACCAGTGGTCACATATAGCTTGGAGAAGGCAATAGCACCCCACTCCAGTACTCTTACCTGGAAAATCCCATGGACGGAGGAGCCTGGTAGGCTACAGTCCGTGGGGTCGCTAAGAGTCGGACACGACTGAGCGACTTCACTTTGACTTTTCACTTTCATGCATTGGAGAAGGAAATGGCAACCCACTTCAGTATTCTTGCCTAGAGAATCCCAGGGATGGGGGAGCCTGGTGGGCTGCCGTCTATGGGGTCGCACAGAGTCGGACACGACTGAAGCAACTTAGCTGCTGCAGCAGCAGCAGCAGCAGCACATACAGCTAGAGAGCACTTGAAGTGTGATTAGTGTAACTGAGGAACTGAATCTTAATTAATTTAAATTTAAATGGTCACACCTGACTAGTGACCTCTATCAGATTATGTTAGGTGACACTGCCCTCCTCCCCTTTTTTGACATGACTATTTGACTTGAAAGAGCACAGTCTGCAGAATCTGCACACGATTCAGATAAACAGTAAATATTGAGAGGCATTTTTTTTAGATACTGACAGAAATTGTCTATTTTTTAAAATTAGAGTATAGTTGATTTACAATATTGTGTTAGTTTTAGGTGTACAGCAGCTTGTTGTTTTATGCTTTGAAAAACACTGCTCCAATCCATTCTCTCCTAGAGTGCACTTTCTAAAAATGGCAAAAGTGGTATTGTTGATCCCTTTTAACAGACTGGTAACTGAGGGTCAGCTGTTGAAGACAAAATGATTAGTAGTAAAGTGGGATTTGGACCCAGGTGTGTCTGGTTGAAAGTTTGCAACCTCAAATGCCTACAGAGGCCAAGTAGGGCAGACAGATGGGTCAGGGGCTTTGGCTATAAAACGGAGTAACGCAACTAGTCTGGATCTGGTTGAGTACAGTTTCAGAATTGCCAAATCACATCTTGTAATTGTTCAGGAAAATCCATAATTCCAGACTCTTGTGTATGATATTTCTGATTTTAAGCCCCTGTATAGACCAACTAAAACAAACTTTCAGTCCTGATACTGCCCACAGGCCACCAGTTTTCAATTCTAATGAGAGTGCAACAGTGGGGGAGCTTTCCCCTTTGCACGGCTGCATCTGCAGTTAACTGAGAACGTGGGTTTGGCCTTTCCAGTCCTTTTCAGGCTGAGTCAAGGGCTTCTCACAGCAATGACCCTTTTAATATTTGCCACATATCTCTGCTGCTACTGCTGCTAAGTTGCTTCAGTCGTGTCCGACTCTGCGCGACCCCATAGACGGCAGCCCACCAGGCTCCCCCGTCCCTGGGATTCTCCAGGCAAGAACACTGGAGTGGGTTGCCATTTCCTTATCTAGATGGTTATTAACATGTTTGTCTTGTCAGCTAGATTGCAAGTCCCTGGAGGGGAGGAACATCTACTCAGCTATCTGTTGCCTATATAACCCTGCAAACAGAAAACATTTAACACGTGTTGCTTGAATGAATATGTAAAAAAATTAGAAGCTTAAATAAATACAGCATTTATGGGCCACTTCTTCATTGTCACTTTAAAAATTAATATTTTAATTTATTTTTGACTGCGCTGCATCTCGTGGCTGTTGCAGGGAGTAGGGGCTACTGTATAGTTGCATTGTGTGGGCTTCTCACTGTGGTGGCGTCTCTTGTTGTGGAGCACTGGCTCTAGGGCGGGCAAGCGCCAGAAGTTGGGGCTCTCAGGCTCTAGAGCGCAGGCTCAGTGGTTGTGGTACACAGGCTTAGTTACTTTGCCTGGCACGTGGGATCTTCTCGGATCAGGGATTGAACCCATGCCTCCTGCATTGGCAGGTGGATTCTTTATCTCTGAGCCACCAGGGAAGCCCCATTTTCATTTTAAATTTCTTTTTGAAAAATTTATTTATTTTTTAATTGAAGAATACTTGCTTTATAGAATTTTGTTTATTTCTGCCACATATCAACATGAATCAGCCATAGGTATACATAGGTCCTGTCCCTCTTGAACCCCCCTCCCATCTCCCTCCCCATCCTGCCCTTCTAGGTTGTTACCCTGTTTGCATTCCCAGAGTCCTACAGGAAATTCCCATTGGCTATCTGTTTTACATATGGTAGTGTAAGTTTCCATATTACTCTCTCCATACATCTCACCCTCTCCTTCCGCCCCTCTTCTACCCTCTAAGTCTGTTCTCTATTGCCTGCATTTTCACTTTAAATTTCTGTGGGCCAAACTGATTTATTTATTTCTCTGTTGTGATGTTGTTGTTGTTATTGTTTGTAAGCCTAGACTCAGACTTCCACACAATAATTCAGAAACGATCTCAAAGCAGTAATGGCTACTATCTTTTTATTTTATTCTTATTAAAAAGTTTTTTTAGCTATGCTTGAGGTTCTTCCTGTACATTATCTTAATTTTTTTTGTTTTTTTTTAAAGTTTGCTATGCTTAAGTTTCTTCCTGTACATTATCCTAATTCCCTCCAATAAGCCAGTGAAGTAAACATTGCCATCTCTATTTTACAGGAGAGAAAACAGATTCAGAATTGTTAGGTAATTTGCCCAAGGTCACTTAGCTCCCATCTCGTTTGCTTCCCAGTATTAACACTCCGTGAGTTCTGCTCAGTGATTCTCAGTGCATTTTAAATCTACCTGGTAAAGTTAATACATCTAATCCCTTTCCTTTGGTGGAAAGGCAGTGAGTGGAGGAGGAAGGTGAGCCAGGGGAGGTCCCTGGGGCTGGGGCTAGTGGGATGAGACTCTCTCAATGGGTTCAATCTGCCAGTATTAAGCAAACCAGGCAGTGCAGAGCTGATGTTGGTGAAAACTGGTAGGAGGTCTAAGAATGTCACTGTGAGAAGGAGAGCTAGGAAAAAGAACCCAGCTAGAAAATCTGTGAATAATAGGAGCTGAGGGAAGCACATACTGTATCTGCACCAAAGAGTCTGTGAGGTTCTCTTTACATGGTCTCTGAAGCTTGATATTTGGGAAAGTCACAGGAAGGCACAAACTCTGTAATATTCCCGAGCAGTGCCAGACCCTAAAATAGGGGCTCAATCATGCTCAATGATTGATTAACTGTCATAAGGTTGCTTGTAAGGGATGCACTAATGGATGTTTCTTACCCTTAAAATTCAAGCAAAGCAGAGGTTCAGAAAATTTGAGAAAGCCAACACAACCCAGTGGTATTTCAAATTGTAACTTTCTCCTCCCTGCCCAATTCCCACACCAGCAATTTCTCCACCCTATGAAGATGTTAGCATTCAGCATCTATTAACCCATCCATTTGTTTTAAGGATCTATTTGCACACTCTCAGGAAACGCTGATCACTCTCAAGGAAGACATGGACCTGGCAAAGTTCCAAAATAACCCAAGGAGACAGAATGACCTCCAGGGGTTTGGACTTTGAGTCCTGGGCCTCTTGTTGAGACTCAGGAAAGTGGTATGATCCCATCCCAGGAAATGAGGAGAGGAGTGTACACAGAATTTTCCATCAAACTCCATAGCAAAAGGGCACATGATTTGAGGCTTGAATCTTATAATTCTAAGCTGTACAAAAAAGAGATATACTACAGTCTTACAAACTTGGTGCTAAGTTTATGAAATCTTTTGCCCAAGAAGTGGTTCAGGCTGAAAATAAAAATTGTCTCAAAAAAAGGTAAAAACCTTAAAAGGTGTTTGAGGACAGATTTGTTTCACACCCTCTATAATTGGATCCTAGAGGACAAGCATGCTCATAAAAAAGAAATCCTGTATCTCATAGAAAACATGGAAAAATGTTTGTTCACACATAAAAATATTTCTGCATCTTGCAAAGATCTCCTTAGAAAATGACTTTGTTTCATGTTTGGACTTCATTTTAAAGGTAAATAAATGAATTTCAAAAATGCCAAAATATACAGACTTAAAATATACAATAGTAAGAACTTATTTTGAAATGAATGAGCCATTAACAGAAATAGAATATTGATGTTCATGCCAGCATGTAATTTTCTAATATTAGGGTGACTTCATTTCAAAACATAATGAAGTTCAGCTGAACTGAAATGAGTTCCTCCTCAACCCACAGTGGTTTATTTATTGCTGCCACAAAATAAAAATATATTTGTCAGCGTGGAAAATTGTAACACTTATATGCTTTTTATTGATGGAAAACTTAGAATTAGTGTGACGTGACCAATCTGTCCCATTAGAAACATGTCAATTAATCATGCTGATTGATACCCCCAAGTATCGTTTCTTAATTTTTAAAAATCACATACTTTCCAAGGAACCTGAAATCTTCCTTTTTGAAACAGATCTCAATTTTTCCCATGCCTCCCTTTGAGGTAAACTAGGTCTTTCTGTTGACTTTACCAAAAATGATTTTATAAAAAATGATTTTTTTTCCCCCAGGGAAAAATATACGGCATATGTAAAAGCCTGTATGCAGTTTTCAGATAACTCCAGTCATTAAAAGCAGAGCTGCAAACAGGGGTGGGGAGGATTAGGGGAGTCCTTTTCTGTACAGTGAAGTTTGGTTCTCTGTGAAGTAGAATTTCATCAAACTGAATGTGTTATGAATTTTAAATATATTGGATGCTAAAAGAGAAAAAATAAATATGCTGTCCTTTCTTGTGGCCCTGTCTTTAGATGCATCTGGTCATTACCTTGGCAACCCTTACAAATGGCAACTGACGTCAAGAAAAGAGGAAAAACACCGCTGAGAGCATACACTCCATGCATTATAGATCATCCTGAGGACTCAGGCCCTTGCAGGCACTAAATGGCTTTGAGATGAGCACAAGCAATCTCTCATTTTACAAACATTCTTCATAAACTTTGTAAGGACTTAGAGATCTGAAAAGAGCATTTTTGAGTTTTTAATTTAAGCAAAATGCAATTCAGCTATTAGCTTAGGTGTTCTGACTCACGGTAACTGCCAAGCCCATTAAAGTGTTTGTCACTAGTAAATTTTAAAAATGAATGGAAGCTGCTCTTTTGTTTTAAGAGTTCTTTCCTCCCAGTTTTCATTATGAAAAAGTTCAGAGCATCAGAAGTTGAAAGAATTTTACAGTGAACACCTGTATACTCATCACCCAGAGTCCTCCATTACCATTTAACTTTACTGGCCTATTACATACCGAAATGGCAACCCACTCCAGTGTTCTTGCCTGGAGAATCCCAGGGACAGGGGAGCCCTGTGGGCTGCCATCTCTGGGGTTGTACAGAGTCGGACATGACTGAAGCGACTTAGCAGCAGCAGCAGCAGCTGTCTGTCTGTCTGTCTATCCACCTGTATATTCATCCATCCCCTTATATATACTGTAATCCATCTAATTTTTGATGCATTTCCAGCATTGAAATTACAGACATGAATGTAGTTCTAGCCAGGAGTTTTAACCACTGGAAAACCAGGGAAGTACCTATAGGTTTTCTTTTGATACAACATTTACAGTGACATGCACAAATCTTAAATGTACATTTGCCAGAGGTTTGAACAATGCATACAAAGTCCCATCAAGATGTACAACAGTATTGTAATCACAGTACCCATGTGACTCTTCTCATTTAGTTCCAACCCCCAGCCACCCTCCACAGGCAACTTTTCTTCTAATTTCTGAATTAGAGCTTTAGCCTAAATGAGGGCTTCCCCAGTGTTAAAGAATCTGCCTGCTAATGCAGGAGCTGCAATAGATGTAGGTTCGATTCCTGGGTAGGGAAGATCCCTTGGAGGAGGAAACAGCAACCCACTCCAGTATGCTTGCCTGGAGAAATCCATGGACAGAGGAGCCTGGTGGGCTATAGTCCATGAGGTCACAAAGAGTCAGACATGACTGAGCACACTTACATACCTGACCTAAATGGGAAGGAAATCCAAGGAATAAGGGATATATGTATCCATGTGACTGATTCACTTTGTTGTATGGTAGAAACTAACATGACATTGTAAGGCGATTAAGTTCCAATAAAATAAACAAACAAAAATAATTTAAAAAAAGAGCCTTGTATTAGGTCTTATTACCTCTAAGAGCCTTTTCTCCTGAACTGTCCCAAGGACTTCATCCATGCTTCAGACTGCAAGTGTACATGTTCAGTGACACATAATACTTGCATAGCCAGCATTTACTTTTCCTCTTTTGTAGCTTTCCCCTGACTGCTACCATGTAATCACAAAACCTCTGCTCTAGTGATGAAAGGCAAGATCAGAACAGGCTGTGTAATTTTTTAGACTCAGTGCAGAATGAAAATGCAAGGCCCGTGTTCAAAATTAATTAAGAATGTCAACATAGTGACAGCCAAGCATTAAACTAAATACAGGGCCCTTCTAAATGCAGGGCCTTTTCGACTGCCCAGGTTACACACTTGTGAAGCTTGCCCTGGTCAAAGATTGAACAACTGTTACAGTGTGGCCAATTGATCAGAGTGTTGTGCAGCCAAAGCAACCAAGCTGGGTTGTGGAGCTACTCATTTAGAAGCTGAATGGTGAGCAGAGGGCGGGGAACCTGGCAAAGGGTCAGAGTAATCCACAGCAGAGAGGTATTTGGGGGCTTCTAGCAGCAGTTATATATATAACAACATATATGGATGTATCAGGGTTTCAGCCTTGGGGATGGCCCTTCTGCTGCCCTCTGGCTGAAGACGTCCCAGGCAAGTGAATCTCTCTCAGTCTTTCTTAGTAGTCTACTCTCCCTGAGTAATGAAGGAGTCTTGTAACCCAAGCTAGACTAACTGGAGATTTTCCCTATGGTTTTTGTGCTTGGAGCTGCAGAGGCATTACCTTCCCAGCCTCTTCCTTACTTTTTTTTCCACGCTGTGCCACCCTGAACCAGGATGGAACCCATGCCCCTTGCAGAGGAAGCATAGTGTCTTAACCCCTGAACCACCAGGGAAGTCCTATACTGCAATCTTAGAACCAAAGTAAGATTTTTCAGGGTTTTGATTAATTTCAGAATTAAGTAGGACAGGTTATCTAGATTTATGGTCCATTTTGCTCCAGGGCCTCTACACATACTATTTTTAAAAATAAACTTTGTTTTCAGAGCAGTTTTTTGTTTCATAGCAAAATTGAGCAGAAAGTACAGAGAGTTCCCATATACCTCCTGTCCCCACACATGCATAGTCTCCCCCACTATCAATGTTGTGAATTAGAGGGGTAAATTTGTTGTCATCAATGAGCCTACTTATCACCCAAAGTCCATAGATTACATTAGGGATCACTCTTGGTATTTTGTATTCCATGACAAATCTGTGATGGTGAGTATCGAACATGAGAGTATAATACAGAGCAAAAATCCTCCGTGTTCTACCTGTTCATCTCTTCCTCTCCCCTCTTCCTTGGCAACCACTGATCCTTTTATTATCTCCATAGTTTAGACATTTCCAAAATGTAATACAGTTGAAATCGTATAGGATATTGTCATTGTAGATTGGATTCTGTCACTCAGTGATGTGTATTTAAGGTTCTTCCACATCTTTTCATGGCTTGTAGCTCATTGTTTTTAACTGCTAAAGAATATTCCATTGTCTAGAAGTGCCATGCTGTATTTAACCATTTACCTAATGAAGGACATCTTTGTTGCTTCCAAGTTTTGGCAATTATAAATAAAGCTTCAGAAAACACCTGTGTGCAAGTATTGTGTGGACATAAGTTTCACCTCATCTGGGTAAACACTAAGGAGCCACAATTGGTGGATCATATGCTAAGATTATGTTTAATTTTATAAGAAACTGTCAAACCATCTCCCAAAGTTGGCTGTACCATTTTGCATTCCCACCAGTAATAAATGAAAGTGCCTTTTTCCTCCACATCCTGCTAGTATTTGATATTGTCAGTGTTTTGGATTTTGTCCATTCTAATGCATGTGTAGTGATTTTAATTTTAATTTGCAATTTTAAATTTAGTTTGCAATTTCCTAGCAGCAGCAGCAGCAAAGACATTACTTTGCCAACAAAGTCCGTCTAGTCAAGGCTATGGTTTTTCCAGTGGTCGTGTATGGATGTGAGAGTTGGACTGTGAAGAAAGCTGAGCACCAAAGAACTGATGCTTTTGAACTGTGGTGTTGGAGAAGACTCTTGAGAGTCCCTTGGACTGCAAGGAGATCCAACCAGTCCATTCTAAAGGAGACCAGTCCTGGGTGTTCATTGGAAGGAATGATGCTAAAGCTGAAACTCCAATATTTTGGCCACCTCATGTGAAGAGTTGACTCATTGGAAAAGACTCTGATGCTGGGAGGGATTGGGGGCAAGAGGAGAAGGGGACGACCGAGGATGAGGTGGCTGGATGGCATCACCGACTCGATGGACATGAGTCTGAGTGAACTCCGGGAGATGGTGATGGACAGGGAAGCCTGGCGTGCTGCGATTCATGGGGTCGCAAAGAGTCGGGTACGACTGAGTGACTGAACTGAACTGAACTGAATAATCTATAATGCTGAGCATCCATCTTTTCCTATTCTTATTTTCCATCTGCATATCTTTTTTTCTTTTTTACTGAAAAATTTTTGTTGGCTTTGTTTTAATATTTTTTTAAATTTTTTATTTTTGTTGTGCTGGATCTTGATTGCTATGAGCAGGCCCTCTCCGGCTTCTGTGAGCAGGGACCACTCTTCACTGTGGTGCATGGACTTATTGTGGTGGCTTCCCCCATTGCAGAGCACAGGCTCTAGGTGAATGGGCTTCAGTATTTGCGGCACATGGAATCCTCCCAGTCCAGGATTCAAATCTGTGTCCCCTACAATGGCAGGCAGATTCCTATTCAGTGTACCACCAGGGAAGTCCTATTGGCTTCTTCATAATTAAATTTTTTCATTAATATATATCTGACATATTATATTAGTTTCAGGTGTGCTTTCTTGGCCTTTCAGAAAGAAGCAGGAATTTATTTGCCAGGAATGATGATCCCATCATACTTTTGCTGAAAGCAGCGTGTGGCCTATGTTCTAAGTCTGTGTTTGTCCCCAGTGCGGCCGGTTCTGCCCTTCTGTGATGCTGAAACCTGGCCAAGCCAACACCATACATAAGCCCAGACCATAGACGCCGGTGCTTGCGTCACATTTGACTGCCAGATCGATGTGTTCCTGGATCCCAAAACCATTTCCAGTATCTGAGCAATTCTTTTTTTCTTAACTTATACTTCTGTGCCTTTAGACCTCTCTCCGGGATTTCTTCTGCTATGGCCACACAATGGATGGCAGTCTTTTCATTTCTCCAGATACCAAAGGACCTGATGGCGTATCTAGCTTTGGAGAACACAGGGGTCTGGCCCGTGGGCTGCTCCCGCCCTGAGGCTGCCCAGCTCAGTCCGTGTCTGCTCTCCCTGCCAGAGATGTTGAGGCAGAGCTTACAGATGGGAAATCCCCACATGGGGCTCTCCTTTTCACTCTGATTCTGAGCTGTGATGGAAAACAGGAAAAGTATCTGTGTATCTTCTTTGTTGAGGTGGCAGGATGTTGGCCCATTTTTTAATCAAGTTGTCTTTTAATTGCTGAATTTTAAAGGTTATTTGCCTGTTTTGGATAATAGTCCTTTATCAAATATGTCTTTTGCAAACATGTTCTTCCTGTCTGTGGCTTGTCTTCTCATTCTCTTAGTAGTGTCTTTTGCAGAGGTATTTTTCTTTTTTTTTTCCCACTCAAGAGATAGTTCAGGGCTTCCCTTGTGGCTCAGTGGTGAGAAATCTGCCTACCAATGCAGAAGACACTGTTTTAATCCTTGGCCTGGGAGGCTCCCACATGCCTCAAAGCAGCTAAGCCCATGCACCACAATTATTGAGCCTGTGCTCTAGAATCCAGGACCCGCAACTACTCAGCCCTCATGCCATAACTACTGAAGCCTGTGTGCCCTAGCCAACAATAAACAAATAAATAAAAATTTTTTTTAAAAAGAAATAATCATTTCAACTGAGGGGATGACAAGGAGATCCTTGCCGTCATAAAACCTACATTTTAATGGAGAAAATGACAATAAATAAATAATTGAATAGACACATGGCAAGCATTTATGTGAAGATAGTTCCTGGGGAGAAAATTTAAACAGGGTAAGGAGTTAGAGAGTGACTAGAGAAAAATCACTCTAGCTACTATGTGGACCTCCCTCTGAGCCACCAAGGAAGTCCTCACTATGTGGACCTAGCAGAGCCCAAAGTGGATTCAACTGTTGTGGGAGCCAGAACAGGTGGGGAAGCCAGGTAGCCGTCTGTTGCATTCATACAAGCAAGATATATGTGGGTATGGACGAGGTTGGATGCTGTGCAGGTGATGAGGAGTATCCAAATTCTAGACACTAGGTTTGTTTGTTGTTGTTTGGCCACAGCATGAGTCTTGTGGGATGTGGGATCTTAGTTCCCCAACCAGGGCTTGAACCTGGGCCGTTAGCAGTGAAAGCACGAAGTCCTAACCACTGGACTGCTAGGGAACTCCATGGATATTAGCTGAAAGTGGGGCTGAATCCTGTCCATTAAACTACTGATGTCTCTCTCTGTCACACACACAACAGGTGGAGCTGACATACTTGCTCATGGATTGGGTGTAAGAGAAATCACTGATTCAGGGATGAAAGCTAGGTTTGGGCCTAAGCTATCAAGTGAATGGAGGTAAAACTGGGAGGGGAGTAGGGAAGGAACTAAATAGGTAGGGACCAGGCCGGGGCATGGGACCCTCAAGTGAAAATTCGGGTGGCCAACGGGCCACTGTGAATCAACTCAAAAAGTTAAGGTTGGTACTAATCAAATGTGTGACTCTTCCACAGAGGAGAGCATGCTGGACATCTTTGCAGGCCTTCCAGATTCTTTCCCCACGCTGCTCCACCCTGCTCCCTGCCTCCGTACAGACTAATCCATAGCGATTAAGTCAGTGGACTCCAACCTTCTGGTGTCCAGCTGGATTCAGCCGCCAACAGCACATAAGAAAGGAGAGCAAGGTGGGGTGACTTATCCCCCAGCTCCCTCCCTTCAGTTCCCCTTAGCTGCCTGAGCCCCTGAAAATTTACAGCTACTGTCAGGCAGGCCTCCACACAGCTGTCTCTCCAGATGCGGTCACTGCCCCCTCCCTTTACCCCTTTTAGTCCTGGGGTGGAAGCAGCCCCTCCCTCCCCCTGCTGACCTCAGAGTACTGCTGTCTGTGAAGTGAAGTGTTAGTTGTTCAGTTATGTCTGACTCTTTTTTGCCCCCATGGACTGTAGCCTGCCATGCTCCTCTGTCCATGGGATTCTCCAGGCAAGAATACCAGAGTGGGTTGCCATTTCCTCCTCCAAGGGATCTTCCCGACCCAGGGATTGAACCTGGGTCTCCTGCATTGTAGGCAGATTCTTTATCATCTGAGCCACCAGGGAAGTCCCATTGCTGTCTTTATGCCTTTACAAATAGTCCCTGTAGTGAGCCCTACTTGAATAACTATAATTTCAATGAGCCATCTGTTTCTCGTTGAGTCCTTGACTGAATTTAAAACCCTGAGACTGGGTACTTCCCTGGCAGTCCAGTGGTTAAGACTCTGGGCTTCCACTGCAGGAGGTGCAGTTTCAGTCCTTGGTCAGGGAACTGAGATCTCACATGCTGAGTGGCACGGCCAGAAAAAACAATTAATTAAAAATCTCCTGAGATTGGATAAGATCACTTAGGGAGTGAGAAGAGATATAAGAAAAATTTGTGGACTGAATTCTAGGATTATCTTATTTAGAGGCTGGAAAGAGGAGGTGTATTTCCCAAAGGGAGGTCAGAGGGACAGGAAGAAAATCAGGAATTTGTGGTGATGTCTGGATAGCAGCTCTGGGAAGATAATGTGCAAGAAAGGGCTCCCTCATAGGTGGGTCAGTGCTAAAGAATCTGCCTGCCAATGCAGGAGACGTGTCTTGGATCCCTGGTATGGGAGGGAGAGAAACAGAGCAAAAACACCACAGAACACACACAGGCACACACAATTTCACCTGCCTCAGGAGCTATTCTGTGATTATGGCCAGGGCAGGAACTATTTTATATTCACCCTAATGTTGAGGACCTAATATCACAGTGGCAGCTTAGTGGTTTTCTGGATGAATAAATGCCCTTTTTTTTTTTTTAAATGGCTTATACACTATGCTTTTTGGTGCATGAAGGCCCCTTTACAGACTTGACCACTAATTCCTTGAATTGCCCTATTATAATACGTCCCTGATTATGCTTTTGTATACTATGTAATGCCTGGGTGTGAATGTACTTATTTTTTTTCCAAAACAGAATTGTATTGAGAAGATGACAACATAAACTCTGCAGAAAAAAGGCTATGGATTTTGGTCACTTGGGCTCTAGAGCCATCAGATAAATCTATTACTACTGTACTTCTAAGAACAATCCTCTTTGTTTAAAGTGTGAAACTGCTCTTCACTAATATTTTGGTGTCATTCCCAGAAAGCATGCTTCGTGTAATTGGCAAGTTTTTGCAAAGGCTATTCGCTATTTGCAGCCTCTGTATTAGTGTGGTTGACTGATTTCCTCAACTCTGTTTATCCTATCCTGGCTCAGTACAGGTGAAAAAAAAATCTTCTACAAAGTAAAATTCGAATCCTGACTGTGCTAACTTCACAAGCAGTGACCTTGTGAAAGATCTTAACTGCTGCAAGTCTTAGTTTCCTTATCTATAAAATGGGATTAATAGTACTGTCGATCCTCATTACTTATAGAGTTCACATTTTTTTAAAAAATTCATTTATTTTTGGCTGTGCTGGGTCTTTGTAACTGCTTGTGGGATTTCTCTAGTTGCAGCAAGCAGAGGTTACTCTCTAGTTGCAGTGTGTGGGCTTCTCTTGATGTAAAAATGGGCTCTAAGGCATGCAGGCTTTAGTAGTTCTGATGCATGGGCTTAGCTGCCCTGTGTCTTCTTGGACTAGGGATCAACCCTTGTCCCCTGCACTGGCAGGTGAATTCTTAACCACTGGACCACCAGGGAAGTCCAAGATTTCATATTTTTGAATTCATCTACTTGCTAGAATTTATCTCTAACTCAAGATCAATACTTGAGGCACTTGTGTAGTCATTCACAAGCATGTACAGTGCAATGAAAAATTGGAGTTGCTCAACATGTGTGTTCCCAGCTCAGTTCAGACTGTAAACAAGTAATCTTTTTATGGTCTATTTAGTGCCATTTTTAAAAAAAATTTTTTGTGCTTTTTTTGTGATTTTGCTATTTAAAATGAATTCCAAGCATAGTGTTGAAGTGCTGTCTGGTATTCTTGGTACAAAAAGGCTGTGAGGTGCCTTACAGAAAAAATACAGTGTTAGATAAGCTTTATTCAGGCATGAGTTATGGTGCGGCTGGTTGTTAGCTCAGTGTTAATCAATCAACAATGTATATTAAATAAGGCATCTTTAAACAGAACAGGGAGCTTTCCAGGTGGTACTAGTGGTACATGTCTCCAACGCAGGAGACATGAGAGACGCGGGTTCGATCCCTGGGTTGGGAAGATTTCCTGCAGGAGGGCCAGCCCACTCCAGTACTCTTGCTTGGAGAATGCCATGGACAGAGGAGCCTGATGGGCTTCAATTTGTAGGGTTGCAGAGAGTCAGACATGACTGAAGGGACAGTTCGTGCGCATGTGCAGGCACAAACAGAACACACATAAATATACGTTCATTGGCTGATGAAATTGTTGTAATCGGAGGCTCACAGGAACCTAATCCTGTATTTCTTTTAGGAGAAATGGTTCAGAATAGTAGCTAATTCAGTGCTTGCAGAGACTTTATAAAAGATAGTTAGGGTTAGGAGTAGGGTGTACCTTAAAGACCTCGTTTTACCTTGTGTGCTTGCATGCTAAGTCGCTTCAGTTGTGTCCAACTCTTTGCGATCCCATGGACCGTAGCCCACCAGGTACATCTGTGCTTTTTGCCTTAATTGCCTCATTAAATAATGTATCTCCAAATACAGGTACATTCTGAGATCCTGGGGATTAGGACTTCAACATATAGATTTGGGGGGACCCAGTTCAGCTCGTGACACTACCTATCCGTCCTCATCTCCCATACCTGTTTCTCTAGCCAGGTTTCCAAACTGGCCACTCATTACTCTCTGAGGTTTCCTTGCCAGGTTTTGGGACTTTGTTTATAACATTGCAGCCTTACAGCATCCCCTATTTCTGCATGTCTAAGTCAAATCTACTTTTCAAAGACAAGATTACTGACAAGTGCTCATTAAAGAGGTAATTAAGTTAAATTAAGTTTAAGACTCATTTGTCCTAATCCAATATGATTGATGTCTTTATAAGAAGAGAAAAGTGGGACACAGACATGGATACACACAGAGGAAGGACCATGTGAAGGCAGAGATAGAAAGTGGTCGTCCAGCCAAGGAGAGAGGCCAACACCTTGATCCTGAATTTCTCTGCCTCCAGAACTATGAGAAATACATTTCTGTTGTTTACAGTTGACCATTGAACAATAAGGGTTTAAACTGCATGGGTCCATTTACGTGTGTATTTTTTTCAATAGTAAATACTGCAATACTACACAGTTCCCAGTTGGTTGAATTCCAGGTGCAGAACCACATATACAGATGAATCTTGTGTAAAGAGGACTACCTATAAATTATACCTTGATTTTTGAATGCACAGAGTGTAGGTGCCCCCAATTCCTGCCTTGCTCAAAGGTCAAGTGTATTAAGCTACTCATCTGATAGTATTTTGTTATAGCAGCCCGAAAGGACTGAAACACCAGGCAAAGGACTTTGGGTTGGATTCCATAGTTAGTAGGGATGACTGAATTTTTTAAAGAGTGATCTCTGTTGTCCTTCAAGAAAGGAACTGGAACCATTTTCTGAAAAGAATGAGCTAAAAAGGAAGGCCAAGACTGGAATGAATAGATTTGAGAGTCATTTGCCTGTGGGAAGCTGGGTAGATGATCACTGTTAGAGAAATTCTTACAGGTCTATACATCTATAGATGAGAATTTTATATAATGGTTTATTGTTGGGCTCTATTACAAAAACCTTTTCAGGATAGTAGTGTAATAAGAAAGTCAAAAAGTCTGGGACAAGACTGGGCAAACATTCTCTAACAAAGAAATTATATTGCCTGAGTTCCGGAAAACCTTTTGCGGTAGCTTGTTTGAAACTTTTCTGTGGGGCCATGAGGACTCTGAAAGAATTTTGCAGCAGTGGCCCCTGAGCATATTTCCTGAGGATATCATTGCAGATATGAAGTACTGAGATCTAACTTGTGAAGACAAATAACAGGGGTCTAGCAGTCATTCATCTGAGAGTTCTGAGCTGATGTATGTGCCTGGACAAGAGGTAGCAAACAAAAACTTATTTCAGTTTGTATCTTTTTATTTCATTTTGTTTTTGGCCTTCTGGAGTTTGATCAGAAACCCAGTTTCTATGGATACTGAAGCAATGATTGCATGAGTCTGCAAAATAGGTAAGAAAAGCCCAAATTAGTATCTATGTTTGTTGTAAGGAGGGTATAGTTTGGAGAAGTACTGTAGGGTGATATTAATATGCCATAGTAACTAATTGGATACAGAGGAGAGAAACTGAGATTTCTCAGAGTAACTCAGAGCTTGAATTTTGAAAGAGCAGGATAATCTCACTTTTGGACATGGTGAGTGTGAGGTGTTTTTCCAACGGGGGCATGTGAATGCAAAAGCCTAGCAGGCCTAAACTGGATTTGAGAGCCATTTGCCTGTGGGTGACAGATAAAGCCAGAGGAACAGATAATCAGGAATCTGCACA
Source organism: Capricornis sumatraensis (assembly GCF_032405125.1). Classification (NCBI taxonomy): domain Eukaryota; kingdom Metazoa; phylum Chordata; class Mammalia; order Artiodactyla; family Bovidae; genus Capricornis; species Capricornis sumatraensis. Next base: position 193,887,597 of record NC_091069.1, on the reverse strand, counting down.
CTGGAAGAAAGGACAGGTAGACGCTGTGAACAGCTGTTCCCTGGTTGCAGTGGAAGGAAATGGAGGCACAAGAGTGGTTGGAGATGTTAGTGGAAAACCAGGACATAAACCACCAGGAAAGGAACAAGTGATATGGTTAAGTTTGGAAAGAGATGCAGAGATGAAACTACATAGGAATAGGGTTTAAGTGGAGGATGTTCAAGACAGATGAATTTGGTTTCAGAGAAGTGAAAGGCTAGCTCATCTTAGGGAACAGGAAGGGAATTTAGAAGAATAGAGAATGTCTGGAAAAAGGTACCATGAGGAATACAATAGGAAGTAAATAAAGATGAGCAAGAGGAGTACTGATCCCAGTGAGAATTCAGTTGATATTCTCTAGGGTAAAAGTATAAGGGAAAATTGTGTGGTTTCCTGGTGTTTCCGTTAATGCTTTGCAGCTGTTTTAATCAGCATTTTTTTTCAGTTGCAAGTGACAGAAATCTCAATTCAAAATAAATTAAAGAATAAAGGAAATGTATTGGCTTACATCCAGAGAAGGCAATGGCACCCCACTCCAGTACTCTTGCCTGTAAAATCCCATGGATGGAGGAGCCTGGTAGGCTGTAGTCCATGGGGGCGCCAAGAGTCAGGCTCGACTGGGCGACTTCACTTTCACTTTTCACTTTCATGCATTGGAGAAGGAAATGGCAACCCACTCCAGTGTTCTTGCCTGGAGAATCCCAGGGACAAGGGAGCCTGGTGGGAGGCCGTCTATGGGGTCGCACGGAGTTGGACACGACTGAAGCAACTTAGCAGCAGCAGCAGCATTGGCTTACATCACAGGAAAGTCTGAAGAGTATACGGATTTATGGCATGTCTAAATCCAATCCCTCAAACAATGTCATCAAAACTATATTTTACTCTTTGGACTTCCCTGGAGGTCCAGTGGTTAATACTCCATGCTGCCAATGCATGGGGCCTAGGTTTGATCCCTGGTCAAGGAACTAAGATTCCCTCATGCCATACAGCACTGCCAAAAAAAAAAAAAAAAGAACAGCAATGAAAACTATTTTTCTACATTGTTTGCCTCCACTTTCCTGAGTATCCACTGACAGCCCCAAGAATACAGTTTACCTGCTTAAGCAAGTCCATACAAAAAAAAAAAAAAATTCTCTCCCAATTTTCCAGCCAAACCCTGATATAAACTACAGTTGGTCCAACTTGGGTAGTGTGACCAACACTGGACTAATCGCTGGGGCCAAAGTGATGGGATAGTTTGATTGCCTGGGTCTGAGTCATGTACTCATCCCTGAAGCCACGAATTACATAAACCCAAAGTGGGAAAGGGGTGGTTTTCAAAGGAATACTGGTTAGGTAAAATACCAGGTCCACTACAGACTGGAATATGAGTGGAGAAAACAGATGGTAGATTAGTATCTGCCCCAAAATAACTCCCTAATCTCAAATGCTTCAAGCAACAAAGCTTTATTTCTTCTATTGCTCCATGTCCATTGTAGGTTGGCTGGGGCTACTCTTCTCACTCAGAGTGTGTTGTTGGTCATGGAGGCAAAAGGAAAGAAAATATGGCAAAGGAAGCATTGTCTCTTTAAAAAATTTTTTTTATTGTATATTGGAGTACCATTGATTAACAATGTCGTGTTAATTTCAGGTTTACAGCAAAGTGATTCAGTTATACACATACATGTATTTTTTTTTCTTTTGCAAATTCTTTTCCCACTTCAGTTCATTTCAGTTCAGTTCAGTCGCTCAGTCGTGTCCAACTCTTTGCAACACTATGAACCACAGCACTTAGGTTAATACATAATATTGAACAGTTCCGTGTGCTATACAGTATGTCCTTTTTGGTTATATTATTTTATTTTAAATTTTTTTACCTTTTTATTTTATATTGCAGTATAGCCGATCAACAATGTTGTGATAGTTTCAGGTGGACAGCCAAGGGACTCAGCCATACATACACATGTATCCATTTCCCCCCAAACTCCTCTCCCATCCAGGCTGCCAGATAACATTGAACAGAGTTCCCTGTGCTATATCGTAGGTCCTTTTTGGTTATTTGTTTTAAATACAGTAATGTGTACAAGTCCATCCCAAATTCCCAATCTATCCCTATCCCCAGCCTTCCTGCTAGTAACCATAAGTTCATTCTCTAAGTCTGTGGGTTTGTTTTATAAATAAGTTAATTCGTATCATTTTTTAGACCCCACATATGTGATATCATGTGATATTTGTCTGTCTGTCTGACTTACTTCACTTAGTATGACAATCTCTATGTCCATCCATGTTGCTGAAATGACATTATTTTGTTCTTTTTTTATGGCTGAGTAGTATTCCATTCAGAGAAGGCAATGGCACCCCACTCCAGGACTCTTGCCTAGAAAATCCCATGGATGGAGGAGCCTGGTAGGCTACAGTCCATGGGGTCACAAAGAGTCGGACATGACTGAAGTGACTCAGCAGCAGCAGCAGCAGTATTCCATTATATATGTACACATCTTCTTTATCTATTCATTTATCAATTGACATTTAGGTTGAGGAAGCATTATCTCTTAAAGCTTCTTCCTGGAAACGAGACTTTTCATAAATACATTTTGTTGGCCAGAGCAGTGAGGGTAGAGAAGTAAGACTCTACCAGTTACCTGGACCTAAGAGAACTGGAAGTTTTGCTGATGGCCCTAATGATGACCCCAGGAACTACCAAGTTTGAAATATTGGCCAAGAGAAGACGGCAGAGAAACCAAGATAAGAGAGAATCTAAAATGTTTGGAATGTCCTGGAGCTGCGAGGGAAGGAAATAATGCAAGAAAAAAGCCTGTGGGGTAAGTGACTAGAGAACAAAGGAAGAAGGAAAATCCCATTTGATAACAGTAAGAGAGTGGCAGAAAGCTCATTTCATAGCTTGTCACAGAAAAGTTCATTGAAACTTGGTAGGGTAGATTGAATTGAAGCTGGACCAGTCTCCGTGGGTGAGCGGTATCAAGGATAAAGATCCAGCTCTTGGCACTGGGAGAACATCTAGCTAGGCAGGCAGAATATAGTGGACAGGAGATACATGAACCATTAAAATTCAGGGTCCAAGCGAATGGTTAGCCTCAGCATGGTTGTGGCTGCTGGATTCTAGACAGAAGTAATGTTCAGATTTAAGATGACAGAGAAAGGCAGGTTTTAAGTGCCAGAAAAATTTGTTACAGATAAAATCTCAGCCCTGAGCTGGGGGAGGAACAAGGTCAGGACGCTTGGAGGCTTGTGGGAACAGAAGACTGTCACAGGTCTTAAACACAAGGGAACAAGATGAAAACCATTTTTGTCACTTGGTAACTTCTTGACATCAAGTCAAACCTCAGTTTCTAGAACTGAGAAAAAAGATCAGAGTTCAACCGTAGGAAGGTCTATTTACTTTCAGTTCTGTTCAGTCGCTCAGTCATGTCCGACTCTTTGCGACACCATGGACCGCAGCACGCCAGGCCTCCCAGTCCATCACCAACTCCCGGAGTTTACCCAAATTCATGTCTATCGCATCAGTGATGCCATCCAACCATCTCATCATCTGTCGTCCCCTTCTCCTCCTGCCTTCAATCTTTCCCAGCATCAGAGTCTTTTCAAATGAGTCAGCTCTTCACATCAGGTGGCCAAAGTATTAGAGTTTCAGCTTCAACATCAGTCCTTCCAATGAACACCCAGGATTGATCTCCTTCAGAATGGACTGGTTGGATCTCCTTGCAGTCCATGGGACTCTCAAGAGTCTTCTCCAACACCACAGTTCAAAAGCATCAATTCTTCTGCGCTCAGCTTTCTTCACAGTCCAACTCTCACATCCATACATGAATACTGGAAAAACTAGAGCCTTGACTAGACAGATCTTTGTTGGCAAAGTAATGTCTCTGCTCTTTAATATGCTGTCTAGGTTGGTCATAACTTTCCTTCCAAGGAGTAAGCGTCTTTTAATTTCATGGCTGCAATCACCATCTGCAGTGATTTTGGAGCCCAAAAAAGTAAAGTCAGCTACTGTTTCCCCATCTATTTCCCATGAAGTGATGGGACCGGATGCCATCATCTTAGTTTTCTGAATGTTGAGCTTTAAGCCTACTTTTTCACTCTCCTCTTTCACTTTCATCAAGAGGCTCTTTAGTTCTTCTTCATTTTTGCTATAAGGGTGGTGTCATCTGCATATCTGAAGTTATTGATATTTCTCCCAGCAATCTTGATTCCAGCTTGTGCTTCATCCAGCCTAGTGTTTCTCATGATGTACTCTGCATATAAGTTAAATAAGCAGGGTGACAATATACAGCCTTGACGTACTCCTTTTCCTATTTGGAACCAGTCTGTTGTTTCATGTCCAGTTCTAACTGTTGCCTCTTGATCTGCATACAAATTTCTCAGGAGACAGGTCAGGTGGTCTGGTATTCCCATCTCTTTCAGAATTTTCCAGTTTGTTGTGATCCACACAGTCAAAGGCTTTGGCATAGTCAGCAACGCAGAAAAAGATGTTTTTCTGGAACTCTCTTGCTTTTTCAGTGATCCAGCGGATGTTGACAATTTGATCTCTGGTTCCTCTGCCTTGTCTAAAACCAGCTTGAACATCTGGAATTTCACAGTTCACGTAATGCTGAAGCCTGGCTTGGAGAATTTTGAGCATTACTTTTGAGCTTTCCAAATGATGATACAAAGCTTCTCAAAGCTTTTGACCATGGAAAGTCAGGGCAAGATCAATGAGTGAGCATTACTGCACGCAGCTGGCAAGGGGAGGGTGCATGTGAATATTAAGGAATTATATATTGGTCCTCAGAAGAATTGTGAGGTTAGAATGTTGGGAAGTTTGTATGCAGCTATTGAGGTTGATGGTGGTAGATAGGGTAGAAAGACTAAAATCCTGAAATGATCAAGGAAAGTGGAGAGTATCCTGAATTTCCACAGATAATTAGAGGAGGTGGGGGAAGGGATGTATAAGTGAATCGCTTGGGCTTCCTTTCAAAACAAATATGGTACTGAGAGCAGTGGTGGAGAAAAAGTAGGAAGTAACAATGAAATAAAATATAGTAATGACTCCTTACCCTGCGAGCGATGAGGAAACATAATGGGATGTGGCCTACATTAGAGATGACAGTGGTATTGGTGGAAAACCAAACTCTAGACATACTGAGTCATGAACTATATTTAAGATAAACCATGTTCAAGGATGTAGGGGAGCTTGTTGATCCTAGAATGGGGAGTTCCTAATGCCCAGAAGTAGATCTTAATTTTAATTAAAGGCCAGGCAGACAGATATGAAAATGGATGGTATTGAAGTATGAAAGAGGGGATCTGGCAGAGAGAATTTGTGGTTGTGTAATTACAGAAATAGATCATTACAGAACTGTATTTGCCCTAATATCCTTTTCTGCCTCTTTTCATGGACATAGCTATTGCCTTTATACTAGTTTTAAAACAAAAAAAATATTAATGGTTTTCCCATTAGTGAGTTATCCAGGCAAAATTATAAAATAGATTCAAGTATGTGACTGGATTGGGCTTCACAGGTGGCTCAGTGGTAAAGAACCCTCCTGCCAATGTAGGAGACGTAAGAGACATGGGTTTGATCCCTGGATCGGGAAGATTCCCTGGAGGAGGGCATGGCAACCCACTCCAGTGTCCCTGTCTGGACAGAGAAGCCTGTTGGGGTCATCCATAGGGCTGAAAAGAGTTGGACGTGACTGAAGTGACTTAGCATGCATGCACATGCTCCTGGATTAGGACAAAATAATGGTCCCCCCAAAGATGTCTGCAGTCTAATCCCTGGACCTTTCCATGGCAGAAGGGACTTTGCAGATGTGGTTAAGGTTAGGATCTTGATTCTGGGAGATTATTTTAGATTATCTAGGAGAGTACAACATAATCACAAGAGTCCTTATAAAACAGAGGTAGGAGTGTCAGAGTCAGAGAAAGAGACGTTTTGACAGAAGCAGAAATCAAAATGTTGTAGGACCATGAGCTAAGTGTTGCAGGCAACCTCTGAAGCTGAGAAGGACAAAGCATGGGTTCTTCCCTTGAGCCTCCAGAAGCAACATGGCACTGTGAATACCTTGATTTATTCCTCGTAAGATTCAGTTTTGGACTTTTGACCTTTAGCAGTATGGGAGAACAAGTTGGTGTTGTTTTCAAACCAATTTTGTGAGGCATTGTTACAGCAGTATTAGAAAACTAATCACCATCTGAAGACATGATTAAGGGAAAATCCAGACTCTGACATCTCAATGTCTCAAAAGGCAGGAAAACAAGGGCTGGAGTTAGGTGGCAAAATCATGAGAGGTTATCATTTGCTATTCCTCATCTTTAAAATTTAATAGCAGTCATAGCCAAATTTTCTCAAACAGAAATGCAATGACCCTATGTTTATACACAGATTCCAGGGTGATTTGAAGTTATTTTTGTCAGTCTACAAAGAAAATTGGAAATTCTTTGAAAGATTCAAAGAAAGAGTTCTAAATGACCAAGAGGAGAGAGGATAAAAGAAAACAATTACTCCATTTTAGAAATATTATTCCATGTGTTTACTTTTTATAAGATATACTGTACAGTTTCTGAGAAAATGAATTCTTAGGAGATCAAGAAAACAACCCGTGGCAATAAACTTCATGAAAGAGTATTTTTTAAAGTTTATTGAAACTTCCACACTGTTCTGTAAATTATTATGCTGTAATGGCATCCTCTAGGTCTTCTGAATCAGTTTATTTTCATTAAAAAATAGCTAGTTGCAAAAGTTAACTTTATTAATATAGACACGCCCTCCTCTCTCTCTTGCCCTCTGCAGATCTCTTTGTGGATGGTATTAGATGTATCAGTTCAGTTCAGTTCAGTCACTCAGTTGTGTCCAACTCTTTGTGACCCCATGAATTGCAGCACTCAGGCCTCCCTGTCCATCACCAACTCCTGGAGTTCACCCAAACTCACGTCCATTGAGTCCGTGATTCCATCCAGCCATCTCATCCTCTGTCGCCCCCTTTTCCTCCTGCCCTCAATCCCTCCCAGCATCAGAGTCTTTTCCAATGAGTCAACTCTTCGCATGAGGTGGCCAAAGTACCAGAGTTTCAGCTTTAGCATCAGTCCTTCCAAAGAATACCCAGGACTGATCTCCTTTGGAATGGACTGGTTGGATCTCCTTGCAGTCCAAGGGACTCTCAAGAGTCTTCTCCAGCACCACAGTTCAAAAGCATCAATTCTCCGGTGCTCAACTTTCTTCACAGTCCAACTCTCACATCCATACATGACCACAGGAAAAACCATAGCCTTGACTGAAAGTGAAGTCACTCAGTCGTGCCCGACTCTTTGTGACCCCATGGACTGTAGCCTATCAGGCTCCTCCATCCATGGGATTTTCCAGGCAAGAGTGCTGGAGTGGATTGCCATTTCCTTCAGACGGACCTTTGTTGGCAAATTAATTTCTCTGCTCTTTAATATAATATCTAGGTTGGTCATAACTTCCCTTCCAATGAGTAAGTGTCTTTTAATTTCATGGCTGCAATCACCATCTGCAGTGATTTTGGAGCCCAAAAAAATAAAGTCTGTCACTGTTTCCACTGTTTCCCCATCTATTTCCCATGAAGTGACAGGACCAGATGCCATGATCTTAGTTTTCTGAATGTTGAGCTTTAAGCCAACAGTTTCACTCTCCTCTTTCACTTTCATCAAGAGGCTTTTTAGTTCCTCTTCACTTTCTGCCATAAGGGTAGTGTCATCTGCATATCTGAGGTTATTGATATTTCTCCCGGCAATCTTGATTCCAGCTTGTGCTTCTTCCAGCCTAGCGTTTCTCATGATGTCCTCTGCATATAAGTTAAATAAGCAGGGTGACAATATACAGCCTTGACATACTCCTTTTCCTATTTGGAACCAGTCTGTTGTTCCATGTCCAGTTCTAACTGTTGCTTCCTGACCTGCATATAAGTTTCTCAAGAGGCAGGTCAGGTGGTCTGGTATTCCCAACTCTCTCAGAATTTTCCAGTTTATTGTGATCCACACAGTCAAAGGCTTTGGCATAGTCAATAAAGCAGAAATAGACGTTTTTCTAGAACTCTCTTGCTTTTTCCACGATCCAGTGGATGTTGGCAATTTGATCTCTGGTTCCTCTGCCTTTTCTAAAACCAGCTTGAACATCTGGAAGTTCACGGTTCCTATAATGCTGAAGCACGGTTCCTATAATGCTGAAGCCTGGCTTGGAGAATTTTGAGCATTACTTTACTAGTGTGTGAGATGAATACAATTGTGTAGTAGTTTGAGCATTCTCTGGCATTGCCTTTCTTTGGGGTTGGAATGAAAACTGACCTTTTCCAGTCCTGTGGTCACTGCTGAGTTTTCCAAATTTGCTGGCATATTGAGTGCAGCACTTTCACAGCATCATCTTTCAGAATTTGAAATAGCTCCACTGGAATTCCATCACCTCCACTAGCTTTGTCCATAGTGATGCTTTCTAAGGCCCGCTTGATTTCACATTCCAGGATGTCTGGCTCTAGGTGAGTGATCACACCATCATGATTATCTTGGTCATGAAGATCTTTTTTGTACAGTTCCTCTGTGTATTCTTGCCACCTCTTCATAATATCTTCTGCTTCTGTTAGGTCCATACCATTTCTGTCCTTTATCGGGCCCATCTTTGCATGAAATGTTCCCTTGGTATCTCTCATTTTCTTGAAGAGATCTCTAGTCTTTCCCATGCTGTTGTTTTCCTCTATGTCTTTGCATTGATCGCTGAAGAAGGCTTTCTTATCTCTTCTTGCTATTCTTTGGAACTCTGCATTCAGATGCTTATATCTTTCCTTTTCTCCTTTGTTTTTCGCCTCTCTTCTTTTCACAGCTATTTGTAAGGCCTCCTCAGACAGCCATTTTCCTTTTTTGCATTTCTTTTCCATGGGGATGGTCTTGATCCCTGTCTCCTGTACAATGTCACGAACCTCCATCCATAGTTCATCAGGCACTCTATCAGATCTAGTCCCTTACATCTATTTCTCACTTCCACTGTATAATCATAAGGGGTTTGATTTAGGTCATACCTGAATGGTCTAGTGGTTTTACCTACGTTCTTCAATTTAAGTCTGAATTTGGCAATAAGGAGTTCATGATCTGAGCCACAGTCTGCTCCCAGTCTTGTTTTTGCTGACTGTATAGAGCTTCTCCATCTTTGGCTGCAAAGAATATAATCAGTCTGATTTTGGTGTTGACCATCTGGTGATGTTCATGTGTAGAGTCTTCTCTTGTGTTGTTGGAAGAGGGTGTTTGCTATGACCAGTGCATTTTCTTGGCAAAACTCTATTAGTATTTGCCCTGCCTCATTCTGTATTCCAAGGCCAAATTTGCCTGTTACTCTAGGTGTTTCTTGACTTCCTACTTTTGCATTCCAGTCCCCTATAATGAAAAGGACATCTTTTTTGGGTGTTAGTTCTAAAAGGTCTTGTAGATCTTCATAGAACCGTTCAGCTTCTTCAGCGTACTGGTTGGGGCATAGACTTGGATTAGACGTATACTCCGATGTAATTTAGATATTGAAAGTACATGCGAGGCATTAACTTCAGGGAGGTAATTGGATTTTTCTTAATAATGGATTTTTTTCTTGAGTAAGAAATACACATTGTTCCAAGTTCCGTACACTGAGAACTATTTGAAGGGGAATTTCATTTGGCATTGGTTCTATTAGCCTTTCTGAGCTGGTGACCACACAACAAACAAGGCAGGCCAAACATTAAAAAGTTGCAGCCCAGGGTGAGAGCCTAGTTTGGAAAGCGTGAAAAAGTATAGCGTTCAGGAAGCCCAGAGAGGTTGCCACTCTGTGAGTTCAGCTGTGCCTGGCTAGCTAGAGGCATGGCAGAGTCATGCGAAGGTGGGACCCGAGGCAGTGTTCCACTCAGAATTTGGATTTAGCCTGGAGATAGAGTTCAGCCAGAGCCTGGGAAGATTAACTCAGCCATCAGTCAGAGCACAATCAGAGTGGCTGTGTCATGTGCAGCTGCTGTCCCCTTCCTGCTCTTGTTTTGAGCCATTTCCCTGATATAAATGGAAAAAGAATGAGCAGGGCCATCCAACTACATATTGGAGAATTCAACAGCAGGTTAGATTTGCTGAAAAACAAGCAAAACAAGAACAAAAACCCCCCAGTTCCCAGTAGCTATCCACCTTTCTATGCATGATACTAAAGACAAAAATTATAAAAGAAATGACTGATGTATTAATATCAATGCAAAAAAGTTTTAAATTTGTATACATCAGTCGATATTCACAAGTGTGCAAAGACACAGACGTCCAAAATATCTGTAATTCGAGATCAAACTATCATTTAATCTATATGAATATTTTTAACAGCCGAACATTAGAAATGATTGAAATGTTAGTCAATAGGCAATTGCTTAATGGTGCACTATCCCTACAGTGAAATTTGAAGGCTTTTCTGGTAAAATGCTAAGTAATAAATATTTGGGGGTTATGGGCTATAAAATCTCTTTTGCCACTACTCAATCTGCAGTTATAGCATGAAAATGTCCACAGAAAATATGGAAACAAAAAAGCACAGAAAACAGTTGGTAATGAGGATGACAGTCAACACTTTTCTCCCGTCAGGATTAAGAAGACCTTCATTTCCCATTAACCTAATGTGATGGTGAAGTTTTTATTATCTCAGGCAGTCTATATGTATTAACCCAACCAAGGAACTTAGTCCATTCAGTTTAAAAAAAAAAAGCATGGAGTGTTCCAATGAAACTTTATTTACAAGACTATGTGGGTGACCCACTGGTCATAGTTTCCTGACCGTTATTTTAAACAATCGTTTTTTAAAAGTATGTAAATCCTGGTAGCTCAGACAATAAAGAATCTTCCTGCAATGCAGGAGACCCAGGTTTGAAACCTGGGTCAGGAAGATCCTCTGGAGAAAGGAATGGAAACTCACTCTAGTATTCTTGTCTGGAGAATTTCATGGAGAGAGGAGCCTGACAGGATACGGTCCATGGGATCACAAAAAGTTGGACACGACTGAGCAACTAACACACACACATATATATAAAATGGTAGAAACCTGTCCAAATATATTAAGTGAAAAATGCACATTTCAGAACAGAATATGTATTTATATCATATGTTGCTACCTTATTAAATATCATATGTGTCAAGTTATATAAATATAACTACGTGTAACTATATATAATTATATTTTATAATATTTATCTTTTATATTATAGTATGTATATTTATAATATATAAATATTTATACTATTTTATAATAAAAATATTATAATTATATAAATTATATCTCTTTAGAGATAAATAGATAATATAAGCAAAAGAAAAAAGCCTGAAATAATGCATGCCAAAATGTTACCCTGGAGATTAAAACCCAAATTTAGGAGTGTAAAATTACTTGTCTAGGGTAAAATTTTAAATGTGTTTTTAAAAGCAATAATGTTTAAAACAAATTTAGGACACAAAACTTTTAAAAACCTACACATAACTCTGCTAGTCATGTGCAACATTCTTCATTTCTCTGTGTTCCCTTTCAGTATTTATCTGCTTTATATGTTTGTCAAGGTATGTCAGGTTTCCTGGTTTTCTTTGCCTTATTCCTACTGTACACTCAGAGGCAGCAGTTTGCAATAAACACAGCTTAATAAATGTTAGTTAATTGTTCTGATTATGATCATGGTGATAACTCTGGGGAAGTAAAGCAATTTTAGGTAAAGTTTTTAGAATAAGGCTTCAAACTAGTAATTAAAACTATTATTGTCAAGTGTTTCTTAGGAAACTTTCAGAAAGGATATTGCATTGAGTCCTTTAGAATCTCTTGGTTCACGTGTCCCAGGGGACAGTCACCAGAAAGGGAGCTGTCTCTTTCTTACTGCAGCCCAGCTGGCACAGTGGGAATGGTGTGGATCCTTCTAACAGCTGATAGAACAATACAAAAGGATCAAAGGTTCGGATTGTAAATTATTCTGCTTGCTTTTGACACCTAGAGTCTGGAACCCCTAAACACTCTCCTGGATTTGGTGCAGCTGTGATGGTATAAAGGGTAAAATCAGAGGGTTTTTAACCCCTATGTGACATTATCAGGGGCTTCCCTGGTGGCTCAGAGGTTAAAGTGTCTGCCTGGAATGCAGAAGACCTAGGTTCGATCCCTGAGTCGGTAAGAACCCCTGGAGAAGGAAATGGCAACCCACTCCAGTACTCTTGCCTGGAGCATTTCATGGAGGGAGGATCCTTATAGCCTACAGTCCATGGGGTTGCAAAGAGTCGGACACGAGTGACATTATCAGCTATACAAAAAAGATCTTCACGACCCAGATAATCACGATGGTGTGATCACTCACCTAGAGCCAGACATCCTGGAATGTGAAGTCAAGTGGACCTTAGGAAGCATCACTACGAACAAAGCTAGTGGAGGTGATGGAATTCCAGTGGAGCTATTTCAAATCCTGAAAGATGATGCTGTGAAAGTGCTGCACTCAATATGCCAGCAAATTTGGAAAACTCAGCAGTGACCACAGGACTGGAAAAGGTCAGTTTTCATTCTAATCCCAAAGAAAGGCAATGCCAAAGAATGTTCAAACTACTACACAATTGCACTCATCTCACACGCTAGCAAAGTAATGCTCAAAATTCTCCAAGCCAGGCTTCAGCATTACGGGAACCGTGAACTTCCAGATGTTCAAGCTGGTTTCAGAACAGGCAGAGGAACCAGAGATCAAATTGCCAACATTCGCTGGATCATGGAAAAACAGAAAAACATCTATTTCTGCTTTATTGACTATGCCAAAGCCTTTAACTGTGTGGATCACAATAAACTGTGGAAAATTTTGAAAGAGATGGGAATACCAGACCACCTAACCTGTCTCTTGAGAAACCTATATGCAGGTCAGGAAGCAACAGTTAGAACTGGACATGGAACAACAGACTGGTTCCAAATGGGAAAAGGAGTACGTCAAGGCTGTATATTGTCACCCTGCTTATTTAACTTATATGCAGAATACATCCAGAGAAGGCAACGGCACCCTACTCCAGTACTCTTGCCTGGAAAATCTCATGGACGGAGAAGCCTGGTGCGCTGCAGTCAATGGGGTCGCTAAGAGTTGGACACGACTGAGCGACTTCACTTTCACTTTTCACTTTCATGTATTGGAGAAGGAAATGGCAACCCACTCCAATGTTCTTGCCTGGAGAATCCCAGGGACGGCGGAACCTGGTGGGCTGCTATCTATGGGGATGCATAGAGTCGGACATGACTGAAGTGACTTAGCAGCAGCAGCAGCGGCAGCAGCAGAGTACATCATGAGAAACGCTGGGCTGGAGGAAGCACAAGCTGGAATCAAGATTGAGGGGAAAAATATCAATAACCTCAGATATGCAGATGACACCACCCTTATGGCAGAAAATGAAGAAGAACTAAAGAGCCTCTTGATGAAAGTGAAAGAGGAGAGTAGAAAAGTTGGCTTAAAGCTCAACATTCAGAAAACTAAGATCATGGCATCTAGTCCCTCACTTCATGGCAAATAGATGAGGAAACAGTGGAAACAGTGGCTGACTTTATTTGGGGGGGGGCCTCCAAAATCCCTGCAGATGGTGATTGCAGCCATGAAATTAAAAGACGCTTACTCCTTGGAAGAAAAGTTATGACCAACCTAAACAGCATATTAAAAAGCAGAGACATTACTTTGTCAACAAAGGTCCATCTAGTCAAGATGATGGTTTTTCCAGTAGTCATGTATGGATGTGAGATTTGGACTATAAAGAAAGCGGGCACCAAAGAATTGATGCTTTTGAACTGTGGTGTTGGAGAGGACTCTTGAGAATCCCTTGGACTGCAAGAAGATCCAACCAGTCCATGGTATAGGAGATCAGTTCTGCGTGTTCATCGGATGCACTGATGTTGAAGCTGAAACTCCAACATTTTGGCCACCTGATGTGAAGAGCTGAAAAGATCCAGGGTCATTGGAAAAGATCCTGATGTTGGGAAAGTTTGAGGGCAGGAGGAAAAGGGGACGACAGAGGATGAGATGATTGAGTGGCATCACCAACTCAATAGACATGAGTTTGGGTAAACTCCGGGAGTTGGTGATGGACAGGGAGGCCTGGTGTGCTGTGGTTCACGGGGTCACAAAGAGTCGGACATGACTGAGCGACTGACCTGAACTGACATTTTCAGAGTCTGACAGTTGGTAATCAGAGTGAGCAATCTTAGAGTAGTGTGGTGTAGTGTGATTCTATATAAACTATCAAGGGAATGTATGAAAATAATTTCCCACAAAATGAAGGCTTTCCTGTAGTCAGTTTAGGGAGAGCTGGAAGATGGCCGTTGTTAGAATCATCTTCAAATACTGATGGTTTCACAATTAGTTTCTTCTGTTTCTCATATGTTAAAAAAAAAAACAAAAACAATCTGATATCCTTCTCTTGCCACCCAAAAGAGAACAACAACAACAAAAAACCCTTTCTCCCCACTCACCAAGAACATAAACCCTATAGCTTGTTCCTAGGCTAGAGATACAGAGCATACTGCAATTAAAATGTGAGTGCTACCTATTAGGTACACCAAAATGCTTTCTATTTTATTTGTAACTGTCTTATTCATATGACAGAGTGAAGATAAAAGGTATCAAGTGGAAGGGTTGTATACCACCACCACCCCCTGCCGCTTGCCATCTTCTCAAGCTTTGGTGGAAGTCTAAGCCTAAATGATAAAGAATCTGCCTGCAATGCAGGAGACCCGGGTTCCATCGCTGGGTCAGGAAGATCCTCTGGAGAAGGGAATGGCAATCCACTCCAGTATTCTTGGCTGGAGAATCCCATGGACAGAGGAGCCTAACAGATTACAACCCATGGGGTCACAAAGAGTCATAGACACGACTGAGTGACTAAATGAGCACTTGAGATCCATTCTTCAAGTAGCAATTGAAATGTGCTTGAAGCCATTTTCACCAAAACGTGGGGACAGTTACAGTCCCTGAGTGGAACCAGGGCTCATTTATCCCTGTATTCGCGTTGCCTGGCCTAGTGAAAGTGAAGTCACTCAGTCATGCCCGACTCTTTGCAACCCCATAAACAGTAGCCTGCACCAAGCTCCTCTGTCCATGGGATTTTCCAGGCAAGAGTACTGGAGTGGGTTGCCATTTCCTTCTCCAGGGAATCTTCCCGACCCAGGGATCGAACCCAGGTCTCCCACATTATAGACAGATGCTTTATCATCTGAGCCATTGGGGAAGTACATACTAAATAAATTAGCTGATCAAAGGTTCACCTTGCTTTTGTCATCCAGAGTGAATGAATTTTGACTCATGAATGTATTCCTGAGTCTGGTACACAGTGAAACAGTAGATTTAATCTGTAAAATTAGGAACTCTACCTAAACAGCTAATAAAGCAATGAAACTCCATCTTGACAGAAGTTTGATAAAGTTGTCTGTTGGTGAGGTTTGGATGAAACTGTGTACTTTCAAACATGTTAGTGAGGAAATGTAAACTGTACAACCTCTATAATTTGTCAATGACCATTGAAATAAATGCATATGCCCTATGACTCAACAATTCTACTTCTGAGAATTTATCCCACATAAAACCTTTCTCACATATATACACAGAAGAGGATAGTCACTGAAGAATTCTTCACACTAGCAGGAGACAAGAAATAATGTAAATGTCCATGCATAGAGAACTGGTGAAATAAATTATGGTCTATTACATGTAACAGAATTCTATCTGATGTTGAAAATGATTAAGATAGAATTATACAAACTAACATAGAATGATCTTCAAGATATTATGGTTGAGGGAAAGAAGTCAGGTGCAGAACAGTGTGTTCAGTATGCTATTGCTTATGTAAACAAACAAAATATGGTGGGAGGAAGGGATACAAATACATGCTTTTATTTGAAAAGAAGATATCTGGAAGGTTCCAAAAGAAACTGGTAACAGTGGTTCAGTCTGGCAGGAGAAATTGAAAAATTTCAAGGACTGGAGGAAGAGACTTGCTTTTCACTCTGGATTGTTTCAGTTTCTAGCAACCCACTCCAGTGTTCTTGCCTAGAGAATCCCAGGGATGGGGGAGCCTGGTGGGCTGCAGTCTATGCGGCTGCACAGAGTCGGACACAACTGAAAAGATTTAGCAGCAGCAGCAGCCATGTGTATAGATTATCCACTAATTTTTTTTAAAATAAAAATGTTCAAAAGTAAACATCTTAGTTTCCAAGGAGAGTGCTTGTTAAAACTCACTGGCATAATGTGAGTTACCATTTATATCAGAAAAATTGGAGAGGGGGGAGTATACCTACATAATTACTTACGGAAGCATAGAACATTGCTGAAGAGGAGGTTTGGCAGCTGGGGACTCAGGTAGGAGAGAGATGTTTCTTTTTGTAACTTTTCATTAAAAAAATATACATATATATAATAAAAATGAACACTTTTGTTGTTTTTAAAGTATACAGAAAGTGTAGCGGAAATAGAAAGGAAAAGGTATCTTAGGAAGTAGGAACAGCGTGCTTGGTAGTTTAAAATCCTGACTCTTTCAATTACTGTTGTTACTGTGTGCCAACTCAGTCACCTCTGACTCTCTGTGACCCCATGGACTGTAGCCCGCCAGGCTCCTCTGTCCATGGGATTCTCCAGGCAGGAATACTGCAGTGAGTTGCCATTTCCCACTCCAGGGGATCATTCTGACCCAAGGACTGAACCTGCATTTCTTGCATCTCCTCCACTGGCATTTGGATTCTTACCACTGTGCCACCTGGTAAGCCCTGACTCTTTTAATAGCTGTGTCATATTGGGCAACTTGCTGAATCTCTAGGCCTATTATGTAAAGCTTCATGGGGATGTTGTGTAGATTACATGGAAAATATATATGTAGAGCACATTTCCTATGATAGCATCTATTAGGAGATCAGTAATTTGTAGTCATTATTATCACATGGATGAAATGCTTCTGATTCCAAAAGGGTTTCAATTGTTCTAGTGAAGCAACTGAAGAGCATAAACCTTGGATTCTGTTCAGTTCCTTTGGCTGTGTAACAGTCCCATAACATGGTGTTGGCATTGACCTATATAAGTGGGAAGCCCAAGAGTTGCTGCAAAGCAACCCAAGGCAGCATAGTACGTCTTTATGTCACCAGTTGATTAAATGCTGACATCGTTTACTTGTGATTTCTCACAAAAGCTGTATCAAATGAACAAAGAGATTTTTAGAATGGTAATGAAACAGTAAAGACTTATAAAATCCAGAGAGCATCCAGCACTTCATCTGCTGGTCACATTGTTAATACTATAACAAACCTACTAGTATGTTATAAAGGTACTAACCATGATCAAATATAATTTCATTTTCTGTCTCAGTCATATTGTTTGAAATGATAAGCATATCTCTTAACTATTCTAATGGCAAATAGATGTACGAACCTGACTGATGATATGTCTGTTGGTAAAAAAATTCCAGACTCCAGATATTTATTCTTTTATCTCAGTAGTGCTTGCATGAGTGTTTTATTTTTGGATTTCCATAAAAAGAGGAGGGTACTTATGATGACTTTATACATACACATATCCACATAAAAATGTTTACACTGAAAGTTTGTTTTCATAATTGCTAATGTCATGTATTTTGCAGCATGAAATAATTCTAAAATGTACGTAAGTTTTTGTGTTATTCTTAATAGATGATAATCCCTTGAACTTGTTTCCTAACTTGCATGGATAACAGTTACATTTCTTCTTTCAGCTCTAAACTTGATAAAGGCTAAGGCAGAGGATAAGAGCAGTAACATTTTGTGATGACTGCTCTAATCTGAATTCTGATAGAGCTGATGAAAAGGAGCTAGGATACAGCATTAGATTCTTTCTGGTGCAGCGTTACAATAATAGAAGACCAGCGACCCAGTGAGGCAAAACCGAGGGTTGCACCCAAGTACACAGGAGATTCTTGATGCTTGGAGATTACAAAGGATTCCTGAAAGGGCACTTATATTTATAGATCTGGATTCAGAGTCAACCACTGAGCATCTACTGTGGGTAGATAACTTTACATACATGTTACTTCAGTATCTTTTTAGATTGACATACAAAACATGCTGGCTCAGGTGGGGAAATACCAAGTGTTTTTTGGTATATTATGCTCTTGAGAAATGACACACAGACAATAACCTTGAGTTGTTGTTTAATCTGGGTAGCTATCAGTAACAATAACGTAGGCTCAGCCAAGACTTTAGAGAAAATATATTAGGCTATCAAGGAGAAATATTAATGTAAAAAAAACCTTCAGATATTTTATATTTCATAAAGTAGCTTCTGCTGGGTCAGTATTTTTCTTTTAATGTATATTTTACTATTTTTCCTAATTATGGAAGAATACAAGAAAATAAGCTGCCATGGAGTAAGTCTTGCCTTAAAGGAAACACAATCATGACTCCTGAGAATGCATAGCTCTCTTAAGATGCTGAGCAGGTTTTCTTCCCAGCAGCCCCTTCCTCCAATACATGAGGACCAATACGTTCATTGCCCTATTACATCTTTTGCTGATTAAAATTTATGAAAGTCTTATGTGTGCCCTTTTGTCTGCATTAACATGTGATTAGTCTTGACATATCAAATGTATTCTGAAGTTCATTTCATTGGAAGTGTATTCATGTATTTTATAAAGTAACCACTGATACATTAAGAGAATACGCTGACTTGAGATTACAAATGATCTGGTTCTTTTGAAATGAAGTATAATTGATTTACAATATTATATTAGCTTCAGATGTTCAACACAGTGATTCAAAAATTTTTTATAGATTATTGTCCACTTAAATTTACCGTAAAATGTTGGCTGGTCCCTGCTTTTGTCTGTTTTCCAATAACTTTCCAAATTATCAAATGAAGCAGAACCCTTACTTTAAGTAAAAACATCTAACTGTGACTTTTCAGTATTTTCTCAAGCAATCTCTTTGTGCTGTCAGATTGAAGAGTCCCCAGCACTCCAGAGTGCTGTCTGTAGGAGGAGACAGAAACTGCATCTCAGGGCTCCCTGGAGGTTAGGGATATGGTCCTTTGTAACCCTGAAGAACTGTTTTGTTTTCTCATGGACTCTTAACTGGTGGGACAAATATTTCAGTCTTTTTTAACCCAGATGGTATCTTAATTCCATGGGAAATGTTAGAGACAATACTGAGGTATCAGTATAATCTATTGATACTGTGCTATATGAATTACTCTTCATTTAAATGGTAAATTGATAAAAAAAAATGGATTTTTGTGCACTATAAACACAGTGGAAACAGTGTCAAACTTTATTTTTTTGGGCTCCAAAATCACTGCAGATGATGATTGCAGCCATGAAATTAAAAGACGCTTACTCCTTGGAAGGAAAGTTATGACCAACCTAGATAGCATATTGAAAAGCAGAGATATTACTTTGCCAACAAAGGTCCGTCTAGTCAAGGTTACGGTTTTTCCAGTGGTCATGTATGGATGTGAGAGTTGGACTGTGAAGAAAGCTGAGCGCCAAAGAATTGATGCTTTTGAACTGTGGTGCTGGAGAAGACTCTTGAGAGTCTCTTGGACTGCAAGGAGATCCAACCAGTCCATCCTAAAGGAGACCAGTCCTGGCTATTCATTGGAAGGACTGATGCTGAAGCTGAAACTCCAATACTTTGGCCACCTCATGTGAAAAGCTGACTCATTGGAAAAGACTCTGATGCTGGGAGGGATTGGGGGCAGGAGGAGAAGGGGACGACAGAGGACAAGATGGCTGGATGGCATCACCGACTCGATGGACATGAATTTGGGTAAACTCCAGGAGTTGGTGATGGACAGAGAGGCCTGGCATGCTGCGATTCATGGGGTCACAGAGAGTCTGACACGACTGAACAACTGAACTGAACTATGTATCCACAGTGAGAGCTGTAGTCATAGGGACCACAGTTAACACATAGTACCTGGTGCATGTGGTAGATGTGTTACATGCACTGTCTCAGTAAACTCTTTCTATAAGGGATCCCATAGTAAATATATCCTCCAGCTTAGTGTGCCACACAGCCTTTGTAGTAAAACTCAATTTGCCCTTACAGAGCAAAAGCAGCCATAAATGAATAAGCTCTGCTGTGTTCTGGTAAAACTTGGTTTATCATCACAGAGATGTGAATTTCATATAATTTTCACATGTCACAAAATTGTTTTTCTTAAAAATATATTTTTTTAAATGTTAATGGAATAATTGTTCTTAACTCACTGCACTGGCCATACAAAAACAAAGCAGATTGCAGGAAAGTATAGTCATTATCTTGTAATAACTTATAATGGAAGAGTATGTAAAAAGGGAATATATATTTATATGTGTATGTAACTGAACCACTTTGCAATACACCTGAAACTGACACATTATAAACCACTATATTTCAATTAAAAATTTTTTTTAATTAACATTAAAACAAACAAAAACAAGGCAGGGTAATTTGGCCCTGGGGCCATACTTTGCTGACTTATGCATTATCTCATTGGGTAAACGATGTTTCTAAATGATTGGGATACCCTGATGCTGGGAAAGATTGAAGGCAGGAGGAGAAGGGAAGGCCAGAGAATGAGATGGTTGAATGGTATCACCACCTGGTGATGGAGAAGGAAATGGCAATCCACTCCAGTGCTCTTGCCTGGAAAATCCCATGGACGGAGGAGTCTGGTAGGCTACAGTCCATGGGGTCCCAGAGAGTCGGACACAACTGAGCAACTTCATTTCACTTCACTGACCGGATGAACATGAGTTTGAGCAAACTCTAGGAGATGGTGAGGGACAGGGAAGCCTGGTGGGCTGCAGTCCATGCAGTTACAAAGAATCAAACACGACTTACTGAGTGAACAACAACCGAGATTATACTAAGTGAATAGTAAAGGGTTTTCTCACTAGCCTTGTTCCCTATCCTACAATCACTTTCTGCCACTCTGCTGGCACTGAGATTGATGGAGTTAATCAATTGTTCTTAAGGTTAAAAACTACCTATATGTCTAGACTCTAGACAAACTAATTTAAGGACGGCTATTAACCTCAAGGATTTACAACATGACCGTGATTTGGGAGTTTTTATAGATCAAGCTGCCTGCTAAGAAGCAAAGGGACAAATTGTTGTAGTAATCACAATGGTGATCTGACTGGGTTGGTAGACACAGGGGACTAAGAACAGACCGTTCCGAGATGTGTTTAGGATTAGGTGCTCGCTCAGGTGAGGACTGATTACATTGTATTACACCTGCCTCACAGGATAAAAGGAATTGATGACACATTTTAAAGCGCTACTAAAGTTAACTGGGATACTGTATCATCTCCTTCTTTTAATTATTAGTAACCACTTTTAAAATTTCAGGGTCTTATCGGTTTGTCTGGTTTACTGATGCCCTCTACCCCAAAGTGGAGGATAACATTCAATTTTTTCAGTTAGTTGAAAATACTTTTTCTGAAAACAAACAAACAAAACAACAAAAAAACACCAACCCTCATTCACTACAAGCCCAAACCATGGGTACTCCTGGTGGAGACACTTTCTCAAATTCCAGACTTTTTTTTCAGAGGCTTAGCTTGCTCTACCGGATTCCCACCTCTCCTCCGCTCCCAGCTACACCCTGAGCCCGCCCCAGACTGTTGCCTCCAGCCTTCCTCCTCCCCCTCCAGCTCCCTCCGCCCCACTTTTCCTCCCACTAGAGAAGCCCCGCCTCCCCGGTTCCGCAACCCAACTCCTCCCCTCCTTCCGTCGCTTTCCTCTCTCCCCGCCCCTATGGCTGCCTTCGATTGGCTAAACTGGCTGTGCCGCGACAAGGCTGTAGCACAGCCTTATTTTTATTGGTTGAAGTGTAGCCGGGCCTCTTGTGATTGGCCGATAGCAGGAGACAGCAAGTGTGACTGCGTTCCGGGTGTGTGTGGCCGCCGCTTTGTTGCCTGAGGGGGGTGGTGGTGGAAGTTAAGGGAGTCGGGGGCTAGCGCTTCTGCAGACCCGCAGTCACAGCCGTTGCAGTCACTTCTCCAGGTGGCCTTTACGAGTAGAAGTCTCGTCGACAGCAACCATGAGCGGCGGGGTATACGGGGGAGGTGAGTGCGGTCGGTCGGGAGAGCGCGCCTTTTTAGCTTGTGGGGTTTGTAACCGCCGCCCCCAGCCCTCCCCTTCCCGGCGGCCCTTCCGGTCTCCCCCTGGGGACCCCGGCCTCCCCGCCCTATCCCCGCCCCGCGCTCTGCCCGCCTCCGGAGCCCACCCGGCTCGGCGAGCGCTACAGGCGCCGGGAGTCGCCGCCCCCTACGGCCCCTTCCAGCCTCGGGCCGCCGAGGAGCGGACTTTTGGGGCTGCGCGCGGTCCGGGGCTGGCCGGGCAGCTCCACTCGCCGGCCAGGCCCGGAGAGCCGCGGCTGGAGTGACTGGCCTCAGGGTCACCTCTCTCCCAGCCGGCTCTGTCGCGGTGTGCGCGCCCGTTTAAAGTTGGGAGGTCCCAGCAGTTCGTCGGCGTGGCTGGAGGGTTTCCGCGGCGTCTCGGAGGTGGCACAGCGAGCCGCGAGGAGTGGAACTGATTGGAGGAGTCGTGGCCACTCAGGACACAGCCTCCTTCTCCATCCGCGCTCACGCAGCCTCACGCCTTTCAATAACTTCTCCCTATTTCTTGACTGTGGATGCTCCGGACTTATTCGTGGGCGACTCTGCTCCGGCATAATTTAGGAACATATGCAATTTGAAGTTGCTTAAAGATGGGTGGGCTCCTGTGTAGTGAAAGATTACCATGGGCCTGGGTTGTAATATCAGCCTCACCACTTAGTAAGCTCATTGGCCTTGGGTAAGTTACTTAACTTTTGCCAACTTCAGGTTCGTCGTTTGTAGAATGATAACTCCTACCCATTGGGGTGGTTGTGAAGATTAAACGGCGGTAATGCTGCACTTACTACCAAAAGTATGATCCAAGGAGCAGCAGCAGCAGCATCACCTGCAAGCTCTTTAGAAATGTAAAATCTCAAGCCCCACTCTGAATCTACCGAATTGGAGCCTCCGTTTTTTCGAGATGCTTAGATGAAGCATTGATGTATATGATTCATGTTTTTGATGAATTAGAGAAGAAAGAAACCCAAAGTCGTGCTTTTGTTACTGTGTTTAGTAAGGATACTGTTTTCTGAGCGGATGGAATATTATAGGTAGGAGATGAAAATAAGCTTTTCCAAGTTTTTAGTAGTTTTGAAGTGAAGCTTGAGTTTCTGCTCAGGTGACACGCTGGCCCTCACCCTCTCCTTCTCCATATATGTTTTTGGTGTTGATTTCTGAAGTGTAAGAATCAGTTTTCCATTGTTACTTTGGAGAAAGCCTAGTGGATCTTCCTGATTTACTTTTTCCCCACCTGAAGATGTAATTCTGACAAAAAAGCTGAGTATACGTGCTCGTGGAGGCTGCAGACTCTATTTTTTGTTTTGTTTCGTTTTGGGCCTCACCATACAGCCTGTGGGATCTTAGTCTCCAGATCAGGGACAGAACCAAGCCCCCTGCATGGGAACCACAGAGTCTTAATTACTGGACCACTAGGGAAGTCCCTCTCCGGTGTTTTTGCCTGGAGAATCCCAGGGACGGGGGAGCCTGGTGGGCTGCTGTCTATGGGGTCGCACAGAGTCAGACACGACTGAAGCAGCAGCAGCAGCAGCAGCAGGGAAGTCCCTGCTGATTGTTTTGACTCTCAGGTTCACTCATCCAAGGACCTAAAGGTTGTCCACTGAGTATTTTAATGTGAGTAAGGTAGAAATGGATACCAATAATTCCAACAGTCAACATTTATTGAGTGCATCCTGTGTACCAGGAACTGTTCTTCATGACAGAGGCTTGTAATGCATTGTATTTAATACATGCATTGTCAGTTAATCCACAACAGCCATGGGAGGTGGTTCTACTTTTCCCCATATTATTAAAGAAGAAAATAAGGCATAGAAAAGATTAACCAGCCTAGAGTTACATAACTTTCTAGCAAATGGGCAGCAGGAACTTCTGGGATAAAGAAAAGGCATTTCAGTAAAACCTTTTCTCATTAAAAAAATTTTAAGTCATTTTTCAAGTATATAACCGCAGCATATTCATGTATGATTTAGATATTCAGAATAAACATCCCTTTGTTCATGTAGAGGAGTATATCTTAAAGCCTGTTTCACATATAAAGTATTTAAAACTGACAAAAATAAGTGTATGATTTTGTGTTTGAGCTGCTACTGTATGACCAGTATTTATAGTGGGTCACATTTCCCAAAAGGTTTACTGTGAAAGGCAACGAAACCTCCCACCCACATTTTATAAGCAAGTAAGCTTATAAAATGAATGTTTGTAGTTTAATTTTTAAAATTGGTAGCTCTTTTATTCCAGTGTTTTTTTTCCTGATCAGACCTAACACTCCGCTTTAGATATAATGCACAGTTCATCCAGATTTTCATACTTTCCATAATTGGTTTCTGGGCCTACTCATTGCTCCTGTGTCTATCTTACACGGTACTCCTCTGCTTCAGTCTCCTTTCCTTGACAGAAATAAACAGGTATACTACCGGTCCATCTTCGATACTTCATTACTTTTATCATTCCACCGCCCTCCTTCCCATCTCTAATCATAAAAATTTCTCAAAATCATTCTCCCTGTGAATTGGGGCTCCCTTGTCCAAACAAAAAAGTAAAACAGCCTTCTTACCTCTTCACAAAGTCATTAGCTTCCAGTATCGTGTTGGAATGTTTTTAAGACCAGGTTAGAAAATTGCCCTCATTGCTTCATGTTTTCTCAGAAATATCACTTCACCCTTAAACTTGGAAGCCATTTACTCAGGAGTAAAAGGTGTGTGTGCTCAGTCGTGTCCAATTCTTTGTGACCCCATGGACTGTAGGCCACCAGGTTTCTCTGTCCATGGGATTTTTCCAGGCAAGTGTACTGGATGGGTTGCCATTTCCTTCTCTAGGGGATCTTCCCGACCCAGGGATCAAACCCAAGTCTTCTGCATTGGCAAGCAGATTCCTTACCACTGAACCACGAAGGAAGCCTTAGCTTTTAACAGAACAATAGACCTATACAGGACTACAGAATAGACATAACTGATAGACTTAATAGAACTACAGGAAATAGACTTACCTCTCATCCTTAAAAAAAGGAAAATGAACATATGGAAAATTTCCAAGAATCAAGAGAGTCTTCCTCAAATTAAAATTCTACTATGTCCAGTTTACCACACTAATTCAGTTAAGTTCAGTTGCTCAGTCGTGTCCGACTCTTTGTGACCCCATGGAATGCAGCACACCAGGGTTCCCTGTCCATCACTAATTTCCGGAGCTTGCTCAAACTCATGTCTATCAAGTCAGTGATGCCATCTGATCATCTCATCCTCTGTCATCCCCTTCTCCTCCTTCCTTCGGTCTTTCCCAGCATCAGGGTCTTTTCCAATGAGTCAGTTCTTCGCATCAGGTGGTCAAAGTATTGGAGTTTCAGCTTCAGCATCAGTCCTTCCAGTGAACATTCAGGACAGATTTCCTTTAGGATGGACTGGTTGGATCTCCTTGCAGTCCAAGGGACTCTCAAAAGTCTTCTCCAACACCACGGTTCAAAAGCATCAGTTCTTCGGCACTCAGCATTCTTTATAGTTCAGCTCTCACATCCATGGAAGTGATGTTGAAAAACCATACTTTGTTGGCAAAGTAATTTCTCTGCTTTTTAATATGCTGTCTAGGTTGGTCATAACTTTTCTTCCAAGGAGTAAGTGTCTTTTAATTTCAGGCTACAGTCACTATCTGCAGTGATTTTGGAGCCCCCCAAAATAAAGTCTGACACTGTTTCCATTGTTCCTCCATCTATTTGCCGTGAAGTGATGGGACCAGATGCCATGATCTTAGTTTTCTGAATGTTGAGTTTTAAGCCAACTTTTTCACTCTCCTCTTTCACTTTCAAGAGGCTCTTTAGTTCTTCACTTTCTGCCATAAGGGTGGTCATCTGTATATCTGAGGTTATTGATATTTCTGCCTGCAATCTTGATTTCCAGCTTGTGCTTCATCCAGCCCAGCATTTCGCATGATGTACTCTGCATATAAGTTAAATAAGCAGGGTGATAATATACAGCCTTGACGTACCCTAAAGACAGGTATAACTGACTTGTTAGATTTTTCTTTTCACAGAAATTTTTTGAGTGCTTGTTATATGCAGAGTATAGCTTCTGCCTTCAAGAAGCTCAAAGTCTTATAGGTAAGTCAGTCAAATAAACAGACACTGTATTTCATGTAGTTTTAGTTGTATAACCACCCCACCCCACGTACATTTAAAGAGCTGAAGTTGGAATGATATTGGTGGCATGGCACAGTTTAATTGGAAGCATGTTTTTTTTCTTAGTGGTATGTGAAAAGTCTTTTACTGATGATAAAGGATATTGACTAACTCAGTGGAGTATGTTCAGTAATGACAGTATATAGAAGGTACAAAGGTAGCACAGTCAAGAAAGGTCTTAATGTGGAGGAGTCAAGGGACCTTACAAGGGAGGTTATGAAGATGATGAAAGAGGAATAGAGAGGGACAGCATATGCAGAATAAATGGTGTGTTTAGGAGACAACATAATCTTCAGTAATGCAGGTGTATGAAGTGGGAGGAGAGACTGCTGCCAGATTATGCTAGGTCTTGTATATCACTTGGGTGGAATGATTTTAATTTTATCTTGCAGATGATGATAAAGCACTGCATGATTCTCCCCTTTCTTTTTGTTGAAGGATTTATGTACCAAAATGTTCAGAGTTATAGTTTTGAAAGGAAAGGTGGGTCCAGAAGGTAAAGATGGAAACACAGTACCATGGGGAATTATGGTAATTCCCAGTTGCGATAAGAACTTGACTCAGGCAGTGGCAATGGCATTAAAGAGGAAGGGATTTGAAAAATGTTTAGCAGAAATATTTGGCAGAATTGGATGAGAGATATAAAATAAGAAGGTGTTCAGGAAAGTGGTTGCCTCTGATGGCTGGGACCGCTAACTGTGATAAGCACTGCTGAGATTAGATTAGGCAGAGTGGGGGAAGGAGACGATGCTTCAGGTATGTTGAATTTGAGGTACCCAAGGGACATCAGGTGGAAGTAATGTACAGTAAGAAGTTTGAGATACAGATTAGGTGAAGGTGTGAGGGCTTGAGGGGTAAATTAGAGATTGGAAGCATCACTAGGTAGAAGCTGAGGCTGTAGGAGTGGAGCAGATTACAAGGCCGAGTTAGAGGAGGGGCTCCTGACAGAGGGTCCTTGCCCTCCCTAAGGAGTCCATGGATATAGCTATCTATATTCATCTTTTTTTTTTTTTAATAGTCTATCTGAGAACATTGTAAGAAGACATTCATAAGTGTCCTGAGCTGTGTGTATTAGTTTGCTGCCATAACAAAGAATGAGTGACTTAAACAACAAAAATTAATTTTCTCACAGTTTTTGAGGGTACAAGTCTGAGATCGAGTGTTGCTAGGGTTGTTTTCTTTGGAGGTTTTTTCCTTGTAGGCCTTTCTCCTGGTGCCTTCACATGGTCTTCCCTCTGTACATACACCTGTCCAGGTTTCTTCTTCGTGTGAAGATATTAGTCATACTGGATTAGAGTCTACCCTAATGATCTTATTTTAACTTAGTCATCTCTTTAAATACCTTATCTCCAGACATTCAGTTACTTGGGGTTAAGACTCCACCAAAATCACTGCAGATGGTGACTGCACCCACAACATTAAAAGATGCTTGCTTCTTCGAAGAAAAGCTGTGACAAACCTAGATAGCATATTAAAAAACAGAGACATCACTTGGCTGACAAAGGTCTAGTCACCCTGCTTATTTAACTTATATGCAGAATACATCATGAGAAACGCTGGACTGGAAGAGACACAAGCTGGAATCAAGATTGCTGGGAGAAATATCAATAATCTCAGATATGCAGATGACACCACCCTTAAGAGGAACTAAAAAGTCTCTTGATGAAAGTAAAAGAGGAGAGTGAAAAAGTAGGCTTAAAGCTCAACATTCAGAAAACGAAGATCATGGCATCCAGTCCCATCACTTCACAGGAAATAGATGGGGAAAGAGTTGAAACAGTGTCAGACTTTATTTTTTTGGGCTCCAAAATCACTGCAGATGGTGATTGCAGCCGTGAAATCAAAAGACGCTTACTCCTTGGAAGAAAAGTTATGAGCAACCTAGATAGTATATTCAAAAGCAGAGACATTACTTTGCTGACTAAGGTCCGTCTAGTCAAGGCTATGGTTTTTCCTGTGGTCATGTATGGATGTGAGAGTTGGACTGTGAAGAAAACTGAGCGCCGAAGAATTGATGGTTTTGAACTGTGGTGTTGGAGAAGACTCTTGAGAGTCCCTTGGACTGCAAGGAGATCCAACCAGTCCATTCTGAAGGAGATCAACCCTGGGAATTCTTTGGAAGGAATGATGCTAAAGCTGAAACTCCAGTACTTTGGCCACCTCATGCGATGAGTTGACTTATTGGAAAAGACTTTGATGCTGGGAGGGATTGGGGGCAGGAGGAGAAGGGGACGACCGAGGATGAGATGGCTGGATGGCATCACTGACTCGATGGACGCAAGTCTGAGTGAACTCTGGGATTTGGTGGTGGACAGGGAGGCCTGGCGTACTGTGATTCATGGGGTTGCAAAGAGTCGGACACGACTGAGCGACTGAACTGAACTGAACTGAGTCAAAGCTATGGTTTTTCCAATAGTCATGTACGGATGTGAGAGCTGGACCTTTAATGAAGAAGACTGAGCGCCGAAGAATTGATGCTTTCAAACTGTGGAGTTGAAGACTCTTGAGAGTCCCTTGGACTGCAAGGAGATCAAATCAGTCAATCCTAAAGGAAACCCATTGTGAATGTTCATTGGAAGGACTAATGCTGAACCTGAAACTCCAGTACTTTGACCACCTGATGTGAAGAGCTGACTCATTGGAAAAGACTTTGATGCTGGGAAAGATTGAAGGTAGGAGAAAGGGGTGACAGAGGATGAGATGATTGGATGGCATTACTGACTCAAAGGACATGAGTTTGAGCAAGCCCTGGGAGATAGTGAAGGACAGGGAAGCCTGGCATGCTGCAGCCCATATGACTGAACAACAGCAGGACTTAAGCACACGAATTTTAGGATGAAACAGTTGAGCCTCTATCATTGTCCAAGGGTCCATGACACAGAAGAGGTTAAAAGCCCTGGTGCGAGGTAAAAGGTTGATCCGTGAGAGCAGGAGTAGAAAGTTTTGGTTAACCAAGCGATTAATTCATTTAGTTAGGATATTTCTTTACCCAAGAGTATTCTGGTTAATTAAAGTCTTAGAGTTTACCAATTCATGTTCATTGGAATACTACTTTACCTACTGTTTATACTTAAGTTTACATGCTGTGGTGAAAATAATTGCAGTGTACTGCTGTTAAGGGCCTTTTCTTTAAGACGAAATAATTTGGATCAGAGATTGTGTAGAGAAAAGTTGATTACTTTGGGAAATGTAACAAATGCAGAAGGTTCTTTTCAAATTAGAAATAAACATTGGTGGCTCTTCATTTTATTTCAACAAAAATGAGGTTACTGTGCTGTAAAGAAACCATCTCTCAACTGTGATAATTATAGTGTAATAGTCTTTATTTTAAAACTTATTATTTTAGTTTTTGAATACTTAATATTAAAAATAAAATTTATGTAAGTTTGTATGTGATACTTCTATATTCACTGCTGAGGTTAAATAAATGTAATATTTTGTCATATTTGCCTCAGATATTTTATGAAATAAGATGTTGGTAAGATGTTGGTATAGATTCCTCCTCTCTGCTTCCTTAGAGGTAACCAGTGAGCTGAAGCTGAGATGTAATATTCCCCAACCCTATACGTATTTTTATACTTTCATTAAGTGTGTGTGAATCCATAATGAATTAAATAGTATTAAAATATGTGTGCACAGTAACTAGGTTTTTAAAGTAAATTCTTTTGAGATTTATTCATGTTGATACCTGCAGATCTGGACTATTCACTTTTAACTACTATGTAGCAATAGTAAATATTTCACTGTATGAAAGCTGTAGTTTATTTCCCTACTGAGAGACCATTTAATCTACCTTTTCCTGCAGCAAGCAGTGTGATGATAATTATAACACCAGTACACTTATGTGCTTATTATGTACCAAGTATTGCTCTAAGTGCTTCCATACTTCGAGCATCCACTGAGATAGGAACTGTTATTGCACATTTTACATATGAGGAAATTGAGGCAGACAGGTTAGTAAATCACCTGAGGTCACATATATAGCTAGTGAGGCTTCCTGTACATGTCTGCTCGTGATATACATGAGAGAGTTTCTCTAGAGAAGATAATAAGTATAATTTCTATGTATGCACGTTTTCAGTTTTAGTAGATATGACTATTCCCCAGAATGTTTGTATCAGTTTACAACTTTTACTGGCAAATATGTAAGAGCTCCTCTTTTTCTACTTCTTTGACAATACTTGGTCTTACCAGACTTGATCTTGTCAGTTTATTCGAGCTAAGCAATATTTTTTTAAATAATTCAGTGAAAAATTCCTTCTTTCAAAAATCAATGCCTAGAAAACCCAAGTGCCTTCTTTTAGGAAGTGTGCCGTTTTGGGTGAAGTATTTAAAGTGTGGCGCTTCTCTGATGGTTCAGTGGTATAGAACCCGCCTGCAGTGTAGGAGATTCAGGTTGGCTCCCTGGGTGGGGAAGATCCCCTGGAGAAGGAAATGGCAGCCTACTCCTGTATTCTGGCCTGGAGAATCCCATGGACAGGGGAGCCTGATGGGTTCCAATCCGTAGGGTTGCAGAGACTCAAACGTGACTGAAGTAACTGAGCACGCATGTATGCACACACATTTTTAAAGTATAATTAAAGGCTTTTCTCTGAATTTGAATAGAAAAAAAAGACAGCTTTCTCTCTCAGCATTAAACTTTTATCTCCTACACATTTCTGTGAAGTGTGTAAACTTTGGTACCTTCATTTTAATGACTTTTACCTGGCCCACGTTATACCTTATAACGTTATACCTTACCTCTGGTTCCTTATTTTTCTTGGGGTTTTGCTAAATTTCTTCCCAAATTCCATGAAATATAATGTTGTTTAATGTATGAAAAAAAATGATGTGCCTCAGTGTACTGGATCTCCGTCCTTGGCCCTCCCAGATCTACTCTACTCCTGTGTCCGCCCGCTCTGTCGCTTAAAGTTTGACCCTGGTAGACTGCATCTGTGGACTGTCAACCATTGGTTTGGCCCGTGGTTCAGAGAGGCCTGGTGGGCTACAGTCCATGGGGTCGCACAGAGGCGGACACGACTGAGCGGCTAAGTACACACAGGGTAATGGAGCTTCCTGCTTTGTGCCTCTTGTCCTGGTGTGATTATTAATAGGGGCTCTTACCACGTTTAGAAGTAGCTCCATTTGGATGAGAAATGATATGATCACCCTAGCCAGTGGGGAGAGGTTGGCAGATGTGTTAGGCTGACTCCATCCTCAACTGAAGATCGCAGCTCCTGTCAGGTACCCTCCTGACACAAGTGTCTCTCCAGGTTCTAGTAACAGTTCCTCCCTCATGTTTCTTCAGTTCTCAGTGTGGCAACAGATTTCTGTTATCACTCATCCTAGGATATCATACTGTCCTTTCTGGTTTTCCTGTATTGTTGTATCTTTGTAAGTAGACCCTTTAATAAGTAAACTCCTCTTCAGTTCAGTTCAGTTGAGTTGCTCAGTCATGTCTGACTCTTTGCGACCCCATGAATCACAGCACGCCAGGCCTCCCTGTCCATCACCATCTCCCGGAGTTCACTGAAACTCAGGTCTATGGAGTCGGTGATGCCATCCAGCCATCTTGTCCTCTGTCGTCCCTTTTTCCTCCTGCTCCCAATCCCTCCCAGCATCAGAGTCTTTTCCAATGAGTCAACTCTTCGCATGAGGTGGCCAAAGTATTGGAGTTTCAGCTTCAGCATCAGTCCTTCCAAAGAACGCTCAGGACTGATCTCCTTTAGAATGGACTGGTTGGATCTCCTTGCAGTCCAAGGGACTCTCAAGAGTCTTCTCCAACACCACAGTTCAAAAGCATCAATTCTTCAGCGCTCAGCTTTCTTCACAGTCCAACTCTCACATCCATACATCCACTTGAAAAACCATCGCCTTGACTAGATGGACCTTTGTTGGCAAAGTAATGTCTCTGGTTTTCAATATGCTATCTAGGTTCGTCATAACTTTCCTTCCAAGGAGTAAGGATCTTTTAATTTCATGGCTGCAGTCACCATCTGCAGTGATTTTGGAGCCCCCAAAAATAAAGTCTGACACTGTTTCCCCAACTATTTCCCGTGAAGTGATGGGACCAGATCTTCGTTTTCTGAATGTTGAGCTTTAAGCCAACTTTTTCGCTCTCCTCTTTCACTTTCATCAAGAGGCTTTTTAGTTCCTCTTCACTTTGTGCCATAATGGTGGTGTCATCTGCGTATCTGAGATAATTGATATTTCTCCTGGCAATCTTAATTCCAGATTGTGCTTCTTCCAGCCTAGCGTTTTTCATCATGTACTTTGCATGTGAGTTAAATAAGCAGGGTGACAATATACAGCCTTGAGGTACTCCTTTTCCTATTTGGAACCAGTCTGTTGTTCCATGTCCAGTTCTAACTGTTGCTTCCTGACCTCCATATAGGTTTCTCAAGAGGCAGGTCAGGTGGTCTGGTATTCCCATCTCTTTCAGAATTTTCCACAGTTTATTGTGATCCACACAGTCAAAGGCTTTGGCATAATCAATAAAGCAGAAATAGATGTTTTTCTGAAACTCTTGCTTTTTCCATGATCCAGCAGATGTTGGCAATTTGATCTCTGGTTCCTCTGCCTTTTCTAAAACCAGCTTGACCATCTGGAAGTTCACGGTTCACATATTGCTGAAGCCTGGCTTGGAGAAAAACTCTCCTTAAATTACCTAATTTTAGCATATCGTCTTTTTGCTGACTGAACCTCTACTAATATACTATATTTGACTTGCTATATTTTAATTAAATAAGTCTTTAAAGCATATTTAAAACTAGGTTCAAAGTAGTAGTAACATGAATATAAGCACATTAAGTACTCTTTAATTTTCATATGGTACTTGTAAGTTGTTAATGTTAGTTATCTTTTCATCTTTTCAGATGAAGTTGGAGCCCTTGTTTTTGACATTGGATCCTATACTGTGAGAGCTGGTTATGCTGGCGAAGACTGTCCCAAGGTCAGTGTAATGTTAGAGTTAATTGGATATACAGGAGCCATTCATGCAGAGTTAAATTCACTCAGAAAGTCTAACTCAAATATGGTAAAAGATATTAGTTGGTGGGAAATGACTCCTTGATGAAAGCATATAAAACTTGTAAATCATGTTTTTGACTCTTCCAGGTGGATTTCCCTACAGCTATTGGTATGGTGGTAGAAAGAGATGATGGAAGTACACTGATGGAAATCGATGGTGATAAAGGCAAACAAGGCGGTCCCACCTATTACATAGACACGAATGCCCTGCGAGTTCCAAGGGAGAACACAGAGGCCATCTCCCCACTGAAAAATGGGATGGGTATGATGTTTTTTCCTATGGATTTGATTATAAATGTAGAGTAGGTATAGTATATTTCAGATATAAAGCAGTGGCTGCTTATAAGTTGAACATCAGCTATCTTCTTGTTCTTATTCCATGAACTGATGTTCCAGGCACTGAGAATACAAAGATGCGTAAAACATGTTTCTTTTCCTAACAAACTTATAGGTATAGAAGCTAGATTTGTGTATATAAATATAACTGTGTTTGATAAGCAGTGGGGTTACAGAGGAGAGATATTTAACTCTGTGGGGGTCAGAGATGGTTTTCACAGAGGAGCTAACTGTGCTGAATCTTGATCACTGGATAAGAATTAGCCTGACTGACGAGGCTGGGTAGAGCAGAGCAGCCAGCATGTGTGAAGAGTGGTATTGTGGGAGAAACTTACATGTTTAGGAATGTCATCAGTTAAGTATGGGTATAATAGTAGGTGCATTAGGGCCGGTTTCAGGAAAGGCAGGCAGAGAGCAATCATAAAAGGGCTTGGAATGCCAGTATATTAAGCAGTTAACTGAAATGTTACCCCAAAGGAATTTTTAAACAGAGATGTGAAATGCTCATATATGCCAAATGGAAAGATTATTCTAACAGTAATACATAGGCATGATTAGAGGGAGATACTAGAAACAGGAAGATCAATTAGGGAGGTGAGTCCAAATGAGAAATGAAGAGGTTTTAAATTGTAACACTGATGGCAGAGATCCTGAGGTGGCTGTCTGAGATATCCAGGACAAATGGTGCAAAGAATTTAAACTTTCAAAAGTTTGAGAAGAAGTTTCCTAGATTTTTGGAGTCACTGACTAAGGGGTACCATGCACTAGGGAAGGAGCAAGCTTTATGGTCTTAAAAAGCAAATGTCCACTGTCACTCTTAGGTCCAGTTATTTACTAAAAGGAGTCACGAGATTCAGCATGTAATGGTACCATAGCTAAGGTTTATTATGCCGAAAGGATACAAAGCAGAACTGACAAAAGGAAGAAAAGGGCATGCAGTGAAGTCCAAAGGAAACCAGCACAAGCTTCCAAGAGCTTACAGTGTAGTCATAGAGGATGTGCTTAAACCTTCTGGCAACGAGGAACATGTGTGTGTAGTCTGTTACGCGTGCTCAGTTATATCCAACTCTTTGTGACCCCATGGACTGTAGCCTCCCAGGCTCCTTTGTCCATGGGATTTCCCAGGCAAGAATACTGGAGTGGGTTACCGTTTCCTTTTCCAGAGGCTCTTCCCGACCCAGGCATCAAACCTGCGTCTCCTGAGTCTCCTGCATTGGCAGATGGTTTCTTTATGACTGAGCCACCTGGGAAATCCATGGTCTACTAGGGGAGCACATTAAAGACTCAGCACCCTGCTTCACACTCACAGGATAGCTGTTTTATAAACACAGACAATAGCAAGTGTGATGAGGATATAGAGAAACTGAAATCTCCATATCTATTTCTGGGAGAGAACATAAAATAGTACAGCAGCTTTGAAAAATAGTTTGACAGTTTCTTAATAGGTTAAATATAAATTCACCTTATAATCCAAACAGTTCCACTCCTAGGTATCAGTACAAGAGAACTGAAACCTATGTCCACACAAATACTTAAATGCAAACGTTCATAGCAGCATTGTCCATATTAACTGAAAAGTGGATATAGTCCAAAGGTGCATCATTGGATGAATGGGTACACACAGTGTGCTGTATCCATAAAAGGAAGTATTAATACTATTCGACAATAAAAGAAACAAAATAACTGA
The DNA here is from genome assembly GCF_032405125.1 of Capricornis sumatraensis. Lineage (NCBI taxonomy): Eukaryota > Metazoa > Chordata > Mammalia > Artiodactyla > Bovidae > Capricornis > Capricornis sumatraensis. Next base: position 193,852,306 of record NC_091069.1, on the reverse strand, counting down.
TACAGGTCAAAATATCAGTTGGGTTTTCATGAACCCCCAAAGCCTTATGCCAAATGGAGGAAATCAGATGCAAAATTCCACATAATGTGGAATCACTTACTCTAATATGGAATGACCAGGAAAAGCTAATTTATACAGACAGAAAGTAAAGTAGCAGTTGCTTGGGGCTGTGGATATTATGAGAAGTGACTGTTAAAGGGCATACAGTTTCTTTTTGAGGTGATGGAACTATTCTAAAATTATGTTGTAATAAGAGTCACACAACTGTGTAGCTTTACAGAAGAAAATCTCTTCATTGTACACATAAAATTCATGTTATGGAAAATTATATCTCTATAGAACTGCTAAAGAACTGGAAGAATATTTTTTGTTACAAATATTTTATTTCTTATATCATCCTGATACTTGGGATAAATAACTATCTTTTGGATTCAGAAAAAAAAGGACTCAGTACCCATGGTTTTTATTGGTGACTGGTCATGTAGGTACCTTGTGCCCAACATGTTCCAAAACCCCAGACTCCCAGTATAAACCACATTATTTGTATAAATGGTTTAGGCACAGTGAACTACTCTTATTTGGGGAAAGTTTTATATCAATGTAGGAAACTGTTTACCAGACAAGTTCCCAGATGCCAGCCAAGGGTCAGCCTTGCAAGCAGGCCTTTCTCAGGTTTGCTGAGTTAACTCTTTCTGCATAGCAAGAGTTTATTAGTTCAAAGTGTTTGAGTATAGATGCCGGTTTAATAAGCAAGTAAAAATGATTTTAAGACATGGAATTGATTTTTTTTTTTCACCCAGAAAGAGTTTGGGAGGTGAAAACAGGATTGAGGGTGAGATTCCTTATGGAAACTTACTCTGTATTTAACCAGTAGAGGTGCCTATGAAGGGGAATGAGATGAACAGTTAGAGAAGTAGGAGAAAATTCAGGAGAAAACCAAGAAAAGAAAAAATTCGAGAAGTAAAGAAGTCCAGTGAGTCTCATTGTTCTTAACTGTGGCATTGAGATTTATGCTAAGAAGGGGAAAGAGAAGTTAAAGCTATAGAGGAAGTGCCTTGACCAAAATATCCCATTCTGGACTTTCACTGGTCCGCCTGCCAATGCAGGGGACGTGGGTTCAATCCCTGGTCCAGGAAGATGGCACAGGCTGGAGGGCAACCAAGCTCACGTGAAGCAGCTGCTGGAGCCTATGCACCCTGGAGCGTGCGCTCTGCAGCTGGAGAAACCACGACAGTGAGAAGCCTGAGCACTGCAACTAGAGAGCAGTCCCTGGGCAGCAACGAAGGCCTAGCAGCCCCCAGAAAACAGAGCAGTGAGTTAAACCCATCCTGATAGGCCTATAACAATACTAACATGGTGTACAGATGATGCCATGCGTTGTTGGTCTGTGGCAGAAGAAGTTTGTGAACTCTTGAATCAATGTGTCAGTAATTTAGAGAGGCTAGATGAGATTACAGACGCAAAGGATCCACTGGGTTTACCTGTTAGACGTTCATTAGTGACTTATGCAAGCAGTCAGTGTAATGTTTTAATGGAAAGCAAATTGAAAACGTATTCTTCTTTAAATTTTTTAAAATGTTTTTATGTCTTTTTTTCATACAGATTGTTGCTGTTAGCTCCAAATCATGCAATTCTGTTTCCTCTTACAATTTGAATTGTGTTTTGGGCTTTATAGTTAGTACTTAACTGAATACTATTTGTTTGGTATTTTAGGTGTGTTAGATACCTTAATTTTATCTGGGTCAGGTCTAGGGGTTATGGTACTGTTGGGGCTGGAGGAGCCATATCTAGAAGACAAAGCTAATGTCTATATGAAGTACTGTTTTATGCGGTAGAGCTGTAAAACAAGTCAGTTCTGTATATTAAAGTATCAGTGCTAAACCATTAGAAACAGTCTCTCAGAAGATGCTGTATTCATCTCCAACTGAGTATTGTTTTCAAGGTATTTATCTTATATTCTAGTTGAAGATTGGGATAGTTTCCAGGCTATTTTGGATCATACCTACAAAATGCATGTCAAATCAGAAGCCAGCCTGCATCCTGTTCTCATGTCAGAAGCACCAGTAAGACAAACTTTTTCAAGTTTTCTAGGTTTTTTTTTACTCATTTTACTCTTTTTCTTTAAAGATATAGAAATTCATATTTTGAAAATGAGGGAAAGGGGGATTCTTTTTTAAATACTCTTACAACTTTTATTATTTCAATAATAAAAATACTCAAAGAACAACAGTAAAGCACCCTAGTGGGTTCTGGTGTTTATTTATCTATTTTTTTCCAGGAATTTAATATCTAATTTCCTTTGACTGCTTCCCATTTTGGTTCATGAATTGTCTCTTATCCCTCAAGGGCAGTGTATATCTGCTTTTTTACTCAATCTTAGGAGTGACTAGATTCATTCTTAAGATTTAATACTTCATGTTTATAAGAATCCTGATTACTCTATACTTTGAAAAGTCTGTAGTTTCTAGAATTCATAGCAGCAATTTTACTTTTCAGATAATAAACTTTATTAAATTTATTACAAATACATAGAGATAAATGTTGTAAAGATATTATGAAGATTTTCCATGGTAATTTAATGTTTTACATTTTTGTTAATACAGTACTGAAATGAATTTTGAGATAAATCAGCATTTTAGATTTTAAACAATAAGTAATTTGCATTTCTTTTTCCCTACTCTCAAGTGGAATACCAGAGCAAAGAGAGAGAAACTGACAGAGCTGATGTTTGAACACTACAACATTCCTGCATTCTTCCTTTGCAAAACTGCCGTTTTGACAGCGTATCCTTGAAAGAGTAATAGTCAGCTTCTCTTCATGAGTGACTGTGGTTCTGCTAAAGGTGATGTGCTCAGCAGGAAGACAGGAGTCAGTTCTTGCTTGTCAGAAGTTGAGGGAGTTTTCCCCATTGCTTTTTGGATACCTGTCTTTCAGTATTTCTTACTGGAACTGATGTGCATGAAAGTGTGAGAGGGAGATGGGAAATAAACACTCAAATTCTGCTCATTAATTTAACAAAGTTTTTTAAAAATTGTGTTTTTAGAAGGGGAATGTGAAGAGAAGGCCTAGATGAGTTCAAAGAGTGTCATTTCCTTCCTCCTCTCCAGTGCCTGAGAAAAGTGGAAGTTGTCTATAAATTCATTTAAGATTTAATCACCAAATATTTTTTATGAGCATATTAAGGAACAGACAAGGAAATACTATGTCCTGACCTCAAAGAATAATGTAATATTCTTGTTGAAAACTAAATAACATTTAAATAGTACTTCAAAATAGCACTGGCAAAAGTCATAAAGAAGTACATGATTCATCTGAAATTTTCAAATAGCAGTTATAGTTCAGTGGAGGAAGACTGAAGCCTGACAAACCTTGTAAAGAAAAGAGAATTTTGAGACTTCCCTGGCAGTCAGTGGTTAAAGACTTCGCACTTCCAGTGCAGGGGACATGAGTTCAATCCTTGATTGGGGAACTAACATCCTGCATGCCATGTAGTGCGCCCACCACCCTCCTCCCCCCCAAAAAAACTGAGGGAATTTAGTTGCAAGGTGAAGGGAAAGGAGTCCTATATTTAGAGTTCAAGTAACAGTGCTGATAAACTGATGTTGATTTAGGTACTTAAAATCAGCCTCACCTTTTACACATTTATCCTGTGTACCTCCCTGGATTGCTATCATATTCAAGTGAATTTTACATGTGTGAGAATCACTGTGGTAGCTGTGATCTAACATTTGTCTGTCGTGCTGTGTCTTGGAGATGACTTTAGCAAAAGTGTGGAGGTGGAAAGGGCAAGCATTCCTCACAGTGAGCTTAGAGTTGAAGATTTATATTCAGCTTTAGTGAGAATTGTAAAAATAGGTTTAGGTCAGACTGTGGAAGCCTTGCATGTTGTATTTTAAAAATGTGAACTTTAGACTTGAGAGAACCATTGCAGGTTTTGAGTAGAGGATGGAGAGCACTAGCAGACTCTCTGTGTGCATTATCTCATTTAATTTTCATAATAACCCTGTCAGGAGTCAGAATCAAAACAAGCAAACTGGTTCCAGTCTACAGCTTGAAAATGGCAGTTATGAATTTGAACATAAGATCTGTTTGGCTGCTTCCTTGCAAGGAGTATGTAAATGGAATTGGCATTGTTTTATTTTTTAACTTTTTATTATAGAAAATTTCTTATATAAAAGAAGATAGAACATTATATTGAACTGCCATGTGCCCATCACCCAGGTTAAATCATTTTCAACACAAAGCTAAGTTGTATTAGCTATATAACCATATCCACTCCCTCCTCCATGGTTTTGAAATAAATCCCAGACAAGAGTGGCTTCGTTTTGCAATTTTTCAAACCTCTTTAACATTGGACTTAATAGCAGAAGTTGGATTTTCATGTCTAGCCTTTGCATTCAGTCTGCTGTGTATCATATATGACATAGCCTCTGGAAAACTCTTGTACATTCATGAGAGAATGACAGTGAAAAGGGCAAATAACATTTTAGTATTATTCTAAAGATGGTTTTGACTTCTCAAGCATGGTTTTGGGATTCTTTTACACTTTAAAAAATTACTGGGGGACTTCCCTGGTGGTCCAGTGGTGGAGAATCTGCCTGCCAATGCAGGGGACACAGGTTTGATCTCCAGTCCGGAAAGATCCTACATGCCACAGAGCAATTAAGCCTGTGTGCCATAACCACTGAGCCCATGTGCTGCGACTGCTGAAACCTGTGCGCCCTAGAGCCCATGGTCCACAACAAGAGAAGCCACCGCAGTAAAAAGCCTGCACACCACAATGAAGAATGGCCCCCGCTCACCGCAACTAGAGAAAGCCTGAGCGCAGCAACAACGACCCAGCTCAATGAAAAATAAATACATAAATGAAATTAAAAAAAACAAGATGCTGGAAAAGTGCAAGAAGCCACAGAGCTTTTGTTTTTATAGGTTATAGCTATCAATATTACTGTTTAAGAATTTAAAACTAAGACTTCTTTTAACATTTTCTTATTAGTTTAAAAAAAAAAGGATAGATACATTAATGTCAACACAAGTAACAGTTTTATGAAAAAGATAACTGTTTTCCAAAACAAAAACATTAGTGAAAAGATTAATGTTTGTTTTATCTGACTTAACTGATAGCTGGCTTCTCATCTGCCAGTCTCAGGCTCTGCCCTTCTGACACCGCAGTTTGAGAGGCAGGCTTCAGCTAGCTGTTTGCTGGCCGAGCTGCATACTTACGGAAAATTCATTTAGTTACAAAGTTAGCAAAATCATTGGTGCCCCTCATTTTTCAAGAATGCATTATTCTCCTGTTCTCTCTGCATTTTATTGGTTCCCCTGAAGTCCTGCACTTGAATAGTTCAGTTGTCAACTAAACATTTGGGTAGATTTTATACTCAGGTTTTGTGTTTTGCCCATTCTGTGGTTCTCTTGATTCCAGAGTTTCTACCTTTAATGTCTAGCTTTTCTTCCAGCCCTGAACTCTCTGTGTAGACCTAGGTGTTAAGGCTGCAGTTCTTCAGTGCTTTCTTGAGCTGTAGCCTGGAAGCTGGGAAGCACTCTCAGGAGAGGAGGGTGCAGACTTGCAGTTCTTACTCCTTCAAGTTGCAGTTTCATGAGAATTAGTTTTGGCTGAATTTTGACTACTTTTAAATACTTTCCAGTGTTTTGAAATGGTCACTGAAAATAATTTGTCCAGATTTTAGAACTGTCATTTATAGGAGGGCTTACATGCTTTTAGTCTGGTGTTACTGTATCACTTTGTACTAATAGAGACAAAATTAGTGTTTATGTATATAGTCCATCAGAGATCAATGAAGTAGCAGTAATAGCAAAGATAAATTACTAACCTACCTTTCTGGCCATTTATTCTCAGATCTCTTTTCTCTGTTCATTCCTGCCCATGCCTTGGTTTTCTGCTCTTAGTCTTTCATCTCTCTTGACATGTTCTTTCTTATTTAACTATCTGTTTCCTTGACTTCAGATACCAGTTATACACTGACCAATTCCAAATCATATCTGTATCCCAGATCTTTCTTGTGAGCTCCAGGCCCATGTCCAGCTGCCTACTAGAACTTTTTCTATTAGTTATTTGTTTAAGCACTTTAAACTCAATATATCCAAAATTGAATTACTCTTCTCTCCCGTCAAATTTATTCCTTCTTTGTGTCTTATCTTACTCCCAGTTGTCTAGACCAGAAATCTTTCTCATTAACCCTTCAGATTAAGTAGTAATCAAGCCCTGTGTATTATCCAGCCTCCCCTGACTCTAATCCAAACCCACAAATCCATTTATTTCTCTGTGCACTGCCATTTTATTAGGTGTAGCCCTTCCTTTTGCCCATTCTTCACCCTGCAACTCTAATCATCTTTGTTAATTGCCAACCTGCTGATTTAAGCCATAATCATTTCCCACAGTCTTGCCTTTCTTATTTCAGGCTCTGCTGAACTGCTCTGCACTTCCCAGACCTCTTCCCGTGCTCTCTTGCCTCCTAGCCTTCCCACATGTTTCAGCTCTTTGCCATGCCCCCGTCCTCAGCTTTCACCTGAGTTTCCTAAGGATGGGTTATACTCCTTTATACTCTCCCAGGGCATCCTGAACTGTTCTTTGTATAGTTTTATTGATCTTCTCTTCACTAAACAGGATATCCTTCAGGGCAGAGACAGCTTTGGTTCACCTCTTTGTGTCTTCTGTGCTGAAGGAATGCTAGTAAGAGACCGCTTCCCTTCTTTATTGAGCACCAGACTCGTCACTAGGCACACGACAGATGCTCAGTAAATGTTGGATGACCCAGTGAATGGCTCTACTCCTAAATGTCAGTTTGTGATGTTCATGTCATGTAGGGCTTCTGCAGCACAGAACTGTGAAAAATGGGATAAATTCTGTCTGCTGATAATCACTGGCTGTTGAATCTACCTGGAATAGCTCTTCGTATTGAGCTGGGAGAGATGATAACTGCCACTCAGCTGCCAAACTGAAATGGCTCTTTAATCCTATGTGAGAATGGTTTTAGTCTTTAGCTCAGATGGCACAGCCTCCCACTGTTCTTACCAAGTTTCTGTAGATTTTGTTAAATGCTTCTCAATTTGTTGGAAGCCCTTTTGATCTGTGCCAGAGGCTTTGAATAATTGTGCTAATTTTGACCAGCTTAACAGATGTCTCTCTCTGGGATAAAGGTTTCTCCGACTTTCTCATACCACCATTCTGAAAGTCCTGCCTGTTGTCGTTTTTTTTTTTTTTAAACCAGTTATTATTTGATATCAACTTTCATCCCTGTGTTTACTTTAGCACATTTTTAAGCCATGATGCAAGTTTTAAAAATGCCTTAATAAAAACCTTCCCTTTAATAAACATTATTTTAGGAACCTTGATACTTTCTTTTCCTTAATGCTTTAAACTAGATTTGCTAATGGTCGTTCTACCGGGCTTATTTTGGACAGTGGAGCCACTCACACCACTGCAATTCCTGTTCATGATGGCTATGTTCTTCAGCAAGGTAAGTTTTTAACCAGGGTTCACTGAGGACACAGATCATGAAATAAAGCAATGACTTGGGCTATCAGAGTCTTTCCAAGTCATGTTTTTTTAAAAAAAATCTGTAGTATATAGTGTATATTTAAAACTGAGGCATGGCTTCATTCATGCTTGGAGGATAGTTCCATTAATTCTCCTTGAAAAAAAATAATCGTGTAAAAACACAGGAAATTCATCCCAAGGAGCTTGGATGGAATGCTTTCTTACTGAGTCTTGTGTAATCTGTTTCATAGGCATTGTGAAGTCCCCTCTTGCTGGAGACTTTATCACTATGCAGTGCAGGGAACTCTTCCAAGAAATGAATATAGAACTGATTCCTCCATATATGATTGCATCAAAAGTAAGTGGTGATTGAATTTTATTTCTGGGGCTTACCTTCAACTCCACACCCCCATGTTGTGAACTCTTAACCTAGCACTTGTTCTTGGCACTTAGGAAGCTGTTCGTGAAGGGTCTCCAGCAAACTGGAAAAGAAAAGAGAAGCTGCCCCAGGTTACCAGGTCTTGGCACAATTACATGTGTAACGTAAGTAATCCTGTTCTCTCCACAAAAGCATTATATACGCGGTAAGTCTTTGAACAGAGTATGAACATTTTATATTTTCAAACTTATATTTTTAATAATATTTGCAAACAAAATTAATAGCTTTTGGCAGGGGCTGGGGGAAGGGTATGCTTTTCATGCTTGTCAGATATCAACAAACTACTCTATATTCACTTGAACTACTATGGTAAGACCTGAAAGGAGCTTTGGGGTAAAAACAAACTAGTATGGCTCCGTTAACATTTTCTTTCCTAAACTTGAGTCAGCTATATAAAAAAATGTATTATTGTTTATAACAAGCAGCCAGGGAAAGGTTTTCTTTACTGAAAATCCATCTCTGACCATGAATGACTTAGTGACGGGGGAGAGGTTAGTAAAACAACCTCTCACACCACAATATGCATTCTTTTTTTTTTTTTTTTTTTTATTTATGGCTGTGCTGGGTCTTTGCTGCTGCACAAAGTTGTGGCAAGCAGGGGCTCTCTTGATTGTGATGTGTGGGCTTCTCATTGAAGTGGCCTGTCCTGTTGTGGAACACGGGCTCTAGGGCATGGTGGCTTTAGTAGTTGTGGCTTGAAGGTTCTAGAGCACAGGCTTGATAGTTGCACGGGTTTAGCCGCTTTGATGCATGTGAGAACTTCCCAGATCAGGGATCGAACCTGTGTCTTCTCCATTGGCAGATAGATTCTTTACCGCCGAGCCATCAGGGATGCCTAATATGGCAGTGATATAACATATTTGACAAGTTTTTTACACCCAAAGATAAAGATTTTTTGTGGGTGTTCGATACAAGGAAAAATTGTGAAGATGATTAATAATTGTACCTAGACCTTAGAAGATTTTTCCTTAGTAGCTCAGAGGTCCTATGTATTTCACTGCATGTTTTGTAACTTTTATACTATGTCAGTCATTAAAAGTTCCATAAGATACAATGTATATGCATTTTATGTATGTATATTCAGTTAATGAAGTCTTGCTTTTAAGCTTATTTTAAAGGGAAAAATAGTGAATCAACTATATTCCAATAAAAATTTTTTTTAAGTAAAAAAAAGTTTTATTATGTAGAACTGTAATACAAGGGTTTCCACTTATTTTTATCTCATCATTTTTTTCCATAACAGTTGTAATTTAAATGTTATATAATTTAGTTTGTAATACAAGTGTTTAGAATTAGGTTTCTTGATGCTCAGAGTCCTTGGCTGGGAAGATTTATACCCTTGAAATGAGTTAGCCATCCAGGAATGTGGTCCAGTTTCATTAAGAAAAATGTTTTGGATGGGAAAGGGAATAAAAAAAAGAACAATATTTTGAAAATAATGTTATGAAACTATAGATTACAAAGACAAATCTCAATAATCTTGTTTCTTAACCTTTTTTTTTTTAATTCATAGTGTGTTATCCAGGATTTTCAAGCCTCAGTACTTCAAGTATCAGATTCAACTTACGATGAACAGTATGTTTTCTTGTTTTTTTTGTACAAGACTTAAAATTTAAACTGTATACTTCATATATATATATATAACTGAATCAATTTACTATATACCAGAGACTAACACAACATTATAAATCAACTATGCTTCAACTTTTTAAAAAAACTGTATATTTCATAAATGAGAGAAATTGATTTGTTTAGTTAAAAATGTGTAGAATATGCTTAACTGGTCTAAAGATAAAAAGTTAAATACTGAATAACATTTTGAAAGAAAATAAGATTTTACCACTCTGCTTTCTTACAAGCTGATGCTTCCTCAATATTGTTTATAATAGTTTGTAATTCTGAAGAGGATGTTTGTCTTTGTTTAATATTGTCTGATACACTTTCAGAGTAGCTGCACAGATGCCAACTGTTCATTATGAATTCCCCAATGGCTACAACTGTGATTTTGGAGCAGAACGGTTAAAGATTCCTGAAGGATTATTTGACCCTTCCAATGTAAAGGTATAAAAGTTTATTTCATAATCAGCCTCATTTTTTTCCTTTAAAGATCTCTTGGAGTTACAAAAGCTAAATAAGACTACAAACTTTTTTGGATGTGCTTTATGGTTTGAAGGTCTTCTGTGTGACTGCTGGTTTCTGTTCTGTTGTAGGGGTTATCAGGAAATACAATGCTGGGCGTCAGTCATGTTGTCACTACAAGTGTTGGAATGTGTGATATTGATATCAGACCAGTAAGTGCTACTCTTGTTTATGGCATCAGGGTATCTTTTAGGGCAAACCAGTGCCCCTGGTATTTATAATGGCCATCAGTTTTTTTAAGTTGGCAACTTTGGCCACTGACTCTGAAGTCCATTTTATGAAAGAATATGTAAAAAAAAATGAAGTTCTACTAGAAAAAGGAAAATGCAAAACTCAAAAGCTGTTGTGTCCAATGTAGTTAGCTTTTGGCCACATATAGCAGTTCAACTAAAATAAATAGAAATTTACATTTCAATTCTTCAGTTGCACGAGCCACATTATAAATGTAGCTAGAACATTTTCATCAGCATAGAAAATTCTTTTGGACTGTGCTGGTCTAGAGATTTCCTAAAATGTGACAAACCAAACTATATTAGTGGTTTTTAACGTATATAGTAGTTTTACTTTTTAGGAAGGTGTGGTTTAAATTATGTAACTTTTACATAGAGTTTAGATGTAAACTTTGTATTTTTTGTACTTTGCCAAGGTTTTAATTTTTTTTCATCAGTTTATTTCTTGCCAAGTTTTAAGGACTGACTCCATATTCTGTACCTCTTCCCTGGTGGCTCAGATAGTAAAGAATCTGCCTACCAATGCAGGAGACCCACGTTCAGTCCCTGAGTTGGGAAGATCCCCTGGAGGAGGAAATGGCAACCCACTCCAGTATTCTTGCCTAGGAAATCCCGTGGACACAGGAGCCTGGGAGGCTGTAGTCTATGGGGTCACAAAGAGTTGGACACAACTCTATATTCTATACCATGCTATTAGATAGACCATATCTTATTTAAACCCTAGATTTTAATTTGTGGCCAGTGTGTTACCTCAGTTTTTTAGTTCCTTCATTTGCTTAGAGCTTAGTGCTAATAGCTAAGGTTATATAGACATTTGGAATACATTTTTAAAAATATGGAATAAATGTTAAAAATATGAACTTAGCCACTAAAAACGCAGGCTGATATTTAACTTTCTGATGCATACATGCAAATTAGAGGCAAAATGTACTCCTTATTTGGGGTTCCCGGGTGATGCTAGTGGTAAAGAACCTCACCTGCCAATGCAGGAGACATTCAGTCCCTGGGCCAGAAAGAGATCATAGCAACCCACTCCATTATTCTTGCCTGGAGAATCCCTGGACAGAGGAGCCTGGTGGGTTACAGTTTCTGGGATCGCAGAGTCAGACACACCTGAAGCAACTTAGCACACATACTCCTTACTACTGGGAATTTGTTTTTGATGGAGGAAGCCTCAGCATATAGATTTTGAAAAAGGTCATCCCTGCAGAAGAGAAAGGTAGCAGTCATTTTGGCCAGGACTATTGTCAGAGTATGTATTGCCCACCATAATCTGTCCAATTTTAAATGCCATAGCTTCTAGATGAGAACTCTGAGATGATGTAATTAGGAAATAAACTTCTCAAGTACTGGCTGCTATCTGCCAAATTACAATTGGATTTTAGAATAGTTGCCTTAAATTAGTGGTTCTTAAACTTTAATACACGAATCATCTGGAGAGTTTTAAACAAACAAACACAAAACTTTCCCTAGACTCCACCCCCAGAAATTTGTATTTAATTGCCCCCAGCACCAGTGTTTTAAATGCTCCCTAAATGAGTCAAATGTGCAGCCAGGATTGAGAACCACTGGATTAAACAACTTGGTCTGTATAGAAGTAAAAAATTTAAAAAGTAAAAACTGTAGTGGAACACATAGTTTTATCTGTAGTTGTGTTTAAATGGTTGGAAACATTTGGAGCTCACTTATTTTTGTTTCATTCCAGGGTCTCTATGGCAGCGTGATAGTGGCAGGAGGAAACACACTAATACAGAGCTTTACCGACAGGTTGAACAGAGAACTCTCTCAGAAAACACCCCCAGTAAGTTGTGTGTGTTCTTCAGTGGTATTTTTCAGTCATATATATCCTCCTACTGGTGGAAAATCTATGTAGATACAGTTTGTTTTTCAGTAGATTGATGGTATCTTGTGTGTGCCTGGTATAGTATTAATACTCCTTATTAATAAAATTTTTCTAGATGACATTAGTTACTCCCATTACTCTCCATTACTATTTGAATCTTATTTTATTCATTGATTCCATACTTAAGTGCCTACAGTCTGCTAGGCACTAGGGATAGAAAATATAGTCCCTTCCCACCAAGGGCTTAGTCAGCTAGGAGGACTATACCAGCAAAAAAGAAAACCTGTAATGTGCTAAGTGGTTCAGTATGTCATCAGCCAAGCACTCTGGAGTGTCAGAGGAAATCCTCCTGAAGAGTTGTTTCAATGAATGAGTTCCGTTGGTTGACAGTTTATGAAAGAACATCTAGGTGAAATATGTGCAAAAATACGAAGGGAAGAGGGTATATTCTAACATTTTGAAGTAGCTGGCTTGTAGTCTGTATAGAAGTGGGGTGTGCTATATGGTTGGAAAGATGAATCCGATGGTGTATTATGACCTAAGGCTGCTGTAACAAAGTGCCACAAAGTAGATGGTTCAAAACAAGAGAAATTTATTACCTCTCAGTCTGGAAGCTAGAATTCTGAAATCAACATGTTATCAGGGCCATGCTCTCTGAAACCTGCAGAAGAGAATTTTTCCTTCCCTCTTCCCGTCATCTGATGATTTGGCAACAATCCTTGGCGTTTCTTGGGTTGCAGTTATAGCACTTCAGTGTCCATCTCCATCGTCATATGGCATTCTCTCTTGTGGGTCTGTCCTCTTCTCGGAGACTGTTTCTAAATTAGGTCACATTCACAGGAACTGGGGATTATCAACGTACCTCTTTGGAAGATACAGTTCAACCCAGAAAGATAGGTACCAGTCATATCACTTACATAGCAAATTTACAGGGTAAAATCTGGCAGAGGACTGAAGAGCTTTTATGTTTTATTAAAAACATTCCTTGGTACACTATGATAACTTTCAAAAAGGATAGAAGAATCTGGTTTAGAGAGAAGTTGGTGTACATGGTACATTAGTAACAGGCATTTTTAGATTTTTAAACATCCATCAAGTAGTTTTCTGTAGGGTATTCTGCAATAAATACTACATTTAAAAAAATTTATTAGAGATTAGATGGGCCCTAACAGAATCTATAGATGCTGTGTATTTGAATGTTTTACTTATGCCACAGTCTTTAAGTATTGATACAGGCACTAGATTGACATCTCCTTACATTTTTGGAGATACAGACTGATCTGGAATATACCTTGATTTAGTACTTTAGATTTCAAAGAAAGTCCCAGAATAATGAATATAGACATGGGCTGTCCAAGGTCTGATCAAGACCAGGTAGATGCTATCTTTGTCTTTTAGGAGGCAATTAAAATTTAATGAAATCCATTGTAATAGGATTTGACCAGTTCCTCACCTACAAAACCCCGTGTTCATCCCTTCTGCTCCCAGCACCTCTCCTTCCCATTCTACATACTCCACCCTTGCTGCAGCACAGACTCAAACTGAATGTTCATATATAGAGTAACTGGTAAGTATCAACAATCTGAGAACTATCCCCAGAAGCAAATTCCTAGGTAAGGAGATCTCTCCATACAGGAAGTGAGATAGGGGTAGTGCTGAGCCATAAAACCATGTTTATCGAGAGGGTGTTGAAGCGTAACAGAAACACTAATCTGAAAAGAAAGCAGTGTGAATAAACTTCCCTGTGTCTGACGTGTGCATTTTGGTTTGGATGGGGGCAAGAAGGAATGGGAGATGGGGGTGAACCAAGATAGCACGAAAGCCCAAAGAATAAGTTAGAAAGTTGAGGACGACTGCAGAAAGGGCAGCTAGTTGGGGTAATAATTATACTTGGTGTTGATAAAATGAAATAATATATGAAGTAGTTAGCACACTACTTGATATATAGTAAGTGTTCAAATACATATTTGCTGTTTCAAGGTGAAATTCTGAATACTATACTCTCTAGCATGTAGTTTTCTGAAGTTTATAGCTGAGTGAGTGAGTAAAGTCACTCAGTCTTGTCCGACTCCTTGCGACCCCATGGACTGTAGCCTATCAGGCTCCTTTGTCCATGGGACTCTCCAGGCAACAGCACTGGAGTGGGTTACCATTTACCTCTCATAATTTGTTAAATTACACAAGCCAAAGTACTTTAAAATCCTATACAGTAGTTCAACCTATGCCTATTATTAACCTAGCTACTACAAAATAATTATGTATAATTAGTGCTTGAACCAGAGCCACTAATGTCATCAAAATTGAATTTCCTAAGTTGAGGCCCTGTTCTATTTGATCACACTAATACTTATTCTTCCTTTTGTTTTAGAGTATGCGGTTGAAACTGATTGCAAATAATACGACAGTAGAACGGAGGTTTAGTTCATGGATCGGTGGCTCCATTCTAGCTTCTTTGGTTAGTAGATAAACTACTTTGCAAAATAGTTTAAGATTCTTATTTAACTTGAATGTATCACTTAAAATACTAAATTTAGTAAAAAGACTAAAATAATTCCTGTGCATCATTGATCTTTGCATTTTTTATCTATCACATTTGTAGAGGACCTATGCTTACCTATTCTGAAATGACAAAAATGCCTCATTGCCTTATTAATGGGTATTGTCAGTCTGATTACAGTTTCCCTCTCCAAGGTGGGAATCTGTTAACTTATCCATGCCTCTTCTAACAGTACTCACATTGGCACTGGTCAGGACTTATTCTGCAGCCCACTTAAAATTAAATCATTCTTCTTAGATTCTGGTTGCTCCCTGGCCTGTTGCTGAGGTAGAAGTCAGGAATTGGTTCCTGGGGCAGATGGTGAAGTCATGGTATTGAGGTTTGCATGTTGCTTGGCCGGGCTTCCTACCTTGAAATCAGGAGGAAATTCTTGCACTTACCTGTATCCTAAATTTGGAAAATTTCCCCTTCACCTCAGAGCAGCCAAAGTAAATGAGTACTTACGCTAAATATTTTTAAAAGCTATTAACTATTTAATGTTTTTAACTGCCCATTTATATGTTTCTGGTCTATGTTTTATTTCTAGTCTCTTAATAGATCTTAGTTCAAAACTGAATACGTACGAATCCACTTGAGTAGTCACAGGGAACGGATTTCTCCTGCTTACACGTCTTAGTAGTAACGTAGTCCAGGATCCTTCCTCCTCCGGTCCTTTTCCTCCTTTCACCTTCTGTTTATTTAGAATAGTGCACGTGTACTGTCGTTTGTGTGCTTGCCAAACTTTATCCTAGTCCGAGTTCTCAATGTTACCGTTAATCAAATGCTAGAACATTGCATAAATACTGTACTAGGATCAAGCCTTCCAGCAGTTTCTGTTGTTGCTGTTAACCAAGCCATCATAGCTAAACTCTTCCTTCATCTTCCTTTCCCAGCATTTTCTAAGTCCTCAAGACAGTATAAACAGTGTCTTTGGGTATTCTAGAGGAGGGCAGAAATAAGAAGGGTATAATTTGAGTACTATTTGGGGAGAGGTGTAAGAGCTCTTAAAAGATTCAGAATTGTGAAAATATTTTAAAAATTTGTTCCCAGTAGAAAGGTACATATATGTAATTTTTCTTTCCTTTCACAGGGCACCTTTCAGCAGATGTGGATTTCCAAACAAGAATATGAAGAAGGAGGAAAGCAGTGTGTAGAAAGGAAATGCCCTTGATAAGTTCCCAAATCTCTACCTTCTATGTCCCCTTACGTTTCATAGCTTTAGTATACTCAGGAAAAGAACAACCATCTTTTGTAGGATGTTTATACATTTTTGCATATTTCAATTCCACTTAAATTTTTTAAGGCTTTAACTGGTTCTATAAATTAAAATAAGTTTGTGCTTTCCTTGAAATGCACTTATTCTTATTACAAGCATTTTATAATTTTGTATAAATGTCTATTTTCTCTAAATAGTTTGCTTTCAGTAAAATGCTTTCCAACTCTGTTTAGTATATTACCAGTGGATTGGTAGAATTGCTTTTTATTGACTAGTAAAACTTTATTGCCTATGCTTTTTACATTAGGCTTTTAAAATTAAATAAAAATTACTAGCCATTCCAGAAATATTTTTTTGGACTGCTGTGTTGTAACTTGCTACTTTAAATACTAAATGTGTTTATCATTGTACCCACTGTTTATTTAAACAGAATTCATAGCTCCTTCATATCTAGTAACAATAGTAGTTAAGGTTACCTGAACTCCAAAATTACCTTCTTGCCTATTTGTTATAGCAGTTGGTATCACTTTCCCACTCTAAGATGCAGGTAGTTAATTAAAAGTCTGCTTAGACACAGAATTTATAAAATGGAAATTTAATCTGAACTTTTTATCTGATTTTGACCACTTCCAAAATTAGCATGCCATAATAACTGTTAAGACAGTCGACAGTCCTTTGACTAAAAATACAAGTTATTTATAAACCACTTAGTATTTACTTTTGTATATAATCCAAGAAAAACAAAATAGTAAATTATGGTTAAGATGTCTTAGGCAGCACTTGACTTCTGGGCTTCAGAAAGATGTGGAAACTTTTTCTGAAGAAACTTTTCTTTCTTTTGTGCTAAACTTATCTTCCTTGCTTTGATGCGAGCTTGTTTCTCAATTCTCAATCTAGGGAAATAAAAGCATAACAGCAATTTATACAAAATGATTTCCCTGTTACTTGGTACTGTCAACATATGTCTAAATCAATTACTTAAAGACCTCAATCGTGCCAGTCTCTGTATTAGGTGTGTCATGATTATTATTAAACCTGAATAACCACTGTAAACCTACACAAGTCAAAGATAAGCATGAGGTCTAGTGGTTAAGACTGTGCTTCCACTGCAGGTTCAATTTGGGGAACTAAGATCCCAAATGCCATTTGGTGCGGCCAAAGAAATTGACTGCATCTATAACCCTACACCAATTCTCTTTGCTACTTTCTGACTGGAAAGTGAGAACAGATTTCATGAGTCTGCAACAAACTGGGCTTTCTCTTTTATTTTACAAATAATGTAATTTTATTGAATACGTTAGATTTTTTTTATGTCCTACATCCTGAGACATTTAGAAACTCTCTAATTTCAAATAGCACCCAGTCCAGCATCATTTACCCTATGCTGAGAGAAAGCCATGCTAAGAGATGATGCTTAGTGCATGTTGGACTTGCCACTGAGTTGGCCTCTACCTATTAGCATCCTGAGGCATTAGGCCTTCATACCTCAGCTAAAATGCTGACCTCTAAAGTCATTTTGAAATCATCAAAATTGCAAATGATAAATTCATGGATGCCAGGCCTCTACTGTAGTTAAACTGAAATATAACAATGCAGTTAAGGTACTGAATTTCAACTGCCATACAACAATAAAAATCAGCCATAACTATACATATCCCTGCCCAAGGTTTACTATTCTTGAGAATGTTCAATAATTCAATTTGATGAAGACAGATTGCACTAGGGCAGAAATTGAGAGTAGAAAGGACAAATTCTGGAGACACTCTTGCAGGAAGTTAAATCACTGAATATAAAGCATTTCTAGGAACTAATGGAGGTAACAGAATTCCAGATAAGTGATTTAAAATCCTAAAGGTGATGCTGTTAAAGTGCCGCACTCAATATGTCAGCAAATTTGGAAAACTCAGCAGTGGCCACAGGATTAGAAAAGGTCAGTTTTCATTCCAATCTTGAAGAAGGGCAATGCAGGGAATGTTCAAACTATCGTACAATTGTGCTCATCTCACATGCTAGCCAGGTTATGCTTTTGAAGGTCCTTTTGTTTTTTCATTATGGAAATAAGCTTTGAGAGGAAAAGATTCGTCTTTAAAAGAATTAATGCTGAAAGGTGGCTGCATTATCTAAGGCAGTTGTTAAAAGCTGTGATTCTTGTGCTGCTAGGATTTTCCCCTTAAATTTCCAGCTGCTTTTCTGCCTTGAATTCTGATCTGTAGCACCTTTAGCCAGTAACCGGGCAATTTTCCCCACCTTGTTTCTGCAGCCACAATCCTGGATGTTAAGTGGCACCCTGACCCCAGAAAGCAGACACTGGCAATTCTTTTCCCATTCAATTGCAATTCTGGGGATGAAAACTCTTCTCAGGCTTCTGTCTGTTTTTAGATGTGGATCCAGTGTTTTCAAATAGCTGTTTCTAAAAATCTTATCTTGTTTTTATAGTTCTCAGCTTGTAACCATTTCACTCCTCTACTACAAAAGAAGCCCTATTTCTCCCTGTTCAATAACAAACCTGCTATGCAAAGTATCTGGAAATCACCATTCTTCAGGATAACATGAATTCAGATATACTACAACTGGGTCCTTTCCTTACCCAAGCACCCTCTCATTTCACCATTCCTGCAATAACATGAGCTCACATTCTATGTAGCTGAAGTGTATGGAACTTTAACATTACAAAAAGATTTTTAAAACTACTTATATATATTGATGAAGAGAAAGACAATAAAACTTCTGAAAGGATACATATTAAAATGTTAGCAGCAGCTATTTCTGGATGGTGAAATTATGTAAGATTTTTTTTTTTTAACCTATTTTTCTAGTTTTTCCACAATGAAATGTATTAGTCATATAAAAGCTTAACACACACCAGCTGATGTAAAGATACGTTTTAGTGCTAAGGGTACTTGTGCTCACCTGACAAAACGTTCCACGTAGGGCATTGCAAAGAATCGTTTTCTATTGTATCTTTTATTTAGGTACCAAGGTATAGGCCACTGCTTGAACTTGTGCCTGCCAAGAAAACAAAAAGGTATCACTCTATAGAAAACATCTAACAGATTTTCACTTTTTACAGATTTAGCCTTCTTTGGACTAGATATGTTTTCAATAAAATAAATTGTAGTTGGCTTTTTAAAGATTTTAAAATTTTTATCCATTTTACATTATGAAGCATTCTAAACTAAGAGGTATCAGACACTCATGAAGCCACTGTAAAACTGCAAAGGTTAATATTTTGCAATGTTTGCTTCAGATCACTCTTTTAAAAATACATATATAAAAGTTTAAAAACACAACTTAAGTTCTCTGCTTTCACAATAGCTTCTAGTCATAAATTGGAGTGTATCATTACCAGATATATTTTGTAATTTTCCTACATACATATATGTATGTACTGACTTTATATATGTACACATATACATGTATATTCACATATAATTTGAAACACTGATACTCACATGTATGCACTTTATGTTTTTAAAATGTAATAAACTGCATTGTAATAAATAAGTATCTACCTATGTATGCCTCAACATAACAAAACCTAAAAAATAATGCTAAGTGGGAAAAAAGGAAATTGTGAATTCATACTATAACACTGGAAAATATTTCAATTAAAAAAGTAATGACCTAATTTCAGGGCATTTAACCAATCTTTTGGAATTGTAATGTTTGATTTTAATAAGCTACATTGGTTAATAAGATGACATAACTGCTTTGTTCACTTCTTTAACTCCAGAAAAGTTAAAAAGCAAGAATTTTAAAACTTTAACAAGATCAGCACTCTTACAGATGCCCTCTCTTTTCTGCACTGGATCACAGTTACAGACTACATAGCCATTCACCTAAATTTGGCTCCAAGCTGCCCTGTTACCACAAACGCCATTAAAAGAATTACATGGAGTTAAAAGAATCACATGGAGTTAAAAGAATCTACCAGGACTTTCCAATGCAGGGGACACAGGCTTGGTCCCTGGTCCAGGAGGATTCCTCATGCTGCAGAACTAAGCCTGTGCACCACAACTACTGAGCCCCCATGCTGCAACTACTGAAGCCCACGTGCCTAGAGCCTGTGCCCTGCAACAAGAGCAGCCACCACGAGAGGCCCACACACTGCAGCCAAGAGTAACCCCCACTCGTCGCAACTAGAGAAAGTCCATGTGAAGCAACAGAAGACCCAGCTCAGCCAAAAATAAAATTAATTAAAAACATAAAATAATCTACCGAACGCTTAAGCACTATTATACAGTGTAATTTCAAGAGTACAGAGGTCTCCAACCACCCAAAATTCCTTCCTCATCTTGCTGACTGATGTTTAAATTTCTAATGATGCTTCCTTTGGGCAGTTCAACCCAAATGCAAATAAGCCCCTGGAAGACAGAATACACTGGGCCTTCTCAATTTCTCATAGCTCAGTGTGAATGTTTATTACCAGATTCTTTCCCGAAGTCTCATAGGACTTTGTAATTGGATCCAGGAGACAAGATGTCACAGAAGTGGAAAGATGTAATGAAAACTGTTTCAACATTTGGACTAGGGCTTAACCTAAGGGCAATGGGGCAAACTTGAGCCTGGTCCACATGGTCTTATTCCTCAAGAACTTCTTAAAATAGTTTCAGGTTCTTAATGGGCGAAGAGGATAGGTGTGTCCTAAAATGAGCTTCATGGGATTTATAACCCTCTGAAATTACACGTGCAATGTAAAGTTTTCTGAGGAAAGGATCTATAATTTTCATGAGATTCTCAAAAGGTCATATGATTCACATAAGATTAAGAACCACTCCTATGAAGAACCCATAAATAACTGAACCATGGGAATGGGATGCCAAGGGATACCTGACAAAGCTATCTTCATTCATACCCTGAAGTTCCAAAGGGATCTGGGGACCTCTGTTTATATTAGATACATCTCTATAATGTATCTAAATATTCTTAAAAGATACTGGACAGAGGATGAGGCATGGGACTTCACTCTCATCTCATAAGAGCTACTATGTACCAGATGATTCTTCCAAAGATGTCTCTTCTCCAAGCACCGGGTCTAGGCTTTTCTTGACCAGTCTGAAGAAGTCTGAGAGCATCTTCCCTTTCCTGGACAACTTTATCTAATGCATCCATGGAATCTACAACCTGAGAAAAGAATACAAAAATACAGTTTCAACAATCATCCATGATAGAATTCCAAAGAAAGAGAACACATAAGGACTATGCTACAGAAAATCTATGATGAATCTTTTTGTCAAAGAACCATTCTGTCAAATATTTTCTAAAAATATTTTTGGCTTAGGTACACATATACACAGGTGTCTGTAGTATCACTTTCTGTAACTTTTTTAAAGTTTAGTTTAATTAAAAATCTACTGAGCTCAAATTTCCGTATGTTACTTTTTTTGAGTAGGATACACTTGCACAGATTCTTTTTGGAGACCCAATTTGACTCATCATTTCAAAACTCAATGAGCCATTACAAAATGATAACAATTAGTGACTTTGAAAATATTAAAACCTATGCTCTGGCCTTAATTAGTCAGTGTGTCCCAAATACTCAGATACTTTGACTTGCGTAACTCAAAGCCACACTGAATAGCTGAATCCACATGCTACTTCCTTTCAACCATATGATTTTCTACAAAATTCATGAGAAATAAAAGATGGGTAAGAACAACAAATCCTGTTTTGAGGACAAACAGAGGAGCAAAGGGACCACAGTGATCAGAGCCTAATACAAAGTCTCTGACCCTCAGGAACTCAGTAAACCTGGCTGCTGACTGACTACATTAAAGAGTGCCCAAGGTCAGAGCTGAGGCTCCTAACTGAAATCTAATGTTAGCTCACAGACTGAAAATAAATGGCTACAAAGAACACAGAGCTAACATCCAGTTATTCATATTAATGCTCACAGATAAGAAAGAAAATCAAAAGTATCAATTAGATACACCTCACTCAAAAAAGTCACTCTCAAAGAGCTTTCTTTTCTAGTTTATAACTTTCCCAGAGGCAAGAGTGTCCCTGTATAGTTCCCAAAGTTTCAGCTTATATCTTAAATTGAACATAATTCTTTTAAAATTTTTCTTGATAAATTTTCATTAGTAGTATGTCACAAAAGTGCTGAGAAAATTGCATACATTTGATGTTAAAAATTATCAGTTTCAGTTTATCTGGAGAAAACTTTTATATTTTAAATTCTACTAATTAAGAAAATACTATACATATGATCTACTGGGCTGAAGTTTACCTCTAAAATATATCTTTTAAAGCAAGGAGAGGGATCATCCACTATTGAAGTTTAAAAGTCTGAGAATAGCACCATTCTAGCAAGAGTTTTTTCATCAAACAAACTGAGCTATTTATAAACAGCCAATCCACTTGAAAGAGTCTCTGAAGCATAACTTTCCTTAAAAGCAGAGTTGGCAAACATATCTAAAAATAAAATCACATTACTTTACAAATGTTTTGCAGCAATGAAAACATGTACCACAACTCAGACCTTAGTTTCTAAATATACCATTTTCCACTCAAAGGAAGCAGGGTTCCTCTGTAAAATGACTGATTCCAGGGTTGAGGCAGAAAAAGTACAAGATGAATCCAGCATATCCTGCTATTCCTCATCAAAGACTGATGAGAACACAGAGGCCAGCTAAAAGGAACCCACACTGGCCAAATATGGAATGACAATACTAAAGGTACGGAATCAGGTTGGAATCCATGAATCAAGGAAAAAAAGGGAAAGGAAGATAGGAGGAAATGGAGAAAAGAAAAGCCCTTCCTTACAGAAGAAAGCTAACTAATAATGTAGAATGAACAATGAAATTAGACAATCACCATTTAGCAAACATTATAGTAATAACTGATTGAGGCATGAATCGTCATCATTCAGTTCAGTTCAGTCGCTCAGTCATGTCCAACTCTTTGCGGCCCCATGAATTGCAGCACGCCAGGCCTCCCTGTCCATCACCAACTCCCGGAGTTCACTCAGACTCACGTCCATTGAGTCAGTGATGCCATCCAGCCATCTCATCCTCTGTCGTCCCCTTCATGATCTTCATTATCTGAATGTTGAACTTTAAGCCAACTTTTTCATTCTCTACTTTCACTTTCATCAAGAGGCTATTTTTAGTTGCTCTTCACTTTCTGCCGTAAGGGTGGTGTCATCTGCATATCTGAGGTTATTGATATTTTTCCCGGCAATCTTGATTCCAGCTTGCGCTTCTTCCAACCCAGCGTTTCTCATGATGTACTCTGCATATAAGTTAAATAAGCAGGGTGACAATATACAGCATTGACGTACTCCTTTTCCTATTTGGAACCAGTCTGTTGTTCCATGTCCAGTTCTAACTGTTGCTTCCTGACTTGCATATAGGTTTCTCAAGAGGCAGGTTAGGTGGTCTGATATTCCCATCTCTTTCAGAATTTTCCACAGTTTATTGTGATCCACACAGTCAAAGGCTTTGGCATAGTCAATAAAGCAGAAGTAGATGTTTTTCTGGAACTCTCTTGCTTTTTCCATGATCCAGCGGATGTTGGCAATTTGATCTCTGGTTCCTCTGCCTGTTCTAAAACCAGCTTGAACATCTCAAAGTTCATGGCTCACGTATTGCTGAAGCCTGGCTTGGAGAATTTTGAGCATTACTTTACTAGTGTGTGAGATGAGTGCAACTGTGCAGTAGTTTGAGCATTCTTTGGCATTGCCTTTCTTTGGGATTGGAATGAAAACTGACCTTTGCCAGTCCTGTGGCCACTGCTGAGTTTTCCAAATTTGCTGGCATATTGAGGGCAGCACTTTCACAGCATCATCTTTCAGGATTTGAAATAGCTCCACTGGAATTCCATCACCTCCACTAGCTTTGTTTGTAGTTATGCTTTCTAAGGCCCACTTGACTTCACATTCCAGGATGTCTGGCTCTAGGTGAGTGATCACACCATCGTGATTATCTTGGTCGTGAAGATCTTTTTTGTATAGTTCTGTGTATTCTTGCCACCTTTTCTTAATATCTTCTGCTTCTGTTAGGTCCATACCATTTCTGTCCTTTATCGAGCCCATCTTTGCATGAAATGTTCCCTTGATGTCTCTAATTTTCTTGAAGAGATCTCTAATCTTTCCCATTCTGTTGTTTTCCTCTATTTCTTTGCATTGATCGCTGAGGAAGGCTTTCTTATCTCTCCTTGCTATTCTTTGGAACTCTGCATTGAGATACTTGTATCTTTCCTTTTCTCCTTTGCTTTTCTCTTAATTAACACCCTAAAAAGATGTCCTTTTCATTATAGGGGACTGGAATGCAAAAGTAGGAAGTCAAGAAACACCTGGAGTAACAGGCAAATTTGGCCTTGGAATGCGGAAGCAGGGCAAAGACTAATAGAGTTTTGCCAAGAAAATGTACGGTCATAGCAAACACCCTCTTCCAACAACACAAGAGAAGACTCTACACATGGACATCACCAGATGGTCAACACCAAAATCAGATTGACTATATTCTTTGCAGCCAAAGATGAAGAAGCTCTATACAGTCAACAAAAACAAGACCAGGAGCTGACTCTGGCTCAGATCATGAACTCCTTATTGCCAAATTAAGACTGAAATTGAAGAAAATAGGGAAAACCACTAGACCATTCAGGTATGACCTAAATTAAATCCCTTATGATTATACAGTGGAAGTGAGAAATAGATTTAAGGGACTAGATCTGATAGACAGAGTGCCTGATGAACTATGGACGGAGGTTCGTGGACATTGTACAGGAGACAGGGATCAAGACCATCCCGATGGAAAAGAATCATTATTAATGGATGCTAAAACCAATGAGTACAAGTTTGAGGATTTACATGTTCTCAAAGAAAAATTAGTTAACTATACAGTGAAGAAACCTAAACACCACAATAACCAAACTACTAATGCTAAGAACTTCAATAACAGAATGTATCAACACTGCATGCCTCCTAACCTGATGCACTGTGAAGAATACAGCATCACATCTATGATATTCCTGCCAATCATGATTATTATCATGAGAAATATCATACAAGCCCAAATCGGCCCATTCTCTTCAACAATGCCAATGGCACGAAACACAAAGAAAGACTGAGTAAAAGGAGATTCAAGAGAGAAAACTGAAAACACATCAGTCAGGATTTTCTTTGCTATAAAGGATTTATTAGGATAACATGAAATTTCAATAAGATCTGTACTTTTTTGAGGGGGCAGGGCAATATACATTTAAATACCTACAGGTAAAGGGATATCACATATAGAACTTATTCTCAAACAGTTGAGGAAAAATGTCTTTTTGTAGAGAGGAGGCAGAGAAGGATAAAGCAAATGTGGTTAAGTATCCACACATGGAATCTGGCTGAAGGAGGCCTTTTTGTATTGTTCTCATAATTTTTCTTAGTCTCATATTTTATCAAAATAAAGTTTAAAAAACCCCAAATATGATGCAACTTAATTTTTATAAAGGCAGATTAAACTTCTCCATAATTAGGGTAGATAACTGAGATTTTATCCCACCCCTTCTTTGACCCTCTGCAGGGATACCCAGATCCTAACAGTGGTGAGCAGTGTGGGGAAAGAAACCTGAAGCAGTTGAGGTTAGGAAGCAAGACTGAAGCAAATTACAAAAAGCTGGGTTCCAGTCTCACTGACTTACTATGGAATGGGAAAAACATTAATAAACAGCTGACCTTGAAAGCGCTCTATGGATAAACAAACAAATCTAACTAAATAAAACCTCTACATGGAAGAAATAATTGCAGATCTGCATTTACTGATGTGGGAAAATTTCTAAAATATATTAGTAGGACATGTAGGTCTCAAAAGAGTATATACAATATAAATAAATGTATGTAAATAAAAATAATCAGGCACATTTCTATATGCAGAGAAAAATTCTGATGGATATATAGGAAATACACAGGATTGATTGCCTCAAGGAAAGGAAATAAAGACACCAACTGATTTCTCTTTAATGATGAAGAAAACCTGTGAGAGTTGGACTGTGAAGAAGGCTGAGTGCTGAAGAATTGATGCTTTTGAACTGTGGTGTTGGAGAAGACTCTTGAGAGTTCCCTGGACTGCAAGGAGATCCAACCAGTCCATTCTAAAGGAGATCAACCCTGGGATTTCTTTGGAGGGAATGATGCTGAAGCTGAAACTCCAGTACTTTCGCCACCTCATGTGAAGAGTTGACTCATTGGAAAAGACTCTGATGCTGGGAGGGATTGGGGGCAGTAGGAGAAAGGGACGACCGAGGATGAGATGGCTGGATGGCATCACGGACTCGATGGACGTGAGTCTGAGTGAACTCCGGGAGATGGGGATGAACAGGGAGGCCTGGCGTGCTGCGATTCATGGGGTCGCAAAGAGTCGGACGCGACTGAGCGACTGAACTGCACTGAACTGACTGCCTCAAGGAATGGAAATAAAAGACACCAAATGATTTCTTTTTAATGATGAAGAAAACCTAACTTAAATAACTGTTGACCTTTTCACAGTAATGTTAATATTACTTAATATCACTTAATATTGCTGAGCTACAGGAGGGGCAACAAGATGGTGGAGGAGGAGGAAGTGGAACTCGTCTCCCCCAACAAACACATAATGGGAACAATTCTCACAGAAAACCAGCTGGGAAGTGGCAGATCTCCTGTATAACCAAAGCTGCATGAAGATCTCCATGTAACCAGGGAGAAGGCCTCAGGTCCAGTATCTGTGCCCCTGGGAGGGATCTGTAAGGAAGAGCAGGTCCTCATGGGCAGACCCTCAACCTGAAGAGGGAGTGGATCAACCCACAATTTGGGCACTCCCATGCCAGTCCTAGGGTCCTACATGAGGAGTCAAGCCCTCTAGCCTGCTAGGCAATCTGCCAAGACAGACAGAATAATGGAAAACACCCAATCAAAACAGCAGACAGACAAATGAAAAAAAAGGAAAGCAACATATGAGGTCTATGGGATGATCACCAACTGTTCCAACTTGTACATAACAGGGATTCTGAATCCTAATAGATTCAGGGATTCTGAAAACAGAGAGGGAGAAGGGCATCAAAAAACAGTATTTGAAGAAATTACCAATGAAAACTCCCTAAACCCAAAGAAGGAAACAGATATCAAGGTACAGGAAGCACAGAGAGAGGGTCCTAAACAAGAAGAACCCAAACACACCCAAACTAAGACATACCATAATTAAAATGGCAAAACTTAAAAGAATTTTAAAGGCAGCAAGAGAAAAGTCAGTTACTCAAAAATTCATGGAGCTCCCATAACACCAGAAGGGAGTGGCACGATATACTCAAGCCCCGAAAGGTGAAAATCCAGCGACCTAGGTACTCCACCCTGCAAGATTACCATTTAGAAAAGAAAGAGAAGGAATTTCTCAGAAGAGTAGCAAAAACTAAAATAACTCCTACACCATATAAAAAATACACTGTATAAGAAAAATGAACTCAAAATGGTTTAAAGGCCTAAATAAAAGACATGCCATGATAGAACCCCTAGAAGAAATCACAGGCAAAATGTTCTCAGACATAAATTGTAGCAATATATTCATAGGTCAGTCTCCCAAGGCAAAGGAAATAAAAGCAAAACTAAACAAATGGAACATAATCAAATGTAAAAGCTTTTGCCCAACAACAAAATGAAACGACAACATATGGAACCGGAAAAAATATTTGTAGATGATGGGACTGACGAGGTTAATATCCAAAATACAAAAGAGCTCACATAACTCAATATTGAAAAAAACAACCCAATCAAAATATGGGCAGAAAACCTAAATAGACATTTCTCCAAAGACAGATGACCAACAGTCACATGAAAAGATGATCAACATCCCTAATGACTAAAGAGAAGCAAGTCTAAACCACAGTGAGGTATCACCTCACATTGGCCAGAATGGCTACCATCAAAATGTCTGCAAATAAATACTGCAGAGGGTGTAGAGAAAAGGGAACCCTTCAAAACTCTTGGAGGGAATGTAAACTGGTGCAGCCACTACGGAAAATAATTTTCCTTAAGAAAAAAAAAAACTAAAAACAGCACTACCATTCGACCCAGCAATCCCACCCCTGAGTATATTTCCGGAAAAAAGAACTGTAATTTGAAAAGATACATGCACCCCCAATGTTCACAGCAGCACTATTTACAACAGCCAGGACATGGCAGCAACTGAAGTGCCCACCAACAGACAACTGGCCTAGGAAGATACGATATATATGTATACACACACAAACAACACAATGGAATATTACTCAGACACAATAAAGAATGAAATACTGTCATTTATAGCAAAATAGGTGAACCTAGGAAATATACTTGGTGAAGTCAGAAAAAGACAATTATGATATCACTTACATGTGGAATCTAAAAAATACAACAAATGACTCTCTAATATGGAACAGAAACACACTCACAGACACAGAAAACAAGCTTATGGTTACCAAAGAGGAGAGGGGGTGGGAAGAAAAGTAAATAAGGAATATGGAATTAACAGACAAAAACTACTACACATAAAATAGATAAGCAACAAGGATTTACTGTCTTGCACAGGAAATTATGTTCAATTTCTATATAACCTATAATGGGAAGCAATCTGGAAAAAAAAAGAAAAAAATATATAAAAAACTGAATCACTATGGTGTACACCTGAAACAATTTTATAAATCAACTATAATTTAAAAACTTAATTACAGTGTTTAAGATGGGGCTTCCCTGGGGGTTTAGTGGTTAAGAGTCTGCCCTGCAACAATGCAATGGACACTGGTCTGATTCCTGGTCGGGGAAGATCCCACATGCTGCATAGCAACTAAGCCCACGCGCCACAACTACTGAATCCCACGTGCCCAAGAGCCCGTGCTCCGCAACAAGAGAAGCTGCAGCAAAGAGAAGCCCATGTACTGCCACTAGAGAAAGTCCCTGCACAGCAACAAAGACCCAGAGCAGGCAAAAATAAATAGATATTTTTAAAAGATGGTTAAGATGATAACACTTCTGTTATAGGTTTTTTATACCAATTATTAAAAAAGCATTAAACAAATTTGACCTAGTGGGTACAGAAGTAGTTAAACCAGAACTAGAAATCTAAGATGGTACAGGTACTTCAGAAAACAGTTGGACTGCTTCCTAAAATGTTAAACACAGATTTAGCACACAACACAGCAATTTGACTCCTAGAGATCTACCTAAGATAGGTCCATGCACATTTGGGGGTTATAAGTAGAAATGGGAATGACTGAAGATGGGTCTGAGATTTCCTTTTGGGAGGATGGAAATGTTCTAAATTAGATAGTAGTAATAGTTGCTTAAGAATGTAGATTTCCTAAAAATCAAGCAGATAGAAAGAAACTTACTTGCCAAGAATTGTAGGAACCATACGCTTACACCTTTTAGCTTTTACCCCACATTCAGCAGTCTCCAGACTCCCACAAATCTCACCTTTTCTAAGCGCTCTGGGCTTGGCATTGGCAGCCTCTGCCGCTTAGCTTCCTGCTGTAGAGTTAGGAGCATGTTTCTTTCTTTCAGGAGAACATACCTATATCAAAAACAGAACTAGTAATGCTATTCTGTGTTATATTAATACAATTGTGGATTTTGACATCAAAATTAATAATCTGTACTCAAAAGTCCTTTAGCATAATCCTTTTAAACAGAGCTATATCTTGTCTCACTCATTTGTTCACTAAATTTTCCAAGTGCCACATACTGTATTAAGGAAGTATCAGAAGTTACAAACAAGCATAAAATATAGTCCTTACATTCCAAACGGAAGAGCAGATGAAAGGCAACTAACACCTGTTCAGTTCCTATTTTAAGCACATTATATACATTTATTTCACTGAATTCTCACAATAATTCTGAGGTTGGAATCATTTCTACTTTCTAAATGAAGAAACTAAAGCTAAGACAAGTAAGGTATTTGGGGGGCACGTAGCTAATTCAGCTAAATCAAATTGTGAACTCCCTGTGTATAAATCCATCCTATTTTTAGCCCATATGCCCCCTCCACAACTGTAATGTGCTGTGGTTTATTAAGTGGTATAGACAACAAGTACCAGAGAATTAAGTGGGAGAGATGAGACGCTCCTTCTGGCCGAGATGGTCAGGGAAAGCATCAAAGAGATGGGATAAGTTAGGCTGGAAAGAAAACCAAAGCAAACACAAATACTGAGATCAAAACATGAAGTGGCAAAGCTTGAATGGGCGTGAGTTTTGTGAATAAATTCTGTTTGACTGAGAAGTAGAGCTGGAAGAAAGGAAATAAACATGGGGGGCACAGAACACGACACAAAGGAACTAGGCTACTTTTTGGTGTGGAAGAAGACAATTTGGGGCGGGAAAGTGGCAGAAGATAAATGATTTGGTTTTAGCTAGGATGGATTGAAACTACCTTAACTATTCCTTTACCAATAAGCGGCAGTAAACATGTTCTAAGACACACAGTTTTTATAATGAATCTGTGCTGTGTTACATGTAACATATCTGACACCAAATGAGGGTTTTTCCTTCTTATGTTGTCTTTTCTAACACAACTTTTCCAACTCCTCTGCTACTACCTGAAGTTAGTGCCAGATTCCACAAACATAAGGATTCAGTCTCACAAGAAAGACTGCCCACTTTAGATGCCAATAATGATTTCTAGGCCTTACATATAGACCTGCTCTAAGTTAGGGGTTCCAAAAACCCTCTCCTTGGGTTTGATAATTTGATAGAACAGCTCACAGAATTCAGGAAAGCACTTTACTCTCTGGTTTATTATAAAGGATACAACTCAGAAACAGCCAGGTGGAAGAGATGCACAGGACAAGAAATAGAGGAGTACAAAGCTACCCTGCCTTCTCAGGGCACAACACCCTCCCAGAACTTCCATGTATTTACCAGCTTGGAAGCTCTCCAAACCTAGTTGTTTAGGGTCTTTTAATCATGCAGGCATGACTGATTAAATCACTGACCACTGGTGACTGAACTCAATCTCTAGACCCTCCCCCACCAACTCCCACCAGAGGTGGGCATGGTAGTGAGGCTGAATTCTTCACCCTCTAATCATGCCTTGGTCTTTCCTGAAGCTGTGCAACAACGCCCTCCCTGCCCACTTCAACTCTGAGAGTTGTTTAATTAGAACAAAAGACACATCACTCAGGCAATTACAAGGAATTAAGGAGCTATGTGTTAAGCCATCAGAGACAAAAGACAAAGTATATTATTTCTTATTGTATCACAAGAACAAGCCTGTAGTATTAGTGATCTTATAAGCATTTTACAGTTCTTTAATCTGCCATGAAAGATAAACCACCCTTTAAGTCAAGGGATAAAACTTTAACTGCCTACTACAGTGCCTGGAAAAATAGCAGCGCTGAGTGAAGGGGGCTTGGTGAAAGAACAAGATGGGTAAGAAGTGGTAGGCAAAATAATAAACAGGAAGACCGACATGTGGCCAATTCATCCCCATTCTCTTATTAGTTTCCTGGAATTGGTAGTATAAGTGCTAGTATGACTGGTAGCAGTTACAATAAAACTTCTAAACTCCCAACTCACTCTGACACGTCTCTCATAATGTAACTTAACCTCTGGAGTATTTATAAAAAATTTCGATGATCTTATATATCACCAATAGTACTATAAGTCATTTCACTTAATTTCTTACATCAGATAAAGTTTATATCTCATTATTATACTATAACTGTCTCAAACTCTTAAGATGTTAATGCACTCAGTATACTTACCAAAGTTTATGTAAATCTTCATTACTTTTGTTCCTTAATTGCTGACAGGTCCACGAAGCTCCTATTAAAGTGATAAACTCATAACGTGAAATAATTTTCTAGTTACATGTCCTTTGACAAATTACCTAATCTCTCTAAACCTGTTTCCTTATCTACAAAATATATAATAGCTTTCTATACTATAGTATAATATATAATTAGGACTTAATTGTGATTAAATTAGATATTAGTAATGTGATTGGCAACAGCATTCAAAACATGTCCGTATTAGTATAAAATATATTTTCAGTCTAATGTTAAAATACTTACTATTCTTATAAACTAATATTCAATTATCTCTAAAAAAGTGAAATCAAAAACAAACCCCAAACCTCACTTCAGTTAATAATTTCAACCCACTTCTCTTCTAAACCTTTTGTCAATCTGCCAAGGAATGGCTTACTATTATACTGTCCTTCTATTTTTCTCTAACAGATATTCCCAAAGGAACTGAAAAAAGAAAATAACATAAGTAATTCCTAAACTGGATAATTAATCCAAATATGATAGAAGGTTTAATAAATATATTTAATACTGGTCAACCCAAATATCTCACCAGATTTCACCTTTTCTTCCCCCCAATTCTTTGGGTCATCAAAAAATTCTTCCAGTCCTCTCCTAGACAATGTGGTATGAAGTAATCTACACTGGTGAAAAGATGTGACATTTGGTGTATTCTTAGTCAACAGACTAAGAGAAAACCTGCAACTGAACATATAAGAACGTGATTAAAGTTTCATGACATCTGGATTTTATAGGCAATAAATGGAATCATTTCCTCATTTACAATGTCAAAAAACCAACTTAGGGTTTCTGCACAAGAAACAATAAACTTATAAAATGCTTTAGGAATTATTTTTAATATCCCCAGTATAGATGCTACTATCCTGTAATTTAGAACATAATTTCAGAGATAATATATTGACTAATTATATTTTACAGTAACATTTTTAGCTCCTTCATATGCTGCTGGTGGGCATATAAGTAGATAAAAGCATTCTGAATTTTAATTTTGCAACACATCTGAGGCTCAATGATTCCTCTTTTAAGCCAGTAATTTCACTGGATTTAGAAATTTCAACCAAGGAAAATAATCACATATGGGAACTGATAAATCAAAATGTCTATTTTGGTGATTATAAGTCTATTAAAGCATTATATATGATAACAAAAAGCTGACAATAATGTAAATGTGCAACTTGGAAATGGTTAAAATAATTATTGTGCATCTGTATGATAATTTATTATGTAGCAATCTAAAAGTCATACCTATGAACAATATTTAATGACCTGGAGAAATAATTTAAAATACAATAATGAAATGTATCACAAGTGCTGTATTTCTACCAAAAAAAAAAATCGAACCTGAATCTAATGATGAACAAACAAGCAGACAAATCCCAATGAAGAAATATTCTAGAAAGGTTGACCTTATTTAAAAAATATTAATAACATGAAAGGGAGAAAAAGAAACTGTTTTGGATTAAATTAGACTAAAAATATATGACAATTAACATGATAAATGATCACTGATTGGACCGTGAATTAAAAAATTAAGAAAGAAAAAATATTCCCAGTGTGATCATTGTAATATTGTGGTTAAGACATCTCTTGTAATTTTCAGGAAATTCATGCTGAAATGTCACGATGCTTGCAATTTTGACACACCTCAAATATTTCAGAATAATAAAAGCACAGATATAAAAAGTATAAAAAGTGTGACAAAATACTGGGGAGTGATTAATATAAGTGATGAGTATATGGTTATTCTTTGTACGACTTTTACAACTTTTCTTTTGGTTTGAAATTGAAAAAAAAAGTTGGTGAAACAAGGGTAGAAAAGAAAAATGCAGGTATGTTAAGTATGATCCTGACTTTATTTTAAAATTACATGTATGTGTATATTCTGAAAGTGAAAAAGAAGAAAACTTGTTTATCTCTGGATGGTAAAACCATAGTTGATATTTACTTTATTTTCAAAACACTTTACCTTATTTTCCAAGTGAAAGCGAAGTCGCTCAGTCCTGTCCGACTCTTTGCGACCCCATGGACTGTTGCCTATCAAGCTCCTCTGTCCACGGGATTTTCCAGGCAAGAGTGCTGGAGTGGATTGCCATTTCCTTCTCCAGGGGATCTTCCCGACCCAGGAATCGAACCCGGGTCTCCTGCATTGCAGGCAGACGCTTTACTAGGGAAGCCCTTATTTTTCAAAGTGTCTGTAAATGGATAACTTAATAGTAATGATAAAAATCTAACTTATTTTTAAGGAAAAAGGATGACGAGATGGAAGAGACAATTGGTTCAAGTATGCCACTTTTCAAGTTACAACCCCCGAATCTCTGCAAATAAAAAAAAAACAAACCCAAACCACTGCTTATCTCTGAGGTTAACGTAAGGAATTACATTATAGCTGAGAGATGCCCAATAACTGTGCTGGATTCAAGAGCACACACATTACTTCCTTTTGGGAAAAAAAACCCAATAATTTATAAAATTCAACTCATTAAAAACAAAAGCTAATAACAGGGAGGTAATCGTACAGCTTAACGTCAAACATGATCTGTCTGTCCAGAAGACAAGCGGTCTTTCTAGAAATAACCACCGTGTGTAGTATATTCTTTTCTCACACCTGCAAGGCGACTTTCAGTTCACTCGGCTTTCATTCACTCAAAATTTACTGAACACCTCTTTTTGACAGGCTCTGGGAGTACACATCCCCTTCCCCCCTTTTTTAATCTATCGAAACCTGACAGAGCGCTCAGTTGCATAACCAAAAGCTCTTCAGTGAATTTTTTAAAAAACTCACCCAGTCAAGCAGGATGCTGCTGTACCTCCACATTTAATTAAACAAATACTGGGTTTCTACACACCCTGACAACTGCTTGGTCCATAGTAGGTGGCAACAAAATGTTTGAGGAAGACACGGACATGTCGCAGGTGATAGACTCCTCCAAGGTCACTGACTCTTCACGAAGGTGGGCTCGCGTCCAGCCATCAAAGCGGCCTTCCCAGCCCAAAGAGTTTTCAGCATGTCAACAACCAAACAAGATCCAAAGTTGGGGAGGTGGACAGACCTGCTCCTCAAATAACTTACCCTGTGCTAGCAAGGGCCTGAGAATTTATTAACGACGTAGAAGCCTTCAAAGCGGCTGAGACTCTTCTGCAGAAAACAGCCAAACTGGCAGCAGCCATCTCTTCGCATCAGCAAGTAAACCGCATTTCCGCCAAAACGGTGTCACTTCCTGAGTCTCACGCCGACCGGAAGGCGAGAACGGGAATTGACTTTGCCCTCAGTTAACATGGCCCCTTTCCGGCTTCGCCCTCTTTGGAAGATTGGCTCTCTCGGCCTCCGTTACTCTCCCCCGCTGTTCTCTTGCCCGTAGTAGCCATGGCGGCCATGAGTCTTTTGCATCGGGCTTCGGTTTCTGCAGTGGCCGCTCTGTCCGGCCGCCGTCTTGGCACTCGACTTGGATTCGGAGGCTTCCTCACCCGTGACTTTCCGAAGACTGTCGGTGGGTTCTAGCTCTGGGAGAAAGCGAGATTAGGGAACGTGGGTGGAGAGATGGAGGGCTCTTCCCGGGTGACCTTGGTGGAATCTGGAGGGAGCCGGGAATAAATTGAGGACTTGGGGTTTGTGAGAAGGAGCATGGGCTATGTGAGGAAACTGAGGGCTTTCCTGAAGTAATCAGGTCGATCGTATTTAAGTAATTAATTAGAATTTTTGAGACACTTTGTCATTCACCTATTCTGTTGCTAATTTGTGGATGAAGCTGAGTTTAGAAAGAGATTAGAAAGCGAAAGAACTAAGACCTCTGTTTCTCAGGCACACGGTTCTTTGCATTTTGCACCTGCGCTAGATTTTACTCTCACAAGGTGGGAAGTCATGTTGCTGAGGATCCTGCCGATGCTAATTCTAATATATGGTCAGGTGGAGACGGGGCTAACTCGTTCTGTAGGCACAGTGATCCGTCTTCATGATACTTTCAGGTGTCCACGAAAATGTTTTCATTTACATTTCTTTTAAAATCAAAAGGTAAAGGACTGTAATGTTAATGCGTAAGTGATGGTAAATCTAGCCTGAATTGTATTCGTTTTATATCAATGCAGTCACAAAATAATTATTTTTAATGTTTGGTTAGAGAGGAAGGGACCTATATGAAAATCGTAGGTCTTTTCCTAGGTCCTAGGAAAGTCAGGGCAGTCGTGGAAGGGTTATTTGGAGCCTCTCCGAGACTGTGGATTGAACTAAAGGGGAATGAATAATCATAATATTAATAGCAAAGCATCAAATGCTTTGTATTCAGTCTGAGTCCCTCTTGGTTTCTGCAAAGTGAATACAATGTTATTATCCCCATTTTACAGATGAGGAAACTGTGACTCAATTATTACAAAAATAATTCACTACTGTATTAAATTGAATAATAATAAGGACAGCTAACACTTATTGAGCATGTATTATGTGCTGGACACCATATAGATATTAATGAT
This sequence comes from Capricornis sumatraensis, assembly GCF_032405125.1. Classification (NCBI taxonomy): domain Eukaryota; kingdom Metazoa; phylum Chordata; class Mammalia; order Artiodactyla; family Bovidae; genus Capricornis; species Capricornis sumatraensis. Next base: position 193,816,176 of record NC_091069.1, on the reverse strand, counting down.
ATTCATTTAATCCTCTAGATCGAAAATGGGCCGTAAGCTGTTTGCCCTATACAATAGATGTAGATACAGAAGAAGTGAAATTTAAAGGCAGAAAGGTTCTTCTCCAACTTAAAAATATCTTTTTCTGTTTACTGCTCTTCTCCCAATTTAATCTGAGTTATGTCATTTCACATGAAGAGGCATTATGCATAGGGACTTAATGGAAAAATGATGGAAAGGACCAATGGTATTCAACGAATTTCCAGCAGGAATTTGAACCTGCTACAAAGCCGCATGTGCTCACATTCCTTGATAAAAGTCCTTTGTAAATCTTTTCTGATTACACATATCCTCTTCACATACTCTCTGCTGCCCCACAGTGTTTGATCATGCCTATCTGGAGATACAGTTCAGTTCAGTCGCGCAGTCGTGGCCAACTCTTTGTGACCCCATGAATTGCAGCACGCCAGGCCTCCCTGTCCATCACCAACTCCCGGAGTTCACCCAAACTCTTGTCCATCGAGTCAGTGATGCCATACAGCCATCTCATCCTCTGTCATCCCCTTCTCCTACCCCCAATCCCTCCCAGCATCAGAGTCTTTTCCAATGAGTCAACTCTTGGCATGAGGTGGCCAAAGTATTGGAATTTCAGCTTTAGCATCAGTCCTTCCAATGAACATTCAGGACTGATCTCCTTTAGGATGGACTGGTTGGATCTCCTTGCAGTCCAAGAGACTCTCAAGAGTCTTCTCCAACACCACAGTTCAAAAGCATCAATTCTTCGGCACTCAGCCTTCTTCACAGTCCAACTCTCACATCCATACATGACCACTGGAAAAACCATAGCCTTGACTAGACAGACCTTTGTTGGCAAAGTAATGTCTCTGCTTTTGAATATGCTATCTAGGTTGGTCATAACTTTTCTTCCAAGGAGTAAGCGTCTTTTAATTTCATGGCTGCAGTCACCATCTGCAGTGATTTTGGAGCCCCCAAAAATAAAGTCTGACACTGTTTCCACTGTTTCCCCATCTATTTCCCTAAACGGAGGTAAAATTTCACTCCTAGATTCTGTTTATACACTACTCCCCATTCTTGAAGTTCTGGAAGGATCCTTGCAGATAATCTACACCCTTTCTACTGAGAGCAGCAGGGGAAATAATAGCTATAGTGAGTGTTACTGTGTTTTAGCTGTGTACCTGCTTTCAAAGGTATTTTGCGTGTGAAGCCTAATCTGTCACTGTGGAATAAAAGTTCATAATCTGCTTTATATTGTTTATGCCTGCCTCTGGGCTTCCAAGGTGGCACAGTAGTAAATAATCTGCCTGCCAGTACAGGAGATGCAAGAAATGTGGGTCTGATCCCTGGGTCAGGAAGATCCTCTGGAGAAGGAAACAGCAACCCGCTTCAGTACTCCTGCCTGGGAAATCCCATGAACAGAGAAGCCTGGCCGGCTACAGTCCCTGGGGTCACGAAGAGTTGGATGTGACTAAGCACCTGAGCGCATGCAGGCACAGCGGCACACACTCTCTGCCTCTCTGAGAATGTAAGATCCAGCAGAGTAGACAGGCTTGTCTGCTTTTGTTTCCTCTGGAGCCGGACTGCCTAGGTTTCAACTCTGGCTTCAGAATTCAATAATTCTGTGAATTTGGGTCATCATATCTGGGAAGTTAAGTAAAAGGCGCTTAATTACTCTGAACCTACAGGTCTTCAGCTTTAAAAATAGAGGATTTTTTTTTTTAAGAGAATTTTTACTACAAGTGTGCTTATATTCTGTTGACTTGACAGGGAAATAAAACCAGTCTCATTCTCACTGACAAGAGTTTATAACCCTGAGATGTGCTTCCGCATAATTTTGCATCTTTCTAGAAATGTTATTTTGAAGTAAACATCTCTTACCATAAGAACTGTTTAAAAAAAAGAGTGATAATTTAAACTTATCTCAAAGGTGGTGGTAAAGAGTGAGCGGGGAGGGTCTGCAGCACTGAGCATTACCTTCTTCAAGGCCCTCTTGCCTGCAACTTTCTTAAACTTTTAATGCTGCCACGTTATCATCACCCTCAGCACAGATTAAAGTATTCTATTTAATTAAATTATTAAATGTCAAACATCAGTGGACTCTAGAAATGAGCTTAAGTTCTCTCCTCAGCTGCAGAGAACTTTTGTGTTGAAGGCTGATGTCGATATATTATGACTTGGAACCTGAGAAGAGTATTAAAATGATTTTATAAACAAAGCAGTGTGGACTTAGTTCAGACATGGATGATGGGGCATGTTAATAGGTTCTAGGGACAGTTTTAAGAGGTGTAATTGTCAGAGAAGGCAATGGCAACCCACTCCAGTACTCTTGCCTGGAAAATCCCATGGACGGAGGGGCCTGGTGGGCTGCAGTCCATGGTGTCGCTAGGAGTTGGACACGACTGAGCGACTTCACTTTCACTTTTCACTTTCATGCATTGGAGAAGGACATGGCAACCCACTCCAGTGTTCTTGCCTGGAGAATCCCAGGGACGGGGGAGCCTGGTGGGCTGCCGTCTATGGGGTCGCACAGAGTCAGACACAACTGAAGCGACTTCGCAGTAGCAGCAGCAATTGTCAGAAAGGTAAAGGGTGTGTTTTCTGATACATCTGAAAATGGGGCTCTTGGAATAGGTAGGTGTTGAGAGAGAAGGCTGCAGAAAGGGAAGTCAGGACCACATTAGGGGAGAGGGTGAATACAAAAGGGCTTCCCAGATGGAGCTAGTGGTAAAAATAAAAAACTCGCCTGCTGATAGAGGAGATGTAAGAGACGCTGGTTCGATCACTGGTTGGGAAGATCCCTGAAGAAGGGCACAGCAACCCACTCCAGTATTTTTGCCTGGAGAATCCCATGGACAGAGGAGCCTGGCAGGCTACAGTCCATGGGGTTGCAAAGATTTAGATATGAACGACTGAAGCAACTTAGCACATACACACTGAATACAAAGCCAAAGTATCTTAACAATTTGGTAGGCAGCCGAGAGTATTTAGCAGAAGAGCAGCATCAGTAGCATGCTTTAGGAAGATGCATCTGAATATTTGGTTGATTTATCAAGCGTGTTGATTACTTAAGCCAGTGAGGTGAAGTGAGCATGGAGAGAAATGGAAGGTTTGAATTTTAGAGTCAAGAGGCCTTGACAACTGATAGATGAGGTGTAGGAAGACAAGTGAGATTTTTAGCCTGGGTAATTGAGTTGGTGCTACAGTTAACTGGGAATAGTCAGAGAATGAGGGAATGGAAATTAGTTTTGGGGCTTGTCTTAGAGACACACAAAAATCTTACATTGAATTATTTGATCCTCACAAGTGTCACAGTTGTCCACAACATAACTTTCCTGAAGTTATATACATTTAAAAAAATGGTTATTGAAACCTTACTTCCACATAATTAATGAATACCTAATTGAGAAATTACAGGGCTTTAGAGAGTGGTAGGAAATGCCTGTTTTTGTGGCAGAAGGATCTGAGTTCCAGAAATCCTGCCATCCAACTGGTTGTAAGCAGTGTTCACGCTAATGATTTTAGACTGTAAGCAGATGGTCCTACTGTTAATATAACAACAAATCGTGAAAAGAGTTTAGTACTGTGAGGTATCTTTTAGAACAGTTAATAGTTATCTGGTACATTTAATGACATGAATATTTGTTCAATAGTAGAGTAATTATAAGTGATGAAAGCAAGAAGTTTACATTACTATTTAATATTGCTAGAATGCAGCCAGTCCAAGCTTTCTTCCATAATTTTTTTTTCTGTTACAGTTTCTGTATTTGTTAATGCTTGCATTCATAAACAGTTGTCCCTAAAACCCCACATAGAGTTTAATCCTTGTATGTATATTTGTGTGTGTATATGTTTCTGTCTGAAAGGGAAAGTTGAGACTATACTGTCTCTTCTGAATTTACTTTCAGGGTCTAAAGAAGGATTCCCTGCCAACTTTTTATTTACTTAAGAAATGTAAATTCAGCGATAGGGTTCTCCTGCCACTTGCAGACACTAAAGAGCACGGAGATACAGTACTGAATAATTCAGCTTAGCGTTTATTGTTCTAAAGGAAATAACCAAATGACATTAAGGAGAATAAGTAGGTGACCAGCTTTGGATAGGGTAGTCAGAGAAGACTTCTTTGAAGAGGGGACATTTGATCTTATCTCTGAAGGATGGGATGAGGAGGTGGCCATTCAAAGAGCCTAAGGAAAGGCTTTCAGGCAAAGGGGAAAGTAAGGGCAAAAACGTGAAAGCAGGAAGGAGTTCTTAATGATGGAAGGAAATTATTCAGATTGATCAGTAGGAAAGATATGTCTTTATTCTAAGAGGAGCCATCTGTCAGATTCTTTGAGAGAAAAGATCTTAGAAATCTTCTAGGCTAACCCCCTGTAGTATACATTGTTGTATTCCATTATTGACTCTCAAATAACTTCAGAGTGGGTGTTGGAGAGGCAGTTCAGTTTTATTTTCAACTGCTAAAATTGTCAGAAACTTCTTTCTTGTATTAAGCTAAAAATACTCTTTCACATATTGATCCTAGTTCTTCCTTCCAGTTCAGCACAGCCCTTGTCAGACAACCCTCAGCTATTTAAAGACCCTTGTCTGGTCTCCATCCTGACTTCTTTTTTGTAGACCAGTAAGCTTCCATTTTTTCAGCAGGTCAGTTTCCAGCGTGTTTGCCATCCTAGTTGCCTAACTTGGGGCATGCTCCAGATTGTCCCTCCAAAAGAGTGTACTCGAGGATGGACACGCTTCAGAAGGTCTAGTTAAGAGGTGGGTTGAGGGCTTCTTCTGTTTTGACCCTGTATTTCTGGTACATCAGATTAAGATTGGATTACCTTTGAGTTTTTTTGGTAACCACATGACACCAGTGACTTTTCCTTTATTTCTTTTTGCTCGGACCACAGGGCTTGCCAGATCTCAGTTCCCAGACCAGGGACTGAACCTGGGCCACAGCAGTGAAAGCCCAGAATCCTCACCGCTGGGCCACCAGAGAACTTCCACCAGTGACTTTGCTTAAGTTTGTGAGCAACTAAATTTCTGGATGGTTCAGGCAGGACTTGCCGCTTACTATACTTAACCCTTTTCGATTCAGCCTTTTGTAAATGCAGCAGGAGGGATTTGGGGAGGATCCTGTTTCATCATTGGTGTGGTAGCCACTCTTAGAGCAGTAGCTCTGTAATGTCAGGAATACCATCTCCACCTCATCTAGGCCATTCATAGAAATCGTGAGACAACCCTTTGGCAGGTTACTGCATAAGTAATCGGTACCTTTTTGGTATGATCAGCCAGTTGCCCATTACCAATTTTATCTAACTTGCTTCTTCTCTCGGTTTATAATGTACCTTCCTTGTACTCCCCTAGACTCCACCAACCTGTCTAAAGAGGAACTTTAATTGGGGCCTGTTCTTTTCTGATACTGTATTCCTTTCTTTCCTTTGTTGTCCTTATAGATTTGTAATTTTGTTATCTACTTTTTCTCTCCCAGCAGGATCTATATACCTTTTATGCTGTACACCTAGCAAAGACCTGTACATAGTGGGCACTTAAATATTTACTGAATTAGTGAGTGGTTTGTACTATTCAGCCCATTTTTTAAAACTCCTCAAAAATTTCTATTGAATCTTTCAAATGATTTATTGAACTACATACTTACCTTGTCAAATTCTCTTGTTATTTTAGAGGTCTTAGTAGTATGATTTATACTTAGTAAATTCATGCTAGCTTCTAATTCTCTTGTGAATTAACCTTCTAAGTTCATTGCAAGCTGCTGCAGGTAATAGCAAATTTTAAAAGACCGTTCTTGTTTTCAAGGTACTTATATTTCAGTGGGGGCAGTTAAAGCAGGTTTGCACACCAGTAGAGTACACAGCAGTTCAGAGGTAGGAGAGCTCTCATCTTAGTTGGAAAGCATTTGGTTTCTTAGAGGATAAGATGTCATCTGGGTCTAAACAGTAGATTTCAGGAGGGGAGAGGTCATTCCTGACATGTAAGTTTGAGCAGTGGGTACAATCTTTCCGATATCTATTATGACTGAAATTCCTTTAATAGTTCAAATTCCTGCTGGATTGAATAATTATCTTTCCATTTATTTTGCATCAAGTCCCTAATGTATATTGCCTCATCATATCAGACAATTTAAATTCTTTTGCAGCACTTATTGCTGCAAATATTTATTGCAGAGATAAAGAGCTCTGTGATCCACCAAGAGTCTCTGATCTTCCTACTTGCTACTGGAACAAATTCAAATAATCATTTAGATATTTTTGAATATCTTGAATAGTGATGAATAAAAATGAAAATGTTGAATAAAAATGAGGAGAGTTAAAGTTTAGAACAGTACGTGTTAAACACACATATTTTTTGGCAGAGAAGGGATGCTTTATCATGATTCATATTAAACATTTATGCATGTACATTTTCTTATAATCTGATTTTTATCTCCAAATATAACAATAAGCCTTGTATATAACAGGGTAACTTAATATTTTTAGCTCCTGTGCGACACAGTGGAGACCATGGGAAAAGACTGTTTATCATCAAGCCTTCCGGATTCTATGACAAACGTTTTTTGAAATTACTGGTGAGTTAAAACTTTTGTTGAACTAAACTGTGTATAAATAGGAATTTTTTTTTCTTATTTAGAAAACATCTTTCATTTTATAAAAGATTTTGTTTTGTAAATGTATATTCCTTTTCTCAAAAAATTTTGAAGTTTTGTAGTAAGGTCTGGTTTGTTATTGAATTTATTTTTAAATTAGTGAGACTTTCCTTTTTTCAAGAAAAATTCAGACATATTGGAAGTATAAATTGAACTATTTCTTTCTTCTGAAGATTATGGGGTTTTGAAATAATCACCTGTGTTCCCTGTCCCCCTCCCAGTCTATAAATTTTAAAACTGAAAATGGATTCATTTGGTAATAATTATTTGTATTACTAAAATATTCCTTAAATTAGCAAAGAACTCATTGAAGGACTTCTTTAAATATGTAACTCCATTATTTTGAGATGATTTTTTAATTCTTTGTTGTTTAGGAACATTGATCTCAGAGAGTGAAGCAGTGTGTTAATCATATATTTGTGTCTCAAGACTCTATAAGGAAAAGTAGAGACTTAGAAGGTGGAAGATTGTCCAGACTCTGCCACTGTTCCTAAAGCTGTGACCCACTGGCTGCCCCTTAGACCTTCCCCTGCCCCCTATTGTACTTAATGCCCTTCTTCTTGCCGGTGGTTGACCTCCCCCTTTTTTTGTGATGACCAACTCAAACTCTAGAAATCATCCTCATCTTCTTATATTTTTATTCTTAATATAAAAATTTCTGGGATTTCCCTGGTGGTCCAGTGGTTAAGAATCCATCTTGCAATCAGGGAATGAGCATTCCATCCCTAGTCAGGGAACTAAGATCTCAGGTGCAGCAGAGCAGCTAAGCCTGCGAGCCACAACTAGAGAGTCAGTGCACTACAGCAAGGTCCTGTATGATTCAAGGAAGATCCAGTGGGCCACTGCTGACTTGAAAGACACAGCTAAATAAATAAATGTCCCTTAATACATTGCTTTAACCAGAAATTGAAAAATCACTTAAATATATATTGCATTATACTGGTGAAATCTGACTTTTTTCTTTCATTTTTGATGCTAAATATAGGCATCTAAAAACTAGAGCAAAGGGAAATTATAGAAATATATCGCTTTGTATCAGATCTCCAATTTGGCAAGTTTATTTTATATGAAATATAAGGAAATCATATAATGAGGGTAGTTTGAGTGTGAGGAAAGATAGGAAACGGTTATGTGAAAACTTTTTTTTTCTTTTTTAATCTTAACAGAGATTCTACATTTTGTTGACTGGGATTCCAGTAGTAATTGGCATAACTTTGATAAATGTATTCATTGGTGAGTATCTTCCCCACTGACTAGTAAGTTTTTAAGACCTGTGTATATTAATATAAAAAAGAAATTACGGATATTAGAAGGGAAAGTTCTTTAAATAAAAAACTTAAGCATGAGAATTCATTTCAACCAAATCTTAATCTGCAGTAATGTACGGTGGTTCTTTTTCTAACTTTTTTCCCAAAAAAACCTTTAAGGTCCCTGACTCTATAGACCATATTAAAGACCTGACTTCTTCCTCCTTCTCAAACCAGCTTGGATAAGTCTGAATGAGGAAAACAGAAATACAGGTGGAAAACAAGCTGAGGGATAGAACAAATTTTTTTATCCATCTTGGAATTTAGAAAGTGATAATCTTCTTTAAAGAATGGATTTGTGAATGACAGTAAATACTAGGTTTTCTTGGGAAATTCTGCGTGAAGTACTTCTAAAACTTGAATCCTTGAATATTTTGCCTAGGAGGTTTAGGGAGACTCAGAGGAATAATTTGTTTTTCATTATATCTTGTTACACTAAATAAAAACAAAATGAGAACTCTTATATAATGCCTATATGCAAAGCCTTACACATAGAAGACATCTAAAAAATATATAGTGAATGATTTTCCACCAGATTGAAGTGAATTTAAAATATTAGACATCTTCATTGCTATAAAACAAAAGGTTCTTTAAAACCACAAGAGATAGGTTTCTTATTTAAATAGTGAAAAATTAACATAAACTCCTGTTACTAAAGTTGAATATCAGTGTTTTCTGTTACTAGGTGAAGCTGAGTTAGCAGAAATTCCAGAAGGCTACGTCCCAGAACACTGGGAATATTTCAAGGTTGGTATAGGTCACTAAAAGTTATTTGCAGGGTTAGGTGCCTTGTCAATGTACTGGTTAATAGCTTAATTTAACAATTGTGATACAGTTTTAAATTCAGTTTTTTATATCAAGTAAATGATGCATTTTGTGTTCACTTTTTATAAGCAACTTCTTTGGGTAATTATCTGCATTGTAAGCTTCATGATTTTTTAAAGACCGACTCTGTACTGTGTTACTAACCTAGCATAGTAACAAAATTTATCCTGTGTTCTACACCATAGGAAAAATTGTCCTGATACTAATGCTGGCTATCATTTGTTGAATACTCACTGTGTAGCAGGCATTTTGATAGTGTTTTACAAATATTATCTCATAATAGTACTATTAGTTTTCCCACTTTAAAGCTGAGGAAGCTGAATCTTAAAAGGAGGTAGGTGACCTGTTTCAGGGATAGGGTCAGTATTGGAACATAGAGGGTCTTGACTCCAGCACTATGAATTAATCATTTTACCATACTGTCATTGCTACTAAGGTAAGGTGAGGTAAGGTGAAGTCGCTCAGTCATGTCCAACTGTTTGCCACCCCACGGACTGTAGTCTACCAGGCTCCTCCATCCATGGGATTCTCCAGGCAAGAATACTGGAGTGGGTTGCCATTTCCTTCTCCAGGGGATCTTCCTGACCCAGGGATCGAACCCAGGTATCCCGCATTGAAAGCAGACGCTTTAACCTCTGAGCCACCAGGGAAGCCCACTACTAAAGTCCCAGATTAATTCTGTTATTTGTGTTTATTAAGTGTTGTAGTAAGATGGCCTTGATTACAGTATGTTTCCATGTTTTGTTATCTGAATGAATTATATTTTAGAAAAGAAATATTTCATTATAAACTCTTAAGGTAACGCCATACAATTAGCTTATCTTTGCTTACTGGTAAAAACAGCTCCATTTTGGGATCACCAAACCCCAGCTTTTGCACTGAAATCTGCCACTTAAGATATTCAGAGCATAGTGTAATAAGAGCGAGCACAAGTTTTGGAGTCAGACTGGCCTGAGTCCAGACACTGCAACCTAGTAACTGTACTGCTGCTGCTAAGTCGCTTCAGTTGTGTCCGACTCTGTGCGACCCCATAGACGGCAGCCCACCAGGCTCCCCCGTCCCTGGGATGCTCCAGGCAAGAACACTGGAGTGGGTTGCCATTTCCTTCTCCAATGCATGAAAGTGAAAAGTGAAAGGGAAGTCTCACAGTCATGTCCAACTCTTCGAGACCCCATGGACTGCAGCCCACCAGGCTCCTCTGTCCATGGGATTTTCCAGGCAAGAGTACTGGAGTGGGGTACCATTGCCTTCTCCGAGTAACTGTACAGTCTTGTAGAATTTGCTCACCTGTAAATGAAGACAAATACAGTATCTACAGAACGGAGTACATAAAAGTGTTACTGATTAACCTGAGATGGTCCTTTTAGGAAAACAGTACACTGGAATAGTGATGTACTTTTTAGACACTAATCTCAAAACAAATTTTCTCTTGTAGCATCCTATATCAAGATGGATTGCCCGAACTTTCTTTGATGCTCCTGAAAAGAATTACGAAAGAACAATGGCTATCCTTCAAATTGAAGCTGAAAAGGCTGAATTACGGTAAAAGAAGTGTGGGGGGTGGAGTGCAGGGAAGAAAATCCTTGCCTACAGTTGCAAACCACAGGAAGAAATTTAATAAAACTGTCTTCAACACTGTAAGATGCTCTGTGTGAAAGGGTGACAATGGCGAGAGAATCTTCGCCATCTTTAGAATGGAGATGATGCATTGGAGACTAGGAGACTATTCAGGATAATATCTGTCAGATTACAAGGAATTCTTTTTTTGAAATGTCCTGACCCTTTTAAGTGCTAAGCAGCCTTCTCCTTCCCCTTCTCCCTGCAATTCCCTTTTCTTCTGCACCCAATCTGATCCTTCAAGGCGACCACGATTTAATAATGATTTCTTGTATACATTCCTAGGAAAAATTTTATATATTAAAAATATATATTGTATTTATCATTTACAAAATGTATCAACACAATGGAATCCTGTTACCAACACTGTTCTGTGCGTTTTCTTTGTTTCATGTAAATACATAGTCATCCCTTGGTATCTGTGAGAGTTTGGTTCCAGGACCTCCAGCAGATATCAAAAATCTGAGGATGCTCCAGTCTGTATAAAATGGTGTAGAACAGTCAGCCCTCTGAGGATAGGGAGGGCCTACTGTATCTTGACGATCTTCCTGTAATAGCATATACTCCATTCTTTCTCATAGTTGCACTGCATGGATGTGCCTTAATTTTTTAAACCAGTAGGGGACCTCTTGTTGGTTTTTAGGCTCTCTTCAAGTTTTTTGATATTGTACATTGTGCTGTGCTGAATATCCTTATGCATGTATTTTGCATATTTATTCAGTATATCTGGAATATAAATTCCTAGCAGTGGCTCTGTTAACCACTTGTTGTGCTTTATATTTTTAAAAATGCATTTGTTTAGTTTTGGCTGTGCTGGGTCTTCTTTGCTGTGCAGGCTTTTCTCTGGTTGGTGACCAGCAGGGCCAGTCCCCAGTTGTGGTGCATGGGCTTCTCATTGTGGTAGCCTCTCTTGTTGTGGAGCATGAGCTCTAGGGTGTGCGGGCTTCAGTAGTTGGGGCATGCAGGCTCCAGAGCAGTAGTCCAATAGCTGTGGCACACAGGCTTAGTTGCTCCAAGGCATGTGGGATCTTCCCAGACCAGGGATCGAACCTGTATCTCCTGCATTGGCAGCAAGATTCTCTACCACTGAGCCACCAGGGAAGCCCATGCTTTACATTTTAGATAGCTCTTGTCAGATTCCTCTTTAGAAAGTTGTGCCAGTTGTCTTTTCTGTCATCAATACATAGTAATTAATTCTGTTTCTCCATACCTTTCCCAGTAAAGGAATTTATTAAACCTAAATATTTTTGCTCATAAGATAGTTGAAAATGTTATCTCATCATTTCAATTCTGTATTTTTGGCGAAGTTGAGCATTTTTTCATTATCTATTGGTTATTTGTGTTTCTTTTTTTAGAAATTGCCCATTTTTCTACTAACTTATGCATTGATTAAAATAACCTTTTGTTTTTGTTGCAGATTTGTTTTCTCTGGCTTGTCATTTGTCTTCTGACAGTGTAGAATTTTTTTGCAACATAGTGTTTTTATGTTTCAGATAACAAAAGTCCAGTAATACCTAATATATTTTGAATACTTACTAGATACTGATACTTTAATTACTATATATATATTACTTGTTTAATTATCGTTAGGTTTGTCAGTTGTTTTCTTTAGCTTCCATAATTTTATGTCATGTATACGTCTTTGTGAGTAATAAAATAAGTAAATATACAAGTGCCAAACTATTTTTTTAATGTTTGCTCATATTTCCTTTTGCTACTTTTAAATATGATCTTATTTGAGATTTATTTTGCTATTTGGAGTGAGGTTTACATACAATCAAATGTACCCATTAAGTTCAGTGAGTTTTGACAAAAATAAACTGAAATCACCACAATCAGGTGATTTTGATCACCTCATGAGTCTCTTTCCTGTCCCTTCAGTCAGCCCCCCTTCTTCAACTCTTGACCCCAGGCTACACTCATCTACTTCCCATTTGTTCTGCTTTAACTTTGTAGTTTACAAAAATTGCTATGATGCTGAAGAATATTTAAATGATTAAATAAACATATGATTAGCTTGTTTTCTGGATGTAAAATTACATATATATGTAGTTTCCATATAGAACTGTCATTAAATATTTAAGAGTGTGGAACAGCATTATGCCTCATATTTGGTTAACTTTGGACATTTTTGAACTTCAGACATATACCTTTGGTAAAACACAAGATTCTAAAATTTCTTAGACATATGGAGATCCTGAATAATTTCAAAACAAAGTGGAAATAAAAGCAGGACCCTGACTTTTACCCCTAAAAGAAAAATGCCGGTGTGAGCATGGAATGGGGAGTATCTACAGTTTTTTAAAAAATACATGTTTAGGTGTGTAGCAAACGGAAGCGTAAATGAAAGGCGTAAAATAGGAAGGGACTGTCTTCCATAGGGAAATAACTATGAGTTTCAGTCCTCCCCAATTTTTAATACTCTATTCATGTGTATATATACACAGTCACAAATGCTTTTTTCTGTTTTTTAATGAAATGGGAAGATGTTACACATATTTATTTTATACCTTGCTTTTTTAACCTAACAGTGTATCTGCCCCCTCCTTTCCATGTTACTATTTACGTAGATTTCCCTTATTCTTTTTAACAGGTGCATAGGCTGTCCATTATATGGGTGCCATAATTTATTTAACCAGTCTCTGTGATGAATATTTTAATTACTTTCATTTTGAATAATTACATTCTAAAAAGTAGAAAAGAAAAAAGATTATATTTAATCCCCCCAAAAGAGAAATATATTTTCTTAATAAATATAAATATATTAGCGTATACTACCACCAAAATATATTATCTGTCATAGATTGGGTTGGTTAAGCTGGTTATGGTTAATAAAGTGAATAAATAACTATGATAAATTTCCAGTGCTATAAAAAGGTAGTATCTTTATAGTCTGTAAAAATGGAAAGTAAAAGCCCTGATGGAAAAGGGATTATTCCAGGAATGTGTGTTAGGTTATACAAAGGCTTGGCTGTGAAAAAAATGAACATATCTTTCTAGAGCAGAGATTATTCAGTTTGTAAAGAAGGCTGAGGACAGATAAGTAAATCTTAGAGTTGGAGAATGTTTTTCTTTATCCTGGTTTTCCTTTTCTTTACCAATATTGATGGTCTGTCCAGTGTTGACCAGGCTCAGTGTGATGTTGGTGGCTGGTGAATGAGATACCATCCCTGCTCTCAAAAGGTCTGTCCTAATAGTGATGGGCAGCCAGTGTAGATGGCATGTGCGCTCCTCAGGAAGGCCTGTTCCTCTTTTAATTCCTAGCATTTGGCACAACAGATAGTCATAATAGTAGACATTCTGTAAATGACTCTCTTAACATTTAAAAGGCAAGAAGACAGGAAATGCATTACCGTTGTTCAAGTGAAAGTGATTTGCCCAGACAAAGAACCAAGAGAATTCATTATCAATTCAAGTGATATTTGAGGGATTAAAAATAATATTCATTGGCTAACTACATAAGCAAGATAATAAAAGCCAAAATAAGTCCCAAATTTTGCTTATAGGTGTATATCAGATATATGCATACACATGGATCTGTGGAGGGACATTATATTTTACATAAAAGCAAGACTCTCAAGTGGTTGTTCTTTACAGAGATAATTCATTAAATTTATAATGGGAAATGCTGTAATCACAACATCACTATTCTATTTCTTACAGATTAAAGGAGCTGGAAGTACGAAGATTAATGCGAGCAAGAGGCGATGGCCCCTGGTTTCAGTATCCAACCATCGATAAGGCACTTATTGATCATTCTCCAAAAGCAGCCCCTGACAACTAATCTTTCATTTCTCTAAGTACAAAGTATATTGTCTTTAGGTGAAAATAAATTACTAAATATATTCTGTATTTTTCCTGTGTGATAAATGAAAGATCATTTTCATTGCTCTGTTTCTCAATATTGGTTCAGATTAAGGCTGTTTTGTGTGCGATTTCATTTTTTCCTCAGCTTTACTGAGGTGTAACTGATGAAGTTGTAAGATGTTTAAAGTGTACTTTATGATGATTTGATATATATTTTGAAAGGCAGATTCAGGTTTCTGGTTTGGGGCTTTCAGTTTCCTCTTTTAAGGTTTTCAGTTCAGTTCAGTCGCTCAGTTGTGTCCAACTCTTTGCGACCCCATGAATCGCAGCATGCTAGGCCTCCCTGTCCATCACCATCTCCCGGAGTTCACTCAGACTCACGTCCATCGAGTCCGTGATGCCATCCAGCCATCTCATCCTGGGTCGTCCGCTTCTCCTCCTGCCCCCAATCCCTCCCAGCATCAGAGTCTTTTCCAATGAGTCAACTCTTCGCATGAGGTGGCCAAAGTACTGGAGCTTCAGCTTTAGCAGCATTCCTTCCAAAGAAATCCCAGGGTTGATCTCCTTCAGAATGGACTGGTTAGATCTCCTTGCAGTCCAAGAGACTCTCAAGAATCTTCTCCAACACCACAGTTCAAACGCATCAATTCTTCGGTGCTCAGCCTTCTTCACAGTCCAACTCTCACATCCACACATGACCACAGGAAAAACCATAGCCTTGACTAGGTGGACCTTAGTCGGCAAAGTAATGTCTCTGCTTTTGAATATACTATCTAGGTTGCTCATAATTTTTCTTCCAAGGAGTAAGCGTCTTTTAATTTCATGGCTGCAGTCACCCCAAAAAAATAAAGTCTGACACTGTTTCCACTGTTTCCCCATCTATTTCCCATGAAGTGATGGGACCAGAGGCCATGATCTTCGTTTTCTGAATGTTGAGCTTTAAGCCAACTTTTTCACTCCTCTTTCACTTTCATCAAGAGGCTTTTTAGCTCCTCTTCACTTTCTGCCATAAGGGTGGTGTTATCTGCATATCTGAGGTTATTGATATTTAAATATGATAAAAAAAAATTCAGAGAAATTGGAATTTGTGAACTCATAAAGGTATAGCTTTGAAATATTAATGTTTTACTTGTCTGATAAATGGAAGTTAGAGAAATCTATGTTGAATATCAGGAAATATGCAATTTCATACATGTGAGTTGTAGATACCTAGATTACTCAAGGGCAACTCAAAATTTTAAGTTATACAAATGTTGAATCAACTATATAAAACATTAACACCTAAATAAACAGTTTTTCAGTGAACACATCTCAAAGTTTAATGTTTTCATGGTTTTTAGCCATAAACTGTTCTTTTTAAATGTATACACGTGTTCATTTCTTTTTTAGATGCAATATGCAATATTCCTTAGGGTCTTTTTTTGTAAACACTGGAGAGGTTCCACAGGTAAAATTATCACTGCGAAAATTGTGAAATGAGTAAAAGCTAAAATAATGGCTGTCATTTATTAAGCATTTTCTGTCTGCTGGGCACTGTGCTGAATAACTGAATTTATTCACATTGTTTTCAAAATGACCTTAGGAGGTACTATTACTTTCTGCATTTTACAGATGAGAAATTGAAGCTCAGAGTCTTGAGACACATACTTAATGCTTCAACTTCCAAAATGAACTTTTAGCTTCAAAAATTCATTTTCAGTGAATAGCTTTTGAATACCCTTGTGCCCTAAGGGCTGTTTACAATCCAGCCATCGTCCTTTGGTGTGGTTGCATTTTCTTATTTCCCCAGAAGAGGGCTGCCTCACCCAGGTTCTTGCAGATTTTTTTTTTTACTTGCAGATTTTGATCTGAGGATTCCTGAAGCAATCAAATTACCACCTCATAATTCTGCCAGAGTATTTGAGAGAAGGATGTCCTATCCCTGAGCCCCTGCTTGCATGAACCATTCAGTTTTGTAGGAGAAGGGGAAGGAGCATAGAAGCAGATAAGTCTTATCAGAGGAAATTGTTAATGATGCTACACCTATGTACCTTTATGTTCAGTAATTTTAGACTTCACATGTTATTTTTCAACACTTATTTTTCAATAAGTTTTATTTTATTTTCTCCTTTCTATTATTATATATATAAACTTCTAGAAGATATAGAAAGTGTTACAAGAAATACTGATAATCCCACCATCCATAAAGAAATCTGAGAAATTTTCTTGAATCTTTTTTTTTTTTTAGCATAGCTGAGGTCATATACAGGTATAATGGAGAGATTTTTTAAAAGCAGTTTGAAAGTGTTTGTGGAGGAAGACATTAATAAAACTTTTTTTTATTATCTCTAGTGGGTCACGAAGATACCCACTGGAGATAAAGTGGTCATCATAGTAGACATTTTCCTCCGAAGAGTTTACTCTTCAGCACAGGCAATAGGCATTAAATAGGAAATTACATGCCTTGGGGAGAAAGGGGACTGTAGCAACTTGTGGCATCCTGAGCTATTCCACGGAGACAAGGGATGGTTGGAAGCTCTTTCCATAGCATCTGGAACATAGTACACAGGGGCAAAGTTCTACTTAGTGAATGATTCATAGCTTTAACATGAATCTTAAATTATGTTTTTTCTTTTCCTGTGTTTCTATAGGGCCCAGTGTGGTGGTGTATAAAGACATGGGCTTGAACTAAACAGACTTAAGACTAAATCCTGAGCTTGCCAAACACTGTGACAATAATCATGACTATTCTGTCTATTTGGTATCTGCTGCACCAGCCAGAAACCAGAAGCTTTATATTTAATCTTCCCTCTATTTCATACTGCAAAATTTCCTTCACTGCTCTAAGCCCTATCTCTAAAATGTGAATTGTTCATCCTACAATTGTTGTAGGATCACTGGGAGGACGCATGTAAAGCACCTACAGTTACAGTTCAGTCTCTCAGTCGTGTCCGACTCTACAGTCCCGTGGACTGCAGCACACCAGGCCTCCCTGTCCATCACCAATTCCCAGAGTTTACTCAAACTCATGTCCATTGAGTCGGTGATGCCATAGCCTGCTTATTTAACTTAAATGCAGAGTACATCATGAGAAATGCTAGACTGGATAAAGCACAAGCTGGGATCAAGATTGCCGTGAGAATTATCAATAACCTCAGATATGCGGATGATACCACCCTTATGGCAGAAAGTGAAGAAGAACTAAAGAACCTCTTGATAAAAGTGAAAGAGGAGAGTGAAAAAGTTTTCAACATTCAGAAAACTAAGATCATGGCATCTGGTCCCATCACTCCATGGCAAATAGAGGGGGAAACAATGGAAACAGTGACAGACTTTATTTTGGGGGGCTCCAGAATCACTGCAGATGGTGATTACAGCCATGAAATTAAAAGACACATTTCTTGGAAGGAAAGTTATGACCAACCTAGACAGCATATTAAAAAGCAGAGACATTACTTTGCCAACAAAGGTCCATCTAGTCAAGGCTATGGTTTTTCCAGTAGTCATGTATGGATATGAGAGTTGGACCATAAAGAAAGCTGAGTACCAAAGAATTGATGCTTTTGAACTGTGGTATTGGAGGAGACTCTTAAAGAGTCCCTTGGACTGCAAGGAGATCCAACCAGTCCATCCTAAAGGAAATCAGTCCTGAATGATCATTGGAAGGACTGATGCTGAAGCTGAAACTCCAGTATTTTGGCCACCTGATGGGAAGAACTGACTCACTTGAAAAGACCCTGATGCTGGTGAAGATTGAAGGTGGGAGGAGAAGGGGACAACAGCCTACTACATACCTTTTCAAACTTAAGTAATAGGTGATAAAGACCTTGGTCAACTAAAGATTGAGATGCTGCATTCCTTTTTCAAGAAAATTGCTGAATAACACACGCTATCTTGGCTTCAGGTGTGTTGACTCTAAACAGTAATGGGTTTACAGTTAGACTATAGCCAACGAGCAATGCTTTTAAAATTATTTCCAGGTTATGGAAAAGTCAAATGTACAAAATTCTGCAATGTAAATTCACCACTGTTTTTATTTGAAACAAATACTCTCTGCTGGAGGTCACAAGGAGTTAGCAGTATAGCAATAAATTCCCTGGGCTCAGTCTCTCCTTCTGTAATTATTTCCAAATTGCAATCTCACTTTCATCTATCTCTGTTTTTACTTTCACATAGAATATATACTTAATATCTTCTTTAATTTGATCTTTTCAAACTTACATTTTTAAAAAATGTTATGACTATGAATAGAAAATAAGTCCTTTGTCATAATTAAATGGCAATCACAGTTATAACTACGGATTATATTCTACCTAGACTTTGTTGCTTAAAACCTGGCTCTCTGTTAAGAGGGACAATTTTAAAAGAAGGTTAGTGGTGTCAAAAACATTAGTTTTCCAAATGGAAACTTTCCTTTATAAAATCAAATGGAGAATTGAAAAGGCAATAATTTGGTCATGATGGGATGAATTATTAATATATCCTCCAGGTACATGCCCACATTTTGGACATTTCTTGTATATTGCATTAAAATGGTAATGCCATTGACATTAGAAATTATCCTCTAATTATCTATTATAATTAACCTTAATGACATTTTTATTTTTCAAATCACTCATCATGACATTTTTATTTTTAAAAAATTTATTTATTTTAATTGGAGGCTAATTACTTTACAGTATTTTAGTGGTTTTTGCCATACATTGACATGAATCAGCCATGGGTTTACATGTGTTCCCCATCCTGAACCCCCCTCCAACCTCACTCCCCGTCCCATCCCTTGGTCATCCCAGTGCATCAGCCCTGAGGACCCTGTCTCATGCATCGAACCTGGACTGGCGATCTGTTTCACATGTGATAATATACGTTTCAATGCTATTCTCTCAGATCATCCCACCCTCACCTTCTCCAACAGAGTCCAAAAGACTGTTCTATACATCTGTGTCTCTTTTGCTGTCTCGCATATAGGGTTATCGTTACCATCTTTCTAAATTCCATATATATGTGTTAGTATATGGTATTCATGTTTTTCTTAATGACTTACTTCAGTCTGTATAATAGGCTCCAGTTTCACCCACCTCATTAGAACTGATTCAAATGTATTTCTAATGGCTGAGTAATATTCCACTGTGTATATGTACCACAGCTTTCTTATCCATTCGTCTGCTGATGGACATCTAGGTTGCTTCCATGTCCTGGCTATTATAAACAGTGCTGCGATGAACATTGGGGTACACGTGTCTCTTTCAATTCTGGTTTCCTTGGTGTGTTCATCATGACATTTAATTCAAGGAGTGTGTTGGGCTACAGTCCATGGGGTTGCAAAGAATCAGACACAACTCAAGCAACTTAGCATGCCCTACATCTAATTAGGTTCAAATATTTGTGTGTTTATATGTTTTTCCAGTAGTCATGTATGGATGTGATAGTAGGACTGTGAAGAAGGCTGAGCGCTGAAGAATTGATGCTTTTGAACTGTGGTGTTGGAGAAGACTCTTGAGAGTCCCTTGGACTGCAAGGAGATCCAACCAGTGCATTCTGAAGGAGATCAGCCCTGGGATTTCTTAGGAAGGAATGATGCTAAAGCTGATGCTCCAGTACTTTGGCCACCTCATGCGAAGAGTTGACTCATTGGAAAAGACTTTGATGCTGGGAGGGATTGGGGGCAGGAGGAGAAGGGGACGACAGAGGATGAGATGGCTGGATGGCATCACTGACTCGATGGACATGAATCTGAGTGAACTCCAGGAGTTGGTGATGGACAGGGTAGCCTGGCGTGCTGCGATTCATGGGGTAGCAAAGAGTCGGATGCGACTGAGTGACTGAACTGAACTGAACTGAACTGAACTGAACTGATATGTATATATATGTACATACAAATGGGTTGAATTGTGCTCCCCACACACACAAAAAATGATATGCTGAAGTCCTAACTTCCAGCCTCTCGAAATATGACTATATTTGGAAATAGGGTCTTTAAAGAAATTAAGTTAACATGAAGTCATTTGGTGGGCCCTAATCCTATATGACTGGTTTTTTAAGAGGAGGTTAGAAGAAAGATATTTACAAAGTGATGATCATGTGAAGACACAGGGGAAAGATGGCCATTAAAGCCAAGGAAAGAAGCCTCAGAAGAAACCAACCTGCTAATACTTCTATCTTGGGCTAGCTTCCAGAGCTGTAAGAAAATAAATGTTAGTTGTTTTAGTCACCCAGTCTATGTACATCTATCTTCTTTCTCCTCCTCCTTTTCCTTTGTCCTTCACCTTCTCTCATTACTTTCATAGGACAAATTTTTTTTGAGAAATAGGTGCTTAATCTGTTCTTGCAAACTGCTTATATTTATTGGAGCTGTCGCAGTGACAGTGGAAATAATACAACACAATTCAGATGAATGACGCTGTATTTATCTGTCAGAAGTTTCATTAGAATATCTTGACTTGTTTGTATACCTTGGAACTTTCTCTGTGGTCTCTTGTCATGTCATCATTTCAAGAGAATTTAGGAGATAGCTGAGATTTTTAAATTATTTTATTATAGTTGATTTACAATGTTGTGTTAATTTCTACTGTACAGCAAAGTAATTCAAAGGTATTCATTCCTTTTTATGTTTGTTTCCATTAATGTTTATCCCAGGATATTGAATATAATTCCCTGTGCTATACAGTAGGATCTTGTTGTTTATCCATCCTGTATATAATAGTTTGCATCTGTTAATCCCAAACTCCCAATCCATCCCTCTCCCACTCTCACCCCTCCTTGGCAAGTCTGTTCTCCATGGCTGTGAGTCTCTTTCTGTTTCATGAATAAGCTCATTTGTGTCATATTTTAGATTCCACATCTGAGAAGGTATCTGAGTGTTTTAAAAAATATAATAAGAGGCAATGAGAATGAGAAGAAAGTGAGGAAAAAGTGCAATTCTTCCATGACTTTTTTCTTCATACACAAAGTTTTTTTGTGTTTTTTTTTTTAATCTTCCTAACATTTTACAAATTTAGAGACCAAGATATGGAACAGTTAATTAATTATCTCAGGTGATGTAACTAGGAAGTAGAGATGGATAAGCTGTAGCTCAGAGTAACAGTGGGGACTTCCCTGGTGGTCCCTGACTAGGACCCCACACTCCGCATTCCCTTTTAGTTGCATCATGAGAATTCTTCAATCCCTGACTGGGGAGCCAGATTCCACATGCCACAGCTAAGAATTCACATGCCATAACTGAAAGATCCTGCATTCCACCACTAAGACCTGGCGAAGCCAAATAATAGGTAAATAAATATGCTTTAAAAAGTAACATTGGCCTTTTATCTCCCCAATCAATCTTCTGTCGATTTTTACTTTACAAGTTCCCTCACAAAACATGATTCCACTGCTTCTCCCTGGCTGGGTCACTTCTCGCTGCTCTTTCTGCAGCAGCCACCCTCCTTGCAGCCTGTGCTACACTGGATCACCAGACTTATCTTCCTCAAAGATCACTTTCATGGGAGTCACGTTCCTGTTCAACAGCCTCCAGTGACTCTCCACTGCCTGTGAGGAGGAAGACCAAAGTCCTTGTCCCAGTCCAGACTCCCTTCCATGTTACATTCTTTTCAGTAGTAAACTTTCTGAACTCTCAGTTCTTGCAAAACCAGTCTATCCTTTAATTTTATTTTGTGCATTCCCCCAGTAGGTGAGTTTTTATCATGTAGTCAGTGACTAATCACGTGTGTATTGTGGAATATTGCATCTGAAGTGGGCAAAGGGAAAATGTGTGAATTTACACGTTTACCAAGTATATTTGGGGCATCTATAGAGTCAGGCATGAGATGTTGGGAGGTAGGAGTTAAGAAGTGAAGTGAAAGCGTTACTTGCTCAGTTGTGTCTGATTCTTTGCGATCCCATTGACGGAGGAGCCTGGGGGGCTATCGTCCATATAGCCAGACCATATGGCTAGACTGTAGCCTGCTAGGCTCCTCTGTCCATGGAGTTCTCCAGGCAAGAATACTAGAGTGGGTGGCCATCCCCTTCTCCAGGGGATCTTCCTGACCCAGGAATTGAACCTGGATCTCCCGCATTTCAGTCAGATTCTTTACCATCTGAGCCACCACAGAAACAGAAACAGAAAACAACAGGTGGTTTTTGGAAGAAAGTATAGCTCCTCATTAGAGGAGAAGCAGAAAAGTAATTCAAGCTGCATTAGTTTCCTCTGACTGATGTAACAAATTACCACAAACTTGGTATTAAAATGGCAGAAATTTATCCTTTCAAGGTTCTGGAAGCCAAGTCTGAAATCAGTATCACTGAGCGGAAATCATGGTGATAGCAGGTCTCTTCTCCCTCTGAAGGCTCCAGAAGAGATCCCATCCTTGCTTCTTCCAGCTGCTGGTGGCTGCCAGCTTTCCTTGGCTTGTGGTCACTTCAGTCCAATCTCTGCCTATGTGGTCAATTGCCGTGTCCTCTTCTGTGTGTGTCAAATCTCATTCTGCCTCTCTCTCTTTTTAAAAAGATTTATTTATTTATTATTATTATTTTTTGTCTATGTTCTTTCTTCATTGTTGTGTGTAGGCTTTCTCTAGTTGCAATGAGTGGGGGCTACTCTTTGCTGTGGTGCATGGGCTTCTGATTATGGTGGCTTCTCTTGTTGGGGAGCATGGGCTCTAGGCCCCAGAGCTTCAACAGTTGCTGCACGTGAGCTCAGAAGTTGCAGCTTGAGGGCTCTAGAGCACTGGCTCAGTATTTGTGCATGGGCTTAGATGATTCAAGGCATGTGGGATCTTCCTGAACCAGGGTTTGAGCCCATGGTCTCTGCATTGGCATGTGGATTCTTAACCAGGGGAGCCCCTGCCTCTCTTTTATAAGGACATTTGTGATTACATTTGTGGTCCACCCAGATAATCTAGATAATCTTCCTATTTTAAGATCCTGAATTTAAATCACACAAGCCACACACAGACCTTTTTTTTTTTCCATATAAGATAATATTCACAGGTTCCAAGAATTAGGATGTGAATATGTTTGAGGGGCCATTATTCAACCTACTATACAAATCTGAAATAATAAAAGTAGATTTTCACATGTTAAAAATAGAGTACTTAGTACTAAGTAATAAAAATTTTTAAAAATTGATCTGTATTTTAAAATTCTCTAATGTAGTTGTATCATTTAGAAATTGTATTCAGCTACTTGTAACAAAGCATTTCCCACTGTCTCTTTAAAAAATGGTAACTTAAACAGATACAAATTTAATTTTCCTTTATGAAGACCGTTCAGTGTTAGGCAGCCCAGGGCTGACTAGTATGCAGCTTTAAGAAACCATCAGAGACCCAGTATATTCCCACGTTCATGCTCTACCAAGCCTGGATTCCACCTTCAGGGTCACTTAATGGTCCAAGATGGCTGCTGGAGCACCAGGCATTACATCCAGATCAGAATGACATCAGAAAGGTATAACACTTTCTCCTTACATCTTAATGTCTAAACTATACTAGATGCACTCAGATGCAAAGTTGGAAAATATCGTTTTCTACCTGGGCATATTATCCAATTTCTCTTTCATTAATAAAAAAATTTTATTGTCATTTAGTTGATTTACAATATTGTATTAGTTTCAGGTATACAGTAAAGTGAATCAGTTATTTATATATGTGTGTATATATATATATATATATATACACACTATGTTTTAATTTAATTACTATTATTTTTTTGTCCCTGTGGTACAGCTTATGGGATCTTACTTAGTTCCCTGACCAGAGATCAAACCCAGGCCCTTAGCAGTGGAAGCATGAAACCCTAACCACTAGACCACCGGGGAACTCCTGATCCACTTTTTTAGCTTCATTTTTTCATATAAATCAGAGTATTGAGTACAGTTCCCTGTGCTATGCAGTCTGTCCCCCAATTTCTTTTTCTAAGAGAGGAGGAGGGACAGATATTGAAAATCAAAAACAGTTTTTTGAGTAACTTCTATATATAAAAGCTCAGCTTAGAGCAGAAGTGTGTTATGATGGTCTCTGCCCTCAAGTGACCTGAAGTCTAATGAGGGAGACAGAGTGGATAAATAAAAGATTTTTAAAAATACACTTAGTATCTAGTGAGTGATATAGGCAGTAAGCGTATGCCGTAGACCTTCTGAAAAATGTGAAGCAAATTGGCTTTAGAAACACCAGATGAATGAGGGAGAATATCCCAACTGGAGTTCATCATGAGCAAAAGTATAAAAGCGTGACTGGTCCTGAGGTGATTGGTAAACACTTCGAGAACTATTTGGTTAGCTACATGTATGGAGGAAAGCAGGGTCCCACAGTAACCTGCAGTCCCTCCCAGACAGAGGAAGGACGGGGTCCAGTTTTATGTGTAGTGAAAGAAATAATAAGAATAGTTAGCCTGTTCCAGGAACTCTATTAAAAGCTTTACAAACATTTCACATTCTTATAACAATTCTGCAAGGTCAGAACAGTATTTATTTATTGAATTTTGGTCTGCTCAGCATTCTTTACACCACTCAAGTACTCTTGCCTGGAAAATCCCATGGACGGAGGAGCCTGGAAGGCTGCAATCCATGGGGTCGCTGAGGGTCGGACACGACTAAACGACTTCACTTTCAATTTTTGCTTTCATGCATTGGAGAAGGAAATGGCAACCCATTCCAGTATTCTTGCCTGGAGAATCCCAGGGATGGGGGAGGCTGGTGGGCCGCCGTCTGTGGGGTAGCACAGAGTCAGACACGACTGAAGTGACTTAGCAGCAGCAGCATTCCTTATTTCCAGTTATAGGCATGGACACATTCAGAGGCTCAAACAAGCAGACTTTCTCCTATAAATCTGAATCTTGAGTAGTGACACATATGGATGGAATGAAATTATTGGTTCATTAAGTGGAGGCACCATTTGGAAAGGTGCACGAGTGGCTGCTACTGTGACTTTGGAGCTTTGTCTTCTGATAGTTTATCGTATTCTCCAGTAACAGGAGTCAACCAATACTTTTCCAAAACACCTCTTCTGATTGCTTTATTTTGGTCAGAGCTAGTTTCTGTTGCTTACAATAGGAGAACTCCAACATTTTCACTCACAGAGAATGTGTTAAAAGCAACAGATGC
This sequence comes from Capricornis sumatraensis, assembly GCF_032405125.1. Lineage (NCBI taxonomy): Eukaryota > Metazoa > Chordata > Mammalia > Artiodactyla > Bovidae > Capricornis > Capricornis sumatraensis. Next base: position 193,790,924 of record NC_091069.1, on the reverse strand, counting down.
TGGGGCATACGAGGTGGGTATTTGGAATTGCTTTTCAATTCAAAATTGGGTAGGAGGCAATTAGATTTCCATTCAGATTTTAAGATAGAAATGAGCAGGCTGTAGTACTCAGTGGTGAAATAGTTCAATTAGGTGAGCAATTGTGTTGTGTGGGACTATGTGCCCAGAGTCATAAACTTCTGGGAAAGGTGACTGTGGTTCTATTTTAAAAGACATCAGGTAATCTGATGCAAAGAATGGACATGCTCAAAACTTCAAAGTCTCAAGGAACAGGATGAATCTCAAAATATTTAAATAATCAAGATAAAAATAATTGCTTCCTGCTTGCAGCTGTAGAGTGAGAGTCCTGAACATTAACTTCTACCACTGAAAATTCTGTCTTTTTTAATGTAATATCCAAGTAATGGCACATGTGAGGAAAGAGTAGGATTCCCATAATTGAAATAGAGAAATCTAGGAGTGTATAGGGAACTGCCGCTGCTGCTGCTGCTAAGTCGCTTCAGTCGTGTGCGACCCCAGATATGGTAGCCCACCAGGCTCCGCCGCCCCTGGGATTCTCCAGGCAAGAACGCTGGAGAGGGTTGCCATTGCCTTCTCTGATATAGGGGACTCGGGATCCTGAATTCTGAAAATCTAACTTCTCCCCACACTCTCTCTTTCTTTTTTCCCTTCCTTCTAAGAGAACCATATTCCCTTTCAGGAGTAACTCAGTATTTTCCTAAGTGTCTGATCCTTTAGTGTTTTCTACTGATAACCATTTTCCTTGATAACTCAACATGGTCTCCAAGAGTAAACTGCAGAATCAGAGTGGAAAAGTTCAGCAATTAAACTTCAAGTTGTCACAGGGATCGATCAGCAAATTCTGCCCAATCGGGCAAATGTCTGTGGGGATGTATTTTGAGGATCTCAGACCAAGGAGGGCAAAACACAAATTTGGATCAGGCCAAACTGATCGATACGGATTTACTCAGCAGACATTCCCTATGAAATGTATTAGTGTGTGGCACTGTCCTAAAGTAAACTTTGATTGTCCAGCCCAAACCTACACTGAACATTGGCTCAGACTAAATGATGACAGAGGGCTAGAAATTCCTTGGCATAAGGTAGAGTAAGGGACTCAGGACATAGAAATGCTGAATTTGATCTGTCAGGTATGTCTCCAGTAGGGCCCATAATCTTTCAAAGGCAATTTACTAATCATTCCAATAGGCTCTGATACTGCTTACAGCAGTTACCCATGAAGTGGGCTTTTTGATTCCTGTGGGGCTGGAGGAGTCTGGGGTGGATACCCCAGGTGGTAGTTATTCACTACCAGGAGTAAAGCCAGCACAGTTTTGATATGAGGCAGCAGTTCAACTGTGATCAAAAGATATTAGGAAATGAAAATTAGAGATACCAAGGAAGATTTCATGCAAAGATGGGCACAATAAAGGACAGAAATGGTATAGACCTAACAAAAGCAGAAGATATTAAGAAGAGGTGGCAAGAATATACAGAAGAACTGTACAAAAAAGATCTTCATAATCCAGATAACCGTGATGGTGTGATCACTCACCTAGAGTCAGACATCCTGGAATGCAAAGCCAGGTTGGCCTTAGGAAACATCACTATGAACAAAGCTAGTGGAGGTGATGGAATTCCAGTTGAGCTATTTCAAATCTAAAAGATGAACTGTTAAAGTGCTATACTCAAAATGCCAGCAAATTTGGAAAACCCAGCAGTGGTCACAGGATTGGAAAAGGTTAGTTTTCATTCCAGTCCCACAGAAAGGCAGTGCCAAAGAATGTTAAAACTACCACACAGTTGCACTCATCTCACATGCTAGTAAAGTAATGCTCAAAATTCTCCAAGCCAGGCTTCAACAGTACTTGAACTGTGAACTTCTAGATGTTCAAGCTGGATTTAGAAAAGGCAGAGGTACCAGAGATCAAATTGCCAACATCCATGGGATCATCAAAAAAGCAAGAGTTCCAGAAAAGAATCTACTTCTGCTTTATTGACTATGCCAAAGCCTTTGACTGTGTGGATCACAACAAACTGTGGAAAATTCTTAAGGAAATGGGTATACCACACCACCTGACCTGCTTCCTGAGAAATCTTTATGCAGGTCAGGAAGCAACAGTTAGAAATGGACGTGAAACAACAGACTGGTTCCAAATCAGGAAAGGAGTACGTCAAGGCTGTATATTGTCACCCTGCTTATTTAACTTATATGCAGAGTGAGTGAAGTCGCTCAGTCGTGTCCGACTCTTTGTGACCCTATGGACTGTAGCCTATCAGGCTCCTCCGGCCATGGGATTTTTCAGGCAAGAGTGCTGGAGTGGATTGCCATTTCCTTCTCCAGGGGATCTTCCCAACCCAGGAATCGAACCCGGGTCTCCCTCATTGCAGGCAGACACTTTACCATCTGAGCCACCAGGGAAGCAGACTACATCATGCTAAATGCCAGGCTGGATGAAGCACATGCTGGAATCAAGATTGCAGGGAGAAATACCAATCATCTCAGATATGCAGATGACACCACACTTAAGGCAGAAAGAGAAGAACTAAAGAGCCTCCGGATGAAAGTGAAAGAGGAGAGTGAAAAAGTTGCCTTAAAACTCAACATTCAGAAAACTAAGATCATGGCATCTGGTCCCATCACTTCATGGCAAACAGGTGGGGAACAATGGAAACAGTGACAGACTTTATTTTGGGGGGTTCCAAAATCACTGCAGATAGTGACTGCAGCCATGAAATTAAAAGACACTTGCTCCTTGGAAGGAAAGCTATGATCAACCTAGACAGCATTTTAAAAAGCAGAAACATCACTTTGCCAACAAAGGTCCATCTAGTCAAGGCTATAGTTTTTTCAGTAGTCATGTATGGATATGAGAGTAGGTCTATAAAGAAAGCTGAGCGCTGAAGAACTGATGCTTTTGAACTGTGGTGCTGGAGAAGACTCATGAGACTCCCTTGAACTGCAAGGAGATCCAACAAGTTAGTCTTAAAGGAAATCAGTCCTGAATGTTCATTGGAAGGACTGATGCTAAAGCTGAAACTACAATACTTTGGCCATCTGATGTGAAGAACTGACTCATTGGAAAAGACCCTGATGCTGGGAGGAATTGGAGGCAGGAGGAGAAGGAGCTGACAGAGGATGAGATGGTTGGATGGCATCACTGACTCGATGGACGTGAGTTTGAATAAGCTCCAGGAGTTGGTGATGGACAGGGAGGCCTGGTGTGCTGCAGTCCATGGGGTCTCAGAGAGTCGGACATGACTGAGTGACTGAACTGAACTGAAATCCACAGACAACTCTGCATTTTACCACGGGGTTCCCAGGAGTGTAAGCACTGGATCTTCCACTAAGATATCATACCCACTGTCCCAAATGGCACGTTTGGCAAACAGAGACTTTGATCAAGCCATCTGGCTAGATAGTCAGGAGGAGTTAACTGATACCCACAGAGTTCCTTGATTGGAGCGGAGGCTGGGTCCCTTAGGAAAGATGCTGTAGTATTCTCAAATATGAACATTCTGAACCTACCTCCTAGGCTTCTCTGTAGCAGCTTCCCTAGTAGCAGTGTCCTGTGAGATGGGAGATATCCAGACTCTTTAAAGACCATTGGAAATCGGCTCTGATTGAAACTATAACTTCTGAAATAGCGCTCCCATCTGCCAGAGTGAAGGCTTATGGGGAGCAGATGGAATATGGACTTCTGACTTAGTTCAACTCGAGGTACACCAAGCAGGACTCCAAGCTCATTCTGTGGCTGGTACTCCAGCTCCTGAGAGCATTATTGGAACATATACCTTAGCAAATTGTAGAATCTCCACATTGGCTCCCTGAACTGTGGAGTAAGAATCACCATCGGAAGAAGATTAGCAGCAAGGGATTTGGTTGCTAGCTGCTCAAAAGTCAATAAAGAGGCAAGTTGGTGGAAAGCTAAGTTTGTTCCATTTTAGATGCTGGCAACCCTGGGGTTGGGGGTGGATGGGAAGGTGAAGGTTGACTCCCCCACTGACAATCAGGGGCTAAACCTTTTATAGACTAGGGGAGGGGTCTACATGTAGAAATAGCAGAGTCATCCCTGACAGTCATTTAGAAATTGATCACGTGGTGGTGTAATCAGTGTCATCTTGACCTTTTTAAGGACAGCTAGTCTTCTGTTCCTGCATATAATTTAACTTATATGCAGAGTACATCATGAGAAACGCTGGACTGGAAGAAACACAAGCTGGAATCAAGATTGCCGGGAGAAATATCAATAACCTCAGGTATGCAGATGACACCACCCTTATGGCAGAAAGTGGAGAGGAACTAAAAAGCCTCTTGATGAAAGTGAAAGAGGAGAGTGAAAAGGTTGGCTTAAAGCTCAACATTCAGAAAATGAAGATCATGGCATCCGGTCCCATCACTTCACGGGAAATAGATGGGGAAACAGTGGAAACAGTGTCAGACTTTATTTTGGGGGGCTCCAGAGTCACTGCAGATGGTGACTGCAGCTGTGAAATTAAAAGACACTTACTCCTTGGAAGAAAAGTTATGACCAACCTAGATAGTATATTCAAAAGCAGAGACATTACTTTGCTGACTAAAGTCCGTCTAGTCAAGGCTATGGTTTTTCCTGTGGTCATGTATGGATGTGAGCGTTGGACTGTGAAGAAGGCAGAGTGCCAAAAAATTGATGCTTCTGAACTGTGGTGTTGGAGAAGACTCTTGAGAGTCCCTTGGACTGCAAGGAGATCCAACCAGTCCATTCTGAAGGAGATCAACCCTGGGATTTCTTTGGAAGGAATGCTGCTAAAGCTGAAGCTCCAGTACTTTGGCCACCTCATGGGAAGAGTTGACTCATTGGAAAAGACTCTGATGCTGGGAGGGATTGGGGGCAGGAGGAGAAAGGGACGACAGAGGATGAGATGGCTGGATGGCATCACTGACTCGATGGACGTGAGTCTGAGTGAACTCTGGGAGTTGGTGATGGACAGGGAGGCCTGGCGTGCTGTGATTCATGGGGTAGCAAAGAGTCGGACACGACTGAGCAACTGAACTGAACTGAACTGAGTCTTCTGTTCCAGGGTTGTTCTTTTCTCATTTCCTTGAGGCCAATGCTCAGAATTGCAGTAGCTTAAATCATGGCTTCCATGATAACTCAGTTGGTAAAGAATCTGCCTGCAATGCAGGAGACCCTGGTTCAATTCCTGGATTGGGAAGATCCCCTAGAGAAGGGATAGGCTACCCACTCCAGTATTGTTGGGCTTCCCCGGTGGCTCAGCTGGTAAAGAATCTGCCTGCAGTGTGGGAGACCTGGCTTAGATCTCTGGGTGGGGAGGATCCCCTGGAGAAGGGAAAGGCTACCCACTCCAGTATTCTGGCCTGGAGAATTCCATGGACTGTATAGAGTTGGATATGACTGAATGACTTTCACTTTTCAAATCATAGCTTACAGTTTGGTCATCAGGTAGTTAACTTCTTCCACCTGGTGGGGGTTTCAGCCTCTATAGAACAGCTCACAGCCTAGGGTTCAGAATATTCTCTATAGTACTTGTGGAGGAAGTGGAGGTCCTTGACTTTGCTTAGTGACTACATTATTATTATTTGGTTTCCTTTGACTGTTTTCCTTTGTTTCTACATTTTCTCACTTCTCTGATGAAATTTATTCTCTGGCTAAAGTTTTTCCACAGACAAAAGGCAGGAAGGGGACTTGGTGGGGGGCAGGGGCAGGGAGCAAGGACTACAGTGTCTTGCTCTGTTTCAGAAGGACCAAGAAGATGCCATTGGTGTTTCCGTTCCCTCAAAAAATTATAAATGTGAATTAAAGCTACACTTTGAGTGGAGCTGCAGAAATTTATGCCGATATCAAAGATCAGGAAGACATAGACTTGGTGATTTCTGTCACCCTCCCCATCATTTCCTGTCATTTTTCTAATTAGAATGAAGACTGATAGTGGACTGTAGTAAAGTGAACAAGGTGGTGATTTCAATTTGGTTGAGGTTCCACGGATGATTTCCTTTTGAAGCAAATGAATACATCTCGTGGCATTCAGTTTGCAGCTACTGATGTGGTTGAAAGGGTTTTCTCCGTTCAGATAAACAGGTTTGCCATCACTTGAAGAATAAGCAGCAGAGCATAACTCTCTTGTTTAGGGTTGTGTCGATTCTGATTCTGAATCATAACACATGGCCTGTAGGGATCTTGATCAGGGGTTGGCAAATGTTTTCTGTAAAGGGCCAGATGGTAAATACTTTTGGCATCAGTCCATGTGGTTTTGGTTGCATCCACTCCACTTTCCTGTTAGAGTGCCAAAGTGGCCACAGACAGTATGTAAGTGGATGAGTATGTCTGGGTTCCAGGAGAACTTTATTTACAAAAGCAAACTGCAGGCTGGATTTGGTCCATGTGCTGCAGTTTGCCAACTCCTGATCTTGACCTTCAACATCTATAGGACATTGTGCTGGTCCTACAGTGATGACAGTGTGCAGACAGGACCCGGAGAGAGAAAGTGCCCTGCGACAGAGGGTGAGAGAGAGATCCTGAGAAATACAGGGATTTGCCATCCCATTGAAATCCAGAGGGAAGTTTAATAATAAAGAAAGGTGAAGGTCAAGTTCTTTATCTCAAGCTCCCTACCACTAAGAATGTGGCACTATGTTTGCTACATTTCTTTGATTTGGGGGCCAATCTGTACCATGTTTAGGTAACTTCCTTTGTCCCTTATTAGGAAATCAGAAGAGCAGCCTGTGGCTCTATGGTTAATTTTTTTTTTTTGGTGGGGGAGCCTGGTATGTGGGAAATCTTAGTTCCCTGACCAGGGATTGAACCTGTGCCCCTGCAGTGGAAGTGCAGAGTCTTAAACACTGGATCACTGGGGCAAGTCCTGGTTAATATATATATATATATATTTTTAAACTCTGTTCACACCCGGTTTGTCACACCTGAGTGGAGGCTACATCTTTCTGTGTGTGCATACGGAAATGGTGGTGGGTGTGAGTAGGGATGGTGTCAGATTGGCCAGAAAAGCACCTTCTCTGAGTAACTTATGAGTCAGTCTCCTGGAAGGACTGTGGTATTACACATCACAAAACCCCAAAAGATGAATAGAGATTTCCTCTTAAGCAGAATAACAATTTACCTTATCTTGATGTTAAGAGCTTGTCAAGGAGCTTGCTCATGCCAAACTGAACCTCCATTCTATTTAGGCAGATTGTCTATAAACTTAACACCAGAAACTTGCTGAGTCTTATATGGAAAGTAAAGGGGACCAGCAAGTAAGAAAGAAGGCAAGTGGAAGAGAAAACTGACATAATCAATGGTAATGTAAAAAGTTAACCTCTTATTTAATGTAAAAAAAATAACCTCTTATTTACAGAAGGAAATGGAGACTTAATTGAAAACATTTAGGTAACATGGAAAAGGACAAAGAAAAAAGAAACAAAAATAATTTTTTCAGCCAGAGATAAACACCACTAACAGACAGCTTATTCCAACCTAATATTGTCCGTCTAGTCAAGGCTATGGTTTTTCCAGTGGTCATGTATGGATGTGAGAGTTGGACTGTGAAGAAAGCTGAGCGCCAAAGAATTGATGCTTTTGTCCACTCAGGTGTAGACAAACCTGGTGTGAACAGAGTTAAAATATATATATATAAACCAGGACTTGCCCCAGTGGTCCAGTGGTTTTGAACTGTGGTGTTGGAGAAGACTCTTGAGAGTCTCTTGGACTGCAAGGAGATCCAACCAGTCCATTCTAAAGGAGATCAGTCCTAGGTGTTCTTTGAAAGGACTGATGCTAAAGCTGAAACTCCAATATTTTGGATACCTCATGCGAAGAGTTGACTCATTGGAAAAGACCCTAATGCTGGGAGGGATTGGGGGCAGGAGGAGAAGGGGATGACAGAGGATGAGATGGTTGGATGGCATCACAGACTAGATGGACATGAGTTTGGGTGAACTCTGGGAGTTGATGATGGACAGGGAGGCCTGGCATGCTGCAATTCATGGGGTTGCAACGAGTCGGACACGACTGAGTGACTGAACTGAACTGAATGTATATATGTGTGTGTACGTATTTAGACAGAATATATATATGTGTGTGTACGTATTTAGACAGAATGATAGTGTATATGCTCATAGTGTATATGCTGTTTGCATTATAGGAATCATTTTTCCATGTCAACGAATATTCTTAAATCATATGACTTTTGATTGTTATATAGAATTGCTTCAAGCAGAAAATGTGTTACATTTCTTAACCAGTGACCTATTGTTCTGTATTAATAACCAGCACTTCTTACAGGGGCTCTCTGCAGGATAGAAAATTTTATGGATGTCTCCACAACAAGCTGTCACCATATGGCTTTAACAGATCACTGCACATAATTAGAGGACATCTGAGGTCAAGAGCTTTTCCATTAATTGAAATAATTAAGACATCTTTTTCTCTGTAGATTTTCCCAATTCCCCTTTTTGACATTAGTCTCAGTAACTAATACTCATGTCATGTTTTAATGTAACCTCTGTCAGTTCTGGGAACATTTATGCAGCAGTGAATTTTACCTAAAAGGAACAAAGCTGACTGCAAAGCATATCTATTACAATGTCACAGATGTGAGTCATTCATTTGGTAGGTACTTATTGAGTGTCTAAAATAAGCAGACAACTCCATTCTGGGTGGGCAATATTCCGTAAACACTGAGCTTCCACGATGTGCAAGGATGCTAAGAAATATAAATTATTTTAAAAGATTTTTCTCTTGGGGACTGTCATTTTTAAAAGATTGATCCCTGAGGGTTGGAGCATTCAGAAAAGGTTTCATGGGAAAAGTCTTGAAAGGATTGAAAAAATAGAAATGAGAGGAGAGAGCTTTCAACCGAGGCTAGGAGACAAGTACATTTATCCTTGGGGGACAGTAAATTGTGTTCACCAGAAGTGTAGGAGTGGGCGTAAAGTCTGAAAAGAAGGAGTGCTAGTTGGGAGAGGTCCCTGAACGTTAGGCCAGGGGAGTCTGGGCTCCACCGAACATCATGGGAGGAGGCTTTTGAGCTGTAGAGTGACTTGATGGTCCTACCACCTTAATGTGACGAAAGTCAGTTCATCTTAGTCCTCTGAAATCTCTTTGATAAGACTTTAAATTTATGTTGGAAGTTAAAATTGTGTACTCATCACCACTTTATTCCTGCTCTTTGATCAAGATCCGTATGTGGAAACTGACCCAATAGTGAAACAGTGTAGTTATAAATGCACATGTAGAATTTGCAAAATTGAGTTTAAAAATTCCAGTAACAGAACTAGAATTTTTCCTACAATGGCGCAATTAAGACATTATCTCGGCTTTTTTGCCTTGATAAATTTTTATAAAACAAATGTAGCATCATTGTAGACATTTTAAAAGTAGAAACAAAATCTTATAACCAAACACTAAACGTAACTATTTAAATTTTATATGTCTTTCCAGTTTTGTCAAAAATGCATGTTTATTTTTAATTGAAATCTTACAATTATATTATATAATTATTGTAAATAGATTAAGCTAACATACTACAAATGGATTAAAACAGTCATTTTTACAAAAATCATTTTTAAGATTTATATAAACATTTTTGAATAGATATACCCAGTTTAATCGTTTGTCCATATTTAGATGGTGTCATTTTCCCTTGTTTTGATTAAAACTTTCCATCCAGTGTGCCACTGACATTTTGATATACAGAGATGGCATTCATGTTTGATAAGATCTCTTTGATCCTTGGGAGTGCATGGGCGGGGCTTGGGGTCACTGGGGCCCCCAGACTTGTAGCCCCAGGCTTCATGAACTGAAGTAATTGACCAATTACTTTAGTGGGCTGTACAAATATTATCATTTTCAAAGTGTTTCCTTGCATGAAAAAATTTGAGATATATTTTTATAGTGCTGCAGTAATTGTCCTCAACCTCTATTAATATTACTGGTTCTTGAACTTAGATTGTTTTCACAATTGAGTTTTAATTACTCTTTAGAGCAATACTTCCACATGATAAAAATTGTTAATGGTACAGAAAGGTAAAGAGTAGCAGTAAGCGCCTCTTTAAACCTAGGCATTGTGTTTCTCTCCACAGAGCCCAGTTGTCATTAATTTCTTTTGTATTCTTCCAGAGGTTTCCAAAGGCCAAACAAACACCTATCTATCTACAATTTGCATAAATTTACTAATAGAATATTGATATCTAAATCTATAGCTATCTAGGGGCAACATTAAAAATATTTAGCACAGTTACCGACACTTAGAAGGAAGGCCCACGGTATATAGGATGTGCAATAGGCATTCTGGCACATCCTTAGCCTTGAACGCACGGTCTTGCTTTTACACATTAATTCTCACTAGGCTCTTTTAATCTAGTAATATGATTTGGGGATTATTCCACATCAGCACATACAGGGTGCTTTATACTTTCAGAGGTACTGTGTTTTAACCACTTCCTATAGATGGATTTTTAGGCTCTTCTTAGTTTTTTCTTACTATGGCAATGCTCCAACAAATATCCTTATATAGTGTAAACTTATCTGTAGCTTAAATGTCTAGATGAAGAATTGCTGGGGAAAATTGTATAGGCATAAAATCATACTTAGTATTAAATTTGCCTTCAAAGAGATTGAATGTTTTCAGTCTATCAACAAAGTATATGAGGGCCTATTTCGCAAACCTGGGCCAACTCAGCATATCTGTATTAATGTGAAGGGTGAAAAATGGTGTCTTGATTTAATTTGCATTCAACTTAAAAATACTTAAAATATTTTGAAGGTTCCTGAGTCAAGCTTATCTCTGAAATTAGACAAGCAAGCTTCATCCTTGAACCTGAAACAGGAACAGATACTACAGAAAGTGATAAGTGGGTGAGGATAATAAAAAGCAAAAACTCCTTGAGAGTATCTTCCCAAGGAGGAGGGTAGCAATAGTGTGCTGGGGTCCAGCCCTGGTGGATCCAGGGAATTTGAAGGGTGGACAGCGTTGGCGAGGAAAACTTATTTATTTATTGATATAAGATTAGATTAAGAAACAATAGTGTAGTGGGAAAATTAAGTGGAGAAAGAGGGCTGAATAACTTGGATTACGCAGAAGACCAATAAAATTCCAGACAAGGAATTTACACCATCTACGTTGGGCCACTGGAGCTTGCTTGAATATCTAAGGGTGCCTCGCCTTAGGCTCCCTTTCGCACCGGTCTTAACAGCCAGGGCAAGTAAGTAGACTTGGCGAGCCTCCGCACCCCAGATGGGAATTCAGCCTGAAATTAAAATAAAGAGGAGAGGGAGGGAAAGGGAGAAAGAGAGAAAGAGAGACACGGGGGAAACCAGTCCAGCGACTGGCTCCGTCCTCTATTGTTCAGAAGGCCTTTTATACTTTTGATAAAACATGGAGATCAATGGGTAACACAAAGTTATGCAGCGTTAGCAGTCCAGACTCTTATCAAAACCAGGCTTCTCTCTCTGCATACCTAACTGTACACACAAATCTTAGGTAATTTACATCATCTTCCAGCCAAAAGGGCCAATTAATATTTTACAGCCTTTTTTCTGATAAGGGTTTTGTCAACCAGAAGACTTATTTGTTTTGATCTTCCCAAAGTCTGGTGCCATTCTCAGAAAGCACTAAATAAAGTTACATTCTTACATAGCAAGGACACAAGAGGAGTGCAGTGACATATAACAAAGAGAAAAGTAATTAACTCAAAAGTCTAGTGTTGCTAACATCAAAACTACTATATATCTTTTTCCATATCCCGTTTACATTGATTAACATCCTCCCAGGTGCCTAAAAGATAAAGAATATGGAGGCCTGGCAGCAGTCATTGAGTCAACAGTGAAAACCCTCTACCAATATAATTTTTAACTCTTTAGAAAAGGCTCTGTATCTTTAAGATGCTTTTAAGCTTTGTGCCTCTCGCGGTTGGGGGGCTGTAAGCAATTCACAAGCTGTAAGGGGTCTGGGGAACCTATTAGGCAAGCTAGAGAGCTATCAGAGGGGGTTTAACTGAAACATCCCTTTCAAATGCCAAAGACTAAAGCCCTGAGTTGACTTTTTTCCAGAAAGTATCAGAAGAGTGGAAAAGCAGGCAGATTCTTATTTTTTTTGGGGGGTGGATGCTCAGGAAATTCCAGGGGGAAAACCTGAGGTCTGATTAGCCTTGCCATCAGAGCTCTGCCGCATGACCTTGTCACAGGTGGAATTCCTCACGCTGGCTCCCGGCAATAGTGTTTACTTTTTTGCTTTTGTCTCTTCTCCATTTCCATTAGATTGAGTTAGAAAGTTGTGAGTTACATAGATGTGTGGTGTGTTAGAGCCTTGCTTGAGGTATGGAAATTTAGAAGTGCAGAAAGAGCTCATCCGTCTATTCCAGGTAACGCATGTCAAATTCCAGTACCATCATTTCTCCCTAGCAGAGCCAGCACATCTGAAGAATCAGAGAGAGTGACAGAAATAATGGAAGAAAAAAGAAAGAGAATTTAAGTACTATTTGACCTGGGAAAGGCTTATAGGAATCAGCATTTTTTTTTTTAAATTGAAGTATGGTTGATTTACTATGTTGTGTCAATTTCTGTCGTACAGCAAAGTGACTCAGTTATACACATACATACATTCTTTTCTTTTTTTAATATTCTTTTCCATTATGGTTTATCACAGGAGATTGGCTATAGTTCCCTGTGCTATACATTAGGACCTTGTTGTTTATCCATTCTAAACGTAAGAGTCTGCATCTACCAACCCCAAATTCCCAGTCTTCTCTCTCCCTCTGCCCTTGGCAGCCGCAAGTCTGTTCTCTATATCTGTAAGTCTCTTTCTGTTTTGTACATTCATTTGTGCCACATTTTAGATTCCACACATAAGTGACATTATATGGTATTTGTCTTTCTCTTTCTGACTGACTTTGGCATTATTTTGTTCTTTTTCACCGCTGAGTAGTATTTCAATGTATATATGCACCACACCTTTATCCATTCATCTGTTGACAGACACTTGGGTTGTTTCCATGTTTTGGATATTGTGAATAGTGCTGCTACGAACACAGGGGTGCATGTACCTTTTTGAATTATAGTTTTATCTGAGTATCTGCCCAGGGGTGGGATTGCTGGATCATATGGTAATTTCTATTTTTAGTTTTCTGAGGAATCTCCATACTGTTTTCTACAGTGGCTCTGCCAACTTATATTCCCACCAACAGTGTAGGAGAGGTCCCTTTTCTCCATACCCTCTCCAGCATTTGTATTTGTAGACTTTTTAATGATGGTCATTCTGACCCTCTGTGAAGGGGTACCTCATTGTAGTCTTGATTTGCATAAAAATCAGTGTATTGAGTCACTTTTTCTGTTTCATTAACTGGTAGGTGTCACTGGTATCCTGCTCCTTAGATTAGATGTAGTTAGGGAAGCTCAGTGGAACTGACCTCATGTTCTGAGTTTCTTTCTTTCTTTAAAGAAAATAAGAGTATGCTGTGACACATTTTCTGTTTTTGCAGATTATTATATCACCTCCCACCCCAACCTATTCCCATTTATTATTTAATGAACTGGACATGCAAAGGCAGGGAAGAAGTATGGATGCAGTAAGAGCCCAAATCAGTCAACTGAAATGGTTCATGCAGAGAAGACTTTCCAAAGATAGAGAAAAATATACCTTCCCCCAAATAATCCTGATACTCTCCCCCATTCGGAAGAAAAGTCAGTATTACTGGAAAAATATACGTTTATCCTTACTTAATTTTACTCTATTTTCTTTCAAAGAGCTTTAGATCTTAAAAACGTGAGGAACATGTCTTAGATTAACATCGAAGTGCCAAAAACAAATTTAGAGTTGGGCCCCACTTTAGGTTCTAGAGTCCCAGCCCTATCCAATCAGGGTACGTCCCCGCTGTTATCCTGGTTGTTTAAAAGCTAGCGGTTTAAAAAATCTCAAATCCTGCCCTTTGTTGGCTGCCTCGGAGTTTCCCTTTCGCAGAGCAGCGATTTATGATAGAAAACACGGCGGTGGTGCTCCACCGCAGCCGGCCCCGGAGCCTGCGCACCCAGGACTCGCCCTCCGCCTCGGCCGCCAAGCCCGGCCAGGGCCCCAGGCCCCTCTCCAGTGCCCCCTCCCCGCGCGCTGCGCAGGGTGCTCCCGAGCGCCCCGCCTGACGCTGCAGCTGGGCCGGCGATTCGCCATTGGATTAAAAATAGCAGCGTCCCCTTCACCAGCCAGCCCGCCCGCCAGCCCAGGCCCGGGGTGCCCGCTCCCGCCCCGCGGCCGGCTCTCCCCGCCCGTCCCGGCTCGGCTCCAGTAGCCCGCGCAGCCCGCCGCCGCCGCCGCCGCCGGGGAGGTGGGCAGACCCAGCGCCCAGCTCGGCTCGGCTCGAGTGCGCGCCGCGGCCATGCAGCGCCGGGGCGCCCTGTTCGGCATGCCGGGCGGCAGCGGCAGCAGGAAGATGGCTGCAGGAGACATCGGCGAGCTGCTAGTGCCCCACATGCCCACGATCCGCGTGCCCCGGTCCGGGGACAGGGTCTACAAGAACGAGTGCGCCTTCTCCTACGACTCCCCGGTAAGTGAGACTCGGCGGCAGGACGGCGTCTCGGGGGAGGCTGCGGTGCCCGCGGCCTGCGGCTGTCGCGAGTCGCCGAACTCGGCCGCACGTGAAGCGCGGGGGAGGAAGATGCGCGGCGGCAGCCGGGGACCGGCTCCTCCGGGCCTCAGAGTTGCCTCAGGGGCACGGCAGTTCGGCAAACACTTAAGGAGTGCCTACTGGGTGCCCGGCGGCGCTGGATTCCCCAGGGCTGCTGCAGCTGAAGCCCGGGGCGGCCGGGATCATTTGCTCCGCCACCCTTCTTAGGCTGCCAGGACCCCAATTCCTAGCAGCGGTTCCAAAGCCCCGCCACCATTTGAAAGATAGATCGAGTCGAAGCATTCCCTAATCTTAACTGTGCGTTGCAGATGGTTTGCGTCCTCCTCGGGGGGAGCACGGCGGACGAGGTTGATTCACTCCGGATGTACGCAGCCCTTCTCTTTCTGGGACCGTTTGCTTTGCCCAGGGATTCCCACTCCTGGACAGTTCTGCTTTCCTCTCTGAGCTTTCCTCTCTCCACTTTAAATTGTTCCCCACTCCTTTTCTTTCCGTCAGAACATCGGAAGAAACCGTCGGGTGCTTCCACTGGGGCAGCAGAAATAGAGGGTCTGTTGGATTGTTAACGGTTTCCTGAATCCTTTCTCTTTCCCTCCTAAACGAGTCGCTTTGACTGAAATGCACCAGTATAAATGATTAAAAGTTCAATCGCTAGTCGTGACCTCAGAGACTGGCGGGGAAAGTCGATACGCACCACCGCCTTTCACCCGGCGCTGTTGGTGTGTTTTTCACCAGGTTGTATGTGTATGTGTGAGAAGGAAAAAGGAGGGTGAATTGTCCTTTTCGGGAGTCAAAATGGGCTTCAAAGTGACTCAGCTGTCTGGCGTTTATCATGTCTTTTTGAGGACCAGGTTATTTTTATCCACCCACTTTAGAGCTCATGTGTCACTCGGCAGATCTCAATGCAAAAGGGAGGTTTCTGGATTGGAGGCACCGAGGCAGGTTTCACAACAATAGTCTAACACATTTATTCATATTATGTTTTGTTGGAGGGGAAAAAAAAAGCCAGATAAATGGCACATGTTCCAAAGTATCCTTATTGTCTTGAGTTGCTTTCAGCTGAGTTCCAAAGCTTTTTTGTTTTGTACACAGTGGAGTTGCAGGATTTATCCTTTCTGTGCTATTTTTCTTTTATGCTAATAACAGATCGTTTGGGAGATAGAAGTCTCATTTATTTGCTCATTACTTTCTTTTCTTTTAAAAAGGTGTGCAGTGTGAAGTGAAATGGCTATATCTATTACTTAGCGGCTTGTAATCACAACTTAATGTGTCTGTCTGCAGTGTCACTGTATCCACAAAGTATCTGAAAACGTCGTGTCCAGATTTTGTGTCTAGTGTTGAGCAGGTTTCCACTAATAGCTTCTAAAGGTGGAGAGGAATGATCCTAATTAACTTAAGCAATCGAAGATTGTGAATGCCGTGGGGAAAGTAGCCCGAGTATTTTAGGATAATACATCATGTAAAGTGGGTAAAACTGCTTTCTCTTTGTTTAACCTGGGTTACTCTTCAGATTCTTCTTGCAAACTTTGTTATTGAAAGTCTTTGCCGTGTTTTATAGTGTATGGTAGGAGTGAAGAAAAAAAGCTGATTATTTTACTCACTTTCACAAATAGTTATTGGAAGGTTCAGTTCAGTTCAGTTGCTCAGTCGTGTCCAACTCTCTGCAACCCCATGAATCGCAGCACGTCAGGCCTCCCTGTCCATCACCAACACCCGGAGTTCACTCAGACTCACGTCCATCGAGTCACTGATGCCAGCTAGCCATCTCATCCTCTGTCATCCCCTTCTCCTTCTGCCCCCAATCCCTCCCAGCATCAGAGTCTTTTCCAATGAGTCAACTCTTCGCATGAGGTGGCCAAAGTACTGGAGTTTCAGCTTCAGCATCATTCCCTCCAAAGAAATCCCAGGGCTGATCTCCTTCAGAATGGACTGGTTGGATCTCCTTGCAGTCCAAGGGACTCTCAAGAGTCTTCTCCAACACCACAGTTCAAAAGCATCAATTCTTCGGTGCTCAGCTTAGTGTGTGCCAAACACTATTCTAGAAGTATCTTGTCCAGTGTAAACTGATTTCATGCATGTCACAGTAGTTCCTTGGGGAAGACTGGGCTTATTTACGAGGCTGATGAATCAGTATATTTCTTTATGTTTCAAGGGAGGAAGAGCAAGAAGATTTTATAACAAGTTATATTAAAGTACAGTGCATGATAATTCGAGATCTTTCCCTATGGTACTTATTTAACACTTCATCATGAATCTCATAAGGGTTCTAGAGCATCTACTATGTGCCAGCTGTTACATTCATGGCTATAAGAACCATACAGAGCAAAATTCATTGGTGCCAAATAGCAGAGACTTTAATCCATCAGTGCAGTAGGACTGTGGTAGAGAAAGGACCAAAATCATCTGAGTGGAAACAATAGCCATCCTTGCACTGGATACTTTTGAAAATGGTCATAAATAAGGATGGTTAGAAATAAATAGAACAACATTCTAGGCCATGTAAATTATATGTGTAAACACAAAGTGTGAATATTTTCTTTTTATTTGCTAGTAATGTATTTGGAAGAAAAAGACTGATTTGATAAGCAGTGAGGTCAGAACCAAGTAGAATAGAAGATGGGGGCCTTGAATGCCAAGAACAGGATCTTGAATTTCCTGTGGTCAGTTATGGAAAGGTCCTGTGAGTAATATGATTTAAAGGGGTGTTAGAGGAAGACTGAATTGATAAATGTTTATTTTGCGTCTCCCATGTCTAAGGTGTGGCGTGACCACTTTTACTGTTCTTCTCCTTCGTGGGTGTGAAGTGGGACAGCGTGACAACTCATTTCAGTGTCTGCATGCTTCCTTTCTTCCCACCTGCTAGGGATTTGCACAGAGCAGATGCCCAGTAACAGTTATTTTGGCATGAGTGAGAA
The DNA here is from genome assembly GCF_032405125.1 of Capricornis sumatraensis. Classification (NCBI taxonomy): domain Eukaryota; kingdom Metazoa; phylum Chordata; class Mammalia; order Artiodactyla; family Bovidae; genus Capricornis; species Capricornis sumatraensis. The sequence continues at coordinate 193,773,401 of NC_091069.1, read as the reverse complement.
TTTGTCTTTTCACCTACCAGTTTGGTCCACTGTCTCACCATGACCAGTAACGTTCACCTCTCTAGGACTTGGTTCATCTTGCAGGATCTGTAATGGGACCTTCCTGGAAAAGGGGGAGTTTCAGCTTCAGCTTTGTGTTCCCAGCTGCTGGCCCAGCATCTGGTATATGTACCAGGAACTCAGTGAATGTCTAGGAAACATACAAAATTATCTGTGGTTATGGGTTATGAAAATGGCAAGGATACACCACATGGGAAACACTGGGAAAGGAATCTTGTAGGATTCTCCTGTAGAAAGTGGGACTTTGTTGTGGGGGACAGATGTGAAAGAAAGAGCTGGACTGGCAGGGTTTAAATTCTAGCTGTTACCCAGCTTTGTAACTTCTGTGTGTCCCAGTTTCTCCAGTCTGCAAAATGAAGACGATAATAGATCCTACCTCATGGGGCTTGTGGATTAAATAAATATGTGTGCCTGGCCAATTAGTAATTGCTATAGGAAGAAACGGGGCTTCCTTGGTGGTTCACATGGTAAAGAATCTGCCTGCAATGCAGGGGATCTGGGTTTAATCCCTGGATCAGGAAGATCCCTTGGCGACGGGAATGGCAACCCACTTCAATATTCTTGCCTGGGGAATTCCATGGACAGAGGAGCCTGGTGGGCTACATACAGTCCATAGGGTTGCAAAGAATCAAACGTGACTAAAAGCTACTAACATTTCAGTTTCATAGGAAGAAAAGAAAGAGATAAGAAGTTGTAAGCCCAAGTGTTTGGTTGTCAAGGGTTATGTAGAAAGTTTGACATAGTTAAGTGGGGGAAATTGGTTCACATTTCTGCTCACAACCTTCATGAACTGCCATGTAAAATCTGCTCTCTCCTCTTTAGTTATTGAGCCCCACCTTCATCTGAATATACCTTGTCCCACCTCCCCCCCCCCTTTCTATGTTGCCAGCTCTGAGGAGTTCAGACTCTGGGTCTTCAACCTGAGGAGACTTTTCTTCCTTTTCCAGGACCGCCTTCCTCTCTTGGTAATCTTTCAAAGTTCTTTTTCAGCCCTTTCTTTCTGCTTTAGACTTCGTCCTTTCCTCTGAAGCCTACATTACTTAGGGTCTGTGTTGTACAACATGGCAGTTAGAGTCTATCTTATGTAGTTTGCCATTATTTTATTTCTTTTTACCCACTTAACTGGTAGTTTTAAAGCATCTGCTGCTGCTGCTAAGTCGCTTCAGTCGTGTCCGACTCTGTGTGACCCCATAGCCGGCAGCCCACCAGGCTCCCCTGTCCCTGGGATTCTTCAGGCAAGAACACTGGAGTGGGTTGCCATTTCCTCTTCCAATACATGAAAGTGAGAAGTCGCTCAGTTGTGTCCGACTCTTAGCGACCCCGTGGACTGTAGCCTACCAGGCTTCTCCATCCATGGGATTTTCCAGGCAAGAAAGGAGTGGGATGCCATTTCCTTCTCCGTTTAAAGCATCTACCAGGTGCAGAGCCTTGTACCGAGCACTTGGTAGGAGAGGAGCAGGGCCACAGGGCTGGCTGCTAATTATGCTCCCGCCCCACCTGTGTGAGTGGGGGGACCTGGGCTTATGTCCTGTCTCAGCTGGGGTCAGCTGAAGACTGAGACAAGGGCTTTGGCCCAGGCCTTTTATTTTGGAAAGGTATCCCAGGGAACAGAAGAAGAAGAAGTCCAAAGAAATAGGGACAAGGGAAGGAAGGAATGCCAAACGACGGTGAGTTACTGGGTCATTGCTCCCCACCAGGACTCTGGCGAACTATCAGTGCCCTTCAGCATTGCCTTCCCACCCCGGGACCCGACCCAGAAGAAGAGAGTGTTTATCCATTGGCTCCTGTGGCGGGTCGGTCAAGGGTTGGAACTTTCAGCCCCTCCTTATCTCCTGGGTTGTTGTTCAGTCACTCAGATATGTCCAACTCTTTGTGACCCTGTGGACTGTAGCCTGCCAGGCTCCTCTGTCTGTGGGATTTTCGAGGCAGGAATACTGGAGTGGGTTGCTGTTTCCTTCTCCAGGGAACTTCCCCACCCAGGGATTGAACCTGAGTCTGATGAAGACAGCAGCAACAAAAATCCCTGAACTCTGGGGCTGGAGGGTGCTGAGGGTCACAGAACCCCACACTCCTTTTAGAATTGGGTTCTGGGTTCAATTCCTGGGTCAGGAAGATACCCTGGAGAAGGGCATAGCAACCCACTCCTTTCCCCCTGCCCTGCCCTGCCCACCACTTCTTCTGGTTGCTCATTGATATCCTTTAACATCCTTTGTAATAAACTGATAGTCCTGTAAGTAAATTGTTTTCCTGAGTTCTGTGGGATGCTCTAGCAAATTAATTGAACCTGAGAAGGACGGAGGAGCCTGGTGGGCTGCAGTCCATGGGGTCGCTAGAGTCGGGCACGACTGAGCGACTTCACTTTCACTTTTCACTTTCATGCACTGGAGAAGGAAATGGCAACCCACTCCGGTGTTCTTGCCTGGAGAATCCCAGGGAAGGGGAAGCCTGGTGGGCTGCCATCTGGGGTCACACAGAGTTGGACACAACTGAAGCGACTTAGCAGCAACAGCAGCAGGGCTTCCTGGGATACTATTTATAGTCCATTCTTCAGAAGCACAGGTGATAACTCAGCCTTCCCACTGGTGTTTAAGGGGCAGGGGGAAGCAGTCTTGTGGGGCTGAGTCTTTAATGTGCGGACTGTGATGGTAACACCAGGTAGTAGTGTCAGTGTGTGTTAGTCACTCAGTGTGTGTTAGTCACTCAGTCGTGTCTGACTCTCTGCAACCCCATGGACGGCAGCCCGCCAGGCTCCTTAATTGAGTTAAATTGTGGGGCACTTGGTGCCTATGGAGAGATGGAGAATTGCTTCCTGTGGGAGAAACACCCTCTCCCCATGCCCCCCACACACATTTGGTGGCCGGAAGGGAAGTACTCTGTAAGTAGAGGAGGAACTATACTTCTGTCTTTCCTTCCTTCTCCCAGTCTTTGTGGATTTGCCTGGTACTACCTCAGACATTGCCAATAATAATAATGACAGCTGATATCTGTACAGAGCAGTGGTTCTCAACGTGTGCTTCCTGGATGGGCAGCACCAGCAAGTCCTGGGAACCCGTGGACATGCCAATTCTTGGGTCCCTTCCCAGCCCACTGAAACAGACACTCAGGGGATTGGGGGTCTAGCAAGCCTGATTTGAATAGGCTTTCCAGGTGATTCTGAGGCATGCTGAAGTTTGAGAGTCAGTGACAGGGCGTTTACTAGGTGCCTGGGAGCATTCTGGGCTTGTGCTTATTCATATGTTAACTCACGCAATCCTCAAAACAACCTTATGCTGTGTGTTATCATTTTGCAGATGAGGAAACTGAAGTACAAAAGTCACACAAAATATTAAGTGGTAGACCTGAGTTTTGAGTCCAGGTTACCTGGCTCTAGAATCTCCTTTTGTTCCTTATTTATACCACTTTAACCATGTTAATTGTACAATTCAGTGCCGTAAGTGCATTCACATCGCCGTGCAACCATTATCACCATCCATCTCTAGCACTTCTTTACCATCCCAAACTGAGACTCCGTACCCATGAAGCAATAACTTTCCATCCCCCGCTACCTCCAGCCTCTGGTAACCACTGTTCTATTTTCTGTCTCTGTAAATTTGCACATTCTTGATACCACACGTAACTGGGATCACAGAGTATTTGTCCTTTTGTGTCTGGTTTATTTCACTTTGTATGTTTTCAAGGTTCATCCATGTTGCAATATGTGTCAGAATTTTCTTCCTTAGAATGATATTCTGTGTTTCTTACAGACCACATTTTGTGTGTCCATTCATCTGTGGATGGACATCTGGGTGGTTTCTATTCTTTTGAGGATCATGAATAAAGCTGCTGTGATCAGTGATATACAAGTATCTGTCTGAATCCCTGTAGAAACGGTGCTTTTTACTGTTGTGCTGTGTATGCTGCCTTCTGGGCAATATGGCTTGCCATTATGGGGCTTACTTGTTTCCCAGGGGGAAAAATAATTTAGGATCTATGTGGAAAGACCTTCCTTCTAATGGATAAACAGATATAAGATAGTAAAGCAAAATTTAGAAATTTACACATTTTTTTTCCTCTTTGAAGGTGTAAATTTTAAATATAATTAGTTTCATGTATCGAAAGTTCCCTTCTGGGCGTTCCTGGTGACTCAGTGGTAAAGAATCTGCCCTCTGATGTAGGATACACAGGATTGGTCTCTGGTCAAGGAACATCCCACATGCTGCGGAACAGCTAAGCCCGTGTGCCCCAACTATTCAGCCAGCGCTCGAGAGCCTGTGCTCCGCAACAAGAGAAGCCACTGGAGGGAGAAATCCGCATGCTGCAACTAGAGAGTAGCCCTCGCTTGCTGCAACTAGAGAAAAGCCTGCATGAAGACCCTGCATAGCCAAAAGTAAATAAAATTATTTAAACAAACAAAAAAGTTCCCTTCCAAAAGCAACTAACTAAAAAGTTGTTTTACAGTAAGAATTCTCAAGCTTTTAGGACTTCAAAGAGCTTTTGTGTAGTTTCTATCTATTGATATTTACTATGTTAGAAATTAAGACAGAAAACCTTAAAACAACTTTCATTCTATTAGCTGTTACAGTGATGACGTCATCAGATGACATATAGACTCTGAGAAATACTCGTGAGAGAATGTGGGTGAAAAGACAAGTAAGTTCATTATGAAAATAGTGTTGACCTCCCAGGTCCTTTGAAGGGTCTTGGGACATCGCAGGGTCTCTAGGCCATACTTTGAAAACCAGAGTTCTAGAGTTTAGACAGGAAAAGTACAGCTGGTTATCCCAGTGACTTATCCTGCCTGCACTGTGGTTTTTGTAGATTCACGTTTTCACATTTGCGGTGATCAATTAACTTGATAATCTTAGCTCAACCATAATGTCATATTCTACAGGTTCATTCTTTTTAAAGCAAATTAAAACTTACAGAATTTGACTCTTTGAAAACTGCAACGATTAGTATTTGGACCTGGAAATTGTTGGTTGTTTCAGAGAAGAGAATTCTTCATTCCGTTGCCTGTAAGTTTTATTGTAGGGTCCTCTGGCTGGGCTATTTCTTTGGGGAACCTTGTGTTGTTGTATCTTGATTTTTTTCCTTTGACCACTGGTTAGGAGACTTTTGTTATCACTTCTCTGGAAACTGAAGATCTGTCTGCCAGACTCAAGGAGCTGAGCACAAGAGGATGAGGGTGGTCTCAGCATTTGGATATTGAATACCAGCTATTTCATATACTGTCTCCTGGTTCTCAACCCTATCCTTGTTTTGCTCCCCATCCTTGATGGCAGGATTCTATTGCACATGGCAGATGTGAGTGTGTCCTTCTGGGACTCAATGGGGACGTCAGTCATGGGGGGAGCTGGGGTCATTTGTGCAGTTTCTTGTGATGTTTGTGTGTTCTGATTTCCTGAACTTGAGTGGTGGTTTCTCTGACCTTGGCTCTTACAATTCTTCCCGTGATTTTTGTCCCTCTATTTCCCTATGTTAAATCCCTTCCTGATTGAAATACCTAGAATAGTTTGTATTTTCTGACCAATTCTGGACTGATACACGTACATAGCACATACATTTCTAAGTCTCTGTGTATTGTGGCACCCCTATTTTTAACTGAACCCATTGTCTCACAGACCTGCATTCTGTTTTTACCTGCTTTAGAGAATAAGTCAGTAGTTCGCTAGTGTGGGAGGACACAACTGAATGACTGCAACAACAGTGTGGGGAGGGACTTCTTGGAATGGAGAAGGAATCTTGGGTCCTGAGTGTTACCTACACAGATTTTCAACTTTTCCTCTTCATTTTAACTCCCTTTCACCCCAATTTCAGAGTAAGCTGGAGTTGTTGTTCAGTCACTAAGTTGTGTCCAACTCTTTGTGACCCCATGGACCGTAGCACACCAAGCTCCTCTGTCCTCCACTCTCTCCTAGAGTTTGCTGTAATTCATGTCCATTGAGTTGGTGATTTCATCTAACTATCTCATCCTCTGTCACCCCCTTCTCCTCCTGCCTTCAATCTTTCCCAGCATTAGGGTCTTTTTCAGTGAGTCGGCTCTTCTAATCAGTTGGCCAAAGTATTAGGGTATTAGCATCAGTCCTTCCAATGAATATTCAGGATTGATTTCCTTTAAGATTGACAGGTTTGATCTCCTTGCTGTTCAAAGGACTCTCAAGAGTCTTCACCAGCACCACCGTTTGAAAAGCATAAATCTTCAGTGCTCAGCCTTCTGTATGGTCCAACTCTCATATCCATGCATGACTACTGGAAAAACTGTAGCTTTAACTATATGGACCTTTGTTAGCAAAGTAATGTTTCTGCTTTTTGATATGTGTCTAGGTTTCCGAGGAACAAGTATCTTTTAATTTCATGGCTGCAGTCACCATCTGCTGTGATTTTGGAGCCCAAGAAAATAAAATCTGTCACTGTTTCTACTTTTTCACCTTCTACCATGAAATGATGGGACCTGGTGTCATGATCTTAGTTTTTTGAATATTGTGTTTCAAGCCAGCTTTTTTACTCTTCTCTTTCACCCTCATCAAGAGACTCTTTAGTTCCTTTTCACTTTCTGCCAGTAGAGTGGTATCATCTGCATATCTGAGGTTCTTAATATTTCTCCTGGCAGTCTTGATTCCAGCTTGTGATTCATCCAGTCCAGCATTTTGCGTGATGTACTCTGCATGTAAGTTAAATAAACAGGGTGACAATATATAGGCTTGTCATACGCCTTTCCCAATTTTGAACCAGTTAGTTGTTCCATGTCCAGTCCTAGTTATCTAGAGTCTTTTGGAAATTCTGGGGTATAAATCAGATTGGATCTTGTCCTCCTTCTTGTAAGCCTAGGGTTCGGCTTTGTCAGCTCATCTTAGTCTTTAGCGCTTATCCACCTGCAGTCCAGTTTCCAGATTTTGTGGGTTATGTTTTAAAATATCACTTAAACGTAATTTTATTTGGGTTTCAGAAAGGAGTGAAATTGACGTATGTGTGTGATCAGCCCTTTGTACCCTAGGATCTTACTTTTCTCATCTAATAATCAAGAAGTCACTTGCCATCCTGTTTTGTCAGCAGTTATGGCACCCCACTCCAGTACTCTTGCCTGGAAAATCCTATGGATGGAGGAGCCTGGTAGGGCTGCAGTCCATGGGGTCGCTAAGAGTCGGACACAACTGAGTGACTTCACTTTCACTTTTCACTTTCACACATTGGAGAAGAAAATGGCAACCCACTCCAGTGTTCTTGCCTGGAGAATCCCGGGGATGGGGGAGACTGGTGGGCTGCCGTCTGTGGGGTCGCACAGAGTCGGACATGACTGACGCGACTTAGCAGCAGTAGCAGCAGCAATTACCTTTAAAGTTGTATCAGATTTAGAGCTTTGGAATGTAAGAGATGATGCTGATCCTGCAGGAAACCTTTTGGCAAAGTTTGTGTTCAGCTCATGTTGAACTTGGTTACCTGTGCAACTCTGAATTCTCATTTCACTCTCCTGCTTTCTTCTTCCTGTGGATGGAGCTCGGTTCAAGTGCTGCGGTTCATTTAGTGCCCCAGGCTGGGGGATGTACCTGGTCATCTACTCTGCTCCCTCTCCCTCGCTGTCTTTTTAAACAGTTGTGTAAAACACTCACAACATAAAATTTACTGTCTTAACCATTTTAAGTGTATACTTCAGTGGTATAAAGCAGATTCCCATTGTTGTGCAGCCTTCACACACATGGAATGCTTTTCATCTTACAGAACTGAAACTCTGTCTCAGTTAAACAGTAATTCCGCATTCCTCCTTCTTCCCAGCCCCTGGCAGACACCATCCTATTTCCTGTCTCAATGAGTTTGACTGTTCTAGGTATCTTACATAAGTGGAATTTATCCTTTTGTGACTGGCTTATTTCACTTACCTTGTTTTCAAGGGTCATGCGTGTTGTAGCATGTGTCAAAATTTCCTTCATTTTTAAAGCTGAATAATATTCCATTGTATGTATATAGACCAGTTCAGTTCAGTCGCTCAGTTGTGTTCGATTCTGCAACCCCATGAACCGCAGCATGCCAGGCTTCCCTGTCCATCATCAACTCCCAAAGTTCACCCAAACTCATGTCCATTGAGTCGGTGATGCCATCCAACCATCTCATCCTCTGTCATCCCCTTCTGTTCCTGCCCTCAATCTTTCCCAGCATCAGGGTCTTTTCCAATGAGTCAGCTCTTCGCGTCAGGTGGCCAAAGTATTGGTGTTTCAGCTTCAACATCAGTCCTTCCAGTGAACACCCATATCTGATCTCCTTTAGGATGGACTGGTTGGATCTCCTTGTAGTCCAAGGGACTCTCCAGAGTCTTCTCCAATACCGTGGTTCAAAAGCATCAGTTCTTTGGCGCTCAGCTTTCTTTACAGTCCAACTCTCACATATACATGACTACTGGAAAAACCATAGTCTTGGCTAGATAAACCTTTGTTGACAAAGTAATGTCTCTGCTTTTTAATATGCTGTCTAAGGAGTAAACATCTTTTAATTTCATGTATATAGACCACATTTTGTTTATCCATTCAACTGTCAACGGACACTTGGGTGGCTTCCTCCTTTTGGCTATTTGGATAGTGTTGCTGTGAATATAGTGTATTCCTTTCTCTTTTATGTCACTTCACATTAGTGATGGGGTTACAGTTTGGCCTTTTGTCTCCTACACTGCCAAGGCTCAGGTTCTCATCACCTCTTGCCTAGACTCCTGCAGAAACCTCTTAACTAACTTCCTTACGTCCCTTCCATCTGTCACGTTGCATTCCCAGTTGTTTCTCTAAAACATGGGTCTTGTCACATCATTTCCCTGCCTAGGAGTTTTCAACAGCACTAATCTAAAAATAGTAAACAAGTCAGTTTATCACATTGATCTAACTTTCCTTGCTCGTGTTGTCTCTTAGCACCTGCCTACTGCCTGCATTCCCTTTGGCCTTAAGGACTTTTTCTTCAGATGGTCCATGCTTTTATTCCTCTGCACGTTGGCCTGTACTCTTCCCTTAGCTTGGAATGCCTTCTCCCAACCCCTCACCCCCTGCACCCCACTGATCCCTAAAACCCAGCTCATGTGTTTTCCTGGGATGTTCTCCACACCCCCACCCCCAAGCTGGGCTGGAGATTTATTGTCCATCTCTATCATGGTTAAGGTACTGATTGTTGAAGATACAGAGTAACTGAGATCTTAGAGAATTAAAGGGAAAAGAGTAGAGAACTGAGGGAATTGACTGGTGGTCCAGTGGTTAGAACTTGGTGTTTTCACTGCCTGAGTTCAATCCCTGGTCAGTGAACTAAGATCCTGTAAGCCAAGCGACACAACCAAAACAAAAAACAGTAGAGGGCAGAAAGCTGTGCCATGTGTGAACCTGTGCTAGTAAATCTGTATCTTTTCTGTTTTTATATTTTTAAAAAATCATAAGCATACATATTAGAATAAAACATGTTCTTAAAAATAACCAGTGCTGTATTTTTATTTTATCATATTGTCTGGAAAGTTATAAGCTGGAAAAGTGAGGTAAAGGTGTCGCAGCTATTTGCTGTTTTGTGTATTGTGATTCTAGATGCCCCAGGGTCTTGGTGAAAGCAATCACACATGGTGATCTTGGGAAGATGACACGAGAGCTGGTCTCTGTGAACATCACCCAGGCCTCTGTGCTGCTGCTCATGTGCAGTGTTACAGGTGATCAGCCCAGGACGACACTTGTCCCCACGTGCAGACGAGATGTGAACAAGAGCACCTATTTTTGGAGCTGGAACAGCAGGACAAGGCAGTAATGACAAGAATTTGATGAATCTGAACATGCTTCCAAACTAGAGATGTTGCTTAAGGTACAAAAGAATATGTGCTTCCTGCGGTAAGATTAAAAATAAGATTTTGTTTTGTGTCAGTTAGCAAGGACTCATACTTATTTAGAGCCTCCTATGCCCCTGGTACTGCTCTCAGTGCTATGGTGGAGGTGTGAGTTTTAAGAGAGAAACAGGACCACAGGAAAAGAGGGTATGATCTGGATCTTTCTATCATAGTGGAGTGTCTATAATGAGTCAAATACCATATGAGGTACTTCTATACACACCACCTCATTTAATTACAATAGTAACTGGCTTATAAATGACAGTTACTGTTGTCCCCTTTTACAGAAGAGGAAGCTGAGAATCAGGGAGGTTCAGTAGACTTGTATGTGACAGAGATGGGATGTCAGCCCTGATGCGTCTTGAGGTTAGACCCTGAAGCACTGTTAGGATATTCAAGTTATGAACAGTGTGGCCCTGAATGGAGATCTCAGGCACAGGAAGAGTAGGTAAAGACTGGAAGAGTTATTGGTCTGGACAGTCAGGTGGGACCTGAAGAGGGGGCATTTTGGAGCAGGGGAGACAAGGCGTGGAGGTGGGACCAAGCTCGGTGTGCATGTGAGAGCCTTCACTGGCTAATGGGAGAGAGGATTACTGGGGAGACTGGAAGGCAAGGCTGACATCTCTGTGGGTGATGGAGATTGTCTCGATAAGATTAGACTAGACTGGCAGGCCAGTTAAGAGCAAGGGAACAGCATGAGGCCGTGTGACTGTGAGAAGACAGAATAGTAAGTCCCAGGAGTTTCTTGTAATTTCAGAGGGGGTTGCCTCCATGAGGGTGTTGGCAGTGGGGATAGAGATACTGGGGTGGTAGGACTAACTTGGTAGAGATTTCGATGGAGGCTGTGGTTCAACTTGGTGACGGAATATGCAGTGGGAGAAGGCGTGGGAGGAGTTAAAGACGACTTCACGGCTGGTACCCTGGAAGATGGACTGAATCAAGGACAGATGAGGGAGGTGAGGCAGTCAGATGCAATGGGCAAGTGCTGCGTGCCCTCAGGGAAAACTGCAGACTGGCATGGCGCTCAGAGGTCAGTGTTCAGACTGCAGGGTCTGGCAGCCCCTAGTTTAGGGACTCAGGATTTGTGAGTAGCCCTTCCTTTCTAAGAGCCCCAGGGTCCCACTGCTTTGCTCCTGGGGTCTTTGCCCCTGGGGTTATTGAGGGGGCAGCAACTAGCACAGGCCTCTTGGCTTCCTGCTGATTGGCTCGAGTTCCAGAAAAGCTCAGACAGGAGCCTGGGGCAGCATTTCCAGCCTGGGGTTTCGGAAACAGCCTCAGTTGGTGTGAGCTGTCTTTCCAGACCCCCAACCAGCAGAATGCAACCACTAATAGATCAGTTTAGTAGCTGAAGTTGTTGTTGTTTAGTCGCTCAGTCATGTTTGATTTCTTTGTGACCCCATGGACTGCAACATGCCAGGCTTGCCTGTCCTTCACGGTCTCCTAGAGCTTGCTCAGACTTGCGTCCATTGGGTCGATGATGCCATCCAACCATCTCATCCTCTGTCACCCCTTCTCCTCTTGCCCTAAGTCTTTCCCAACATCAGGGTCTTTTCCAATGAGTTGGCTCTTTACATTAGATGGCCAAAGTATTACAGCTTCAGCTTCAGCATCAGTCCTTCCAATGAATATTCAGGACTGATTTCCTTGAGGATTGACTGGTTTGATCTCCTTGCAGTCCAAGGAAGTTAATATGGAGGCTGCCAAACCCTGCAGATGCTTTACTAGCATCTTGGACTCCCCCCACCCCCAACAGTGGGTCTTTCCACTGCTGTTGTCAAGGAGCCCTCAGCCTGGACGGGCCAACTCCAAGAACTTAGCTGTCCTTTTCACGTTTGGGGAGTTGAACTGGCAGGGCCTGCTCCAGCTTCTCCCATCCCTTGCAGGATAGCCTAGGCGAGCACTCAGCCCAGGCTACTTACTCACTTGAGCGGAGTGGCTCTCCTTTGCTCTTCCTGCTTTCTTGGAATGAAACAGCCTTGAAAAAAAAGAAGTATCTGCTCTTTTCTCCAAGCACCTCCCCAGCCCCCTGACAGCATGTGCTTACCGACAGCCGCCCACCTAGCTTCTGCCACCATAATGACATCTGCTTCTCAGTTGCACCTGGAAGCATGTGGAGGCCAGACTGGCCTGGGTCCCAATCCCATCCCACTTCCCCCCCCCGCACCCCCCACCCCCATACTTCTTACTACTTAATAGCAACAGAACTTCATCGAGTGCCTTGATTTGGCTACCTTTCTCTGAGCTTTGATTTTTCACCTCCCATTCTAAAGGAGATCAGCTCTGGTGTTCTTTGGAAGGAATGATGCTAAAGCTGAAACTCTAGTACTTTGGCCACCTCATGTGAAAAGTTGACTCATTGGAAAAGACCCTGATGCTGGGAGGGATTGGGGGCAGGAGGAGAAGGGGATGACAGAGGATGAGATGGCTGGATGGCATCACCGACTCAATGGACATGAGTTTGATTGAACTCCGGGAGATGGTGACGGACAGGGAGGCCTGGCGTGCTGTGATTCATGGGGTTGCAAAGAGTCGGACACGACTGAGCGACTAACTGAACTGAACTACAAGGTTGTACTCATGGCTGCCCCTGGAATGTTCCTTATTGCTATCCCTATCTTTAGTGAGATGTGGTGGAGAGAGTCCTCCAAGAAGAAAGTGAAATGGGATCTGGAGGGTCTTGAGGTTACCACAGAGGGACATCCTGTACTTAGCAATTCTTTGTTCTATAGTGAAAGCCTTGGGCATGAGTGTTTGCTGGCCTCCTTGAGGGGAGCTCTGTTCAGGGCTGTTCTGTGTGTGTGTTAGTTGCTTAGTCGTGTCTTTGTGACCCCATGGATGTAGCCTGGCTGTCCATGGAATTCTCCAGGTAAGAATACTGGAGTGGGTTGCCATTTTCTTCTCCAGGGGATCTTCCCAACCCAGAGATCGAACCCGGGTCTCCACTACTGCGGGCGGCTTCTTTACTGCCTGAGCCATCAGGGCTGTTATTCATACTCAAATTTAGCTCTTATTGATGGGCTTTTATGAGTTAGCCTGGAAGCCTAGTCTCTGTGTGTAATGTGGTTTATTAGGGGAAACGCATCCTGAAGAAAGCCATCTATTCTTAAAAATAATAAGACCCCTGACTTTAAGAGGTTTATTACCTTTGACAAAGCAGTTTCATGTTTTTTAAAAAAGATGTATGCTGGGAATTACTTAGATGGATTATAGCTTCAGTTCAGTGCTGCTGAAGATGTTCACCTCGTCTTCATCCTCTCACAGTTTTTATTTTGCCCGTTTGACCTGTGAGCATCATAGTAACTACTGCTCCTCTTGTTCTGCCCAAACCCTTCCTAGCTGTTCGGGTGACAGCATCCTCATTGCTCCAAATACCCAGAGCAAGGATTTGGTTTTATGCTTAGGGGAAAAGTTAATAAATGATGCCTCTGTGGAATAGTAAATTTACAGCATGTCAAAACCTGTGCTTCTAGTGTCAGAACAGGCTGTGCAGCTCTAAGGTGTAGGAGTTCCCTGCAGAGAGAACATCAAAGTTGGAGCAAACTTGAAGAAATCATGACTGCATAACATTTCTATTTCTTCTTAACACTTCATGGCCACAAGCAGGATTTATCAATGTCTAGCAGAGAGGCCAACAGTCTCTTGGGATTATATGCATTTTTTTTTTAAGCTGATATTGTTGTTCAGTCATTCAGTTGCATCTGACTCTTTGTGACCCCATGAAATACAGCATGCCTGCTGATATGGACAGATTTATTTCTGTGGATTTGCTGTGGAAACCGGGGTTTTGGATTTTGCAAATGTTGTATTCTGGGAGTTTTGTTCTACTGGTGAACGCTTTGAGCCTTTCCTTGCTGTTTAGCCTATATATGTTTTTGATGGTGCTTTTCCTGTTTCCCTTTTCTGTGGATTGCATGCTTGCTGCACTAGATCTGGAACTTTGTTTTACTTTCTTATTGCACATTTCCTTCCCATCTGCATGCACAACATTTTTGTATTTTAAAACTGTTGTCTGTTTGTTTTTCTCTAGGAGCCAGATTGTACTGGACAATCTGTGCTCCGGTCATTAGAATATTCATATATACCATACAGGTATGGAAGGACCCGAGAGGCTAAATTAATAGACAGGTGGTTGCTCGATGAAAGAGTTGAGCAGGGAGAAGATGGGAAGTCTTATGAAGTAATGAGTCAAAATGTTTAGGGGGTGACCTCTAACTGCCCTTTCTCACACACTTCTACAGTTCTGTCTTCTGCGCTTCTGAGCTGTATCCTAAAGTTGTATCCTGAATCTGCCCCAGTTTCCCCATCTCTGCCCTCAGCCCCTTTCCCGTCTTCCTCCTCTGCCTCCCCGAGGCTCAGCCATCGTCTTACCTTGTTTAGACAGGGCTGTCTAAAAGAACTTTCTGGGATGATGGAATTGTTCCATGTCTGCACTGCCCAGTGTGGTAACCCCTAGCCCCATGTGACTACTGAGTACTTGAAATTGGGCCAGTGTGACCAAGAAACTGATTTTTTTGGTCACCTACTTTAATTTAGATAGAAGTACTCACACGTGGCTAGTGGCCACTGAATCGGACAGCGGGAGCCTAGGCTTTACGGTAGCCTGGGAACCATGTATTCTCTGGGTCCTCTCTCCATGATTTTCTCTGTGGTAGCCAGAATGATCTTTAAAAAAGTAGATGAGATTATGGTGCTTCTCATCTGGGAACCCCCCAGTGCATCTACAGGCCTGTCTTCTCTCTCCCCCGACTCCAGCACCCTGAGTTTCTTTCTGTCCCTTTGACGATACAGCCAAGCTTTTCCGGGAGTTGTGGCCTTTGCACATGCTTTCTCATCTAGAGTGTGTGCTCTTTCTTCATTTTGTTTGTCTGATCCCTCATTTTGAGATCTTGCCCTTCCAGGAAGCCCTCCTTCCCCGCCACCCCCAGCGGGTTACCCCCACCACGCTGTATCAAGACCCCAACTCTCTTGTTTCCAGTCTCAGGCTCCTCTGTCACTTATCTCTGTCAGAAATTGTCTTTCAGCCTCTCTGTTATTTTCTCTCTCCTTGCTGGGATGCGGATGTTGTCAGGACACCAAGCTTGCTTGTCTCTCTCTTTGCTGAATAAACTCTTCCTGTCCCACATCCTCCCACACCCTCTTCTCTTGCACCCCCGGAGAAGACATCACAACCACATGCTCTCTCACAGCTTCTTTTCCAGACTCTGCACAGACCATCCCCTTCTGTAAACTTGGATGCCATCCATCTGGGCTACAGTGTCCTTGATTAGCTTCATTTTTTCTCAGTTGTAATCACTTTCTTGTCTGCCTCCCTGATCACCTCTCTTACTTGTGGCGTGTTCCCACATTTCCTTAGCTACTTGTTCCGAGATAATCTCCTAGTTATTTCGAACCACGCTTTTGCTTGGCGTAGCGAGAATAGCCAGCCCCTTCAAGGTGAAGTTGTGAAAGCCTGAGGAAAACTTGGTTTAAGCAAAGGAAACATTGGAATGACTGCCTGTTCTATTGTTTGATTCTAAATACATTCAGTTAAGAAAAGTATTCCTGTTTTGTATTATTAAAAAGTGAATCCATGTTCCTGAAGAAAAATTAGAAAATGCCAAAAGACTGTGAAGAAAAAAAAAAATCCCATCTCGTCTCCCAATGCTGATATGATATCCTGTGTCATGGAGTGTGTGTGTGTTTGTATATTGCATAGCAGATCATACACACTCTTTTGTTGTTTGCTTTCTTCACTCAAAAATACCATGTACAGCTTTTCCTATTAGTAAATAGTCATCTCAAGTCAGTTTTATTTTTATTTCATTTAAAAAACACATTTATTTTATTTTTGGCCATGTTAGGGTCTTGTTGCGGCACTCGTGCTCTCTAGTTGTGGCACACGGGTTTAGGTCCCCTGCGGCATGTGGGCTTGAACCCACATTCCCTTCATTGGAAGGCGTTTTCTCAACCAGTGGACCACCAGGGAAGTCCCCCCAAGAAAATTTTAAATGGCTGAAGAGTGTTACACTTCATGGATGCACCATAAATCACTAAGCAAATCTTTTCTTGAGCATGTGGGTTATTTCTTTTCTCTATTAATAGTTAATTTGGTTCGTCTCTCTTTTTATTTTCAAATAACACTCTAGAAAGTACCGCGTTCTTGTTCTTTTTGTCTCCCTTGCGCGTGAGTGTGAGTCACAGCCCTCCCCGGTGCTGGTACGTAATTTGTCCTGGACCTGGATGAGCTGTGATTCTGTCTACCTACATCATGTTTCTCTTTGGGGCAATGACCGCTTGTTTTCCACACTGTTCTGATGTTATACAAACAAGGGTTACGTGGAACTCTGTTTCCAGAGTATGTGGCCCACACAGGCTCCCTCTCCCTTCCTGACTTCCAGCAGAGGCTGGTCTCCAAGTACACACCGTTGTAAACAAAGTTCTCTGAACACCTAGTGATTGACAATGTGGTGTATTTTTATTTAAAAGGATTGTTCACTTGCTCCTCTGAAACATCTTGTAACCTTGACCTTTATATTCCCCCAGTGTTTTAATATTCTTTTAAATGGCAGGCGGTGTAAAACAAGGTGACTTTGATGTTACTTTTGAATAGTAGGCTGGGTCATCTAATGTAAAGTCATAAGTGAATGGCTCTGTATCTTTTGTATCTGTATTGAAATGTATTGAAGATGGGGCACAGACATTGCCTGGGTTTCTAATGTGGCTTCTCTCTTAGGGTTTGATCGTGGGGTGGGAAAAGTTGTCAGAGGGAATTCTTAGGGAGACTTGGAGAAGCCCTGAGTGATGTTTCTTGACTTCCCTGCAATTTCGGGTTTCTAAATCAAGTCTAGCCTCTTGGCCCAGTTTCTGTTCAGTGTATTATGTAAATGATAATTAGAATCTGCTTTAGTCAAGAAAATGCAGAGAAGCACACACTGGCCATTTTGGGCTGGCTGGCCTCTGGAAGGGATGGGGGTGTGGAGATGGCACTGCTACCTTGAAGAACCCTGCGAGGCCAGCTTGGTTATGGAAGGTAGGGGAGCTGGGACACAGCAGGCCTGGTGTCCATGCTGCAAAGAGGGTGACTTTAGCCATAGAAACCTGAAAAGTGAGTATTCATGCTGGTGCCTCGGGCCGTTCTTCTGTGCCAAGCCCTCAGTTTTCTTTTGATGATTCTCATTCTTTATGGACAAAGGAGCCTTGTGGGCTACAGTCCATAGCGTCAAAAGAGTTAGACACTACTGAGCGACTGAGCATGCACTCACATTATTTAGTAATGCTGAAAGACTTGAAGTAGAGCCTGAGCTGAGATGTATTTCAAATCCAGGTCAGAAGGGCACCGAGGGCTGATTTGAGAGAGAGAGATTAAGCTATGTAACTGAATGACAAATAACCACACAAAACTTTCCATTCCTTCCAGAAATGTTTGTTCAGTCCTGCTCTGTACTGCTCAGGTACTGTCTTTGCAATTCAGTGATGAGTGTCATCCAATTTTCCTTCCCTCAAGGAGCAAATGCATGAGTGATTGAGCTTCTGAATGTGGTGGCCCCAAGTGAAGGAAGTGAGGGTTCTCCCTGCTACAGATTTCAGTGAAGAAGATGCTAACAATTGTGAAAAGAAAGTGGATTTGGAATTAAGGACCGTTGGCATGGGGTCGAGCAGAGGAATGTGGGAATCGGTCATGGGCAGTGGCTGGCAGGGTGGACTGCGGGATGGGTGTGGGACTTGTGGGATCTTAGTGTCCCGACCAGGGATTTTGAACCTGGGCCCTAGACAGTGAAAGTGCAGAGTCCTAACCACTGGACCTCCAGGGAATTCCCTGGTTCTGACGTGGGGTGCTCTGCAGGCCTGAGGCCTTGCCTGGTGTCCCTGGAGATCCTTGAAGAGATGCTTTCCTGACAGTGAGACACTCAGCACTGGGCAGTTCACCTCACTCTAGAACAATGCTACTTGAATTGTGGTCAGCTGACTGGTGCCATGAGATAAGCTCGAACATTGAGAGTAAGCATTTGGAAATTTCTATAGCAGCTTGCCATTGTGGCCACTTCCAAGTGCACCAGCAGTGGATTAGTTTGTTTGAACAGGATATAGACCCACTTGAGTTTTGTGGTGCTGAAACACTTCGGTTCACGCCTGGCTGAAGGTGAGAACTAGCCATGCGCAGCAGGACCACCGGAACCTCTTACCTTTCCTTAACGAATAGAAGCGCAACAAAACAAAATAGCCTGGCCCTTCACGACAGTAGTATGAGAAACACCTCTCTACACCAAGCCCAAAAGTAATGGGGGGTAAGGCTGAGACCCCCAAGTCCAGAACTTAAATATAAAACCTTTGATCTGTTCCAGTTTCATTTCAGGTTTTTGTCAGCCTACAACCTCCCTTCCCCTCTTCCTTTTTCTTCCTTGTCATGAGCATGTGTTCCATGAATATTATTTTCCTATGTACGTTACATGCAATTCTACACGTTTTCTGTACACATTACACACGATTCATATATTTGTCATTTTAAATAATGTTGCAGTATCTGTTGTGTTTATATGTCTCAGGTTCTTAGTTCCTCTGTTTGGGGGCTGTTTTCCTATCCTAAATAGTTCATCTGTGAATATTTTTGTACAAATTAGTTATTTTTCCTCTCGGGTTCCTGAAGTGACAGCAAAGGAGAAATAATGAGCTAATTTGACTCTTAAGAGTGTTCAAACCCTCACCCTCTTCCTCTCATTGACCATCCTCCCCGCCACTAAGATAACTGCCCCCAAAAGGACTATATACCAGTTGTCCTCATGTGGCCAGTAGTGCAGCCAAGAAATCATGCAGGACCTTCTTGTATAAACAGACAATAAGGAGACAAGAGAGAAGAAAGTGTAGATCACTAGATGGGTTAAACTAAGGTGTTTGTTCTATATGAGTAGCTTTTAAAGGGCTTTCTGTTAGTGTGTCTTAACTTTTAGAACTACTGGCAGATTCCTGGGGCAGTGCTTCCAGTTCAGAGCCTCTAGTGAGGGCCATAGGCTGTTTCAGAGGCCAGCATATATGTGGGATGGAAGATGTCCTTGGGTATTTAGAATAGAATCCTTCCCTACGTGGGGTTGTCTATGAGTGCCCAAGCATTTTTCTCTTTAATTATGGACTTTGTGACAGTATCAAGTGACTCCAGAGATTTAATATTGGATGTTTGGTATATTAAATTTTTATCAAATTCCTTAATAAGAAAAATTCTTGGCAATGAAGTTAGTAAAGGCTTTATGATTATATTGGAGATTACATAATCTTGTATTATATAGCTATTCTATATTTTTCTTAAGAAAAATGCTGTACTTGAACGTTTTTCTTCTCCTGCTTGCTAATTTCTTGGTTCTCCCACTAGCTGCCTAATACATTTTATGGCAAATTAATATTTGTTATCCCCAGCCTGTGTGGCTGTTAGACTGACATTTTTCTTCCTTCTGCTTTTCCCCCAAGTAGAAAATAATTGTGATAATAGGAGATACATGCAGCACATAGAACTTTTAACTCGTAATAAATAATTATCAATTTTCACATAATGACTTATAGCACAGTGGGTGTTTCTTCCCCTTTGAACTACATGAAGCCCTGTGAGGTGGGAATTTGCTAGAGGTATGTTTATTGAGGAAAATGCTGACTCTCAGAGACTATCTGACAAGCTCTGTTGAGGTCATAGAGCTATTTAGTGGCAATTCAGGACCTCTGGTTTCAAGTCTAATATTTCCCCAATTATGTCTTCTGGTTTGAAAACTTTCTGATTGAACTACATTTTATTGGAAGAGAATGGAAGTGTTCTTTTTTTTTTTTAAATCACACTATGGAATGCTCAGTTTAATTGGCTTAATGAATAACTTGCCATTATAATGGTGCAATATGTTTTCTTAAGGATTATGACTATGCAAAAGAATCTGTTTAAATAAGTAAACAGTTATTTGAAAAAATCTTTTGAAAATATTTACCTAATCTATTATCAGGTGAATGCAATGTGTTGCCTCTAGTTGAAGAACTTTTCTATTCTATTCCAGTGATGTCATTTAAAGGGAAAAAGTTAACCAGAAGCACAAGCTATATAATTCTGAGATTTTTGGATGGTATTTTATAGTCAAGTTTCAAAAATTTCACTTGTAAGTGTTTGTTGCCAGGCTATAAAATTGAAATTGATTTTTGTCTATTGACCTGTATCCCATGACCCTGTGAAATTAAATTCACTTATTAATTTTATTAATTATTTAGTAGATTGTAGATTCCTTAGGATTTTCCATGCAGACAATAATGTCATCAACAAATTTAGGCCATTTTACTTCTTTCTTTGTGACTTTCTTTTTCTTGCCTTACACATTATAAATGCTACAATAACGGGCACATGTTTGAACTAATGTTGTAATGTTCTTTTTGTGACAAGGCTTCTTCATGTTTGGTTTATAAACCATAGATACAGTGTTGGAAAATTTTATTTGCAATTAAAAAAATAAACAATCTTGGGATATTGAAACTTTAAAAATTGTTTTTCATATATTTGTAAGGATATCAATGTCTGTTTTGATATTGTAATTTGTGTTCTACTAAAATTCATTGTAAGGAATGTTGATCGATGTTTGTTGGCAATTCTAACAGATGTTTCAACTTTTTGTTTTTTTAAAGAATTATTTGGATGGTGGAACTCATAGGATAGTAATAAAAATCAATTTTCATTGAGGAAAGGATGACTAACTTTATAGAAGTTTACAGAGAGGCACATTAAGGAAAGGGAGAGAAAAGGTAGGATAAAAAAATCAAGTATGTCAAATGTGAACAATATCCTTGCCTGTTCATTATAGCTATATCTCCATAATTAAATAATATTTGAAGTATGGCAGAGAGGAATAAAACAGAAATAGATTCAAATATAACTCTGACACTTCCAAATTGTGTGAACTTGGGCAAGTCACTTATGTTTAGTTTTTCTTAAACTATAAATAGAAATAATACTAAGCAGTTTGCAGTATTGTTGGGATTAGAAATAATATGTGCAAAGCACTTGACACATATCAGGTACTCAATAAAAATGTGAGGACTCCATTCTTTATTATTTATTTATGTTATTATTTATTTATTGAATTGTTATAATTTATTAATGGGCACCATCAAATATCATGCATCATTGAAGGAAGGGGACAATATCTTTGACGCATCCTGTCCTGCTAAAAGGATATAAAACTTTCTGTTCCTGTAGACTTGCACTGACCAGTGAGGGAGAACGATGAAGAACTATTGAATTGATGGTCTTTGTAAAGAGAACAGACTTGTAGTTGCTAAGTGTGGGGGCTGGGGGAGGGAAGGGTTGGGAGTTTGGGATTAGCAGATGCAAACTATTGTATATAGGATGAATAGACAAAAGGTCCAGGGATGGCACAGGGAACTGTAATGGAGATTTTGTGATAAATTGTAATGGAAAAGAATAAGACAAAATATGTATAACTGAATCACTTTGCTGTACAGCAGAAATTAACACAACATTGTAAATCAGTTATACTTCAACAAAGGTGGCGCTAGTGGTAAAGAAGCTGATTGCCAATGCAGGAGACAAAACAGACATGGGTTCGATCCCTGGGGTTGGGAAGATTGCCTGGAGGAGGAGACATGGCAACCCACTCAAATATTCTTGTCTGGAAAATCCCAGGGACAGAGGAGCCTGGCGGGCTACAGTCCATAGGATCTCAGAGTCAGACACAACTAAGCGACTAAGCACATACTTCAGTAAAATTTTAAAAAGCATTGTTATATGGAATGATGGTCATGGGATCAGCTGCCAGCTTTCTTCTATCCCTGATCACCCCTTACCCCAGTTTGGAGAGTCAAGCAGGCATGTTTACTCCCCAGAGCCCCTAGGGTTTTACCTGACTGTGAGACTGCTCTGCTGTCAGAGAGCACCGGGGACCCAGGGTTGAGGCAGGAGCTGTGTAAGTGGCTGTGAGCCCTTGAGGTCACTGCAGGTGACTGTGATGGCTGGACTTTTGCCAGACTTTGTCTTCATCATTTGTCATTGTTTGCCTTCCTTCCCCTTCTGTGTTCCTGTGTCTAGACTACTTGATTAACGTTGTAACCTATCTCTTCTAGAATTCTGAAGGCGGACTCTATGTATGCATGAATACGTTTTTGGCCTTTGGAAGGGAACACGTGGAAAGACACTTTCGAAAAACTGGACAGAGTGTCTACATGCACCTGAAGAGACACGTGCGCGAGGTGAGATATGCGTTTTGGGAGAACTGGCCTTGAAGTCTTCCCTGTAACATTGTCTTAGTGGGGTTCATCACAAGGAGGTTTTACTGTGCCCATATGGCTTCTCATTCTCTGGGATGATGGGAAACAGAAGTACCACTGTTGGCAGACCTTCATAGACTTCCCAAACCTTAGCTTAACCAGTTTTATGTTTTCCTTCTTGTAATGTTCTGTTCAGAGTTGTTAAAGACATGAGTTGGCTGATATAAAAAAAAAAAGTCAAAAAAGTACATCAAAGTACAGAAAATAATGCCAGAAACACTCATGGATACAAAAATCAGAAATAAAAGAAATTTGGATATTTTTGCTTCAATTTTTTTTTTCTTAGTGAGGGAAAAAGCGTTTTATTTTTTCCCTACAATTGCAAGTCTCTTCCAGTTCCCTCCCTCCACAGAAGTAAACACTGTTGTGAACTTGCTGTTTCTCTTTCCCATGAATGTCATTATATTTTATGTAAATATGGCCATTCAGGAACAATGTGCAGCATGACTTTATATGTTTTAAAGATGTAGATAAATAGTATCATACTGTTACCTCTAATTCTGCCTAGAGTTTTTCCCTTCAGTGAGATCTCATGCATCTGGGTATACTTCATTCATTTCAGTAGCTGTTTGGTGTTCCATTTTATGAGTATCTTCTCATTTACTACTCTGTTCTCCCATTTGAAGACATTTAGATTGTTTCCATTTTTTGTTTGTTTGTTTCTACAGACATTGTACAAATGAGCAGTTTTACACATTTCTCCTGGGGGAACACGTGCAAGATTCTTTCAGAAATAGATCTACAAGTGGCAGTGTTGGCTCATGCATGTTCTTATCTTCATTTTTACTGGACATTGCTAAATCCATCCATATTGGTTGCACCAATGTACATTCCAGTTTGCTCTGATTATGCGTGTCTGTTTCCCCACACCCTCACCAGTGCTTGGTCAGAATTTTGATGTTTGCTAATGGAATGGTTGTAAAGTGGTATTTAAATATTTAGCATTTCCTCCTGTGAGGGTAGAAATGTCTTTTCATTCCTTTTGTTGGCCATTCTCCTTTTCTTCTCCATGACTTGCCTATTTATATTTTCAGCCTATTTCTCTATGGATTTATCTTTTTCTTAAAAGTTTGATTAGTTCTTTTTACATCCTGGATACCAAAATTTTGTCTGTTATAGACACACTTTTCTTATGTTCTGTGGCTTATCTTTTTACTTTATTTATGAATTATTTTGTAGAACAGAAAGTTTTATTTTTTAATTAGCTGTTTTTTTTTTCTTGCTGCATAACTCAGCATGTGGGATCTTAGTTCCCTGACCAGAGATCAAACCCTTGCCCCCCTGCATTGGAAGCGCAGAGTCTTAACCACTGGACAGCCAGGTGAACTGGTTTTGAATTTTGATGTAGTTAGGTTTATTAAACTTTTCTCTTATGAGTTGTGCTTTTTCTATTTTGCTTAAGAAATTGTTTCCCAACTCAAGGTCATAAAGATATTTCTTCTAATATTTTTAAAAAGAAGTGTGTGTGTGTGAGAGAGACAGAGGGTGAAAGACACACAGAGAGACAGAGATTGTGAATGTTTTAATGTTCCAACATTTTAGATCTTTAAATCATCTATAATCTATTTTTATATTTGTGTCAAGTGTGGGAATCTGCTTTTTTCCTTATATTGATGACCAGTTGTCCCACTATTACTGGAGAAGTACAGCCTTTTTCAATGTCTTATAGTGCCATTTAAAAAAATATTTAAACTTGCTACTCACACTTGTGTCAGCTTGGAGATGCTCACTTCTGTATGTTGCTCTTATTTGTGTCCCTGTGTTGATGCCTCAGATCTTGATGTCTAGGAGTACGAGCACTTTTTCCATGTTCATTTTTTTTCCTAGAGGTTTCCTGGATTTGAATGTTTATTTTTCCATATGGATTTTGGAATCAGTTCATCTAGTTAAAAAATACTGTTGAGATTTTGATCACGACCACATTGAATTTATAGATTGATCTATAGTATATATCATTGTCTAAGCTCCGTGAGGGCAGGGAGTCTGGTCTGTTTTGTTCACCTCTGAGTCCTCAGCATGTAACAGTGCCCAGCACGTAGTAGGTACTTCATAAATACTGACTGAATGACTATTTAACATGGCATACCTCTCTATTGATTCAGGTCTCTTTTATGTCCTTCAGGAATGTTTTATAATTTTCAATAAAGAAACTTTTATTTTATTAGACTGTTTTAAAAAAATGTTTGTTTATTTTTGGCTCTACCGGGTCTCCGTTGCTGCAAGGGCTTCTCTCTAGTTTCAGAGAGTGGGGGCTACTCTCGAGTTTCCATGTGTGTGCTTCAGTAGTTGCTGCATGTGGACTCAGCAGTTGTTGCATGTGGACTCAGCAGTTGTAGCTCCCGAGTTCTAGAGTACAGGCTTAGTAGTTACGGCTCTTAATTGCCACCTGCCACGGACTTAATTGCCCTGAGGCCTGTGGGGTTTTCCCGGATCAAGGGTCTAACTGGTGTCCCCTGCATTGCAAGGCAGATTCTTTAACCACTGGACCGCCAGGGAAGCCCTTATTAGATTTTTTTAAAGGTATCTATCCTATAATTTCTATGGGCTTCCCTGGTGCCTCATTGGTAAAGAGTCCGCCTGCCAATGCAGCAGATGTGGGTTTGATCCCTGGGTCAGAAAGATCCCCTGGAGAAGGAAATGGCAACACACTCTAGTATCCTGCCTGGGAAATCCCGTGAACAGAGAAGCCTCGTGGGCTATAGTCCATGAGGTTGCAAAGAGTCAGACATGGCCTAGTGAGTAAACAACAACAACATAATTTTTGTAACTATTATTACTGTTGTCTTTTACGTTTTAATGTATTTAAACTGGTTATCCATGTTGTTTGGAGATGTTATTAATTTTCAAATATTAATTTTATGTTTGGCAATACTGTTCAATCTTCACCTTATTCCTAATGGCTTATAAATTATCTTTGATCTTCCATAGTCAATGCTGATTTGAAGTTCATCTCATCTCTCACCCTAGCCTACCTAGTATGTTCTCTGTTTAAATTTAGGACAAAGGAGAGATCCCCCAGTTGGACAGTGTGGAGAAGAGGAAAAAAGACTGGGAGGTCAGACAGGTCGTAAACTGAATGGTTAGCTTTAAAGTATTCTAACACTGGCCTGATGCTATACAATTTCCATTCACTACTCCTGTTAGGCGGGGCGTAGCAATTCTGATGAAGTTCGTGTTGTATCATCTGTCTTAACATAAAGTAGTGAAGTTTTAGCAGACTGAAAAAAAAAAAAAAAGAAGCTGAGGCCCAGAGACTTGAAGTAACTTGCTCCAGGTCACAAAGCTAGTGGCAGAATTATAGAATGCAATTACTTCTGCCTCTGAAATTTTAAAGTTTAATGTTTCACATTCTGACCGCAGTTCTCTCTCATTTTAGCTCTTTCACTCATTTATTCCTGTTTTAATCTGTTTAGCCTGCGTCTCAGCATCTGTGACTTTAAACATTCTCTTATCACCACTACCCTCAACTGACCCTCATCCCGGTGTCTTGCCTCCTGACGGTCCTCCAGAACCCCGCCTTCCCCACTGCACCCCCAGTCTGTCCACCGGTGTCATCCTCTGCTTCCATGGATGTACTGCCCACTTGCACTGCCTTGTGGTTGGGGACCATGTCAGGTTCCTGGCCTTTCCCCTTCTGCTGGGCCCTCTCACTGCCCAGAACATCTAGCCTGTTCCTTCCAATGCTTCCTGTAAGACTTTACCCGTGCCTCCCTCTTCATTCTCCAAAAATGATCAGACCTGTGCCTTCCAGAGCAAACAGGGACCCTGGACAGAAACCTTGAGCGCCTGCCTCACCTCCTGGGAGCTCATTTGCAGTGGTCCTCCTTTTGTGTCCTCCCATCTCAACAGAAAGCTGTGCCCTTTCAGTCCTCGTGGCCCCATTTCCTCCTACCTCAGAGCCTCCATTCACTCCACTCTCTCTTACATTTCCAGCATCTTCCTCTTCTGTCTTTTTTCTTAAACCTTAAAAAGGAGCATGCCTCAGAACTCTAAGTTGAGTCCTGCTTCAGTCATCTCATCCTTCAATTGAAGCTTTAAAACTTCTACTCTCACTGTCTCAATACAGCCCGCTTTAAGTTCAACACTGCTGTTTAGTTAACCTTCCTGTGAAGCAGCTAAAACTGCCAAGGTTGTCAGTGACCTCTTAGTTGCCAGAGTTGGTAGATATGTTTTAGCCTTGAGTTTTTCAGTCTTTAAACTTGTTTTTCTTTTGGAACTTCTCCTCCTCTGCTTTCTTTGGCACCATTCTCTGCCGGGTTTTCTCCCGTCAGACTGCCCTTTCTCAGTGTCACTAGCATCGTTTCATTTCTTTCTTCCTGTTGTTGCTGCTGCTAAGTCACTTCAGTCGTGTCCGACTCTGTGCGACCTCATAGATGGCAGCCCACTAGGCTCCTCTGTCCCTGGGATTCTCCAGGCAAGAATACTGGAGTGGGTTGCCATTTCCTTCTCCAATGCATGAAAGTGAAAAGTGAAAGTGAAGTCGCTCAGTCCTGTCTGACTCTTAGCGACCCCATGGACTGGAGCCTACCAGGCTCCTCCGTCCATGGGATTTTCCAGGCAAGAGTACTGGAGTGGGGTGCCATTGCATTCTCCATTCTTTGTTCCTACATCCTAGGAAGTACTGGCATTTGCTCATCCTCATCAGGCCATCCACAGCCTTGTTTAGCCACTATGTCTGAGCTGATGACTTCTCAATCAGTGTCCCTCCAGAGCTAAAGGTCTGACCATCTGACTTTGACCTGGCCTCCTCTACTCAAATGCCTCATAGGTACTTCAAGCTCATTTTGCCAGACTGAATGAATTATCTGCTTTCTCACCATGTTCTTTGTCTTGAATTCTAGAGGCTTAGACATCCTTTGATTCTGCTCTCATTCCATGGCAGGCTGGTTATCAAGTCCAGTTATTCGGGCATTCCAAACAGCCCCAAATTCCTTCCTGTCCTCTTCATCCCTGCTGTTCTTGTCCGAGTACTTGTTATGCCTTAAAAGGGCTAATGCTGTAGCTTCCTGACTTGCCTTCCTTCCTTCCAAAGTGCTGTCTTCAGAGCCCCCGCCCAGTCTGCATGCTGCTCTCAGAGTGATCTTTTCACCCAGTGTGCATCTGTGGCACACTGAAGCTTAAATCTTGAATGTCTTTCTCTTTGTTGCAGGATGAAGTCCAAACTCTTCTGTATTTGATTACAAGGCATTTCATGATCTGATCCCTGTGACTTTTCCAACCTTCCCTCTTACTGCATCAGCTCCATTGCCCTAGATATAGCAAACCCCTTCTCTTTCCTGCAACACACCATGGTTTCAGGCCTTCGTGCATACTGTTTTCTGTTTTGGGGGATGCCCTCCTTTCATCCCTATTCCTTTTATATCTGTTGTACTCTCTATCGGAGAAGGCAATGGCACCCCACTCTAGTATGCTTGCCTGGAAAATCCCATGGACGGAGGAGCCTGGTGGGCTGCAGTCCATGCGGTCGCTAAGAGTCGGATACGACTGAGCGACTTCACTTTCACTTTTCACTTTCATGCACTGGAGAAGGAAATGGCAACCCACTCCCGTGTTCTTGCCTGGAGAATCCCAGGGACGGGGGAGACTGGTGGGCTGCTGTCTATGGGGTCGCACAGAGTCAGACATGACTGAAGTGACTTAGCAGCAGCAGCAGTACTCCCTATGGTCAGCATATCCATATATCTATCCATCATCCCCCCACTCATCCATGTTTCATCCATCCATCCAACCAACCAGTCAACTAGCATAATTGCTCTATAGCTGCTATCCACCAGGCCCACTGCTCTTCTTACCTCACCAGCCCTGCCCACCCCTTCCATC
The DNA here is from genome assembly GCF_032405125.1 of Capricornis sumatraensis. NCBI lineage: Eukaryota > Metazoa > Chordata > Mammalia > Artiodactyla > Bovidae > Capricornis > Capricornis sumatraensis. The sequence continues at coordinate 193,745,431 of NC_091069.1, read as the reverse complement.
CCCAGAAGAACCATCATTTCTTCCTTATGATGTCATCCTTACCTCTCTTAACCCTGGAATCCGTGGTGCTGTTTGTTTGCATTCCTGCTCCCCTCTGATGCTGGTGAGCTCCTCAAGGGATAGAGCGTGTCTTCACTCACTTTGCAGCCTGAACTCCAGCACAGAGCCTGACAATCACGTCTGTGGCTGAGGAATTCCAGTTTCTTAAGCCCTGTAGATTTCTAGTGGTGACTGATGCAGGCACAGAGGTGATGGTCTTTGGAAGGAAGGTCTTTTTTTTTTTTTCTGAATGGAATCAGACCTAATCTGAGTCTGAGTTGTGACTCTCACATTTGGGGAGAGCCTCACAGTCCAGCAAGTCTCCCTGAAATTCCTCTCCTCCTTTCTCCCCACACTTTCATGCAGGAGTGGAGGGGACAGAGAGATTGGAAAAAGCAAAAGGATGCTGTAAACTTCTGTAGAGAGATTACAAGTGACCTCCAGGACTGTTCAGTGTGGATGGTTAAATATACCTTTGGTGCAGGTTTTATCTCGTCCTTTTTTGAGCAGGTTGGTGGAGGGAAGGGGAGCAGAGACTCTGAGACCTTGGAGGAGATAGATTCTAAGAGCTATAACATGAATGTAGCATTAGTATTTGGACAGACAAGTTTTTGAGCTAAAGTGAAGTGAAAGTCGCTCAGTCATGTCTGACTCTTTTTGACCCCATACACTATATAGTCCATGGAATTCTCCAGGCTGGAATACTAGAGTGGGTAGCCTTTCACTTCTCCAGGGGATCTTCCCAATCCAGGGATCAAACCCAGCTCTCCTGCATTGCAGGTGGATTCTTTACCAGCTAAGCCACCAGGAAAGCCAAGAATACAGGAGTGGGTAGCCTATCCCTTCTCCAGTGGATCTTCCCGACCCAGGAATTGAACCTGGGTCTCCTGCATTGCAGGTGGATCTTTACCAGCTGAGCTATGAGGGAAGCCTGGTAGTTGCTTTTTTTTTTTTTTTTTTCCCTGAATGGAATCAGACCTAATCTGAGTCTGAGGTGTGACTCTCACATTCGGGGAGAGCCTCACAGTCCAGCAGGCCTCCCTGCAGCTCCTCTCCTCCTTTCTCCCCACACTCTTTTGAGCTAAAGAGTTCAATAATTTTACTTTCCTGTGGGAACTATAAACTTATAGTAGAAGCTATAAAAATTTATTGGGAGAATCACAAAGGTGAGTCCACTTTCAATGCCAAATAATGAGATGTGGGAAAGAAGAGTTAAGACTGATAGGCTGCTGCCGCTGCTCAGTCGCGTCCAACTCTGTGAGGCCCCGGGGACTCTGGCCCGCCAGGCTCCTCCGTCTGTGGAATTCTCCAGGCGAGAATACTGGAGTGGGTTGCCATTTCCTTCTCCAGGAGATCTTCCAACCCATGGATTGAGCTCGTGTCTCCTGCATTGGCAGATGGAGTCTTTACCACTGAGCCACCTGCGAAGCCTCTAATAGTGATAGGAGGGTGAACTAAAGAAGCAGCAAGGCCTTGGTGTTGCCTTAACGTGTGGCTGCTTGAAAGGATGCTGGGGTTTGACTCACACAACTGCTATGTGTTTGAAATGTGCGCTTTTCTAGTAATGAGAACATGCATGTAGAAATACAGTTTTGGTCATTTGAGGCAAACATTTTAATAGCCTCTTTGAGAGTAGAACATTTTGTGCGAGTATCAAAGGGTAATGAATGACTTCTTTTGCAAAACCACTGACTTGATAGCAGTTTCACTACTGTAGTGGACTTCTACCAGAGGTAGAAAATACACGGAGCTTAGGGTGGTAAGCAGTCACCAGTGGGAGCTCCAAAAATGTTGAGGGAGGTTAGATTGGGCCTTATTATGACCAGAATATCAGCAGCTCTTTATTGATATTTATGAATTCTTTCCAACAGCAGTTGTTGTGCACACTGAGGACCAAGCACAGGGCTTAGTGGATAGCAGGGGAACAATAGCTTCCCTCCTGGAGTCACCATCCCCCCAGGGCTCCTCTGGCCTCGGGCATGGCCTCCAGCCTTTTGGAAACACTTGCCCACTTGAAGTATCCACTTCACCCTGACCCCTGGCTTCCCCTTCCCAGAGGTACTTTCTTGATAATTTGGTGAAAGCATGATCAGGTGGACCATTACCTTTGTCTTTCTCCTCCCTTCATGGACATGGGTCAAGTTCTTGTTTATCCTGGGATCTCTAGTCCAGACTGAACATTTCCTCTTGGCCTCTTTATGAAAACTAAGAACCTCTGAGATGCTACCCCCACTCCCAGTCATCTGTCCCAGAGGCTGCATTTTAACAATCTCTCGTTTTCTTTTCAGAAGGTAAGAGGCGCATCTGGTGGCGCTTTACCCAAAAGGAGGAATTCCAAGATTTTTTTAGGTAATGTAAATAGTTGTCAACAGTTTTCTGTGTGTGTGCGTGTGGGTGGGTGACTGCACATGTTTGATTGGGAGCAACTGGCTGTTTACTGCTCTACAGTTTAAAGATGAGAGGAACCAATTTCACTCGAGATGGTCTGTCTCCACTTTGTGTTTACCTGTGGTGAAGGATGCTTCCAACACACTTGCAGGGTTAGTGTTTTGAAGCAATTAGGCTGATAGTGCCTGGAGAGAAATCGTGCTTCTGCTTCTGGTCTCCTTTTTCACTGCCTTTAAAGAGGAGACAGTTTTTTTTTTTTTTTCTTTTCTTTTTTGAATATTAGCCAAACTACAGACTTTATTTGTATTTCACTATTTGTTGCTGTAGTATCCCACGTTGCATTTGGTTGTCATGTTTCCTTAATCCTGTCTAATCTGTGATAGTTCTGTAGACTTTTAAAATCTTTTTTTTTTATTATTATTTATTTATTTTTTTTAATTTTAAAATCTTTAATTCTTACATGTGTGTGACACTTTTGAAGAGTACTGGCCTCTATTTGGATTGTACCTCAATTTGGATTTATCATGTGACTTCATGGTAAGCCTGAGGTCATGCATTTTTGGCCAGAATTCCTCAGAGGTGATGGGCCCTCTTCAGGGCCTGCTGTCAGGGAGCACATGAAGCTGAACTGTCATGTGGGTGATGTTCAACCTTGATCACTTGTTAAGGTGGTATCTGCCGGGTTTTTCCACTCTGAGGTTAAGGTATAGTTAATAAATATTTTGAAAGTGATACTTGGAGATGATACTAATACTTGTTTCTCCTCAAGTTTTTGTTCACTAATTTTATCATCCATTAGTGGATCTTGCCTGTTACAATGTGGTGTTTATCTAATAGTGATTTTCTGTCTCCCTCATTCAGAAGAGCCAGTTTTGCTCATACAAGTGAGGCCTGGCATCTATCTCATGTAATCATGATCATATTTCATATTAAACTTCCTGTATGGTTTTCCCAGAAGAAAAAAATGGTTTGATAATTTTTGACCAGGCAAGTTGGTATCTGGAAATGCCTAGGATTATTGTTTAGAAGGAATTTCAAAATTGTTTGCATGTTGTAATTTTATTTTGGTTAAAAAAATTCTATATGCATACGTGTGTGTGTATCTCTATGTGTGTACATAATGCATGTATATGTGTATATATTATGTACTTACATATATGTGTATATATGTATGTATGCATATGTGTGTACATACATACATACAGACAGACAGTAGTATCTGGCAAAATGTGCTCCAAATTGTTAGCAGTAACTCCTTCCTGACGGTGAAATTGAGGTGACATTAGTTTTCATCTTTTTATGTATTTGTGTTTAAATTCTTCTTCTGTTACCAAAAGACACATTGATTATTTGAAAAGTAAAGCCATTGGATGTCTTGGAGCTGAGTTTCCTTCATGGTTGGGTTCTCTGTTACTCTGCACTGGGTCCACTCTTGCTGTCTTCTCTCCATATTTTCAGCCCATGGTTTTCTTTATGAGGCTTATCTGCAGTTGGTGTTTCCACACTGGCCAGTCTTTCCCACTGCTCGGCATGGCTTTGAACTATAACCCAGGTTAACCAACTAGACTTGGAGAAGCTTAGAATAAGTTGAAATGATTGCTGAAAGCTGAAATGATTGAATGCATTTTGACGTTTTGGTTATAAGCCTTCGGCTCCCTTGCACTACTAGTGATAATGAACTTCTTCTGAATTAAATGACATCAGCATGGCATTCTTAAACATCCTGATCTGCTGTTGTGGTGTTTCATTATTTTCTTTGGTTGAGTAAAGGAATTAGCTGACCTCTTGTCCTTTAACCTTTGTGTTTTTTACTCAAAAGACCTTGTGGTTTGATTTTTCTAATTATCATATTGGTGGTAGAGGATATTGTCAAGTAACTTTAACAAAAATAATCCAAAGGTAAGCATTGAGGTTTTGTGCTTCTTACTGTGTGAACCCCTCCATTGCTCCCTGGGAGCACTAGCCCACCCTTTCGTTTCAGGGAGACTTTTTCTATGGGCTGCTCTCTGTGTTCTCTCAACATTTAATGTCTTAGAAAGCCAGAAACTCACAGTCCAGCAAAAATGTTCTATTTGGATTGTGCCAGTTTTTAAAAAACTTAAATTTGAATGTCACTGGCACTCCACTCTGGGACTTGCCGTAGGCCCCAGTTCTTTCTAGATTTTATACTCAGATGCTTCACTAACTTATATTAGTAAGAATTATGTTTCACAAGCCCTGATATAAAGCCTCCACTGGTGCTTCATAGCTCCCAGTAGCAGCCACTATATTCTTGCCACACTGATCATAGCTCTGCTTTAAAGGTGCTGTGGCCTGTAAATTAATTTCAGTGAAGGACTGTATTAGACTTGGGCTATGCTGTGCTCCCGTCATGTCCGACTCTTTGCAACCCCATGGACTGTAGTCCTCCGAGCTCCTCTGTTCGTGGGATTTCCCAGGCAAGAATACTGGAGTGGGTTGCCATTTCTTCCTCCAAGGGATCTTCCTGACGCAGGGGTCAAACCCATGTCTCCTGAGTCTCCTGCATTGACAGGTGGATTGTTTACCACTGAGCCACCTGGGTAGCCCTGTATTAGGCTTACCTCTGGTTTAGCAGGAATTATAAAATATTGGTGAATTTAAATGAGGTAGATGTTAATTTCTTTTATTTCATGTAGAAAATGTTGGGAAACAGCAAATCCAGGCTGATGTGATGCCCTCATATTCATCAGATTCTAGGTTCTTCCCATATTTCTGTTTCACCCTCCATCCTGGTCTGTGATTTCTAACCTCATGGTCACTTCATGGTCCAAAATAGCTGCTAGAATTCCAGCCATCACATCGCCATTCTGGAAAGCAGGGAAGAAAAAGGGGAAGGGGCAAAAGAATCTAATCTCCCAGTTTATTCATTTTCCTTTTGTCAGCGTTCTCACAGATCCCCAGGCCACACTTTAGTTTATACTTTTCTGGTCAGAAATTGGTCACATGCCTATGCTGTGTGCTGCATAGGAGGCTGGAAAGCAAAGTCTATTAACTGGCTTCACTGAGTAAAGTCTGTTACTAATGAAGAAGGGGAGAGTAAGGACTGCCCTGGTGGTCCAGTGGCTAAGACTCCATGGTTCCAATGCAGGGGGCTGGGGTTTGATACCTGGTTAGGGAACTAGATCTTATATCCCACGCCTGAGAGTTCGCATGCTGCAACTAAAGATCCTGCATGCCACAACTAAGACCTGGCATAGCCAAATAAATAAATACAGAATAAAAAAAAGGAGGAGGAGAGAATGAATGCTGGGAGGTAGCATGTAGCCTCTGCCACAATTTCCTTCCCTAAAAAGGGACATTGGGTTGTTTCTTCAAGAAAAGGAAATGAACTCAGAACTCTCTTGCAGCCTCTGTGTTTCTTTGACTAGAAAGTACCTTTTCACTGCTATTGAAATATAGTTATGATGACCCATCACAAAACACATGTGGATGACTAATGCTTTCTCCTGGATAGAGGCTTTTTATCCCCTTTCACTTAATGACTTTATTACCAATTCCTTTCTAGTTGGCTCAATACTGACGTTGAAACCACTGAATCATTTAGTTGTGACCTTCATAGTGATTTTAAAAGGGAAACTGAGGCCATTAGCAAGTGCTGTATACTTACCCAAGTCTCCTGACCCCATTCTGCCCCTATATGTAAGTTAACTCTTTCTCCTGATTACCTCGATAGTCCTCTAAATGAAATCCTAGTTAAGGATCCCTCAGATCTCACTTTTGCTGGTAACTCTTTTTAGAATCAACAATGACAGTTATTGGTAATTTTTGAACCAGAGAAATTTTGTGCTTCTCTTAGGAGAGAAATTTAAATTTAGGATTTTAAAAATATTCTTTGAAATACATAGCACATGGACAAAGCTTAAAATTGAAAAGTTTTAAGAGCCTCCATAACAAAAAGCAAGTTTTTCTCCCTTCCCTATGTCCCAGCCACTTGGTTACCCAGAGACAAATAGTAGTTTCTGTTTGTACGTCCTTATGTATGTTGTGTATTCCTCCAGTAATAGTTTAGACCTATGCCATGCTTTTAGATTTTGTTTGTGTAGGTGGTGGGGAGCCACCACCTACACACTTTGGTTCCCAAACTGTGTCCTGAGGCACTCCAGGTTGCCACAACAAATTCACAGGTAAATCACAGGATATTTTAACTCTTTAAGGGAACAGAGTGATGCTTGAACATTGCATGAATGAGTATCTTGATGCAGTCTCGCTATTAGAGTATCCCAAAGAAAGGCAATGCCAAAGAATGCTCAAACTACCACACAATTGCACTCATCTCACACGCTAGTGAAGTAATGCTCAAAATTCTTCAAGCCAGGCTTCAGCAATACGTGAACCGTGAACTTCCAGATGTTCAAGCTGATTTTAGAAAAGGCAGAGGAACCAGAGATCAAATTGCCAACATCTGCTAGATCATTGAAAAAGCAAGAGAGTTCCAGAAAAACATCTATTTCTGCTTTATTGACTATGCCAAAGCCTTTGACTGTGTGGATCACAATAAACTGTGGAAAATTCTGAAAGAGATGGGAATACCAGACCACCTGACCTGCCTCTTGAGAAACCTGTATGCGGGTCAGGAAGCAACAGTTAGGACTGGACATGGAACAACAGACTGGTTCCAAATAGGAAAAGGAGTACATCAAGGCTGTATATTGTCACCCTGCTTATTTAACTTACATGCAGAGTACGTCATGAGAAACTCTGGGCTGGAAGAAGCACAAGCTGGAATCAAGACTGCCGGGAGAAATATCAATAACCTCAGATATGCAGATGACACCACCCTTATGGCAAAAAGTGAGGAAGAACTAAAAAGCCTCTTGATGAAAGTGAAATTGTAGAGTGAGAAAGTTGGCTTAAAGCTCAACATTCAGAAAACGAAGATCATGGCATCTGGTCCCATCACTTTATGGGAAATAGGTGGGGGAACTGTGGAGGCAGTGGCTGACTTTATTTTTCTGGGCTCCAAAATCACTGCAGATGGTGATTGCAGCCATGAAATTAAAAGACGCTTACTCCTTGAAAGGAAAGTTATGACCAACCTAGACAGTATATTCAAAAGTAGAGATATTACTTTGCCAACAAAGGTCCGTCTAGTCAAGGCTATGGTTTTTCCAGTAGTCATGTATGGATGTGAGAGTTGGACTATAAAGAAAGCTGAGTGCCGAAGAATTGATGCTTTTGAACTGTGGTGTTGGAGAAGACTCTCGAGAGTCCCTTGGACAGCAAGGAGTTCCAACCAGTCCATCCTAAAGGAGATCAGTCCTGGGTGTTCATTGGAAGGACTGATGTTGAAGCTGAAACTCCAATACTGTGGCCACCAGCTGACTCATTTGAAAAGACCCTGATGCTGGGAAAGATTGAGGGCAGCAGGAGAAGGGACTGACAGAAGATGAGATGGCTGGATAGCATCACCGCCTCGATGGACATGGATTTGGGTGAACTCTGGGAGTTGGTGATGGACAGGGAGGCCTGGCATGCTGCAATTCATGGGGTTGCAAAGAGTCGGACACGACTGAGCGACTGAACTGAACTGAACTGATACTCCTTTCAGTGACTTCATCTCTTTGTAGAGCGCTCTTGTTTTTAGTGGTTTCTATGGTAAAAAGGCAAGAACCATGTGAAAATAAATGTGGAATGGAAAATAAGGGAGGCAGTGTCCAGTCTGATTCAAAAAGAAGTTCTGCCGTGCCTTCCAGGTGCATACATCCCTTTAGTCAGGGATTAGTGGTTATTTAAGAGGGAAATAAAACATTTATTTCCTTTCAGTTTATGTGTATTATTTTTTCAAATGCCTACTAACTTGTTAGAACATAAATATTTGTTATTCTTGCCTGGATAATCCCAGGGACAGGGGAGCCTGGTGGGCTGCCGTCTCTGGGGTTGCAGAGTTGGACATGACTGAAGCTACTTAGCAGCAGCAGCAGCAGCAAACATTTGTTATATATTGAGTTATTAAGTCATCTTTTATAGTTATTAAGTTATTAAATAGTTATTAAGTTATACTAAATAAACAGAATATTGGGCATGTCTTTTGGTTTAGGGCCACTGTGCAAAAATTGCTGGGAAGCTAAAGGGCGCTGTGAACTGAGAAAGTGGGTAGCTCTGCATTCATGTTTTTAAGCTAGAAAGGGGCACTGTTAGTCTGTCTTTGAGAGAGGTAATTTACAACAATGTGAAAGACTGTGGGTTTTGGGAGTTGGCTGATACAAAACTTACTGTTTTATGGGATGGAAGGAGAGAAGAGGGAGTGGGAGTCCAGGATCTTCACAGAAATACCCCAGGACTCTTGATGAGATTCTCACCTCATCTCAAATATTCTTTACATTAAAGCTACAAATGTGTAGTCATGTAAATAACTGGTAGTAAATTTAATTAAAAAGATCATCTCTTTGGTATGTCATACAATGAAAGTGAAAGTGGAGAGCGAAAAAGTTGGCTTAAAGCTCAACATTCAGAAAACGAAGATCATGGCATCCGGTCCCATCACTTCATGGGAAATAGATGGGGAAACAATAGAAACAGTATCAGACTTTTATTTTTGGGGGCTCCAAAATCACTGCAGATGGTGACTGCAGCCATGAAATTAAAAGACGCTTACTCCTTGGAAGAAAAGTTATGACCAGCCTAGATAGTATATTCAAAAGCAGAGACATTACTTTGCCGACTAAGGTCCGTCTAGTCAAGGCTATGGTTTTTCCTGTGGTCATGTATGGATGTGAGAATTGGACTGTGAAGAAAGCTGAGCGCCAAAGAATTGATGCTTTTGAGCTGTGGTGTTGGAGAAGACTCTTGAGAGTCCCTTGGACTGCAAGGAGATCCAATCAGTCCATTCTGAAGGAGATCAACCCTGGGATTTCTTTGGAAGGAATGATGCTAAAGCTGAAGCTCTAGTACTTTGGCCACCTCATGGGAAGAGTTGACTCATTGGAAAAGACTCTGATGCTGGGAGGGATTGGGGTCAGGAGGAGAAGGGGATGACAGAGGATGAGATGGCTGGATGGCATCACGGACTCGATGGACGTGAGTCTGAGTGAACTCTGGGAGATGGTGATGGACAGGGAGGCCTGGCGTGCTGCGATTCATGGGATCGCAAAGAGTCGGACACGACTGAGTGACTAAACTGAACTGAACTGAACAACAGTGGCTCAGACAATAAAGAATCTGCCTTCAGTGCAGAAGACCTGAATTCAGTCCTTGGGTCAGGAAGATGCTCTGGAGAAGGAAATGGCAACCCACTCCAGTATTCTTGCCTGGAGAATCTTATTGACAGAGGAGCCTGGTGGGCTACAGTCCATGGGGTCTCAAAGAGTTGGACACAACTGAGAGACTAACACAAAACAGGGTTAAATGTTCACACTTCTATTGACTCCTCTACCTGCCTCCTCCCACAGCTTTCACAGATAGGAGTAAATGAGTCAGCTCTTCTGTGTCTGAAGCCTGGGATGTCAAAAAGCTACTGCTTACTCCTTGGAAGGAAAGATATGACCAACCTAGATAGCATATTGAAAAGCAGAGATATTACCTTGCCAACAAAGGTCCGTCTAGTCAAGGCTACGGTTTTTCCTGTGGTCATGTATGAATGTGAGAGTTGGACTGTGAAGAAAGCTGAGCACTGAAGATTTGATGCTTTTGAAGTGTGGTGTTGGAGAAGTCTCTTGAGAGTCCCTTGGACTGCCAGGAGATCCAACCAGTCCATTCTGAAGGAGATCAGCCCTAGGATTTCTTTGGAAGGAATGATGCTAAAGCTGAAACTCCAATACTTTGGCCACCTGATGTGAAGAGTTGACTCATTGGAAAAGACCCTGATGGTGGGAAGGATTGAAGGGAAGAGGAGAAGGGGATGACAGAGGATGAGATGGTTGGATGGCATCACTGACTCGATGGAGATGAGTTTGGGTGAACTCTGGGTGTTGGTGATGGACAGGGAGGCCTGGCGTGCTGTGATTCATGGGGTTGCAAAGAGTCGGACACGACTGAGCGACGGAACTGAACTCACTGAAACCTCGGGGAGCTTACATTCCACCCTTTTTGCCTTTAACTTTGACATTCATACTTGATGAGGAATAGGTGGAAAACAGAGCGGCTGCGTAAAGTTCCTGGAACAGACCTGCTCAGGAAAGTTATCTGTGCCTGTAACTACCAGAAGTTTTAAGGAAACTCCATTTTGTCCTTTCTTTCTGAGTAGGTCATAGAGCAGGTCTGGGCTCAAGGAGCTGTCCCCATACCCTCATGGGAGGGTTTGCTGTTGGTCAGATTTCCCAGCACTGATGCAGAGGGCTGCTCACTTCTAGCACACAGATTAACAAATTAATGTTAGTTAATTTGTTACAGTCCTGCTGAGATAACCCTGAGCTGGGCTTCAGAGCCCTGGCTTGATTTAGAGATCCTTTCCTCTGCTGTGCCACTTTGTAGTGACTTCTTGAAATGGCTGTGGTCCCAGCTACTTCTCAGGGATCTGAGTAGATCACTGAGGTAGAGTTCAAGAAGGGGTATTATAAAATAAAATTTGTTTTTTTAACTTAGAGAAAGAGCCCACCCAGGAATTACCAGTTCATTGTCCCAGTAACTGTTTGGAAGAGGCTGGGGATCCTTTTTCTGCTGTTCCCTAGCCCTTAGTTACCCTGTAGTTTCCTTAACCAGATATTTTGGGCTGGAGAGACTCTAATTAGAAAAATTTAGAGATTGTGGACTTATATTTAGAATCAAAGGGTCATGTATATTCAGGGGAAACTTTAACTTTGCCAGTTAGATTCAGAGTGTACGTTACCTCTGCTGAATGTGGGCTTCCCTGGTGGCTCAGACGGTAAAGAATCCACCTGCAGTGCAGGAGACCAGAGTTTGATCACTGAGTCAGGAAGATCTCCTGGAGCAGGGAATGGCAAGCCATTCCAGTACAAAGCTCTGCTTTTTTGCATGACAGCAGTCTTGCTTTTTTAACAGACATTAGTTACCAATGTAAAAAGGCCCCAAACTGAAACAGCACTTTGGATGCGCTAGCTTTGCTTGTCTTTAACATGCTGGAGCTGTTGACTTCCTAAAGTCTCCGTTCTAGACCTTTGTGGAGTGTGTGGTGTGTGCTGGGACTAGGGATTTGAAGGTGAATAAGACTCACTTCCTGTGCTTAGAGCTTACCATCTAGAAGCATCTGAAGTTTATATCTTCTCCACATTTGGATCACATAGAAGATCCCCTCTGATATCCTGGTCTTCCTGAAACTGACTGCATCATTGCTTTGGAGCTGTCAGCCAAAGGGAAGGGAGGGCGCTTGTGCTTATGTTAGTTGTTAATAGTGTGGAGAAGAGAGGACAGTGATGGTGATGGTGGGAGCGATGGCAGCTATTCTGTGGAGCCCCCCATCCCTGCCAGATCCCAACCAGGTGCCTTAAAACCTTATATTCTTTGATTCTCTCAACAGTCGTACTGGGTAGCTAATATTGTCTATCGTCTCCTCATGAGGAAGATGAACTTGGAAAGAACTTTCCCAGGCTTATGCAGCTAGTCAACATCAGGGTGGGATGTTTTTTTTTTTGGACTTAGTTTATCATTGTTTTTGCCCAGGTAAGATTTAAATAGCATTATGAATTGTGTTGTTTTCTCTGGAACAAAACACATTTAGATTATGTGTTATATGAGCTGAATCTATACACAAAACCAAAAAATTTATACTTTGGCTATTCAAAATTATTATGCACAATATAATAAAGAAGAATTTAAGAATAAAGTTTATCTCCTTGTTCTTTTCTTTCTTTTGGTCTTGCTGGCTAGGGATTGAACCTGTGCCCTTGGTAGTAAAAGTATGGAGTCCTAATTCACTGAACCACCACAGAATTCCCCATTCATTGTTTTCATTTGTTCAGATTTCCTTCCAATTTTTGTCTATGAATATAACTAGTATAAAGTTGTCTTTTCAGTGAAGATGAAATTGATAATTTTAGCATTAAGATGGCATAAACATTTCCATGTTTCTACACAGTCTAAAAAAATATCATTTAAGTAATATTCTAGTGGGTTAAATACCATTCTCATTGAACATTTAGGTTCTAATTTTTAAAAATTAGATACTGGGACATTCTTGTTTTTATAACATAGGATGTCTATCTTTGTTTGAATTATTTTCTTTAAATAAAAGCCTTTAGTTACTTCTTAAACTCTTAGACTCTTCTTTGACATTGATTTTTAGAAATCAACCTCTTATGGCTGCCTAACAATGTGATTTGTTTATTTTGTCATTTCCAATCCTTATTATTTTAGAACCTTTTTGTTAAAATGTGTAGACCGTGTTCCAGCTGTTTATCACTTTCCACTTAAAACTGCTCTCCGTTTGAAAATTTAAGAGCAGATCTGTACATAAAAAGGTACCAGGTTGAGGCTTTTGAGGCATACAACAAGGCAGCAACATAATCTAGATCCCTTGGTTCTTAGCTGGCTGCTTCTTCTAGTAAAATAACTTTCTCCTGTTTACAGAGCCCATATTTGTGTACCTGTTTGTGTGTGTGTGAGTGGAAGATGGCTTGAGAGCTCTTAGTCGCCATAGTTCCAAATGTCTAAATATACAAACAGGATCTGGGTTTCTGCCATCCATGTGAATGCAAGGCTGAAATGTCCATGTAAATATTGTGACAGGACATTTCCTTGAGCCTTTGCCTAACCTTTCCCAGAGACTAGCCAAGCAAAGAGGTGATGACTTGATAGATACCAGGCCGGACTTCCTTACTGAAAATCCTCCATGACCTGAGGGCAACAGGACTGCTTAGATTATAGGGTCCTCCTCTGGCTTAGTATCTCAACAACTCTTAGTGGGGAGGGGGAGGGTAGGAAAGAGAGAGACAGAGGGAGGGAAATTGAGATTTTATTTTAAAATAGGTCACCAGTAAATGGTGAGAATTATTATGTGCCAGGTCTCTTGTTTATAATTTATTTATTCTCCATATAAACTGTGTGAGATAAGTTTTATTATCTCCATTCTACAAATGAGGAAACTAAGGCTTAGGGAGTTTGTGACTTGACCAAAGAAACATTAATTTTGGAGCCAGAGTTGAAGCAGGGCTTATCTACTCTCAAATCCATGTACTTTCTTCTGTTGTGTTGGAGAAATATTCCATCCTATTCTTGTGAAGTCAGGAGCCAAGTACCTGACAAGTCATAATGACCAACGTCTTCCTTTCAACATCTGTAAGAACTGAACATCTAGTGCAAATGAACGCTTTACGTATAAAGCTTTATGATGTGACTCAGCCTTCTTCGTCCATCTGTTCCTAGTAGATAAGTGTGTACCACTTAGGGAGGACGGAAAGGCCTCCCAGTCCTGGCTTGGGGCAGGTGAATGGCTGGATTGCCAGCCCTGTGAGCTTCTGGCTTTCCCAGTGAGTGCTGCCTTGGTGTGCTATGTTCTTTCTTCACTTCTTGTTCTTTGTTTTTGTTTTCTCCTCAGATCTAGATACTGATGACGATTTAAATAGCGACGATTATGAATATGAAGATGAAGCCAAACTTGTTATATTCCCAGACCACTATGAAATAGCCCTACCAAATATTGAGGAGTTACCAGCCCTGGTCAGTGAGTGTGCACGGCTGCTAGCTAGATGCGCGTGACTCTCTGCGTGTGTCAGGTGTGTGTGCTGGGCGGTGGGGAAGGCAGGGTGAGTGAGAGAGGAAGAGGAGAATGAGCAGAAACAGGAGCAGATTGCTCCTTGTCTGCAAGAGGGCCCTGCAGGGTCCTTTGCGGTAACACTGGGCCACCTGCCCTCTGCTGCTGCTGGCTGGCCTCCTCCACGTGGGCTGGCTTCTTGTTACCTGTGAATCACAGTCTTGTGCTTTGATTTTCAAACTGTGTCCCTGAGATGTGCAGGAGAGGGACTGCCTTCCCTTTAGAGGGATGCCTACAATTTTTCTCTTCTGCATGCTGGCCTTCCGTGTATAATTTTGTTTGGGAAACATAAAAGAGTTCCACTGAGAAACAATAGCAACACGAGTTTGAAAATAACCAAGTATTTAGAAATCACAGGTGTCCAGGAGCTTTGTGGGAGTGTATTCTTTTAGGACAGAGATCGCTTGCTAGATTTTAGAATTTAGATTTAGTGGTGAGTTTTTTTCCCCTTCCTTTCTTTTTTGTGAAGCAGCTTTCATCTTCCTGGACAACTTAAAGCCGAGGGCGGGGTGGTGGTGGTGGTGGTGGTGGTGGTGGTATGAGGAAGCCAGTTTCTGTTTTACTTTGATTCCTGAATTCTGTGGGGCCCAGACTATTTTGCTACTCTTTCCTCATTTCCTGTATTGTCTCCACGGCCTCATCCTTTTTTTTGTGTTCTTTTCCTTTCTTTTCCTCTCTTCTACTCTGTTGCGTCCTGACTTCTCAGAGTCTGGCCACAGATAGCAGAATTAGACATTCCAGCTCATTTTTTCCCTCCTCAAGGTTTGCTGAAACCAAAGCTAAATCTCTAGGCCCCCGATTCTTCCAAATGTTGTGTGACTCTGTCTATAGCCTCCTCCCTGCTCCCGTGTCCCTGCCAAGTGGGCATATTAGTGCTTGGGGTTCCCATGGCATTAGGGGTGAGGTTTCCACCATTCAGCAATTTTGCCTCTGATCTACTTTATACCTAAACATAAGACCACAGATTGAAACATTTGTCTATTTAGCTATGATAGCTCTTTCCTCTAATTATTTGATCTAGCATATGCTTTTTATTATGATAGTACCAAGTGCATAGCTTTTTAGCAATGTGTACAGAATTTAATTACCTCTGCTTACTGCAGTTCCCTGTATCTACTCACATGGCATTTACTAAGGGCACAATATATGGAGGACAAAATGGTCTTACCATTATCTGATATTATATACTAACGTTTATATCTGTGTAAAACTAGGAGTTCTCACTGCTCTTGTTTAATATAACTCTTGAGTCTGTTATCAAAAAAGAAGCAGCGCATTGTGAATGAATGTCATGAGGGATGATTTTTCTCTCACTCACTTATGAAAAAAAGTCTTCATGTGAGAAAAGTTAAGAGAGCCTTTAAATACTTTTAATTATTCTCTATGTGCAGAACATAATTCCAAGTGTGAATGCTTTTATAGAGAGGTGAAGTGTCACAGAAATCTGAATCTAGCAATATATATTATAATTTCTAATAGAGTCTTTTAGAATTAAGAAATGCTTTAGGAATTAAAAAGAGAGAGAGAGAATTGTTTGGAAGATAAGGTAGGCAGATAGAAGAGGAAGCCTGGATTTATCTGATGGTAACTGGTTTTATCTATATAACAGATGCTTGTTACTATAATTTCTTTGCATGCTTTTGCTTCATTTTTGGTATTTGGTAATTCTCTTTTTAAGTACCCCAAATGATTGAACTTCAAGTTACCCAACCAGGTCTTCTATCATCTCTTGGATTTCTCAGCACAAGAAAATTCAGTTTCAGATAGGTACTCTGTAGATTCTACCATAAAGCTGAACTACCTGTTAGTGATACAGGGGTCACAGAGGGATGGCGTCTGGGACTCAGTAGATCTAGTGCCTCATTTTAGACTCAGGAGGTCAAGCAGTGGTGTGCTTGCAGTTGGTTAGCAACCAGCTCCCTGCGCTGTAGTGGTTGCCGATTGCAGTGGTGTAAATACTCCCACCGTGGCTGATTTCAGGCTAACATATCACCAATGCAGTGTTGGCAAGAGATGTGAAGGACACCATCACCTATGGTTTCCACCACTTATATAACGTGGATATAAGTGACTTCCCAAGCATATAGATTAGATATAAAGGTAGAGTAACACAGCTCTGGAGTGAAGAGTTTTAAACATTTTTTGCCTTTAAAAAATATATTTATTTGTGAGCCTGTAGAATTTAATTTTTAATAACAGCTGTGCTTAACAATCTTACTTGAGAATTTCTTAAAATTTAGCAATCAATTCTGTGAGCCAGTTTGAGCCAATTCCAGAACACCCCTGAACTTGAGATAATTCATAGTATAATGTAGGATAATGGATCCTGACTTTCAATTGTGATCCATAAAAAGGGTCTCTAAGTGATTTTAGATGGTATTCTGAAAACATTAGGTCAATGTTTTATAGTGTCCCAGACGATTAAGGAAATTTTGTCGAGTGTCACCAGGAAAGAATCTCAAAGAAAAGAGAGAATATTATATCCGAATCATTGTGCATTACAAACTAGAGCGCTTAAAGATCTAATGCGGTGGAGAAGATTCAGAAGAGGACAGGGAAGGGTTCAAGGTGGTCAGTGAAACAGCAGGGAGATTAGAACAGGCCAGAGTAAAAAGATGAGGATTTGTAGCTAGAAGTGCCAAGGCAGCATGGCCCAAACACATCGCATCAGGAAGGAGCTCATGGTGAACTCAGCCTTGTTTTCTAGGGACATTCCTGGAAGGGAGTGGAAGGTGATTTTTGATAATTGAAAGGAAGCACTAATTATATAACACTGCTTGTGGGAGATGAATGGGAATATTTTTGGAAAACATTGAGAGGGGGCAAGATAGGGAAAGGGGATTAAGAGGTATACACTACTAGGTATAAAAGAAATAAGATAGAAGGATATAATGTACAGCACAGGGAATATAACCAGTTATTTTATAATAATGTTAAGTAGAGTATATGTTACAAAATATCAGATTACTATGTTGTACACCTGAAACTAATATAACATTGTAAATCAATTATGACAAAAACTTCTATCAAATAAACAGTCCTCCCCCCACCAAAAAAAGAAGAGGTTTAAAAATATTTATGAATGCCCAATTGCCTCATCTGTAATGGAGTGTAAGCTTTTTTTTTTTGGTAATGGAATGTAAGCTTTTTGAGGGCAGGAGCCTTTTCCTTCTCCTGACTGTGCCTAGCCCAGTGGTGTCAGTTAGCAGTGTTCAGTATATCCTCAGAGAGTTTTAAAAGCTGGAGAAGGATGGGCTCTAATGTTCACAGGAGATCACTGCCTGCTGGGCAGAGAAGAGGGAGCAAGAGTGGGAGAAAGAAGACCTTAAGGCGGCTGTTGTGTGGCTGGAATGATGGTTGGGACTAAGATGGGTGTGACCGAAATTAAGAAGAGGTAGACTGCAAGTAGATTGTGGATGTAGGGCTGGTAGGAATTGCTCATGGCCTGGGTGGGTGTGGGATGGCACCTGAGGCCTCTGTTATCTCTTTTTTTTCCTTGTAGTTGTTTACTTTATGTTTTTATTGGAGTATAGTTACTTTACAATGTGTTAGTTTCTGCTGTACAATGAAGTGAATCAGTTGTGTGTGTGTGTGTGTGTGTGTGTGTGTGTGTGTGTATCTGTCTCCACTTTTTAGATTTATTTCCTATTTGGTGGTGATGGTGGTTTAGTCACTAAGTCAGGTCCAACTTTTGTGACCCCATAGACTGTAGCCTACCAGGTTTCTCTGTCCATAGGATTTCACAGGCAAGAATACTGAAGTGGGTGGCCATTCCCTTCTCCAGGGCATCTTTCTGACCCAGGGATCAAATCCTGGTATCCTGCACTGCAGGCGGATTCTTAACCAAGTGAGCCAGCAGGGAACCATAGAGTATGTCTCATAACATAGAGTATGTTCTGGGGTCAGTTGTTGGTGCTACCCAGAGGAAAACATTCTGTATGAAGTTCAGCTAATTGTGCAGGAGGGATAGTGATATAGAATATACATTTTTGTTAAAAAATTTCAATGGCTTTTATTAGATTCAGAATTGGGCATCCATCATGACTATCTCATTTTAGAATATTTTTATTACCCCATAGCCATCACCTACCCCTCTGCTTCTTATCCCCCTAGCCTTTGGCTATCACTAATCTGCCTTCTGTCTTTTTGGATTTGCCTATTTTGTCCATTCCATATAAAAGGAATCATGGTTCTTTGTGGCTGGCTTCTTTTAACTTAGCATACATTTTCAAGGTCCATCTAGGTTGTAGCATGTATCGGTACTTGATTCCTTTTTATTGCTGATAACAGTTCTTATATCAAAATACAATACTTTATCCATTTATCATTAATGGACTTTTGGCTGTTATAAATAATGCTTCTGTGAACATTTGTTGATAAGTTTTTGTGTAGACCTATATTTTTATTTATTAATACCTTGGGTGTATACCTCGGAACGGAATTGCAGGGTCATATGGTAGTTCTGTTTAACCATTTAAGGACCTGCCAAATTATTTTCCAAAGTGGCTGTGCCATTTTACATTCTCATCAGAATATGTTTTTAAAGAGAGCTGAAAATATCTTACAGCATTAAACAAATAGTGAATAGTTGTGAGAGGCCTGTGTCCAGGATCAGCGGGGTTTGGGAGAAAGTAGAGAGTCTGCCCTCCCTGGTGGTTAGTTGGTGCCAAGCTGGACATCACAGATTTGCTCATAATGGCTGGTCTGGCGCAGAACATCTAGGCATGTCCCCATCCAAGGTCACATTTGCACCAGATTAGGAAATGGAGCCATGCTGCTTGCATTCCATTCAAGTGCCCTTGACCACATGTCATTGTGTGATGAGTTAAGGATATTGGATATCTTGGTGTAAATTTGTTAGGAGTAAAACATACCATTTGGGTAAATCCTAGATATTCCTGTTGCTAATTTCACCCTTGTAAATTGTTCACCTTATAATTTTCACTCCACTTGCTAAGAGACAGAAATTGTTAAATCTGACTTTTATGATTGGATTTACAAACTGGATTTAGTTCTTTGCTATCTTGTGCCATTGTTAAAACTGCAAATTCCAGGCCAGGACGAAACCTAACTAGACCCAGGGGGAAAGTGCTAGAGTCAGGAAACTAGCATCTTGCTCTCATGGTAACTAAGCTGTTTGAATTTTCTTGACTTAAGTTGTATTTATTAATAAACTTTAAGATTCATTTTACAAAAGTTGCTGTTCTCAAACTGTTTTATGTATTATATCTGCATTTGTCTTATAGGTAACAATTGCTTGTGATGCAGTTCTCAGCTCAAAATCTCCATACAGAAAGCAGGACCCAGATACATGGGAGAATGAATTGCCAGTGTCGAAATACGCCAATAACCTCACCCAGTTGGACAATGGAGTCAGGATTCCTCCAAGGTGAGAGTCAGCAAAATGGAACTTTACTGCCTAAAACTGGCCAAAGGATTTTTCTATGTCTCCACTGAATCAGCAGTTATATATGTTCTTATCAGTTGCCTTTTATAAAAATAATCTCAAAAATTCTCTCTGGAATTACCTATACCTTTGTTGTAGACATTGACCGTGGCCAGTCCCCACCCCGGAGGCGAGCCCATCTCCACCCTAAGGCATCTGATTGATTGCAGACACCTGCAGCTCTTTCTTAGGGGCTTTCTCCATCTGCCAGAGCCAGGTTGGCTGGTGCATGGGACAGTCAGAAATGCTGTGGAGTCATTCACCCTCCTGTCCTCCTGGAACAGACCCCAACCAGAGGCTGTGGAGTGGAAGGATGAATACCTAGACCCCCACCCTCACGTGGGGTAACCGTCTCCTGGTGTTCTGCAGCTAGTCTGAGCCCCACTGGTCCAGGGGGTCATCTGCTTGTTGACAGTCTCCGGCCTGGCTGCCTACCCTTTCAGTCTCTCTTCCCTCAACTCCCCTAGGGTGCTTCCTGGGATCACCTCCCTCACAAGCCATTTGCATTCAGATCATTGTCTACCTCTAGGGGGACCCAGCTACAAAGACTTAGAACAGTCTTTGGTTATCACCTTTTGGCTGGAATGCTCTTTAGGCTTCATTGGCACCTCCTGTAATCAGAGGCAGGTGTCTTTCCAGAGGCAGGAACTAGAGGGAAAGAGCGGGTGGATTCAGAACGTGTCCTATCTGTTTGGACCCTGGCTGTGCTGCCCTCTGCTCTGTGTGGTCTTAGGGAAGGCTCTGTACCCTCTGTTGTTCTCTGTATTAGTGGGGATGGTAATAATGTTGAAGAGTGTTTATTAGAATTGCATGGTAAGACTTCTGAAAAGCCCTTGCCCCATACCTGGCATTTAACCTTCATTTAAATTGTTAATGCAAAGAAAGAGGAGAACAATAGAAAGGGAAAGACTACAGATCTCTTCAAGAGATTTGGAGAGATCCAGGGTACGTTTCACACAAGGATGGACACGATAAAGGACAGAAACAGTAAGGACCTAACAGAAGCAGAAAAGATTAAGAAGATGGCAAGAATACACTGAAGAAGTATACAAAAAAGGTCTTAATGACTCGAATCATCACAGTGATGTGGTCACTCACCTGGAGCCAGACATCCTGGAGTATGAAGTCAAGTGGGCCTTAGGAAGCATTACTAGGAATGATACTAGTGGAGGTGACAGAATTTCAGCTCAGCTATTTCAAATCCTAAGAGATGCTGCTGTTAAAGTGCTGCACCCAATATGTCAGCAAATTTGGAAAACTCAGCAATGGCCACAGGACTGGAGAAAGTCAGTTTTCATTCCAGTCCCAAAGAAGGGCAATGCCAAAGTACATTCAAGCTACTGTACAATTGTGTTCATCTAACATGCTAGCAAGGTTATGCTCTAAATCCTTCAAGCTAGGCTTCATTAGTACGTGAACCAAGGACTTCCAGATGTACAAGCTGGGTTTTGAAGAGACAGAGTAACCAGAGATCAAATTGCCAACATCTGTTGGATCATAGAAAAAAGAAAGAGAATTCCAGAAAATCATCTGCTTCATTGACTTTGTGAAAGCCTTTGACCTTGTGGATCACAACGAACTGTGGAAAATTCTTAAAGAGATAGGAATACCAGACCACCTTACCTGCCTCCTGAGAAATCTGTATGCAGGTCACAAAGCAACAGTTAGAACTGGACACGGAACAATGGACTGGTTCCAAATCGGGAAAGGAGTACATCAAGGCTGTATATTGTCACCCTGCTTATTTAACTTATATACAGAGTACATCATGAGAAACGCTGGACTGGAAGAAACACAAGCTGGAATCAAGATTGCTGGGAGAAATATCAATAACCTCAGATATGCAGATGATACCACCCTTATGGCAGAAAGTGAAGAGGAGCTAAAAACCCTCTTGATGAAAGTGAAAGAGGAGAGTGAAAAAGTTGGCTTAAAGCTCAACATTCAGAAGACGAAGATCATGGCATCTGGTCCCATCACTTCATGGGAAACAGATGGGGAAACAGTGGAAACTGTCAGACTTTATTTTTTTGGGCTCCAAAATCACTGCAGATGGTGACTGCAGCCATGAAATTAAAAGACACTTACTCCTTGGAAGAAAAGTTATGACCAACCTAGATAGCCTATTCAAAAGCAGAGACATTACTTTGCCGACTAAGGTCCATCTAGTCAAGGCTATGGTTTTTCCTGTGGTCATGTATGGATGTGAGAGTTGGACTGCGAGGAAGGCTGAGTGCCGAAGAATTGATCCTTTTGAAGTGTGGTGTTGGAGAAGACTCTTGAGAGTCCCTTGGACTGCAGGGAGAGCCAACCAGTCCATTCTGAAGGAGATCAACCCTGGGATTTCTTTGGAAGGAACGATGCTAAAGCTGAAGCTCCAGTACTTTGGCCACCTCATGCGAAGAGTTGACTCATTGGAAAAGACTGATGCTGGGAGAGATTGGAGGCAGGAGGAGAAGGGGATGACTGAGGATGAGATGGCTGGATGGTATCACAGACTCGATGGACGTGAGTCTGAGTGAACTCCGGGAGATGGTGATGGACAGGGAGGCCTGGCGTGCTACGATTCATGGGGTCGCAAAGAGTCGGACACGACTGAGCGACTGAACTGAACTGAAGGAGTAATATTGTCATCCTACTTATTTAACTTGTATGCAGAGTACATCATGTGAAATGCCAGACTGGATGAAGCACAAGCTGGAATCAAGATTGCCGGGAGAAATATCAATAACCTCAGATATGCAGATGATACCACCCTTATGGCAGAAAGCGAAGAGGAACTTAGCCTCTTGAAGATGGTAAAAGAGAAGGGTGAAAAAGCTGGCTTGAAACAACATTAAACAAACTAAGATCATGGCATCCAGTCCCATTACTTCATGACAAATGGAAGGGGAAAAAGTGGAAACAGTGACATTTTCTTTTCTTGGGCTCCAAAATCTGCAGATGGTGACTGCAGCCGTGAAATTAAAAGACACTTGCTCCTTGGAAGAAAAGTTATGACAAGCCTAGACAGCATATTAAAAAGTAAAGACACCATTTTGCCAACAAATGTCCATATAGTCAAAGCCATAATCGTGTACAGATGTGAGACTTGGATCATAAAGAAGGCTGAGTGCCAAAGAATTGATGCTTTCGACCTGTGGTGCTGGAGAAGATTCTTCAGAGTCCTTTGGACTGCAAGGAGACCAATGCAGTCAATCCTCAAGGAAATTAACCCTGAGTATTCATTGGAAGGACTGATGCTGAAGCTGCAGTCTTTGGCCACCTAATGTGAAGAGCTGACTCATTGGAAAAGACCCTGATGCTGGGATAGATTGAAGGCAAAAGGAGAACAGGGGCACAGAGGATGAGATGGTTAGATAGCATCACCAACTCAATGAACATGAATTTGAGCAAACTCTGGGAGACAGTGGTGGATAAAGGAGCCTGGCATGCTACACCCATGAGGTCACAAAGCATTGGACACGACCTAGAGACTGAATAATAACAACAACGAAGTGTTTTCCTTTCTACTTAGATTGTCAGTGTATTAGAGTTTTGTTTACACTAGTAGTGAAGCATTACTACTGGTGGTTAATGCTTTAGAACCTCAGTTGTTTATACACATGGGATCTTTCATAATTTAAAACTCGCTCAGGCTTTACTGTCTCTCATGTAAGGAATTTGGAGGAAATGACCTCTCTTCCTACCCTCAGGTTCTGTGTCAGTTTTCTCAGATAAAAGAGCTCTCTTGGAGGACCTGGCCCCCGCGTGAGTGCTCCTTCTGGTCTAGAATGGGTCTCTGTTATTCCACTGACCATCTCCTGTGACCACCCCCCCCAACTTGAGACACCCCTTTTTCTTAGATGTTTTCTTATCATGCCTTGTGCTGTGGTTGTGCTAACTGTCCTCTGATGACTTCACAGTGGTTGGAAGTGTGCCAGGTGCGACCTTCGGGAGAACCTCTGGCTGAACCTGACTGATGGCTCTGTGCTGTGTGGGAAGTGGTTCTTTGACAGCTCCGGGGGCAACGGGCATGCGCTGGAGCATTACAGAGACACAGGCTACGCTCTCGCTGTAAAACTGGGGACCATCACTCCGGATGGGGCTGGTGAGTGTGCCTTTACCAACTCA
The DNA here is from genome assembly GCF_032405125.1 of Capricornis sumatraensis. Lineage (NCBI taxonomy): Eukaryota > Metazoa > Chordata > Mammalia > Artiodactyla > Bovidae > Capricornis > Capricornis sumatraensis. The sequence goes on along the minus strand of NC_091069.1, from coordinate 193,721,780 downwards.
GGCACCTGCAGTGGCTCTCTCTTGGATTAACCAGTGCCTTCTTCTCTGGGATTGGAGGCCATAAGCTCTGGACTAAGACAGCCCAGGCATGAATCCTGATTCTACCTCTTATTAGCTGTGAGATCTTGGGTCAGCCTCTGGTTCCTCATCTTGAGGATAATCATGGTATCTCCCTCATAGGTTTGTCAAGGTGCATAAGCATTTAGCCCAGTGCCCACAGTAGAGTCTTGGTAAAAGTATTTTGCTTTTGTATCTTTCTGTATATCCCTTGGATAATGGCTCAGCGGGAAAGAATCCACCTGCCAGTGCAGGAAACGCAGGTTCGATCTCTGAGTCAGGAAGATCCCCTGGAGAAGGAAATGGCAACCCACTCCAGTATTCTTGCCTGGGAAATCCCACAGACAGAGGAGTCTGGTGGGCTCCACTCCACAGGGTCACAAAAGAGTTGGACACGACTGAGCAACCAAAAAACAAAGAGGACAGAAGGAGGAATCAGGACTTGTGAAGTAAATGTGCATAATCGAACTCACCATTAGAACAGTAGGGGTTCGAAAGCCTAGAGTCCACTGGGGGATTAGTGTCATGATGGAGAAGATGGTTGTTCAAGATACTGGATATTCAGACCCCTTGACCTCAGTGGGCAGTGATTGTGTCCAGTGCAGCGAAGGGTTAGAAGTGCTTCCTACTGATCCTCTGTGTGTTTCCCCACTGTACATTAGCTTTTAGCCATGTTTGTACAGTTAATTCCTTCCACCACTGGGTGAGGGAACAGAGAACTTATATCAGGATTGATAATGAGAAAATTAAATACTGAGCTGTGGTCATAAGAACCCATCATCTCAGTGTCACTGACAACATTTATGAAGCACCGACCTGGATCCATACTCAGGTCAGTCTTCTCCATCTGTCCAGGTGTGAAGTCTCTATTTCTTCTCTACTTTAAGGTAGGATGATTTTTTTTAAGGGCAAATATAGACATTTGTCTTTTCTTCTCTGTTATCTTTCTCTGACTGAATTTTGTTTGTTGTTGTTTTTAGTTGTGTCTCTTTGCCACCCCGTGGACTGTAGCCCGCCAGTTGGATTTGGGGTGACATTGCTCTGTTGAATGACTGGTGTACGTGGCAATCATCACAGTCCTTGTAGGGGCTCCAGAGAGAAGGGTTCATAGGCATTCTATTGGGTACAGTTGTAAGGGGAGGATAATTCAGATGTTTCCTCTTTAGTACTATTTTAAAGATACAGGGCCTTTTTAAAAAATTGAAGTATAGTTGATTTACAGTGTTCGTTTCGGGTATACAGCAAAGTGATTCTTTTTTTTTCAGATTCTTTTGTTATTATAATACATTGAATATAGTTCCCTGCGCTGTACAGTGGTCCTTGTTGCCGATCTATTTTATATATAGTAGATTGTATCTGTTAATCCCAAACTTGTATCTGCTAACGAAAGCAAACTTTGGTAACCATAAATTTGTTTTCTATGTCTGTGAGTATGTTTCTGTTTGGAAATAAGTTCATTTGTATCATCTTTTTAGATTCCACATGCAATGATATGTGATATTTGTCTTCCTCTTTCTGGCTTACTTGACTTGGAATGGTAATCTCTAGGTCCGTCCATGTTGTTGCAGATGGCAATATTTCATTCTTTTTATGGTGAAGTTATGTAGTGCTTTGAGACCAGTTATTATAAGTCCAGCTCTCAGAATATCCTGTTCAAGACTAAAATTATTTATGTATGGGACTTTGTTCTAAAATTTCAGTTGAGCTCTGTCTTACTCATCTTTGAGTTCCATACAAAAGCTTATACTAGGCATGGATACTTTGGTTAAGTGAACCAACTAGTCTGCTGCTGCTGCTAAGTCACTTCAGTCGTGTCCGACTCTGTGCGACCCCATGGACTGCAGCCTACCAGGTTCCTCCATCCATGGGATTTTCCAGGCAAGAGTACTGGAGTGGGTTGCCATTGCCTTCTCCTATTTAAATAATTTTTAATTTAAATAATTAAATAATTCTCCAATTTAAATATTTGTATTCTATTTAGATATATGCTAATAATAAAGGCAAGGATTAATTCTATTCTCTAAGCATCTTTAATTTTCCAGTAGCCTTTTTTTTTTTTTAAAGCATGAAACTTATTTTCAAACTGTGATTTAGAGTTCATCTAAAGTTTCTTTCCTTTAACCTGAGACGGGAAAGTTTTATATTAGCCCTTTGATAATATGGGAAGCAGATGTTCAGTGTAACATATTTAGAAAGCAGAGAAAAATTTAGAGAAATAAAAATCAAAATCGGGAGTTTTAAAAATAAAAATCGGGAGTAATACCACTTCCCAGACAAACCGCTCTGCTTCTAATAATTTGAGTGTTTCCTTTCAGTCTTTTTTCTTTTTTAAAGGCTTGATCAGTTCTCATACAAATACACGTACATAGCCTGCATTTTTACAAAAATTGAATCACACTGTATAAAGTTTTATTCCCTATTTTCTCTATTTAACATTATGTTTTCTATGTCATTAAACATTCTTCAGTATCCCCTGTTAGTTCCACAAATCACTTCACTGTTCCCCTGTTCAGTTTAGTTCAGTAGCTCAGTTGTGTCTGGCTCTTTGCGACCCCATGGACTGCAGCATACCAGGCTTCCCTGTCCATCACCAAGCTTGCTCAAACTCATGTCTATCAAGTCGATGATGTCATCCAACCATCTCATCCTCTGTCATCCCCTTCTCCTTCTGGCTTCAATCTTTCCCAGCATCAGGGTCTTTTCAAATGAGTCAGCTCTTCACATCAGGTGGCCAAAGTATTGGAGTTTCAGCTTCAGCATCAGTCCTTCCAATGAGTATTCAGGACTGATTTCCTTTAGATTGACTGGTTTGATCTCCTTGCAAGTCCAAGGGACTCTCAAGAGTCTTCTCCAACACCACAGTTCAAAAGCATCAGTTATTCTTGTTTCCCTGTGAGATGTTACCATTTTGCTTTTCTGATGAACATCTTTGTATACATGCAAGTCTTTGGGTGTTTGTCTAATGATTTTTTCTTTTAAGGACAGATTCCTGTGAACAAAGGGTTGAACCTTTAAATTTATTTTCAGTTGCCGAGTTTCTCTTTTAAACAACTGTAGTAATTTATACGCCCGCCAGAAATGTATGAGAATACCTATTCCAACAAATCTTTGACAACTTTTTGTATTCAGAATATTTAAAAACCTTGGCTAATCTGTTATCTTGTTTTAACTTGCTTTATAGTGAGGCTGAACTTTTTCATAGTATTCTTGGCTATTTGTAGTTCTTTTTCTGAATTTCTTAGGGTGATTTTCTGGTAGGTTATAGGTGTTTTCCTTACTGGCTTTTAAAAACTTCTTAACCATTAGGAATATTAACCCATTATCTGCCATAATTAAGTTTTTGGTTTTTTTTGTAGGGGAGGGTGAACTTTCAAGATTTTCCTTATCACGTAATTGAGAGTATTTGAATAAATGCTACTTTTCAACCACAGAAAACATAAAACATTGGCAAAAACAATGTGAAACATTCAGCTATGACGAAAGTTCTTGAATTCACTTAGCTGAGAAAATGTTCAGTTTTTGAAAATAGATCAGGATTTGATTCCTATTTATCTTATGCAGAGTTGGTTTTAATGCAAATAATCATTTTCAGTCTAATTATCATATTAGTTTATTTGTTGTTGTTGCTGCTGTTGTTCAGTCGCCAAGTTGTGTCTGACTATTTGCAACCCTGTGGATTGTTGCACGCCAGGCTTCCCTGTCCTCCACTATCTCCTGAAGTTTGCCCAAGATATTAGTTTATGGGATGTATCAATTCTATTTTTGTATCTTTTAAATCTGTTTAATAGATTGCTGCTGCTGCTGCTAAGTCGCTTCAGTCGTGTCTGACTCTGTGCGACCCCACAGACGGCAGCCCACCAGGCTCCGCCGTCCCTGGGATTCTCCAGGCAAGAACACTGGAGTGGGTTGCCATTTCCTTCTCTAATCCATGAAAGTGAAAAGTGAAAGTGAAGTTGCTCAGTCGTGCCCGACTCTTAGCTAGGTGTAGCTTAATATTTATTTAAAAACCAAATAAATTAATGAAAACGTGACATTTCTTTAAATGTCTGACAATGGGCTTTGTGGATATTGAGGCCCAGGAAGGCAGGGTTTCCTCTGTCCAGGGCAGGGTGACTGCCTCCTTATGAAGGTACTCCTGTTGATAGCCCATCTTCCATACTCGATAGGCTCACTGAGGAGCTAATTCAACTCACAAGAGCCAGAATCTTAAAGGCAGGGAGTTTATTTTTTAGTTCCTAATGAGAACCACAACTGCCTGTAAGTGGGATGTTTATGTCAACTTGACTAGTACATTCCTTCCCTGTGGGAAGCTGAAGTATATTTAGACTATTGCTTAGTGAGCATGGAATCCAAGCAGGTTGTGAACTCAGATACTTAATGGTGGTATGATCCAATCATCCTGGTTTCCTTCTCCCCAACAAGGATATACCTGTTCAGTGAGAAACTCCTACTCATCTTGACATCTCAGTCTAGAATTAGTTCTTCCAGGAAGCTGTGATCCCCCAGTCGTGGCCATTGTGGTGGCTGGGTAATAAGAGTGGGCCCCCTATCAAATTCCACTCTGGTTCCATGGGTACAGCAGCAATCAAAATAAGAAACAGATCACCACACAAACAAATGAAGAGCTCTCCTCTGGGGGAGGAGACATTCTTTGGCAGATTGAGGTTGAGGTTGGTGGGAAGGGAATGAAAAAGGTTGGAGGCAGGCAAGGGTGTTTTTTTCTCTCATCATGGAAATTTGTTTACCTAAGAAGAAGCCTCACAGCCTTGGTGACTGCAGGAGGGTCTTCTGAGATGGCCACGGTGAAACAAATCAGTGTGTTTTTGGGGAGCGGGGAGGGCTCTGAAGAGCTCCAGTACCATAGTCCTTTCTGTCTCAGTGCAGACAAGAATTCAGTGAGAGCAAAGAGGTGGATAAGAAGTGATTTATTAGAGTAGGATACTTGTGAAACTTACAAGTGGGTGGGCAAGAGATGCTGTGTCCCGAGAACTTAGTGGGCTGCAGTTTTATAACCAAAGGAAAAGTGGGGAGGGAGAGAAGACCTTTGTCTTTCTTGAATAGATATCAAGTTTCCATCCTCAGTTCCTCCCCCAGGTAGGACCGGGAAGCTTACTTGTCCCTGTATGGTCAGGCCAGGATTGTCATATAGAATTTTGGAAAAATATTTTCAAGTTTTAGTACAATGAGGGTTTTTCATTTTGAAAAGTCACCTTTCCATAAATAATTGTTTTTGTGTGTGTGCACAGAACTTGTTCTAGGGATCATTAATTTACTGAGTTCGCTGGGTAGGGTTTTGGGACTCATGCCACCATTGTTTTATTGTTCTGGGGCATGTCCCTTGCTTCTGTTGCATGGGTTTTTTGGTAAGCAAGCCTGCTTGGTTTTGTGGTTAAGCAAACGTGCTTTCTTGAGTAATCATTAACTTATGGGGGTCTCCCATATTTTTTACTCACAATTCCCCAGTGGGACTAACTATTTAATCATCAATTTTGTCCCATCATTCTGTTCCTATCAGTGGCAGCTGTGAACTCACCTATCCCCCTGACTCTGCCCAGCTCAGCAGCATCTCAAGGTGGCTTTTCTTACTTGGTCATCTTCACCCCTGACCTGGACATCAGTCCAAGGATTTGGAATCAAGGATTGACTACTTCATTTTAGTTTTGACCTGGCTTGTACCCCTCTGTGTGCTTCTTTGCTGCTCCACTGTGGCACTTTTCATAAGACAGCAGACCCTGAACAACAGTGTTGTTGTTCACTATCATATCTCTAGCATCCAGCAAAGTCCCTCACACATAGTGGGTGTCAGTAAGTATTTGTGGAGTAAACAGATGGAGGAAGGCAGACATACCAATAAAATTTGTTCCTCTGATTTACCATTTTTTCTTTTTCTTCTTCTTCATGTCTCCCTTACTGACATCTCTTTCCTCTTACTTGCTTTCGTTTCCTGACCACAGTTTAGATTCTGTTTGGTCTGGGATTTATGCTGTCTAAGGTGATAGTACGCACCTCTGACCTCATTCATTTTGTGTTTGGCTTTCTGGGTCAATTGCTGGAGCATTCTCTTGCTTCTCTTCTTTTCCTTTCTGTGGAAGGTACTCTGTGGGCACAAATATAAACTCATGGTGAAGAGAGACAGTTTGGGTGAACAGATCACACTTACTCTGGAGAGAACCTTTCCTCTGTGGCTTATGACTTGGTGTTTGACCAACAGTTCTGTTTTTCTCTCCATTTGAGTTGTGAGAACAGAGCAGTGAAGCCAGCTTCTATGGTTTCATTAGTCTTTCTAAAACACCAGAGCTTCCTGAAGTATATCTTTACCTCTCTCTCCTTCTTCTTTACTGTGTGGGGATCTGCAGGCAAGATCTGGACTTCTGCCACTTTCTGGGGCCAACAAAGAGAGCTGAAAGTCACATGAGTAAACGACAGCCAAGAAGACATCTGTGGAGGTCCGTTATACCAAACCAGCATTCTTATAAGACTATTTGAAATATTAACATTTCAACTTATGAGGGCAGGGGCCTCGCTTATCTTATTTCTTATTGTATCCTCAGTATCCATACATATTTGGTATTCAGTATTTATTTGCTGACTACAGTGAATGAATGAATGAGTCAGTGAATCCATATGAGTGAACAAGGATGACCAGTGGTTCAGTTCAGTTCAGTTCAGTTGCTCAGTTGTGTCCGACTCTTTGTGACCCCATAAATTGCAGCACGCCAGGCATCTCTGTCCATCATGTCCCAGAGTTCACTCAAACTCATGTCCATCGAGTCGGTGATGCCATCCAGCCATCTCATCCTCTGTTGCCCCCTTTTCCTCCTGCCCCCAAATCCCTCCTAGCATCAGAGTCTTTTCCAATGAGTCAACTCTTCGCATGAGGTAGCCAAAGTACTGGAGTTTCAGCTTTAGCATCATTCCTTCCGAAGAACACCCAGGGTTGATTTCCTTTAGAATGGACTTGTTGGATCTCCTTGCAGTCCAAGGGAATCTCAAGAGTCTTCTCCAACACCACAGTTCAAAAGCATCAGTTCTTTGGCGCTCAGCCTTCTTCACAGTCCAACTCTCACATCCATACATGACCACTGGAAAAACCATAGCCTTGACTAGATGGACCTTTGTTGGCAAAGTAATGTCTCTGCTTTTCAGTATGCTATCTAGGTTGGTCATGAATTTTCTTCCAAGAAGCAAGTGTCTTTTAATTTCATGGCTGCAGTCACCATCTGCAGTGATTTGGGAGCCCAGAAAAATAAAATCTGATACTGTTTCCACTGTTTCCCCATCTATTTCCCAAGAAGTGATGGGACCAGATGCCATAATCTTCGTTTTCTGAATGTTGAGCTTTAAGCCAACAGTTTCACTCACCTCTTTCACTTTCATCAAGAGGCTTTTTAGTTCCTCTTCACTTTCTGCCATAAGGATGGTGGGTGTCATCTGCATATCTGAGGTTATTGATATTTCTCCTGGCAATCTTGATTCCAGCTTGTGTTTCTTCCAGTCCAGCGTTTCTCATGATGTACTCTTCATATAAATTAAATAAGCAGGATGACAATATACAGCCTTGATGTACTCCTTTTCCTATTTGGAACCAGTCTGTTGTTCCATGTCCAGTTTTAACTGTTGCTTCCTGACCTGCATATAGGTTTCTCAAGAGGCAGGTCAGGTGGTCTGGTATTTCCATCTCTTTCAGAATTTTCCACAGTTTATTGTGATCCACTCAGTCAAAGGCTTTGGCATAGTCAATAAAGCAGAAATAGATGTTTTTCTGGAACTCTCTTGCTTTTTCCATGGTCCCAGTGGTACACTACTTCTAATAGCATACTATCCTATAGAAATATTTTAATATTTGTAATCTTTGGCAATTAGTTGTAAAACATTTTTTCAATCAAAATATAATAAATTTGGAAAAATATTAATAGAAAAACAAAAAATAAAAGAAAGAAACCTCATTAGAGATAAGAAGTTGTTACCACTTTTATATATAATTCCTTACAGGTTCTCAGTCTTGGTCTCAGTCTTAGCCTCCATCTTTATAAGTTTTATAAGTTTTCCTTCATTACTTTTGAAACTTAATAGACGTGCTATTTTATTTATTTTTTAAAAAGAATTTATTGAAATATAGTTGATTTACAATGTTGTGTTAATTTCTGCTGTTTAGCAGAATTTTTGCTTCAATTGTACATATATGTATATTGTTATTTTTTTTCCATTATGGTTTATCACTGGATATTGATTATAGTTTCCTGAATGCACATACTATTTTCTAACATGCTTATCACATCATTTCACTCTGGAAAATTTTTTTCCCTTTAAATATTACCTTTATTCATTCATCAACTCATATGGGTCAAGGCTGGGTTGCAGACTGAAGTAAAAGTTACATATAGTAAGTGGAACCTTTTAAATATTTTAGGTAATGAATTTTTAAAATATATAGCTCCCTAATCATTACCTTCACTACAAAGACTGAACATTTCCATATCCTCACAAAATTTCTTTGTGATCTTTCTTAGTAAAACTTCTTATTCCTAGGCAGCCAGAGATCTTCTTTCTGTCATTTTAATTCCGTAAATTTTTTCTTGAATCTTTTTGCTTCTGTGGATTTCTCTATGCTCTCCATGGCTTCATTTGTCATTTAACTTGAAACAATGGCTGGTTTACTTCTAAAGTTAGGTGTAGTTACTCATGAAATTCTGCTTAGGTTATTCCTAGGAGGATCTTGCCTGGAGAATCCCAGGGACAGGGGAGCCTGGTGGGCTGCTGTCTGTGGGGTCACACAGAGTCAGACATGACTGAAGTGACTTAGCAGGAGGATCTTTCTGTGAACTTCCTGTTTCTTAGCTTCTAGTTTTTAAGTCAAGGTTGGAGTTGGGGAGATTAATACTTGTCAGGCTGTGCTTATTTGCTGCAGTAGTTTCTGAGTTAAGACTTGAGTTTGCTAAGCTGAAGATGGAGATAAAGTAAATTTCCTAATGAAAAATGTGTAAGGATTTTCAGTCCCCAAGTCTTCTTCAAATATTTTTTCTGTGACTACATGTCACTTATAAATTCTTCATGATTGCCAAGTTTAAGGATCACAGTTCAATTTTAGATTTCTTGTGTGTTACTCACTAAACTGTTTTTGTCATTGGGGTAAGTAACTGTTATATCTGACTAAATCATCTCATATTTTGGGGGCAGTAAATGACCGGAGATAGGAAATGTTAATTTCTCACACAGGCAGGAGGCTAATAGCTTAAGAACCATATAATTTTATGTGATTTTCACTTGTTTCAAAATCCTAGACCAATGCCAATGGTACATTTCTGTCAATCTTGTAATTTTCTCTCGGAGCTCTGATAAGTAGAGGCTTAAAGTCTTTAAGTCTTCAAAACTATCTCACTGTTATTCAGTCACTTAGTCGTGTCTGACTCTTTGTGACCCGATGGACTACAGCACACCAGGCTTCCTTGTCCTTCACCATCTTCCAGAGCTTGCTCAAACTCATGTCCATTGAGTTGGTGATGCCGTCCAATCATCTCATCCTCTGTCGTCCCTTTTTCCTCCTGCCTTCAGTCTTTCCCAGCATCAGGGTCTTTTCTAACGAGTCAACTCTTTGCATCAGGTGGCCAAAGTATTGGAGCTTCAGCATCAGTCCTTTCAGTGAATAATCAGGATTGATTTCCTTTAGGATCGACTGGTTGGATCTCCTTACAAGTCCAAGGGACTCTCAAGAGTCTTCTCCAACACCACAGTTCAAAAGAATTAATATTCTTTGGTGCTCAGCTTTCTTTATGGTCCAACTCTCACATCCATACATGATTACTGGAGAAACCATAACTTTGACTATAGGAAGCTTTGTTGGCCAAGTAATATCTCTGCTTTTTAATATGCTATCTGGGTTTGCCATAGCTTTTCTTCCAAGGAGCAAGCGTTGTTTAATTTCATGGCTGCAGTCACCATCTGCAGTGATTTTGAAGCTCAAGAAAATAAAGTCTGTCACTGTTTCCATTGTTTCCCCATGTTTGCCATGAAATGATGGGACCAGATGCCGTGATCTTCATTTTTTGAAAGTTGAGTTTTAAGCCAGCTTTTTCACTCTCCTCTTTCACTTTCATCAAGAGGCTTTTTAGTTCCTCTTCACTTTCTGCCATAAGGGTGGTATCATCTGCATATCTGAGGTTATTGATATTTCTCCCGTCAATCTTGATCCCAGCTTGTGCTTCTTCCAGCCCAGCGTTTCTCATGATGTACTCTGCATATAAGTTAAATAAGCAGGGTGACAATATACAGCCTTGATGTACTCCTTTCCCTATTTGGAACCAGTCTGTTGTTCCATGTCCAGTTCTGTTGCTTCTTGACCTGCGTACAGGTTTCTCGGGAGGCAGGTAAAGTGAAAGTGAAAGCCGCTCAGTCGTGTCCGACTCCTTGCAACCCCATGAACTATACAGTCTTTGGAATTCTCCAGGCCCGAATACTGGAGTGGGTAGCGTTTCCCTTCTCTAGGGGATCTTCCCAATCCAGGGATCGAATCCAGGTCTCCCGCATTGCAGGCGGATTTTTTACCAACTGAGCTATCAGGGAAGCCCTAGGAGGCAGGTCAGGTGGTCTGGTATTCCCATCTCTTGAAGAATTTTCCACAGTTTATTGTGATCCACACTGTCAAAGGCTTTGGCATAGTCAATGAAGCAGAAGTAGATGTTTTTCTGGAACTATTTTGCTTTTTCTATGACCCAACGGATGTTGGAAATTTAATCTCTGGTTCCTCTGCTTTATCTAAATCCAGCTTGAACATCTGGAAATTCTCAGTTCGTCTACTGCTGAAGCCTTGCTTGGAGAATTTTGAGCATTACTTTGCTCTCATGTGAGATGAGTGCAGTTGTACGGTAGTTTGAACATTCTTTGTTGAACTAGAAATTCTCACTAGTTTAACTAATGACCAAATTTAAAGTGCATGGGAAGTGTCATTTCTACCTTCTAGCCAATATTTGAGTGGTACTTTACTGTCACGTGTCATCAATTGAAGATATAGTTGATGTAGTTGTTTCAAGTTATTAGTTCAAGGAATTTTTTTTTTTAATACTTAAACATTTGGGAAATTTTTTTCTTAATTGGCCTGGGGATTTTATCTTTTGTGTTTACTTTTGAGTGCACTGAATTGTATTTAGAAAAGAATATAGATGAAGGCTTCTATCCATAAGTTGAAATGGACGTCTAGGGGAAGAGGTATAGAAGAGAAAGCTATACAATGTTTAATCTGTTAATAATAGAAAGACTTGACCTTTTTTTGGTGGCAGTGAGTCTCCATGTATCTGGGTTTGGGTCAGAGGGTCACCGTAGTTCTATATATCACTGTCTTTTTCTCCTCCTGGTATTGTTCCAGAGAGCAGGCAACTCCTTGAACAATCTTATCTTTTGCTGCTGTAAAGAATAATATCTTTATATCTATTTTCACATTTTGTTTTTCCAATTTTAGAGTGAAGAAATTGTGGGGTTTTTGTTTTTGTTTTTTGGCTGAACCATGTGGGATCCTAGTTCCCAGCCAGGGATTGGACCCGTGCCCCCTGCATTGGAAGGGCAGAGTCTTAAACCACCGGACCACCACCAAAGCCCCTAAATGTGTTTTTTGTCTCTCTCTACCTGTTAAGGGCCTCGGATGGTGCCTCACTGAGTCTTGGTCTCCTAAGAGATCTGAGTAGAAAGGACTGGGCCAGGAGTCAGACTACTTGGGTTTGTGCCACATGTGGGGTTTGAGACAAATGATTTAACTTTTATAAGTCTCATTTCCTCGTGTGCAAAATGGGCCTGAAAATGTTTCCCTCTTCCCTGTCGCACTGCCATGTGAGGACAGATAAGGCGGTGGTTTGGGTAGCTTTCGAAAGCGCTATACAGTGCTTCTCAAACTTTCCTGTATGCGTGGGGATCTCGTTAGAATGCAGGTTCTTGTTCAGTACGTCTGGGTTGAGTCCGAGATTCTGCGTTTCTAATGAGCTTTCAGGCATTGCTGCTGCTTTGGAATCATGCCCTACACTTGGAGAAGCTGGGTTCAGTCTGAAGCCTTATGTGGTCAGATGGCAGATGAGGGTTCTGAGGAGAGAAGCGGCCCCCTTCAGCACACAGCTTCCCAACACCAGAGCCCTGTGAGTGGGTTACAGACAAGGCTGTCAACATGCTGATTTCTCAGATCCTGGGCTCGGTGCAGCCTCCTGAGTTACCCTGCTGTACCAGATGCATCATCGTCTTCCATGTGCTGGGGGGTGGGCACGTTTGGGGTGCACTGCAGTCTTCAGAGACCTCTCACCAGCTCTCTGAGGTGTGGACACTGGGGAGGGGGGGACGAGGGGGCAGATGGAAGTGGAAGGTCCTGTGGTGGTAGCTCTGAGACTACAGAGGGTTCCATGGGCAGAATTTCATTTTGTCCTGGACCTCACACCACAGTCCAGCCATTCAGACAGCCTGAGGTCCTGTGTTTTCTCTGTTCTTCACTGGTTCCCCCTGAGGGTGGCAGGCAGTGTCACCGTCTCCTCCCTCCCGCTTCCCTCCTCCTGAACTTATAAACATGCCACTGGGGTTAGAACAGTCAGCGTTAGGCATTTATATTTGTCTAGTTTTAAATTATTTTAGCTTTAGACACTGTCCTCTTTTTCTTGTTTCAGAAATCCTTTATAAAATTACTTTCTGAAATGTTAAAAGGATTGATATATAGATATATTTACAAAAATACCCATTGATTATGCTTATTATCATCTATCTATCTATGCTTATTATTCATCTATCAGTTGAAACTCACCAGAGTTTTTTGTTTGTTCATTGATGTATCCCAAGCCCAGTGCATAGGAGGAGCTTGGTGGGTGCATGTTGAATGTTGAACAACTTGATTGCAGATCTTAGTGCTTATTTTCTTTTTGCCTTCTAGATGTTTATTCTTTCCAAGAAGAGGAAGCTGTTTTGGACCCTCATTTGGCCAAGCATTTAGCACATTTTGGAATTGACATGCTTCATATGCATGGGGTAAGAAAGGTCTCCTTTTGTCTCTATTCCCACCTTGCAGGGAAACTGTTTGGTTTATTTATATAATTCCTATCACATACATCTTCTAGGTTTTAGGTTTTAATGTTTGCATTTACTTCTCAAACTTAATTAGCGTTTTCTTTGGTTATCAGTTTACTTAGAGTTTTAAAATTTTATAATGAACATGGCACCTCATCAAGTACCATTTTGTTTTAGTTGGAGTTTATTTGCAAAATTTTTGTCTCCTTTGATGGAGAGTTGCATGAATCATTTTTTGTTCACTAAAGGCAGAAGGTATGGGGAGATGACCTTTAAAATGATTTGTGACCAACATCACTTTAATTAATTTCAGGAAGGGAAGGAGAGCTTGTTGGGGGTGTTTGGAAAGAGTAAACCAGTAGATTATTGCTGATGGAAACCCTGTGGCTCATTTTGTGTTGTGTTTTCAGGCTGGTGTTGTGACTGTAATATTTGACCCTATGAGGAGCCGGTTAAATGTGCATGTTTTGCTTTGGCCCAGGCCATCTCCCTTTCCTCATGTTCTCCTTCTAATTCCTCTGTCTCGCTCATGTCACTTTTTAATTTATTTTCTCTGCTCTTCTTTAAACCTCCCTCCTACGTTGCGCTTCTCCTGAGCCCCATGGGTTTATTCCACTTTCCTCTCCAACTGTCTTGCTTTTTGTCTGCTGTGTTGTGTTGCATCTGCCTTCTTTTTTATTGATTCCTGTTTGTCTTCTTCCTCCTCCTATCCCCGTTCCCCTTGGTCTTTGTCTCTTTTACTGTTAAATCTTTTAAATGTGGTCATTTATTAAATTATGGAAATCTATACCTAACATAAAACTTACTATTTTAATGATTTTTAAGTGCACAGTTCGGTGGCACAAAGTCCATTTGCCTTGTGCAACCATCACTATCTCAGTCGCTTTTAATGAGGTTGTTTATTTCTCTGTTTAACTGAGGGGAAAGGCAGAAACCTCTATTGCTGTTAGAAATAATTCGTGGGATGTGATCTTGGAATGACAGTCATCGTCAAAGTTGTATTTCTTCACTGATCTTGCCCCAGACAGAGAATGGGCTCCAGGACAACGACATCAAGCCACGGGTCAGTGAGTGGGAGGTGATCCAGGAGATGGGGACAAAGCTGAAGCCCATGTACGGCCCAGGGTACACAGGGCTCAAGAACCTGGGCAATAGCTGCTATCTCAGCTCTGTGATGCAGGCCATCTTCAGCATCCCAGAATTCCAGAGAGCGTAAGTGTCCTGTGTAGACCTGGGCATGCAGACTGCCCCACGTCTCCTCTGTGCCTGCTCAGGCAGTGTGTACCAGGGAAGCCCTTCCTCACTGACTGTGGGACATTTCACCACGTTTGTGCTGTGACTTCCCGCATGAAGGCAGGTGAAAATGCTTGAAGTGTTATAGGGATTGCATGAGATAAGGAGAGGTTTGTAAATTGAAAAACCTCCTACAGGGATTTGTCACATTAATAATGGCTTCTGTTTTTAACCTGGAGAAGGAAATGGCACCCACTCCAGTCCTCTTGCCTGGAAAATCCCATGGACGGAGGATCCTGGTAGGCTACAGTCCATGGGGTTGCAAAGAGTTGGGCACGACTGAGTGACTTCACTTTCACTTCACTTTCTGTTTTTAAACCTGCAACCTCTATGCCGAAAATACTATAGTCATTAATCTTCACAGCAAACCTGCCTCATCTCTCCCTCTACATGCGATTGGAGAGGTTCGCTGATCTCTTTGGGCAATGGTGAGTGAGTGGAGTTTCTTAGAGAATTTAGGTTTTTTGCTGCTCAAACTGTGGTTTGTAGATGGTGCTGGTCCTTGGACTGCTGAAAATGGACCTGTATTGGGATAGGTATGGCAACTGAGAGTGGGCATTGAGAAATTGTAGTAATTTGACTTTGCCATTTTTTAGTAAGTGGCATTTCGTTTTTCAAATACAGCTGACCCTTGAACAACTTGAGCATGAACTGCACAGGTCCACTTATATGTGGATTTTTTTTCAGTAAATACATATTACAGTACTGTTGGGTTGACCAAAATGTTCATTCGGGTTTTTCTAAACCATCTTATAGAAAAATCCTAATGAACTTTTTGCCAACCCAATACATGATTGGCTGTTGGTTGAAACCATGGTTGTGAAGGAACTGTGAATTCAAAAGATTGTAAAGTTATGCATGGAATTCCAATTGTGCGGAAGGTTGTTGCCTCTAACTCTCATGTTGTTCGGGGGTGAACTCTAATTTATTTTTATTGTATTTTTAAGGATCTCATCTATATGATTTGAAACCAACAAACAAGCTGGTCCTTCACCATAGGTAACTGGGAGGCATTGATTGAGGGCAACTCCTAACTATGCCTGTACCGGCTGCCTGCTCTCTCCCTCGGCCAGGGAGGGAGAAGGGCTGCATTTCTGAGCGTCTTCTTCCTTAAACTGTGCTTAGCACAGGGAGCCACAGAGACCAGCAGCTGTAGGTCATGGGCAGCTGCTGTCTAAGTTTAGGAAATGATATGTGGTGTTTCCCAGAGCAGGTCGGTTTCGACCTTGGTTCAAGTATGGAAGAGGACACATGTGTGCTGAGACAAACTGATGGACAGATAGCACACTAGGAATAGCCCAGGGCGATTTTTTTACCCACATAGAGTTGAATGCTAATGATTTTAATGGTGGTTGTGTGTTCAGTTGAGTTCAACTCTGTGACCCCATGGACTGTAGCCCACCAGGTTCCTCTATCCATGGAGTTCTCCAGGCAAGCATACTGCAATGGGTTGCCCTTTCCTCACCCAGGGGATCTTCCTGACCCAGGGAGTGAACCCGTATCTTCTGTGTCTCTGGCATTGCAGGTGGATTCTTTACCATTGAGCCATCAGGGAAGAAGCCCTTAATGGTGGTTATTAAAAGTATATCAAATATTCTTTTCCTTCCCTTCTTTTGATACTTAAAATCTTACCTCTTCTTACTGTTTCTGGATTTAGAAATTTATGGTCAGTTGTCCAGGTCAGGTTTTCATTTTTTCATCCAGCGAATAAAGAGTGGGTTCTGCTCTGCTCAGCAGAGCGCTAGGTGTGGGGGGGTTCAGTGGTAAATAAGACCTGGTGCCCAGCCCCACTTGGGGAAATAGACCTTAAATAAATGTAGACCATCCCTGATTTCAGATGATTCAACTTAAACTTGACGATGGTGCAAAAGTGCTGTGTATTCAGTAGAAACTGTATTTTGAATTTTGCATTTTGCTTTCGGCTAGTTTTCCTGGGCTAGTGACAGGTGGTACATACTCTCGTATGATGTTGGGCAGGCAGCAGCCACAGCTCCTGGTCAGGTAGAAGACCTTGAGGGTAAACAACCATCACAACTATTTTGTACCCAGATAGCCTTTCTGTTCTGCACTTTCAGTACAGTATTCAGTAAGCTATAGCAGATAATCAACACTTTATTATCAAGTAGGCTTTAAGTAATTAGATGATTTAGCCAACAGTGGGCTAATGTAAGTGTGCTGAGCACATTTAAGGTAGGCTAGGTTAAGCTTCAGTGTTTGGTAGGTTAGGTATTATGAATGCACTTTTTTTTATATTTTAAAATAAAAATTTTATTTTATTTTTAAAAATATGAATGAATGTCCATAATACCCTATGATTTGAAAATTATTGAAAAAGTTTTATTGGAGTACAGTTGATTTACAATGTTGTATTAGTTTCATGTGTATAGCAAAGTGAATCAGTTATACATATACATATATCCACTCTTTTTTTTAAGATTCTTATCCCATATAGGCCATTACAGAGTATTGAATAGAGTTCCCTGTAAGTGCATTTTCAGTTTATATCATTAATTTATGATGGGTTTATTGGAATGTAACCCCGTCCTTTGTTGAGGAGTATCTCTACTTGTAAGAACAACTGCATGATTTTAAATACGGTGCACCCCATGAAGAGAAAGGAAAGGAGGTGGTAAGGGAGGATTTCTTTGAGGAAAGAACACACAAAGGGATACTCACTTTGACTGCTGTGCAGGAGGAGTGGAGACAGGGTTTTGGAGAAAAGGAGGAGCAAGTTTGAATCTCTGAGATGGGAAAGCCTTTTCAAACGTATGCATCGTGCATCATATGATTTTTATAAATTCTTACCCACGTCTCATACTTGTATTATCATTTGATTTGGGAATAATCTTATCTGTCTTATGCTCCAAGATTTTTTTTTAAACTATTGAAGAAAAGTTCTTATGGTAGGTGTTGTATAATTATTATTTCTTTTAAACTCGAATGAAAGAAACTTGTATTCTTTTGTCACAAAGCCCAACAACATTTTTTAGTGCTTTAGTGTCTACAGTTTTTGAAAATATTTTCTGCACATCAAAGTTTGATAAATAATCTTCTGAATTTTTCTTCAGTGAAAAAAACATACCTCAGGTCTGTATTTTGGATTTAAGAGTTGAATCTCTTACCTAGTCTTGTTTCAAGTGTTTTAGAATTTTGTAGTATCTAATATCTTATATTTTATTTCCTAAACATTTGTGGTATATATTAGAACATGAGCAACTTACTATTCTTACTTGTCTTTTGGTTCTTTAACAAATATCACTGGGTTGAAGTGTTTGCTCGTCAAACTCCTTTTTCCCAGCAGGACTAACTTAGTGAAGTGGTCTCTCCATTTTGTAAGTAGAAAGAGTGACTCACAGAGAGATTAAATGACTTACACACAACCACAGTATAATTCAGGAACATCAGCTGGACTCCTTGATACCCTGTGTGCCACTTGAACCTAGTTTACATTTCAAAATAATTCTGATGAACAAATCTAAATAAATTGGTGTACAAATTGAATGACAACAAGGGTGGATTTTTAGAGGGAAAACATGTTTTTTGTTTTGAAAACCACTTGATTACAAATTGAAGATATAAGTACTTTAAAAATTATCCAGCGTTACTGCTGTCTTTTAATTTTGCTGTAATAGAAGATATTCCTAGTTGATGAGAAAAAGAATATAAATTTGTAGCAAAATGGACTTTTCTGAAATCAAAGATTTATCCCTTTAAACTTTATTCTTCTCCATCAGCCTTGACAGAAAGCCTAAGCTTTTCACTAATGTTTATCTTACCAGTTTTTTTTTTTTTTTCGGTCTTGTTAGGTTTTGAGGTATGATAAAGACCAGATTTTAAGATAGCTAATATTGATAATGTATATCAAGTTGTATATTAAGAATTCTCTCTTATAATGAATATAGTTTGGTTCCAAAGTTTGGTTTATGTATTATTGGATTTTGGTCCTTAGAAAATTTCTAGATGGAATTATTGTCCTAATGATGTAACCAGAAGCCATTTGAATGGGACTTTTCCAGAGATGTGGTGCTCTGTTAATTTTGATGTTGATATATAACCTGGGATACAAATTCTGAGCTTGTTGTCAGCAGTTGCCTGGAAGTTTCTAGTAGCTGAAGGATCTAATTAGAGGTTATTACCAACTACAGTGTATTATGGTTCTCTGCCAAGGCTTTACTGCAATAATGCCTATTCTCTTGGGTTATTTAGTAGTCAGTTATGGAAACTGGTTATGTGATTATGATATGAATATATTCATTCAACAAATATTTATTGAGTGCCTTTTACATGTTAGATATGGTTCTCGTGGTAGAGATGTAGTTATTTAGATAAAGTCTATGCCTTCATGGGGATTATATTCTAGTATGTAATCTGTAGAAAGATAATAAATAAGAACATAAATTGTATACTTGCAAATAGTGATACAAGCCAGGAAGAAAGTTAGCCAGGGTCAGGAACTCGAAAGGGTAGGGAGATGGGGAGGTGGCTTTAAATCAGACCTGCAAAAGAATGATGATCTTTAGAGAGAGTGTTCCAGGAAAGAGACAGCAGGATGGCATGACTCTGAAGCAGGAGCGAGCTTGGTATGCCCTGGGCAGCAAAAAGGGGAAGTGGCTGGGGTGTTGTGGGGTGGGAGAAAGGGGTGGGAATGAGGTCAGAGAAGCAGGCAGGGCAGGTGCAGGAAGGGGCAGGAAAAGAGATCTGTTTCTGGATTCTTCTTTCTAAAACTTCTAGACTCAGAGAATCTAAGTTTCAAGAGGGGAAGGTAAAGAGCGCAAAGCAGAGAGTGTGAGATAGGAAGTGAATTTAAGAAGTGAAAGGAATGATTGTGGGTTGAGATGAGAGATGGATGGTTAGAGTTAGATTGCTATGTCAGGTAAACTGGTCAGAAAGAGGGCTTGTGGATGGGGCAGGTACAGCCAGGAGCATAGTTCTGGGCATGGCTTGGGAGCCAGGCTGCCTGGGTCCACTTTGGGCTCCATCACTCCCTCCTGGGTGGTTTTGGAAGC
Source organism: Capricornis sumatraensis (assembly GCF_032405125.1). Lineage (NCBI taxonomy): Eukaryota > Metazoa > Chordata > Mammalia > Artiodactyla > Bovidae > Capricornis > Capricornis sumatraensis. Next base: position 193,702,398 of record NC_091069.1, on the reverse strand, counting down.
TACCTAATGAATTTGCATCTTGATTTCTCATCTCTCAAAGGGGGTGATGACAATAATCCCTTCCTCATATGGTTGTAAGTGAAGACTTAGGCAGGCAGTATAGGAAACTCTCCAGAAGTGGCAGTTGTTACTGCTGTCATTATTCATTTCGATGTGACCAGAACAATTCCTTACCTTGCCTTTCGGTTTTGAGAAGGTAGTCGCGATGGCCTAACCCAGTGGTGCTTGACTCTGGCTCCATGTTAGAATCACTGGGAAACTTGTAAAAGATTCAAACCTGAGAGGATTTTAACTCATATCTGGGGTGAAGGCCTATTGAGAGAAGCATAAGCATTTTCAACTTCAGTATGTGTGTGTGTGTGTGTGTGTGTGTGTGTGTGTGTGTGTGTGTGTGTGCGCGCGCGCTCAGTTGTGTCTGGCTCTTGTGACCCCAGGGACTGTAGCCCACCAAGCTCCTCTGTCCATGGGATTTCCCAAGCAAGAATACTGGCTTGGGTTGCCATTTTCCTTCTCCAGGGGATCTTCCCAACCCAGGGCTTGAACCTGGACTCTTTTACCACTGAGTCACCTGGGAGAGCAGCATAGGGAGGCCCATGAATGTGTCTGCAGAGGTAGGAGCTCAGGGAAAAATTCTGATTTAGTTTTGGCAGAAAGGCAAGAAGGTCTTAGCTAGGATGATGGCTTATTTTGGTTCTGTTCATCTCTCAGTTCCTATGTTTTGACTGTTGCTTCTCATTTTCTAGGTATGTAGGAAATCTTCCAAGAATATTTGACTACTCTCCTTTAGATCCAACGCAAGATTTCAACACACAGATGTAAGTGAGCTGCTGTAGTTTTTAAGAAAAGTTTATCTGAAATAGTGTTCATAGTGGTTGTTTCTGGGTTGCAGAATTAAAGACGATTCTTTTCTTTATGATCTGTATTGTTTAAAAGTATTCCAAAATAGGCATGTGTTGCTTTTGTATAAAGGAAGAAATTAGTAAAATTATAAAGTACTGAGAATTTGAAAATGAAATCAGTATCAAGCAGAATCAAGTAAGTTCAGTTCAGTTCAGTCACTCAGTCGTGTCTGACTCTTTGCAACCCCATGAATCGCAGCACGCCAGGCCTCCCTGTCCATCACCAACGCCCGGAGTTCACTCAGACCCACGTCCATCGAGTCAGTGATGCCATCCAGCCATCTCATCCTCGGTCGTCCCCTTCTCCTCCTGCCCCCAATCCCTCCCAGCATCAGAGTCTTTTCCAATGAGTCAGTTCTTCACATGAGGTGGCCAAAGTACTGGAGTTTCATCTTCAGCATCATTCCCTCCAAAGAAATCCCAGGGCTGATCTCCTTCAGAATGGACTGGGTTATTTGTGAGGAATTGAGATACAGTGTTTCACTAAAAGCAGCTGTAGTTACTGAAATTTGAAGATAATTTTGGCGTCCCTGAGGGGAAGCAACAATGACCTTTTTGTCTGTTTCTCCCTCCTGTCCAGGACTAAGTTAGGACATGGCCTTCTCTCAGGCCAGTATTCAAAACCTCCCGTGAAGTCTGAGCTCATTGAACAGGTGATGAAGGAGGAGCACAAGGTACGTGTATGGGTGTCTGCCACGTCGACCCAGAGGAAAGAGGGACCTCCCTAGTGAGAACGTGGATTACCTATGATTTGGTGAATGGTGGCTGCAAACTTCTTGAGCTGTCAACATAGCCTTTTCATTTTAGGGTCTCGGGTGTCTGTCTGCTCTTAAAAGTTGTGACAAGGAATGGCCACAAGGTTGTGGTTTCTAGTGACATTTGCTTCATGGATTATATGTGATTGCCGTCATTACTGGTCTTTAGAAATAATATTCTTCATAACATAGAGCTGGAATGGAAGGGATAAACGTATAAAAATATAAACATTTTCCCCCTCGTTATCCCTGTCTTGGCACTTCTAGTATTTGTCTTCTCCTAAGCTGCAGCTTTGTTTCCTGGGGTTTCTCAAAAGGCTGTTAAAACACAACACACATATTCCTATTCCCCCACCCCCACCTCCTAGCAGAGGATTCTGAATTTCTGGGGAGGGATGGGCAGTTCCCATTTTTGGTAGGCTGCTGGGGGTTTGAAAGCATACTTTGGTAAAAAAGAAACTCAGTTGGCCATTCAGTCACGATTAATTGACTGACTGAAAGATGTGCTTCATCTCCTAATTATCAGACTCACATTTCCCTATGTCTGCGGGTTGGGCTACTGACCCCTCCCTGGGCTGCTCTGTTAACTCCAGAGGGCGTCACTTGCAGCCTGGCCTTTTGGAGTGGTGCAGTGGCTTTGGAATTGTGCAGGGCACAGCTTACACAGCTGTATTTGGGGGTCTAGGTTCCCACAGCTGCAGACGTCCTGAGTGGAATGCAGGCCCCGCTTCCCCACCCCCCTTGCTCTGCCTCCAGGCTACCTTGTCTTGACTTAGTGGGCAAGTTCTTTCAGTTCTGTTTCTCTTGAGTGTGACCTCTGTGCTCCCATCTTAACATCAATCATCCTTGACTAATGCCTGCAGACTGAGAGCAAGTAGTGAAAGTGAATAGTTCTTTTTCAGAATGAAGCCAATTAGTTGGGGAAATAGAGCAAACAGGAGAAGAGAGATTAGGAAGGGAAAATATAGAGGCCGTGTTTGGGGGTGGGGAGAGGGAATTAGGTTGTGAGGAGGGTGGAGAGGGATTACGCATTCTGGGGCTCAGGCCAAGAGATCAGAGTATTGTGGGGCAGGAAGTCTTCTGTTGCACTGTTACCCAGCCTTGTAGCAAGGAGTCTCTTATCCACCAGGGACTGGAAGAGCCTTCCTTGATTGGAATGGAGTTGGAGTGGTTTGGGTGCAGGGCTGGGGTGTCAGGTTATCCGGGCTTCTTCTACCTCTGAGCTCCTGTGTAACTTTGAAGAGGTGATGGTGAAAACACTTGGTCCAAAGTGATGTGTTATTTATTTATATGTGCGATGCTGGGTCTTCGTTGCTGTTTGAGGGCTTTCTCTAGTTATGTCGAGTGGGAGCTGCTCTTCAGTCATGGGCTGCTCCTTGCGGTGGCTTCTCTTGTTGCGGAGCATGGGCTCCAGGTATGCGGGCTTGAGCAGTTGCGCCTTCTGGGCTCTAGAGCATGGGTTCGGTAGTAGTGGCACATGGGTTCAGTTGCCCTGAAGCATGTGGGATCTTCCCTGACCAGGGATCAAATCCATGTCCCCTGCATTGGCAGGCGAATTCTTAACTATTGAGTCATCAGGAAAGTCCCCAAAATGTTTTGATCACATTTATCCTGGGTTTTCATCCAGGCTGTCACTTCTGGGGGCAGAGTCCGTCTTTCATGGTGGGGGAGACGGAGACTTGGTTGGGCCTCGGGGGCCTGGCTTCCTTTCCTGACTCTGCAAAGATCTGGAGACAGGGCAGGGTTGGGGGGGAAATCCTGTAACCTTTCAATCTCAGCTGTCAAATGGCAGATTGGTCTTGCTGGTAGTTGTGAATATTTCAAGTGTGAAAGGGCCCCTCTCTAATGTAAATAAAATCTGTGTACGTTACAGGATTGTTGTGTTTTTGGAATCTCCTAATTTGAGAAAATGTAAAATGAAAACTGACCAATTTAGCAATGTTTGGAAGGAAAATTTACTTTTGTTAATATCACAATATTCTTTTGTGATACTGCTGCTGCTAAGTCACTTCAGTCATGTCCGACTCTGTGCAACCCCACAGACGTCAGCCCACTAGGCTCTGCCATCCCTGGGATTCTCCAGGCAAGAACACTGGAATGGGTTGCCATTTCCTTTGTGATACTAGAAAAAAGTAAATAGTTCTTATATGAGGCATAATCTTTATTTAGTCTGTGAACAGCTGGGGACCCTCGTCTCCTCCTCACCTTGGATTAGTGTGGGAGTTATGTGATCTCCAGGGGTCTGAGGCTTGCAGGCAGGAACCCCTGCCCTGTCTGGCTCAGGATGTGCCACCTGGCAGCCCTTGGGCCACGTCTGTCCTGCAGGTGTGTTTTGCTGGGCCCTCCCACAGAATCTGAATTTCCAGTTTCTCTTAAACATTCAGAACCTCTGGCGGTCCCAGGCCCTTGACAGCAGTTGGCTGGAGCTGAGTAGCAGCCCTCCCATCACACAGGACACGCAGTCCCCAGCGGGCTCCAGTCCCTTTGTGGTTTGTGACCTGATTGGTATGCTAGGTATTTGGGTGTGACCCTTGGTCAGATGATTTATAAAGTTCTTCCCCTCACCACCACCCGCACCCCTGAGGTGCCAGGATTAATAGGGTCCCTTTGACATTCAGAATAAGCTTGAATTGACCTCATGATTTTCTTTGTGGCCCCAGAGGTGTCAATTTCAAGCTATTACTTGAACAGACAAGTAATTCATTGTAAGAGCTCCACTACTTTTGACAGTGGAGGGAATTACTTTCTGAGGTAACAAGATTTTCACTGGCAGTTGGTTTCAGAGCAACCAATTTGGGAGAACCTTGCTTATTTCAGGTCTCAGGAGCCCTGTGGTCAGGTGGTCTTGTCCCTGGTCTCCGTTGTTTGTCTCTTGTCTTGTAGAGGAGCCTGAAATGCTCCAAGAGAGGAAGGAAGGTGTGCTGAAACAGAGGATGGGTTACGAGAGGAGTGTGTGCCACACAGGAGCCATGTGGCAGGAATGCCTTTTTCAGGGCCTCCACTACCAATGATACCAATGACTAGCACAGGCCCTTCCTGTGTGTTCCCTGATGCAGAAATGGATGCACAGAATCCTTGCCTACAGTTACAAAGTCAGGGAGTGGAGAGCTGGGGTTTACACCAGAGAATCCGGCCCTGAGTCTGTGCAGTATTGATGGAGTCTCTATGCTGTCCTGCTTCCCTGATAGTTGTTCCAGTTCTCATTTCAGGCTCCCAGGGCCTCTGTGTGTGGGTGCTGCAGATGGGTGATAAAGGGGCTGGGTAGATTTTGCAGTTACCAGGTAGCCCAGTAACTTGGACTATTCACACTTGGGTCATTTCTAAAGCATATACTTCATTGCTCTGCTACAGACCAAGGTGAAATCGAGTTTTTATAGATGCATGCTTAATATGCATTTCATCTACAAAAAGATTTTCAGTGTTTTTTTTGGGGCACTGCCATTTCTATATAAATTTGTTGATTTTTAAAATGAAATTGCGTTTATAGTAGATAAAACCTGCTCACTGTGAGAGTACAGTTTTTCTTCTCCAAAAAATCTATTCCAGATCTTTATGCATTCTAAGACAGTGCTTTCACACATTTTAATACAGATTACTCTATAATTTATTTTTCCTTCTGACGATAGCACATTATTAACAATTCTGTATTCCAAACAGTTTCCTAAGCGACAGTTATTTTGATTTCCCATTCTAATTAACCCTTGACACAAAATTGCTGGCCTCAGTTTTTGATCAACATAAGATAACCAAGGTCCTGCTTCCAGGTGATGTGTTTATAGCTGCAAGCATAAAAACTAACCTCCATTTTCCTACTTTGGGCAAATGTAACATTTCTAACTCACCTTTTAAATTATGAAAAATAGCTTGGGGGAATAAGCTCTATTCCTTTAGCTTAGGAGATTTGGGGTTTGGACATGAGTTAGGAATTACTGGTCCAAGGTTTATGACTTAAAGTTAAAAATTTAAATCAAAAGACGATATACTCCTATGTATTAGGGACAGGCTGAGATGCATTTCTTTTTTCATCCTGGTGATCTTACAGTGTAAGTTTCTCTACGAGCATTGCTCTAATAAGTTGATACAAAACCTTAGTCTTTCTCCTTGTTTGTTAATTAAAGCACTAAGCCCAGACAAATATGAGTGGACAGTGACTGCCTTCTTGGTGCAGTGTTAAACAGAAAGCTCTGTGTAAGCATTTGGGAAAGATTCTGAACACTGTAGTCCTCTCTCTAATTTTAGCTAATCTGTTTTCAAGTTGCTGATGGAGAAAGTAAGTACAGTATCCTATAAATATGACAGGTTGCTTAGGTGGTTGCTATTTTGGAGATGGTCTGGGGCTCACTCTTGTAAAGTTAGTTGTCAGGACAAGCCATTGCTTCTGGTGTCCAAGGGTCAGCTTACAGAAAGAGCGTGAACTTCCTAAAAGTCTCATTCTTGGTCAGTGTTGGTCTCTCTTATCTTGTTTGGTGATGGGCCCATACGGGACACTCAGGTGATGGCACTGGCTCACTGCCCACTAGGAAACATTTCTTTGATTCCTTTTATTTGTTTTGGCTGTACCATACAGCTAATAGAATCTTAGTTTCCTGACCAGGGATTGAACCCTGGCCAAAGCAGTGAAAGCACTGAGTCTTCACCACTGGACCACCAGGGGATTCCCTCTGGTTCTTTTTTTAAAATTAAAAAAATAAAAAACAACATTTATTTTTAATTGAAGGATAACTGCTTTACAGTGTCATGTTGATTTCTGCCAAATGTCAACACCTGGGGTTCTTATTTAGGCTTTTTGGTTTTTTTTAAGTGACTGCTTTATTCTGGAACCTGATCTTTAAAAAAAAAAATTATTTAAATTTGCAAATAATACACAGACATAGAGAGCATAGTATAATGAATTTCCATTTACCATTTCCAATCTGGTTTCATCAATCTTCCCTGAACTCAATTTTCCCCCTCATTCCCTCATTCCCTTCCTCTCCTTTCCCTGCGGAAACTGAACACAAAACCTAAACACCATCCTTTTCACTTGTAAATATTCAATATGCACCTGTAACTATAATACTTTTCTTTTAAAAAAAGCAATATGATGAAAGTCAATTGAGGTGTTAGAAACACACTAGCAAAATGTATTGTCTAGTACCCAGCCAATATCCATATTTTCCCCTGCACTGTCAAAGCACTATCAACCCTGAATATTCATTAGAAGGACTGGTGCTGAAGCTGAAGCTCCAGTACTTGATGCAATGGGCCAACTCATTGGTAAAGACTCTGATGCTAGGAAAGATTGAAGGCAGGAGGAGAAAGGGACAGCAGAGGACAAGATGGTTGGATGGCATGAGTTTGAGCAAGCTCCAGAAGGTGGTGAAGGACAGGGAAGCCTGGTGTGCTGTATGTAGTCCATGGGGTCACAGAGTTGGACACGCCTGAGTGACTGAACGACATCAAAGACAGCTTCTTAGAGTCCTCCTCTTTTTGCAAGACTGACTGACCTGTTGAAGGAGCTGAATTGTTTGCCCCAGGATTGCTCTAAGGGTTGCTTCCTTAAGGTGTTGTTCAGTTTGTGTTTCTTATAAGCTGGAAGTTAGATGTGGAAGCTTAATTAGATTCAGGCTCAACATTTTTATAGCCTGACTTTCTATTATATGGACATAATGTGAACATAGTAATAGTTGATCATGGGAATTAGTGAGACCTCCCCTCAGAAATCAGAGGTAGAACAGGTGAGGACCATGGGTGAGGACAGAGGGGCTAGCTGTGGTTAGGCATTAAGTGTAGAGTGGCTGAGTTTGAGATAAATCAGACCAGCTGTGAAAGCTGGGAGCTGGTCTGCAGTGGGGCAGAGACATCGTGTCTCCAGTTAGGAACCTTTTTAATGACTTCTCAATGATCATCACTTCTCAAGCTAGAACTTGTCTGCTGCACCAGTGATTAGGCCAGGTCAGTCGAGGGCAAACAAAGAACTGAAATGGGCACCGAGAGGGAAGAGGCATGGAGGGGAGTGAATGGGGCTGGGCCAAAGCCCGAGTGTGGGGCTGGGCCAAAGCCCGAGTGTGGAGCTGAGCCTCTGGAGTTTTCACCATGGTCTCTGTTGGAACTTCTCCCAGCTGTACGACCATACGGTGGCATAGAGCAGCAGCCAACTCTTCAGTTTACTTTCAGCAAGTTGGTAAACTTTCCCAAGCAGCTGCTTTGATGGGGACTGGAAGCCAAGCACAGCTTGTAAGAGGTAACAGCAGCAGGCAGTGAGTGTGTGCATACGTGAATGCCTAAACCCAAATTCACAACGTGAACAGGCGTATTCTAGGTGGTGCCTCTGCACCGCCCAGATGGAGACATCGTTGCTGGCCTGGCCTGGGAGGTTGACCTCAGAGGTCGATTTGAAGAGGGCTTACCCAGAATCCAGACACACTGTTTTCTCAGCAGCGGGTAAGAGAGACTTCAGACATCAGAGGTGAGAAGTAGGCCTGTGTAGTTCTTGCAAGAAACAGTGTTAGGACACGAGAGAGAAAGACGGATAAAGAGAGCGAGCGAGACAGATTGACTTTCCTAGTTGTGTGATCCTGGGTCAGTTACTTAATTCCTCTAGAACTCAGTTTCCTCATCTGTCAAATGTAGAAAATAATAATAATAGTTACCTCATGAGGTTGAGTAATTTAAGTAAAGATGCACGTATAAGGTGCTCAGAACTGTGCCTGCCACCTAGTAAATGTTCATCCTCGTACCTAGAATAGTGTCTGACATTTTGTAACACTTGGTAAATTCCTGTTGAATGAATGACTAAATGTTAGTATGCAAATGTAAGGCATTATTTGCATGCATGTGTTGGCTGATACTATATAGATATATGTCAGTCAGCATTATGAGTGAAGAAAGTTACAATTTTTACATGCCTTTCAGGAGGTGTACATGTGGGTAGTTAAATGGATCATCAGGTATAAATTGGTCTTTGCTGATGCTGAAGGCACATCTGCAGCCTTGTGTGTGTATGTAGGCTGATCAGTTATACACAGGTTCTGAGTCCTCAGATGCTCAAATGCTGCCTCTTTGGGGAATTCTTCTCTCAGAGCTGCCAACACTGTTTTAGGTTGTCTGCAGTGTTCCCTAATATTTGTTATAGATATGTGTTGAATCTCACCCCACCCCCACCTATTCTCTTTCAGCTCTTGGTGAGGAATCCCCAACATGTTCTACATGGAGGTGGCCAGTAAATACTAGATGCCCATATCAGATACATTTTGAGCAAGACAGAATTCTCCTGAGTTTTATTAGAAACATCGCTTAGAACATGTGTGCCTCGAAGAGACTTCATATGTAGAGCTGCCTCGTGGCTGCCAGGAGAGATAGCTCTTGGAGTTTCCCCATCACTTTTTGTGTCTGACTGTGTGGTTGTGCACCCCTGCTGTGGCCTGTGGACCCTAGGCCTGGACCCTGGTGTACAGGAGATCTCACAGAGGTGGGAGTCAAGGCCTTCGCCTGCCAAGTGCTGCAGTCAGGCTGGGGAGACAGGCTAGAGTGGGCTGAATGTTAAAGCAAAAGCCATGCTGTTGTGTTCAGTGCCCAGGGATGGCCCAGACAGCAAGTTCTCTGCATTTCTGAGGAGGGGATGGTGGCCTGGAGGCTGCTCATGGAGAGGTTTTGAGACGTGGGTGTACCTTTGCCTGGAGCACAGGGATTACTTTTTGATTGGCGAGGTGAGGTTTGTCTCACTGAGACCTAATGTGTGCTGCAGCTACGACTCCAGTTTTGCTACCAGGAGTGTGGAATTGGGATCAGAACCCAGTTCTGGCTCTTTGCTGGCTACATGGTCATCTGGTCATAAGACCATTTCAGTTGACAGACTTGGTGGCACTTCTCTGCAGCCTCAGTTTCCCTGGCTGTAAAATGGGGATAATGGTAGCACAAGGGTTTTACACAAGGGGACGTGCAGCACCATTATTAGAGGCTGAACTTGGAGAGGACTCAGGAAACAGCTTTATCCTTAAAGATGATGTGGATCTTCCAGTCTGCCTCTTTAGAGTATCTCAGGCTGAGTGCCTGGGTTCCCAGCAGATTGTTGTTCACTCAGTTGTGTCTGACTGTTTGCCACCCCATGGACTGCAGCACACCAGGCTTCCTTGTCCTTCACCATCTCCCAGAGTTTGCTCAAACTCTTGTCCATTGAGCTGGTGATGCTATCCAACCATCTTGTCCTCTGTCTTCCCCTTCTCCTCCTGTCTTTGTTCCTTCCAGTGAATAGCCAGGGTTGATTTCCTTTAGAATTGACTGGTTTGATCTCCTTGCAGTCCAAGAGGCTCTCAAGAGTCTTCTCCAATACCACAGTTCAAGAGCAAATTACTGGCATTAAAAAGCCCATTTCCCATCAAAGCCAGTTTAAGGCTTCTCCCACTACCAATCTCAGGTGCCTTGGAAACCAGCAGTGTAGAAAGGTCAGTGTCAGCTTGCTCTAGTGTTTTTCCACTCTTGCTCCACCTCTTTGCCTCCTCAGGCTGCTCCAGGGTCAAGGGTTGGGGAGATTGGAGTTGAGGCAGAGCCTTTCCCTGGGCGGAGAGTGTTTGCTCCTTGGTTGCGTGAGTCTGTGGTTCTTTAGAGATATGCTTGTCCTCTCAGAGACCCCCACAAGGATCTTTTGCCTGATGCCCTGTCTCAGTGACCTCTGTGAGCCCTGCCTCAGCTCCTCAGTGGGCCGCCCTCCCATTGTCTTAGGCAGCATCCTCTCTGGAGGAGCCCAGCTGCCTTCTGAGCAGTCCCTTAGCCCCCCTCCCCCAGCCCCCCCGAGGAAGTTTACACATCCAAAGTTCACAGCCAAAGTTGTCCCAGCTCTTCCCATCCTGGCAGCTGCAGGCAACCTCCTTCGGCTTCTCCAGGTGAGGGGCAGGCTCCCAGGAGTGCCCTGTGGTCCAGAAACAGCCCTGTGCTGGCCCTTGAGCAGTACTTTGCCTGGGGCTGGGAGCCATTTCCTCTCCTTTCTCTCATATTCCCTCCTGGTGGTGGAGCAAGCCCTATGCAGACAGAAATCGGGGTGTTTATCGTGCCTTTTAGTTCTGAGTAAACAGAAGAGCCCCATCCCATTCCCACGTCAGTCTCACAGCACAGTTCCTGGTACGCAACCAACATCCAGTGTGTCCTGGCTGCTGTCGCTGTTTAGCTAAGGTGGGCTTCAGTATTCTTATCTGAAATCCTGGCTACTGGTAATCTCTGCTCTGCTTCCCACTTGTAAGTTTTGGTTTTATTTTTATATTTTAGCCTCAGCAGAATGGGATCTCCCCACGCATGTTTAAGGCCTTTGTGAGCAAGAGCCACCCGGAATTCTCCTCCAACAGACAGCAGGATGCCCAGGAGTTTTTCCTGCACCTCGTGAATCTAGTAGAGGTAAGTCACCCTTTAGAACTGCTGGAAAGGGTTGTTAGGAGCGTGTCCAGCCCTCGCGTGCAGCCCCGCCGGTGTGGCCAGAACGCTGCCACCCCCAACCTCTCCCTGTCTGGGCCCCTTTTAGAGTTGGCGTCTTTGGGGCTTTCTCTGTTTGGCCCACTTGATGTAATTGCTCCTCAAGCCTGGCTTTCTCGGCCTTCGTGGGTCTCCCTGTTCTCCTAATTTGAATGTGTTCTAGGAGTGCTTATCCATTTTTTCGTTCCCTATTTTTGTTTTTTGTCTCTGTGACAAGCTCCTTGAGAGGCCAGTGTGGTATTTGGTATCCTCCTGTCCTCTGTCCTCCGAGATGCTCACTCTGGGCTCAGCAGGATTGAATCACATTAAATGCTGTGGTTCTTAAAGGCCACTGAGAATTTATGATTAAAGCCTTTTTTCCTCCTCTCTTAAAAAAATAACTACTTTTTCCCTGATGACTAATGTGTTCTTTGTGGAAATAGAGGCGCAGAAGAGAAAATCAAAACCCCCCATACTGCCTGCTCCCTGGTACAAGCAGTGCTAACATTCTGGTGTCTGACTCCCTACCTCCACCCCAGCGTTCATTCTCTGCTTGCTGGTTTGTGAGCAGTGTTTTCCACTTAACCTGTTGTGAACATTTTGCCATGCCATTATATACTCAAATATAGCCTACTTTCTTTCTTATTTGTGTATAATTTACATGAGTACATTTATAGAATCGTATCATACATGGCTTAATTTTTTAATTTAAATTTTAAAAAATATTTTTAAAATAAAAATTTGTTTAAATTAAAAAACTTTAAATTTTTTAAAATTTACTTTTTAATTATTTTTAAGCTTTTTATTTTATATTGAGGTATAGCCAGTTAACAGTGTTGTGATAGTTTCAGGTAAACAACAAAGGGACTCAGCCATCCATATATATGTATCCATTCTCCCCAAACTCCTCTCCTCTCCTCTCCTGTCTACTACATAACGTTGAGAAGAGTTCCATGTGCTTTATAATAGGTCCTTGTTGGTTATTACCCATTTTAAGTATAGCAATGTGTACATGTCCATCTCAAACAACCTAACTATACTTGGCTTAATTTTTCTGGTGCAGCCCTTGATTTTTTTCCCCTCCTTTCTCTTTACTTGGCCTTTCATATCTCCTTTCTTCTAATTCTGTCTAGCTCATGCCCTGACTTGATATAATCTCATTTTCAGAGGAACCGCATTGGCTCGGAAAACCCAAGTGATGTTTTTCGGTTTTTGGTGGAAGAGCGGATTCAGTGCTGTCAGACCCGAAAAGTCCGCTACACGGAGAGGGTGGACTACCTGATGCAATTACCTGTGGCCATGGAGGCGGCAACCAACAAAGGTAGTGTTCCAAAGTGGGAAGTGAGCAGAGCGCCTCTTCACACGTGAAGACCCTCGAGTGAGAGACAGTGCGGTTTAGTTACTGCAGAGCTGTCTGGAGTAGACCTGGAAGGTGTCTGCTCTGCCTGTCTCTCCTCATCTACTCTTCAGCCCCCATGTGGCTTTCTCTGAGATTTTCATGGAGCCAGTTATAGAGGAAACCTACTTCAGTGCCTATAAGTTTCAACAACAGGTTGGTTTAGAGTCAGTTTAATTTGGAGGAAATTATTTGTAATTTAACATTATCACTTACAAGTTGTGCTGTAAAGTCTGAGGGAAGTGTCAGAACTACATTTTTTGATGTGAGCCATTCAGGCAGAGGTCTCTTAAAAAGAATCCATCTTTGGCATCTGAGCAAGGTGCCTGTTGTGGGTGATAAAGTATGGCCGGGCCCTTTGTCAGGCACCCCTTAGAAAGGTCTCTGGACATTGGAAGCAGGAAGAAGGCAGATACCCAGGTGGAGGGGGTGATGCTCAGGGGAAATTTCCTTCAGTAAGTCTGATCTGCTTCTTTTCAGACAAAATAGATGAATGATATTTCTTAGAACTAACATCTTAGAAGCAGAAAAAGGAGAAATATCTGCTTAATTGCTTATGTCCTGTGAACTGGTCATTTTTGTAAAGTTCAAACACTCCTTGGGCGGCTTTTTTATTCTCTTTTTGCAGGGGTGGTGGGTAGTCACTTTATTGTGTTAATTGGAAAATGATTTTAAGATGAAACAATTTCCATTTTCTCTAAACTTTTGCAGCTTTTGGCTAGTTTTAAAATTCTTATTCATTACACAAAGTAGAAATGGGGTGGGGATCTGTGGTTTGGTTCCTTTTTAGCGTGAGGCCTAATTGCTTTCTCTTGACTACCTTGGTGGATGCTGGCTAACATATCTTCTACTCAGTTCTGTGATCCTCTCTAAACTCACTGTTTATAATTTATAAGTGGTAGCTATATATATGTATATTTGTTGTTGTTGTTGTTGTTCAGAAAGGAGATTTGTAACTTAGTGTCAGGAAATTGATAGCTGGAAACACATAATGCTAGCATCCTAGACAGAAGTCCATCCTAAACCGCTGGTGGACTGGGGAATGAACTGTAAGAGCATATCCAGATGTGTTTAAGAAAACACAAAGATACGTCAGTGGTATATAAAAACTGATAAATCAGAAGTGGTGTTTTGTATCACAGAAGGAGTTCCTGGAAAGGTCCATTTGAAATGTATAGAATTTTGACTTACAGGTGGTTGCCAAGAGTAGATCTGCTGACTCTTGGGAAGCTCACAGTGTACTCACTTTTTTTTCTCTGGGTGTTCAGTCATTTGAGCAGGGATAGTGTAGAAAGCCTTCTGGGTTGGCTGCTCTGCTTTCTGCAGTGTCAGGTAACCCCGCATGAAGTTTTCTTGGCGGTGCTGGGTAGGATTGCAGGTCTGGTGCCTTGGGTAATTGTGTTCCTTATAGTTCATCCTGCTTCTTGGCCTGCACTCTCCATGACCTCTCATCATGGTCAAGGGCCAGGAAGAGGTGAGCCCTCGGATTTCTCTCAGCGTGAAATTCTCTGGTGTGGAGACTTTGTGATTAGAGGGTGGTTTGGGGTCAAACCAGTCTTGACCTCTGGATAAAGGAAAACCCAGGTTCGTGCATGGCTTACAGCACATGTGTAGTCTGAACCTCTCACCTGGACTGTAATTCACAATTCCCTCCTGTCAGCCTCAAAGAGGAACAGGCAAAAAATGAATGGCTTGATGCAGCCTGGCATTGCCACTCTAAACACACTTTCAACAGGCTCCTCTGGCTCTGTGGAGGGCAGCAAGTAAGCAGTCCTACCCCCAGCCCAGAAGCCTTCAGGGAAGGCTGTTCATTGTTCAAGGGGCTCTTTCCTTTCAAGAAAATAAATGACTGCAGATTCATTTGTTTGCTCTTCTACGCAGATGAACTGATTGCCTATGAACTAACAAGAAGGGAAGCAGAATCAAACAGAAGACCCCTTCCTGAGTTGGTTCGTGCCAAGATACCATTCAGTGCCTGCCTGCAGGCCTTTTCTGAACCAGAAAATGTTGATGATTTCTGGAGCAGCGCCCTGCAAGCAAAGTCTGCGGGTGTGAAGTAAGTGTGTATGTGCGTGTGCTTGTGTGGTGGCAGTAGGATTAGAAGGGGGCCTTGAGAGGTGGGGGCCGGTAGAGAAGGGCGAGGGGTGCTACTGTACAGGTCTGTGCATGCTTGCTCATGTGTGGCCAGATGGGATTATGATTTAGAAAACCCTAGTTGTCATAGACCTTGCTTGTATGAGGCCTATCCAGTGAGACAGGCTTGTTGTAATCTGTATCATGTGTAAGGGAGAGAATGCCTTTTTTTGTTTTCTTTTCTCTTTTTTACTGAGCAGGTATAGCCAAGAACTCTTGTGCCACATGGCAAGATGATATTAATGAAGAAATTCAGAAACTACTTATGACAGTCTTCAGTATTTAAACTCCACTGTGATAGATTCTGATTCCACAGTTAAAGATTTGACTTAGAACTTGGTGACTCTGTTCCTGCCTGGAGACTAGGGGTCTCAGGGCATCTCAAAGGGCACCTCAGGGCTCCTGGGCTTTGTTCCAATGAGCTGCTCAGACGTGGTCAGGAGATGTTCTATTTCTATGTTGTGATCCTTCTTGTCAGGGCCATGTTTTTTTTTTTGCCTCCACTTGACACCTTAGTTGATTTTATACAGTCAAGTCCTTGCCTGTGTACTTCATGCAGCTGGAGAAAGAGAACTCACAATGGCAGAAAAAGAGGGGAGGTCTAAAAGTCTCTGGAACTCATTACTTTCAGATATTCTTTAGCCTTTTTTTTCTGGGCTCAGCCTGAGCTCTAGGTGACATGAAAGGCAGGGAAGGATGGATGAGCTACTGCTGGCTGTTTTTTTTTTTTTTATCAAAACTACAAGTAGCAGTCAAACCTGAATCGCTTATTCTCTGTGACCGTCATCCCTCAGGATTCCTCTGTTTCAGATGATTGACTTCGTGTGTTAAGAATGGGAAAACAAAAAGAATGTTTCAAAAGCTTTAAAGAAAAAGCCACATTTTCTTAACAATAATTTCTTTAAGAAAGTTTCTTCATATCCAGAGGAGATTTATAATAGCTCAGTTATCAGTTATCCATTGTGGAGTAAGTTTTCGTCCTAGGATTGCTCAGTTTTGGGGAGTGTGTATGTGTATGTAAGTGTGTGCATATGTGTGTGTATGGCCTTGCAGATGAGAGTTGGTGAGCTGGCATGTTAAATGTTCGTGATTCACTTCATTACAACTTGGGCACATCTTTGAGCAGTTAGAAAGCTACACGTTTTATTAGTGGTGAAAGCAGTTTTTTCCTCTCAACTTTATTGAAGTATAATTCACATAACGTTTTGTGAGTTTAAGATGTACTGTGTGATTTTTTTAAATTTTTTTCTTTCTTTCTTATTGACTGTAGGCTGAAGGTTCCACAAACATTTATCCTTTTCTCTCTGCACTTTAATTCTGACTCTGTATGGGAGGTGGAAGTGATCAGAAGCCTCGCGGCCTAGAAAGTCCCCAGCATCAGGTGTGAGTTGCAGGAAGGTCTTCACTGGCTGGTCTGCCTGGTCCCCCTTTTCTGCTCTTCAGAGTCTTACAAGTGCAGGGTGTGGCCTACTCTCTAGGCCTGTGCAGAAGGCATCTTCTCATCAGTAGGAAAAGGAGCATCTTTGAAGTGGAGCTGGGAAGCGTTAGCCTTCTACAGAGACAATCTGTTACCCTTGGGCTGGTGGTCAGGAGATCTGGATTCTTCTCCTGTGTTCACTTCCCAACTTGAGCTCTAACCTGGGGCAAAGTCAGCAACCAGTTCCTTCTTACATCTGAGTGGAGGAATGATGGTTTCTGACCCACAAAATATTTAGTTGTAGGCAGAGGGGTTTCTACCTTTTCTAATCCTGAACAGTAGCTATTGAACGTGTTTCTTCTTTTTCTCTTTTACATGCACGTGTGTGTATGTATGTTTACATACATCTTTTGGTTTAATGCATATGAAAGTTATTACTGGATGTATCACAATTGTTGGTAATTGAAAACTGGTCTTGTGGGAAGGGAAAAAGCAGTGTTCTAGGGTGATAAAGCAACTACCGTTATGGCACATTAATCAATATTATTCCATGTTATATGCTAAATGCATCCCATTAAATATTGCTTAATCACCCTAGTACTGCTGTGACATAGGCACTTTAGTTTCCCCATTTTACAGATGAGGAAGTAAAGGAAATATTAATAATGGCCACTAAGTGACAGACTTGGAAGTCATTAATTTGAAGTTTAAACTCTTAATCCTGTGTTGTATACTGCCCCATATTCCTTTCCTGCTTGCTTATGCTTGTATCTTTATAATCCTTTTAGTGCTGTTTATTCTTTATTATACCTTATGTTTCAAATAATAGTTTTGGGGGAACTAGTTCAGTGAATTCCTAAAATATCTTTTTTTCTTCTTGTTATTTCCAGCAATATAGACATGATCTCTTTACTATGTTACTTTGGGGCCTTAAATTTTTCTTGTGTTAGACCCAGAGCCCAAAAGGCCAGGAAGAGACAAAAGATGTCCTCTTGGTAGATCTTGGGTCAGTATGGACCAGATATAAAGATCCTTCCGTTTTTGGTCCTGAACAGATAGTGACTGGGAAGAATATGTGTTTGGAAATTTTATTCACCCAGCAAATATTATTGCTCACCTAGTGTCTCTTGGGCAATGAACTGAATGAGATGGAGTCCCTCCCTTCAAGGAGCTCACAGATTAAAGGTTGATAGGGACAGATTTCGCTGTAACCTTTATCATTAATGAACAGAAAGGAACGGTATGGGGCTCAGAGCATGGGCTTTAGGTGGACTGGCAGCATTTGAATCCTCAGCATAGAACTTACTGGTATGTGACCTTGGCCAAGTGACCTCACTTCCATAAACTTCAGTTTCCTTATATGTAAACTGGGGATAATAATAGAACTTTATAGGGTTGAGGTGAGGATCAAGCATAAAATGCTTTGCATAGTGCCTGGTGGAGTAAATATACACTGTAATTGTTATTACATTACTTTTATCTTTTTTTTACCTTGGATTGTACAGTTTGTGTTGATTAATTATGTTTTCAATTATGAATTGGTTAATTATGTGGTTGATTATGTTTTCAATGTACTTAATGGAAATGATAGAATTTTTTTAGTCACCAGGTTTTCAATAGTGTTAATAAATTCACAGAGACAGACAGTTTATATATTACTATATTTTTCTTAATAAGGTTTTCATAATGTTTTTGCCTGAATTTGTAACCAGTGAACAATCGATGCGTATTATAAGGTAATGAGTTGTTGATAGGTAATGCCATACTGTTGTCAGTCACTGTTCTAAGCTCTTTAGTCCTAACTCAGTTCCTGTAACAGTTCTTTGAGGCGAATTTATTCAGTGTCTATCTAGACCTTTTTGAATAATTTATATTTCAGTGGACTTTATTAAGTATACAACTTTTCAAGAAAAATTTTAATTCCAGGAATTAATTTTAGGAATAGAAGAGTAACTGGTGCATAATTTATAACCTTACCAGATTTAACAACAAACTTGCTGTCCCAAACCTGCAATTAATGAACGCCAAGTGTTAGTTTTGAGGTTGACTTGAACACATTTATATTAAGTGGTTACTGAATGTGTGATTCAAGTTGAGACCCTATATACAGAAGTTAATAAGGAATGTTTAACCAACAGGAAAAATACAATGTGGGCATCATCTAACCTGCTTTCTGGTACTCTCAGGTTGGTAGCTACCCACAACAAAGTGATGTGTTAAATTATCAGCCTTGAGTTCCCTCTACTGCCTCCCACTCCGTGGTATATTACCAGCTGATTCCTCACCCAGATACTGATCACAGAGCAACTTTAGGAATCTCTGGGATCCTGAACCACAGTCTAGAAATCATTGATGACTTTTGGTTGATTTCATTGTTATATATTTTCCAGATTTTAAATTTCTGTGGTTAGAGGAAGGGGTCAGAGAGGTGACACTTTTATAGTCGTTGAAAATATCAGATGGCGTTTCTTGGTTTTTGGTGAAATTGAGGACTTGGCTATATTTAAGAATGATATTAATACTGCTTCTCAGAAGATAGGAAAACCTAATTAGAGACAATATATAATTTCTGGAGAGTGAGCTAGGCTAATAGATCAGCTCCTTAGGATAGTTAAGCTCTTGTTTTTTGAGAAACTCCCTCATTGCCTGTACCCTGCTACCTTCCTTGTGATGGGGAATTTGAGATCCAGAGTGGTTAAGTGACCTACTTGGGGCAAAATACAGGTCGGTGACAAGCCAGCTCAGTGTCCTTGGTCCTGTGATTCTAGCTCTTGCATGACAGGATCATGCTAACGCCTTGGCTGTACACGGCACATTCTAGTGTGCCAGGTGGTTTCATGACACTGCATGACCGTCGCACAGCCCTGGCAGGCAGCTATTACTAATAACCCATTTTGTAAATGTGAAGCCTCAAGGAGGGTTAGATTTTGAGTGAATTAAGTAGCATCCAAGTCTTCTGACACTTTTTGGACAATTCTCTGCCCCTGCACTGTGGCTTCTCTTCTACACTAGGGGGCAGCAGAGCATTTGTATTGGATTTCTGAGTTCTGGGAAGATGCATTCCACATAGATATGAAAAGCGGAGTTTGTAGGAAACATGTCCTAGAATCTTTTATTTTAAAAGGTACCTATCGTATCTGTTTAAATCTAAGTTTTTTCTATATACCTTACTGTACTCAGATTGACACTTGAGTAGAAAGGGTTTTTATAAACAAGATAATAAATGTGGAGAGAATGAGTTGAAACCGGGGCATGTATTTGATGTATTAGTTGAATAGTTGGTGCATAAAATCATCAAAGGCAAGTCCAGACAATTCAGCATTCATGAAAGTTTGAAAGGAAACTCAAGACATTAACCATATATATTAATTTTAAAAATTGAAGGCCCAGATTTAGATATTTTAGATACCTCATAGTACACACACACACCCACCCACCGACCCACACCCCCCTTTTAGGATCCATGAGGCCATAGATTTTAGGTGTGGTAGTATTTTAATGAGGCCCTGGCATTTCCAGTAGTCAGCCTCAACCAAAGTTCCAATATAACCTTCTGATGCCAACTCTGTGCTACAAGATAGCGACTTGTGGTCAGAGCAGATTGGGGGTATGTCAGGACGGCTCAGGGAGCTTTTTCAAACTTCATATACAAACACAATGCAAGGTGCCCCCATGCATCTGCAAATATGTGTGACACTGCCAAGGGTTTTAGGAAAACACAAACGTTTATAGTTGAAAACCACTTTTTAGAAATACAGAATGCCACAGCAAAGTAAAAGCAGTAATTTTGCAGGGGGTCCAAAATCATCCTTGGGGACAACCTTGTCCTATGTTAAACATTGTCCTCTCGTCGAAAGGCCAGGATGAGTGGTGAGGTGGTATGTGTGTGTGTCCACTCCTGTGTGTGTGTGTCTGCTCACGTGTGCGTGTATGTCCCTCCTCTTCACTGCAGGCCCTGGGACTGCTGGGTGTGCCTCAGACACAGCTTATGATGCTTCATGAACTGTATCCATAATTCTTTATGCCTGTTTCATTGATCTAATCCCCTTGTGTTTCCCAGAACATCTCGCTTTGCCTCATTCCCTGAATACTTGGTAGTGCAGATAAAGAAGTTCACTTTTGGTCTTGACTGGGTTCCCAAAAAATTTGGTAGGTATCTTTTGCATGCTTTTGCTTAAAACATTAAATTAGCTATTTAAAAAACATGGCATGTGAAAGAGCCCATGCGGTTGGCTGCCAGAAACGGTCTCATTTCATTCTTTTTCCATGATTCCCACCTTTCTCTTTTGAAAGATATGATAAACACTGGTGGTAGTAAAAAAAAAAAAATAAACACAAATTGCCACTTGCTTGCCCACCTCTCTAATAATGGGTTCTAAAATGGCCAGAATCTAAGAGTGAAAACAGGAGCCTCACAATCTCAAATCATGCCTCCCAAACTGGAACGTGATCTTGGTAAAATGTAGGTGCTGATTCAGCAGGTCTGGGATGGGGCCAGGGCTCTATATTCTAACATGTGCCCAGGTGATGCTGATGCTGCTAGTGCTACTGGTCCAAAAGTCATGCTTGGAGGTGCTAGTAACTGAAGATGTGTCAATACTGTCTTTAGCATCTCTCCTTGACCTCTAAAGCAGGCGGGTATGGCTAATGGTATTTGTTTAAATCATATGAACTTTATTAATAATAACATAAGTACAGTCAGTTGTATTAAAAAGAAAAAGGGATGTGGCCAAATTGGGCTTCTTTCTAATCTTAAAGGCCCTTGACCACTGTTAGAGGTTATCTTTCCAGACAATGAGTAAGAACATTTTCTCTACCATCTCAATCAGATATGAATGTGTTCCTAGGCTGTGCTCAGGGCCGTGGAAGTCCATACAGTTTTAACCTCTGATTTCTCAAGCAAGGATCTCAGACTGCTTGCCAGTCTTTTAGTGTCTATGTTTTTGAGCACTTAAAAAACAAGTCAGTCCTAGGTTGGTTAATTAAGAACTCATCTGCTCATCTGAAGGGGATAAGTAAAAAGAATGTAAAATCTGCAGGAGTGATTCCCCAGAAACCTCTGGCACTAGCAGTTAGCATAGCACTGATCTCCACATGGCATTATGCAGCCCGTGAGCCTGCAGCTCATTCCTCTTTTCCTGGTGGAATAATTTTGTGGGCAGGGAGGAGGGCCAAGGGCAGGTTACTCATCACTCAGCCTTTCCTCCTTGGATCCAATATGCACCCCAGAGAGAAAACTGACTTCTTCGAAAGGCTTTGAACTGCTTTGGAAACAGTTTTATTTTCTTTGTCCTTGGAATTTTGGTAAAGGATGCCAAATTCAGATCAGATTTCATAGTCTTGCTGAATTTAAAGCAGCCTCAAAGCTTTCTTTAATGAACCTGAAAATTTCTGTTGAGGAGCAGTTGTTTCGATTTTGTTGGTCAGACATTATGTTTGATTTTGCTGTTTGCTGAGATTAAATTTTTTTTTTTTTTAAACTAAGCCTTTTCTTTGGGTGGTTGTTTTAAAGTAGGACTTACACACCTAACATTGTAGCTGGTTTTGGGGATGGTGTTTTCAGATTCTGTTTGTTAGCCCAAGAGACATATCCTGCACCAACATTTGAACCCATTTTCCATTATTACCATATCTGACTGTGTGCAGTACAAATTTGCAACAGGCTGTTAGACTCATACATATATTTTGTATTTGAATAAGTCAACATAATGACAACTGAGCTGAGAAGTTAAAAAAAAGTATGCCTCAAGATGAATACACTTGAAGTTCAATTAATTTCTTTAAAGCTTCAGTTTTTATTACCTTCGGTAGAATAATCACAGTACCCATGGTGATCAGAGAAAAGGCATAAACTATGGGTTGCAAACTCAAATGCCTAATGAGGACAGAGTGATAATGTAAATGACAGAAGTAGGCTGGGTATAAGAAACACATAGCTATAGCTGTCTTATCCTTTCTTGAGTATTCCCATTTTGGATGGAGACATGGATTAGGAAAACATTTCCCTATCATAAGAATCAGAATAGTGCACATGTGATGCTCAGGATCATGGGGGCAGGAGGAGTGGTGAGGTCTGTGGCAGACAGACACGGAGGGCATATTACCTTGGAGTGAAAGCTGAGAATCAGCCCCAGGCAGTTGTTGTCACATGAGACTCTGCTACAGCTTTTTTTTTGTTTTCTTCAAAATGAGTTGGAAGTCTGGAGTTTTGAATTGAAATCTCTGATTTAAAAATTGGAATGTGTTGCCGACATTTTAAAAACAGCCAACAGAAAGTGTCTACAGATGTTGTATGGGCTCCCAGTTTTCGACCTCTGGCTTCCCTCATTTCTTGTTGTTCAGTATGAAATCCTGCATCTGTGTTTCCCCCGGTTCTACATTAAACTCTAATCAGTCTTAGTCAGTTTTCTGGTCCTGTGACTTACTCCCAGGAACTATAACACATCCCTTGGCTCTGCCTAGACACGTGTACCTAGTTAGTGGTGCTAGATTGAGGAGGTGCTTGTGGTTATTCGGAGAGTCCAGTGAGTATAATCTCTCTCATTTTGCAGATGTTTCTATTGATATGCCAGACCTACTTGATATCAACCATCTCCGAGCCAGGGGGTTGCAGCCAGGAGAGGAGGAACTTCCAGACATCAGCCCCCCCATAGTGATTCCTGATGACTCTAAAGGTACCGTCTTCTGCCAGGAGGACCTTCTCAATGCCTTCCCGCTCCTCTGCTGGAATAGTCCCTTTTGCTCCTTCACTATGTTGTCCCATGGTGCTTTCCTGTGTTGTAACCCACCATAGACATACAGAACTGAAGCCTGGCTGCAAACCTTGAGCTTAAAATAGTAATAGTCACAGGAAGAGGCACAGCCCCAACATGAGTGAACCAAATGGGTCCATGGAAATCACAAGCAGCAGAGGGCAGCAGGTCTCCAGGAAGTTTTTGGCTTACCTTGCCTCTGCCTTTGCCTCCCTCCTCCCTTGCTCTGATAAGCCTATGGGGAAGAGGAGTGTGTTTTCAGTGGGTTCTTAGTCTAGGGGAGCTGTGTCCTTCTTGGAATATCTTTGGAGAACCAGAAAGGGAAATTGAACAGTGTGTGTTGGTTTTAAAAATCTTGCCCACGTCTCACCTCTCCAGCTTCATTACTGCTTCATAGCAAGAGAACAGTTTGAGCTTCTCTTACTCTCTGTGAACCTTAAAGTGGTCCTTGTGAAGAATACTTTTTAAGAGAAAAGTACATGTGAAAAATCATTGCCTTTGTGAGTCCAAGAACAGCATGGAGAGATCTTGGCTTCATTATTAGTTCAGTTATTCTGGTGAAATCACTTTCATTCTGGCTTTGTTAGCCCACGTGTTTGCTGTTCGCCTTCCTAATGAGTTAATTAGGTACATTAGCTAATAGTGCCAGAGTGCTTAGGGCACCTGCCCCACAGGATGGCTGTTGGCTGAGCAGTGACCATTATTGGTGACCCTGTTGGGGTATAAACTGAATCCGGGAGGAGCAAGAGAGGAGTCAAGATTGGCACCTGTGTTACATTATTCTCTAATGCTGAGTCCAATGCTAAATTGCAGAGGGTGGAGAGCAGGGAAGGGGTCTTTAGGTGGGATGGTCCAGGCTGGGTGGTATAGGTGGTTCATTAAAGGAATTCTAAAAACATCAGTCCTCAGAGTGTCAGAGAACTGCAAGATGGTTTATTAGCATTGCTCCTGCTTTTTCTGACGTTTATAACAGAGTTCTTGGATTGTAATTAAATGGAGTTCTTAGAAGTACAGGGAAGGAAATTATTTAGTTCCTTAAGATGATCAGCAGAGCATCATGTTTTATCTGCTCTAAATGCCTGAAACTGAGTGTTCTCCCTCCTTGCTGGAATGACTTTATGTTGGGTTGGCTGGTCTGCATGGAGGACCAGGGAGCTGACAACAGTGTGGGGTCTTAATGGGTGGGGGTGAGGGAGTGCTCTGGGTTAACTCTTTTTCTTTCTCTAGAACTCTTTGCCATGGTTGGGTCTCACTTCCTGCCCTCTCCTTTGATTTCCAGATCGCCTGATGACCCAGCTGATAGACCGTATGTATCTTTTATGTTTTTTCTCAGTGTCCTACCATTGTTACTGGTCTAACGCATTTAGCTGTGGGGGTTCAGTAAAGGGCGTTGTTCTATACATGTGCAGCTTTTCCTGGGTGGGAATAAATCTTGGTCTGCAAGTTGAGGTCACAGCAAATCTAAACCAGTAGTGTGGTGAATAGATGGCCCTGTGTTTCAGGAGAGAGAACTTCAGTGTGAGAGCCAGCCAGCCCTGAGTCAGAATCTTGGCTTTGCCAGTTGTGGCTGTGTGACCTAGAATCATTAACATCTCTGAGCGTCAGTTTCCTCATATGTGAATGGGGGATACTGGTGCCATTTCTTCCTTCCCTGGCCATATGAGTAGGTCTCTTGCTGCAGTGATAGTACAGTGATCTGTCACTTTGTCCACTTCTTCAGGGCACATAATGAAGATTCACGGGTGACAGGACATAGTAGTATTAATTAATACTCCTAAGGGTGTCAGTGTCATCGGATTGTTTGTTAATTTTGTAGTCATTTAGTTCCTTAATCCTGGGTGAGTTGATACTTTTGATTTTCTAAAGAACATGAAAAAAAGCAAACTATTTTATAGTCAATATTTAGATATTAATTAGGAGGAAGAAGGAGTATGTTAACACAAAATACTCTGAATCTTTTTGTCTACAAAGCCTTGCCGGAGACACTATTGTTAATTTAGAAGTTTAAGTGTTTCACTTTGCCAAAAAACACTTTATGTGATTGATCATGTGACTTAGACCTCCATGCTTGCCTTCTTGGGTCAGTTTTGATTTGCTGGTTGCTGAAGAGGCTGTTAGGGGCAGCGAGGGTCATGGGCAAACCATTGCCTCTGCAAATAATCTGATTGTAATGATAACAGTATTTTTGAATGGTTACCATGAGTCATCGTTGAGTTTATGACTCCATAAATTCTTTTAACCGTGTATAAATGTACTATTATAATAATACAAAGTCCAGCTTCTTATTTGATTGTCACAGTACAATGGGCAGAGCAGGTGACCTTTATACAGAGGATAAAAGTGATACCCAGGAAAGTTCAGAGACCTAAGAGCTAGGACCAGAGCCAGAGCTAGGCGTCAGGCATGCTTTCATGTCACTTGACCTTGTCTGGAGTATGAGGAGTTTGCTGGCTCTCCCAACCCTGCAGAGAGCCAGTCTCCAGGATCTTGCTCCAGGGGACGTGGAGGGTGGCTGGAACTGTATCAGAGGAGTCTGACTGTGAGCAGTTCAGCTCACAATCAGCAGTTTTCCATTTTCCTCCTGATCTAAGCCTGCTGTATTCACCAGGAGAAAACAACATTATCTGGGGTTAATTGCAAAGATTTCTTATATGCTTTCTTTTAAGAGTTTTGTAGTTTTAGCTTTTACATTTAGGCCAGTGATACATCTGGAGTTAATTTTTGCATATGATGTGAGATAGGGATCCAAATTTCAGCAGTTCAGCTCACAGTCAGCAGACATTTAAAAGGAGTAACTTTGATTATATTCTTACTATAAATGAAAAGATATGTAGAAATTACATATTAGTGATGAGTCATCTCTGGTTTCACCACCCATCTATAACCAGCTGGTTCACTCTATTTTCCCCAAAATGGAATTAGACATTTTCAATTTAATATGCTGTTACATGCATGCATACACTTATTAAGCTGCATTACTTAACTGCATTCTAGAGAACAGAGTCTTTCACAAGGTGTTGAAAAGTATTCTCTGAAAGAGTTTCATAGTTTCTGCCCAGAGGAATCCTTTTTTAAATTACTAAACTTTTAAAATATTTTAAAAATTTTATTTGAAGTAGCACTGATTTACAATGTCATATTAGTTTCAGGTATATAGCACAGTGATTCAGTTATACATATCTATGTCTATTTTTTTCAGATTTTTTTAGGTTATTATAAAATATTGAGTATAGTTCCCTTTCCTATACAGTAGGTCCTTGTTGGTTATCTATTGTGTATACTGTACTATGTACATGTCAATCCAAACCTACTACAGGAGTCTTTATTACAGGACTTTAGAATTTTCACTCCCTTAATGCACACTGTGAATTTCTAGGGAGAACAGAGAATGTAGGTTTAAAAAACTTATTTGACCATGGGAGCCCTTTGTTTTGTGGTTCGTTAATTTTGTGGTTCATCTCTTTTAGAACACTAGTATTCTCTAGACCACAATTGAGGAATCACTGTTGTCCTATATCATTGCTTTCTTAAAATTTTATCTTGATAGGATGTCCCGTGTATCCTCATTGTGAGATAGAACTTTGGTAAATACATTTTCAGTATAATTTTTGTAGAACAGATATTTTTGTTCCTCAGTTCTACTACTGTTTGCTGCCTCTGGCAGAGTTTTCAGTAGATTATAGACCTCAGGGCGTGGAAACCAAAAGGGGGATATTTTGCTCCAGTTCCCTCTCAGCCTTTGGTGTAATTTGAGAGCCTCGTGTAGGTGGTATGTGTACACACACATGGACATACATACACACCCATGTACATGTATGTGTATGAATGAATATACATACAAACCTATAGACATGTGTATATATAGGTGTGTGTTTACACACCTCTCTGCCCATGGTTTCGTCACTAAGTTGTGTCCAACTCTTGCGACCCCATGGACTAGAGGCCACCAGGCTCCGCTGTCCATGGGATTTTCCAGGCAGGGATACTGGAGTGGGTTGCCATTTCCTTCTCTAAGGCATCTTCCCAACCCAGGGATCGAACACGGGTCTCCTGCATCGCAGGCAGATTCTTTTCCGTCTATGCCTCCAGGGAAGCCCTCTCTACCCATATCTATATATTATTGTGAAAAGAAAAGAAAATCTGTATCTAAGCCAAAGTTATGTTTGTAAAGCAATCCTTTTAAATATCTTAAGTGTATACAGTTAAAAAATTTTCCTTCTATCTGAATGTTGGCTCTCCATGTCTCAGACTGATTGCATCCTTTGATTGCTGATATATCTAAAGACCTGGTATAACTTTCTGTGAGGTTTAAGGGATAAGCTTTTTGGCCTGCAGAGAATGCTTTCTCTTCCAATTTCAGTCCTAAGAGAGCCTGCTGTAGTGGTCTTGAGAGTGATGTAAGAGACTGTAATGGTTCTGGGAATACACTAGATCTCCCCATAGGAAATTAGGGAGTTGTTTTTCAGTGCTTGGATTGTTCAGGTAATTACCATGGTTCCTATTTTGTCAAAGATAAAAACTCAGCTAAAATAGCTTAATATTTGGATGGCTTAAAACAAAACACAGTTAAACCACCATCTAAACAAACAAAATAGCACCTTCTTTGGGTAGCACGTGGATAAGGGGTGAAGAGAAGTTAAGACAAGAAGAAATAGGGTTGACTTTTTACGCCAGACTATCCTGTGTGCTCTGTAGCATCAGATATTGATGAGTCTTCGGTGATGCAGCTGGCTGAGATGGGCTTCCCTCTAGAAGCGTGTCGGAAGGCTGTGTATTTTACTGGAAATATGGGAGCCGAGGTGGCCTTCAACTGGATCGTTGTTCACATGGAAGAGCCAGGTAGGTGGTCAGAAGATGGACTGGCTTTGGAGTCTGACATGATTGGCCCTCAGTGATGTTAAGCCTTGGTCCTTCTGTGTCCTCAGGGTGTGTCCCAGAAAATGATTTATCAGCTCATAATCTGCTGCACAGAGTGGATGGGAGAGGATGGCTATTTTGCCTGTGTAGCAAAGTTACAGTCTTTGCTTTCCTCTTTTAAATAATAGCTTTGTTGAGAGAGAATTCACCCTTTTAAAATGTATAATTCAGTCGCAAAAAAAAAAAAAAAACATTGGAAAGATGTGCGATATACTTCTAGCTAAGAAATGATGAGAACTTGAGCTAAAAGATTGTGCCTGAAGAAATAGGGGCTGTTTAGTTAGCATTAACTTTTACCTACTTTATTAAGATAATTCACATACCATATAATTCCTTCATTTAAAGTATACATTTCACTTGTATGAATCTTAATTACGTTGAATTGGTTCATAGTGCTTTTCAGGTCTACTATATCCTTCTACTTTTCTGTCTATTCATTCTATTAATTTTTGAGTTTGATATTGAAACTCCAACTAAAAATCTTAATTTATCTACTTAAAAAAATAATTGTAATATATAGTAGAACTATATGTAACTTTGTTCTGTGATTTCCAAGTCTCCTATAAATGTGTTATCATACTTTCAGAATTTAAAAAATAAAGAGGAAAAAGAATTTCTCCAGATAAAAAGTGTATATTACAGTGGTTTTTTAGTAAATTCACAGAGTTTTGCAACCATCCAAAAAGAAATTCTGTAGATAATAGAAGTCACTTTCCATTTTCCCTGTTCTTCCCAGCCCTTGGCAATCACTAGTCAACGTTCTTTCTGGCTCTGTGGATTTGTCTGTTCTGGATGTTTCATATAAATGGAATCATGCAATGTGAGATCTTTTGTTTCTGGTTTCTATCACTTAGCATCATGCTCTCAAGGTTCATTTATGTTGTGGCATGTATTGGTACTTTATTTCTTTTTATGGTTGGATAATAGTCTGTTGTATGGGCATACTATGTTTTATTTATTCTTTCATCGATTGATGGATATTTGGGTTTCCACTTTTTGGCTATTATGAATAATGCCACTATACACATTTTGTGTACAAAGTTTTTTTAGAAATATATTTTAAAATTTATTTTTTTTTGGCTTCACTGGGTCTTTGTTGCTGTGTGTGGGCTTTCTCTAGTTGCAGCGAGCGAGGGCTACCCTTCATTGTGGTGCACGGGCTTCTCATTGCGGTGGCATCTCTTTGTGGCTTCATTGTGGCAGGCAGGCTCAAGTGCAGGAGCTTCAGTAGGTGCAGCACATGGGCTCAGTAGCTGTGGTGCAAGGGCTTAGTTGCTGTGAAGCATGTGGGATCACCCCCTGCCAGGGATTGAACCTGTGTCCTCTGCATTGACAGGCAGATTCTCAGCCACCAGACAATCAGGGAAGTCCCCATGTACAAATTTTTATATGGACATGTTTTCATTTCTCGTGAATGGAATTTCTCTGTCATATAGTAACTCCATGTTTAACTCTCTTGGAAGCTACTGAATTGTTTCTTAACAGTGACAGTGTAACATCCCCACTAGCAATGTGTGAGGGCTTCAGTTTTCCTACATCCTCACCAACCCTTGTTAAATCTCATCGTGGTTTTGATTTGCATTTCCCTAGTGGCTAATGATGAATGCCTTTTCATATGCATATTGACCAATTACCTATCTTTGGAGAAATATCTATTCATATGCTTTGTCTGTTTTTAATGAGGTTAAGTTGTCTTTGTATTTTTGAGTTTGAAGAGCTCTGGATACAGTTACCTTATGGGATATATGGTTTACAAATATGTTCTTCTGTTGTATGGGTTATCGTTTCACTTTCTTAATAGTATCCTTTTGTCTGTTTTTTTTCTTTTGTCACTTTGTGCTTTTGGTGTTGTATCTAGAAAACCATTGCCTAACCCAAAGGTCACAAAGATTTTCTTACATGCTTTCTTTTAAGAGTTTTGATCCATCTGGAGTTAATTTTTGCATATGATGTGAGGTAGGGATCCAGATTTATTCTTTTGAATGTGGATATGTAGTTGTCCCAGCACCATTTGTTGAAAAGATTGTCCTTTCCCCACTGAATGGTCTCAGTACCCTTGTTGAAAATCAGTTGACCGTTGATACGTAGGGTTATATCTGAACTCTGAATTCTGTTCTATTAGGCTATTGATCTATATGTTTGTTCTTATGCCAGTTTTAGACTGTCTTGATTATTGTAACTTTAGGTATTTTTTCTTGTTAGCTCTAGAGGGTTGTTTATTTCAAGACCCGAAAAAGGAAAGGGCCTGAGTGTGATTCTTTTCTCCAGATTTTGCTGAACCGCTGACCTTGCCTGGTTATGGAGGAGCAGCTTCTGCTGGGGCCTCTGTTTTTGGTGCTACTGGATTGGATAACCAACCTCCGGAAGAAACTGTAGCTATCATTACCTCCATGGGATTCCATCGAAATCAGGCTATTCAGGCCCTGCGAGCAACGGTAAGCACGAGAGACCATGTGAACCCCTGCCTCTTCTGTTTTGTTACTGGCAACTGAAACTTTCCAGTGTCCTCTGATCGTTTTGAATCATGTCTGTCTCACACCCACTATTCCCCAGAAGGGTTTATTAACATGTAGTATATATAAGGGTAAAATAAATGATTGAGGGAAACATTCAGAGATTTTAAGAGTAAGGATATTTTCAAAAAGCAAGGGAGATAATACAATGGAGGTAAGATAATCCAGCTGAAAGACACTCTGTGTCCTCTTAATGTTCATTAGCATGAGGTCAGAGACTTTACTTGGAGCTTGCTTGTGGCCTTAGAGGAAGGAGGGATGCTTGAGATCCTGTGTTCAATAAGGCAGTCCTTCAGGAGAAATTGTGCTTTTCTGATACCAAGATCTTGGAGTGTTCTCTCTCAAAAGTCCTCATGGAGAAGTCTCTTTGGAATTATCTGCTTCTGTTTCTCTCTGTGGAGAGAAGTTTTATCAGGTATTCGTGAAGTCCTGATATTATCAGGAAAGACGGGACCAGGATATTGGAGGGTAGACAGAGGCCTTCCTCTTGCAGTGCAGACATCTGTTTAATGTTGAGGGAAAGTACTTTTTTTTTTTTCACACCATAATCCATTTTTGAGGGCTTCCCTGGTGGCTAAGTGGTAAAGCCTGCCAATTCAGGAGACCCAGACCCCGGTTCCATCTCTGGGTTGGGAAGTTCCCCTGAGGAGGAAATGGCAACCCACTCCAGTACTCTTGCCTGGGAAGACCCATGGACAGAGGAGCCTGGCAGGCTACAGTCCAAGGGAACAAGATTGCAAGCATTGGACATGACTTAGTGACTAAACCACCAGAACCAATCCATTTTTAAGTGGATATCAGCTCCCGAGTCCTTCTTGCCATCCTGACTGGGCTCTGATTGGGCCCCTTGCTGAGGTCACAGAGGCTCTCGGCTGGCTCCCGACAGTTTGGCTGGAACAATCTGTTTTCCTTTAAAATGCTTGAAATGTTTCAACCGGAGTTTGTTATACTCAGTGTACTTGTTTATGCCCCAATTATTTTACTTGCTTGACTGTTTAATTGGCAATTTTGCCTACATCTAAACAAATTGTTTAACTCATCAAGTAATGTCACAAAGGGGATTGACGGAAATGCTTTTATGGTCCATTGATCTGAATTACATGGAGTTCAGTTTTAAACAATGTAACTTAACTAACCAGTGTTGTCTTCATTAATCAAGGCATCATCTTGTCTCTGCTGCAGTTCAGTCACTCTTCTGACATTTAGGAGAAGAGGCTCTGACCTGGTATCCATGTTAGCTTTCCTCCACCCCGCATGGTTATCTGCACAAAATACAGTTGGTGGAGAAGGTAGCATTGCAGTTAGTGTGGCTTTGGAAAGAGCCGCAGTAAGACAGATGCCATTCTCTTGGCCTTCAGCCTCTCATCATTATCAGCATCAGCTCACAGAAATGCTGAGCTAGGACTGATACAGCTTTGGAATGCTGACCTGCTGCTTTGAACTGTTTTCCAGTGAATCCAGTTACAGACCTCAGTTGAGAGACTTGCAGAATGTCCATGGAAAGTGCATTTCATAGACAAGGTCAGAGCCTCTTACTCAGAGCCACTTAGGACTAATGAATTCAGGCCTCCTGCCCTGTCTGCTTGACATCCTGGTTCAGACAGTCAGGATATAATGAGGCCTCAGGACAGCATACATTGTAAAAATGTTTTGTTTTATCAGAATAGTAACCTGGAAAGAGCACTGGATTGGATCTTTAGCCATCCTGAGTTTGAGGAGGACAGTGACTTTGTGATTGAGATGGAGAATAACGCCAATGCAAACATCATTTCTGAGGCCAAACCTGAAGGACCTAGAGTCAAGGATGGATCTGGAAGTAAGTTCTTGCCTCAGGGATTGCTCAAGGGGTTGTGGTACATTCTCTTCACGCCCTTCCCTCCCACTTCTGCATGTTGACATCTTTAAAGTGAAAGTGAAGTTGCATTGTCGGACTCTTTGCGACCCCATGGACTGTAGCCTACCAGACTCCTCTGTCCATGGGATTTTCCAGGCAAGAGTAGTGGAGTGGGTTGCCATTTCCTTCTCCAGGGGATCTTCCCGACCCAGGGATCAAACCTGGGTATCCACATTGTAGGCAGATGCATTTACCATCTGAGCCACTAGGGAAGTCTGCCATCATTCAAACCTTAGCATAGATTCCAGCTTCTCATAAATGGTGCTGCTGCTGCTAAGCTGCTGCTGCTGCTAAGTCGCTTCACTCATGTCCGACTCTGTGCGACCCCATAGACGGCAGCCCACCAGGCTTCCCCCGTCCCTGGGATTCTCCAGGCAAGAACACTGGAGTGGGTTGCCATTTCCTTCTCCAATGCATGAAAGTGAAAAGTGAAAGTGAAGTCGCTCAGTCGTGTCTGACTCTTCACGACCCCATGGACTGCAGCCCACCAGGCTCCTCCATCCATGGGATTTTTCAGGCAAGAGTACTGGAGTGGGGTGCCATTGCCTTCTCCACATGAATGGTGCACTTGGCTACTTCTCTTGGGCCAGGGTGACCTGGGGGAGTCTTGACAGACTCAGGCATGCCACCTGGTGTGTACGCCTCACTTTAGCGCCAGCTCTGACTTGCTCTGTGCTTTGAAGTGAAATTCCATTGTAGGCCATGAACACTTTTGTCCCAAAGAGAGCTGTTACTTTCGTGGTAACATTTTTGAAGAGTTGAAAAGCGATCTTTTACCCTTGACCCTATCATTGCTCATACCTCCTCCTGATCATTTTCTGAAGGGCAGTCAGGTCAGGAAGAACTGCTGTAGGTGCATGTGGTGCCCTCCATCAGTAAACACATATATGTCACCCTGTGCTGAGCATGACTCTAAGCACTTTATGTAGACACTCATTTAATCCTCACCATACCCATTTTACAGGTAAGAAAACAGAGGCATAGAAAGATTAGATAATGTTGCCCAAGATCACATAGTTCTTCAGAGGTAGAGCCAAGATGCAAAGTCAGAATGCATGTTCCTGCCTACTCTGTACCCTGTCTCTCGGGCTCTCCTTCCCTACAGGATCAGAGCCTGGCAGCCACCACCCCCTGCCGTCAGGTCCCAGCCAGCTCGTCTCTCGGTGTTGTTGCCTCTGCACTCCCCAGACCTACAGCTCACAGGCCTGGTATTGTAGCCACACCATTCAGTGGTCCTCGACCCTCTCTCCTTACCCCTAGGCCTTCATTCAGGCTAACCCTTAGATGCAAATTGCCCCTTCTTTCCCATCACGGCTTGCTAAAATCCTCATCGTTATTCAGAACTTGGCCACAGGTTCCACTTCTCTGGGCCACTTCCCCAGGTTCTTATCGTAATCAGTCCCTTCTTACCTCACAGGCTGATGACAATTATACCAACATTAACAGTCCTTCACTCATGTCATATTTAGTCTTCACAGTACCCCTGTGAGGTAGGCACTGGGATTGTGTCCATGCTGCAGCTGAGGAAACTGAGGCAGAGAGGGCAAAGTAACTTGCCAAGCTCGCTGTGCTGATGAGAAGTAGAACCAGAATTCCTCCCCCCCAGGCAGCCTGTCTGCAGAGGCTGTGCCCCTAGCTCCTGTAATGGGGTGTTTGCTTTTCTTATTAGAGGTATCAGGTTCATCTTGAGATAAAATTAGTTGTGTAAATACCTGTGTCTCCCAGCTGACAGGGAGCTGGTGGAGGACAGAGGCCGTTTTACTTTTATAGAGCTTGTGGTGTCCGGTGCATAGAAAGTACCAACAAAATAATAGTTGTATCTAGTTAAATTCACCAAAACAGCATTTGTTCCTATAATGGTATGACATGTAGCTTCATGGTCTTACCAGACCTAACACGTATGCATTGATATGGCTCTAGAGACAGAGGGGGAGGGAAATTTCCTTCTTCTTTTATATAAAACAGGTATTTCTTCACTGAAACTGTGTTAATGCGACTAGATAAGAAAAGGACGAGCTGTAGTTCTCCCAACTTCCAACCTGTCTAAAGAGGGTTGTGTTACTTTTTGGAAATCACTGCCTGGGCTAAAATATTAAAAGCTGTTACGGACAAGTTACTCAATAATTCACGAGCAGGATTTATTATGTGTTCTGTGTCCATTGGTTCCCCGCTTCCTTGATTTTCTGTAATGGACTTTTCTTTAGGATGGTGAGTTCTTGCAGAAGGAATAAACCACAAGATGGGGCCCTTGTAACGCCGCCAAGGTAGTTGGCTGCAGACGGAGGGAGAGTCTGATCATTAGGGTTTCCTGTCTTCTGATGGAGCTTGGACAGACCAACCATTCTCTAAGAGATGGTCGTTAATGATACAGAACAGCCACATCCTCTCCTCGGGCTTACTGAACTCAGAGTGACCTGCACGTATTCCTGTTTTTTGAGTCGCATCCTTGAATAGGATTTCATGAAGTTTTTAAACACCCTTGAATTTAAAGGCGCTCTGGGCCAAACTCTGTGGTTCTTACTCCTCATCACTTCCAAATTTAGCAATTATGGTTGAGTGTGGGGAAGGAGACAGTGATGCACTATGAAAAAGCACACGGAGGATATGCAGAATCTAAGGGCAGTAGGAGGAGAAAAATTTAGTTATAAAAAATGCATAAACCACCCTAACTCATCAAATGCATTCTGCGTGGGATTTTGCAGAAGAACAGATGCTTTTCAAGTGGCCTTTCCAGCACTGTGTCTGGCCCATGGGAGGTGATGAGCAAATGAATGACTGCATGAAGAAGTGAAGGCCACGTGGTGGTGGTCACAGGGGCTGTTTGTTTGCTGCCTCCACTGAGTGCCGCCTGGAGGAACTAGCAGTGGACTGCTGCATTCTGTTGCCAAGACCATAGGAAAGGGGAAAAATGACATCTTTTTCTTCGCTGCATTAGCATCTGAACGCATGTTGGTCACTTTTCTTGTTTTCCTTTTCCAAAAATTAACATTTATGTTATTTTTTCTTCCAATGAAAAAGATGTATAATAACTTTAGCAACTTGAGAAAATGCAGATCTATGAAAAGAGGAAAATGATAATTACAGTCCTACTAGCCAGTCATAACCCAGTCACTGTTAAATATTTTGTGTTTATCCTTTTTTCAGATCTTTCTTGGCAAAAAAAAAAAAAAAGAATGTAAAAATATATATTTATAGAAATATAGCATTCTATTCTATACATGATATCTTTAGATATTGAAAGATAGTTAATTTACAATATATTAGTTTCAGGTGTACAGCATAGTGATTCAGTATTTTTATAGCTGATACTCCATTTATAGTTATTACAAAATAATGACTGTATTTCCCTGTGTTGTACATTATAGCCACTATTCATGCTATTTTATAGCCTGCTCATTCCCTAACTGTGGGTATACATTATGTAAATCCAAGTCATTGAACATATATTAATATTCAGTTGTACCATAATATATATACCTAATTCTAGGCCAGCTAGCTATTATTTAAATAAAAGACAATTTCAGAAAGAGTTTTAAATAACGGGGTTATTTGCACATTCAGAAGGTGTTGGCAGTGATTTTTAAATAATACATTATTCTTAAAGGGTGAATTCTGTTCACAGAAGTATAACAAATGCTTCTTTCCGTCTCTATCGAGGTAATAAACATTTGTTCAACATTTAAGTTTCTTTCATTTCTTCCCTCCTCCACTCCACTCCCTTCTTTTTTCCTGTAATGAGTATTCTTGAGCTCTCCCTTCTTCTTTTTTTTTTTAAAGTTACTTTAAATAAATTGTTTTTTTCTTTGCTGCACCAGGTCTTGGTTGCAGCCCACTGACTCTTTAGTAGTAGCATGCGAACTCTTCTTAATTGTGAGTTTCCTGACCAGGGATTGAACCCGGGCCCCCTGATTTGGAAGCTCAGAGTCTTAGCCATTAGACCACCAGGGAAGGCCCTCCTTTATTATTTCTTTAGGGTGAGTTTCTGGAAGTGAAGTTTTGGAGTCAAATGTGTGTTTTGAGATGTGAATGCAGATGATTGCTTCACTCCCCTCAAACACCCATGAGCTCCTTTTCCCATCCTTCCCAGCAGTGCTGTTGGCCAAGCACTCTTCATATTTTTCATATCCTTATTGCCTAGTTGTTTTTCTTCTTGTGTTAATTGCTTCCTCACTTCCTTTGCCCATTGCCCATTTTTACTGAAGTGTTTAGATATTTTTTTTTTATTGATTTGTTTGACAGTTTCAAGTATTGTAAATTATACCTCGTAGCTTTATAGTATTGAGTTTTTCTGGCAGAAACGTGTTTTCTTTTGCTTCATCTCCCCTTTCTCCTGCCCCTGAAGCTATATGGTTTTCCATATAGTTGTATGTGTTTCCGGTTTAGTTACTTCTCAGAATTACATATTCTGTGTTGTTCAGTTGCTCAGTCATGTCTGACTCTTTGCAACCCTATGGACTGCAGCATGCCAGGCTTCCCAGTCCTTCACCATCTCCCAAAACTTGCTCAGACTTATGTCCATTGAGTTGGTGGTGCCATCCAACCATCTTATCTTCTGTTGCCCTTCTCCTCCTGCCATCGGTCTTTTCTAGCATCAGGGTCTTTTCCAATGAGTTGGCTCTTTATATCAGGTAGCCAAAGTATTGGAGCTTAAGCTTCAGCATTAGTCCTTCCAGTGAATATTCAGGGTTGATTTCCTTTAGGAAAAGGAAATTTCCTTTGATCTCCTTGTTGTCCAAGGGACTTTCAAGAGTCTTCTCCAGTACCACAATTCAAAAGCATCAGTTCTTTGGCACTCAGCTTTTCTTATGGTCCAACTCTCACATCCATACATGACTACTGGAAAAACCATAGCCTTGACTAGACGGACCTTTGTTGGCAAGTGATGTCTCTGCTTTTTAATATGATGTCTAGGTTTGTCATAGCTTTTCTTCCAAGGAGCAAGCGTCTTTTGATATCATGGCTGCAGTCACCATCCAAAGTGATTTTGGAGCCCCAGAAAATAAAGTCAGTCACTGTTTCCATTTTTTCATCATCTGTTTGCTGTAAAGTGGTGGACAGATGCCATGATCTTCATTTCTGAATGTTGAGTTTTAAGCCAGCTTTTTCACTCTCCTCTTTCACTTTCATCAAGAAGCTCTTTAGTTCATCTTCACTTTCTGCCATAAGGGTGGTGTCATCTGCATATCTGAGGTGACATGAATAAATCAAGATTTCTCCCAGCAAGCTTGATTCCAGCTTGAGACTTATCCAGCCCAGCATTTTGCGTAATGT
Organism: Capricornis sumatraensis; assembly: GCF_032405125.1. Classification (NCBI taxonomy): domain Eukaryota; kingdom Metazoa; phylum Chordata; class Mammalia; order Artiodactyla; family Bovidae; genus Capricornis; species Capricornis sumatraensis. Next base: position 193,665,031 of record NC_091069.1, on the reverse strand, counting down.
ACTCTGCATATAAGTTAAATAAGCAGGGTGACAATATACAACCTTGAAGTACTCCTTTCCCAATTCTGAACCAGTTCATTGTTCCATGTCTGGTTCTAACTGTTGCTTCTTGACCTCCATACAGGTTTCTCAGGAGGCAGATAAGGTGGTCTGGTTTTCTTATCTGTTTAAGAATTTTCCACAGTTTGTTGTGATCCACACAGTTAAAGGCTTTAGTGTAGTCCATGAAGCAGAAATAGATGTTTTTCAGAAATTTGCTTGCTTTTTTTTTTTTTTTTATGGTCCAATGATGTTGGCAATTTGATCTCTGGTACCCCTGACTTTTCTAAATCCTGCTTCTACATATGGAAGTTCTTGGTTCACATACTATTGAGCTTAACTTGAAGGATTTTGAGCATTACCTTGCTAGCATGTGAAATGAGTGCAGTTGTGTGGTAGTTTGAGCATTCTTTGGCATTACCCTTCTTTGGGATTGGAATGAGAACTGACCATTTCCAGTCCTGTGACCACTGCTGAGTCTTCCAAATTTGCTGGCATATTGAGTGCAGCACTTTCACAGCATCATCTTTAAGTACTTGTAATAGCTCAACTGGAATTCCATCACCTCCACTAGCTTTGTAGTAATGCTCCCTAAGGCTCACTTGACTTCACACTCCAGGATGTCTGGCTCTAAAGGAGTGATCACACAATCATGGTCATTCAGGTCAGTAAGACCTTTTTTGTATAGTTCTTCTGTGTATTCTTGCCATCTCTTCGTAATATCTTCTGCTTCTGTTAGGTCCATACTGTATCTACCCTTTATTGTGCCCATCTTTGCATGAAATGCTCCCTTGGTATCTCCAGTTATCTTGAAAAGATCTGTAATCTTTTCCATTTTGTTTTCCTCTGTTTCTTTGCATTGTTCACTGAGGAAGGCTTTTTTTTTTTTAATCTCTCCTTGCTATTCTTTGAAACTCTGCATTCAGATGGGTATATCTTTCCTTTTTTTCCTTTGCCTTTTGCGTCTCTTCTTTTCTCAGCTATTTGTAAGGCCTCCTCAGACAACCATTTTGCCTTTCTGCATTTCTTTTTCTTGGGAATGGTTTTAATCACTGCCTCCTATACCAGTGTTACGAACCTCCATCCATAGTTCTTTAGGCACTCTTATCAGATCTAATCCCTTGAATCTATTTGTCACTTCCACTGTGTAATCGTAAAGGATTTGATTTAGGTCATACCTGAATGGCCTATTGTTTTCCCTACTTTCTTCAATTTAAGTCTGAGTTTTGCAATAAGGAGTTCATGATCTGAGCCATAGTCAGCTCCTGGTCTTGTTTTTGCTGACTATATAGAGCTTCTCCATCTTCCTGCAAAGAATATAATCAATCTGATTTTGATATTGACCATCTGATGATGTCCATGTGTAGAGCTGTCTCGTGTTGTTGGCACAGGGTGTTTGCTTATGACCCTTGTGTTCTCTTGGCAAAACTCGGTTAGCCTTTGCCCTGCTTCATTTTGTACTCTAAGGCCAAACTTGCCTGTTACTCCAGGTATCTCTTCCTACTTTTCATTCCAATCCCCTATGATGAAAAGGACAACTTTTTTTGGTGTTAGTTCTAGAAGGTCTTGTAGGTCATCATAGAACTATTCACTTTCAGCTTCTTTGGCATTAGTTGTTGTGGCATAGACTTGGATTACTGTGATATTGAATAGTTTGCCTTGGAAATGAACAGAGATCATTTTGTCGTTTTTGAGGTTGCACACAAGTACCACATTTCAGACTCTTCTGTTGACTATGAGGGCTACTGCATTTCTTCTAAGGGATTCTTGCCCACAGCGATAGATATAATGGTCATCTGAATTAAATTTGCCCATTTCCATTCATTTTAGTTCACCGATTCCTAAAATGTTGATGTTCACTCTTACCATCTTCTGTTTGACCACTTCCAGTTTACCTTGATTGATTGATCTAACATTCCAGGTTCCTATGCAATATTGTTCTTTACAGCATCAGATTTTACTTTCACCATGAGACCCATTCACAGCTGGGCATTGTTTCAGCTTTGGCCCATCCTCTTCATTTCTTCTGGAGCTATTTCTCTGCTCTTCTCCAGCAGCACATTGGACATCTACTGACCTAGGGGGTTCATTTTTCAGTGTCATATTTTTTTGCCTTTTCATACTGTTCATGGGACACTCAAGCCAAGAATGATGAAGTGGTTTGCCATTCCCTTCACCAGTGGACCACATTTTGTCAGAACTCTCCACCATGACCCGTCTGTCTTGGGTGGTTTCCTCCATTGCATGGCTCGTAGTTTCATTAAGATGCACAAAGCTGTGATCAATTTGGTTAGTTTTCGGTGATTGTGGTTTTGTCTCTGTCTGCCCTCTGATGGATGAGGATAAGAGGCTTGTGCAACCTTCCTGATAAAGGAGGGACTGGCTGGCTGTAGGGGAGACTGGGTCTTGCTTTGATGGGAAAGGCCATGCTTAGTAAATCTTTATTCCAATTTTCTGTTGATATATTTTCTAAACTGTTTCTCCTGGATTTTGAAAAGTTCCTGATCTTGCAGTTGGCCTTTCTGCAGGGATTTGATTAGAATTATATTGAATTCATAGGTTCCACTCTGAAAAATATGTATTCTTTATAGGTGAGTTGTTTACATTCTCAAGACATTGCTTTTTAACTTTATTTTGGTTGGTGAATTGGCTTGAACATTTGGGGGTAATGAGGAAAATTTAAAGGTTTAGGTAATTTCTATTTAGGAGCAAAATGGACAGCCCAAACAGACAAATCAAATAAAACCAACAACAGTTTTCAGGGTTCTTTTATAAATAGTAGGATTGCTAAGCCAAACTTGTTTAAACAAAATGGTATGTGTTGTATCATAAAAGCTAGCAGGTCCGTGTATCGTCTGCCTCTGTTTCCTTAGCGTTGGTTCCAGTCTTAAACAGGCACTCCCTCATGGCCACAGGATGGCTGCCAATGCTTCGTACTATTAAAACTTTCCAGGTTAAAATTTAGCAGAAAGTGTCTTGTCCCAGAGTTCTCTGCAGAGGTTCTGAACATATGAGGGTCTGTCTTCAGGTGGTGCTAGTGGTAAAGAGCCTGCCTGCCAATGAAGGGGACACAAGAGATGCAGGTTTGATCCCTGGGGTGGGAAGATCCCTTGGAGGAGGGCATGGCAACCCACTCTCTTTGCCTGGAGAATCCCATGGACAGAGGAACCTTGTGGTTCTGACTCCTTTGTGACCTCATGGACTTTAGTCCACCAGGCTCCTCTGTCCATGGGATTTCCCAGGCAAGAATACTGGAGTAGGTTACCATTTCCTTCTCCAGGGGGTCTTCCCAATCCAGGCATCAAACTCGTGTCTCCTGCATTGGCAGGAGAATTCTTTACTGCTGAGTCACAAGGGAAGACCTAAGAGTAGGTTACTCTTACTTTAAGGAGTAGCGTGGCTACTGGGATGTCACTACAGCCTGTTAACTCCAAAAATAATGACATGGAAGGTGTTTGAACTGGAAAAACAGTGACTGGGATTAAAGGAGCATTTGCATCAAATTCTTCCTTTAGGGAATATGTTAATTAAAAATGTCTACTGTCATCTTTTTGAATGAGGAAGCAATGTCATTGCCTGATGTTATCTAATTTGATTAAAAGGGTTCATGCTTTCAACACTTGGTGTAAAAGTAGCTGTGCTTTACTGAATGTCTACTAAATGCCAGGCATTTCCGTTACTGATTTTTCCTGGCTCCTCACAGTGAGAAAGTGGTAGCTAATAAGATACCTATTTGCTTGTGGTACGACCACCTTGTAATTCAGGTCTGGCTGATTTTAAAGGCTGCATTTTGTCCTTTGCCCCCTCTTGAGTCATCCTATTTCAGGTTTTCTAAATTGGAACACAGGCAGGAGCCTATTTTTCAGAAGACTATTTATGGTCATCTCTTACCTGTCTTAAGAGCTATACTTAACTTTCTGTTGAGTTTTTGAAATTCTTAAGAAGTGGGAAATCAAGTCATCAGTCTGACCTATCTGGGCTTCTACCATTTGCAAAATCATTCCTGTTTCTGTGTTGCACTTAATGAGTGCTTAGTTGTTTTTTTTAAAGAATTCACTGATTGCCAATGTAATTAAAATGTGATTAGGCTGTGATTACTCAGAACCTGCTCCGGCTCCTTCAGCCACATTGCTCTAATGGTACAGACATCTTCTGCTGCAGCTGAGAATTTTCCAGCAAGGAGAGCAGAGAGACATTTCATTTACATAATGGTGGGGCTCCCACCATTCAGAACTCCCCAAGGAGTGCAGTCAGAACGGGAGCTGTAGGCTGGGGAGGCTAAGCCCCGGGGGGCTCCTCAAAAGCCGCACACACTGAATACATCTGGGTTCTCTTTCTCACTCCCCATCAGCCCCTGTGCTTTTCAGTGGTACTATGGAAGTTGAGAGGAAGCCACTCTGGAGTAAACTAATTTACACTGAAGTATAAGTGGCCAGGAACTATTGAGCTTGGAGGAAAGTCTTTGCTACTTGTTGTTTTAGGCAGTATGACAGTAAGAAGGCCAGGTGGATTGGTGGTTTTGAGTTGGCTGGAGTTGGGGAGGCAATTTGTAGACCTTTTAAGATTCTGTCCATGTTATCAGTTACCTTAAGCTGTTATTGATTTACTGAAATCCTCCGTTCTCTCTTTTTTGGGAATTGAATAGTTTCCTAAAGGCTCCAAATCCACTCCTTGCCCCCCACCACACTCCATGGGTCTTTTCTCAGAGCAGGAATGAGGGAGACCAAGCAGTTGAAGGTAGGGAGATTGCAGATGTAGGGTGTCTGTGAGTCAGATGCTGGGAAATTGGGAATGACATTTTCCCTTCTGTTGTTAGGGATGGGTAATGAAACACATTATTCAAGTTAGGAAGATTCAGCTGGAAAATTCAGTCTTGGTTTCTCATCCGCAGGCTGCAGAGCACCCGGGGTCTTGGTGTTTGCTCCAAGCAGTTTTTGGTGTTTCTGTAATCTGGGGAGATGTCTGTGTGCTGTCAGCCGTGTCTGACTCTTTGTGACCCCATGGACTGTAGCCCACCAGGCTTCTCTGTCCTTGGGATTTCCCGGGCAAGAATACTGGAGTGGGTTGCCATTTTCTTCTCCAGGGAATCTTCCCAACCCAGGATTGAACTCAGATCTCTTGCATTGACAGATAAATTGTTCATTGTCTGAGCCACCAAGGAAACCCTGTATTCTGAGCACTCTGTAGACGGACTAAATAATGTGTCCTGCCCTCACAGTCTTATGCTTTTTAAGTAGATATACATGCTTAAATGATTTATAAAATGTAAATTAATCGCACTTCTGAATCTAGCATTGCTTTTGGTCATTATGTGTTGTTAGACTATAGTTTTCAAAAAAGTAAAATGACTGTCAGGTACATGAAAACTGAACCTATAGACAGATTTTCTTTGATTTATTAGGGAACCAGTTAGTTGTTATTACTGATTCAAAAGCATCTGAAAAGATGCTTTAAAAATATTTAAAGATAATCTGATGGCTGAGTTAGATGTATAATTAGTATCTATGAGGATCATAACTCCTGGAAGTTACAGGTGTTGGCAGAAGAAAAACCTCAGAATCTAAAAGTTGCAAGTTTTATTCAGGGAACCTACTGAGGACAGTATCATCTGAGGAATTCTCTGAAGAGGTAAAGAAGGAGCCAAGGTATATATTAATACGAGTTTTGCTAGCAGAAAAACATGTAGTTGAACATCAAAAGCTTACTGCTAATCACAAAGAAAACATATCTCAAGTTAATGATCATAGTACTTTTCCATGTCGGGGAAGATGCAAGATTCTTAGCTCATTGAAATCATTCCTTAGAAATGAGTCTTAACTGTCTATCTAAGGTCGGTATCCAGAGTACAGAAAGGTTACTGTTTTTTCTCCCTCCTGAATTCCCTGAGGCTGCACTGTGGTCAGTGGGAGCAGCTGAAGGCTTGTTCTTTGTAGAGCTGGAATGGCAGGCAGCATTCTCCATCTACAGCGCCCCCTCCTGGTCACAGATTTGATCTAGGGTTGGGAGGCATTTCATGACAAATTTGTCCCACTGTACTAGGAGTTCTCCTGCTTAGGTCAGAGGGGGATTTCGTTGATAGGCCATTCAACAAGGTTTTTTTTTTTTTCAATTAGGCCCTGTTGATAACCTAAAATTCTCTGGCTTGTCTGTCATACTAGTTTACAATCTAGGAAGTTCTTTCCCTTATTCTTCTTTCTACGTCTTGTTGTTCGGTCACTCAGTTGTGTCTGACTCTTTGCGACCCCATGTGCTACAGCTCACCAAGCTTCCCTGTCCTTCACTATCTCCCAGAGTTTATTCAAACTCATGCCCATTGATTTGGTGATGCCATCCAACCATCTTATTCTATGTTGCCCCCTTCTCCTCCTGCCTTCAATCTTCCCCACCATCAGGGTCTTTTCATCAGGTGGCCAAAGTATTGGAGCTTTAACATCAGCCTTTGCAATGAATACTCAGGATTGATTTCCTTTAAGATGGACTGGTTTGATCTCCTTGTTTTTCAAGGGACTCTCGGGAGTCTTGTCCAACACCACAATTTGAAAGCATCAATTCTTTGGCGCTCAGCCTTCTTTATGGTCCAACTCTCACATCTGTACATGACTACTGGAAAACCATGGCTTTGACTATACAGACCTTTGTTGGTAAAGTGATGTCTAGGTTTGTCACGGCTTTTCTTCCATGGAGCAAGCGTCTTTTAATGTCGTGGCTCCAGGGCTTCCCTGGTGGCTCAGCAGTAAATAATCTGCCTGAGATGCAGGAATTCCAGGAGATACAGGTTCAGTCCCTAGGTTGGGAAGATCCCCTGGAGGAGAACATGGCAACCCACTCCAGTATTCTTGCCTGGAGAATCCCATGGACAGAGGAGCCAGGCTGGCTACAGTCTATAAAGTTGCAGAGAGATGAACTGAAGCAACTTAGCATACATACAGTCACTGTCCACAGTGATTTTGGAGCCTGAGAAAATATAGTCTGTCACTGTTTCCATTTCTTCCTCCCATCTTTTTGCCATGAAGTGATGAACCAGATGCCATGATCTTAGTTTTTGGATGTTGAGTTTTAAGCCAACCTTTTCAGTCACCTCTTTCACTTTCATTAAAATGCTTTTTAGTTCATCTTCACTTTCTGCCAAAAGGGTGGTGTCATCTGCATATCTGAGGTTATTGATACTTCTCCCTGCAATCTTGATTCCAGCTTCATCCAGCTTGGCATTTCACATGATGTACTCTGCATATCAGTTAAATAAGCAGGGTGACAATATATAGCTTTGACATACTCCTTTTGCAGTTTGAAATCAGTCTGCTGTTCCATGTCCAGTTCTAACGGTTGCTTCTTGACCGGCATACAGGTTTCTCAGGAGGCAGGTAAGGTGGTCTGGTATCCCAACTCTTTAAGAATTCCACACAGTCAAAGGCTTTAGTGTAGTCAGTGAAGCAGAAGTATATGTTTTTCTGCAATTCCCTAGTTTTTTTTATGGTTCAGCAGATGTTGGCATTTTGATCTCTGGTTCCTCTGCCTTTTCTAAGTCCAGTTTCTACATCCGGAAGTTCTCAGTTCACGTACTGTTGAAGCGTAACTTGAAAGATTTTGAGGATTACCTTGCTAACATGTCAAATGAGCACAATTGTGTAGTAGTTTGAATGTTCGTTGGCATTACCCTTCTTTGGGATTGGAATGAAATCTGACCTTTTCCAGTCCTGTGGCCACTGCTGCGTTTTCCAAATTTACTGACATATTGAGTGTAGCATTTTAACAGCATCATCTTTTAGGGTTTGAAGTAGCTCATCTGGAATTCCATCACCTCCACTAGCTTTGTTTATAGTACTGCTCCCTCAGGCCTACTTGTCTTCACACTCCAGGATGTCTGTCTGTTGTTTTCCCTTATTTCTTTGCATTGATCACTGAGGAGGGCTTTCTGCATTTCTTCTTCTTGGGGGTGATTTTGGTCATTGCCTCCTGGACAGTGTTATAAACCTCTGTCAGTATTTCTTCAGGCGCTTCGTCTATCAGATCTACTCCCACGAATCTATTTGTCCCATGTCTAGAGCTGTACTATTACGGTTGTTCTATATAGAGTTATATATGTAATCAGTTATCTCAAGTTGTTTCAGTTCAGTCGCTCAGTCGTGTCCGACTCTTTGTGACCCCATGAATCACAGCACGCCAGGCCTCCCTGTCCATCACCAGCTCCCAGAGTTCACCCAAACTTATGTGCATCGAGTCAGTGATGCTATCCAGCCATCTCATCCTCCGTTGTCCCCTTCTCCTCCTGCCCCCAATCCCTCCCATCATCAGGGTCTTTTCCAATGAGTCAACTCTTCGCATGAGGTGGCCAAAGTACTGGAGTTTCAGCTTTAGCGTCAGTCCTTCCAATGAACACCCAGGACTGGTCTCCTTTAGAATGGACTGGTTGGATCTCCTTGCAGTCCAAGGGGCTCTCAAGAGTCTCCTCCAACACCACAGTTCAAAAGCATCAATTATTCGGCCCTCGGCTTTCTTCAAAGTCCAACTCTCACATCCATACATGACCACTGGAAAACCCATAGCCTTGACTAGATGGACTTTTGTTGGCAAAGTAATATCTCTGCTTTTTAATATGCTATCTAGGTTGGTCATAACTTTTCTTCCAAGGAGTAAGCGTCTTTTAATTTCATGGCTGCAGTCACCATCTGCAGTGATTTTGGAGCCCCCCAAAATAAAGTCTGACGCTGTATTCACTGTTTCCCCATCTATTTGCCATGAAGTGATGGGGCCAGATGCCATGATCTTAGTTTTTTGAATGTTGAGCTTTAAGCCTACTTTTTCACTCTCCTCTTTCACTTTCATCAAGAGGCTTTTTAGTTCCTCTTCACTTTCTCCCATAAGGGTGGTGTCATCTGCATATCTGAGGTTATTGATATTTCTCCTGGAAATCTGGATTCCAGCTTGTGCTTCTTCCAGCCCAGCATTTCTCATGACATACTCTTCATATAAGTTAAATAAGCAGGGTGACAATATACAGCCTTGATGGACTCCTTTTCCTATTTGGAACCAGTCTGTTGTTCCATGTCCAGTTTGAACTCTTGCTTCCTGACCTGCATATAGGTTTCTCAAGAGGCAGGTCAGGTGGTCTGGTATTCCCATCTCTTTCAGAATTTTCCACAGTTTATTGTGATCTACACAGTCAAAGGCTTTGTCATAGTCAATAAAGCAGAAATAGATGTTTTTCTGGAACTCTCTTGCTTTTTCCATGGTCCAGCAGATGTTGGCTATTTGATCTCTGGTTCCTCTGCCTTTTCTAAAACCAGCTTGAACATCTGGGAGCCTGCTTGGTTCACATACTGCTGAAGCTTGGCTTGGAGAATTTTGAGCATTACTGTACTAGCGTGTGAGATGAGTGCAATTGTGTGGTAGTTTGAGCATTCTTTGGCATTGCCTTTCTTTGGGATTGGAATGAAAACTGACCTTTTCCAGTCCTGTGGCCACTGCTGAGTTTTCCGAATTTGCTGACATACTGAGTGCAGCACTTTTACAGCATCATCTTTCAGGATTTGAAATAGCTCAACTGGAGTTCCATCACCTCTACTAGCTTTGTTCATAGTGATGCTTTCTAAGGCCCACTTAACTTCACATTCCAGGATGTCTGGCTCTAGGTGAGTGATCACACCATCTTACCCACATAATATAACCTAAGGTTTATCACCACTTATTTGACAATGTCTTCTATGTAATTAACATACCAATTGAACCTGATTACTTTGGGTTGTTTCAGGGGCCCTTGGAATCATCTCAGAGTTAGCTAGAGATCAAAAGAACTTTGTCAAAGAAATCAAAAGGTTTTAAAACACTTGGTCCTATAGGATCATAGGTTAGTGTGAAACAATACTTATTCATTGAACCAAAGTGACAATAAAAGATTTGAAAGGCAAATACAGAAAGTTACAACAGATTTCTTAAAAGGTAAGGAAACTTTACAGTCTGCTGTCAAAAGCAGATCAGTGTCCCAGGAATACTTTGGAGGGGGTGTCTGCAGTGGCTGATGGCTTAATCCTTACAGAACTGGAATCGCATCAGCACTGGCAGACCTCATTTTAATGTGATTCTCTTTTATGTGTTCAGCAGACATTGTGGTTTTTACAAAGTGAAGGCTTGTGGCTGTGGCCTACATCAAGCAAGTCTGTTGAAGCCATTTTTTCCAACAGCATTTGCTCACTTAGTATTTCTGTGTCACATTTTGGTAATTCTCACAATATTTCAGAGCCCCTGTGTCGGTAATATCCCCTGGAGAAGAGAAGGGCTGTGCACTCTAGTATTCTGGCCAGGAGAATTCTATAGACAGAGGAGTCTGGCAGGCTACGGTCCATGGAGTCGCAAAGAATCAGACACAGTTGAATGACTTTCACTTTCACCAGCAAAAAGATTACAACTAGTGAAGGCTCAAATGATGGTTAGCATTTTTTAATCCATAAAGTATTTTTAAATTAAGATATGCGCATTTCTTTTTTGGACATATGCTATTGCATACTGAATAGGCTATAGTATAATGTAAAACATAGTTTTTATTTATATGCACTGGGAAACCAACAAAATTCATGTGATTTGCTTTATTTAGATAATTGCTTTATTGTGGTGGCCTGGAACCAAACTGACAATGTCTCTGAGGCATGCACCAGAGAGAACTTTTTGGTATCTTTGCCAGACAAAAATCTACAAGTTAACAAGTAACAAGTGTGGAATCTTTAATCAGTAGTAAGTGGTGAGAGGAAGTAAGTTCATTACCCTAGACTAGGGCTCTGCACAGTTTTTCTCCAGATAGTAAATGTTTTAGGCCTCATGGGCCATACATACACTTGTCATCTCATATTTTTGAACCCCTCTTTTCTCCTTTCTCCCTGGCAGCACAGAAACAGGCTGTGGGCTGGATTTGGCCTATGTGGCATCATAGTATGCTGGTCCCTACCCTAGACGATCCTTGGGTGGCCATTTCTCCATATGGTCCTGTTGGGGGAATGTGTGATTCCTCAGTTCCGTCTTGTTGCAACAAAAATTTGAAGCAATGGACAGACCAGTGTTACGGCTCTGTGTAGTTTCCTTGGATGGACCAGCGTTACAGCTCAGTTTTATTTAGAAAGTAAAGAAAAATACATCCTCAAGGTGTGAGGGCTGGCCAACCCAAAAGACATGAAGAGAAGAGAAGCCCCTCCCACCCAATCTTGACTATTTTTACATGTTTTTTCTCCTCCCCCTGGGCCTGCCCTGTGTAAATTGGGCTAGCCAGGAGTGCTGTTTGTTTTACCTGAGGTCCTCACTCCAGTCCTCAGACCTTCCTTTGTCCTATTTTCCCCTGATTTTCCCTTCTTTGTCTTTTAGCCACTGCCATCCTGGATTCCTTTTTCCTATTCTAACTACCTAACAATACAAAAGAGCATTCTGCCTACCTCTTTTGCTTTCCAAGTTTGCATTTAATTTTCCTGACAGTGCTTTCTTTTTCAAAGAGTAAAATCAAGTATAATCCCTTATTACTTTGGGTGGGGGTGGTAAAATTTAGATATTAAAGATTCTTCTTATTAGAAAGGCTGGGGACATGTTCCTAAATTCAGAAAAGGACAGGTTTGTTGGAAGAGGGAAGTAGGGACGAAGGATGCTAGTTTCAGACACTTTAATTCTGACTCATTACAGGGACTCCACTGGCCAGAGGTTGAACATGGTAGTTTAGGTAGTTTTGTCCAGTTCTTCTAGACAGTGTAAAAGTGTCCCTGTTGAAAGTCAACAACAACAAAAAATGTTTTGTGTATTTATTTGGCTGGGGTGGGTCTTAGCTGAGGCATGCAGAATCTAGTTCCCTGACCAGGAATTGAACTGGGCCTGCTGCACTGGGAGCACGGTGTCCTAGCCACTGGACCACCAGGGAAGTCTTGAAAGTCAACATTTTAAAAGTTATTTACCTTGCTTTAAAATGCTTTTTCTAGCTACATAAAAAGGGGTCTCTATTTTCTGAGAGTGTGATGATGCTGTTTTTTGGAGGGAGAAGAATCAGCAGTGGCTTCACTGTCTGGTTTATTCACCTTGATGTTCTCTTTGGAAACAGATATAAATTGAGATTTCTTACCTGTTGAATTTTTTTCAAATTTATTGAGACTCTCTCTTTTGCTATTTGTTCCTAGCAGGAGGTCTTGAATAATTCATGGAGTGGTTGCTTCTATTGATAAACACAGTTAATTTTAATTATAGGACTAAGATTTATGCTAATCTTTTTTCTTTGTTTTTATGATTTTGAGTATACATGTGAATTAATTGCTTTTAACTAAAGAGGGGAAAATGTCTTTTGGGGGCTTAAAGACATGTTTGGCTGTGAGTGTATGGGTTTGTTCTTTTCTCTATGTCTGTCTGTTTTGTTAACGTGCTGGGTTGTTGGTATCTGAGCAACATTTCACTGAAGTCACCCTGGTTTATTGGGAAGTGCTCATTAAATATTTGATTCAATTATTTTAAGATGTTGTTTTGGGGCTTCCCTGGTGGCCCAGATGGTAAAGAATCTACTTGCAATGTGGGAGACCTGGGTTTGATCCCTGGAAGATCCCCTGGAGAAGGGAACAGCTACCCACTCCGGTATTCTTACCTGGAGAATTCCATGGACAGAGAATCCTGGCAGGCTGTAGTCCATGGGGTCACAACTGGACTGAGTGACTCTCACAGGTTAGGGGGGAAGTTCCTTGTGAGGGAAGATCAGTTCCTTGTGAAGGATCATGTTCTTTCTTTATTTCATTAAGATTCTAAGAGGGTATAGCCACCTAGTGGGAGATCAGCCCCAAATCTCTCAAACTGAAGATTTAGAATTTGATATAAAATTATTCCAAAGAGCTTTAAAAACCAAGCAGGGTCAAAGAACATGAAAAAGTTTCAGCTCATACTCACTCTTGTTTAGCAGGTGTTGTGGGTTCTTAGTGGCAGGGAACCCTAGGGGATGGCAGACAAGGTCTCTGCATCACTAAGTGCCAGGCAAAATGATTATCATTCACAACTCTTCTTGTCTGTTTTGTTTCATACCTGTGATTTTTTGCTTTTGGTTTTTTAAGTTTTTGGAGGGGAGGAGTTGTCAGTTACTGTGATAGCTAACAACAGAAACTTAGTTGATGATGGGAAAGACAATCCTCTCTAATTCATTCCTTTTTAAATATCACTAATTTACCCAATTTATACTTTTATAGGTGGTTTATAAAAATACATACAATATGAAAAGATATAAAAACAAATCAGGACATGGGGTGAAGGAAGACATGCCTACTGCATGTATGTACTGTTTTCTGTGCCTGGAATATTCCAGTAAACAAAACAGACATGTGAAATAATTATTTGGTAATTTTATAATAATAATAAAAAAAACCCCACCAACAAAACAAACTTATTGTCCTTATGGAGGACATAGCCTGGGATAAAAGGAGATAGTGAACAAATACACACATACATATGTGATAAGGTGTTATTTTGAGCTCCATGCACAACAGTAAAGAAAGGTTGGGATGAGGGTGGGGTGGAAGGAGGGGAGGAGTCGCTACTTATAAGGAAGGCCTCCCTCTCTGAGATGACATTTGATCTGAGACCTCTGTGAAGTGAGGAGCGGATCATGTGGCATCTGAAAGAAGAGTTCCAGGCTGAGGGAACAATAGGTGTGGGGCTTGAAGGCCTCTCTGTCAGTGAGAGGAGTAGCTGGTGCATGCTTGAGTAGCAGCCAGGAGGCTGGAGGAGCTGGAGTGGGGTGAGCAGGAGAGCGGGAGGAGGTCGGGGGCCATCATGGGTCGGTGTAAGAGCGAGCTTTGAAGCCGTACTAAGAATGGTCACTAGGGGGTATGGGAGGAAGCAGGGAGCCCTGGTAGGAGTGGTCTATTGTACTAATTCAGACAGGAGATGCTGGTAACTTGGACTGGGGGTTACTAGTGGAGGTGGTAAGTAGTAGTCGATTCTGTATATATTTTGAAGGAAATGGTGGGAGGATAGAATGCTCGATAAACTGGCAATGAAAGGGAACTTTCTTAACCTGATAAAGGACATCTACCCACATCCCTGGTGGCTCAGCTGGTAAAGAATCCACCTGCAATGAGGGAGACCTGGGTTTGATCCCTGACTTGAGAAGATCCCCTGGAGAAGGGAAAGGCTACTCACTTCACTGTTCTGCCCTGGAGAATTCCATGGACTGTATAGTCCATGGGGTTTCAAAGAGTCAGACATGACTGAGCAACTTTCACTTTCACCTAAACCCCACAGCCCACATCATGCTTCATGGTAAAAGACTAAATGCTTTTCCCCTAAGAGCAGGAACAAGATAAGGATGTCCCCTCTTGCCATTTCTGTTTACTCCTGCCATTTCTGTTTAACATCGTGCAAGAGGTTCTCAGAGAAGGCAATGGCACCCCACTCCAGTACTCTTGCCTGGAAAATCCCATGGATGGAGGAGCCTGGTAGGCTGTAGTCCATGGGGTTGCGAAGTTGGGCATGACTGAGCGACTTCACTTTCACTTCTCACTTTCATGCATTGGAGAAGGAAATGGCAACCCACTCCAGTATTCTTGCCTGGAGAATCCCAGGGACGGGGGAGCCTGGCGGGCTGCCATCTATGGGGTCGCACAGAGTCGGACATGAGTGAAGCAACTTAGCAGCAGAAGCAGCAAGAGGTTCTAGCTATGGCAGTTAAGCAAGAAAAAGAAATAGGCAAGAAAGAAGTTAAACTATTTCTGTTTGCAAATGACTTGGTCTTGTATATAGAAGGGCTTCCCAGGTGGTGCTAGTGGTAAAGAACCTGCCTGCCAATGCAGGAGACCTAAGAGGCTCAGTTTTGATCCCTGGGTCTGGAAGATCCCCTGGAGGAGGGCATGGCAACCCACTCCAGTACTCTTGCCTGCAGAATCCAATGGACAGGGGAGCCTGACTGGCTATAGTCCCTAGGGTTGCAAAGAGTCAGAAACGACTGAAGCGACTTATCACCCATGTATATAGAAAATTCTAAGGAATTTACTTTAAAAACTACTAGAACTAATAAATGGCTTCAGCAAGATTGCAGGAAACAGGCCAATATACAAAATTCAACTGTAGTTCTATACATGAGTGGTGAACATTCCAGAAATGGAATGAACATAATTCCAGTTAATGCCATGAGACACTTGGAGAGGGAGGGTGGTGGTGGGAACAGAGTTGAAAAGGGAGGGAGGGAGAGAACGTGGAGGGTAGGTGTGAAGATAGAAGGAAGAAAGGTCTGAGGTCGGAGCCCTAGGTCATTAGCGTTTAAAAGTCCAGAAGAGAAGTCAGGCATCTGGACAACCAAAAGAAAGCCATTTCCTGGGGGAAAATGTTTGTGGAGAGGAGGTCTGCAATATGTAGTGTACTGACTGAGGATTCATAGCTGAATGCGTGGATTAGTCCTGGTAAACGGCAAGGGAGAGAAAGGGTGAGAGAGGAAAGGGTCTGTCCAGAACCAACACCCTTGTAAAATGCAACAAAAATTGAGTACCAAAAGAATGAATAGGCAAGCCCATTTTTTCCCTTCTCAGATTCAACAGACATGAATATTACTCTCAAATTATTATAAACACTCGCTCAGCTTCTGTACCTATCCCATCGTAGTCTGTAGCAGTTTGCAGAGACGGACGAGTACCAGTCTGTACACCCACTTTGTGTTGTGAAGGTGTTGTGTAGGCCTCGGATTGGCCAGGGGAGCATGAGCTGAAATTTGTTCACTGTGGATTTGGCACAGCATCTGTGCTAGATGGCAGGAGGTATTTGTTAGAGAATAAGTGTCCATCTCAGGCTCCAAGAGACTACATATCTCCTTGTTCAGAAAGCATGAAGCCTGAATTTTGGTCCTATTTGGTTTATCATCATGAGCAAGTCAGAAATCACAGGATGTATATTCTGAGCATTATCCTTGTCTATAAATGATAACAGCTATCTGCTTTCTTCCTCTGAATCCTGACATTTCTGTGGTATTTTAGTCTGAATTGCTCATTTAAGCCTCATAGAGCCTTGTAAAGTGGGTGGATTTTGCATTTCTGTGAAGAAAGGAGTTCTGAGAGGCGAAACAACTTCTCCACCGTCATGCTGCTTGGAGGTGATGGAGCCAGGACCACCCTTTTAGGCCCATGTGCTTGCCACCAGACTGGGCTGTGGGATTTTTAATCCCTTTTCAGATAGGCGCTTACTGTCAGCTCTCCTATATCCTGTTTTGTTACGATTTGCAGGTTGAAGTTACTGTCACATTGCGGGTGTGTGTATGTGTTCTCAGCCTGGCAACTAAATACATTTTGTTTTTAAGTCTGAACAGTTGCTGGATTCCATTCTCCTTGGCACTAAATTCTGAACAGAAGTGCTATTTATTTCTAGAAATGCTGCCTAGTAACTGAGTTGTTTCCTCTTCCATAGTGTATGAACTATTTGCGTTCATCAGTCACATGGGAACGTCTACAATGAGTGGCCACTACGTCTGTCACATTAAAAAGGAAGGAAGGTGAGTCTTTTTAAGAAGGTAAAATGATATCTGTGTTTTATTGAGCACCTGCTATGTGCCAGGCACTCCACTGGGTGTCTCATTTGGTTCCCACAGTGGTCTTGTAGGGATAGACTCTCAAAGCCATTGTATACATCAAGACACTGAAGCTCAGAGAGGCTGAACAGCTTGGCCTTTGCAGCTGTATCAGAGCTGGTGCTGAGAGCCACTGTTCACCATCATAGGAGGGGGACCTCCCAGAGTCAAGAGGCTTCCCGCAGAAGAACGCGAGTCTGTATTTGGAACCTCTGCAGGATTGCCAGATTTAGCCAACAAAATGAAGGAAAGCCAGAAAACCAGGATGCCCTACTATGTTTGAATTTCAAATGATAAATAACTTTTTAGTATAAATATGTCTCAACTATTACATGGGACATCCTTATATTAAAAAAGTATTTGTTGTTTATATGATACTCAAATTTGACTTGGTATCCTGTGTTCTGTCTGGCAGCTCTAATACCTAGTGTTTGCCCTGTTGTAACCTTGGCTTCAAGAACTGTGAGGGCTGTGGTGAGCTGGGAGTGAGACAGTTGTGGGGTGTCAGGCCACTGCTCTCTTCAGAGTCTTCTTCCTGGGCTGGATCCCCCAGGGCGCCCCTGGTTTCCCCTCCTTGAACTCCCACTGAGTGGCCTGTCCTGTGGGTCAGCTCTGCTTGAGGCAGCGCTTGGCCCCATGGACACTGGAGAACCGCATAACCTTGGCCTCTCCTGGTAGAACACTGGCCTCTTGCTGCAGGAGTGACTGGTCTCCAGCCAGAAATCCACAGTGCTCCTTTTCCATGTGTCATTTAAGTCTTGGCTTCTCAACTTTGTGAAATAGTTGAGCACAGGAACTTAATTTATTAGTGAATTCATTTTATTACCAAGCATGACAGCTCTTTAAAAAATATATTTCTTAAGAAAAATAGCTTAATTAGAATAGAAAAAGCAGTGAATTTCATCATAAGGAGTTTGTAAGATACAAAATCATATGAAGAACATGCTGTCTGGAAGCAGAGACAGAACCGTAGTCTCTATTTTGATACATTTCTGTTTTACTGTTTTCAATGGGAAGAGGGTATGTGTTTGTCTGTATACACGCATATGTATGTATTTACAACTTTTCTAAAAGCTTGAAGTTCGTACACAGTAAGTACAATTTTGTAATCTGCTTTTCCCCACTTCATATTGTATTCTTTTCTCACTCTACCAAATATCATTTGAAGGCATTTTAATGGCTGTATAATTGTTCACTGCATGTCTATTTATGACTGGAATAGACACACATGTCTTTGCCTCCATTTCTGAGGCCGTCTAGGGGCGTCTACAAATGGAAGTGTTTGGGGGCTCCTTTAGGAGCTCCTTCTTGATTGAACTTGAGAATAAAAAGCAGTGTAGTATTCGCCGGCAATAGACTTGAGTTTGATTTATCTTAAAACATCTTGATTACGTTGAGTATGGTGCAGTAACTTTCTTCTGCGGTTTCCTAGAACTGACTTAAATCCATCACTCGCTTCTGTCTTTTGTTTTCAGATGGGTGATCTACAATGACCACAAAGTTTGTGCCTCAGAAAGGCCCCCTAAAGACCTGGGCTACATGTACTTTTACCGCAGGATACCAAGCTAAACCTCAGATGTACAAATTGGCAAGAAGAAGCTGTATGCCTTTTTAATTTGCCAAAAAAAAAAAAAAAAAAAAAAGTAAGAGGTTGGGACAGCCAGACATGAGGGAATACATGGGGGTATTTATAGTTTATTTAAAGAACATCATTTGACGCCTTCTAAAATAGAACTGGGAGGAAATTTCTATTAGTGATGATACACTATTGTAGATAGTTTTTCTTTTTATAAATGTTTAAGAAGAAGATGATTTTTAAAAAGTATTCATATTCCTGGTGGGGGACTCTTCCACTAGCACACTGAAAACGGGAAGTGCCACCAGACCCCTGTGTTTTGCTTTGGGGGTCAGTGATAGTGGTCCCCAGAGAAACCAATAGGGCCAGTTGTGCAGCCTCACCCACCGTAAACAAAAAGCCCACTTTTGTTTCATGTCGAAAATCAGTAACTGGGCTGAGCTCTATTTGTGACATAATTTTTTTCATGACACACAATAACTTCTGATCTCTCTGTGTATAGTCGTTTAGAACATCAGCAATGAAAGATATTTTTAATTTAATCATATCAAAATGCATAATACAATTGTATGAATGTGTGTGAGTGCGACTGAGAGTGTGAGGCCTTTATAGTCAACTAGAAAAGCTGTGACGGGTTGGTTTCTCAAGGTTAAAATAGTTGGAAAAAGAAAGTAAATATTTTAAAGAAACTATATCTCAGGAACAGTTAAAAAAAAATTAGTTCCCCACTTAGGTTTTCCAGCATTAGAAGGGCCGTTGCAGTGCTGTCTAGAATTCACTTGGACTTGTGACGTTTGGTGGTATGAACGCAGATGCCCCCAGCAGCAGTGTTTTCTCTGCCAAAAGTAGATGAATTCTGTTTCTCAGCAGCCCTTCCTGCTAAGGCATAGGCGTGTGTGTTGTTAGTTAAAATAGCTGATCTCTTCTTACCATAACACATGACAACTCCCTGGAATCATGATAAGTGTCCCAAATTCGTCCGTAATTTTCTCATCCCCCAGCTCGTCGCTTGCCTCCACGTCTGTGTTTTCCGGGGCAGAATTTCACCTCTGCCCTTGGTTAATCGCCTCCAGGCTTGCCTCCTCTGCTTCTCTGCCATGACCAACAGTGTGACTGTCAGCAGTCTGAGGGTTTCAGGTGCAAAGAAACTTCCTGTGATGCTATGAAAGAGCATCGTTTCCATTTTGGCATTTCAGTATTTTAGTTGCAACCTGGGATTTGATCAGAGTTTCAGATGTGATGAAAAAGTCTCTAATTTTGAATGGCAGTGTCTAATTTTTCTACTGCTCTTTCTACCGAATGCTAGGGTCTCTGGACTTTCTATTTCAGATTGTGCAGTCAAATAAAAAAGGACTTCTTGCTGTCTGCTTAACATGCTTTTGGTTGGTTAGAAAGGATCTTTCTGGAAACTGTAGGAAAATAAAGTAGAACCAACGAGGTGAAATATAGCACAGAATTTCACAATTCTGTAAATCCAGAAACGGAATTATGAGATATGCATTATGAACAGTCAGGATTCTTGTTATGATGGGGGGGCCTTCTCATGGGAGCTCCCTTAGGCTTGTGAGTGAGGGATGCAGAGCCCGAGGCCTGTGGCCTGGGGAGCTGGGTGCTGCTCATGGCTGGGCAAGTCCCCTCATCCCCCCATGTCTCACTTCCCTTCTCTACTACACAATGGTGTGATGACTCTGCCCTTCCTTTCCGGGTGCACTTTGAGAATGTGGTGAGATCTGATATGCTGACCCTCTGAAGAGCAGCAGGTGCTGTGGGTAGTGGAGTGTGCTTCTCTTCTCTCCTGATGTTTCTTCAGTTTGGGAACAAATGAGATTGGCAGAGGGAGGGAGCTCACGGTGCAGTAACTCTCTACTCAACTGCCCACTGGGGTCACCTTTTCACGTGGTCTCAGACATCCTAAGGTAGCCCCACTCGGTGACATAAGTCCCTGACTCTCCCGGAAACCCCCACACTGATCAGCCTTACAAAATCCAGTCTCCTTAGGGAGACTGGATCTCCTGAGGATCATAGTTAATGAACACACACGAAGCACACGTGAAAATGACTTCTTTTGACGGCAGTTACAAAGTGAAGGCCCTTCCTGGGGGGTGGGAGGGGGACTGGGGCTTTGGATTGAAATGTGGACAAAAATAGCATGTGTATTCTGAACAAATTAAAACATTTTATAATAAAACTTTGCAGAATGAATGTTTTCAAGCCAGTATATACAGTTTTAGGCTACACATTATTCATGAAGTAGAAAAAGAAATTCAGCCCTTTTGATACCTAAACACATCATAAGAAAGTAGAATATGGCTGCCTTTTTTTTCTGCCTCACAAAACAAAGGGCTATTTATACAAGGCAAAGTTTTGTATATGTGTTCTTCTTTATTTCAGATTGTGAGTTGGGGAAAACTGGAGCAAATATCAGTCTTCTTTCATGCTTATAAGTGTATTAATATGTATATCTTAATATGTTCAAGGCAGGCTTCCCTGGAATCAGAGTCTGGAATATATTGCTTAATTTTATACATGTATGTAGGTGAAATGATTTATGACTGAAAACTGGAATAATGTATTTTGTCAACTGGTCATCAACCTGTTAGGAATCTTCTGTGTTAGGTGGTGGTGTAATTGTGAAATTATCAGTGTGTGTGTGTGTGTACGTGAAAGAGAGCACTTTCTTCCTGTAAATATCTTTTGATACCCATCTATGTAAAATCCTCATGAATGTGTCTTGAAATGTACAGCATATCAAGGTTCTTGTTTTGTTAGTTGATCTAAATGCCCACATAATTCATCAGAAATCCAGTTTAATTCATATTGGGATTCTTTTTTTGAGGGGAGAAAAAGTATGCAAACAGAACTATTAGGAAGAGTCCCATATGAATGCCATTGTATGTCAACATTGCTTTAATATTTTGAATTGACTTGCTGTTTTCTCCCACCTACAAGAGAATGTGTCTGCCATTCCCCTGTGCTCACTGTGGGTTGTAGGGAGTAGCCTGTTCCTCCCAACATCATGTGTTCCTTTGACCTGAACTGGATGAAGCCTTACCTGCAATCTATAGTGAGAGCACCTGGGTTTGTAGCCTGACTCTGCTTCTAAGTGACATGGGGCCAAGTTGCTTTATCTCCCCGGGCCTTTTTCCTTAAAATGAGTGGGTTAGACCAGATAAGCTCAGGAGTCCCTTTCTGCCCTAACATTCAATTCTGTTTTCCTACAGTTGCTACTATGGTCAGACATGTGAGATGCATGGGCACATAGATGTTATGTTTCTGGTTAATAGCTCACACGTCCCACTTTTGAACTTGTCTCGTTTTTAGTGTCCCCACCCCAACTTCTAGTCCCAGTTTCTTGGGTAATTACTTTCTTTCTTTTTTTTTTTCCCCTCTCCACTTCCCAGTCAGTATTTTGTTACCTTAATCTTCTTCCTCAAAGATGAAAAATCTGCTTTACAGCACATCTTGCCCCGAAAAACATCAGAACTACCTTCGGCTAACTCTGTAACCTTTATGGATTATCTTATTCTAATTCAGTTATAGCTGTGATCCTCAAGTAAGTTTTTCTACCACAGAAATGATGTCTTTTCATCCGGTAGGCATCACGGTTGCTACATCGCATCATCCTTGTGGCGAGATGGCTGGTGTTGGGAGCAGGATGGGGGAACAGGGTTAGATAAATTGTGATTCTATGCTTTACCTAATGTCGAAAATTCTAGGTTACAGAACAAGCTTCTGTACCCTTCAGTTGGTGTATAAGATCGCCCAGGCAGTGCCACAGAGATTCCCTACTCAATAGATCATCCTGGAAGAGTTTGTGTTATGATTCTGTAGACCCATGTGATTCAGCACAGTGGTCCACTTGTGGCTCATGACTGGAAATGCATACCAGATTTGGAAGGCTTAATACCAGAAAGAATGCGAAAGATTGCATCAATACTTTATACTATGTGCTAAAATGACAGAATTTTAGACATATCAAGAGATTGATAAAGTTTCACTTCCTTTTAATCTTTTTTTAATGTAGCTACCAAAAACGATTGAAATCAGACACGTGTCGCACTTCTGTTGGACACTGCCCCTCTAGGTCAGGTGGTGCGGGGGAGGTAGTGGAGATCACGTAGGCACGGAAGGCAATTCTGCAAAGCATCCATAGAGAAGCAGCACAAACATTTTCACTGGAGTCGGGAGCACTGTGAGCTACAGAATGCCTTCTAGAAAGAAGATTTTTCTACCTAAGAACCGATATATGTATATAGAAGACCCCAAATGAAAACCAGAAATACGTGAGCCCAAACCCTGTTCCTTCAGTTTTGCCTAAAAGCTGCTGACTTTGTGTTTCTTTTTAAAGCATCTGCCGGGTGCCAAGGATATTAGCCACATGAGGGTGTTGGGCAGATTTGTTTCACTTTGGGCAACATTCTCTTGTGGTTTCCCCTCCCCAGGTATTGTTTTCATCTGTTCAGAGCTGGGCATGTCGAAATAAATGTGCAAATCTGGCCGCTCCTCCTGGCCTCCGCGGAGGCTGAGCCTGTGGCCTGCACCCATTGCTTGGTTGGTTCCTGAAAAGAGTTGGCATTTATTTTGCACTAGTCACAGTTGTTGTTTGAAATATCTCAAATGTTTTGGGAGACTATTTGCCTGTGATGGAAAGAGAGATGGATGATTTATTGCTTCACTTCTTTTAAAATTAAAAGCTATTCTCACAATCTGAGGTCCCTTTGTGGCTCTTTTTTCTTTTGTAAAACTGCCAGGTGAACTGATATTGCCTTTTGCAGGTTCTTATCCATGAGTGGAACAGGTAACTAATTTTATTTCTTTTTAGGGTTTCTTTGTGTGGGCACTGGGGCTGCTGGGTCACCATCAATAGTGGAACATTGGTGATGGCACTATGTTACCTCTGTTAAGGAGGGAGGGGCAGGGCGGGGGGAGTCTGTGGGTCTCTTCTCTACTGAGTTTCAAGCTGAATACTGGAATCAGTTAAGACCTTTCTGTGGTTCCCTGCTTCTCAGTTTGCTAATGGCTTCCTTAATGTAGGTATAAGCAGAATCAGCACTAGTTGAATCAAGAGATTTCAGCATTTTTATGACAACATTTCTAGGCTGTATGAGTTTCCTATTGCTGCTGTGACAAATTACCACAAGTTTAGTGGCTTAAGACAATACATTAGGTCAGAGGTCTGGAAGTGGGTCTCACAGGGCTAAAATCCAGGTGTTAGCAGGAGGGGAGCTGTAGGGGAAGATCCATTCCCCACTTCTTCCAGTTTGGGGATGCTGTTGGCATTCCATGGTTCATTCCTCAGTTCTCCTGACAGCACTGGCATCACTCCAGCATCTGCGTCCATTGTCGTATCTCCTGCCTCTTTCTTACAGAGACCCTTGTGATTACATGCATTTACCCAGATAGTCCAGGATAATCTTCCCATCTTAGGATCCTTAATCACAGCCGCAATGTTCCTGTTGCCATGTAAGGTGATTAGGATGCGGACACCTCTCAGGGGCCTTATTTTGCTTGCCATCTAGGGCATGTTAAATGCTGTTTAAAATATGTTCATTTAATGCCTACATTTTTTTAAAGAACAATCCTATTTATCTCTAAAATCCAAGTAAAAAGACTGACATCAGTGTCATATCATCTGTTTTGGTGAGGGACTAAGAGGAGAAGGAAATGATGGGGATAGTGAGAGGTTGCTTACTGCTTAGAGAATTGTAGTTTTAGGACAGTTGTTTGCAAGCCAGCTGCTGCTGGTTGGCATAGCTCATCTTGTCCAGTAACAGAGTTTACCGGTGTGTGTATGTGCTGTTTGAACTCATCATTCAGCTTTTCAGATGTCATCAGTGACAAACTTCAGTCACAGTGGAGAAATTTAACAGGAAAATGGTGAGTAATTCTCATCCCTATGTAACCAATTATTTAAAAATCTACTAGGAAGAGTCTTTCAGTGAGGCAGGAAGTCAGAGTGGAATAATGGCAAGAGTAGAAGCATATAGACAAGTTCAAATCCTGTTTCCAATAGAGACGAGCTCTGTGACTTTGGTAAGTACTTAATATCCTGAGATTCAGTCTTCTCATCTGTTCAGGGGCATAATACTTATCATAAGTTGTGTAAAGTATCTGATGGTCTGGTGGACACAGGGTATTTTTACTGTGGTATGTCATCATTTTAACCCATGTAGCATTTTGACTCTGTGGAAGTTTTGACCAATTGTTTTAATCTAAAAATTAAAAAAAAAGATTACAACAACACTGACTTTTTTTCCAAAACTGTTTTTCTAGAGATGATTCCATTAAGATGATTCCAATTTATTATGTTAATCTGTATAGCACGGTTCGTCATTCAGAAACTACTAACCATCTACTATGTGCAGGGCACTGTTTTTCTTGGACATGTTGTTCAGTCACTCAGTTGTGTCCAACTCTGAGATCCCATGGACAGGATAGGTCTTTTCTTGGACATATCAGTAAACAAGGTAGATATGGGTCTCTGCCCTTGCTAAGTTAATTTTTTACCAAAGAGAGATGCTAAATGTAAGAAATAAGTAAATGGTATGTAAAACGTACTGAGTCTTTCAGGAAAAAAAAGTAGAGCAGGAATGGACATGCACGTTGAGGTACTAAATCAGGGAAGTACCTGGCCAGGGACGGTGCCATTTGGAAGTGAGATTTGAAAGAAGACTTAAAGGTGGTGAAGGCATCATTCATCCAAATAGATGTCTGGGGCAAGGATACACTTGGCAGAGGGACCAGGCTGGATAGCAGCCCCAGGGTAGGAACGTATCTGATATGTTAGAGACGCAGCAAGAGAACCAATGTGGTTAGAAGGGGAGGAGGAGAGTAGGAGCCAGATTGCCTCAGCCAAAGAGGCATTGGAAGGGTGTGGCTCTAGAGTAAAATGGGGAGCCCTGAACTGCTCTGCCCAAATTTTCAGGGAGATTGTTCTTTGTTTAGCTGAGATGACAGGAAGACAAGGACAGAAATAGGGCTACTGTGAGCAAGGGGAGATATTGATGCTCAGAGGGACGGATGGTATCAGTGGGGGTAGTGTGGATAGGCAATTCTAGATACATTTGAATGTAAGGCCAATAGGATTTCCTGATGGATAGGATGTGAGGTGTGAGGGAATGAGTAGCTAAAGCTGTCCCCCGAAGTTTTTGTTTTGAGCAATTGAAGAATGTAGTTGCAGTCAGCTAAGGTGGTGAGGGTGTGGTGAGGTTACAGCTGGTGGTGGGGAAAGATGATCAGGAGTCTGGCTGGGGACATGTTGAGGTTGAAGTGCCTATTAGAGCTCCATGGCTGATGTTCAGTAGGAAGCTGAACATACTATACAACTCTGGACTTTGGATAGAAGTCTGGACTGTAGATATAAAATTGGGAGTGGTTGGTATCTAGACGGGTGGGATTGTCAATGGAGGGAGACCGGAAATAACACAGAGGTCCTGGGGCTGAGCCCTTGAAGACGAGCCAGCCTAGGGACGAGTGACCACTGTCATGCATGGAAACCAAGAGCATAGTGCCTGGAAGGAAGCCAAGTGAGGAAAGCATCCTGAGGAGGTGAGAGTGACCAAATAACTGTGGTAGGCTGAATGAGATGAGTTTACCGTGAGACTGATCAACTTGGAGTCATGTGTAGTCTCCATGGGAGCAGTTTGGGAGAGGAATTGCAAAACATGAATACAGACAATTCTTTGGAGGAGTTTTGGTACAAAAGAAAGAAAGCGGGGTGGTGACTGCTAAGGGAAGTGAGTGGGATTGAGAGCACTTTTTCCTTTTAACTATGAGAAATAAGATGGCCAAATAAAGAACATGCAGGGTGTAGGAGGGAGGGGGCAGAAGTGCTGGTCCTCTGTCTTGAACAGCCAAGAGGAGATAGAATCTGGTGCCAGAGTTGGAGCTGACTTTAGGCAGACTTGTGTGTGGACAGGAGGAAGGCAGATGCCATGGTGAGGAGACCAGGAGACAATGCCGTGAATCTGGGAGTTCTTTCCTGCATTTATTTTCTGAGGGAAAGAGGAAGCAAGATGGCCATCTTAGGAGGGGGTGTGAGGGAGACAGGATTGAGTTAATTTAAGAAAGTTGACCAGTTGAACCCTTCCCAGAGTTTCACATTTTCCTTTCTAGTTTATGAACTTACTTTGTTAACAGTTCTTTAAATTTTAAAAGAACAATCTTGAGTCATCAGTTTGTGTTTGGTCCTCATCAATTTTCCCATTATAACTTGCTATTGAGGGCTTCCCTGGTGCTCTGATGGTAAAGAATCTGCCCGCATTGCAGAAGACCTGGGAAAGATTCCTCTGGAGAAGGTCATGGCAATCCACTCCAGTGTTTTTGCCTGGAAAATCCCACGGACAGAGGAGCCTAGTGGGGTTGCAAAGAGTCACGATTGAGTGACTAACACTTATGGAGTGGATTCAATTAGCAGTAGAGTAAAAGCTTAGGACTTGAGTGCTCACTGAGGTTAAAATGACAGAGTGGAAGCCTCTGCCTGAGAACTCTGTACCAGGCAGGCTTCAGGAAATGTTAGCTAGCTTCCTGTTTCCCTTCCAGAGAACTGGGGCTGAGAAGGCGGCCCTTCTGGACTCTACCCTCCTGAGCTCAGTGAGCAAACTTGAGCAGAGTGCCTACTGAGAATCAGTAGTTTACTTCCACAGGGCAAAATACCAAAATTAACTATTGGTGCCTGAAGTTCTGATTCCTTAAGCTGATCACCAGCAGGTGTTAAGTAAGGAAACAATATATCAGTCCTTTGTGAACCCTGAAGTGCTGCATAGGTAAGGTATTACCTTAAGGAGCCCTGTAAAGAAATGTGAAGAACCATTCAGACCCTGGGCTGCTTTTGTACACACACATGGAGTGAAGCAGCTATGAGAGGAAATTAATATTCACATTTAAAAAGTTGGGGAGGGGGTCGGAGACATAGAAAGGGTTTGAGTTATGCCAGAGGTAGAAGAGCCACAGTTCACCACTAGGTAGATGGGACTTTACTGCCTGGAGAATAACAGTGAAGCAGGAATGAAAAGATGTACAGCTTAATTTTGCAGAGGAGAAAAGAGAATCCCACCAAGGGTAAGTGCGGCCTCTGAGTGAAAGAGAGAGGGCACCGGGGAGGGAATCCCCAACTCCGCCAGGCTGGCTTCTTGCTGTTTAAATCTCGGACCCAAACATCAGGTAAGAGAAACCTTTCCTGACCTGCCCAGATAAAGGAGCCCAGTCACTCTCATTTCTTACTAACCTTGTTGTTCTAGCACTTTGCATACTACATAAGCAATGTGGGAAAATACTAAGATGAAGTCTTAATACCCAACAGAGTTGTGCTATGATGTATAATAGTTCACTAAATATACAGAACTTACCTTGTTCTTCTAGCACTTTGCAGCATTCTCATCTATTAAAAGTACTTGTTGTGGATGTCCAAGCTCTTCAAAGGTTTGATCTGATTTACTTACCACTGTCCTGCTCTAGAACGGGACCTGCACTTAGCAGGTGCTCAAAGTGAAAGTGAAGTCACTCAGTCATGTCTGACTCTTTGCGACCCTGTGGACTGTAGCCTACCCGGCTTCTCTCTCCATGGTATTCTCCAGGCAAGAATACTGGAGTGGGTTGCCATTTCCTTCTCCAGGGGATCTTCCTGACCCAGGGATTGAACCCGGGTCTCCTGCATTGCAGGCAGATGTTGTAACCTCTGAGCCACCAGGGAAGCACAAAGATTTGACCGAAAAAGAAAAAGACCCTAAAACAAATATATTTTAATACTTTTATTAAAAATAAAACCAGAAAAATCCACTGAAACCCAATTTCAGATTAATATTTTAGACTTTAAGAAAGGAGGAGGATTTTAAAGTTTTGTTTATCTAAAAATGCATTCCTGATTTCCAGATAACTCATGCAAAATCATAGTGATATTCAATAAAAAGACCATTTAACCAGGAGTACAAATTGGATTGTTTGATTTGAAGCAATTCTGATCCCTGTATCCCATTTTGAAAGATATCTGAAAAGACCTTGAAGCCACAGACAAAGTTTATTTGAAAACATAGTTTAAAATTGCACAAATATAAATACAATTTAATAATGTGAAAAAGGGGAAGGCATGCTTCCATTAAGTACAAAAATACTACCTTAATCTTGGTACTTTGCAAATTATAAGCCAACAGAGTAAATTAAACACATCAATCAATATGATAAGAGATTTTTATGGTAGTAATTTTATTTCAAAGAGCAATGCAGGGAAATACTAAGATGAAGTCTTAATACCCAGCAGAGTTGTGCTATGATATGTAATATTTCATTAAATATACAGATACATTGTCATGTAGTATGCCAATAAATTTAACACCCCACCCCTACTGCCATTAATTTACTATAGGTCACTTAATTTGGGTTGGTTTTAATTTTAAAGCTCAACATAAACATTTAAGGTTAATTTTTTTCTGTTATCTATTGAGGTTAAAAATGAAATCCCAAGATTTTAAACATGATTGCGCATGATAAGGAAGCATCACAGAAGAATTTGTCTCAAACAGTATTTTAGATTAGATATGCATTATTCATAGATATACAAAATATATAGAAACATCTTTTCTAAATAGATAATAAATGCTTGTTATAGTTTGTAAAAAGTTTACTAAATTAATCAGGTTTATTTTCAACAAATGTAAACAAAGTTGGGCAATGAAAATTGAAGAGGGTTTGGGTTAGATGATGTGGGGGGAATTGAAAATAAATTAGTAAAATTTAGGTTTGCTCTGTTTCTTTTATCTACTGGTAACACGTTGAATCATGAACATCTTTCTCATGTAGCACAGTTCCCTTGTGGTATTTTTATATATCTCAGTGAAAAGGCCAAACTACCCCAGTGAATGTGTATATTCCTTCCATTTCCTTCTCTAAGAAAGAAAAACCCACAGTTTATGGTAAGTAAAGAACTGCCTCATTCTTTATTTTCCGTCTTATTATTTTGAGTGCAGGTTTCCGAAAGTGTTCCAATAAGCCTGTCAGGTTTTGCTGTGACGCTCTATAACAAGAGTTCTTTATTGGAGAGCACTCCTAAGAAAACAGTTCTGAGATCGGGGGACTTATTTCCAGAGTGTGCTATTTTGGTATTTCTGCAGAGGGTGCAGGTAGTGGAAACTTTATTCAAGGCAAAGTACCACATGAGGAGAGTCTGTGAAGTCACACACTTTAGTTTTCTGGGTTTTTTTCCTCCTCCTAACTAACTGTTGAATGCTTCCACACAGTGGTCTTGGAGCTCGCCTGCATGTGTGTGGGGATGTACGGGGATATGAATGGTGACCAAGCTGGCACTAACGTAGGATGCCGCTACTGTCCAACGGAGCTTTGCCCCCTCCATTTCTGGTCTCCTTGTCCTCATTTTTCCTTAAAGCAGGCGTCACAAAAAGTCAGTGAGAAGACTTTAGAGTTGGTTCTGAGTGACTATGAGGTCACCTCATCAACCTTGAATATCAGTGTGTTTACAGATTGACTATGTCCAGTTTCTTAAGGGATGTGGCCCCAAGTAGCTGTGTTGAGGACAGTGGTGTGATAGACGCCCCCTCACTACGTGACATTTGTGGAAATTAAGACCCTGTGTCCACTTTGCCTTATGATGGTTTTTCATGAGCCTGACGTTACCCTGACCTCTCCACCTTATTTAGAATGTCAGTATTTCTAACTTAAAAAAAACTTGAAATGCACTCTTAACTCAAAACTGTGCTGAGGCAATCAATATGCTTTTGTTTAGTAGCATTCAAACGTGGATTTTGTTTTGGGTCTCTTGTGCCTCAACTGTTTTTTAAAAACTGTTTGGATGTCTAAATATCTGGTTTCCTTACAGGATTAGTTTGGCGCTGGCTGCAACACTGCACTGCATAAACCAGCTGTGTGAATCTCTAAAGTTTGGTGTAATAGCATGAGAACCACCTCAAGGATAGGGTACTAAAGGTAGAAAAACTGGTGGGACACAAAGTTCATGAAAATGCTCCCTGGTTCAGAAGCAAGGAAAAATAAGCTAACCTATGAGACTTAATCATGCACGGGGAAAATTTACATTCAGTAAAGTTATCTTGCATGCTTTGGTTAATATTCGAGTAGGCAGACTTTGCAAGTACTAATGCATGCGTTATCTTGGTACCTGAGGTTATATGTTTTACTTTTTAAAAACTGCCTTTTTACAAACCTTATGCCAGAGTTCAGATAGCTACAAACACTCTTAGAAAATATATAGATCTATCTACTTAGTTCAAACAGTTTATTTTCAGCCAGTTCTATAAATACTGAAACAAGGAAATTGTGCAGTAAAATCTGGCGAGGGAATGCATTTGAAATTATTTTTACAAAGTTGAAATCATGCATGTGCATGTGTAATAATTCCTAAAACAGGAGGCCTCAAGAAGATGGGACACAAACGAAGCCTTCAAAACACCCTGTTACTAGAATGCTTCTAGAAGCATTTTGAGCAGTAAAAACCACCCCCATAGCAACAACAACATACAGTCCAGTTTTGTGCAACTGATTCAGGGACAAATGAGGGACACAAAATGATCATTTTGCTTTTTCTGTTTCTGAGGCACTCACAGACAAAGCTTATGGTACAGAGTTTTGGAGCTCCTGTTAATAAGTAGGACTAACTACAGTTGTATTCAAGTCTTGCTTGTATAGCACAAATATACTAGAAAGACTTATATTAATGACTAGACATAGACCTAAGATTTAACATAATAGTTCTCATAAAAGAGAATTAAGTAGTTCTCTTTAATAGAGACAGAACTATTATGTTGTTAAAGAAAGAGGAAAGCAGCATAAAATTGAAAGTGAGTGGGTCCTGGACATTCCAACCCAGTTAACTGTCACAAATTTGCCATTCTAGTTGGAACACAGATTAGCTGAGGAAGCACACCTCAGTTTTCTCCTAAACATTTCCTAGTGGATAAGATCTGCCTTTCTTTCAAGGAGTCATGGGGACTGAGTGGGAGAAAGCAAAGGGAATGTTGGCTCAGTGGGATAGGCCCCTTATCTCTCCTTTTCTCTACTCCTCCTCTGCCTCCCTGGGAAGGTACAGGAGCACATGGAAATAGCCCAGCAGGCACAGTTATAACATTTTGAAAATTCAGCAGTGATCACTGGCCATCTCTCCATTTTCATCCTATTTACTAGTGAAACTGGTTCTTGAAAGCCACATTTATGAAATGGAGTGGTCATTCTAGTAAAACATTACCATTCTAAGAGATCTTAGGCTATTTATTACTCAATAACCCCAAATATATACTCAAAGCCTTCCCAGAGTACCCCAGAAGGTAACCCAAAACACGTATCCTTTCAAATGGAAAGATAAATTTGAGTGACAATTTTACATCATGAAGATAAGATGCAAAAATCAGTTCTGCTTTAAATGTGTCAACAGTTAAAAAATAGGTGTATATAATAAACACTGATCTGAAATGTTGCTACTTAAATTTTTGGTGCTCTGATTTCTGTAAACTTTCACTTGCTTTCCAGCAACTGTTTTTACTTAATTTGGTTAAAAAGTATCATCATATAAACAAACTTATTTATAAAACAGACTCACATATTTTGAAAATAAATTTATGGTTACCAAAGAGGGAAACATGTCAGGAAGGACAAATTAGGAGCTTGTAATTAAAACACACAATGTAAAATAACCAACAAGGACCAACTGGATTGTACAGGGAACTCTACTCAATATTTTGTAATGTTATATGGGAAAAGAATCTGGAAAAGAATGAATGTGTATTATATATATAGTGAAATTGGTATATACATACATATGTGTGTGTGTGTGTGTGTGTGTGTGTGTGTGTGTGTGTGTGTGTATAGGCAACCCACTTCAGTATTCTTGTCTGGGATATCCCACAGACAGAGGAGTCTGGCAGGCTACATCCCATGGGGTCACAAAGTGTCAGACATGACTTAGCAAATGAACAACAATATATATAACTGAATCACTATGCTGTACACTTGAAACTAACTCAGCATTGTAAATCAACTATATACTTCAATAAAATTTTTAAGAAGTATCACTGAAGGAAGATATTCTATGCTCTTGGATTAGAAGAATCAATATTGTTAAAATGGCCATACTACCCAAAGCCATCTACAAATTTAATTTGATTTAAATTAAATTCCCTATCAAATTACCCATGACATTATTCATAGAACTAGAACAAATAATCCTAAGATTTATATGGAGCCATGAAAGACTCAGAGTTGCCAAAGCATACTCAGGAAAAAGAACAAAACCAGGAGGCATAACCATCCCAGACTTCAGATGATACTACAAAGCCAGAGTAATCAAAACATCATGGTACTAGAACAAAAGCAGACATAGGGATCAATGGAACAGAACAGAGAGCCCAGAAATAAACCCACACACCTACAGTTAATTAATCTTCAACAAAGGAGGCAAGAATGTAAAACAGAAAAAAGACTCCAAGTATTGTTGGGAAAGCTGGACTGCTGCATGTAAACATCAGTGAAATCAGTACACATCCTCTCACCATGCACAAATAAACTCAAAATGGCTTAAATATAAGTAAGACATGACAACATAAAACTCCTGGAAGAGAACATAGGTAAAACATTCTCTAACATAAATTATAGCAATACTTTCTTATGTCATTCTCCCATGGCAGTAGAAATAAAAGCAAAAATAAACAAATGGGTCCTAATCAAACTTATAAGCTTTTGCATAGCAAAGGAAACCACAAACAAATAGAAAAAACCTACCAGCTGAGAGAAAATATTTGCAAGTGATGTGACCAACATGGGTTTAATTTCTAAGACATAGAAACAGCTCATACAACTCAACAATTAAAAAACAACCCAGATGGAAAATGAGCAGAAAATCTAAATAGATGTTTCTTCAAAGATTACATCCAAATGACCAACAGGCACATGAAAAGATGCTCAACATTGCTAATCATTAGTTAAATTCAAAACTATAATGAGTACAACTTCACACAGGTTAGAATGGCCATCATTTAAGAAATCTACAAGTAACAAATGCTGGAGAAGGTGTGGAGAAAAGGGAACCCTACTACACTGTTGGTGGGAATGTAAGTTGGTACAGTAACTATGGATAATGGTACCCAAGTTTCTCAAAACACTAAAAATAGTTACCATATGATCCAGCAATCCAGCACTTCTGGGCATATATCTGGGAAAAACTATAATTCAGAAAGATACATGCACCCCTATGTTCACAGCAGCACTATTTACAATAGCCAAGACATGGAAACAACTTAAATGTCCATCAACAGAGGAATGAATAAAGAGGTGGTGTACACACACACACACACACACACACACACACACACACACACACACACACAGTGGAATATTACTTAGCCATGAGAAAGAATGGAATTGGATCATTTGTAGAGACCTAGACGGACTTAGAGAGTGAAGTAAGAGAAAAACAAGTGTCATATATTAATGTATATATGTGGGATCTGAAAAAATTGGTATAGACAATCTTATTTACAAAACAGAAACAGAGGCAGAGACACAGATGCAGAGAACAAGTGTATGGATACCAAAGGGGAAAGTGGGGGTGGGATGACTTGGGAGATTGGAATTGACATATATGCAACTATTGATACTATGTATAAAACATAACTAATGAGAACCTACTGTGTAGCATAGGGAACTCTACTAAACGCTCTGTGGTGACCTAAGTGGGAAGGAAATTGAAAAAAGAGGGGATATATGTATATATATATAGCAGATGCACCTTGCTGTACAGTAGAAACAACATTGTAAAGCAACTACAATAAAATTTTTTTAAAAAGATGTGCATATATACAATGGAATACTATGAAACAATAAAAAAGAATGAAATAATGCCATTTGCAGCAACATACATGGATATAGAGATGAAGTGAAATAAGTAAAAATGAGAAATATATCTATCATATGTGGAATCTAAAATATGACACAAGGTGGGGGGATGGAATAGTTAGGGAGTTTGGGATTGATGTACATACTGCTGTATTTACCATGGATAACCAATAGGGACCCACTATATAACACAGGGAACTCTGCTCAATATTATGTAACAACCTAAATGGGAAAAGAATTTGAAAAAGGATACATGTCTCTGTTTAACTGAATCACTCTGCTACACACCTGAAACTGTAACACTGATAATCAACTATACTCCAAGATACAACAAATAGTTTTATAAAAAGTTGAAAGGAAATCTAACACAAATGAACATATCTACATAACAGAAACACACGTACATAGGGAGGTCAGATTTGTGGTTGCCAAGGGGTAAGAGGGGTGGGGGAGGGATGAGTTAGGAGTTGGAGGTTAGCAGATGCAAAATATTATATATAGAATGCATAAACAACAAGGTCCTACTGTATAGCATAGGGAAATATATTTAATAACCTGTGATAAACCATAATGGCAAAGAAAATAAAAAGAACTTATACACATGTATAACAATCACTTCGCTGTATAGCAGAAACTAACAACATTGTAAATCAATTATGTCAATTAAAAATACTGAAAACCTTTGTGTCCTCTAACACAACTCTTTGAAGTTACTTTGTATTCCAAAAGCAAAATAAAACTTGGGCTACAAAATCTGCCACCACACAGAACAATCAAAAATCAAAGCATCCCACATTTACCCTGTTTTCAGGCTTTGTTACCGATTTCATGCAGGTAGTGCCAGCAAGGCTAAGAAAACAGCCTATCTTTACTGCAAGTTCAGTTGACTATTGAAAGTATAGAATGACTTCATAAATGGAACACCTGTAAAGTTTGTCCTAATGGTCTATGATGGAAGCAAGTCAGCTGACCAGTGATGCACAGGGATTGAGAGGATAAGCATGCACAGAATGGATGCTATTCCATCAGGGATACTCAAGCAGGCATGTGTCACGGACTGGAGTTTGGCACCAAGAGTCCATTCCAGACCGAGTTTCTAGGATTCTAAAACTCTACAGAATACCAGGTATTCTTTAGAAAGTATTACTGAGCTCTGCTTTGCTTCTCAGACTGCAGGGAAGGAGGCCAACCCTGGGTTGGGACTGCTGCCCAACAGTGAATGCCCCAGTGCCTCTGTCTCTTGCTGGCCAGATGGAGGCATCACCTAGCCCAGGTAGGCTTTGACATGAAGATAAAAGTCTGGCACCGCCATAGGCCCTCAACTCTGTCTGTATAAACTAGGATAGGTTATGATATGTGGAAGCCTCAAGTGCTTATGGTTTCATGTGTCCTTGGGACGCCTTCTGACATAACAGAAGAGAGCATTTCTATCTGTACCTCAAGAGTTCGATATCTTAGCATGTGTATACATTTCCTTTCTCATCTTCCAGTAGAAGCTAACTCCCCAGTCAATTAAATTCTTGAACCAAATGCTGTTTTTTTTTTGGTGGTAACTATAATCATGAATGTATCCAGCTGTTAGTAACCAAAGAACATGAGGAAAAAAGATGGGCTTGGATTGCTTTGGGGAAGATTCTAGAGGAAGGAGACACAGTGAAGATGAAAAGGACCACTTAACCAGGACAAATTACTCAAATTGGACATCAGCTAATTTATACTTTGGTTAGCATTTTGCAAACAATTTTTCTAAATCTTTAAAAAATGACGTCTTTCCAAATAATCACCAAACTCCCAACAGGCACAAAACACTCTGAAGAACTGAGTGGACTATAACCAATTACATAAAACACTACTGCCAGCAGAAAATTCCTGATGCTTGATACATGTTCAAAGTGAAAGCCACACATGCATCTTTCATATTAAACCACTGACGTTCAGTGAGGTTCAGCTCGAAGACAATGATCTTCTATCATTTAGAATGCAAAAAGGGTGAGCAGGGCAGATGATTATAGAACTAAGAATACACATAATTTTAAGGGAAAGATGTATTTATCACTTAAGAAATACTATTTAAAATATTAACAGTTTAAAAGGAACATTAACTGTGAATGGCAGTTAGAAAGCAAGGAAAATATGACATTTAAGCAAGTTAATGTTAACTCAATAGAAATCACATCATCATCAAACTTTCTGTAGAGAATTTGTGAATGCTATCTTTTGCTTAAGTTCATACAGAGTCCCAGAAAAGCATGTGAATAAGATCTTTGTTTGACATATTTACACCTATGTCTTATCTGCTTTAAGAAAAAACACTCCTTCAAAACCCTACGCTATGAAAAACTATTTTCAGGAATTTTTATTTGGTCCGTTGATCTAACAAGGCTGAGTTCGCAAATCTTTCACCCCCAAGTTAAAAATTGGAGCAACAAAACAAAACTCCAGCAAGGCATAAATAAGATAGTAAAGTGCATATATACAATCCCAGAAAAGTTTTGATTGGGAAGAGCAAAAATTTCTAGTGCAAAAACTGCTTTTGCCGGCAAAGCTCCCTCTCTGAAATCAAAGGGCTACAGTAAAAGTTAAAATTGGAACGTGTTTAAGCAATGCCTCTTTTCAGTCAAGAGTTAATATATGTGCATGCACCTTGGCCCAAACTATATTCAACCTGGTAAAAGGGAGGAATTTCAAGGACAGTTCAGAAACAGAATTTCCTGATCCAAGGCACTGCTTTCTCCAGGTGCCCCATGAGCAAGTTCCTTAGATGTGTCATCAGCTGCAAGTGGACACTTGGAAAAACCCCAAGGAACATACTTGCAGTGTGCTCACGGCTTGTGAAGCGTATTCAAACATGGTCACTTTATCTTGGTTTTGTCTTGTGTCTCTCCATTCTTTCGAGCCCAAACTTGACTCTATGCAACGTTTTGTGCTTTTTGTATTTGAACAGAGACTGGGCATTGTCTGTGGGAATTCCCTTGGATTATATAACCATCGCCTTTTGAACATCCGTTTTTACCCTTTTTTTTTTTGGAATTCATAATAAAATAGTTTTGCATTTCTCAGTACAATTAGATAGGTGAAGGATATTTTTTCCCCCCTTTAAGGATCCAAGTTGAAAGCTCTTAGGAGGACATCCAGGTCACCGAGATTAGCCGCCTGGAAGAGTTCCGGCTGGTCCATCAGAGAAAGGGCAATTCTAAGGGCAGCCCAGATATTCCCAGAGATTGCAGGATGAGGGACTTGCTGCTGATTCCTGCTCTTTCTTTGCAAACTGAGGGCAGTGAGAAAATTGCTGACTGCTTCTCTAAGAGGGTAAAAAAAACAGACATTTAAAAATTCAACAGATTTCAGAGTTAGCCAACTTAGAAGTAAGATAAAAATGAATTATCATCTTGGTCTAACGTCCAAAACCACCTCTTTGATGTTTTGGATCCTGAGGTGAACAGCTTTCTGATTCTCTCACTATTCCTTTGTTAAGTCATTATTAAACATAGTGAAATCAGAAAGAAGAAAAGTAAACTTTGTTTTAGGTATGTGACATGAGACAGTTAGAACCATTGCTAACTCATTAATGCATTTGATTTTCCCCTTGCTCCAGGAATGACCTGATGACTTAATGCCTTTGCAGATATGATCTGTATAAGCAGAGGAGGCATCTGACCTTACTCTGAAACTACATCGTTTAGCTTTTCTCATTAGTTTAACTTTTCTCAAAATAGGAGGCAGCTAGGGTTCAGTTGAGTTTGAGTTTTAAAGCAGCTGGTTATTTAGCCTTAGGCAAATTTCTTCCCTAAGTCTCAGTTTTCCCAACTGAATAAAAGTCATTTAAGAACCTTGTTGTGAGGTGTAACTGAATCATTTATGTGAAAGCTCTATCATTAAAAGTTAGTCAATAGCTTTCCATGTGTGCTCTGGGGAACTCTGGGGATCAGTGAGGTCAAAATTATTTTTATAATAATACTGAGATGTCATTTTACAGCTTCATTCTCATTTCCTCATGAATATACAATGGAGTTTTCCAGTGACTTTTATGATGTGTGATACCCCAATAGACTGAATGTAGAAGCAGAGGTAAGAATGTCTTCTATAAGCAAGATATTAAAGAAATTTGCAAAAATGGTAAAAGAATGCCACTCTTTTCAGTAAACAGCTTGTCTGGGGGAAATATTTTTGGTAAAATATATAATTTATATAAACATATAATTGGTTTATTATTTTTAAATGAATCTCTTCAACTTTTCTCAATTTCTAATATGGTAACTATTGATAGGTATAACCCACATAGACTAAAGCCCCTTCAGATTCTCAATAATTGTTAAAAGTGTAAAGGGGTCCCAAGAACAAAAGTCTGTGACCCGCCTAGTCGGATGCTATCCAAAGGCCTAGCTCCTGTGGCCCACGACCCTGCTTCTGTTGCTCGCGTGCCCGGTGTACTTCCTGGAACTGCCCTCTTCAGTTCCCCGTCACCTGGAACATGTATTACATATCTGAAAAACTTGTCTTTGCCAAGAATGACGCCTCTTTAACTTGTTTCTTCTTTACTCTTCTTAAAAGCTTTTCACACATTTGATCTCATTTAGTCCTACAAGGTAGTCACTGTTAAGCATCCTAAGAAACCATAAGGACAGCAAGGCTGGATTTCTGATTCCAGTGCACATAATTCAGGCATTTGCTCATCAACACTGCTTGGTTCAGATGGTAAAGAATCCACCTGCAATATGGAAGACCTGGGTTCAATTCCTGGGTTGGGAAGATCCCCTGGAGGAGGGGATGGCCATGCACTCCAGTATTTTTGTCTGGAGAATCCCCTTGGACAGAGGAGCCTGGGGGCTATGGAGGCTATGGTCCAGGGGGTCGCAAAAAGTCAGACACAACTGAGTGAGTAAATGCACACACGTTAGATCTGTCCAGAAGTAAAGGGCACTGATGTAGCAATTTGGGTAATGGAAGGGAGTGGGTGTTTTCTCATTACCCCTCTTCTGGATTTCTTGTGACCAAGCAAGAGAGGAGGATTTTTAACAGATGCACAAGGAAAGTTTACTTTGGAGGCACTTTCTGGCTTCCTCGGCACAGCTCAGATGATGACTCCATTTACTCTCATCATCCTAGGCCTGTAGGAACTCTGGGGAAGAAAGATGCTAGAATGCCCTCCTGCATAGGCTGCTCCCGCCCCAGTGTGTGGCAGTGGTCTCTGAGGTCTCCCTCCATGGGTAACAGCCTAGAAGAGTCTAGCCTTAGCCTGCTGGCCTTGTCAAGCAACTCTAGGTTTTTCTCACGAAGATAGTCTAAGCCTGTTCCCCAGCTTAAGAACTCAGAGGCCTTTGGGGAACTCAGAAGATTGTACACGTACAAGTATGAACAGTTCCAAATGTTACACATACATATGTATGTATAAGTTAAAATTGTTTTAAATGTTATGTCACGATTAAGTAAAAGCACATTCATTTAAAAGCATTCTTCACTTTATAGTAGGTTTCCCTCATTATACTAATAAAAACATTACTATCAAAGGGGATGCAATTTATGTTTTCAATTGAAATGGGGACCTCACTTTAGAATGGGTCCTTCCCAGGTGGCTCAGCGGTAAAGAATCTGCCTGCAGGACAGGAGACGTGGATTCGATCCCTGGGTCAGGAAGATCTCCTTGGGAAGGATATGGCAACGCGCTCCAGTAGTCTTGCCTGGAGAATCCCATGGACAGAGGGGCCTGGCAGGCTAAGGTCCAGGGGTTCGCAAAGAGTCGGACACGATTTAGTGACTGAACAATCCAGCCCTCACTTTTGAAAAGGTTAAGATTTTTTGGTCTAAGTTCTACTTTGAAGCTCCTACTGACAAAAGAGGAGCATTTTAAGCTCCGCCTCAGTTTCATACCAACAATTTCCACTCGTTATTTCAACTGTATACAGTATGAGGAGAGTGCTTGCCTTTGACTCTTTATAGAACATATGAGATGAGAAACAGCGCAGGGTACAGGGCCACACACAGACACCTGCATTCTTGAGGGAGATGTTAGGTTCCAAGACCAGGGATATGGACAAATTGAGACCCGCTCTTGGCTTTTTTCTGGGCCACATCTCTATTGAGGGTTGTTACTTCTTAAGGAGACCTAACTATACAGCAAGTGAAACTTGTTTTTAGAATGCATTTAAGCTTATGGTCTTTTTTTCTCAGGAAAAATGCAAGATGTTTATTATTTCACAAGATTTCCCATATCCTAAAAAGACCCACAAAGTATAGTCAAAACACTTTGCTGTTTGAAAGGATGTTTAAACTACCACACAATTGTACTCATCTCACACGCTAGCAAAGTAGTGCTCAAAAATCTCCAAGCCAGGCTTCAACAGTATGTGAACCATGAACTTCCAGACAGAATATTAAAAAGCAAAGACCTTACTTTGCCCAACAAAGGCCTGTCTAGTCAAAGTTATGGTTTTTCCAGTAGTCATGTATGGATGTGAGGGTTGGACCATAAAGAAAGCTCAGTGCCAAAGAATTGATGCTTTTGAACTGTGGTGTTGGAGAAGACTCTTGAGAGTCTCTTGGACTGCAAGGAGATCCAACCAGTCCATCCTAAAGGAAATCAGTCCTGAATATTCTTGGAAGGAAAGAAAGGTAATACCAAAGAATGCTCAAACTACTGCACAATTGCACTCATCTCACATGCTAGTAAAGTAATGCTCAAAATTCTACAAGCCAGGCTTCAGCAATACGTGAACCACGAACTTCCATATGTTCAAGCTGGTTTTAGAAAAGGCAGAGGAACCAGAGATCAAATTGCCAACATCCGTTGGATCACTGAAAAAGCAAGAGAGTTCCAGAAAAATATCTATTTCTGCTTTATTGACTATGCCAAAGCCTTTGACTGTGTGGATCACAATAAACCGTGGAAAATTCTGAAAGAGATGGGAATACCAGACCACCTGACCTACCTCTTGAGAAACCTGTATGCAGATCAGGAAGCAACAGTTAGAACTGGACATGGAACAACAGACTAGTTCCAAATAGGAAGAGGAGTATGTCAAGGCTGTATATTGTCACCCTGCTTATTTAACTTACATGCAGAGAACATCATGAGAAATGCTGGACTGCAGGAAGCACAAGCTGGAATCAAGATTTCCAGGAGAAATATCAATGACTTCAGATATGCAGATGACACCACCCTTATGGCCGAAAGTGAAGAAGAACTAAAGAGCCTCTTGATGAAAGTGAAAGAGGAGAGTGAAAAGTTGGCTTAAAGCTCAACATTCAGAAAACTAAGATCATGGCATCTGGTCCCATCACTTCATGGCAAATAGATGGGGAAACAGTGGAGTCAGTGTCAGATTTTATTTTTGGGGGCTCCAAAATCACTGCAGATGGTGACTGCAGCCATGAAATTAAAAGACGCTTACTCCTTGGAAGGAAAGTTATGACCAACCTAGACAGCATATTAAAAAGAAGAGACATTAGTTTGTCAACAAAGGTCCATCTAGTCAAGGCTATGGTTTTTCCAGTGTTCATATATGGATGTGAGAGTTGGACTATAAAGAAAGCTGAGTGCTCAACAATTGATGCTTTTGAACTAGGGTGCTGGAGAAGACTCTTGAGAGTC
The DNA here is from genome assembly GCF_032405125.1 of Capricornis sumatraensis. Classification (NCBI taxonomy): domain Eukaryota; kingdom Metazoa; phylum Chordata; class Mammalia; order Artiodactyla; family Bovidae; genus Capricornis; species Capricornis sumatraensis. Next base: position 193,623,433 of record NC_091069.1, on the reverse strand, counting down.
CCTTGGACTGCAAAGAGATCCAACCAGTCCATCCTAAAGGAGATCAGTCCTGGGTGTTCACTGGTAGGACTGATGTTGAAGCTGAAACTCCAATACTTTGGCCACGTGATGCTAAGAGCTGACTCATTTGAAAAGATCCTGATGCTGGGAAAGATTGAGGGCAGGAGAAGAAGGGGATGACAGAGGATGAGATGGTTGGATGGCATCACTGACTCGATAGACATGGGTTGGGTGGACTCCGGGAGTTGGTGATGGACAGGGAGGCCTGCTGCTGCTGCTGCTAAGTCACTTCAGTTGTGTCCGACTCTGTGTGACCCCCTAGATGGCAGCCCACCAGGCTCCCCGTCCCTGGGATTCTCCAGGCAAGAACACTGGAGTGGGTTGCCATTTCCTTCTCCACAGGAAGGCCTGGCATGCTGCAATTCATGGGGTCACAAAGAGTTGGACATGAATGAGTGACTGAATTGAACTGAAGCTGAAGCTCCAATACTTTGGCCACCTGATGTGAAGAAGTGATTCACTGGAAAAGACCCTGATGCTGGGAAAGATTGAAGGTGGGACGAGAAGGGGATGACAGAGGATGAGATGGTTGGATGGAATCACTGACTCGATGGACATAAGTTTGAGTAAGCTCTGGGAGATAGTGAAGGACAGAGTGCTGCAGTCCATGAGGTCGCAAAGAGTCGGACACAACTGAGCATCAGAACTGAACCGACCAAAATGGACCGATTTAGCAAACAAGAATACAGGATGCACAATTAAATCTGAATTTCAGATAATAATTTTCATTATTAAGTATGTAACGTACAATATTTGGGAAATACTTCTCTAAAAACATACTTATGTTTATCTGAGATTCAAACTTAGCTTAGGGCATTCTACATTTTATCTGGAAACCCTAAAATTGACCTGTTCTTTACAGGAGACTTTATGCTTGAGATGAAAAATTCACACCTCAGCAAAGTTTGTCCATTTCTACCTCTTATGGATTTTCATGGCCTCCTGCAAATAGCTGCCCTACTGTGAATGCCAAGAAAGTATTTCATTGACCCCTCATATTTTTTTTCTACAGTAAGCAGTTACAATTAAAACTCATCTGGAAGCTTTGCAAAATATTCATGTAAAGGAGGCTCTTCTAAAGCTTAGCATGTACATCAATGAAGTTAGAACATTCCCTCACATCACAGATAAAAATAAACTCAAAGTGTTTAAGGACTTAAATACTATACGTGACACCATAAAACTCCTAGAAGAGAACATAGGCAAATCATCCTCTGAAACAAATTGTACCAGTGTTTTCTTAGGTCAGTCTCTCAACACAAAAGAAATAAAAGTGAAAATAAGCAAATAGGACCTAATCAAACTTACAAGGTTTTGCACAGCAAAGGAACCATCAACAATATGAAAATATAACCTATGGACTGGGAGAAATGTTTGTAAATGATACAGCCAACAGGGGATTAACTCCCAAAATATACAAATAGCTCATACAGCTCAATATAAAAAACCCAATCAAAATATGGGCAGAAAACCTAAAGGGCTATTTCTCCAGAGAAGACATACAGGTGGCCAACAGTCACATGGAAAGATGTTGAACATTGCTAATCATTAGAGAAATACAAATCAAAACTATAATCACACTGATCAGAGTGGCTATCAAAAAGTCTACAAATAATACAGTCTGGAGAGGGTGTGAAGAAAAGAGAATCCTCCTACACTCTTGGTGGGAATGTAAAGTGGTCCACTATGGAAAACAGCATGAAGGTTCCCTAGAAAACCATGTGATCCAGCAATCCCACCCTTGGCCATATATCTGGAAAAGATGAAAACTAATTTGGAAAGACACCCCCCTCCCTCAATGTTCACAGCAGCACTATTTAAAATAGCCAAGACATGGCAGCAACCTAAATGTCCACTGGCAGATGAATGGATAAAGGAGATATGGTGTATGCATATATGTATAAAGTGGAATAGTACTCAGCCATAAAAAGAATGAAATAATGCCATTTGCAGCAACATGGGTGGGCCTAGAGAGTGTCATACTGAGTGGAGTCAGCCAGAGAAAGACAAATAATATAATATCACTTATTTGTAGAATCTCAACAAATGATATAAATGAACTTATTTACCAAACAGGAACAGACTCATAGACATAGAAAGCAAATTTACGGCTACCAAATGGGAAAGGTGAGGGAGAGATAAATTGGGAGTTTAGGATTAACAGATACATACTACTATATATAAAATAGACAAACAACAGGATTTACTGTATAGCATAGGGAACTGTATTCAATATCTTGTAATAAACTATAATGGAAAAGAACCTGAAAAAGAATACATATATATATCTGAATTACTTTGCTGTACTAGAAACTAACACAACATTGTACATCAACTATGCTTCAATTTTTTTTTTTTGAAAAAGGCTTCCTTCAGTGAATTCAATACATCTATGTGTACATACGCATTTGTTTACATCTCTTCTTGTTCCAGAAGAAGGACCTAAGGTGTTATAAAATCTATATATACCACCAACCTAGTAAGTGAATAAAGGGAGTGAAAATAAGAAATCAGGTTAGGGAAATGGGAGTCAGGAATGAAGCTAATAGATGGAACATGCATCATCAGGCTGATGGGCAGGGAGGTGGCGCAATTTGACTCTGGCCCTTTGTGTGGCTGATGTAAAGAGGGCCCTTGCTGTGACACACTTCACAATGTCCACAGAATAAAACAGACTGGGTGCTCAGGAATCACTCAGCTATTCTTGGTTTTGACCTGAGTAAGATCACCTTAGAGGACAGAGTGCAATCTAGTGACTAGTGTTCTTTCTAAGATCCTCTGAGTATAAATGCAGCAACTCGTTTCTAAAGTTTCAGTATTTGCCAGTGGCAAAATGCTCTAATGCGGTTCAGAGATGGCAATTCTTCAGATGTCAAAAGAGTACAATCCAGTTATGTGGCTCTCTCATGACTTATCTAAATGGTAATAATAATGATGATGATGGCAATGATAATGCTCAGACTAATGATGCCTACTAGGTACTGAACATCAGTTCTGTGCTAGGCAATTACATTTAACCTGCACAATAATCCTGCAAGATAGGATCCTCTTTTATTTTTTCATCCAAGTGAAGAAATTGATGCTCAAGGTTATGTGCCCAGAGTTACAAAACCAGTAAATGGCAGAGCTCTGATGTGAACCCAAGTTTGTCTGATTCTAAAAGCCTGGCTCTGAGAATGAGAAAGGGTTTACATTTTTTGTGTTGTTTAACACTAATATTAATTTTTCTTTTTCCTCACTTAAGTAATACCTGTTGATTTAGAAAACAGAAAATAAAAACCACCCAAACTTTTATTACTCAAAAGAAATAAAGGTAATTTATGCTCTGTGTTGATGGGGGAACAGATAGAGGATATACACCTGAAAGAGAATAAGGAATCACGAGAGAAGAAGCAAGACATTCCAAACTTTAAACCCACCCTTTGAAGTTTTCCTTTTCTTTTTTTTAAACTAACTTTACTTATAAATTAGGTTTGGAAAGTCTGGATTCTTGGTTGTGCTTTGCCAAAAACTGGCCCTGAGACTTTGTTGAGTCATTCTCTGTATTCCTCCGTTCCTAGCCATGGTTATTTTCCTCCTTACCTGGGAAATGAAGGGTTCCTTTTTTTCCTTACCTGGGAAATGAAGGGTTGGACTGCTTACGTTTCTCGAAGAGTTGCTCTTGGGGGTGTTAAAAACCCAGATGACTTGACCTAACTCCAAATCGATCAATCTCTGGGAGAGGAGCCCAAGAATCTACATTTTACAAGATGCCCTAATAATTGCTGTTCTCTAATGACTAAGAAACATGGAGGCGGACAGTTCCTGTCTCAAGAGCCCCAGGATCTGAAGATCTGAAACTCACCCTTAACCGGAGGAGATTACTTCACAAAAGGAGGTATTTTTACTGAGAAACAACCTTTCAGATTAGTCAACCTCAGCCCTGAGTGTGACTCTTAGCATTAGCCTGCTGCCATACTTCACCTGTAGGCGCCCAGATTGATACAGCTTATCCCCAGGTTGTATCTGGACCGGATGAAGCCCGGCTGAATCTCCAGTGCTCGTGTATAGGCCTCCACAGCCTCCTCGCTGCGGTCTCCATTTGCCAAGGTTGCCCCAAGACGGTTCCATAACGAATAGTCCTGATGAAAAAATTTGAGCTCTCTTAACAATTTGTACAAGCCACAATGACACAGTATTCCAATAGTCCTGGTTGAAGGATGATAGCTAAAAATGTATCAGTGCTAATGGACAAGGACCATGACTGGTGAATTACTCAAAAATCTTTATGCACAACCCTCTGAAATGACTTTCATTCATTAAAGAACAGCTACCATTTGATGCTATCAGGCAATTTGTGTTTCTATTTTAGGTCTCTTAAGTATTAACATCCACAGTAGCATATCATTAGTACTGATCGCTTTAAACCACTGGATTCAGGGAAATAAAGTGTAGCGGAAATGCACAAAATGTAACTTGTGTAAACTTACTTATAACAGAGAATCTTCTGGTTTCTTGCTATGCACTTACCTCTGGTCGAACAGTTAAGGCAGCATTAAATGCGTCTATTGCTCTATTAAATTCTCCACTCAGGTGGAATAGCACCCCCAAGCCTGTCTGCAGATCTGGGTCAATCACATCTCCATTTTGGTGGGCAGCTTCCAGGTATAATTCCTTCACTCCTTCCAGAACAGAGCTACAAGGAAAACAAATCAGATTTGTTGGCCAAATAGTCTGAACACAAATGATTTACTTTTTCCCATACCTAATTCTCAGTCTTTATAAAACCTGGCACACTGGTATTTATTGTAAGTTATTTATATGCCCGAAGCATTTGGCTTTGCTATATGGTATTCAGATAAACATCTAGGAGTGTCCACAAGTAGATCATTTGTCCAAAGTTTGGTTCTGGTCTCTGATCAAACTTTTCAGTCAGTGCTGCTTTTCAGCAAAATGCTACCCTACACACCATCCTGAGATGCGTGGTTGGAGGGCCTGAGGCTTGTTAGTTGCCCTGAAGCTGACTGACTGTACATGGATGTAATTTAACAAGAAGGATACCTATCAACTGGAGACTTAGACATCCTCCGGGTAAGGCCTGGAGATCCCTTCTTGCTCTTCACAAGGTATTTGTACTTTGGATTCTGCTTAATCCAGTTCTTTAAAGCTTCGCAAGCATCTTGCTGATGGCCGGTGTTAGTGTAACTCACAGCCAAGGCCATCAGAGCTTTCAAGTTGTTGGGCTGCAATTCTAAACACCTGAAAGAAGAAAATAAAAGCCAATTTCAGAATTTTCTGGAGCCAGAGTTTGAAGTTCTTTAGAAAAATTAAGGTCTTTATTGATAAAATGGTACAAAGCATCGCTAAATTTCTAAGTCTCTGGAAAATAACCATACTTATCTACATAAAAATTGGGACTTCTGCCCATTTTTAAGAGTCACAACTCCAGTCTTATGAGTGCTAGATTTGGTGATTTTAATGAGATGGTTTAAAATGTGGCTAATCCCCTCACATAATTTGGTAGTAATTAATTTATCTAATGGGAAGTAGGGAATATCATTATTTTAAAGCTGCTCTTAGCAACTAAACAACTGCTATCAATATATTAAATGTATCTTCTCCAAAAAGCAAACTGACTTGAACTAAATTTGGATGTTAAGATGTAAAAGATTGTACAATGCTTTGTAAAGGAGAAGGAAATTCCCAGGGTTTCTAGACTACTAATGTGGGTTTAGGAGGCAGAGGATCCCCCTCATGCTAACCCACTAGCCTCTGGCAAGGGCTTTTCAAACTTTGATGTGCAGGAGAATCATCGGGGGATCTGGTAAAATGTAAATTCTGATACAGTAGGCCTGGGGGCCAGCCTGAGGCTGTGCAGGTCCAACAGGCTCCCAGGTGATGACAATGCTGGTAATCTGTGGAAAAGACTTTCATGAGCAAGCCCTCAGTTCAGTTCAGCTGCTCAGTTGTGTCCCACTCTTTATGACCCCATGGACTGCAGCATGCCAGGCCTCCCTGTCCATCACCAACTCCCGGAGTTTACTCAAACTCATGTCCATTGAGTCAGCGATGCCATCCAACCCTCTCATCCTCTATCATCCCCTTCTCCCACCATCAATCTTCCTAGCATCAGGGTCTTTTTCAATGAGTCAGTTCTTTGCATCAGGTGGCCAAGGTATTGGAGTTTCAGCTTCAGCATCAGTCCTACCAATGATATTTCGGACTGATTTCCTTTAGGATGGACTGGTTGGATCTCCTTGCAGTCCAAGGGACTCTCAAGAATCTTCTCCAACACCATCGTTCAAAAGCATCAATTCTTCGGCGCTCAGATTTCTTTATAGTACAACTCTCACATCCATATGTGACTACTGGAAAAACCATAGCTTTGACTAGATGGACCTTTGTTAGCAAAGTAATGTCTCTGCTTTTTAATAAGCTGTCTAGGTTGGTCATAACTTTTCTTCCAAGCAGCAAACATCTTTTAATTTCACGGCTGCAGTCACCATCTGCAGTGATTTTGGAGCCCTCCAAAAATAAAGTCTGACACTGTTTCCACTGTCTATTTGCCATGAAATAATGGGACCAGATGCCATGATCTTAGTTTTCTGAATATTGAGTTTTAAGCCAACTTTTTCTCTCTCCTCTTTCACTTTCATTAAGAGTCTCTTTAGTTCTTTTTTGCTTTCTGCCATAAAGGTGGTGTCATCTGCATATCTGAGGTTATTGATATTTCTCCCGCAGTCTTAATTCTAGCTTGTGCTTCATCCAGTCCAGCATTTCTCATGATGTACTTAACTGCATATAAGTTAAATAAGCAGGGTGATAATAATATACAGCCTTGATGTACTCTTTTCCCCATTTGGAACCAGTCTGTTGTTCCATGTCCAGTTCTAACTGTTGCTTCCTGACCTGCATACAGATTTCTCAAGAGGCAGGTCAGGTGGTCTGGTAGTCCCATCTCTTTCAGAATTTTCCAGTTTGTTGTGATCCACACAGTCAAAAGTTTTGGCATAGTCAATAAAGCAGAATTAGATATTTTTCTGGAACTCTCTTGTTTTTCTGATGATCCAACGGATGTTGGCAATTTGATCTCTGGTTCCTCTGCCTTTTCTAAATCCAGCTTCAACATCTGGAAGTTCATGGTTCACATACTGTTGAAGCCAGGCTTGGAGAATTTTGAGTATTACTTTGCTAGCATGTGAGATGAGTGCAACTGTGCAGTAGTTTAAGCATTCTTTAGCACTGCTTTTCTTTGGGATTGGAATGAAAACTGACCTTTTCCAGTCCTGTGGCCACTGCTGAGTTTTCCAAATTTGCTGGCATATTGAGTGCAGTACTTTCACAGCATCATCTTTTAGGATTTGAAATAGGTAAACTGGAATTCCATCACCTCCACTAGCTTTGTTCATAGTGATGCTTCCTAAGGCCCACCTGACTTTGCATGAAACTAAGGGCCACCCAAGACAGATGGGTCATGGTGGAGAGTTCTGAAAAAACATGGTCCACTGGAGAAGGGAGTAGCAAACCACTTCAGTATTCTTGCCTTGAGAACCCCATGAACAGCACGAAAAGGCAAAAAGATAGGACACTGAAAGATGAACTCCCAGGTCGGTAGGTGCCCAGTATAATACTGGAGATCAGTGGAGAAATAACTCCAGAAAGAATGAAGAGATGGAATCAAAGCAGAAAAAACACCCAGTTGTAGATTTGACTGGTGATGGAAGTAAAGTCCAATGCCGTAAAGAGCAATACTGCATAGGAACCTGGACTCTTAGGTCCATCAATCAAGGCAAATTGGAAGTGGTCAAATGGGAGATGGCAGGAGTAAACATTAACACTTTAGGAATCAGCAAACTAAAATGGACTGGAATGGGTGAATTTAACTCAGATGACTATTATATCTACTACTGTGGGCAAGAATCCCTTAGACGAAATGGAGTAGTCCTTATAGTCAACAAAAGAGTCCAAATCTCAAAAATGACAGAATGATCTGTTTATAAAGCAAACCATTCAATATCACAGTAATCCAAGTCTATGCCCTGACCAATAATGCTGAAGAAGCTGAAATTGAATGGTTCTATGAAGACCTCCGCTGCAGATGGTGACTGCAGCCATGAAATTAAAAGACGCTTACTCCTTGGAAGAAAAGTTATGACCAACCTAGATAGCATATTCAAAAGCAGAGACATTACTTTGCCAACTAAGGTCCACCTAGTCAAGGCTATGGTTTTTCCTGTGGTCATGTATGGATGTGAGAGTTGGACTGTGAAGAAGGCTGAACGCTGAAGAATTGATGCGTTTGAACTGTGGTGTTGGAGAAGACTCTTGAGGGTCCCTTGGACTGCAAGGAGATCCAACCAGTCCATTCTGAAGGAGATCAACCCTGGGATTTCTTTGGAAGGAATGATACTAAAGCTGAAGCTCCAGTACTTTGGACACCTCATGAGAAGAGTTGACTCATTGGAAAAGACTCTGATGCTGGGAGGGATTCGGGGCAGGAGGAGAAAGGGACAACCCAGGATGAGATGGCTGGATGGCATCATGGACTTGATGGACGTGAGTCTGAGTGAACTCCGGGAGTTGGTGATGGACAGGGAGGCCTGGTGTGCTGCGATTCATGGGGTTGCAAAGAGTCGGACACGCAGTCCGACTGCGTGAACTGAACTGATGAAGACCTCCAAGACCTTCTAGCGCTAACACCCCCAAAAGATGTCATTTTCATTATAGGGGACTGGAACGCAAAAGTAGGAAGCCAAGAAATACCTGAAGTAATGGGCAAATTTGGCCTTGGAGTACAGAATGAAGCAGGGCAAAGGCTAACAGAGTTTTGCCAAGAGAATGCACTGGTCATAGCAAACACCCTCTTCCAACAACACAAGAGAAGACTCTATACCTGGACATCACCAAATGGTCAATACTGAAATCTGATTGATCATATTCTTTGCATCCAAAGATGGAAAAGCTCTATACAGTCAGCAAAAACAAGTCTGGGAGCTGACTGTGGCTCAGATCATGAACTCCTTATTCCCAAATTCAGACTGAAATTGAAGAAAGTAGGGAAAACCATTCAGGTACGATCTAAATCAAATCCCTTATGATTATACAGTAGAAGTGACAAATAGATTCAAGGTTCGTGAAACTGTAGAGGAGTCAGGGATCAAGACCATCCCTAAGAAACAGAAATGCAAAAAGGCAAAATGGTTGTTAGAGGAGGCCTTACAAATAGCTATGAAAAGAAAAGAAGTGAAAGGCAAAGGAAAAAAGGACAGATATACCAATTTTGATGCAGAGTTCCAAAGAACAGCAAGGAGATATTAAAAAAAAGCCTTCCTCAGCGATCTATGCAAAGAAATAGAGGAAAGCAATAGAATGGGAAAGACTAGAGATCTCTTCAAGAAAATGAGAGATACCATCGGAACGTTTCATACAAAGATGCGTACAATAAAGGACAGAAATGGTATGGACCTAACAGAAGCAGAAGATAGGGCAAGAATACACAGAAGAACTATACAAAAAAGATCTTAATGACCCATATAACCATGAGGCTGTGATCACTCACCTAGAGCCAGAAATCTCAGAGTGTGAAGTCAAGTGGGCCGCAGGAAGCATCACTACGAACAAAGCTAGTGGAGGTGATGGAATTCCAGTTGAGCTAGTCATCACAGTACCTATATCAGTTGTTTAGGAACTGATGATGTATAACAAGTGTGTGTGTGTGTGTGTGTGTGTGTGTGTGTGTGTGTGTGTGTATTTACTTATTTATAAAGAGTAGGGAAAGTGAAAGTCTATTTGGTAGGGGCTGTTTTTCCATGGTTTAAACAGGGGCTCTAATCAAGTATTGTGTGATGCTATCCCCACCCAGTGAAGTCTAGAATTTTAGTCAGGGGATCAGGATGATGAAACTATCTCAGCAGATTCTTTGTAGACACTTGGAGTTAACATTATGCTGAGATTACTCTGAGTATGTTCTTCCTGAAGAAAACTTTCAGATGCTTCAGAAGGCTAGAAAGCTAAAAAGAACTATTGATTCAGTGAACCTACTTTATGACTGCTTTTGACATAGACTCTTGTGCCAATGAAGGTCAATTTGTAGATGGTAAAACATTGCGATTTAGCAACATTTTTTCTTCATACATTGTTTTCCAGAGCTAAATGTAAATAACATCTGGTGTCTTGGCACTGATCTTGGCCAAATTCTGTACAGTGTACTTAAGGGTCAAAAGACAAATTTGAAACAGCTGGAAGTCCTTTAACAAGTGACCACCTGGCCCGTGATTTTGTGCTTAGTTTCATCTACCTCTGGAGGGCGACAATAGCTGCTTGTTCATTTTCATTCTCTGCTTGGGTTATCCCGAGGAATTGCCACGCCTACAAAAAAATAAAAAACAATGACTGATGTCAATGTTGCAAGAGGAAGCAAAATCAATCATGTGGTTTAGCTCGTTTGTTTACATGTGACAATGCCCTCTCTGCAGAGCACCCTGACTTGGATGTGGGTCTTGTAAAGGGAGAAACATTACAACATCACCTGCATTTCTTCATTCAATTCTTTTGTGGCATCCAGGTCAAGAGTCGCTGTCATTAGTTACAAACTCTAAGTATTTATTCTCTCCTGTGGCCCATGGAAACCTCTTGAGTCTCTGAGGTTTCATGATATTAGGTATCTTAAAACCAAAAGATAAATTTATAAAAGTATGCATTTATCAGGAAAAGAGGTAGAAAAATAATTTAGGAATATAAGTAGTCAAAAGTTTACAGTAAAGAATCGCAAGATGTACACAATAGAAGTAGTCTGCATAAATGAAAGTCAAGTAGTTACTTGACTACTTGAGGTTACTTGACTACTAGAGGTAACAGGAAATTTAGGAACTAGGGGAAAGAACCCCACCCCCCCACCCCGGTCACACGTGTTCACCACAATACAATAGTTAAAAAGCATAAAACACATATAAAATGCAATACAATATACATATAATTTCATAGCCTACATTTACACTTTGTATCACATTGTTAATTCTTTCATGTTTTTATAAAACCCCCTTCAAAATCTATAATTTTGAATTTCCTTTGTTAAATGGATATCCCATTATTCCCACAACTAACTCCCTTACTGCTCTCCATTGTTTCTAATCCTTTGCTAAAGTCAGTTTGTAAAGAAAATCTTCAAATGGATAATGTTTTTCACATCTGGAATGAAAGTTTTTAATATAAAAAATTCCACTTATATACCTTTAAGAAGAGTAATTCTCACACCATTACAAGCACAATGTACATCAACAAAACCTCTCATTACACACATTGTCCTCAGATTTGCCTGGGGTGTATCAGTTGTAGGGATTTAAAAAGGTTTGCATAACCTGCCCCCGCCTTTGAAATCAATGCTATGAACGTTTTGAAACAAAACTCTATGAAAACATACAGTGTCATCTTGTGTGCATGCTGTGCAGTAAGTCGCTTCAGTCATGTCTGACTCTTTGTAACCCCATGGACTGTAGCCCGCCAGGCTCCTCTGTCCATGGGATTTCCCAGGCAAGAATATTGGAGTGGGTTACCATGCCTTCTTCTGGGATCTTCCTGACTCAAGGATCGAACCTGGGTCTCATATCTTCTGAATTGGCAGGCAAGTTCTTTACCACTAGCACTACCTGGGAAGCCCAGTGTCATCTTAAAGTGCTGAAAAAATTGTATCAGTTTTTTCCCTCATGGGTTATTATTACACATCTGATACAAATTCATAAAAAAGTACTGAGTATTTCTCTCCCAGAGTATTGGGGACTCTTTTACATCTTTAAATATACTCAGAGCAGCTTCTATTTTGATTTCACCTTTCATACATCTTGCTGCTGCTGCTAAGTCACTTCAGTCGTGTCCGACTCTGTGTGACCCCATAGACGGCAGCCCACCAGGCTCCCCCGTCCCTGGGATTCTCCAGGCAAGAACACTGGAGTGGGTTGCCATTTCCTTCTCCAATGCATGAAAGTGAAAAGTGAAAGGGAAGTTGCTCAGTCATGTCCGACTCTTCGCAACCCCATGGACCGCAGCCTACCAGGCTCCTCTGTCCATGGAATTTTCCAGGCCAAGAGTACTGGAGTGGGGTGCCATCGCCTTCTCAGTCATACATCTTAGAATGCTTCTGAAGATTGATGAAACAATCTTTTTCTGGGGGCATCTTCCTAGCCTTTAAGGGGTGTAGTATCATTTTCACCATTCACAGACCATCAATTACCTTAGCCTTGGGGTCTCCATTGATTCAGAAGTCCTGGTCCTTATCTAGGATCCATTAGTTACCAAGTGTACTCATTTTCTCAGTTGTGAATCTGGGACAATAATATATACCTTTCTATTAAGATTCCCAGGGTTGTTGTGACAAATGACATATTATGTATGAAAACACACAACATTTAGAAATGTATGAAGGCATTATTTTGTTGAGGGGGTTGTAGTTTCCTATTAATGCAATGACTTTCTTTTCTAAATTGATTGATCTAAAAATTCCAATATTTTGATTCAGAATTTCAACTCTCAATTCAATCTCATTTCACCATAAACATTTTGAGTAACAAGATACTAGGGGCTTTAACTAGTAATTTGTTTATTTTTTCTTTCTGTACAAACTCGGTACAACCAATAATAACGATGAGGACTAAATACTGACATGTCAGGCACTGAACTAAGCACTTTAATTTCTATGAACTTACTTAATCCTCAAAATACCCAAAGAGACAGTTATAATTGTGATGTCCATTTTACATGTCAGGGAACCGAACCTTAGAGGGTTTAAACAGCTTGTCCCAGATCACATGGCTTGCTGTGCTGCATTGGTGGTATAGTGGTGAGATAGCTGCCTTCCAGATCACATGACTCATGGCTAATAGGTGGTAGAGCAGGAATTTGAACCACATGGTTAGGTAGCAGATTCCAGAGGCTTAACCACTGTTCTCTACTGCCTTCTCAGCACTGTATACAAATTTCTGCAGTTCCTCTGGGAATATCCCCATATAAGATGTTTTCTGAAAATTATAAACTAAGAAGGAAGCCTTTATACCTGCCAAAATCTTATTATAGGCCTTGGCAAGTGGGAGACTTAGTGAACCAAGAAAAAGCTGCAGAAGCCTCTTTGGTGGTTTCCCAGTCTCCATGTCCAACAACCGTTCATGTCTTACAGAAAGCGGCTTGTCTCACGTGCAAATCTGATTATGTCCCTCTCCCACAGTGGTTCCCCATGGCTTTCAAGATGAAGGTCAACTCCTGGCTATTTCTTTGTGTCTCCTCTCTTGCCCCTGTCTCCTCCTCTCTTACCATGGATCCAGTGTTTCCTGTCTGCCACCCATGAACCGTTCCCTCTAAGCAACAGCTGGATCTCCTTATAGTTTTTAATTATCTCTCCTTCAAAACTCAGCTTTGGATTCACTTGGAGGGCAAGGCTGGGTCAGAACCCTTGCTTTCTGCTCTTCTAGCATCCTGCACATACTTTGACACCACATTTATTACACTGCACTGATTGATTTACTTGTCTAGCAGATAGATCACAAATCTGTCCTTTCAACTGGTCCATTTGTTTTCCAGCTCTTCAATCCTTTAGCCCATGCCTGACTAAATTGGGACATAATACATGCTCAATAAATGCTAAGTGAGTAAATCAAGGGTGGGATATGGTGTGGCTCTAGACCCAGATGAAACCCTACTCTGCCCCATGAAGACTACTGCTGAGCCTCCAGGTTGGCAGTTTGGATTTTTCGTTTCTTGTCCCCACCTTTTATTTTTGGGCACTGTTGACACTGCAGAGGTGGTTAGAAAATAGGTACTTTTTGGCAACTTACAAACATGTATCAGACTTAGCGAGGTTAACTCCTTTGGGAAACTTGATGAAAATGCCACCTAGTAGAGCTCGCTGTCACCCTTTGTCTCTTGTTAGCACATGAAGACCCTTTCTGAGCCTGGCAGGATGAAGGGAAATGATACCTCTGCATCTCCAGGATCCTGAAGAATTGCTGCCTCCATGAACAGGATGGTGACTGGCAGGTCCCCTTCCTTCAGCCTTTTTAAGCCTTCTTCAAATGCTCCAGGCCAGTCTTTGAAGGGGTTTTCAGTATGAAAGTAATAACCCTATAACACAGAGAGGGGCCAACACAGATCCATTGATTTAACTCTTCATTGTTACATTCAATCAGTTCTCTCTGAATTTGAATTTAAGTAAATTTATTTATTTAATTAATTTCAATGAATTTTAAATTGCTATTTTTTTTCTTATTGTGACTGTAGTACATTTTCATGGTGTAAATGTTAGATATTATTTTGTTACTGAATAATATAAAAAGAAACAAAAAGATACCTGTAATGTTGCAACCTAAATATGATCGCTGTTAATATTTTGGAGTTTGTTTTCCTTCTGATATTTCTTTTGTTCTTTTTGTTTCAGCCATTTACCCACAAGACTTTAAAAATATTGACTTTTAGGACAAACTTTTGCAGAATGCTGCCATGCACTCTCTTGAAATGTTAATACCACATACTGCACATCTGTTTATATACAGTGGCCCTTTGGAGGGCTATGAACTATTATAACATCTAGGATATTTTTTCACCTTCTACTCATCAAACCAGTTTTTATCCCATTGTGGGGCTGTATCTCTCCGTTGAGAATGCATGTTTAAAAGTTATAGATTTTCTTTTGTTGCAAAAATTTAAATAATACAGATTATACAAGTAATCTTCTAGTATTTTCTATGAGTATACAAGTTAAACAAGTCCAGGCTATAAAAGCAAGGTTGTAGCTTAAGCCCCATTTAATTTTAGTTATTAAAATTATTTATATTATGCTAAAAATTAATCAATCCTCTTTCGATGATCACTCAGGTTACTTTCAATTTTTATTGTTGTTATCGTGAAGCTACGGTGAAAGTCTTATGCTCAAATCTTTGACTGCATATGATTATTATCTTTGGATTGACTTCTAGAAGGATTTATTATGCTAAAGGCTATGAACTATTTTGAGCCCTTGATATATGAGGCAGAATTGATTTTGAGAAAGTATGCCATGATAAACTTTCATCAGAAGTATCGGAGATATTATTTGTTGCAACCTTAGCAGCAGAGGCTATCATAAAAACCAATTTGATAGACAGAAACAAACTAGTCTGTTGATGATGCTACTAAGGTTTTAAAATACATCAAATGGAGACCTTCATTCTCCCCAGGTGTTTAGAAAGACAAAACTCTGTCAGAATCCATAGGGTATGACCAGCTTATGTAGTGGTGTTGGGGTGTGGGAGCCTGAGAGGGGGCGCTCAGATGCATGGGTTATAGCCCAGAGACTGATGTTGTACATCGGTGTTCTCTCTTCTCACTTACTTTCAATTTCTTTGTGGAAAATTAATGATTTTAATGAGATGGTTGATCTGATTTTGAGATTGCCTTGCCTACTGTGGGACAGAGAATACTGGAAGGAGTAAGACATCTTAATGATTATGTAGATTGCTAATCCCCTAAAACCAGAGACTATTCATCTCGGTCCTCAGTACCTAGAGCCGAGTAAACAGTAAAATTTGTTGGATGGAACCAAATATCATGGAAGTTATTCAGAGTTGAATAAAACTGAGAATTCTTCTACCATAAAGAACCATAACATTAACATTTCTCTCTGTATTTCCCCTGTGTAAGAAAATTCTATGTTTCCATCTCTTTTTATCTTTCAAGTCACTTAACTGATTTCTCAGTGTTTTCTTTTTATCCAGGCATTTTTAAAAGCATAAATCCTAGAGTGACTGGGGCTTCATGGGGGAATTTAGCTGGCTGTGGACTGTACTCACACATTTTCTGGGGCTCTGAGGAATCCCCCTGGTACTTGACCCAGCAGTGTGAAGTGTATCTTTTCCACTGAATTCTTTGGTAGCAGCATAAAGACTACCCATGAAATAAAGCCTGAAGCCCCCCTTTGCAACCTCCCGCCCATTAATATCACTTTTGTCAGCTTATCGACATGGTTCGAGCATTGTGGGATGAGCCCAGCTCTTGTTCTAACTAACCCTCAATGTTAGTTCAGTGACTGGCCAAGCTCTGGTTGGCTGCCAAACTGTCTTGACACCGATAAAAAATAGGGTGTTCCATTCCAGATTTGCTGCCTTCACACATTGCATGGTTACACTGTTTCCATCTACTAGAATGTCTTCCAGGTCAGATTGATATTAAACAGTCTATTTAATTTTTGGATTTTTTCCCCCCACAAAATAGTTATCAACTAATTTATAAAAATATGATCCAAAGAGGATAAGAAAACTGGTCAACATTTGAAAGAAGAGAAATGGTCACCTTCTCACTGGCTGAGATTGTAACCTGGTTCTGGGCTTCCTGGTTCTCCGATATCCAGTTCCTCCGGGCCATTTCTTCCCATTCTGCTTGCATCTTATCCCAAAACTCTGTATCTGACTAGAAGACAGGAGAAATGAAGACAGACGGATTTAAGAACACGCTATATCATTTGTTTTATTTCCAAGAGACAGTTTTTCTCACAGATAAAAATGACTTCCAGGGAGGAATAAAGTGTTCAAATTGGCCACATCCAATGACACTCATGGTTGAAGAGCTTCTGGAGGGCACTCAGCACTCAAGGTGTCAAAGAGTAGTAGCTGTGATTTTTCTCTGGGAGAAACATAGTTACCACCTGAAGAACCAAGATCATATAAAACCAAATTCAGCTAAAAATTCATTATTTGAATAGTTTCAAGTGTGGGTACCTGACACACATTTTGGGAAGGGCAGTCTCTCCTAGAGTTGCTGCCAGGCAATGAGATTGGAATGCAGAAGTAGGAAGTCAAGAGATACCTGGAGTAACAGGCAAGTTTGGCCTTCGAGTACAAAATGAAGCAAGGCAAAGGCTAACAGAGTTTTGCCAAGAGAATGTGCTAGTCATAGCAAACTCTTCCAAGAACACAGAGATGACTCTCATGACCATCACTAGATGGTCAGTACTGAAATCAGACTGATTATATTCTTTGCAGCCAAAGATGGAGAAGCTCTATACAGTCAGCAAAAATAAGACCAGGAGCTGACTGTGGCTCAGGTGATGAGCTCCTTATTATAAAATTCAGACTTAAACTGAAGAAAGTAGGGAAAACCATGAGGCCTATTCAGGTATGACCTAATTAAATCCCTTATGATTCTACAGTGGAAGTGACAAATAGATTCAAGAGATTAGATCTGATACAGTGCCTGAAGAACTATGGATGGAGGTTTGTGACACTGTACAGGAGGCGGTGAGCAAAACCATCCCCAAGAAAAAGAAATGCAAGAAGGCAAAATGGTTGTCTGAGGAGGTTTTACAAATACCTGAGAAAAGAAGAGAAGTGAAACACAAAGGAGAAAGGGAAAAATATACCCAACTGATTGCAGAGTTCCAGAGAATAGCAAGGAGAGATAAGAAAGCCTTTCTAAGTGAACAATGCAAAGAAATAGAGGAAAACAATAGAAGGAAAGATTAGAGATCTCTTCAAGAAGATTAGACATACTAAGGGAACATTTCATGGAAAGATGGGCACAATAAAGGACAGAAAAAATAAGGACCTAACAGAAGCAGAAGATATTAGGAAGAACTGGCAAGAATACACAGAAGAACTATACAAAAAAGGTCTTAATGACCTGGACAGTCATGATGGTGTGGCTACTCACCTAGGGCCAGATATCCTGAAGTGTGAAGGGAAGTGAGCCTTAGGAAGCATCACTACAAACAAAGCTAGTAGAGGTGATGGAATTTCAGCTGCGCTATTTCAAGTCTTAAAAGATGACGCTGTTAAAGTGCTGCACTCAGTATGCCAGCTAATTTGGAAAACTCAGCAATGGCCACTGGACTCAAAAAGGTCACCTTTCATTCCAATCCCAAAGAAGGACAATGCCAAAGAATGTTCAAACTACCATACAATTTTGCTCATTTCACATGCTAGCTTAAAAGTCCTTCAAGCTAGTTTAAAAATCCTTCAAGCTAGGCTTCAGCAGTGCATGAACCAAGAATTTCAGATGTACAAGCTGGGTTTTGAAGAAGCAGAGGAACCAGAGATCAAACTGCCAATACCTGTTGGATCATAAGAAAAAAGCAAGAGAATTCCAGAAAAACATCAAATTCTGCTTCATTGACTACACTAAACCCTTAGTGTGGATCACAACAAACTGGAAAATTAAAGAGATGGGACTACCAGATCACCTTACCTACCTCCTGAGAAACCTGTAAGCAGGTCAAGAAGCAACAATTAGAACTGGACATGGAATACTGGACTGGTTCAAAATTGGGAAAGGAGTAAGTCAAAGCTGTATGTTGTCAGTCTGCTTATTTAAATTCTATGCAGAGTGCATCATGCTAAATGACAGTCTGGATGAACCACAAGCTGGACTCAAGACTGGTAGGAGAAATATCAATAACCTCAGATATGCAGATGATACCACGTTAGTGGCAGAAAGTAAAGAGGAACTAAAGAGCCTCTTGATGAAGGTGAAAGAGGAGAGTGAAGAAGCTGGCTTAAAACTCAACATTCAAAAAATGAAGATCATGGCATCCAGTCCCATCACTTCATGACAAATAAATGGGGAAACAGTGGAAACAGTGACAGACGTTATTTTCTTGGGCTCCAAAATCACTGCAGATGGTGACTGCAGCCATGAAATTAAAAGATGCTTGCTCCTTGGAAGAAAAGCGATGACAAACCTAGACACTGTATTAAAAAACAGAGATGTCACTCTGCTGACAAAGGTCTGTCTAGTCAAAGCTATGGTTTTTCCAGTAGCCATGTATGGATGTAAGAGTTGGACCATAAACAAGGCTGAGTGCCGAAGAACTAATGCTTTTGAACTGTGGTGTTGGAGAAGACTCTTGAGAGTCCCTTGGACTGCAAGGAGATCAAACCAGTCAATCCTAAAGAAAATCAACCCTGAATATTCATTGGAAAAACTGTTGCTGAAGCTCTAATACTTTGGCCACCCTATTCGGTCAGCCGACTCACTGGAAAAGACCCTGATGCTGGGAAAGACTGAGGGCAAGAGAAGGGGGTGACCGAGGATGAGATGGTTTTATGGCATCATCGACTCAATGGGCATGAGTTTGAGCAAACTCCAGGAGACAGTGAAGGACAAGCAAGCCTGGCATTCTGTAGTCCATGAGTCACAACAAGTCAGACAGGACTGAGTCACTGAACAACGACAATGAAGAATTAGAGTAGCTCCTTTGGGACTGGCTGGGCAGTGGCTTGGGAAGCAGCTGGCCATAGGCACAGAAAGCAACACTGGTTTATCCTACCCTGTGCCAAGCTCTGTGTTAGGAGAAAACTCAGCCTAGAGGGTTATGGTCAGAAAGCTAGGATTACACAGGTTCTGAACCACAGTCTGGTTTCTAGGCCTGTACTCATCACATTATGGCAAAGGTGTCCTCCTGGTGCTAAAGAATGAAGGAGACTAGCTTTGGGTGTGAACTCGACTGAATCTTCAAGGTCTATAGCAGGATGATTTTTTGAAAAATAACACTGTGTTTTCCTCTTTATAACTTTCCTTTATGTCTTCCCAAGGGGAAACCAGGCCATTTGCTCTCCCTTACTTCAGGGGACTGAAGCAGAGATTTTCTGCAAGATCTGTCCCTGGTTGGCTTCTATTTTACTAAGCCTGAAGAGAGTACTTGAGGTGTTCTGAAGGGAGGAAAAGGGGACAAGTATCTTAAAGACCTTAAGAGAGGAGGGGAGATTTCCAGGGACAGGAAAAGAGAAGGAAGGTGGTGGGTTCTGATATAAGTGGGAAATGATGCTTAGCTTTTAAGGCTTTCCCTGGCAAACTGGCCTGACCTCCAAGAGAATGAGACAGGGTGTGCTAGGAACTCAGATCCCCACATGACAGAGAAAGAGATACAAACTGGACTTGGATCAACCCTTTGGGGCTTGGTTGGCTGTTAGTAGTTAGCGTGATAGATAGGAAGTTGGAGACTCTGTCCTTGTTTTTGGCACCACATAAGCATTCCATATTTGGTGACTGAGACTAAGTGACCTGCTTGGAAACCACTATTTTCCTTAAAGAAAACAATGAAATGGGTACTGCTTGAACATCAGAGTTTGGAACTGAGATCCAATTTCTCTGCAAATCTCAGTTTCTATGATTCTAAATCTGGGACTTGCTGACATCCCATCAAAGGTTGCTCTTCATCTTTTAATCCTCCCAGTCTCACCCTCTACTCCACCCTCATGCCTGGGTGGTGGTTGTTCAGGGGTAAGACCTCGTTTTCAAAGTTGCTCTAAATGATAATGATAAGCATATTTCTTCTGAATATATACATGCCAGCCCAGTGTGATTAATCCCAGGCTACTAAGTAAATAGCACTTCTTTACTATGTCCAGAATACTCATTTCTACCACAGATATGGGTTCTGTCCCATCAGTAGAGGTTTTCTCCTCAACAAAGGCTCAGGACAGCAGGCATCTTGGTAATGTATATCTGATATGCTAGAAGTCCACGGAATGGCCACCAGTTATCCAGGTTAAGGTTAGGAATAAAATTCAAAATGTCTCTTCAATGAGCCTTTCTGGTAGAAGACCAAATTGTGCAAACAGAATAATCTCAGTTATATAACAGCTAGATAAAAAGACTAGAAGGAAATATCCTGCCATGTTAAAAGTAATCTGTCTTTCATACAGATAGCCAATAAACACATGAAAAATACGCAACATCACCCATTATTAGAGAAATGCAAATCAAAATTACAATGAAGTATCACCTCACATTGGTCAAAATGACCATCAGCAAAAAAAAAAAAAAAAAAAAAAATCTACGAACAATACATGCTGGAGACGGCATGGAGAAAAGGGAACCCTCTTGCATTGTTGATGGGAATGTAGTTTGGTACAGCCACTATGGAGAACAGTATGGAGATTCCTTAAAAAACTAGGAATAAAACTTCCAATGCATGCATGCTAAGTCACTTCAGTCAAGTCCAACTCTGTGTGACCTTATGGACTTTAGCCCACCAGGCTCTTCGGTGCATGGGATTCTCCAGGCAAGAATACTGGAGTGGGTTGTCATGTCCTTCTCCAGGGGATCTTCCCGACCCAGGGATCAAACCTGGTCTCCTGCATTGCAGGCAGATTCTTTACCACTTGAGCCACCAGGGAAGTCCCCCAAAGTACCAAATGACCCAGCAATTCCATTACTGGGCATATACCATGAGAAAAATCACAATTCAAAAAGACATATGTATCCCAATGTTCACTGCAGCATTATTTACAATAGCCAAGAAATGGAAGCAACCTAGATGTCTATCAACAGATAAATGGATAAAGAAGTTGTGATATTTTATACACACACACACACATACACACATACACAATGGAATATTACTCAACCATAAAAAGGAACAAATTTGAGTCAGTTCTAGTGAGGTGGATGAACCTCGAGCCTGTTACACAGAGTGAAGTCAGAAAAACAAATATTGTATATTAATGCATATATACAGAATCTAGAAAAATGGTACTGATGGACCTATCTGCGGGGCAGGAATAGAGATGCAGACGTAGAGAACAGATCTGTAGACACAACAGGGGAAGGAGATGGTGGAAAAACTGAGAGAATAGCATTGAAACATATACATCACCACATGTGAAATAGATGGCTAGTGGGAAGCTGCTGTATAATGCAGGAAGCTCAACCTGGTGCTCTGTGACAACCCAGAGGGGCAGGATGGAGCAGGGAGTAGGGAGAGGTAGCATATGTAGACTTAGGACTGGTTCACCCTGTTGGATGGCAGAGACCAACACAACATTGTAAAGCGATTATCCTCCAATTAAAAATTTTAAAAAAAAGAGTAAACTGTCTTTGAATGAAGGGCTGATGGGTGATGTTTTTCCTGCTTCTTTATGCTCTTTTGTACTTCCTGAATTTTCTATGAGTATGCATTGCTTTTATAATTTAAGAAAGGTTAAAAATGATAAAAATTATCTTTCCTTTTTAAAATACCATGAAACCTGCACTGAAGGTTTCATTTTCATACTGAAGGGACTCATTTTCTTGAATAGGCTTTTAAAGATGCAGGTTCAGCTTGTCTGAATAGAAACAAACAGAAATCTATCAAGTGAATTTTATCATGTTTACTGACTCTCCTGAGCCCCCTGATGGGTGGTGTGAAGTGCCTATGACTTCAAGTATTTTCTAAGGCAGTTAAGTTCCCCTAGTGAGACTCCTTGGCATCTAAAGCTATTAAAAGTCTTTTGAATGAAAGAATGAGGAAGATTTTGTAAGGTGTACTTCCAAATTACAAAAGTCACCTTTCCTGAAGTTTCAAATTAGAGCAGTAGATGCATAAAATTGCTGTGGAAAGAGAACCTCAGTTGAGGTGGGGCTGTCAGGCCCTAATTTAATGAGGTACACCAGGACTGACTGTTACCACTTAGAATAAGTCCTGCTGACTAATTAAAGTGCACCACACAGTTTCATTTAATTACAGAAGACTACTTTTAGCACAATCAATTTTCATCCAGTCTCAGAATCCAGACTTCATTCTCGTAACTGCAATTAACACTGCTTCTTTTTTTCATTCCTAATCAATTTCAGAAAAACCTGAAACACGTTTGAATTTTAAATATTTTAGACATGACTGAGGGGGTTTTATGTTTTGATGATTCTGTCAGCTCTTCTGGGATGCTGGTAGATTACTTTTTATACGCTACAGGTAATATATTATATGCTTACACCAGAAACAAGCTATTGTTTGCAATCCATTTTCATTTTAAAAATAGTTTTCTGATGATAACAATGGTATTTTACTACAAACCTGGGAGATGCAGTATGGTGGTTAAGAACGGAAGCTGTCTCATCATGTTGACTTAGAAACAAATTCTGGCCCTATAGCTGACCTTCTACAAGTCCTGTAATATCTCCAGGTCTCATTTTCCTTATCCTTAAAATGAAGATAGACTAGTGGTCTTGGTTAGTCACTATAAGGACCAAATGAGGAAGTGTATCTGTGGCATAAAGCACATGGTAAATGTTCAGTAAAAGTAGGTGTGGTTACAAGTGTTTTTGTACCTTTGAGAAACATACAAAGAATGAAACAAAAATCACCCACAACCTCAAAGCTCAAATACACTTCTGTGAGTATGCTGGTGTTTTAATTTCTGTATATACATATTCTCTCCTAGATGCTTTTCCTCTCTATTTAAGTCTTTCTTTTCTACCTAATTATTAAAAAATAAGAGCAAGGTTAAGAAAATGCAAAAATGGAAAAATTGCAAAAATGCAAAAATTTTTCACTACTGCAAAAATGGACTGTTATATAGCAATTAAAACAGTACTTATGAAGAATTTATTACAACATGGGATAGGCCCTGAGTTATAATGTTCCTTGTTATGTAGTATGGTCACAATGATAGAAAACAGCAAGTAATGTGTGAGGGGAAAAAAAAAAAGACTAGAGAAATGCACCTACAGTTCATGGGTTTGAATGATGAGGAATTTGCCCCAAAACCTTTCCTTGCACTTTTTAGCATCTACCAAATCTTCTATTGCTAGCATGTGTTACTTTAGTGAAAAAGTAGGATTTTCTTAAAAAAGCTTCCATCCAACCTAGATGTCCATCGAGAGATGAGTGGATAAAGAAGTTGTAGTACATATATACAATGGGATATTACTCAGCCATAAAAGGGAATGAATTTGAGTAGGTTGAACAGAGACAGATGAACCTAGAGCCTGTTATACAGAGTGAAGCAAGTCAGAAAAAAACATATATCATATATTAATGCACCTATATGGAATCGCAAAAAAATGGTACTGATGAACCTATTAGCAGGGCAGGGCTAGAGACAAAAACATATGGAATGGACTTGTGGACACAGCAGGGGGAAGAAGAGGCTGGGATGAACTGGGAGATTAGCACTGAAATACATACATTAGCATGTGTAAAATAGATAGTGGGAACTTGTATAACACAGGGAGCTCACCCTGGTGCTCTAGACGGAGAGGGGTTGGATGAGGGTGTGAAAGGGAGGCTCAAGAGGGAGAGGATATATGTATACTTAAGGCTGATTCACATTGTTGTATGGCAGAAACCAACACAGCATTGTAAAGCAATTATCCTCCAATTTAAAAAATTTGTATAAAAAATTAACTCAATAGCAAAAACCAAATAATCAATTAAAAAATAGGCAGAGAATCTGAACAGATATTTTTTTTCAGAGAAGACATACAGATGGTAATGTGGAAAGGTGCTCAGAATCACTTATTCAGTGAAATGAAAATCAAAAACACACTTGTTAGAATGGCTATTATCAAAAGGGAAGAAATAACAAGTGCTGGTGAGGATGTGGGGAAGAGGGAACTATTAGTGGAAATGTAAATTGATGCATCCACTATAAAACTGTATGAAGTTTCCTTAAAAAAATTAAAAATAGAACCATTCTATGCTGTGCTTAGTCATGTTTGATTCTTTGTGACCCCACAGACTGTAGCTTCCCAGGCTCCTCTGTCCACGGAGATTTTCCAGGCAAGAACACTGGAGTGGGTTGCCATGCCCTCCTCCAGGGCATCTTCCTGACCCAGGAATCAAACCAAGGTCTTCTGCACTGCAGGTAAATTCTTTACCAGATGAGAGACCAGGGAAGCCCAGAACTATTCTATAATTCAGCAATGTCACATCTGGGTATTTATCTAAAGGAAATGAAAACACATAACTTGAAAAGATATGTGTACCCCCATGTTCACTGCAGCACTATTTGTAATAGTTAAGATATGGAAACAATTTGTATCGAAACAGATGAATGAATAAAGATGTTGTGGTGTAAACAAACGAACAAACCCCCAAACTTCCATCTTTTCAGTTTTGATTCCTCTGTGATGTCTTCCCCCAAAACCCTACACTAGAGCAATCTCTTACCTCTCTGAATTCCAATAAGAATATTCTGGATCAGTGGTTTGGAAAAAGAGAGCTGTGTGCTAGAAGCTGCCATTATCCTTGTGAACTTGAGAAGTCATTTAAACTTATCTGTACATTATCTTTTGTCATTTGTAAAGTGAGAAGACTGAGTTCATTTGACAATAACTCAGGTTTCTTTGTCTGTACAGACTGACTCAGAAGAATAAGGTGGGGGGAGGGAGATCTTAGTCCAGAATCATCATTATTATTATTTTTTGGAAGGGGGCTTCTAGCCTGTTCACTGATCTCCAAAAACTGTACTTTAAAATATTTCTCTAAAAGTATACTTGACATTTTCCTTTCACTTTTTTATTGTAAAACTAGCAAACAAAAATTCCTAAGAACCATGACAAAATTAAATAGTAATTAAAATACAAAGAATAAGGAAATAAGCAATTAAACTTAGAACCAGGGAATTTTAAGGGATAGCAGCATATTATCAGCTCCCATTCACCAGTCTATTTTGGTCATTCTTGAGTTGAAATAGAGTAACTTTCCATTTTGCAGTCAAACATAATTGTCGATTAGAAAGATCCTGGGGTTGTGTCATGAAGGAATTGACTGAGGTGAGATTATGTATCAATTCTACCTGTGAGGAGTTTGACTCTTCTTTTGCCTCTTTAGAAATTGATTAACTGTCACTGGATCAAAACTTAAAAAAAACATCAATCAAACATCTCATTCTGCAAATACAAAAGAAAAGAAAGTATCCCTTGTAAGGCAGAGAAAGAAAATCACTATGCAAGCTTGGATAAAGTGTTTGCCACGATAAATTTTCATTGAAGTGAAACTGTGTACAGACGAACTAGGGACCTCATTGTCCTGGATCTCATAGCCCAGGCTGGTGAAGAGTGGCTGAAATGTCCCCACTCACATTACTTGTTGACTTACAGGTAATATTAGTTGAAGATTCCATATGGCTGCCCAAAGAACATATTCAGCCTGAGGCCACAATTAAAGAGTGCAGCACAGGTGAATTCTAGCAAACATTTAGAGAAGAACAAACGCCTATCCTTCTGAAACTCTTCCAAAAAATTGCAGAGGAAGGAACACTTCCAAACTCATTTTATGAGGCCACCATCACCCTGATATCAAAACCAAATAAAGGTATCACAAAAAAAGAAAATTATAGGCCAATATCACTTATGAAAATAGATGCAAAAATCCTCAACAAAATTCCAGCAAACAGAATTCAACATCACATTAAAAAGATCACACACTATGATCAAGTTGAGTTTATTCCAGGGATGCAAGGATTCTTCAATACATACAAATCAATCAATGTGATACACCATATTAGCAAATTGAAAGATAAAACCATCTGATAATCTCAATAGATGCAAAGAAAGCTTTTGACAAAATTCAGCACCCATTTATGATAAAAACTCTTAAAAAAATGGGCATAGAAGGAACCTATCTTAACATAATAAAGGCCATAGACAACAAACCCACAGCAAACAAAAGTGAGAAATTGAAAGCATTCCCTCTAAGATGAGGAACAAGTCAAGGGTGCCCATTCTTGCCACTATTATTCAACATAGTTTTGGAAGTCCTAGCTATGGAAATCAGAGAACAAAAAGAAAGAAAAGGAATCCAGATTGGAAAGGAAGAAGTAAAACTCTATTTGCAGGCAACATGATACTGTACATAGAAAACCCTAAAGATACCATCAGAAAACTACAAGAACTAAATAGGGAATTCAGTAAAGTCACAGGATACAAAATCAGTACACAGAAATCACTTGCATTCCTATATACTAACAATGAAAAATCAGAAAGAGAAATTAAGGAATCAGTCCCATTTACCATTGTAATAAAGAGAATAAAATACCTATGAATAAATCTACCTAAGGAGACAAAAGAGCTGTATACAGAAACTATAAGACACTGATGAAAGAAATCAGAGATGACATAAACAAATGGAGAGATGTCCATGTTCCTGGGTTGGAAGAATCAACATTGTGAAAATGACTATACTACCAAATGCAATCTACACTTTCAATGCAATCCTTATCAAGCTACCAATGGCATTTTTCACAGAACTAGAACAAAAAATTTCACAATTTTGGAAACACAAAAGACCTTGAATAGCCAAAGCAATCTTGATCAAGAAGAATGGACCTGGAGGAATCAACTTACCTGATTTTGGACTATACTACAAAGCTACAGTCATCAGGACAGTATGGTACTAGCACAAAAGCAGAAATATAGACCAGTGGAACAAAATAGAAAGCCCAGAGATAAACCCATGATTCTATGGGCAAGTTACCTTTGAAAAAGGAGGCAAGAATATACAATGGGGAAAAGACAGTCTTTTCAATAAATGGCCCTGGGAGAACTGGAAAATTATGTGTAAAAGAATGAAATTAGAACACTTCCTAACACCATACACAAAGATAAACTCAAAATGGATTAAAGACCTAAATGTAAGATTGGAAACATAAAACTCTCAGAAGAAAATGTAGGCAGAACACAGTATGACATAAATCATAACAAGGTCCTCTATGACCCACCTCCTAGAATAATGGAAATAAAAATAAACAACTGGGACCTACTTAAACTTAAAAGCTTTAGCACAGCAAAGGAAACTATAAACAAGGTGAAAAGACGGCCCTCAGGATGGGACAAAATAATAGTAAATAAAACAACTGGCAAAGATTAATTTCCAAAATATATAAGCAACTCATACAACTCAATACCAGAAAAAAAAAAAAAACAAACACAACTCAATCAAAAAGTGGGAAAAATACCTAAAAAGACATTTCTCCAAAGAAGACATACAGATGGTTAATAAACACATGAAAAGGTTCTCAACACTGCTCATTATTACGGAAATGCAAATCAAAACTACAACAAGATATCACCTCACACCAATCAGAAGGGCCATCATCAAAAAATCCACTAATAGCAAGTTCTACAGAGAGTGTGGAGAAAAGGAAACCCTCTTGTACTGCTGGTGGGAATGTAAACTGATATAGCCACTATGGAAGACAGTATGGAGATTCATTATAGGGGACTGGAATGCAAAAGTAGGAAGTCAAGAAACACCTGGAATAACAGGCAAATTTGGCCTTGGAGTACAGAATGAAGCAGGGCAAAGGCTAATAGAATTCTACCAAGAGAATGCACTGGTCATAGCAAACACCCTCTTCCAACAACACAAGAGAAGATTCTACACATGGATATCACCAGATGGTTGACACCAAAATCAGACTGATTATATTCTTTGCAGCCAAAGATGGAGAAGCTCTATACAGTCAGCAAAAACAAGACTGGGAGCTGACTGTGGCTCAGATCATGAACTCTTTATTGCAAATTCAGACTGAAATTGAACAAAGTGGAGAGAAAAACTAGACCATTCAGGTATGACCTAAATCAAATCCCTTATGACTACACAGTGGGAGTGAGAAATAGATTTAAAGGATTAGATCTGATAGACATAGTGCCTGATGAACTATGAATGGAACTTCGTGACATTGTACAGGAGACAGGGATTAAGAACATCCCCAAGAAAAAGAAATGCAAAAAAGCAAAATGGCTGTCTGAGGAGGTCTTACAAATAGCTGTGAAAAGAAGGAGAGTGAAAAGCAAAGGAGAAAAGGAAAGATACCCATTTGAATGCAGAGTTCCAAAGAATAGCAAGGAGAGATAAGAAAGCCTTCCTCAGCCATCAGTGCAAAGAAAGAGAGGAAAACAACAGAATGGGAAAAACTAGAGATCTCTTCAAGAAAATTAGAGATACCAAGGGAACATTTCATGCAAAGATGGGCTTGATAAAGGACAGAAATGGTATGGACCTAACAGAAGCAGAAGATATTAAGAAGAGGTGGCAAGAATACACAGAAGAAGTGTACAAAACAGATGTTCACGACCCAGATAACCACGATGATGTGATCACTCACCTAGAGCCAGACATCCTGGAATGTGAAGTCAAGTGGGCCTTAGAAAGCATCACTACGAATAAAGCTAGTGGAGGTGATGGAATTCCAGTGGAGCTATTTCAAATCCTGAAAGATGATGCTGTGAAAGGGCTGCACTCAATATGCCAGCAATTTTGGAAAACTCAGCAGTGGCCACAGGACTGGAAAAGGTCAGTCAGTTTTCATTCCAATCCCAAAGAAAGCAATGTCAAAGAATGCTCAAACTACCATACAATTGCACTCATCTCACATGCTATTAAAGTAATGCTCAAAATTCTCCAAGCCAGGCTTCAGCAGTATGTGAATCATGAACTCCCAGATGTTCAAGCTTGTTTTAAAAAAGGCAGAGCAACTAGAGATCAAATTGGCAACATTCACTGGATCATTGAAAAAGCAAGAGAGTTTCATAAAAACATCTATCTCTGCTTTATTGACTATGTGAAAGCCTTTGACTGTATGGATCACAAGAAACTGTGGAAAATTCTTCAAGAGATGGGAATACCAGACCACCTGACCTGCCTCTTGATAAACCTGTATGCAGGTCAGGAAACAACAGTTAGAACTGGTCATGGAACAACAGACTAGTTCCAAATAGGAAAAGGAGTACATCAAGGCTGTACACTGTCACCCTGCTGATTTAACTTATATGCAGAGTACATCATGAGAAACGCTGGGCTGGAAGAAGCACAAGGTGGAATCAGGATTGCCAGGAGAAATATCAATAATCTCAGATATGCAGATGACAACACCCTTATGGCAGAAAGTGAAGAAGAACTAAAGAGTCTCTTGATGAAGGTGAAAGAGGAGAGTGAAAAAGTTGGCTTAAAGCTCAACATTCAGAAAACTAAGATCATGGCATCTGGTCCCATCACTTCATGGCAAATAGATGGGGAAACAGTGGAAGTGGTGGCTGAATTTATTTTTCTGGGCTCCAAAATCACTGCAGGTGTTGACTGCAGCCTTGAAATTAAAAGATGCTTACTTTTTGGAAGGAAAAGTTATGACCACCTAGACAGCATATTAAAAAGCAGACACATTACTTTGTTGACAAAGGTCCGTCTAGTCAAGGCTATGGTTTTTCCAGTGGTGATGTATGGATGTGAGAGTTGGACTATAAAGAAGGCTGAGCGCCGAAGAATTGATGCTTTTGAACTGTGGTGTTGGAGAAGACTCTGGAGAGTCCCTTGGACTGCAAGGGGATCCAACAAGTCCATCCTAAAGGAGATCAGTCCTGGGTGTTCATTGGAAGGACTGATGTTGAAGCTGAAACTCCAATACTTTGGCCACGTCATGCAAAGAGCTGACTCATTTGAAAAGACCCTGATGCTGGGAAAGATTGAGTGCAGGAGGAGAAGGGGTGAGAGGATGAGATGGTTGGATGGCATCACCAACCCGATGGACATGGTCATGTGGACTCTGGGAATTGGTTATGGACAGGGAGGCCTGGTGTGCTGCAGTTCATGAGGTCACAAAGTTTCGGACACGACTGAGCGACTGAACTGAACAATCCAGCAGTACACTTCTAGGCATATACCTTGAGGAAACCAAAACTGAAAAAGACACATGTACCCCAATGTTGCAACATGTTTACAATAGCTAGGACATGGAAGCATCCTAGATGTCCACTGACCGATGAATGGATAAAGAAGCTGTGGGACATTTATATAGTGGAATACTACTCAGCCATGGGAAGAATGCATTTGAGTCAGTTCTAATCAAGTGGATGAACCCAGAGCCTATTATACAGAGTAAAATTAATCAGAAAGAGAAATATTGTATATTAATGTATATATATGGAATCTAGAAAAACAGTACTGATGAACCTATTTGCAGGGCACCAGTGGAGATGCAGACTTAGAGAAGAGACTTATGGATAAGGGCAGGAGGAGAAAGGAGAGGGTGAGATGAATGGAGAAAATAGCATGAAGCATATATAGTACCATGTGTAAAACAGATAGCAAATGGAAATGTGCTGTATGACTTAGAGAACACACACTGGGGCTTTGTAACAACCTAGAAAGGGTGGGAAAGGTGGGATGTGGGAGGTAGGTTCAAGAGGGAGGGGACATACGTACATCTATGGCTAATTCATGTTGATGTATGGCAGAAATCAAACCAATATTGTAAAGCAATTATCCTTCAAATAAAAAATAATTTAAAAAGATGTGCAGCACCCTGATCAAACATAGAATTTTTAAAAAATACAGTACAGTTGACTTACAATATTGTGTTAATTTCAGGTGTACAGCAGAATGATTCAGTCATACATACATATCTATTTTTTTCAGATTCTTTTCCCTTGTAGGTTATTACAAAATATTGAGTTCCCTGTGTTATACAGTAGGTCCTTGTTGATTATTTTACATACAGTAGTGTGTACATGTTAATCCCAAATTCCCAATTTACTCCTCCTGCTCTTTTCCCCCTTTGGTAACTATAAGTTTGTTTTCTATGTCTGAGTCTGTTTCTGTTTTATATATAAGATCATTTTCATAATTTTTTAGATTCCACATATAAATGATATCATGTGATATGTGTCTTTGTCTGACTTACTTCACCTAGTATGATAATCTCAGGTCCAAGAGATAGGATAGAATTTTGATTGGTCAAAGCTAGTTTGAGCTCTGGGTACAGCCTTTGGTGTCCCACATAGTGAGGGTCCTTGACAAAGTGGAGTCTCTTCAAGCAAGAGTGGATGAGTGGGAGTGAGCCTGCCTATGAAGCAATTCACCTGGTAAAGCAAGGCTCAGGGGCTGCTGAGCACAGAATCTTGTTTGTGCAGACAGCAGAATTAGGGTGAATGAATGGCAGTTCCAAGGGGAAAGATTTTTATCAAACACAACACAAAGCTGCTTGAAAACGTGCTTCTTCTTCTTCAGAGGGATGGGTTCCCTAGCATTAGTAATTTTCAGACACAATGACCAATGTGAGGCGTGCTCTACACATGATTCACAGGTCAGTTTGACCTATGAACCCTATGGTAAGGGTTTGTAACAGTACAAATCCTGTGGTCTCTTGCAAATCTTTGCTTGCAGTGTTATTAATGAATCGACTTCTGGAGTCAAACAGGAAGGTACAAAACTAATAAAATCTCTATGAGATAAGAAACGGATCTGTCATGCACGCACCTTTCTCAAGCTAAACATGACAGGGAAGGAAAACAGACACGCTTTGGCATCAGGTAGAGGGAGGCAACCTATCTCACCTCTTTAACTCAGTTTCCTGGTCTATAAAATGTATATGGTCTCTTAGAGAAATTGTGCGGATTAAGTGAAGCAATGTATGTAAAGTGCTTAGAATTTGTAACATATAAATACTATGGAATTGGCAATTAATGTTATTTTACACTTGTAAATGAAAACAAATATTTCCCAGGATTGAGAGGATGCAATCCCACAAATTGTAAACTGTGTGGTTCAGAAGTGTTGGAAAACAAAAATATTTGTACTAGCACTCAACAGAGATTTTCCAGTTGCCTCTGGGTTAGACATGCTTCCCTGTATAATGGAGTTGACCATCACTGCCAGTGTTGGCAGACACCTGGGCTGACAGCCTGAGGCTCTCACCAAACTACATGCCAGCCTGTTAGCTGCAGAAAAATGGGGATGAAAAATTGAAACTGATGGGAAGAACAACAGATATAGGAGGCTAAGAAATAATGGAATAAAAGGCTTGAACAGGGTGTCAGAGATAACCAAGAGCCATTTCTAACGGAAACTAAAGAGTTTCCTGTTCTTTGGTTTCTATTCTTTTTCACCTGGCAAGTGGCAAAGAGGAATGGAGCATTAAACACAATGAACAAAGCCTGTTGTCCAACTGGGCAGGGGTCATTTCTGAAAGGGCTTTTAGCTTATTTATTAGCAAATGAATGCCCTTGCAGAACCAGAATTTCACATGATTATATCTGTGTTTGTAGCTCCAGTGGTATTTGCATTCATAACAAAGAATTGCTCTTAAGGTGCCCTGAAATGAGATTTGGAGAGTAAGCCCAGAGTTTGTTGCTGCTTTGGGAGTAAGGTTTTGTGAGCCCAGTTTCTCAGAGGCTCCTGGCTGCTCTTTGCGCCGCTAACAGCAGGCAACCACAGGGCTGCTCTACCGCAGGCTTTGGGAGATGTAGAGGGGCATGGGGTTTGAGTCTTGTTTCATGTTCCATGTGACAAGTCATGTGATGCAGGAAGGGCAGGTGGATAGTTACAGTGCAAGCCTGGACTGTTAGACTTTCTTCCTGTAAAGCAAGTGCCTGCCTTAAGCTTTGATTGCCAAGGTATCTACTTCAAAGAGGCACCCACTTCAAAGATGGCACCCTCTTTAACATTGGCTATCTCAAATAAACACATTGCTGGCTATAAGACTAGATAAAGAGCCAAGCTGTACATGTTCACCCCTCCTCTCATACCTCCCAGAATTCTTTGTTTTAGAGTTCTTGGTTGATTTTGACAACTGACCATTTGGGAGGATTGTTTTTCCTCTCTTCCTGAGCTTTAAATCCCACTCTTACATTTTAAATTCACAAATAAAGAGAGAGCCCTCAAAACCCTAGTCCCCTACTCTCAACCCCAATAAAAGGAGAACCCCAGGCCCAGGCTTGTGTACTTTCTACTGGTGACTCAGCTGTGTACCCCAGGAGAGACATGTAATTTCTAGAACCTGTAAGTAGTAAACCTTTATTTTTCTTGAAGTTTCCTGATGGTTATTGTTGAGAACATCTTGCAACCACAGTAAGAACTACAAGGGCCAGTCCAATGACAACACTGGTAATCTGATAGGCTGAGGCAGGCACAGAATAACAGTGAACTGCAAGCAATGAGACTCAATTCCAAAGGGATTTCCTCTCCTTTAGCTGTGTGTAAAAGTGGGGAAAGATACTGGGAAATTCCCTTCTAGCTTTATAAAGTAAGGTGTGAGAAATATTCGCTAAACTCAAACTATATGTTTGTGCTTGCATCATAGTGATACTAAACAAAACACCTAGATGTGGATGTTATTCTCAAGCTCACTGTCCAATGAGAAAAATAGCAGTAACTAATTCAAGAGAAGGTGAACAAATGCTGTATAAAGAAACAAAATTACTTGTTCAAAATCACATTATTATTGGTAAATAAAAGATCTGGAATTCGAAGTACTTTATTCTTTCCTTTCAGGGCAGACTGCATCTTCTAAAAATGGCTCCAGTGGTGTATCTGGTTCCTCCCACACTCCATTAAGTGGTGGAGTCTATTGTTCTGTCTTTGAACGCTAGCCTTGACAAACAGAATGCAATGGAAGCGAACTGGTGTGACTTTCATGGCTAGATCCTAAAAGGTCATACAGCTTCTGCCTGCCTCCCTCTCTTTGCAGTCTCTCACCCTTGGAATCTAGCTGCCATGTTGGAAGCCCAGGCCTAAAAGGCCACCTATAGGTATCTTAGCCATCTACCACACTAAGATCTTGGGTGGCTAATAGTATAAGCCTTCTGACATGTGAGTGGGAATGCTTTCAGGTGATTTCAACCCCTTCCCATTGCCACCAGCCTTTAAGACATGTAGTGGAACAAAGATGAGCCATCCTCTCTGCTGCTGCTGCTAAGTTGCTTTAGTCATGTCTGACTCTGTGCGACCTATCCAAATACAGATTTTTGAGTAATATTAATATTTTTGTTTTAAGTCACATCTGAATTATATGAAGTTCACCCATTCCGGTACATTTTAGTTCAGTGATTCCTAAAATGTCAGTGTTCACTCTTACCATCTCCTGTTTGACCACTTCCAAATTACCTTGATTCATGGACCTAACAATCCAGGTTCCTATTCAATATTCTTCTTTACAGCATCAGACTTTACTTTCACTACCAGACACATCTACAACTGGGTGTTGTTTTCACTTTTGCTCAGCCTCTTCATTGCTTCTGGAGCTATTTCTCAGCTCTTCTCTATTAGTATATTGGGCACCTACTGACCTGGGGAGTTTATCTTTCAGTGTCCTATCTCTTTGCCTTTTCATACTGTTCATGGGGTTCTCAAGGCAAGAATGCTGAAGTGCTTTGCTATCTATT
This sequence comes from Capricornis sumatraensis, assembly GCF_032405125.1. Lineage (NCBI taxonomy): Eukaryota > Metazoa > Chordata > Mammalia > Artiodactyla > Bovidae > Capricornis > Capricornis sumatraensis. The sequence continues at coordinate 193,588,522 of NC_091069.1, read as the reverse complement.
ACTGTGGGCAAGAATTCCCTAGAAGAAATGGAGTAGCCCTCATAGTCAACAAAAGAGTATGAAATGTAGTACTTGGGTGCAGATGGTGACTGCAGCCATGAAATTAAAAGACACTTGCTCCTTGGAAGAAAAGTTATGATCAACCTAGACAGCATATTAAAAAGCAGAGCCATTACTTTGCCAACAAATGTTGATCTAGTGAAAGCTATGGTTTTTTCCAGTAGTCATGTATGGATGTGAGTTGGACTATAAAGAAATCAGTGCTGAAGAATTGATGCTTTTGAACTATGGTGTTGGAGAAGACTCTTGAGAATCCCTTGGACTGCAAGGAGATCCAACCAGTCCATCCTAAAGGAAAGTAGTCCTGAATATTCATTGGAAGGACTGATGCTGAAGCTGAAACTCCAACACTATGTCCATGTGATGTGAAGAATTGACTCACTGGAAAAGACACTGGTGCTGGGAAAGTTTGAAGGTGGGAGGAGAAGGACATTACAGAGGATGAGATGACTGGATGGCATCACTGACTCAATGGACATGAGTTTGAGTAAACTCTGGGAGTCGGCAATGGACAGGGAGGCCTGGTGTGCTGCAGTCCATGAGGTAGCAAAGAGTCAGACACAACTGAGCATCTGAACTGAACTGACTGACTGACTTGGGTACAATCTCAAAAATGACAGAATGATCTGTTTGTTTCCAAGGCAAACCATTCAATATCACAGTAATTCAAGTCTATGCCCCAATCACTAATGCCAAAGAAGCTGAAGTTGAACAGTTCTACGAAGACCCACAAGACCTTCTAGAACTAACACCCCAAAAAAGAGGTTCTTTTCATTATAGGGAACTGGAATGCAAAAGTAGGAAGTCAAGAAACACCTGGAATAACAGGCAAATTTGGCCTTGGAGTACAAAACGAAGGAGGGCAAAGGCTAACAGAATTTTGCCACAGGAATGCACTGGTCAAAGAAAACATCCTCTTCCAACAACACGAGATGACTCTACACATGGACATCATCAGATCGTCAATACCAAAACCAAATTGATCATATTCTTTGCAGCTAAAGATGGAGAAGCTCTATACAGTCAGCAAAAAGAACAGGAGCTGACTGTGGCTCAGATCATGAACTCCTTATTGCCAAATTTAGACTTAAATTGAAGAAAGTAGGGAAAACCAGTAGGCCATTAGGTATGACCTAAATCAAATCTCTTATGATTATACAGTGGAAGTGATAAATAGATTCAAGGGATTAGATTTGATAGAGTGCCTGAAGAACTATTGTCAGAAGTTTGTAACACTGTACAGGAGGAGGTGATCAAAAACATCCCCAAGAAAAAGAAATGCAAGAAGGCAAAATGGTTGTCTGAGGAGGCCTTACATATCAGAAAAAAAGAGAAGTGAAAGGCAAAGGAGAAAAGGAAAGATATACTCAATAGAATGCAGCTATAAGGAATAGCAAAGAGAGATAAGAAAGACTTCTTAAATGAACAATGCAAATAAATAGAAGAAAACAATAGCATGGGAAAGATTAGATCTCTTCAAGAAAACTAGATACCAAGGGAACATTTCATGCAAAGATGGGCACAATAAAGGGCAGAAACGGTATGGACTAACAGAAGCAAAGATATTAAGAAGAGGTGGCAAGAACACAGAAGAACTATAGAAAAAAGATCTTAATGACCCAGGTAATCATGATAGTATGATCACTCACCTAGAGCCAGACATCTTGGAATGTGAAGTCAAGTGGGCCTTAGGAAGCATCACTACGAACAGAGCTAGTGGAGGTGATGGAATTCCAGTTGAGCTATTTCAAATCCCAAAAGATGATGCTGTGAAAGGGCTCCACTCAATATGCCAGCAAATTTGAAAAACTCAGCAGTGGCCACAGGACCGGAAGAGGTCAGTTTGCATTCCAATCCCAAAGAAAGGCAATGCCAAAGAATGCTCAAATTAACACACAACTGCACTCATCTCACACAGTAGCAAAGTAATGCTAAAAATTCTCCAAGCCAGGCTTCAACAGTTCATGAGCCAAGAACTTCCAGATGTTCAAGCTGGATTTAGAAAAGGCAGAGGAACCAGAGATCAAATTGCAAATATCTGTTGGATCACAGAAAAAAGCAAGATAATTCCAGAAAAACATCTACTTTTGCTTTATTTACTATGCAAAAGCCTTTGACTTGTGGATCACAACTGTGGAAAATTCTTACAGAAATGGTAATACCTGATCACCTTACCTGCCACCTGAGAAACTGGTATTCAGGTCAAGAAGCAATAGTTAGAACCGGACATGGAACAATGTACTGGTTAAAAATTGGGAAAGGAGTACATCAAGGATGTATATTGTCACTGTTTATTTAAGTTGTACGCAGAATACATCATGAGAAATGCCAGGCTGGATGAAGCACAAGCTGGAATCAAGATTGCCAGGATAATTATTAATAACCTCAGATAGGCAGATGACACCACCCTTGTAGCAGAAAGTGAATAGGAACTAAAGAGCTTCTTGATGATGGTGAAAGAGGAGAGTGAAAAAGCTGGCTTAAAACTCAACATTCAAAAAAAAAAAAAATGAAAATCATGGCATCTGATCCCATCACTTCATGGCAAATAGATGGGGAAACAATGGAAACAGTGAAAGATATTATTTTCTTGAGCTCCAAAATCACTGCAGATGGTGACTGCAGCCATGAAATTAAAAGATAATTGCTCCTTGGGAGAAAAGCTGTGACAAACCTAGATAGCATATTAAAAAGCAGAGACATTACTTTGCTGACAAAGGACAGCCTAGTCAAAGCTATGGTTTTTCCAGTAGTCATGTATGGATGTGAGAGTTGGACCATAAAGAAGGCTGAGCACCAAAGTGTTGATGCTTTTGGATTGTGGTGTTAGAGAAGACTCTTGAGAGTCCCTTGGACTGCAAGAGATTAAACCAGTCAATCCTAAAGGGAATCATTGTATTTTCATTGGAAGGTGTATTTGTAGATGCTTTTCTGGAATTCTCTTGCTTTTTCTATAACCCAATAGATACTGATAATTTGATTTTCATTGGAAGGACAACGAATATTCTTTGGAAGTACTGATGCTGAAGCTGAAGCTCCAATACTTTTGCTCCTATGTGAGGAGTTGACTCATTAGAAATGACCCTGATACTGGAAAAGACTGAAGGCAGGAGGAAAGGGGATGACAGAGGGTGAGATGGTTGAAGGGCATCACAGACTCAATGGACATGAGTTTGAGCAAGCTCCAGGAAATGGTGAAGGACAGGGCAGCCTGGTGTGTTGCAGGCCATGGGGTTGCAAAGATTTGGACATGACTGAGCGACTGAATAACAAAAGTCACAGTGCTGGAGAAATGTATCACACAGCCAAAGTAACTGGATACTTTAGGTCAGAGGACTGGAACAGGAAGGAGGACTTGGTGTAGACAAGGGACCTTAGGACTGTGCTTCCCTGAAGGGTTGTGCAGGCTAATGTGTGGTAGCATTTTCTCAAAAAGTATTTTAGGATCAAAGGGTTCTGTGGTAAAATGAGCTTGAGAAACTTTAGGTTAAACCAGAGGTTGCAAATTGGTCACCTGTAGGCCAGGCCTAGCCAAGAGTCATATTTACTCCCCCTTAATCCTAGATGTGAAATTTCACATCAAAACTTGGATTTCAGGAAAGTGGCCTAGAGAGCAGAATAGAAAGACCCTGAGCTCACCTCCTCCCCCAAGCATATAAAATCGCAATTATCTGCAGGACAACTATTGATAAAATAGAACCTACTAGGAAAGATTTACAACTAAAGACATAAAGAAGGACTACAACAAGATAGGTAGGAGGGGTATATTCTTGATATAGTCAAATCCCATATGCCCCAGGTGGCTGAACCACAAACTGCAGAAAAATTATTTTGCAGCAGTTTTCCCTCAGGGATGAGAGTTTGAGCCCCATGTCAGCCCTCCAGCCTGGGAGTCCAGCAACAGGAAGACAAGCCCCCAGAGCACGAGGCTATGAAGCCAGTGTGGCTTAACTGCAGGAGCCCCACAGGACTGGAGGAAAAAGAGACTTCACTCTTGAAGGGCCCACACAAAATCGCATGTGCACCAGGACTTAGGACATAATGGCTGAAAACTTCCCTAATTGGGAAAGGAAACAGTCTAAGTCTAGGAAACTCAGAGTCCCATACAGGATAAACCCAGAGAGAACACACCAAGACACATTGTAATCAAAATTACAATAATTAAAGATAAGGGGAGAATATTAAATGCAACAAGAGAAAAGCTACAAATAACACACAAGGAAAGTCCCATCAGGCTACAGGCTGATTTTTCAGCAGAAACTCTGCAGGCCAGAAAGGAGTGGCATGATATATTTAAAGTGATGAAAGGGTAATACCTACAACCAAGAATATTCTACCCAGAAAGGCTCTCATTCAGATTTGACAGAAAAATCAAAAGATTTACAGACAAGCAAAAGTGAAATGAATTTAGCACCACCAAACCAGATTTACAACAAACGTTAAAAGAACTTCTCACATGAAAAGGAAAGGTCTCAACTAGAAACAAGGAAACTATGAAATGAAAAATTTCACTGGTAAAAGGCAAACACACAGTAAAAGAAGGAAAATCACTCACACATAAAGCTAGCAGGGAGGTTAAAAGACAAAAGTATTAAAATCATCTATATCCACAGTAAGCAGTTAAGGGATACACAAAACAGTTAGATGCAAAATCAGTATCAGAAACAGTAATCATGAGGGGAGGAGAATACAAATACAGGTTTTAAAAATGCATTTGAAATTAAGAGATCAGCAACAATATGGTCATGTGTGTGTGTATACAACTATTCAAACACCTCATGGCAACTGAAAACAAAAAACCATAATAGACATACACACAAAAGAGGAAAAGGAATCCAGACATAACACTAAGGATAGGCATCAAAGAAAACAAAAGAGGAAAAATCTGTAAAATAATCCAAAATAATTTAAAAAATGGCAGTAAGAACATAAATATTAATAATTATCTTAAAAGTAAACGGACTAATGCTCCAACCAAAAGACAGAATGGCTGAATACACAAACAAGATATACATACATATAAATAAGGATATATATATGTGTGTGTGTGTATATATATACATATATTGCTCACAAGAGACTCACTTGAGATCTAGAGACAGACAGACTGAAAGTGAGGACATGGAAAATGGTATTCCATGCAAATGGAAATCAAAAGAAAGCCAGAGTAGCAATATTTATATCAGACGAATAGACTTTAAAATAAAGACGAGTATAAGAGTCAAAGAAGGGCATTACATAATAATCAAGGGATCAATCCAAGATATAACAACTGTAAACATATATGCATCCAGCACAGGAGCACCTCCATATATATGACAGACACTAATAGACATGGAAGGAGAAATTGACAGTAACACAATAACAGTAGGAGATTTTAACACTCCGTTTACATCAATGAACAAATCATCCAGTGAGAAAATCAACAGGGAAACATAGGTCTTAATGATACATTAGATCAAATAGACTTAATTGATATTTATAGAGCATTCCATTTAAAAACAGCAGAATACACATTCTTTTCAAGTGCACATGGAACATTCTCCAGGATAGATCATATGCTAAGCCACAAAACAAGCCATAGTAAATTTCAGAAAACTGAAATCATATTGAGGATCTTTTCCAATCACAACACTATGAGACTAGGAACAAACGGCAAAAAACACAAATACATGGAGGCTAAACAAAGTATTACTAAGCAACCAATGTATCCCTGAAGAAATAAAGGAGAAAATAAAAAATACTAGAGACCAGTGAAAACAAAAACCTATGTGACACAGTAAAAGCAGTTCTACAATGGAAGTTTACAGCAATACAAGCTTACCTCAGGAAATGAGAAAAATAATCTACCATTATACCTAAAGGAGGGCTTCCCTTATAGCTCCACTGGGAAGAATCTGCCTGCAATGCAGGAGACCCCAGGTTCAGTTCCTGCACTGGGAAGATCTTCTGGAGAAGGGATAGGCTACCCACTCCAGTATTACTGGGCTTCTCTTGTGGCTCAGCTGGTAAAGAACCCACCTGCAATGCAGGAGACCTGGGTTCAATCCCTGGGTTGGGAAGATCCCCTGGAGAAGGGAAAGGCTACCCACTCCAATATCCTGGCCTAGATAATTCCAGGGACTGTATAGAGATTTCATGGACAAATGAAAACAAAAACCTATGTGACACAGTAAAAGCAGTTCCACGATGGAAGTCTAAAATACAAGCTTACTTCAGGAAAAAGAAAAATCTCAAATAATCTTCTATTATACCTAAAGGAATTGGAGAAGGAAACGGCAACCCACTCCAGTATGCTTGCCTGGAAAATCCTACGGACAGAAGACCTTGGTGGGTTACCCTCTGATAGTGGGGTTGCAAAAGAGTTTAACATGACTTAGTAACTGAACAACAACCACACCTAAAGGAACTAGAGAAAAGAAGAACAATTAAAATACAAAGTTAGGAGATGGAAAGAAATTACAAAGATCAGAGCAGAAATAGATGAAATAGAGACTAACAACAGAAAAAATCAATGAAACTAAAAGTTAGTTCTTTTTTTTTTTTCCCTTGTGCCTTTAAAAATTTTTTTAATTTCATATTGGGGTACAGCTGTTTAACAATATTGTGATAGCTGCAGGTGAACATAAAAGCTAGTTCTTCGAAGAGGAAAGCAAAATTGATCATCCTTTAGTGAAATTCATCAAGAAAAAAGAGAGGCCAAATCAATAAAATCAGAAATGAAAAAGGAGAAGTTGCAACTGATGTCACAGAAATATCTGGTTGGCCAAAAAGTTAGTTCAAGTTTTCTTTAACATCAGATGGAAAAATATCAATGAACTTTTTCATCAGCCCAATAATAAACATCATAAGAGATTACTTACAGCTGCTAAGCCAATAAAATGGATAACCCAGAAGAAACAAATTTTCAGAAAAGCACAATCTCTCAAGATTGAACCAGGAAAAAAATAGAAAATACAACCAGACCAACTCCAAATACTGAAACTGAATCAGTACTTAAGAAACTCCCAACAACAAAAATCTAGGACCAGATGGTTTCACAGGTGAATTTTACCAAATATTTAGAGAAGACTTAACACCAAAATTTCTGGAACTATTCCCAAAAATTGCAGAAAAAGGAACACTTCTAAACTCATTCTATGGGGCCACCATCACCCTGACAAAGCTATCACAACCAGACAAAGATATCACAAAAAAAGAAAATTACAGGCCAATGTCACTGATGAATATAGATGCAAAAATCCTCAACAAAAGACTAGCAAGCTGACTCTGAACAAGACACGAAGAGTATCATTCACCATTATAAAGTGGGATTTATCCCAAGGATGCAAGAATTTTTCAGTATCTACAAATTGATCAATATGATACACATTAACAAACTGAAGAATAAAAACCATATGATCATCTCAATAGATATAGAAAAAGTTTTTGATGAAGTTCAACATCCATTCATGATAAACTCTCCAGAACATAGGCATAGAGGGAACATGCCTCAACAAAATAAAGACAATATATGGCAAATCCACAGCTAACAACATATTCTACAGTGATAAGCTGAAATCATTTCCTCTAAGATCAGGACTAGGGTTTCCCAGGTGGCTCAGATGTAAAGAATCTGCCTGCAACACAGGAGATGTGGGTTTGAACCCTCGGTTGGGAAAATGCCCTGGAGAAAGGAATGGCAACCCACTACAGTATTCTTGCCTGGAAATCCCATGGACTGCGAAGGTTGGTGGTTTACAGTCCATGGGGTCACAACGAGTCAGACACAACTTAGCAACTGAGCACACATGCTCACATGCAAGATCAGGAATTATTCAACATAGTTTTGGAAGTCCTAGTCAGAGCAACCAGAGAAGAAAATGAAATAAGAGAAATTCAAACTGCCAAAGAAGCCAATCTATCACTGTTTGCAGATGACATGATACTATACAGGCTGCTGCTGCTACTTAGTCACTTCAGTGGAGTCCAACTCTGTGCGACCCTATGCACGGTAGCCTGCCAGGCTCCTCTGTCCAAGGAATTCTCCAGACAAGACTACTGGAGTGGGTTGCCATGCCCTCCCCGATACTATACAAAGACAATCCTAAAGACACCACCAGAAAACTATGAGATCTTATCAACGAATTCAATAAAGTTGTAGGTACAAAATTAATATACAAAAATCTGTTGCATTTCTATACATTAATGATGAACTATCAGAAAGAGGAATTAAGGAAACAATCCCATTTACCATTGCATCAGAAAGATTAAAATACCTAGGAATAAAAGTACCTAAAGAGGCAATAGATTTGTACTTAGAAAACTAGAAGACGTTGATGAAGGAAATTGAAGACAACACACAGATGAAAAGATATACCATGTACTTGGATTGGAAAAATCAGTATTGTTAAAATACTCAACACAATCTGCAGATTCAATGCAATCTTTATCACATTACCAATGGCATTGTTTACAGAATTAGAACAAATACATTTAAAATTTGTATGGAAAAATGAAAGATCCCAAATAGCCAAAGCAATCTAGAGAAAGAACAGAGCTGGAGAAATAACACTCTTTGACTTCAGACTATACTACAAAGCTACAGTAAACAAAATTGTCTGGTAGGATAGAGAGCCCAGAAATAAACCCACACATTTATCGTCAATTAATCTGTGAGAAAGATGTCAAGAATATACAGTGGAGAGAATATAGCGTGTAGTGCTAGGAAAACTGGACAGCCACATGTAAAAGAATGAAATTAGGACATTTTCTAACCCCACACAAAAATAAGGTCCAAATGGACTAAGACCAAAACTTAAGACCAGATACCATAAAACTCCTGGAAGAAAATATAGGCAGAACACTTGTTGACATAAATCACAGCAATAGTTTTTTTTTAGCTCCATCTCCTAAAGTAACAGAACAAAAAGCAAAACAAAAAAACAAAACCAAATGGGACCTAATCATCTTATAAGCTTTTGCATTGCAAAGGAAACCATACACAAAATGAAACGACAACCTACAGAGAAGGAGAAAATATTTGCAAACAATGCAGCTGACAAGGACTTAATCTTCACAATATACAAACAGCTGATACATCTTAATATATAAACAAACAATCCAATCAAAAAATGGGCAGATGCCCTAAATAGACATTTATGTAAAGAAGACATCCAGATGATCAACATGCCCACAAAAATAATGCTCAACATTACTAGTTACTAGAGAAATGTGAAAAAGAGCAATCAAAAAAAAAAAAAATCTGTAATGAGATATTACCTCACACTGGTCAGAAAGGCCATCATCAAAAAGTCTACAAATAATAAATGCTGGAGAGGGTGTGGAGAAAAGAGAACCCTCCTACACGTTTGGTGGGAATTAAATTGGTGCAGTCATTAAGGAGAAAAGTATGGAGGTTTCTTAAAAAACTACAAAAATAGAGTTACCATATGATCTAGTAAACTGATTCCTGAGTATATATACAGAAAAGACAGAACTCTAATTAGAAGAGATACATGCACCCCAATGTTCACAGTAGTACTATTTACAATAGCCAAGACATGAAAGAAACCTAAATGTTATCAACAGAGGAATAGATGAAAAAGGTGTGGTATATTTTCTCTCTCTCTCTCACACACACACACACACAAACAATGGAATACTGCTGCTGCTGCTGCTGCTGCTAAGTTGCTTCAGTCGTGTCCAACTCTGTGCGACCCCACAGACGGAGCCCACCAGGCTCCCCCGTCCCTGGGATTCTCCAGGCAAGAACACTGGAGTGGGTTGCCATTTCCTTCTCCAGTGCATGAAAGTGAAAAGTGAAAGTGAAGTCACTCAGTCGTGTCCGACTCTGTGTGACCCCGTGGACTGCAGCCTACCAGGCTCCTCCACCCATGGGATTTTCCAGGCAAGAGTACTGGAGTGGATTGCCACTGCCCTCTCTGCAATGGAATAGTAATTACCCATTAAAAAGAATGAAATATTGCCATTTGCAGTAACCGGAAAGGACCTAGAGATTATTATACTAAGTGAAATAAGCCAGAGAAAAACAAGTATCATGTAATATTACTTATATGTGGAATCTAAAAAAGAGATACAAATGAACTTACCAAACAAACACAGAAAACTAACTTGTGGTTTCTAAAGGGGAAAGAGGGGCAGGGATAAATTAGCAATTTGGGATTAATAGATATAGATGAGGAAACAGTGGAAACAGTGTCAGACTTTATTTTGGGGGGCTCCAAAATCACTGCAGATGGTGACTGCAGCCATGAAATTAAAAGACGTTTACTCCTTGGAAGAAAAATTATGACCAACCTAGATAGCATATTCAAAAACAGAGACATTACTTTGCCGACTAAGGTTCATCTAATCAAGGCTATGGTTTTTCCTGTGGTCATGTATGGATGTAAGAGTTGGACTGTGAAGAAGGCTGAGTGCTGAAGAATTGATGCTTTTGAACCGTGGTGTTGGAGAAGACTGTTGAGGGTCCCTTGGACTGCAAGGAGACCCAACCAATCCATTCTGAAGGAGATCAACCCTGGGATTTCTTTGGAGGGAATGATGCTAAAGCTGAAACTCCAGTACTTTGGCCACCTCATGCGAAGAGGACTCATTAGAAAAGACTCTGATGCTGGGAGGGATTGGGGGCAGAAGGAGAAGGGGACAACCGAGGATGAGGTGGCTGGATGGCATCAATGACTCGATGGACGTGAGTCTGAGTGAACTCCGGGTGTTGGTGATGGACAGGGAGGCCTGGCGTGCTGCAATTCATGGGGTTGCAAAGAGTCAGACACAACTGAGTGACTGAACTGAGCTGAACTGATATAAAATAAACAACATGACCCACTGTATAGCACAGGAAACCATATTCAATATCCTATAATAACTTGTAATGGAAAAGAATATGTATTACAAGCTGAATCACTTTACTGTACACCAGAAACAAAACATTGTAAATCAACTATCAGTTCAGTTCAGTTCAGTCGCTCAGTCGTGTCCAACTCTTTGTGACCCCATGAATTGCAGCACGCCAGGCCTCCCTGTCCATCACCATCTCCCAGAGGTCACTCAAACTCACGTCCATCGAGTCAGTGATGTTATCCAGCCATCTCATCCTCTGTCGTCCCCTTCTCCTCCTGCCCCCAATCCCTCCCAGCATCAGAGTTATTTCCAATGAGTCAACTCTTCGCATGAGGTGGCCAAAGTACTGGAGTTTCAGCTTTAGCATCATTCCTTCCAAAGAAATCCCAGGGTTGATGTCCTTTAGAATGGACTGGTTGGGTCTCCTTGCAGTCCAAGGGACTCTCAAGAGTCTTCTCCAACACCACAGTTCAAAAGCATCAATTCTTCGGCGCTCAGCCTTCTTCACAGTCCAACTCTCACATGACCACTGGAAAAACCATAGCCTTGACTAGATGGACCTTAGTCGGCAAAGTATTGTCTCTGCTTTTGAATATGCTATCTAGGTTGATCATAACTTTTCTTCCAAGGAGTAAGCATCTTTTAGTTTCATGGCTGCAGTCACCATCTGCAGTGATTCTGGAGCCCAAAAAAATAAAGTCTGACAGTGTTTCCACTGTTTCCCCATCTATTTCCCATGAAGTGATGGGACCAGATGCCAGGATCTTCGTTTTCTGAATGTTGAGCTTTAAGCCAACTTTTTCTCTCCTCTTTCACTTTCATCAAGAGGCTTTTTAGCTCCTCTTCACTTTCTGCCATAAGGGTGGTGTCATCTGCATATCTGAGGTTATTGATATTTCTCCCAGCAATCTTGATTCCAGCTTGTGTTTCTTCCAGTCCAGTGTTTCTCATGATGTACTCTGCATATAAGTTAAATAAGCAGGGTGACAATATACAGCCTTCACGTATTTGGAACCAGTCCTTTTCCTATTTGGAACCAGTTTGTTGTTCCATGTCCAGTTCTAACTGTTGCTTCCTGATCTGCATACAGATTGCTCAAGAGGCAGGTCAGGTGGTCTGGTATTCCCATCTCTTTCAGAATTTTCCATGGTTTATTGTGATCCACACAAAGGCTTTGGCATAGTCAATAAAGCAGAAATAGATGTTTTTCTGGAACTCTCTTGCTTTTTCCATGATCCAGCGGATGCTGGCAATTTGATCTCTGGTTCCTCTGCCTTTTCTAAAACCAGCTTGAATGTCAGGGAGTTCACGGTTCATGTATTGCTGAAGCCTGGCTTGGAGAATTTTGAGCATTACTTTACTAGCATGTGAGATGAGTGCAATTGTGCAGTAGTTTGAGCATTCTTTGGCATTGCCTTTCTTTGGGATTGGAATGAAAACTGACCTTTTCCAGTTCTGTGGCCACTGCTGAGTTTTCCAAATTTGCTGGCATATTGAATGCAGCAGTTTCACAGCATCATCTTTCAGGATTTGAAACAGCTCAATTGGAATTCCATCACCTCCACTAGCTTTGTTCATAGTGATGCTTTCTGAGGCCCACTTGACTTCACATTCCAAGATTTCTGGCTCTAGATTAGTGAGCACATCATCATGACTATCTGGGTCATGAGGATCTTTTTTGTGCAGTTCTTCTGTGTATTCTTGCCAGCTCCTCTTAATATGCTTGTTAGGTCCATACCATTTCTGTCCTTTATTGAGCCCATCTTTGCATGAAATGTTCCCTTGGTATCTCTAATTTTCTTGAAGAGATCTCTAGTCTTTCCCAATCTGTTGTTTCCCTCTATTTCTTTGCATTGATCTCTGAAGAAGGCTTTCTTATCTCTTCTTGCTATTCTTTGGAACTCTATACTTCAGTTAAAAACAAACTCAAATTCAGACCCTTTAAGACAATCTGTTTATATCAGGCCCACATGTCTAGAAGCAGCAAATCTTGGTGGGAATAAGTGGTATTCACATCACCACAGTCATCACCAGATCACCACCTTTACTTGCTTTGCTCCTGGAGGTAACTAAATTTGCAACTTTTGGACAAATGTGAGCAGGCTCCTTTCTGCATGATTTCCCAGGATCTTCACATGCTAATGATCATTTGAATTCTCTAAGAGGGTTAATACAAGCAGCGAGCCCTAAACATAATTACTTTCAAACTCTGCATGTGTTTGTGGTGTTAGGGTTTTCCAGAACATAGTTGGGAAAATGCTGATACAGAGACCCAGAGCATGAGCATCTGAAACAGTGCTCTTTGGTGAGATTAATTTGGTGTATCCTGAGATGCTATCAGGGATAGGAATTTACCACATATTGTTTTTATGTGATTGTTTCCAGTGGAGACTCATCTCCAATTAGCCAGCAGGTTCTCTGATTCTCACATCTGCTGTGCGAAGTCAGAATTACTCAAGATTTTGTTGTTGCAGTTCCAGAAAGGGAAATGAAACCCAAAATGTGGAGGGAAGAATTAAAATAATTTCTATATGTTTTTGAGGAGACAGCTTATTTGATGCATTTATCACTTCAATACTAACTAGTGATTTAAAATGTCCTTTGAAACTATGCATAATTATGTATACAGATTGGACAAAGACTGGAAGAAACATGAAAAAATGGAAATAGTTAATTTATTAGTACAGTGCGATGCCTGGGTAGTTCCTGACTTTCCTCCCCCAATCTTTTGGTTTTCCTTATTGTTGTTGCCTTTAACCACAATAAGAGAAAATCTTTGTTAAAGGAATAATTTTCTGGTGACCAACAATTTTTAAATTCTGTGGTTGACTCAGGGTCTGTATGACATGGAAACATTCTCTAGGTTTGGAATAGCAATTAAGAGCAGGAGCTTTGGAGTTAGATGTGGTCAGAATCCCAATTCTACCACTGAATTGTGGTGTGACCTTGAGTACCTCACTGAATCTCTTTGTCTCAGCTACCCACATTGAAATGGGAATAACACTTGCTGGATAGGATTGCTGTGAGCCCTGCGTGACATGATGAACGTAAAACACTGAGTTCAGAACATAGAGCCCTTCCCAGGCTGCACTTCAGACTACAACTACAGCAACCTTAGGATGGCGGGACATGTAAACTGTTCCTTTCCTCCAATCTTTCCTTGGCTGCAGGGCAAGGCCACCAGAGGGGCTGGTTTAGGAGCAGTTTCCTTAGTAACAATTTTTCCTGGTGATAAAGAATTTAATTAGCTATACTTAATATACTGCCTTTAAAGGTAAAAATCACCATCTCTCCCATCCTGTCAGGATATTTAAGGGAAAAATTAAAAACAGTCATTTTTTTTGCTTTACCTTGTTCCTTTTTTTTTTTTTTTATTTTAATAGTTTATTTGGCTGCACTGGGTCTTAGCTGCAGCATGCAGGATCTTTTTTTCTAGCTGTGGCATGCAAACTGTTTTATTGTGACACGTGGGATCTAGTTCCCTAACCAGGGATCAAACCCAGGACCCCTGCATTGGGAGCACAAAGTCTTAGCCAATGGGAAGTCTTCTTAGCCAGGGAAGTCCTAAATTGTTTGCTTTTATCCCCTGGGATGTTTGTTTTTCCTGGTTAGGCTACTCCTTTATTCTCTCCCCATGTGAATCCCACCCATGCTGGCTCAGGCAAGCCTCAGGCAGGAGACTTTGGTCACACTCACAGCATGTTCACTGCTGCACACAGAAACACACTCTGACTTGCTGCAGTCTTAATGTTATTTTTAAAGCAAAATATTATTATTCTCCCTCCTCCTCATGAGTGGATAATTCCCCTTTGGGATAGGAATCCTGCCTTGTGACTCAAGATGGGAAAGGTGACTCTATGCTCTGATTGCTCAGCTCCTGCAAGAATGGTTAATCCATGACTGTCTTTGCAGGCTGGACACATGGGCATACCCTAGAGGTGACAACTACCTCCTGGCTCCTCCAGGTCTCCAAAGAGCGGGCCTGGGCAGGACAGTGGGATCTGGAAGGGTCCCAGAGACAGGCACGCATGGGGAAAAAGTTATTCCCTTTTCACTTTTCTCTCAAAGCTTCTGATCAACTTAAGGATAAACGAGTCTATCATTTTGACAGGAAAAGGCAGATTAAAAATTCACTCATAACTGTACTGATCGTATTGTCCTGATATCTGGCTTTTCTCTCTTTTTGACTACGTGATTGTTACAACGCTTGACAGAGTCGAGATCCAGTTTGTTATCTTATGAGGATAATGGGAAGGAAACTGCTTTCTTTGAAATCAAACCGGCAAAGCAAAGATTTTGAAGAAGGAGCTCCCCTGCCCTGGATCATGGTGGTGCTGTCACGTGGTGAGGGGTCTGCGCTCATGCCCCCGAGCTAATATCCAGCTGTTTACAGCCACTGTGGACTGGGCAGAGAAACTATTTCTCCAGTTCTATCCAAATTTATCCTCACAGGCCAATAAATCAGTACACAAGGAGAATGTGTGGTAGTTTTGAGCATCTGGAATTTTTTTAAGGCACCAGTACTTATGACAAACTGCCCAGTCTTTGGTATGATGGAGCACAGATGCTAAGTCGGATGTGGGCTATATGGATTCGGTCTTAGGAGGACAGTCAGAGGCAGAAATGTGGATTTTGGAGTCAGCACTTGAGTGGTGAGTAATGAGTGGTGACTGGAATCACAGGAAGGGATTCCAGTGAGAGGTGTCAGGAGAGAACAGGCTGCCTGGGGCTGCACTCAGAACATCAGCAGCAAGGAATAGGCAAAGGATGAAGAACTCACTTGAGAGGGAGAGAAAATCTGAGTTTAGAAAATCCAAAAGAAGAGAACCCTTAAAGAGGAAGTGTTTAACAATGTCAAATGTTGCAGAGAGGTTAAATTAGGCTGATGAACATCTGTGAGCATGGACAGTAATGGAGATGTGATGATTTTGTCCAGAGCAACATCCATGGAATACGGGTAGAAGCCAAATGGCCATGGACTGAGAGCAAGTGAGAATAAACACACACACACACACACACACACACACACACACACACACTCACTCACTCACTCACTCACTCGCTGTAATGGTAAATACATCTTCTTCAGAGTGTTTGTGGAGTTACTGAAACCATGAAGTAGCTGAAAAATTCCAGTTTTCACTTAACTGGTTGTTTTCCCTCAATGTAATACATTTACACCTATTCCCCGCTCCCCCACTCACTTATTTACTTGTTTATCTTTTCTCATCTTTAACTGTTAAGCCAAATGCCTTACTTGAATCACAGCCAAGGCCTAAGGATGGGAGTGGGATAGGGAAAGGAACAGCCATATTTTCTTTTCCATTTACTGTCTCACAGGATCTGAGCGTTACAACCGGAAGGAAGAGGCCTTAGGAACATTCCCTTGGGGATAAACTGGGGGTGGGGAGGGCAGAAGAGATGCGCATTAGGAGGTTACTGCAGTGGTTTCACTTGAGACCAGACTGACTGCAACGGGAACAGGGAAGAAAGGACTGAATCAGAGATGTTCTATGCGAAGAAATGGGAGGGTTTAGTGACAAAACTATATTACTTCTTACTAAAAGCCACAGTATTGTCACCTTGAATATGTATAGTTTTTAGAGAGCTTTCAAGTACATTAACTTATTTGACGTTCATGAGTGACTTCTACAAGGTTACCAGCTAGTTAATAGTGGACCCAGGGCCAGACCCTGTCTCCTAATTCCTTCTCACACCTTTTTCATTAATGCAACCTTGTTTCCCGCATCCTGCTCTGCAGCGCTGACCTGTCCTCAGCGTAAAGGATCCATCAAGGCTGTTGCTTGGCAAATATTTTCTTGGTTGGATGAAAGAGCAGAAAAGAGCCCATCTGCTTGCCTCTTGTCACTTAATTTTCTGAGACAAACCAAGCTCATTCTGTTTAGAAATACAAGGTCATTGATACTGCACTCGGCTGCTTTTCTATCAGGAATGAAGAAAACTGCGATGGAATGTTAAAGTGAGACTTTTTCAGTCTAAGTTTTAGCTTTGGTTCCTGGAAAAGGAATGAAATTAAAGGTGCCTGACATGCAAAGAGAACGGTTATGTATTAATATACAATATATATCTCCCAGTATTCAGCCTGTAATCCTTATAAATGGGCTAATGTTGAAAGGGCTGAGGAGAGCATTCCCACAAAATGAATGGTCAAGGATGTGTGTTTCTCACGACCAGGTCTGAGCCACCAAAGGGCAAGCCAATCTGAACTATTTTGAATTCCACCCAAGAGGCCTTCCTGGAAGGTTGAGGATTGGTGACCTTTTCACTGGAACTGCAGTTGGCTACTCTTGCAGGAACTTCAGGCCTAAAGGTGCTCCCAGTTTGGGGAGGCAAGGAGCTCTGAACTGTGACTATGGAAGGAGGTGTGTAATTATTACAGCAGAGTAGATGTCTCAGCTTGAGAACAAAAATGTCTGGAGGACTTTTTATCATCTTAGAGAGACTGGAGAAACCTATGGCACTCTGACAGGTTGAATTCTGTTCCCCTAAAAGATAGGGTGAAGTCCTAACATCTGGTGTCTGTCTATGAATGTGATCTTACTTGAAAATGGGTCTTTGCAGATGTAATCAAGTTCAGATGAGCTTCTTGGGGTGGACCTTTAATCTAATATCACTGGTGTCCCTATAAGAAGGGAATTTGGACATAGAACAAAGACAGCCATGTGATATTGGAGGAGAGATTGAAGTTATGCAGCCATAAGCCAAGCAACATCTGGGGCTACCAGTAAACAGAAGAGGCAAGGAAGGATCCGCCCTAGAGGCTCCAATGGTGGTGGTTGAGGGATTGTTGCCCTGCCAGCAACTTGACTTCAGAATTGTAGCTTCGGGGGCTGTCAGACACAATAAAGTTCTCTTGTTTTAAGCATGGCTGTGGTTCTTTGTTTCAAAAGCTGTAGGACTCTAATACAAGGGCCCAACCTATGATTTGTCAAAGGCTAGCTCACGAATGAGGTTCGAATGGGCAGTAGAAAATACAATTTTTTTTTACTCTCACTGTATCAAGATCTGCCATTAATTTAAATGCAAGCTAAGAGACCTAGTGCCTAATACATGTTCAACAAATACCATTTGTGAATGAATGGGTTCCCTAACTCATTGAGATGTATGATTTCTTCCATCCTATTTCATTTAATTATTCAAATGGGCTTATGTGCATTATTTCCATTTTTATAAATGAGGAAGCTGATGCCACAGAGATTAAATAATTTGCCCAAGGAAAATGGCTCAGACTGCAGAACTGAGATTTGAATAGAGGTCTTCCTGCCTCAAGTTTGTATTTTTCTACTTAATCATTAGGGTAATCCAGAAACAACAGGTGAGATGTCCAATGTCCTGTGTCCTTTTATAATTCATGTTCAAAGAACTACGACTCTTTTTAAAATGATTTTTTAAAAAGTTTTATTATGGAAACTTAAAACATGGACAATGGGTAATTAAATATGACCTGTTAAATAACTATCACAATTTTCACGAAAACCTTATATAAATCACATAGATAAAACATCAGTATGTATCTTTGTGATTAATATATGTAATGTTATGTATTGAACATTGTACATATATTGAACTATATAAGTAGGAAGAGAGGTTTCTCTAGATTAACACTCTGAGATGCAGTTCCAAAACTCCTAACAGCTAACCCCCTTCCTGCCAGCCCATCCCAAGGGCATGAAGATGGGTTACCAGAGAGAGGCCAGCTCCTCTGTCATAGGAACGGATGCTGTGCCCTTCTAATCTGTCATTTGCTGGGAACACAACACTGTGAGGGACACCTTTGTGCATCCGCTGAAGAGCTCCCAGGAGCAAAATCACCGTGGCCACAAAGGTGCCATGGAGGTCACGGGCAAACTGACTTCACAGCTGCCAATGAGGATGCCCAGTGGGAGCAAATTACTATTTCTCATTTTGAAATGATTTCTTAGACTCTAGGTGCAATAATATGTTTTCTTGGCAATTCTGGTCCTTAAAAAGACTAACTGAAAAGTCCATCTATAGGAAACCAGGCAGAGAATAGATTGGGTAGCTTGAATAAATTGAACATTATTAAAGCTAGTGGAGGTGATGGAATTCCAGTTGACCTATTTCAAATCCTCAATATGCCAGCAACTTTGGAGAACTCAGCAGTGGCCACAGGACTGGAAAAGGTCAGTTTTCATTCCAGTCCCAAAGAAGGGCAAAGCCAAAGAATGTTCCAACTACCACACAATTGCACTCATCTCACACGCTAGTAAAGAAATGCTTAAAATTCTCCAAATCAGGCTTCAAAAGTACATGAACTGTGAACTTCTAGATGTTCAAGCTGGATTTAGAAAAGGCAGAGGAACCAGAGATCAAATTACCAACATCTATTGATCATTTAAAAAGCAAGAGAGTTCCAGAAAAATATCTACTTCTGCTTTATTGACTATGCCAAAGCCTTTGACTGTGTGGACCACAACAAAGTCTGGAAAATTCTTCGAGATGGGAATACCAGACCACCTGACCTGCCTCTTGAGAAATCTGTATGCAGGTCAGAAAGCAACAGTTAGAACTGGTCATGGAACAACAGACTGGTTATAAACAAGGAAAGGAGTACGTCAAGGCTGTATATTGTCACCCTGTTTATTTAACTCACACACAGAGTACATCATGAGAAACGCTGGGCTGGATGAGGCACAAGCTGGAATCAAGACTGCCGGGAGAAATATCAATAACCTCAGATATGCAGATGACACTACCCTTATGGCAGAAAGCAAAGCAGAACTAATGAGCCTCTTGATGAAAGTGAAAGAGAAGAGTGAAAAAGTTGGCTTAAAACTCAACATTTGGAAAAGTAAGATCATGGCATCTGGTCCCATCACTTCAGGACAAATGGATGGGGAAACAGTGGAAACAGTGACAGACTTTATTGTTTTTTTGGCTCCAAAATCACTGCAGATGGTGACTGTGGCCATGAAATTAAAAGACGCTTGCCCCTTGGAAAAGTTATGACCAACCTAGACAGCATATTAAAAAGCAGAGAGATTACCAACAAAGGTCCATTTAGTCAAAGGTATGGTTTTTCCAGTAGTCATGTATGGATGTGAGAGTTGGACTATAAAGAAAGCTGAGAGTTGAAGAATTGATGCTTTTGAACTGTGGTGTTGGAGAAGACTTTGGAGAGTCCCTTGGACTGCAAGGGGATCCAACCAGTCCATCCTAAAGGAAATCAGTCCTAAATATTCACTGGAAGGACTGATGCTGAAGCTGAAATTCCAATACCTTGGCCACCTGATGCAAAGAACTGACACATTTGAAAAGAACTTGATCCTGGGAAAGATTTAAGTCAGGAGGAGAAGGGGATGACAGAGGATGAGATGGTTGGATGGCATCACCAACTCAATGGACATGAGTCTGAGTAAACTCTGGGAGATGGTGATGAACAGGAGGCCTGGCATGCTGCAGTCCATGTGGTCACAAAGAGTTGGACATGACTGAGTGACTAAACTGAACTGAAACCCTAGATTATAGATCTGTACTTAGTTCTTAAATTACAAAGCTGAAAAAGACAGTTCTTGACCTCTAGGAACTCAGTCACTTGGAAGGAGTTGTTTTGGGTGTTTAAAAGCATTCTGGACCAGTAGTCAGAAGATGTGGATTCTTGTCCTGGTGCCACCACTCTTTAGGATTGTGCATCAGTCGTGAGTGAGTGCTAAGTTGCTTCAGTCGTGCGTGTCCAACTCTGTGTGACCCTATGGACTGTAGCCCGGCAGGCTCCTCTGTCCATGTGATTCTCCAGGCAAGAATACTGGAGGGAGTTGCCATGCCCTCCTCCAGGGCATCTTCCCAACCCAGGGATCTAACCCATGTCTCTTTCATCTCCTGCATCGGGAGGCAGGTTCTTTACCACTAGCACCACCTGGGAAGCCCTTATGGGTGTGATGTCAGCCAAATCAAATGACCTTCTTTTCATTTCCAAATTTGGGGGAAATTTTTCTTTAAATTGAAGAGTTATATCAGAATTAGGTGACATTATTATTATTTTATAAAAACACTTTTATGTTTTTATAAAACTACATCTACTTTTAAATGTCCAAAGAGGTGGATGCTGCTAACCAGCTGAGAACAAACAACCTGCTTAAATTCTGTAAGGATGAAACTGTATTAGGGGCTTTTCTTTTTCTTCTTGGAGATGGAGCTTGTAATTTTTTAAAAGGATATTGAGAATCTGAAGAACATTGCTGACTCAAGAGAAATGCAAAGGTCAATTGTTGCATCTAAGCTGTGCTGTCATGATATTTGAATAATTAAAAGGTTGTTTTCAGAGAAAATTGTAGTCCCACATTTTAGCTAAGTGTTTAATGACAATAAACTGTAAACATGTTCTGTTTTCATATGGGGAAGTCCCCAGAGCCTATTAACTGTCCAGATGGTAAGAAATAGAAGGATTAAATGTATTTAAATTCAGTTCAATTCAGTTGCTCAGTTGTGTCTGATTCTTTGGGACCCCATGGACTGCAGTATGCCTGGCCTCCATGGCCTTCACCAACTTCCAGAGCTTGTTTAAGCTCATGTCCATCAAGTTGGTGATACCATCCAACCATCTCATCCTCTGTCGTCCCCTTCTTCTCCTGACTTCAGTCTTTCTTAGCATCAAGGTCTTTTCCAATGAGTCAGTTCTTCACATCAGGTGGCCAAAGTGTTGAGTTTCAGCTTCAGCATCTGTCCTTCCAATGACTATTCAGGACTGATTTCCTTTAGATTGACTGGTTGGATCTCCTTGCAGTCCAAGGGACTTTCAAGAGTCTTCTCCAACACCACAGAGTTCAAAAGCATCAATTCTTTAGTGCTCAGCCTTCTTTATGGTCCGACTCTCACATCCATACATGACTACTGGAAGAACCATAGTTTTGACTAGACGGACCTTTGTTGGCAAAGTAATGTCTCTGCTTTTTAATATGCTGTCTAGGTTGGTCATAGCTTCTCTTTCAAGAAGCAAGTGCTTTTAATTTCATGGCTGCAGTCACCATCTGCAGTGATTCTGGTGCCCAAGAAAATAAAGTCTGTCACTGTTTTCATTGTTTCGCCACATATCTGCCATGAAGTGATGGGACCAGATGCCAAAGGGATCATCAGACTCTTTCAAACTAGACTTTACTGGGTGCTAACAGTGTATTTTAAAGACTTCCTAAAACACATTCAAAGTAGGAGAGGACAAGGACTTTTATTTCATTTAGGTCTTTATTTAGGGGTTGATTTTTAAAACAAAATACCTTAAAAAATTAAAAATTAGGTAATACTCTTACCTGGTAGGCAAATTAGAAAAAAATAGATGCACAAAAGGAAAAAATAGCCCTATTAATTTTACTACCTAGATATAATAACTGTGAGTGCTTGGTATATCTCATTTTGGCTTTTCCCTGTTATTTATGTGTAGAAACCATTGCTCATGAGCTCTCACTCTTAAGGCCAGTTACTTCCTTCTCTGAGCTCCAGTTTTCTCATCTATAAAAATGGATTAAGTATATACCTTGTATGGTAGTTTTAACAAGTAAATTTCATAATACTTATAAAATATTTAGCAGAATAGTGGCACATAATAATGCTCAATAAATGCTAGCTATTTTAATTATTATTAATGTGTGAAAATGGAACCTTACTGTATATATGACTGCTTAATTTTTCATTATGGACATATATGCATGTCAATAAATATAAAACTATTATCTCATTTTAATGACTCAGTAGTATCCCATTATATAGATTTTCCACCTTCTCCTATTATTGCTATTGCTAAAATTTGTATCAAATAGCCTTGGTCATGCATCCTTATGCAAAAATGATTATTTTGCTAGGATTATAAGAAAGTTGCTGGGTCAAAAGGCACAAACACTTGGAAGCTTTTGGTGAACTTTGAAACGGCCTTTCTGAAATACTGCACAAGTCCAATTCTTCTACTAGTACTGAGTATTATCATTAAAAAAAATTCTTTCCCACAGTGGCCAATAATGATGCTGAACATTTTCCCCCCACATACATATTCTTGATTGCCAGAAAATTTGTAAAACTGTCTCTGCCTGGTGGTAAGGTATTTAATGGTCATAAGACAATTCTGGTTGCATATTTCATGTATCAGTACTGGTAAATTATAATCTACCAATAATTATTTCTCTGCATTTTTCACCTTTTGTTGACTTTTTCTTTACTATCTTCAGATATTCCTCCCTTTTTACTTTTATAGTATTTATTTGAGCCTTTTTTCTTTTTTTGTTTTTTCTTAAAGTTTATTTTTTAATTTTTATTTATTTTAAAAAATTTTATTGGAGGCTAATTACAATATTGTGGTGGTTTTTGCCATACATTCACAAATATCAGCCATGGATGTACATGTGTTCCCCATCCAAACCCTCCCTCCCACCTGCCTCCCCATCCTATCTCCTAGGGTCATCCCAATGCACCAGCCCTGAGCACCCTGCCTCATGCATTGAACCCTGGACTGGCGATCTATTTCACATATGATAATATACATGTTTCAATGCTATTCTCTCAAGTCATCCCACCCTCTCCCTCTCCCACAGAGTCCAACAGTGTGTTCTTTACATCTGTGTCTCTTTTACTGTCTCACATATAGGGTCATCGTTACCATCTTTCTAAATTCCATATATATGCATTAATATACTGTATTGGTGTTTTTCTGAGCCTTTTTTCTTAACATTATCAGAAGTTTGTCAATTTTATTTATCTTAAAAAAAAATTCAAGATTTTTAGAATTAACCGTGACAGCCCATGTGCTGTTAAAGCGCTGCACTCAATATGCCAGCAAATTTGGAAAACTCAGCAGTGGCAACAGAATTGCAAAAGGTCAGTTTTCATTCCAATCCCAAAGAAGGGCAATGCCAAAGAATGTTCAAGTTACCACACAATTGCACTCATTTCACGTGCTAGCAAGGTAATGCTCAAAATCCTTCAAGCTAGGTTTCAACAGTACATGAACTGAGAACTTCCAGATGTACAAGCTGGATTTAGAAAAAGCAGAGGAGCCAGAGGTCAAATTGCCAACATCTTCTGGATCATAGGAAAACCAAGGAATTCCAGAAAAACCATCTACTTCTGTTACACTGACTACACTAAAGCCTTTGACTGTGCAGATCACAACAAACTATGGAAAATTCTTCAAGAGATAGGAATACCAGACCACCTTACCTGCCTCCTGAGAAACATGAATGCAGGTCAAGAAGCAACAGTTAGAACCAGACATGGAATAACAGACTGGTTCAAAATTGGGAAAAGAGTACAAGGCTGTATGTGGTTGCCCTGCTTGTTTAACTTATGTGCAGAGTATATGATGCAAAATGTGGGGCTGGATGAATCACAAGTTGGAATAAAGATTGCCAGGAGAAATACCAACCACCTCAGATATGCAGATGATACCACTCTAATGGCAGAAAGCAAAGAGGAACTAAAGAACCTCTGAAAGTGAAAGTGAAATCGCTCAGTTGTGTCTTGACTCTTTGCGACCCTGTGGACTGTAGCCCACCAGGTTCCTCCGTCCATGGGATTCTCCAGGCAAGAATACTGGAGTGGGTTGCCATTTCCTTCTCCAGGGGAATCTTCCCAACCCAGGGATCAAACCCAGGTCTCCCGCATTGCAGGCAGATGCTTTAACCTCTGAGCAACCAGGAAAGCCCTGCTGCTGCTGAGTTGCTTCAGCCGTGTCCGACTCTGTGCAAACCCATAGACGGCAGCCCACCAGGCTCTGCCATCTGTGCGATTCTCCAGGCAAGAGCGCTGGAGTGGGTTGCCATTGCCTTTTTCAATGCATGAAAGTGAAAAGTGAAAGTGAAGTTGCTCAATCCTAGATGAAGGTAAAAGAGGAGAGTTAAAAAGCTGGCTTAAATTGAAAAGTTGAAAAATTCTAGGAAAAAAAAAAAGCTGGCTTAAAACTCAGCTTTCAAAAAAATGAAGATCATGGCATCTAGTTCCATCACTTCATAGCAAGTTGAAGGGGAAAAAGTGGAAGCAGTGACAGACTTTCTTTTCTAGGGCTCCAAAATCACTGTGGACCGTGACTGCAGCCATGAAATTAAAAGATGCTTGCTGCTTGGAAGAAAAGCTATGACCAAACTAGAAGTGTATTAAAAAGCAGAGACATTACTTTACCAACAAAGTCCATCTAGTCAAAGCTATGGTTTTTCCAGTAGTCATGTATGAATGTGAGAGTTGGACCATAAAGATGGCTGAGTGCTGAAAAATTGATGCTTTTGAACTCTGTGGTGTTGGAGAAGACTCTTGAGCGTCCCTTGGATAGCAAGGAGATCAAACCAGTCAATCCTAAAGGAAATTACCCTGAATACTCATTGGAAGGACTGATGCTGAAGCTCCAATCCTTTGGCCACCTGATGCAAAGAGCCAACTTACTGCAAAAGACCTTGATGCTGGGAAAGACTGAGGACAGGAGAAGGGGGAGACAGAGAATGAGATGGTTGGATGGCATCATCGACTCAATGGACATTAGTCTGAGCAAACTTCTGGAGATAGTGAAGAAGTAATCCTGGTGTGCTGCAGTCCAAGGGGTCATAAAAAGTCGGACACAACTTAGTGACTGAACAACAACGTGTAAAATTTAGTGCAGGCTTGACGAATAACAGATGTTTAATACTGTTATAGTATGGAGGATAAAAAGAAGTCAAGGTATCTCAAAAGAAGTGATTTGAAAAATAATTTAGCCAAAGTATTGATTCATTTAACTAAGAAGAAACCACTATACACACACACACACTCACTCATATATATTTCAAGTCTTATCTCCCTCAACCCCCTTGTCAGTGTTCCAACGTAGCTTGCTTTTAAGGCCTGCTTTTTAAAAAGCCTGATCAATGGCAAGCTTTTAGGGAGTAAAAAGTTTTCAACACAGGCTATTAAAAGTGTTGGTTGGTATGCAGACCAAAGTCTCTAAATCAGCTAATTTAGAATCTGACAATCTTGTTGAAGGATGAGGCTTCTCCTCTGAGAAGGGAAATTCTACTCTCTCAGGTAGAAAAGCAGGGATTCATTCTTACCGGTGACATATTATGGTGTAATGATACTGATTTTCCTTTCCCTTTGGCCCTGAGATAAGGAAAAATAAGAATTTGAATTCTAAATAAGACTCAGAAAAAACTGTAGTTTCAAGAAGATTGTTCAAATTTGTCTGCAAAATCAGAAACACATTAAAAAGCAGTGGACATAAACTAATGATTTTTGAGTACAGACTTAATTGTTCCCAGACCTTTGTACTGTTCTTTTATTGAATATACTAAAATCCAGCATGTTTTTTTCCTACATAAAAAAATATAAATGTGACACACCTCTTAGCCTAGTTTTTACAAAATAATAAATGTTGCTACTTGGTCATATTTTCCCAAAGAAAATAATGGAGAAATGTTCAAACAAGTGTTAGACTATCAAATCATGCTATTGTGCTAATAGCACTACCATGCCAATGTATTATATTGAAGAGTGTAAATAGAATTCTTTGGGTACATTCAACAGAAGGTTGAATTACACTTTTCAATGTCATATAAAATCATGTAAATTCCACACTTTTCCTTTATTCATACTGAGCACAGTTTGTGACTACATATCTGCATGCCATTCTGGGGATGGAGACACAAGAGTAAAGATGACAAAGTCCCCATTCTCATGGAGTTTCTAGTCTAAAAGAAAGATATGGCAACAAAAAAATACACAGATAAATGAATAATGTAAGATCAGATGGTTATTAGTACCTTGAGAAATAATTATACAGGACAATTATGAATGACTTCTTTTAGAAGAATTCTTGTAGTGATCAAGGAAGATCTCTTAAAGGGAGTGACATGTGAGCCGAGACCTAAACAAACCCAGGTAAGAGCATTCCAGGCAGAGAATGTGGAGGTGGGCATGAGCTTGGAGGGATGAAGGGAGAGAAAAGCCAGTGTGGCTGAAATGTCCTATGGGATGGGGAAGAGGGACAAGACAGGAGGACAGCAGGAGTCAGGTCATGTCCTATGGACTATAAATAAGGACTCTGGATCTCGTTTTATTTGTGATGGGAAACAACCGGCAGACTTCAACTGCCATTATTGGCAGGGAAGTAATAGGATCTGATGTACCCTTTGAGTAGAGAACTTATTGTTCTCCAGGAGAGTAGGTAAGTTCTCACTATGCTCTGGTCAAGATGGAGGAGTAGCAGGGCATGCACCCATCTCCTCCTGTAAGAACACCAAAATCTCAACTGGCTGCTGAACAACCATCTACAGGAGAATGTTGGATCCCATCAAAGTAAGGTACCCATGTCCAAGGGTGAAGAGGAAGCCCCAACAAGACGGTAGGAGGGGTGCAATCACGTTTAGAATCAAACCTCATACCTTCCAGAGATGCTCAGAGGGAGCAAACAAAACCCTGTGTGCACCAGGACCCAGGGAAAGGAGCAGTGACCTCCGCAAGACACTGAGCCACCTGCCTTTGAGTGTCTGAGTGTCTCCTGTGGAGGCACGGGTCAGCAATGATCTGCTGCGGGGCCAGGGGCACTGACTACAACAGTCCTTTTGAAAGAGGTCACCATTACCACCACTACCCATGACAGGGAGGTAACATAGTCTGATCCATCAGCAGAAAATGGTATTAAAGATTTACTGAGAATGGCCCTACCTATCAGAGCAAGACCCAGTTCTCCCCACAGCTAGCCCCTCCCATCAGGAAACTTCCCAGGCCTCTTACCCTCACCCATCAGAGGGCAGACAGAACGAAAGCCACAATCACAGAAAACTAACCAAACTCATCACATGGATCACAGCTTTGTGTATCTTAATGAAACTATGAGCCATGCTGTGTAGGGCCACCCAAGATGGATGGGTCATGGTGGAGAGTTCTGACAAAATGTGGTTCACTGGAGAAGGGAATAGCAAACCAGTTCAGCATTCTTGCCTTGAGAACCCGATGAACAGTATAAAAAGGCAAAAAGATAGGACACTGAAAGATGAACTCCCCAGGTTGGTAGGTGCCCAATATGCTGTTGGAGGGAGTGGATAAATAGCTCCAGAAGGAATGAAGAAGCAGAGCCAAAGCAAAACAACACCCAGTTGTGGATGTGTCTGGTGGTGGAAGTAAAGTGTGATGCTGTAAAGAACAACACTGCATAGGAACCTGAAATGTTAGGTCCATGAGTCAAGGCAAACTGGAAGTGGTGAAACAGGAGATGGTAAGAGTGAACATCGACATTTTCAGAATCAGCGAACTAAAATGGACCAGAATGGGTGAATTTAATTCAGATGACAATTATATCTACTACTGTGGGTAAGAATCTCTGAAAAGAAATGGATAAGCCTTCATAGGAAACAAATGAGCCCGAAATGCAATACTTGGGTGCAATCTCAAAAATGACAGAATGATCTCTGTTCGTTTCCAAGGCAAACAATTCAGTAGCAGAGTAATCCAAGTCTATGCTCCAAACACTAATGCCAAAGAAGCTGAAGTTGAATGGTTCTATGAAGACCTACAAGATTTAGAACGAACATCAAAAAAAAAAAAAAATCTCCTTTTCATCACAGGGGACTGGAATGCAAAAGTAGGAAGTCAAGAGATACCTGGAGTAACAGGCAAATTTGGTCTTGGTACACAAAATGAAGCAGGGCAAAGGCTAACAGAGTTTTACCAAGAGAATGCACTGGTCATAGCAAATACCCTCTTCCAACAACACAAGAGAAGACTCTACACATGGACCTCATCAGATGGTCAATACTGAAATCAGACTGATTATATTCTTTGCAGCTAAAGATAGAGAAGCTCTATACAGTCAGCAAAAACAAGACCTGGAGCTGACTGTGGCTCAGATCATGAACTCCTTATTGCCAAATTCAGACTTAAATTGAATAAAATAGGGAAAACCACTAGGCCATTCAGGTATGACCTGAATCAAATCCTGTATGATTATACAGTGGAAGTGACAAATAGATTCAAGGGATTAGATCTGATAGAGTGCCTGAACAGTGAAAGAGGAGAGTGAAAAAGTTGGCTTATAGCTCAACATTCAGAAAATGAAGATCATGGCATCTGGTCCCATCACTTCATGGGAAATAGATGGGGAAACAGTGGAAACACTGTCAGACTTTATTTTTTGGGGCTCCAAAATCACTGCAGATGGTGATTGCAGCCATGAAATTAAAAGATGCTTACTCCTTGGAAGGAAACTTATGACCAACCTAGATAGTGTATTCAAAAGCAGAGACATTACTTTGGCAACAAAGGTCCATCTAGTCAAGGCTATGGTTTTTCCAGTAGTCATGTATGGATGTGAGAGTTGGACTGTGAAGAAAGCTGAGCACCGAAGAATTGATGCTTTTGAACTGTGGTGTTGGAGAAGACTCTTGAGAGTCCCTTGGACTGCAAGGAGATCCAACCAGTCCATTCTGAAGGAGATCAGCCCTGGGATTTCTTTGGAAGGAATGATGCTAAAGCTGAAACTCCAGTACTTTGGTCACCTCATGTGAAGAGTTGACTCATTAGAAAAGACTCTGATGCTGGGAGGGATTGGGGACAGGAGGAGAAGGGGACGACGGAGGATGAGATGGCTGGATGGCATCACGGACTCAATGGACATGAGTTTGAGTGAACTCTTGGAGTTGGTGATGGATAGGGAGGCCTGGTGTGCTGCAATTCATGGGGTCGCAAACAGCCGGACATGACTGAGCAACTGAACTGACTAACTGACTGAAGAACTATGGATGGAGGTTTGTAACATTGTAAAGTAGGTGGTAAGTAAAACCATCCCCAAGAAAAAGAAATGCAAAAAGGCAAAGTGGTTGTCTGAGGAGACCTTACAACTAGCTGAGAAAACAAGAGAAGCAAAGGGCAACAGAGAAAGAGAAAGATATACCCTATTAAAGTCAGAGTTCCAAAGAATAGCAAGGAGAGATAAGAAGGCCTTCCTAAGTGAACAATGCAAAGAAACAGAGGAAAACAATATAATGGGAAAGATTAGAGATCTCTTCAAGAAAATTAGACATACCAAGGGAACATATCATGCAAAGATGGGCACAATAAAGGACAGAAACGGTATGGACCTAATAGAAGCAGAAGATATTAAGAAGAGCTGGCAAGAATACACAGGAGAACTATACAAAAAAGATCTTAATGACCCAGATAACCTTGATGATGTGATCACTCACCTAGAGTCAGAAATCTTGGAGTGCGAAGTCAAGTGGGCCTTAGGAAGCACCACTATGAACAAAGCTGGTGGAGGTGATGGAATTCCAGCTGAGCTATTTCAAATCCTAAAAGATGATGCTGTTAAAGTGTTTCACTCAATATGCCAGCAAATTTGGAAAACTCAGCAGTGGTCACAGGACAAGAAAACGTCAGTTTTCATTCCAATGCCAAAGAATGTTCAAGTGAAAGTTGCTCAGTCATGTCTGACTTCTGTGACCCCTTGGACTATAGAGTCCATGGAATTTCCCAGTCCAGAATACTAGAGTGGGTAGCTGTTCCCTTCTCCAAAGAATGTTCAAACTACTGCACAATTGCACTCATTCACACTGTAGCAAAGTAATGCTCAAAATTCTCCAAGTGAGGCTTCAATAGTACAAGAACCAAGAACTTCCAGATGTTCAAGCTGGATTTAGACAGAGGAACCAGAGATCAAACTGCCAACATCTGTTGGATCATAGAAAAGGCAAGAGAATTCCAGAGAAACTGTCTATCTGCTTCATTGACCATGCTAAAGCCTTTGTGTGTATCACAACCAACTATGGAAAATTCTTAAAGAGATGGGAGACCCTTAACCTGTCTCCTGAGAAACCTGTATTCAGGTCAAGATGCAACAGTTAGAACCAGACATGTAACAACAGACTGATTCCAAATTGGGAAAGGAGTATGTCAAGGCTGTATATTGTCACACTGTTTATTTAACTTATATGCAGAGTACATCATGCAAAATGCCAGGCTGGATTAATCACAGGCTGGAATCAAGATTTCCAGGAGAAATATCAATAATATCAGATGTGCAGATGATACCACGTTTATGGCAGAAAGCAGAGAGGAACTTAAGAGCCTCCTGATGAAGGTGACAGAGGATAGTGGAAAAGCTGGCTTAAAACTCAACATTCAGAAAACTAAGATCATGGTACCTGGTCCAATCACTTCTTCACAAATAGATAGGGAAACAACAGAAACAGTGACAGATTTTATATTCTTAGGCTCCAAAATCACTGCAGATGGTAACTGCTGCCAGGAAATTAAAAGACACTTGCTCCTTGGAAGAAAAGCTATGACAAACCAGAGACATACTTTGAAAAGCAGAGACATACTTTGCTGACAAAGGTCCGTATAGTCAAAGCTATGGTTTTTCCGCTAGTCATTATGGATGTGACAGTTGGACCATAAAGAAAGCTGAGTGCCGAAGAACTGATGCTTTTGAGCTGTGGTGTTGGAGAAGACTCTTGAGAGTCCCTTGGACTGCAAGATCACACCAGTCAATCCTAAAGGAAATCAAACCTGAATATTCATTAGAACAACTGATGCTGAAGGTCCAATACTTTGGCCACCTGATGCAACAAGCTGACTCATTAGAAAAGACTGATGCTGGGAAAGCTAGAAGGCTGGAAGAGAAGGGGACTACAGAGGATGAGATGATCGAGTGGCATGAGTTTGAGCAAGCTCCAGGAGGTAGTGAAGCACAGGAAGCCTCACGTGCTGCACTCCATGCCGTCACAAAGAGCTGGACATGACTGAGTGACTCAACAACATCAAGGGGAGTAAAGACTGGAAGCTGGGAGACAAGGTAGGAGGCTGTGGCAGTGGTTTGGGCCAAGGCTGCTGCTTGTGTGGAGGAAGTTGTAGATGGGGGAGATAATTGATGTGGTTGGATTCCTTTAGCTTGGTCATTATTCGAACAGGTCTTCCTACTGGATTGGCTGTGAGGCTGTAGGAAAGGAAGGGCATCTTCCAGGATTTTGGTTTGAGCAGATTGCAGTGTTATTACTTTAGTGGAGTAGGTACTGGTTTGAAATGGGAGATTAACAGTTTGTTTTTTGACATGTTATGCATATAGTAGATACTAGAACCCAAATGGCAGTTATCAGT
The DNA here is from genome assembly GCF_032405125.1 of Capricornis sumatraensis. NCBI lineage: Eukaryota > Metazoa > Chordata > Mammalia > Artiodactyla > Bovidae > Capricornis > Capricornis sumatraensis. Next base: position 193,556,539 of record NC_091069.1, on the reverse strand, counting down.
AGACAATTGGATATATGATTTGGGATCTTTGGGGAGAGGTCACGGTTGAAAATGAGATTGAAGAGTTATCAGGATATAGGTGGTATTTACATCCACGGGACTGAAAGAGGTGGCTAAGGAGAAAATGTAGATGGAGAAGAGAAAGAGCGAGGGCTGTGTCCTGGGTCTCCATAATATAGACATGAGTGGAGGAGCCAGCAAAGGAGACTGGGGAGGAATGGCCTGTGAGGCAGGAGAACACCAGTATCTAGCGCAAAGCACTGCTCAGCACATAAAACTCATCCCACACAAATCTGCTGAAGGAAAGCATGAATGATCGGGTTTCTGTCTCCTCATCTCATCTACTGCCCCTTCAGGCCCACCCTGCATCCTAACCGCACCCAGTGATGCGGCAAGTGCTCAGTGCACAGCCACTCATCTAGGCCTCTGTGCACTTGCATGTTTACATCCCCCTGCTTTGAATGCCTTTTCCTTCTATTTCCTTTTAAAACTGATGCCTGTTCATCACACTGATGAGTATGATGCCTGTTCTTAGGAAACCTTCTCTGCCCCTGTATTAGGATTCTTAATTACCTTCTACCAGATTCTGAGCAAGTTGAACACAAAGATGGTGGTGGGGGTTTAGTTGCTAACTTGGGTCCAACCCTTAAGATCCAGTGGACTGTAGCCCACCAGGCTTCTCTGTCCATGGGATTTCCCAGGCAGGAGTAATGGAGTGGGTTGCCATTTCGTTCTCCAGGGGATCTTCCCAATCCAGGAATCAAGCCCTGGTCTCCGATATTACAGGTGGATTCTTTACCTCTGAGCCATCAGGGAAGCCCCCGAAGGCAGGGATAGTTAGTCCTCATTTCGGTATCTCTAGTGCCTAATGTAGAGTCTGAAAATAACAGTCACTTAGCAAATGTAATTTTTTAAAAAAACAAATAAATGAAGGCACCATTCAATTTGTGAGGATCAATTCAGCTTCCTAGATGATCTTCATATTCTCCCTTCCTTATGTATCACTCCCAAGTCTAGGAGCAGGCTTCTGGTTAGTTTACCAAACCCGCAGAACAAGGTGACAGCATGTTTAGAGCTCTCTATCTGTGCTTATTTTATGAAACAGAAGATTCCTTTTGTTCTGTGCACATCTCATCCATTTTTTCAAATAAGAGAAACCGCCTTTCACAAGGCTTTAGAAACACCATTTCACCACAGAAACAACTTAGTATTGACAGGGTAGAAGAGAGAAAAAGCATACAGTATGACTCAAGTCATATCATAAAGGTTTCTTAGGCAGCCAACATCATCCATTGAATTCATGTAAAATGCTCCTGTTCTTTTGAAACTATTTTAAAAATCCTATGCAAGATTGTGAAGAAGCCCAATGAACTGGAATAATTTTACTGGATCACAAGACTGCTCAATCAATCTCATGTTTAACAATAAGACAGTATTACACATGTACTATCAATTCCCCAAAGCGGCTACATTCTCGCCTGCTGCGGCCGAAACACAGACGTGACACAGCTGTGATGTGGAACCAAGCTGTTCTACGCAGCTCAGATTTCTTCAGGACCCTGCACCCAGAAATCTGTGACCAGGACAGGCAACTGTTTCTATTTTCATTTGCAAACGAACGGTGCGTAACGAGATATAAGAAAGGTTCACACAGAATGGTCATAAATATTCAGAGAACAAAGTTAGCCTTGGACCTAGTATTCTGAGCTAAAATAGGAGCCTATTTCAGAAAAATGTTTAAAGAGGGCTCTTGCTCATGTCATTAATCCTTTCTGAATCTTGGTATAATTTACAGAGCATCAGACTATAATTTCTTTTTGGTACGGAAAAGAATTATTTTGTAAACAGCACAGTATTTTCAGTCATTTTCGTTGAACCTGGAGTATTTGTCCAGAACATGTCTTGTGCCATAGCCCTTGTAATTCGTTTTGCTGAGATCTGTTAACTTCAATAAGTATAGTAACAGGAGAGGAAAAACTCTGAAGAGTGACAGAGAAAGTCTGGGAAGAGGCCTCAGAGAAACAAAACTAAGAGGAATAGTCAATCAATAATTAAAAATATATCACAAAGTATAGAGTATAAATTATATAATTCAGTGGCCAATTAAGATGATGAAGGACAGAGGAATGGAAAAAGACAAATATAAATTCAACAGGTAAACAGAAAGATGACTGTGTGTGTGCATGCTCAGTCGCTTCAGTCGTGTCCGACTCTTTGTGACCCCGTGGACTGTAGCCCGCCAGGCTCCTCTGTCCATGGGATTCTCCAGGCAAGAACACTGGAGTGGGTTGCCATGCCCTCCTCCATGGGGTCTTCCGGACCTAGGGATTGAACCCGTGTCTCCTGCATTGGCAGGCGGGTTCTTTACCTCTGAGCCACCAGGGAAGTCCCAGAAAGATGACTGACTATTTACTAAAAATATACTTCAATCCTAGTGATATCTCCTATCTGGAATTATTAGTCCCAGGTTCTTAAAAAAATAAAAGTTGAAAATATACTGTCCTTAGTAACTTCCCAGGAGCACAGATCTAGGAATGATTTTGGCAGAAACTGCAAAGTATCCTCTGGTGTATTTCTCCCTCACTATGAGAACCTTGACAAGGAACTTGTTAGGTAAGGATCTGCTCATTACAAAACTAAGTTATGGGTGAAAAATAACTGAAGCCAATGATGTTAAGTTCATCCAAGGAATTTAGCAACAAACCCAATCAGAATTAGATGCTCTCTTTTCCCATAAAGGCTGAAACTGCCGCAGGAAGAATTTAGATTAGACATAAGGAAATATATTCTGATTGAAATGATTGCAAGATACTGAAATGGGTCACCTAGGAAAGTTTTGGAATATTATTTCCTAGCAACTGCTAAAAATAGAACTGATGCTCTCGGATGGCTCTAGGCAAGTGTGAGGAATCGTAGACTCAAGACCGTCATAGCAGAAGGCAGTCTTAGAAATCATCAAATCCAGAGGATCCCAAATTTGTCTTCACGCTGAATCACCTGGGAATCTTTATCAAAATTCCCAAACCCAGGCTGCAACCGGGGCCACTGCACTCACAGTACCTGGGAGCAGGACAGGCATCAGAATTTTGGAAAGCTTCTCAGGTGTTCCCAGTGGGCAGCCTAATTAGGGTGCTGCTGCTGCTGCTAAGTCGCTTCAGTCGTGTCTGACTTTGTGTGACCCCGTAGATGGCAGCCTACCAGGCTCCTCCATCCCTGGGATTCTTCAGGCAAGAACACTGGAATGGGTTGCCATTTCCTTCTTCAATGCATGAAAGTGAAAAGTGAAAGTGAAGTCACTCAGTCATGTCTGACTCTTCGCGACCCCGTGGACTGCAGCCTACCAGGTTCCTCCATACATGGGATTTTCCAGGCAAGAGTACTGGAGTGGGTTGCTACTAACCCTAACCCTAATTAGGGTGCTGTGGGTGATCTCAGGTTACAGATAAAGAGAGGGAACATGACTTTTCCAAGATTACCAGGGTAGCAAGTGGCCCAGAAGAAAGACAGCCCAAGTCTCCTGACCCTGATCTGGCACACAGATTTAAAACACAGAAAGTGTCTTCAAAAAGAAAGAAAAACAAGATGGGAGGGAGGTTCAGAAGAGAGGGGATATATGTATACCTATGGCTGATTCATAAAAAAAAAGAAAGAAAAAGAAGAGCAATTTATTTTACATATATGGAATCAATACATTACCACTATAGATGATTTAAAAGAACCATTGAAACTGCCAGTGAAAATTAATAATTCTCAATCTCACTATCCAGAGATAAGTTATTAATCATTTTTGATAATTTTGCATGTTCTTCTACCTTTTTGTCAGAGTTTGTATGTACTTTTAAAGTTTTGTAAAGGTCAGGATCATCCCTATGAACATTGGGCTTTCTAGAAATCCAGGGAGCTGAAGGTACTGATGGTGTTGGGTGATGCTCTGGCATATGGCTGCCATTTTCTCCCCATCCTTGATGGACATGTAGCATGAGGTCTTATCTTTCTTGTTATCTGCATTTAGCTAGAGAACCAAATGGATTCAGGATGGACTCTAAGTTCTTCTTGAGTAAAGACACAAAGTCCAAGTGTAAAAGTCCTGCCCTGTGGGGTTAGTGTCACCAACAACCAGACAGAGAAGCTGCCTCTGCTTCCACTCATGTGGGCCTCTTCATTTCCATTATGCTTGAGATCCCTGCCTTGTAAGTTAAGATCTCACCTAAATTTATGGTGGTCTGTATTTGCGTTTAAGTATGTATGTCTGTTCTTACCCATCCCAGGCAACCAGAATGATGCAAAGCTATTATTCTGAATGGAGTAAATCTTTATCATTGATCCAAATAATCACTATGATTTGGTGGGTACATAAAATCAAACTTCCACTAATGAAAGAAAATTCCAGTTTCAAAGTCCCTATTTTATTATTGCTAACCGGCCAATTAAAGCTTAAACCTAATTTTATGAGGTAACTTAAATCTGATGCTCAAAATTCAATGTATCTTCAGCACAGGTAGAAAGTCAACACTTTAGTATCAAAAGCCACCTTATTTTGAAAAGGAAGATTCTCTTTAGAATACCAAATGAGTCATAAGAAATGATTTAGAAAAGGAAGTGGGAAACTTGAAATGTAGCCTTCTCAAGTGTGTTCTTTACATCTATGGCGTCAGTAAACACTGCTTCCATCACAGAAACACATCTGAGTTTAATTAGGCGATTAGTTTTGCTTAGTCTGTGAAAGAAAAAATATCTTTTTTACATTTAACATTAAGGGTAGAGTGATCTATCCACTTCCCTTCTGTAGTCATATCAGGTAGTTAATCTCATATATCTGTATTTTCACTCCAGAGCTGTGCAGAACACAGAAATAGAATATTTGATTGCTTATCTCTTTTCTATGACTACCCAAGCTGTTTCATACAGGAAGCAAATGGTGTTAATAACTGTAATATTCTGATTTTTGGATCTGACTTGAGGTTATTTTTAATCTTTGGATGTAAGGTAATTAGGATGGGACATCTCTAAACCTGTTTTTCCTCAGATTTCACCATGTAATTCAGTTTTTCACAGGAAATCAAATTTACCTCTAATTATTTGCATGTGGCTCCATGTATGATATCGATAATGTCTAGCTATGTTTTAATGCCTCTCTGCCTTTCACTTTCTCTGCATGCCTCTTGCCCTCTTGGTCCATTAAATATAGTTGTCTGTGTCAGGGGTTGATGTGTATTTCAGATACCAAGGAATTTAATATAAATTAAAACCACCTTATTAAATAAAGAAATCTGATTTGAGAAAAGAAAATATATCTCTTAGCCAAATTCCAAGTTTGAGTAATTTTTAATATTGTTTACTATTTGAATTCAGAAGTTCCTTTTATCAACAGCTCCAAGGTAATGTACAAAAGTGGGTTCTAGTTCTGCCTGCTAGTAATTGGCAGTGTTTATTGAGGGACTTATCTCTGGATTTCAGCCCCTTCTCTACATGATGGGGTGGGCCCTAAGAATCCCTGGCATGAAGCACAAAGTCTAAATGGCCCATGACATCTCTCACAGTTTAGTTTCAGAGGAAACTGGAGATCTCTGGGAACTTCATTAAGATCTGTGATGGTTAGTTTTATGTGTCAACTGGACTGGGTCAGAGAGTACCCAGACATTTGGTTGAACATTTCTGTGTACCTATTTCTATGTGAGATTAGCATTTGAACTGGTAGACTAAGTAAAGCAGTGGCCCTCTCCAATTTAGGTGGCCATCATCTAACCCACTGATGGCCTGAACAGAACAAAAAAGCAGAGCAATGGAGAATTCTTTCTACTTGTTTGCATGAGCTGGGACACTGGTCTCCTTTATTCAAACTGGGACTTATACCATCGGCTCTCCGAGACCTCATGCCTTTGGATTTGAACTGAAACTACACCACCAGCTATTCTGGGTCCCCAGCTTTCAGATGGCAGGTTGTGGGACTTCTCAGCCTTCATAATTGTATAAGGCAATTTCTTACAGTAAATCTCAGTTTCTGTCTGCCTCTGTCTTTATCTTGACATCTATACGTCCTACTCGTTTCTCTAGAGAACACTGACTAAAACAAGATCTAAAAGGCTGATGATCAATCATCTAGGAGGAGGAGGAAGGGCTGGTAACTCTCATGGAAAAGAGCCACTTTCCTAACCCACAGGAATGATTTATGTATGGAACATTCACTATGTACCATCAGCATGCTGTTGCTGCTAAGTTGCTTCAGTCGTGTCTGACTCTGTGTGACCCCATAGGTGGCAGCCCAGTAGGCTCCCCCATCCCTGGGATTCTCATCAGCATATGGTATATTATATGCTTTAGTCAAAGGAAATTTAAGATGCTGCTTTGCCCATAGGTAGTTTACTGATTTTTTTTTTTCTGCTTCAAATAAGCTTTATTTTTCCTGATGAAAGGGACTTGCTGTGGGAAAACTGGGTCTTGCTTTGGTGTGCAGGGCCACGCTCAGTAAATCTTTAATTTTCTGCTGATAGGTGGGGCTATGCTCCCTCCCTGTAAGTTGTTTGGCCTGAGAGGGCATGGTCTTGGAGCCTGTAGGCTCTACGCTAGGGCTAAAGGTGACCTCCAAAAGGACCTATGCCATCGTATGCCTCCCAGGACTGCTGCTGCCAATGCCCCTGTCCCCACAGCAGGCCCATCAACCCACACCTCCACAGGAGACCCTCAGACTGAGCCAGACCTGTCTGTGGGTGACTATTTTGGGTCACTGTTCTTTCCCCCTGGGTCCTGGTGTGCATATGGTTTTGTTTCTGTCCTCCAAGAGTCTTTGTTTCCTCCAGTCCTATGCAAGTTCTGTAATCAAATCCCACTGAATTTCAAAGTCAAAAAAGATGTCCTTTTCATCATAGGGGATTGGAATGCAAAAGTAGAAAGTCAAGACAAACCTGGAGTAACAGGCAAGTTTGGCCTTGAAGTAAGGAATGAAACCAGGCAAAGGCTAACAGAATTCTGCCAAGATAATGCACTGGTCCTAGCAAACACCGTCTTCCAACAACACAAGAGAAGACTCTACACATGGACATCACCAGATGGTCAATACTGGAATCAGATTTGATTACTTTTTTTGTAGCCAAAGATGGAGAAGCTGGCTACAGTCAGCAAAAACAAAACCTGGAGCTGACTGTGGCTCAGATCATGAGCTCCTAATTGCAAAATTGAAGAAAGTAGGGAAAATCACCAGGCTATTCAGGTATGACCTAAATAATACCCAACTTATGATCATACAGTGGGAGTGACGGATTCAAGGGATTAGATCTGACAGAGTGCCTGAAGAACTATGAATAGAGGCTTGTAACACTGTATAGGAGGTGGTGAGCAAAACCATTCCCAAGAAAAAGAAATGCAAGAAGGCAAAGTGGTTGTCTGAGGAGACCTTACAACTAGCTGAGAAAACAAGAGAAGCAAAGGGCAACAGAGAAAGAGAAAGACATACCCTATTAAAGGCAGAGTTCCAAAGAATAGCAAGGAGAGATAAGAAAGCCCTTCTAAGTGATCAATGCAAAGAAACAGAGGAAAACAATAAAATAGGAAAGACTAGAGATCTCTTCAAGAAAACTAGAGATACCAAGGGAACATTTCATGCAAAGATGGGCACAATCAAGGACAGAAATGCTAAGGACCTAACAGAAGCAGAGGAGATTAGAAGAGCTGGCAAGACCACAGGGAAGAACTGTACAAAAATGGTCTTAATGACTCAGATAACCATGATAGTGTGGTAGCTCCCTAGAGCCAAACATCCTCAAGTGTGAAGTCAAGAGGGTCTTAGGAAGCATTTGTACAAACAAAACTAGTGGAGGTGATGGAATTCCAGCTGAGCTATTTCAAATCCTAAAAGATGATGCTATTAAAGTACTGCGTTCAGTATTTCAGCAAATTTGGAAAACTCATCAGTGGCCACAGGACTGGACAAAGTCAGTTTTCATTCCAATCCCAAAGAAGGGCAATGCCAAAGAATGTTAAAACTACCACACACTGTGCTCATTACACATGCTAGCAAGATAATGCTCAAAATCTTTCAAGCTAGGCTTCAACACTACATGAATGGAGAATTTCCAAATGTACAAGGTGAATTTAGAAAAGGCAGAGGAACCAGAGATCAAATTGCCAACATCTGCTGGATCATCGAAAAAGCAAGAGAGTTCCAGAAAAGCATTGATTTCTTCTTTATTGACTATGCCAAAGCCTTTGACTGCATGGATCACAATAAACTGTGGAAAATTCTGAAACCAAGGAATTCCATAAAAACATCTACTTCTGCTTCACTTATTATGCTAAAGCCTTTTACTGTGTGAATCACAACAAACTGGAAAATTTTTAAAGAGATGAGAAAACCAGACCACCTTACCTGCCTCCTGAGAAACCTGTATGTAGGACAAGAAGCAACAGTTAGAACTTGACATGGAACAATTTGCTAGTTCAAAATTGGGAAAGAAGTCAAGGCTCTATATTGTCATCCTGCTTATTTAACTTCTATGCAGAGTACATAATGCAAAAAAAAAAAAAAAGCCATGCTGGATGAATCACAAGCTGGAATCAACATTGCCAAGAGAAATATCAACAATCTCAGACATGTAGATAATATCATTCTAATGGCAGAAAGTGAAGAGGAACTAAAGAACCGCTTGGTGAAGATAAAAGAGGAGAGTGAAAAAGCTTGTTTAAAACTCAACATTCAAAAAAGTAAGAGCATGGCATCCAGTCCCATCACTTCATGGCAAATAGATGGTGAAAAAGTAGAAAAAGTGACAGATTTTATTTTCTTGGGCTCCAAAATCACTGCAGAAAGTGACTGTGGCCGTGAAATGAAAAGACATTTGCTCTGTGGAAGAAAACCTATGACAAACCTAGACAGCATATTAAAAAGCAGAGAATGGCATTGAAACATGTAAATTATCATATGTGAAATGAATCGCCAGTCCAGGTTCGATGCATGATATAGGGTGCTCGGCGCTGGTGCACTGGGATGACTCAGAGGGATGGGATGCGGAGGGAGGTGGGAGGGGGCTTCAGAATGGGGAACACATGTACACCCATGGCGGATTCATGTCAATGTATGGCAAAACCAATACAACATTGTAAAGTAAATAAATAAATACAACTGAAAATAAAAGGCAGAGACATCACTTCGCCAACAAAGGTCGGTATAGTCAAAGTTATGGTTTTTCCAGTAGTCATGTACAGATGTGAGAGTTGGAAAATAAAGAAGGCTGAGAACCAAAGAATTGATGCTTTCAACTATCGTGCTGGAGAAGACGTTTGAGAGTCCCTTGCACAGCAAGGAGATCAAACCAGTCACTCCTAAAGGAAATTACCCTGAATACTCATTGGAAGGACTGATGTTGAGGCTGAAGCTCCAATACTTTGACATCAGATGCAAAGAACCAACTCATTGGAAAAGACCCTGATGCTGGGAATGACTGAGGGCAGGAGGAGAAGGGGGCAAAAGATGATGAGATGGTAGGATGGCCTGATGAACTCAATAGACATGAGTTTGAGCAAACTGTAGGAGATAGTGAAGGACAGGAAAGCCTGGCATGAAGCAGTCCATGGGGTTGAAAAGAGTTGGAAATGACTGAGTAACTGAACAACAATAACATCCATAGACAAGGAAATATTACTTAGCAAAAAAAGGAATAACCTATTGATAGTCCCAACAACAGTAAATAATCTCAAAGCAATTGAGAGGTGGAAAAAATACTTATACTGATAATATTCCAGGAAATGCAAACTAATGTATTATGAAATAAAACAAATCAATAGTTGCATGTGAATTAGGAAGGGACAAGAGGAAGAGATCATTACGGGGTATGAGAAAACTTTTGCGGGTGATATGTTCATTACCTTAATTGTTGTTACGGTATTATAGGTGCATACATATGTCAAAATTTATCATGTACAATTTAAGTGTTGTTTAGTTGCTAAGTTGTGTCTGACTCTTTGTGACTCCATGAACTGTAGTCCACCAGGCTCCTCTGCCCATGGGATTTCCCAGGCAAGAATGGGAGTTTACTGATTCTTTACTGAACTCTGTAGAGTTGTATATTTGATGTTCTACTTACTAAACCAATGAGCAATATAAGTGTTTATCATAAAATGAGATATCTCTCATCATTCAATATTTTGATTTTATTTTATAAAAAGTCTTCTGAAACTAAAATAGGCAGACAGCGTTACTGATCTGAATGCAGCATTAAACACTAGAATTATTGGAACCCCTGACTTCACTATTTCACAAAAGAAGGTATTTAACTTGCCTATCTCATTTGCTCCTTTTAAATAAATCATAATTAATAATATTCAACCTACAGGGAGTCATATAGAATAGTGATGATTGGTTTATATGGCACGGCATTGCTAATCAAGAGATGGGATTTTGAAGACATAGAAAACAAATTTATGGTAAACAAAGGGGAAAGGGAGTGGGAGGGATAAATTAGGAGTTTGGGATTAGCAGATACAGATTCAGTTCAGTTGCTCAGTTGTGTCTGACTCTAAGAGACCCCATGAATCACAGCATGCCAGGCCTCCCTGTCCATCACCAACTCCCGGAGTCCACCCAAAACCATGTCCATTGAGTAGGTGATGCCATCCAGCCATCTCATCTTCTGTCATCCCCTTCTCCTCTGCCCCCAATCCTTCCCAGCATCAGGGTCTTTTCCAATGAGTCAACTCTTCGCATGAGGTAGCCAAAGTATTGGAGTTTCAGCTTCAACATTAGTCCCTCCTATGAACACACAGGACTGATCTCCTTTAGGATGGACTGGTTGGATCTTCTTGCAGTCCAAGGGACTCTCAAGAGTCTTTTCCAACACCGCCATTCAAAAGCATCAATTCTTTGGTGCTCAGCTTTCTTCACCGTCCAACTCTCACATTCATACATGACTACTGGAAAAACCATGGCCTTGACTAGATGGACCTTTGTTGGCAAAGTAATGTCTCTGCTTTTAAATATGCTGTCTAGGTTGGTCATAACTTTCCTTCCAAGGAGTAAGCATCTTTTAATTTCATGGCTGCAATCACCATCTGCAATGATTTTGGAGCCCCCAAAAATAAAGTTTGGCACTGTTTCCACTGTTTCCCCATCTATTTCCCATGAAGTGATGGGACCAGATGTCATGATCTTAGTTTTCTGAATGTTGAGCTTTAAGCCAACTTTTTCACTCTCCTCCTTCACTTTCATCAAGAGGCTTTTTAGTTCCTCTTCACTTTCTGCCATAAGGGTGGTGTCATCTGCATATCTGAGGTTATTAATATTTCTCCCAGCAATCTTGATTACAGCTTGTGCTTCTTCCAGCCCAGCATTTCTCATGATGTACTCTGCATACAAGTTAAATAAGCAGGGTGACAATATACAGCCTTGATGTACAGCTTTTCCTATTTGGAACCAGTTTGTTGTTCCATGTCCAGTTCTAACTGTTGCTTCCTGACCTGCATACAGGTTTCTCAAGAGGCAGGTCTGGTAGTCTGGTATTCCCATCTCTTGAAGAATTTTCCACAGTTTATTGTGATCCACACAGTCAAAGGCTTTGGCATAGTCAATAAAGCAGAAATAGATGTTTTTTTCTGGAACTCTCTTGCTTTTTCCATGATCCAGCAGATGTTGGCTATTTGATCTCTGGTTCCTCTGCCTTTCCTAAAACCAGCTTGAACATCTGGAAGCTCACGGTTCACGTATTGCTGAAGCCTGGCTTGGAGAATTTTGAGCATTACTTTAGTAGCATGTGAGATGAGTGCAATTGTGTGGTAGTTTGAGCATTCTTTGGGATTGCCTTTCTTTGGGATTGGAATGAAAACTGACCTTTTCCAGTCCTGTGGGCACTGCTGAGTTTTCCAAATTTGCTGGCATATTGAGTGCAACACTTTCACAGCATCATCTTTCAGGATTTGAAATAGCTCAGCTGGAATTCCATTACCTCCACTAGCTTTGTTCATAGTGATGCTTTCTAAGGCCCACTTGACTTCACATTCCAGGATGTCTGGCTCTAGGTGAGTGATCACACCATCGTGATTATCTGGGTGATGAAGATATTTTTTGTACAGTTCTTCTGTGTGTTCTTGCCACCTCCTCTTAATATCTTCTGCTTCTGTTAGGTCCATACCATTTCTGTCCTTTATCGAGCCCATCTTTGCATGAAATGTTCCCTTGGTGTCTCTAATTTTCTTGAAGAGATCTCTAGTTTTTCCCATTCTGTTGTTTTCCTCTATTTCTTTGTACTGATCACTGAGGAAGGCTTCTTTATCTCTCCTTGCTATTCTTTGGAACTCTGCATTCAGATGGGAATATCTTCCCTTTTCTCCTTTGCTTTTCACTTCACTTCTTTTCACAGCTATTTTTAAGGCCTCCTCAGACAGCCATTTTTCTTTTTTGCATTTCTTTTCCATGGGGATGGTCTTGATCCCTGTCTCCTGTACAATGTCATGTATCTCCCTCCATAGTTCATCAGGCACTCTGTCTATCAGATCTAGTCCCTTAAAATCTATTTCTCACTTCTACTGTATAATCATAATGGATTTGATTTAGGTCATACCTGAATGGTCTAGTGGTTTTCCCTACTTTCTTCAATTTCAATCTGAATTTGGCAATAAGGAGTTCATGATCTGAGCCACAGTCAGCTCCCAGTCTTATTTTTGCTGACTGTATAGAGCTTCTCCATCTTTGGCTGCAAGGAATATAATCAGTCTGATTTCGGTGTTGACCATCTGGTGATGTCCACGTGTAGAGTCTTCTCTTGTGTTGTTGGAAGAGGGTGTTTGCTATGACCAGTGCGTTCTCTTGGCAAAACTCTATTATTAGCCTTTGCCCTGCTTCATTCTGTCCTCCAAGGCAAAATTTGCCTGTTACTCCACGTGTTTCCTGACTACCTACTTTTGCATTCCAGTCCCCCATACTATCTCTAAAATAAAAGTTCTACTGTACAGCACAGGGAACTATAGTCAAAATCCTACAATAAACCATAATCAAAAAGAATATACATATATGTGTGTATAGAACCAAATCACTTTGTTGTACAGCAGAAGCTAACAGAACATTGTAAATGCAAGATGAAAGTGAAAGTGTTAGTTGCTCAGTTGTGTCCGACTCTTTGTGACGCCATGGGCTGTAGCCAGCCAGGCTCCTCTGTCCATGGGATTATCCAGGCAAAAATACTGTAGTGGGTTGCTATTTCCTTCTCCAGAGGAACTTCCTGACCCAGGGATTGAACCCAGGACTCTGCACTGTAGGCAGATTCTGTATTGAGTCACCTATACTTCAATAAAGAAGCTGAGGTTTGTAGGTTCCAGATAAATAGAATTACATTATTGCTCCTACAGAAATAAAATTCCTAGAAAATTATTTAATAGTTGGTCTCAAAAGTAAAAAGATATCCAACAAAAGAGAGAAAGAGATATTGAGAGAGAGGTTTTGAATATTCCTACAAGTATCAGAGCTGGAGGGTACCTATAGCAGAGACTTCTAGCTGTTAGTCAAAACATACTTTCCTTTCTTCTGTAGTTGCCCAGTGAATTCACAACACATCTAATTTTTACATGACCTATCTACAGTTTGACATGGGAAGCATGTTAGCTACATGGTATGCTAAGCTTTTAGACTATCTGTGTCTTAAGCAGTTAACCTCAAGATTTCTCCAGTATTGCCCAAAGAATGTTTCCACATATTTTCAGAAGATTTCCTCTTTTTTGGATATTGAATCTAAGTCAGAATGATTTAAGTAGTGTTTAATCCATTAATCTCTTCCACGTACTTCAAAGAGGGGACACTGTCATAGAAAGCAAGAGAAAATATGGGGGGGGGGTAGGACAGACAGATAATCATCTTGGTAGGAGGGCACTCAAGTCAGCAATTTCTTTCGTAATACTATATTAACAAAAGGAGTTCAAGAATGGCCTCCAATTCCCTACAAGCATTTAAGATTTCTAAGGTGCCTATCAAGCATTACATTATTTTAAGCATGATATTTCCAAGTCAAAATTAACGGAGATAAAGAGTCAGCCACACCTCCAGATGAAGGAATTACTAATTAGCATTAAACTCTTTCACTATCCATGTCCTTAAACAGTAATTACTAATATGCCTGTGTTTTTCATGTACATTAGTGCTGCTGAGGGAAAATTAACCTCCAGTCTGATGAGGAGTTATTTTGAGAGCTATGTCCTTAGCTCAGTTAGTAGAGCATCAGACTTTTTATCTGAGGGTCCACGATTCAAGTCCCTGTTTGGGTGTTTACATTGGGCTTCCCAGGTGGTACTAGTTGTAAAGAATCCACCTACCAATGCAGAAGATTTTAAGAGACATGGGTTCGACCCCTGTGTCGGGAAGATCCCCTGGAGGATGGCATGGCAACCCATTCCAGTATTTTTGCCTGGAGAATCCCATGGACAGAGAAGCCTAGAGGGCTACAGTCCACGGGGTCGCAAAGAGTTGGACATGAATGAAGCAACTGAGCACGCATGCACTGAAAAGAAGTTATCTTGAACACTGTATCCTTTGAGACAGGACATAGAAATGGGAAGTTAGGAGACAGCTTTCAATGAGGCTTGTCAGGGTACAAAGTTCATCTTGTTAGTAGGTTAGTGATATTTCTTAAACACACATTAAAGAAGAGATACTTCGATGAAATAAATGCATTAGGTTGCTAATCTGTTCATTTATTTAGCCAGCAAAAGTTTGTGGGGCCTTGTTCTGTATCAGAATCTCTGAAAGGTGCTAGGAATACAGAGATGAAATGTGGTCCCACCTGTAAGAGGTCAACACTTAGAGTGGAGCTGGTCATGTAAAACCATAATAACTATAAATCATATTTGATCATCTCCTGAGCTGCAAATACCTCCAGTTCTTCCAGAGCTTTAAGGGAAGAGCTATCTTACTTAATTTTTATTTCCTAGCACCTAGTCCAGTGCCTGGCCCATAGAAAGAGCTTAAAACATGTCCTGATGACATGACAAGGGTGTCCACTCTCACCACCATTATTCAACATAGTTTTGGAAGTCCTAGCTATAGCAGTCAGAGAAGAAACTTAAACAAAAGGAATCCAGATTGGAAAAGAAGAAGTAAAGCTCTCACTGCTTGGAGATGATGCGATACTATACACTGAAAACCTTAAAGATACTATCAGAAAATTACTAGAGCTAATCAGGGAATTTAGCAAAGTTGCAGGATACAAAATCAATACACAGAAATAATTTGCATTCCTATATACTAAACATGAAAAATCAGAAAGAGAAATTAAGGTATCAATCCCATTCACCACTGCACCAAAAAGAATAAAATATCTAGGAATAAGCCTACCTAAGGAGACAAAAGGACTGTATACAGAAAATTATAAGACACTGATGATAGAATTCAAAGATGACATAAACAAATGGAGAGATATTCCATGTTCTTGGGTAGAAGAATCAATATTGTAAAAATGACTATACTACCAAATGCAATCTACAGATTCAATGTGACCTGTATCAAATTACCAATGGCATTTTTCACAGAACTAGAACAAAAAATTTCACAATTCATATGGAAACACAAAAGACCCTGAATAGCCAAAGAAGTCTTGAGAAAGAAGAATGGAGTTGGAGAAGTCAACCTTCCTGACTTCAGATTATACTACAAAGCCACAGTCATCAAGACAGTTCGGTACCGGCACAAAAATAGAACTATAGACCAATGGAACAAGACAGAAAGCCCAGAAATAAACCCATGCACCTATGGGTACCTTGTTTTTGACAAAGGAGGTAAGAATATACAATGGGGCAAAGACAATCTCTTCAATAAGTGGTGCTGGGAAAACTGTACAGCTACATGTAAAAAAGTGAAATTAGAACACTTCCTAACACCATACACAAACTCAAAGTGAACTAAAGACCTAAATTCAAGACCAGAAACTTTAAAACTCTTAGAGGAAAACATAGGCAGAACACTCGATGACATAAATCAAAGCAAGATCCTAGAGTAATGGAAATAAAAACAAAAGTAAACAAGTGGGACCTGATTAAACTTAAAATCTTTTGCACAGCAAAGGAAACTATAAGCAAGGTGAAAAGACAACCCTCAGAATGGGAGAAAATAATAGCAAATGAAACAACTGACAAAGGATTAATTTCCAAAATATGCAAGCAGCTCATACAACTCAACACCAGAAAAACAAACAACTCAACCAAAAAGTGGGCAAAAGACCTAAACAGACGTGTCTCCAAAGAAGACATACAGATGGCTAACAAACACATGTAAAGATGCTCAATATCACTCATTATTAGAGAAACAAATATCAAAACTACAAGATATCACCTCTCACCAGTCAGAATGGCCATCATCAAAAAGTCTACAAACAATAAATGCTGGAGAGGGTGTGGAGAAAAGGAAATCCTCTTGCACTGTTGGTGGGAATGTAAACTGATACAGCCACCATGGAAGACAGTATGGAGATTCCTTAAAATAACTAGGAATAAAACGACCATATGACCCAGCAATCCAATCCTAGGCATATACCCTGAAGAAAGCAAAATTGAAAAAGACACATGTACCCCACTGTTCACTGCAGCACTATTTAAACAGCTAGAACATGGAAGCAACCTAGATGTCCATTGACAGATGAATGGATAAAGAAATTGTGGTATATATACACAACGGAATATTAGTCATAAAAAAGAATGCATTTGAGTCAGTTCTAATGAGGTGGATGAACCGAGAGCCTATTATTCAGAGTGAAGTAAGCCAGAAAGAGAAAGATAAATATTGTATACTAATGCATATGTACAGAATCTAGAAAGATGGTACTGGAGAATTTATTTGCAGGGCAGCAGTGGAGAAAAAGACAGAGAACACACTTATGGACATGGGGAGAGGGGAGGAGAGGGTAAGATGTATGGAGAGAGTAACATGGAAACTTACATTACCATATGTAAAATAGATAGCCAATGGAATTTTCCGTATGTCTCAGGGAACTCAAACAGGGGCTCTGTATCAACCTAGAGGGGTGGGATGGGGAGGGAGATGGGACGGAGGCTCAAAAGAGAGGGGACACATGCATACCTATGGCTGATTCATGCTGAGGTTTGACAGAAAACAACAAAATTCTGTAAAGCAATAATCCTTCAATTAAAAAATAAATGAAAAAAAAACAAAACCAAACATGTCCTGATGAATTTGTTGCTACATCCAGTTTACTCTGAAGGCTGAGGCACCTAGAGAGACTAACTAGGTAAACACAGCTCCAGAGGCTGGCTGGGTGATTTCCTCTCTGCTGACAGTGGTAAGAGACATTTCTGGTTGCAGGTGTGCTGACTGCCCACGTGACCTCCTCTCTGCAGAGGATGCATAGTGCTCTCTAGGGATCTTCTTCCTGGGAGGCAGCTTCAGGCCTCACTGAGCCCCTGGGGCTCCTTCCCCTCTTCTCACTTCTGTACCTCCTGTACATCTTTCTTAGGGACTTGTAGCTAACAGCATGTTTAGGCTGCTGGCTAGGAAGAAAATCCAAGAGGAAGCATGGAGGAAACTCCTTCATGGAACAGGCATTTAAAAAAAATAGCCCAAATTAGGAATATTTGGTTCTTTGACCTAAAATTACAATACTTTGAGCTGAGATGAATTTGGAGTGATTTTTCAATAAAATGTAGGATATGGAGGCAAAAAACTCCACATAAGGCCTCACTGAATCTAACCATTCAACCTGAGCTTGAGCAATGTCAGTCTTCACACACAAACAGGTTCCCCAGTCATTTAAGGTATGCATAAATGTGTATGTGGTAATAACTGTCTTCAGTAGAAGAACTGGAATTTTAGGACACTTTGGGTCAACATTAGTTGAATTGCATGCTGTTAGGTACTACATCAAAGAAGGCAATGGCACCCCACTCCAGTACTCTTGCCTGGAAAATCCCATGGATGGAGGAGCCTGGTAGGCTGCAGTCCATGGGGTTGCGAAGTTGGGCATGACTGAGCGACTTCACTTTCATGCATTGGAGAAGGAAATGACAACCCACTCCAGTGTTCTTGCCTGGAGAATCCAGGGACGGGGAGCCTGGTGGGCTTCCGTCTATGGGGTCGCACAGAGTTGGACACGACTGAAGTGACTTAGCAGCAGCAGCAGCAGGTACTACATAGTCTATGTATAGCCTAGATCATACCATGCAGAATATAAAACAGGTCCAATGTAACACCATGGCAAGAGCGGTTGCTGTTACCTGTATTGTAATGGCATTGTAACACTGTGACTGTCTCACTGACTGACACTGAGACCAAGACAGACACAGAGGACGCTTCAGGGCAGTCCCTGGGAGAGATCTGTACCCTAGAGACAGAATTGATCGTTTACATCAGCTATGAAAATGCAAATACTCAATTACATTAGAAGGTGATAGGGCACTTTTGAAGTGTTTTTCACATTATGTGATTAACAATTAGCCATCCATCCATTCATTCAACAAGTATTTATTAAATACTAAAGTCCGTCTAGTCAAGGCTATGGTTTTTCCAGTGGTCATGTATGGATATGAGAGTTGGACTGTGAAGAAAGCTGAGTGCCGAAGAATTGATGCTTTTGAACTGTGGTATTGGAGAAGACTCTGGAGAGTCCCTTGGATTGCAAGGAGATCCAACCAGTCCATTCTGAAGGGAGATCAGTCCTGGGTGTTCATTGGAAGGAATGATGCTGACGCTGAAATTCCAGTACTTTGGCCACCTCATGAGAAAAGTTGACTCATTGGAAAAGACTCTGATGCTGGGAGGGATTTGGGGCAGGAGAAGGGGATGACAGAGGATGAGATGGCTGGATGGCATCACCGACTCGATGGACACGAGTTTGGGTAAACTTCAGGAGTTGGTGATGGACAGGGAGGCCTGGTGTGCCGCGGTTCATGGGGTCGCAAAGAGTCAGACATGACTGAGCGACTGAACTGAACTGAGGTACCCCAGAGGAGGAAATGGCAACCCACTCCAGTATTCCTGCCTGAAAAATTCCATGGACAGGGAACCTGGGAGGCTACAGTCCAAGGGGATGCAAAGAGTCAGATGTGACTGAGCAACTGAGCATGGACGCAGTTACCAGACACTGTTTTAGCGCTTGAGGTAGTGTTACATAAGAGACATGATCCCTTTTCTCACTGAGGTTACATTTTAAAGTGGACAGAGAACAGACAGATAAATAAAAACAAATAAGGGTGGACAAAGTGATAAATGTAAGAGTGAAAAACAAAATTTGAGGTGCTGTGCACCTGGTGGTCAGCTGGTGGTCAGCTTCAGCTTTCCTGAGGCGTTGACACTTGAGTTTGAATCTGAATGACAATAAGGAACCTGCTACACCAGGATGTGGGAGAAGAATGTTCCCTGCAGAGGAAAGAGTGGAGACCGCAGACAATGCGGCTGCTGTGCAAGACGAGCACAGTGGTACCCCTGCAGCTCGTGAAGGGCTGAGATGCAGAAGAAGCTGGAAAGGGGATCAGGTGCTAGGCCTGAGGCAGGATGATGACCAAAAAAAAAAAGAGGGTTTAAGAACGGAATAGAATGTGAAACAGAAGGAATATCGGAACTAGATAATATAGAAATGGAGACTGGAAACACTGAACTCGCCCCAGGCATGGTTTTCATCTGGGTCTCACTGTTTAGAACAATCTCTAATAAAGCTGATCTGCAGTGCCATTCTTTATCAGTCTTGAAATGAAGAATGTGGCACTTTTCGTTCTCTTTAAGAATCTGAGATTCTACTATAGTGCCCATTGGAATTTACCACTTTTTTCCTGATTACCAACATAGTACACATTTATGACAGAACATTTGGAAAATACAGATAAGCTAATGGAAGAAATTAAATCACTCCCAAACACACCCAAGGATAACTACTGTGAACAATTGGACACAGACTCTCTTGATTATACAGTGCAGTGATTCAGAATACAGGCTCTCGAGTCTGGGAGGAAATCATGACTTTATAACTTGCTAAATGAGAGTTCTTCATTTTCAGTCTATCTTAATTGCTTATAAAATGGCATGCAAATGTCTGCAATATCTTTAAGCCTCAGTTTTCTCATCTGCAGGATGAGAACAGTAATATTACCTTCCTCATAGGCCTGCTGGGAGGATTAAACGAGAATCCATGCAGAGCTCCTGAGGCAGTGGCTGGCACAGAGTATGTATTCCAAACACTCAGTTGTGTCTGATTCTTTGTGACCCTGTGGACTATACAGTCCATGGAATTCTCCAGGCCAGAATACTGGATTGGGTAACCGTTCCCTTCTCCAGAGGATCTTCCCAACCCAGGGACCGAACCCAGGTCTCCCGCATTGCAGGCGGATTTTTTACCAGCTGAGCCACCAGGGAAGTCATTCCAAACACATGAAGTATTAAACTATTATAATTTTATGAACCTGGGATCATACTGTAAAGTTGTCAGTATATAAATGAGTATTCCAATTATCACTAGACATTTTACATGATCTTAATTATTTTTCTATGTTGTAATTTTTAATGGTTATACAGCATTTTACTGTAGAGATAGTAATTTAGTTAATTCTGCTGTGGTACACTTGGGCTATTCCCAATTTTCACCACATAAAATTCTACAGATAAAATATTGCAAACTTTTATGACTATTTTCTTAAGACAAATTCTAAGAAGTGGCTGGGTCAAGTGGCGTGTATATTTCCGAGACTCTGTGACACATTTTATTATGTCTTCTGCTAAGGATTTAGATTAAACCCTCAATAAGAATAATGTTGGGAAGTAAGCAGTTGCATATGTGTGCAGTTGTGTAGGTCTGATTTACCCTCAGCTTGGTGAAATACAACCCCCACCCCCATGCCTCATGCCTTTTTCCCCACACCTGTTCACACCTTCTGGTCAGCACCATCCTCTCTCATTCCTTAAGGAAGCCTCTAGGTTCCAGGCTTCCAGCTGAGCAAATATGCTTACAGTTTTCTGTTTTGCTAGGAATTCTGCACTTAGTCACTTCACCAGAAGCTATAAACGGATAGCACTTTTAGTACATTAGAAATCCAAGCCCCTCATCTTATAATGAAGAAACTAAAGTGGAAGGGAGCAAATGCCTTGTTTAAGTCGGTCATCTGTTCCACGCCACTGCTGGACAGTAACTCAAAGCTAGCTCATTCCTTTATCTCTAGTACCTAGTTCAGCAGCCAACATGTATAGACAGCCATTAATGTTTGTGGATAACTACTTGAAGTAATTTACAGCCTTTTAAGATTCTGTAGCTGGAAAGGACTGTAGAGGTGTGGAAAAATGAGACTTACATGGATTAATGAGGTATATCAATGAGGAATATTAATCTTCAGTCACTCAGTTGTACCCAACTCTTTGCAACCCTCTGGACTGCAGCCCTCCAGGCTCCTCTGTCTATGGGATTTTCTAGGCAAGAACACTGGAGTGGGTTGCCATTTTCTTCTCCAAATGAGATATGTTGTTTAGTTATTAGTGGCAAGTTGGAATAACAACTCTGGTCTCTCAATTCCCAGGACATACAAGGAGAAACCAGGAGAAAATCAGGCTTCCTGGGTTGAGATGGGCATCATGTAGAGAAGGGATTCACCTAAGTTTGCCTTGGTCCAGAGAGAGCAAAGCCAGGGGTAAGAAAACAGATAGTTGCTGGTAGATCAATTTCAGCCTAATTCAGGGAAGACCTTTTTAATAGTCAGGATTGTCCAAAACTGAAATAGGTTTTCTTGAAAAGAAGTGAGTTGTTCCTAACTGGAAATGTTCAAATAGAAACAGGGTATGTTTGAATAAATAATTTGTCAAGTATGTTTAAAAAGAAAAATTGTTTTGTGTGACTGGCTGGAATAGATGGCATCTAAGGTCTCCACCAAAACTAAGATTAAGTGATTTTATGAATAGACAGAAGGACAATTTTTTTTCTTGTTGATATATTACTTTGCACTTATGTTGTTTTAGTGTGAACCCATTGTCTCCTCCTTACAAATAGGAAGAGATAAATTCTAAAGTCTTTTCTTCCCCAAGATTCTATGGGTCTAAATAATCTTTTTAGTGCTAATTCAGTGTATTATACACATTAGGAGTTCAAAAGAAACAAATTCTTTTAAGTCAGAAAATTCTACATTTAAGATAAATTGAGCTACAGCCTCCATGCAGTTGAATAATTTGAACTCAGCTGGTCTCAATCAAATCTATCAGTTGATCACATTCAAGAGCACTAAATATGCATTAACTTTTTTTTAATAAAAAGGTTAAAACTAAAAGAAGAAATTTGGGTGGACTGTACTGTGATGAGATTAAAGTGTTCTCTTACTAGGTTTCTGACTGATGATATGAAATTTAACTGGAATTATTTCCTAGAATATAGAGAACTTTTTAATATTAAATTGCTAGTATGATCTAATTGCACTTCAAGCATGAAATTACTGAAAGACTGCCCATTGTATAATACTTTCATCCAAATTCTAGTGGTAAGACTGACACATAAATGAACCATATTACAGGAATACTTTCAATTTGCAAGACTTCCCATCAATAATAGAAACGGAGGTCCTGACAAGTTCATACTTGGATTGGGTGAAAAGCTCCACTCTCAAATAGTCATCTAGCAAAGCTCTGGTGAGAATCATAGATGGGGCCTGTGATGCACTCTTTGCAAATCTAACCAGGAAGGAAATGGATAAAAAAACAGCCAAGGATGCCTTTTTTGGCTTCCCTTTTCCCTTTTCTTTCTTCCCCTACCCCCTCTCTTATTAGAAGGTTAAACAAGGAAAAGTAACGTTCAAATTAAGTGTTTAACTTATGAACATTGTCATTGTTTTGAACACTCTTAACAGTAAAAAAAAAGAAAGAAAGAAAGAAAAATTATGGCTCAAGTCAAGATGGGCTATCATTGATTAGAATTTCTCAGCCCTGCCTTTTTTCCCCACCCAGTGAGGAAAACGTGTATTTCAGGATTAGCAAGAGCTTCTATGTTTCAGACATTGTCCTAGATGTCAGAGAAAAAAAAATCAGGCATGAAGCTTGACCTCATAGAAGCTAGCAAATGCATAGCATAGGTTCATCACGGGAGCCTGATGAGACTCAGTTCTTCCTGACCCAAAACTCCAGTCACTGCTAATCTACCACAGAATTGTAAGAGTTGACAACTATTAGTCACCCCCTGTAGGAAGTCAAAAGTTCTCTGGTAACCAGGTCTCATTCTAACAATTATAGTCATGGTTTGCTCATGTCTATAAAGACTCATTTCAACCTAGAGGGCTCAAGGGAGCTCAAAAGGGAGGGAATAGACGTATACTTAAGATTTATGTTGCTGATTCACGTTATTGTACGGCAGAAACCAACACAACATTGTAAAGCAATTATCCTCCAATTTTTAAAAAAAGGCCTACTTCATATATATCTTGTTTGATTTTTTTGAATTCCACTCTCAGAAACATGAAACAGAAAAAATAAACCAAATAGCTACCTCCACAGCTGCTTTCGCTCTTTCAAATTCTTCTTCTAAGGAATGGTTTCTGGACAGCAAGGCGCTCCCCCAGCGCTGCTCTTTGGTCAGTCGAGCCTGAAGAAAACCAAACACAATTTTGGAATCACGTAATAATCAGTAAATATTTGTTGAAAGTATACTGTCAGGGAATACATGAGTGACCAAATTAAAGGTATTTCTCTTCCCTACTCCCAGAAGGTAGCTGTGTGTTCTCAGTCAAAGTCTCATGGCCAATCTGGAGGCTAAGGAGAGTTTATAGGAGATTGAAAGGGACTTGATTTTTGTGCTGTACCTGGACTGGCAGATGTCTGTGCTAGTAAACCCTGGTTTGAGGGTGGGGTGGGGGTGGCTGCAGGATGCCCTAGTGGGGTTCCTGGTAAAGAGTGATGCCTGTGAGTAGCTCAGGATTGAGGCCTCTGGAGCAGTGCCTGTGGTCAGAAAAGGGAGGGTGATGAAGGCAGGTCAAGGCATTGATGCTACTGACTTGGCATCAGTGCCTTGCTCACTGGTGGGCGAGGCCCAGTGACCTCCCAAACAAGCATCCTCCCTTATTCTCTGGGCCCTGTGGAAGCTACTGAATTTTTCTAATCCAGAAAATCGAGTCAAGGAGGGGAAGACTGACACAGGTTCCAGAGATTAAGATATGAACATATCTTTTATGGGGGCCACCATTCAGCCCACTGCCACCCTCATCTGACACTCTTGGGTGACAACATATTTGTTTAACAAATATAAAGGTGCAGATGATTTATAACCTTTTAGAACTGATAACCTATTAGGATCTTACAGCCTGGTAGAGAAGTTAATGCCAAAGGTGATATGACTTTATTGTCTTATAGACAGTTAATCAACCTTGTATCTAACTTGGTAAACTTTTCATTTTGATATTTCTTTCCCAACTGGCTACTTAAATCTCTGTTCCTTATTCCTTTGCTTTTAGAACCAACTCTTATTTTCCTGCAGGTTTGTTCATGAAATAAATACTCATTGAGATAAAGTTAAAAAAAATGGACACACGTGGTAAGAAATAAACTTTGTGCATTTATATAATAAAGACATTAGGAGAAGAAAGAGGAAGCACTAACATTTTTGTCCCCAAGGCACCTCCTTTAATTAGAGGCACTTTTCACCTGTGAAATATGATCTGTCTTTCCTGTGAAGCCTGACCGAACAGGACTCCATTACTGTCACTGGCTTCCGTTCATCAATGTTTCATGACCCAAGTGGATTATGAATCACAGGATGCAAAGGGCACCATACATCAGGAAGAAGAAAATCTCTCAGGATTCTAGACTTACAGTTTATGTTCTCTTAACTGCCTAAAACAGTAACTGTAAATATAATCTTACCGTGCAAATGAAATTTTGTTTTGATAGTACAGTTACTATTTAGGTAAATGCTATTTCCCACATTGTTAGGAAAGCCTTATGTTATTACTAATTTGAATGTTAGCTACCTCACATTTTAAAGCCATCTATTTTTCCTAAGGAAGCATAAAATAAATGCTATAAAATATAAGTAGATACTGAATGTAAACAGAGGCAGTTTGCAAGCTGAGGGTAGTATACATCTAAAGGTTCTAAAACTTTTTAGCAACTCAGCAGTGTGCCCAGACATGCTGATTTAGGACTGAGAATGAAAAACAGACTAAACACACAGTCAAGAACAGCCTTCTTTTTGAAAAAAAAAAAAATATATATTTACATCTAATTTCATTACGGGCAAAACTGCAATATGGGAAAACATAAATAATGCTAGTAAACTGCAGATATTTCTTAATATTTAACTAGAGGAATGATAAACAAGACAGTTACACCTGTAAGTCTGACTTGCAGCTGTTTTGGTAGCACAATGGCTGTAATAGCAGTTCTTAAGCTTTAGTGTGCATTAGAATCACCATTAGAATCACCCACAGGTCACCTTCAATTTGCAGGGCTCCACCCCTTGGGTTTCTGAGTCAGTAGCTGTGGGGTGGAGCTATAGAACTGTCATTTCTAACAAGTTCCCAAGTGATACTGACACTGCTGGTTTAGGGACCACACTGTGAGAACTTCTGATCTAGGAACTGACATTATGTGTATGTGGGTGGAACTCCGGAGTTCACAAATATACTCTGACGTAGTCATTTCTTTCCTTCTTTGCATGGTTTTGAAAAAGGCTCCACACTTAACAGTTACCTCCTGGAAGTGCTTTGGCTTTAAAAACAGCATTTTAATTCGTTTAAGATAATTGGATTTTAGGGTATTACAGTCTCCAAAGAAGGAAAGCATTTAATTCCCCCAGCTGTTGATTGCACTGAATGATCAGCACTAGGTGAAGGGAGAAAAGAAAGAATTAAATAACTCTGAAAATAATATTATGCTTTATTCTCTTTATTAAAAGTTATGACTGTGATCAAAGCAGTCATATGATCAAAACAGTCAAATATGATTTGCAAAGGACTGTATTTGTGGCTGTGGTTGTCCTAGCATAATTTTCTTGGCTAACATCTAAAGCAGCTCCTCATACAATTGATAGATATCTTCCACCAAAACACATTTTAAAAAGGCTCAGTATATTTCTGAAGGAATTGGAGGAGAAAAGGGATTTGCTTAACCGTAGAGAAGAAAAATATAACAACTAGCAGAGATTATATAACAGTCATTAAAAAGTCTCTCTAAAGTCAGTTTCAGCTCAGTTCAGTTCAGTTCAGTTCAGTTCAGTCACTCAGTCGTGTCCGACTCTTTGCGACCCTGTGAATTGCAGCACGCCAGGCCTCCCTGTCCATCACCAACTCCCGGAGTTCACTCAAACTCATGTCCATCGAGTCGGTGATGCCATCCAGCTATCTCATCCTCTGTCATCCCCTTCTCCTCCTGCCCCCAATCCCTCCCAGCATCAGAGTCTTTTCCAGTGAGTCAACTCTTTTCATGAGGTGGCCAAAGTACTCGAGTTCCAGCTTTAGCATCATTCCTTCCAAAGAACACCCAGGACTGATCTCCTTTAGAATGGACTGGTTGGATCTCCTTGCAGTCCAAGGGACTCTCAAGAGTCTTCTCCAACACCACAGTTCAAAAGCATCAATTATTTGGCACTCAGCTTTCTTCACAGTCCAACTCTTACATCCATACATGACTATTGGAAAAACCATATCCTTGACTAGACAGACCTTTGTTGGCAAAGTAATGTCTCTGCTTTTTGCCTGGGTTCAAATCCTGGTTTATCATTTACTATTAAATGGTGACCTTGGTTTGTGAGATCTTGTTGTTGTTCAGTTGCTAAGTCCTGTCTGACTCCTTGCAACCCCATGGACTGCAGCACACCAGGCTTCCCTGTTCTTCACTATCTCCCAGGGTTTGAGCAAACTCATGTCCATTGAATCAATAATGCCATCTTACTGTCTCATACTCTGTTGCCCCCGCCTCCTCCTGCCTTCAATCTTTCCCAGCATCAAGGTCTTTTCCAATGAGTTGGGTCTTATGCATCTGGTGGCCAAAATATTGGAGCTTCAGCTTCAGCATCAGTCAGTTCAGTCGCTCAGTTGTGTCCAACTCTTTGTCACCCCATGGACTGCAGCACGCCAGGCTTCCCTGTTCATCATCAACTCCCTGAGCTTTCTCAAACTCATGTTCATCGAGTCAGTGATGCCATCCAACCATCTCATCCTCTGTCATCTCCTTCTCCTCCCACCTTCAATCTTTCCCAGCATCAAGGTCTTTTCCAAAGATTCACTTCTTTGATTCAGGTGGCCAAAGTATAGGAGCTTCAGCTTCAGCTTCAGTCCTCCCAATCAATATTTAGGACTGATTTCCTTTAGGACTGACTGGTTTGATCTCCTCGCAGTCCAAGGGACTCTCAAGAGTCTTCTCCAACACCACAGTTCAAAAGCATCAATTCACACAAAATTCAACACAAAGCTTTCTTTATGGTCCAAACTCAAATCTATACATGACTACTAGAAAAGTCATAGCTTTGATTATATGGACCTTTGTTGGTAAAGTTATGTCTCTGCTTTTTAATATGCTGTCTAGGCTCGTCATAGACACTTGATGAGGAGCAAGACACTTCCAAGGAGCAAGTGTCTTTTGATTTCATGGTGGCAGTCACCGTTTGCAGTGATTTTGAAGCCCCAGAAAATAGTCTGTCACTGTTTCCATTGTTTCCCCATCTATATGCCGTGAAGTGATGGGACTGGATGCCATGTTCTTCGATTTTTGAATGTTGAGTTTTAAGCCAGCTTTTTCACGTTCCTCTTTCACCTTCATCAAGAGACTCTGTAGTTCCTCTTTGTTTTCTGCCATAAGGGTGGTGTCATCTGCATATCTGATGTTATTGGTATTTCTCCTGGCAATCTTGATTCCAGATTGTGCTTCATCCAACCTGGCATTTCTCATGATGTATTCTTCATACAGGTTAAATAAGCAGGGTGAAAATATATAGCCTTGACATACTCCTTTCCCAATTTGGAACCAGTCTGTTGTTCTATGTCTGGTTCTAACTGTTGCTTCTTGGCCTGCATACAGACTTCTCAGGAGGCAGGTAAGGTGGTTTGGTATTCCTATCTCTTTAAGAATTTTCCAGTTTGTTTTGATCCACAAGTCAAAGGCTTTGGTCAATGAAGCAGATATTTTTCTGGAATTCTCTTGCTTTTTCTATGATCCAGCAGGTGTTGGCAATTTGATTTCTGTTTCCTCTGCCCTTTCTAAATCCAGCTTGAACTTCTGGAAGTTCTCGGTTCATGTACTGTTGAAGCCTAACTTAAAGCATTTTGAGCAGTACCTTGCTAGCATGTGAGATTAGTGCAATTGTGTCGTAGTTTGAACATTCTTTGGCATTGCCTTTCATTGGAATGAAAACTGACCTTTTCCAGTACTGTGGCCACTGCTGAGTCTTCCAAAGTTGCTGGCGTATTGAGTGGAACACTAAAACAGCATCATCTTTTAGGATTTGAAATAGCTCAGCTGGAATTCCATCACCTCCACTAGCTTTGTTTGTAGTGATGCTTCCTAAGGCCCACTTGACTTTGCACTCCACCATGTCTGGCTCTAGGTGAGTGATCACATCATCATGGTTAGTGTTAGTCACTCAGTCGTGCTCGACTCTTTGCGACCCCATGGACTGCAGCCCTCCAGGCCCCTCTGTCCATGAGATTTTCCAGGCAAGGATGCTGGAGTGGGTTGCCATTTCCTTCTCCAGGGGATCTTCTCAACCCAGGGATCAAACCTGGGTCTCCTGCACTGCAGGCAGATTCTTTACCAACTGAGCTACAAGGGAAGCCCCTTCATCACGGTTATCTGGGTCATTAATATCTTTTTTGTATAGTTCTGTATATTCTTGCCACATCTTCTTAATATCTTCTGCTTTTGTTAGGTCCATATGGTTTCTGTCCTTTAGTGTGCCCATCTTTGTGTGAAATGTTCCCTTGGTATCTCTAATTTTCTTGAAGAGATCTCTTGTCTTTCCCATTCTATTGTTTTCCTGTATTTCTTTGCATTGTTCATTTAGGAAGGCTTTCTTATCACTCTTGCTATTCTTTGGAACTGTGTATTCAGATGGATATCTTTCCTTTTCTCCTTTGCGTTTTGCTTCTCTTCTTTCTCAGTTATTTTTAAGGCTTCCTCAGACAACCATTTTGCCTTCTTGCATTTCTTTTTCTTGGGGATGGTTTTGCTCACCGCCTCCTATACAATGTCATGAATCTCCGTCCATAGTTCTTCAGGCACTCTATCAGATCTAATCTCTTGAATCTATTTGTCACTTCCATTGTATAATTGTAAGGGATTTGGTTTAGGTCATACCTGAATGGCTTAGTGGTTTTCCCTACTTTCTTCAATTTCAGTCTGAATTTGGCAATAAGGAGTTCATGATCTGAGCCACAGTCAGCTCCTGGTCTTGTTTTTGCTGACTGTATAGAACTTCTCCATTTTTGGCTGCAAAGAATATAATCAATCTCATTTCAGTATTGACCATCTGGTGAGGTCCATGTATAGAGTCTTCTCTTGTGTTATTGGAAGAGGGTGTTTGCTATGACCTGTGCATTCTCTTGGCAAAACTTGGTTAGCCTTTGCCCTGCTTCATTCTGTACTCCAAGGCCAAATGTGCCTGTTACTCCAGGTATCTCTTGACTTCCAGTGCTCTATGATGAGAAGGACATCTTTTTTGGTGTTAGTTCTAGAAGGTCTTGTAGGTCATCATAGAACTGTTCAGCTTCTTCAGCTTTAGTGGTTGGGGCACAGACTTGGATTGCTGTGATACTGAATGGTTTGCCTTGGAAACGAACTGAGATCATCAGCATCAGTCCTTCCAATGAATATTCAGAGTTCATTTCCTTTAGGATTGACTGACTTGATTTGATCTGCTTGCTGTTCAAGGGACTCTCAAGAGTCTTCTCCAGCACCACAGTTTGAAAGCATCAATTCTTTGATGCTCAGCCTTCTTTATGTTCCAACTCTTAAACATCTGTACATGACTATTGGAAAAACCATAGCTTTGAATATACAGACCTTTGCTGGTGAAGTGTTATCATTTGTTTGCTTAGGGCTTATCAGGTGTGACTTTGGAAATTCGATTAAAAAAAAACTGTGTTTAGAACTCTTTTGTTTAATCTGGACTCATGATAGAACAGATCATCTAAACACTTTCTTCATTAAGATGGCTATAATATTTTTTCTTAATCAGCCAGCAGACATTTATCATTGAACGTACAGAAAAAAGGTGTACCTTTTGTGTCAAGAGCAGATTCCCAGAGCTTTGTGCAAAGGTGGGTAGCCCATGGTTCCCGTCTGCCTCCAACCATGCAATTCTATGTTATGGACTATCAAGGCAAATCAGGACTGATTTTTAAAGAAGATGAACAGTCTACTAGCAAACACAACTAAAAATTATTTTTTGAAACTAGCTTCAAATGCTAAAGGAATAAAAATTAATCCTTTCATTTTTCCCATCTTTAACCACTAGCCTCTATTTTCAAATTTTTTAAAATGAAAAACATTTTGTTTCTCCTTTTTGTTAGCACTTTATGTTTCCACTATATAAAAAGTATTTGTTGAGTACCTAGTATGTGCAGATTATCTACGATGAAAATGGTCTTCAGCTTTCTTTCTTATTGCCCTCCTGCTGACCTTGTCTTTCTGCCTTCTTGGTTTTGTTACTTCTTTCCGTCTTCTCTTGCTTTCTTCCTCACTGGTAGCTCACTGTGTGTTGCCAGGAGGGTAAGAGGGATGCTGATGTGGCTCCTGTGCTGTCTTCCAAAAAGCAAAACTATATTTATATTTATAGTGTATTATCTAATTGTTTCCACTAGATATAAAGATCTTCCTACTTCTTAAAATCTGTCTCATCTTTCAAGCTTTTCCACTGCCTCACTTATGGCTTTACGGATGGCAGACATTGTCTTCTTCATTAAATTGAAAAGGAATGGCATGGAAGTCATTAGCATTTCTAAGAGCAAGAGGTTGAGAATGAATTTGGGAGGGGAGGTGCAAAAATGTGCATGGCCTCAGATCAGATGACAATCCTAATTCATCTTCAGATTTTCTGGAAGAAAGTGATATTTTTTAAAACCACTTAACTCATATTAACCCTATAAACTAAGTAATAACCAGGGCTTGCATTGAGAAGGGAAATCGATGGTCTGTGAGTTCTCTCAGGTAGAGAAGTCTGATGTGGCTGATAAGAGGTGACGTGGGATGAAGAACAAGGACTTTAGAAGCTGATGGGTTTGATCTGAGTGCTGGCTCCTCTCCATCTTAGCTGTGTCACCTTGGGAAAACTACTTCTGTTCTCTGAGATGCATTGCTCATTAATGGAGAGAACGTTAATTCTCAAGATTATTGTAAACATTTCAAATAGTATATTAGGAATATCTTACATTACTATTAGTATGCCTTTCCTTTTTCACTACTCCTTCAAAAATTTAGAAAATATATCTGCACTTTTAAAGTTTAAACTGTTCTGGTTTGGAACACTGCCAACTTGATGGAATTATGACAATGTGGAAGGAAGTATTTGCTCTGCCAAAATCAGCAGAATCAGAGTGATTCTGTTCACTCTGATTCAAATACTGAGTCAGGATTATGACTCAGTATTTGAGAGCCTGGCTGCCTCACTTTCTCATGTAGTCCAGCTTAGGTTAAGAAGAGCTTGTCTTGGAGCTGTCCTTCCAGTGTCCATACTTGAAAAAGAAATTTGTGAACCATCACTCTGGTGGAAGTTGGTTCTTCTTCTTTTTTTTTTTTTTGCCTTACCACTATCTAAATTCCTTCATGGAAAAAGCTAATTTTATATCATTGAAGAATTTCTTCAATTCTTCAAAAATCTTTAAATTTTTCAGATATCATAATTTCTTTAAACGGTTAGCTGCAGGGAATACAAATTACACAGTCTGCGTAATATCAAGAAACTTTATTCTTCAATATACAGAGATTATAGAATTTATTATAATCTCCTGTCACTCTGATTAGTGTATTCAAAGCACTATTTGAAAGAGTTTAGTTTATGCTTTTCTTTTTCCTCATTTTGAAAAGAAAATAAACTAACATAAGAATTGTTCTCATTGTTAGCTTTCATTCTCTTTGTGATTTTGAAATATGATTTTTAAGCAAGGCTTTTAAATAGCTCCTCACCTGTTGAACTAAGATTATTTATGTTGGCTTGAGAGAGAATACATTTCCTTGATTTTCCTGTGAACCATCTGAGTGTTAGTGGAGCAGTAAAAAAATTTTGATGAGCTGAAATTTTTTACTTGAATAGTTTGCAAGTCAGTTTTAAGTCAAATTTTCATACTGCTTCATCATCTTATTTATGTAAAGAGATCATATATTTAAGAGCAGTATGCTAAGAGTAAAAACACCTTTCTGTTTTCTTATTACAGGTAGATAAGTCACTCTATTTTCTTGCTGTTCCATTTGAGTGACTTAATATTTTAAATGATTAAATCCCAAATTCATGAAATTTTCCTAATTTAACCATAGGCTGGAATTACAACTAGGAGGTTATAAATTTGCTTAGTTTAGGCAAATCTTGTTAAGTGAACATGCAGCATTAAAAAAAAATAATTTAAAGGATAAATGCTTTACAAATAAGTGGTAACTTTCTAAAAGGATTCACTATGATTTATCCAGACAGAACTATCTCAGGGCAATTAGCATTATGTTTTGGAGAACAATTTTGGGACTCTCATACAAAATTTCCAAAGCATATTGTGTTTGCTTAAAGGCACACCAGTGGGTAAGTGGACAATGTGGTGGGATGAAATCAGACAACCAGCAGGGGAGTAGCAGTCACTGGAATAATAAGATGACTGCATTGTGGGTCTCCATGGCAACCGAGGACCCCAGCTGATCCTCCACCCCTCCAGCTCCCCGTGGAACAGCCCACCTGTGCCAGGTCTCCCCCTGCTGCAGAAATAAGTATTCTCTTGCCACATTAAACTGTTCCAAGGATTCCAGTTTATGAAACAGCACCAATTACTTTATCTGAATCTAAATTTCTATGCACTTATCAAGAAATGTTTCTCTAATAGATGTTATCAATTTGCTTTTTTGAAAGATACATTTAAATGAACATGGTACTTTACAATTCATTAAGCTTCCCAGGGTTATTTGTTCTGAAAGTTAGCTGACTCATTTTCCTGCCGAGTTCCGGGAGCAGTAATGCCCACCTCTCTCGTGTAGGGTTGCTGTTAATGACTTAGAACTGTTTCCAGATGCCTTGCGTTTTCTTTCTATCTGTGTCCGCCTTCTCTTGGCCACTAACTGGTTGTGGCCAGTTTTTCTAAGTCCCAGTATGGCTTAGTTTCCCCCTTTATAAAATGGGGGTAATAAATACACTTACAATCAAATCATTTGTTAGGATCAAAAGAGCTAATTAATACATATTAGGCCTTCTGATAGTGCTCAATAATATTTGCTATTATCATGGTTTTCCCTTTACTCACTTCAGACAACATATCTCCTCTCTTAGTTTCAGTATCTTATCTAATAAACTCAGGAAAATTTCTTTTGCTCATTTCATCCTACTTATTTCCACTGAGATTATAGATGTGTGAATGTGGATACATTTCTTAAGAGATCTTTTTGGTTTTAGATCAAGGCTGTATACCCTTGTAAAGTGTTTGAGCAAATGAAAAGATTGAGATTGACTTGGGTTTTCTTGGCACAGCCTTAGCCATAGGAGGTAACTAGTTATAGGCAAGTCAGTTACACTGAAGTTGAGGGTCAAATAGTGGACAGACAGGTCTGGTTTACTTATACGAGGGATTAGTTGGGTGTCCCAATAAAAGGATTTTGACTCTACCAAGATTCTTTAGAGACAAAGTAAGGCTAAAAATAATTCACAGGATTTTTTTATTACGTGTAATATCGGGTTGGCTGAAACATTTGTTTCAGTTTTCCTGTAGGATGTTATGGAAAAACCAAAACAAACTTTTTGGCCAATCCAATATGTGAAAAGCACATAGTGGAGTCCCTAATACTTAGTGCTGCTAAGTCGCTTCAGTCGTGTCTGACTCTGTGCGACCCCATGGACTGCAGCCTACCAGGCTCCTCTGTCCATGGGATTTTCCAGGCAAGAGTACTGGAGTGGGTTGCCATACAAATGGTAGTATTATCATGATTGCTCATACTACACTTAGTAATTCCTTAGCATCACATTTATTTTAATATGATGGCCAGAATCCTGATGTGTAAATATCTTGTCCCACAGGGCATAGATGTGAATGAATGTTCAAGATGTACTTTCCTCTTCTTTGCGTCTGTTACATAAACAATGCTAATGCTGGAGCAGAACAAATTTTGTATTGAAAAATAATGGAACAGTAAATGGTAGGACAAGGAAAAAGTGCTAAGTAGTAAGTTCACTGACACATTTTCCAGCCAAATCTGTCTATCTTTCTACCTACCTACCCACCCACCTACCTATTTATCAATCATCTGTTATTTTAAGCATTGAGATAGCTACTGAGCGAGAAAGCAAATAAAATACAAAATACAGGGAAAAAAACTTCAAATTTTTTGGTTAAAATTTAAATAAAATATTTATGACATAAATGATCTATTAGAAAAGATAGGTATGTTGAGGAATTGGATTTGTTACCTGTGTTGGAGGCACTAGTTCCAGCTCTGAAGCTGACTCAGAGTTCAAGGCGCTTTTCCCACCACTCAGTTCTGGCTGAGATCTGTGCTCTGAAGACCTGTATGGGGCGCATGAAGGAAGTTAATGTACATCAAGAAGCAAATTCAGCTAGAAAGTCAGCCAAAAAACCTGGCTAATTTGGATCACCAAAAACCTTGGTAACAAAGTTCTCATCAGACTTTTACTTTATAATGACCACTTTTGGAACGTCAGTGGCTGCAATGTGCTAGGTGTTACTGTCTCTGATTGATTTAGACTTCAGTTATGTGCAAAAGGCAAATAAATGCAATACCATTTTTGTTGCAGAAAGTTCTGCTTCATCAAAAAAGTATTGGCTTTTTGGGGGGAGGGAGCTTCTCACAAAGTGTATTAGTAAAGATTGGATCTTTATATAGAATTTGAAATGTCATATAAGTGGAGATGTGTGAAGGGCAACAGACTGAAATATGTTGCCCTTTAGGAAGTTTTAAAGACATGGTAAGATTTAGGCAGCCAGTTTTTGTCATGGGCATCCATAGATTATTATTAGTTCATTTTCTGATATTGATGATTCATAAAGTTAGGACAGGCTACCTGTTTAACTAGAAACATGTAATTTAACTATAACTCATTTAATGGGATATTCCCGACTCAGGGATAGAACCTGGGTCTCCTGCATTGGCAGGCAGATTCTTTACCATCTGAGCTACCAGGGAAGCCCCCATTGAATAAACACATATATGAAATATACCTGTGTACCTATTTTGAAAGATCAGTTACACATTCAGAAAATTATTAACAAATATTGAAAAATATTGAGTATTGAATTATGAAACTGTTAAAACCCTTATTGGCTGAATTTTTGACAACTCAGATGAAATAATTTAATTTTAGAAGTCATGATAATTAACATTGATAAACAGGGGCTTATAAACGGCACCAAGAATCTGGACTGACTTAGCTCAATGGCTGTTTCAATACATGTGTACATGACACATAAATGGTTATTTTCTGATATTAAAATGTCTTACCATAAAAGTTCTTTTGATCCAGTTCTAGATGAGCTTGATTTTCTCTCTGCCATGGGATGCCCCTTGCTGTTTCGATCTCCATGAAACTTAACATCATCCCATTTTTCCAGTTGTGTTTGAATGTCTGCTAAGGAGACAGGAAGGTGGTGAGGGGAACAGGGGGAGAGTATGAGGTGGCGAGACAACAGAGATTGGTTAAGACTGAGAAGTCTTATACAAGTGAACTTTACCCTTCAACCCAGCCCTCCCCTAAAACTTAAGGGCCTGGCAAACAAGAACTCTCATTATCCAACCCCTGGTGACTCTAAGACTTATTTCTCACTGCTCTACCATTCTTGAATACTGTGACAATATTTGTATTTGCTTGAAAAAACATCTCGGTCTATTTGTGCTTCTGTATCAGGAAAGCCCTGCCCTTTCCTCCTGACTCTCTCTGATCCATGTTTTTCATCTGACAAATCCTTCCTCATCCTTCAAGACTGCTATCACAGTGCTTCCTATAACATACGTTCTATAAACCCCTGGCTGGGTAAGGGGCTTTATGAAGGTGCTGCTGCTGCTGCTGCTGCTGCTGCTAAGTCGCTTCAGTCCCGTCCGACTCTGTGCGACCCCATAGACGGCAGCCCACCAGGCTGCCCTGTCCCTGGGATTCTCCAGGCAAGAACACTGGAGTGGGTTGCCATTTCCTTCTCCAATGCATGAAAGTAAAAAGTGAAAGTGAAGTTGCTCAGTTGCGACCCCATAGACTGCAGCCTTCCAGGCTCCTCCGTCCATGGCATTTTCCAAGCAAGAGTACTGGAGTGGGGTGCCATTGCCTTCTCCAATGAAGGTGCTAGTATGCACTAACTAACCCAGGCTTTTCTTTATTGCAGCACATAGTACATACTTTATGGTAATCATTTAATCATTTTTCTATCCCTCCTCTAGACTGTAAATTTACTAAGGAGCAGAAAGCTTATATTATTTATCCTCCCAGCACATAGTATAGAACACAACAGGTATCCAGAAAAATGTTTATTGAACAAATGGATAAATTAATTCATAAGCATCTAATATGTATATAACACAGTGCTAAGCGATTTTATATATCTCCTTTAACCTTCATGACTTTATGGGTAAGTTACTAATATGCTCATTTTATGGGTATTTACTCATCCATGTTTCCCCTGACTTTCTAAAATTCTTGCCACCTTTCTTTCTCTTAAGAAAAAGAGCCTAATTGACTGGTTCCATGAGTCGAGGTTAAGACCTCCTTTCTCAGGAAAATGTGCAGTGGAGAGAAATACGGACTTTGAAGTTAATCAGAACTTGGCTCAAATTCCATCCAGCTCTTCTTCATACTAACTGGGATCTTGGGCAAATTATTTAAATTTGAAAACCTGGTTCCTCACTCATTTCAAAGAGTTGTGATGACTTAATGGGATAATGTATGTAAATGACGTGGCACAGTCCTGGACATTGTAAGCCACCAATAAACGGTAGCTAACATTATTGTACTGCGATATTTCCATGCATGTTACATGTTACTGTTCCATTTGGCTTTTTCTAGACCTTGGTGTTCTTGCCTGGAGAATCCCAGGGATGGCAGAGCCTAGTGGGCTGCCATCTCTGGGGTTGCACAGGGTCGGACACGACTGAAGTGACTTAGCAGCAGCAGCAGACCTTGGTTAGCATTTTCTCTTTCTAGACTCTCTTCCTCTCTAGACTGAATGGTCCTGGAAAGCAAGATTTGTATCTTATTTTCATTGTCACTCCAGCGCCTAGTATGGTGTCTGCCATCTGTCAAAAACTCGATACACATGGGCTGTATAAGTAAACATATAAATCCACACCAGTTCTACAAAGTTGAGTTCCCCAACTGCTACTTAATCTAAGCTCAAAGTGTGTCCTGCCCACTTTCCTACATAGACATCAACTTTTCTACTGCTTTGCCCACAGTTTTCATGTCACCTGTAGAATGGCTTTGTATCAAGGCAGCAAACACAGCTATTGCCTTACTTAAGTCTAAGGATGCTGTCTCCGAGCCTCGGAGAGCCTGGCCTCTCTGCTCAGCATCTGCACTGATGAGGTCAGACCCATCAGCCTTTTTCTTGAGGGATGAGGTTTTTGATGAGGCCTCCAACTTCTTGGCTTTGGTTTGGGTTTGAGAGACAGGTTCACTCAAGTCAAGGAGATCTAAGCCTGTAGTCAATACTGTAAGAGATAGAAGACATTAAGATAAGCTCACTCACTGCTCTGAAATTCTTTTTTAAAAATTAGTTTCAGTTGGGTGCAGAAGGATTTTGTGTTTGCAGTATAGGTTAGAAGCACCAAATTAAGTTAGCTCATCATTGATTTATCAAGACGGTTTGCATTTAGACTGGGAAACTTGCTGCATGTTCTCCTTTATTTGGCATGGTAGAAATCTGCAGAATAAGGCTTAGACCAGTCCACACCAGTGATGAAAGTTTGAATGGAATTAAAGTGATAAAATTGAATCTGAGTTCAGGTACTATTTACTCGATTGCTTTGCTTTGTTTATAAAGAGGTATATTTTAGAGTGAAGTTTTTTCCCAGCATAGAGTCAATGTATCATATTCTGAGAGATGCTTGCAAAACAGTGATGAGGAAGATTTGGTAAAGTTTCTAAATGTCTTTGTATTTTAACTTCAAACTGCTAAAGTATCTAGGGCATAAATGAATGTTGCTAATCATCTTTTATTTAATTAAGCACTTTACTCGGAAAACGGCTTGATGTTTGGGCTCACACTCGAGAGGTATTTCATAATCCATAGTTGATGAATAGGTACACATGTTAATGCCTTTGCTGTTTAATATGCAAATTTAAATTTCAATGTAACAAACCATAAAATGGTTACACTTTTACTTCCCAGCAGGTTGATTACATTGTGTTAAATACTCTAATGAAGGCAGAAATAAGAATTTGTTCAAATGCAAACTAGGCAAATGAGAATTAAAAAGGCAAGCTATGTAACTTTTCATTCTTTCTAAGTGCAAGTAACTGCTGTTTGACTAGCTCATTGTGAGAAATGGAAAATTCCTATTAGAAAAGGTTCCTCCAGCTCTACTTCTCTTTTAGCCCCAGCATCCCAGAGTGGCTTCTCAACTGGCCTGATGGCTTCCTGACCTAGGATCTCTTTCCTGGCTAGCTTAGAAAAGCCACCAAAGTGGCAGGGACACTCCTTATGCTAACTCTTTCCAGCACTGTCTACAACAACCTCTGCACAGCTCCTTCTGCTCCTCTTTGATCTCTTGGTTTTTCCTCTTGGTAGGAAATGGATCTTTGTTGACATCTCAACACTCTTCCATCTATTTCCCCCTTGCATTCAATGCAGGGTCAGGGATTAATTTAGTTCACAACCAGGATTTCTTTAGTACTGAAGTGTTCTCATGAGCTAGCCATCATATGGGATCCTTAGGATAGGATGTAAAACTTTCTATAATCTTGCTTTCTGATTTCAAGTATAAATCACAATGGTTGGGGTGTTAATGGTGAAGTGGAAAGACCAGACTCTGCCACTGCGCCTAGCTGTGTGACTTGGAGTAAGTTTATTGACATCTCTGAGTTTCAATGTCCTCACTTAAAACATGCAGAATTAAGTCTCTGCATTAGATATGATATGAAGATTAAATTATCTAATTCATAAATCAAATGTGTGAAGTGCCCAACATACTGCAGGTATTCAATAAATATTATTTCCATTCTTTGGTGGCCAATTTGTGATGCTTTTCTTTCCTTTTCCTTTATCTCCTGTTTCCCCCACTCCCCTCTGTTTTAGGCAAGAATCCTATCCATACACTGACAGAAACAGGAAAACACCCCTGGGAATAAAATGGCAGATGAGACAGGCTATTGGCTCTACAGAAGATGCTATAAAGTAAATTTATCATAAAATGGCCTGAAAGTGTCATCTCATGTGAGCTTATCTTGTCCCAGTCTTCCTGAGATAGGAGTCACTTTCCAGAGTAAGATGCTCCGAGCCGTGGAGGAGTGTTCTGGCTGGCTTGGTGTCTAAAAGTTAAGCACGGCAAGCAGCCAGGGTAGGCTCGGATGCCACATATTTCATATCTTTTGAATGTTTAAATAGAAAATTCTAGGCCACTGTTAATGTTGGCAGGGATTCTAGGCCCACTGTGATTTCCTTATAACAGAAGGAAGGAAGTGAATAACAGTCTCTGAAATGCCATATATGCCTTTTTACTAATTGCACAAACAAGAATTAGTCACTTTCTCCTACACTTCTTTTAGAAGAAAATTATATAGGACTTGTCTGCTTGTAGATAGGAAGTACATTTGTTACAGAATAATAACTGATGAGTATTAATTTAACTCTATATCTGTTTCTCACCATTCAGAATAAATGAATTACTCAGAGACTGAATTGCGAATTCAAACTTGGCTCAGTAACATTCTTTTCCCCTCCAAGCTGTCCTCAGCACTTCCTGTGTTTGTTCTGAGGTCTCTGTTTCTTTGTTCTTTTCCTAGCAAATGTGAAACAACTGCTAGGCACACACAAAAGGCTTTATTTGTTCCTCAGTTGATGAAGGGGGTGCCTTGGAGGTTGAATGGCAAGCTTGAAGCAGAGAGAGTCCCTGATGAACACAGTTTCAAAACCATAGAAGAATGTGTGCAGCCTTTCACTTTCTGAAGAAAGACAAATCTCATTTTAGCGTGGGAGTATGTGAGTATGTGTGTGTATGTGTGTGGTGTGCACTTTAGTTAAGACAAAAATAAAGGGCATCCGATGTCACTGTTCCATATGGGCTTCATAGATAGCATACCTTGGTATGGAAGGGGGTGTCTGCTCTACTGATTTTCTCAATCTGATTTTAAATATTCTCTTAGGCACATGAAGGCTTGTGTTCCAGAATTTGTGTTTGAATTAAAATAATCACCTGATATATCGTGGAAGTGAAATTGTGTGTGTGTGTGTGTGTGTGTGAGAGAGAGAGAGAGAGAGAGAGAGAGACAAGGGGGAGAGAGAGTGAGAGATAGTGGGAGAGTGAGTGAACAATAGCGGGAGAGAGAAAGAGAGTGAGAGAGGGAGAGAGTGAGAGATGGGGAGAGAGAGTGATGGAGAGAGACAGTGATGGAAATAGATATCTCCATCTATCTAAGAGATGGGGAGAGAGAGAGTGAGAGGTGAGGGCAAAGAGAGAGAGAGCAAGAGATGGAGAGAGAGGTGGGGAGAGAGAGAAAGGGAGAGAGTGAGAGACAGAGAGAGTGAGAGATAGAAGGGGAGAGAGAGGGACACAGGAGGAGAGAGAGAAAGGAGGAGAGAGAGAGGGAGAGAGAGGGAGACTAAGAGATGGTGGCGGTGGAGGGTGGAGAGAGAAGGAAGCAGAAAGTGACTTGAAGATGCTATGCTGTTGGCTTCGGAGATGGAATATGGGGCCAAAGGCCAAGGACTTCGAGGTACCATCTAGAATCTGGAAAAGGCAAGGGAATGAATTCTCCTTTAGAGCCTCCAGAAAGAATAGAGCCCTCCTGATACCTTGATTTTAGGATAGCTGATTTCCAGAATTACAGGATAATAAATTTGTGTTGTTTTAAGCCACTGAATTTGTAGCAGTTTGTTACAGCAACAATAGGAAACTAATACAGCTGGTAGATCAGTGGTCCATACAGGATTCAAACTCAGTTCCATCATCCCCAAGCCTATGCTCTTCACCACTCTCTAGACTTTATGTGAACTTAGAGGTAATGTGCTGACTCCATTGATGTGGATTTGATTAGTTTTTGTTTAGCTACCAATTATTTTCCAGTTTGGGTAGTCTGAGGGCATAAATAGTTGGCAATCTCAAAAACTTTTTGTTGGATAACTTAATTCCATTGTGTGGAATTTCCTGAAGTTAGAAGACGTAATATATCATACAAGTTTTGTTTCCATCTATCTCAAGGACACTTGATTGAAAATCACAACCTATTGAACTAGAAGGCTCCTACAGGGCACTGAAGATGTTTATGAATACAAGATTACTTGGGCCCTGGGAGGTGAGGCTGCTTAGAACAGTTTGGGCAAAATAGCACCTATTATGAAGCACTGATTTGATACTTTAATGGGAAGTCCAAGGGTATTAACACCACTACTGTATAATGAGCCTAGATTTTTAGTGACTTTCTCTAAAGGAATAAACCTACAGGGAGTGGTCAGAGAGGATCGACTGTGGACAGCCTTGATTGGGGCAGTCACAGAATATGCCACAAGGAGCTGAAGGGTTTTCTGTTCTGATCTGTAAGTTACTCTGGCATTTTAGAAAACATAGGGTTACTTAATATAATGCTGACAAAGCAAACTCCTTTAGGAAGGATTTTGCTAGTGATGTCAAATAGATAAATCAGACTTAAATAATCAACCAACTCTTGCCTTTTTATTGGAATACATAATCAAAGCTACTTCCCAAATTTCTAACTTCTGTAAAGAGGCATGCCATTGGGTTCACGGCCATTTGGGGTTTATATATGTATATTTGGGAGACCTCCCCGTCCAGTGGTTAACACTTTGTGCTCCTAATGCAATGGGTGTGGGGAGCTAGATCCTGTATGCTGCAACTAAGACCCAGTGCAGCCAAATTAAATAAATAGTTTAAAGAAATATATTTGGAAAAATTACACTAATTTTGCAATTAAGATATTTAATTAGGTGGCTGTGATGGCATTGTGAACTTTGTTAAGGATATTTTTCCTGCATATATAGTGACCTACTCTTTGATAGATATACAGGTCCCTTACCAAGGAGTAATATTAGTGTTTAAACTATGAAAAATATTTCTTCTATAGTAACTGTCCATAT
Source organism: Capricornis sumatraensis (assembly GCF_032405125.1). Taxonomy (NCBI): domain Eukaryota; kingdom Metazoa; phylum Chordata; class Mammalia; order Artiodactyla; family Bovidae; genus Capricornis; species Capricornis sumatraensis. Next base: position 193,514,182 of record NC_091069.1, on the reverse strand, counting down.
AATAGCTTAAGATTATAGATAACTTTTTCTGACTATGTAGATTGATAAATGCAAACAAAGGACCCCTGTTCTTCTTGCTCTCTAGAAAAGAGCTTTTCCTGTACTTTGACATATATAAAATTTTTGGGGAGATTATAGGATAAGAAATTATTTGCAAGTTTTATAGTAACTACTTGTCTTAGAATATAATTATCATCTTAAAAATATCTGCTTTCCAGTCACTTTCAGAGTATTTGATATATGCATTGGTGTATAATATGTATTTATTTGCCATTTAAAAATCAAGAATATTAGTATTCATGCCCTACCTACAATTTACCAGCTGAGCAACAAGGGAAGCCCCCAGGTTGGCTTAAAACTCAACATTCAGAAAACTAGGATCATAGCATCTGGTCCCATAACTTCATGGCAAATACATGGGAAACAATGGAAACACTGAGAGACTTTATTTTCTTGGACTCCAAAATCACTGCAGATGGTGACTGCTGCTGTGAAATTAAAAGACGCTTGCTCCTTGGTAGAAAAGCTATGGCCAACCTAGACAGTATATTAAAAAGCAGAGACATTAATTTACCAACAAAGGTCCATCTAGTCGAAGCTATGGTATTCCCAGTAGTCATGTATGGATGTGAGAGTTGGACTATAAAGAAAGCTGAGCACCAAAGAACCGATGGTTTTGAACTGTGGTGTTGGAGAAGAATCTTAAGAGTCCCTTGGACTGCAAGGAGATCCAACCAGTCAATCCCACAGGAAATCAGTCCTGAATATTCATTGGAAGGACTGATGCTGAAGTTGAAACTCCAATACTTTGGCTACCTGATGTGAAGAACTAACTCATCTGAAAAGACCCTGATGCTGGGAAAGACTGAAGTTGGGAGGAGAAGGGGATGACAGAGGACAAGATGGTTGCATGGCATCACCGATGTGATGGACATGAGTTTGAGTAAGCCCCGGGAGTTGGTGATGGACAGGGAAGCCTGGTGCTGCAGTCCATGGGGTCGCAGAGAGTCAGACATGACTGAGCGACTGAACTGAGCTGAACTGAACCTACCATTTAAGGATTCAGTTTGAGAGGGCCAAGGAGTTAGCTGTCTAACTAGATTACAAATGAGTAAAAGACAATTTAGGAAGTTCATGGCCCCCAAATGGAATGGAAAACGTCCTTATTTGATAAACTTGAAGTTATCATTATTGGATGACAGAAGTTAATCCTAATATAGAAACAATTAGAAAGTAAAAACAAAAATGAAATACATAGGAATAGAATTATTATCTATAACTTTCATGAAGTAGAAGATCGATATGTTCTTTTAGTATCAGACAGAAAAAAACCTGCCATTTGACTGACCTTTGGAAGAGGTAATTCCTATATTGTTTACTCTGTGTTACTTTATATAAGAACTATGTTCCTTATATATTTCAGGAGTTGTCAAGATGGTGGCACACTGGATTTATTTTTCACTGGAAGAAAATGCTAAGTATAAAACCTCTCATCTTAATACAGCTCTTCTTAATATGGTTCTTCAAATTTCTCTTTGATTGACTTAGTACAACTTGCAGCAGGTTTCCCCCATATTTTACTACAAGACTGTCTGCTATCCATTCATTAAATGTAAATACATACATGATGTTTGGGATGTACTAGACAATGTTCACTGTCTGTCCTGATTTTGCAATGTGATTTCATACTATTCTATAAAATGATGATGTTCCATTTAAAATGACTATTTATTAAACATTTGGGCAGAAAATGATAATTGTACCTTTTGACCAGAAACTTTAGCTATAAAATTATCGTACTGCATTAGAATTCTTTCCAAGGTGTTTGTATGCTAAAACTTTTCCTTTTTAAAAAGAAGTATAATAATGTGAATTGTGTTGCATATTGAGATATAAACGGCAGGTTTGTAATAATTTAAAAAAGAACTATAATCCTTAGGGACTGACAAAAATATAGGGTTTCTGCCTTGAAATATAATTTTAAGATTAAAAAACATACTCTCAAAGGAGAGTCTTCCTTAAGGATAAAAATCTGTGTGACCCAGATGCACTGAGTGCTAAGGCTGAGAAATGAAAAACCTATAGTCCCAACATACATTTCTGAACCTCTTACTTTGGAGAGTGTTATGGATCGAATTGTGTCCCCCCAAAACTCATATGTTGAAGTTTTCACCCCAGTACCTCAGAATGTAACTTTATTTGGAAATAGGGTCATTGCAGGTGCAATTAGTTGAGTCAGATTGGAGGAGGGTGGGTCCCTAATAAAGAGAGGGCTCTTCTGATAGCTCAGCTGGTAAAGAATCTGCCTGCAATGCAGGAGACCCTGGTTCGATTCCTGGGTCGGGAAGATCTGCTGTAGAGGAGGTAGGCTACCCACTCCAGTATTCTGGCCTGGAGAATTCCATGGACTGTAAAGTCCATGGGGTCGCAAAGAGTTGGACATGAATTCTCTAAGCCAGGCTTCAGCAATACATGAACTGTGAACTCCCAGATGTTCAAGCTGGTTTTAGAAAAGGCAGAGGAACCAGAGATCAAATTGCAAACATCTGCTGGATCATTGAAAAAGCAAGAGAGTTCCAGAAAACATCTATTTCTGCTTTATTGACTAGCCAAAGCCTTTGACTGTGTGGATCACAATAAACTATGGAAAATTCTGAAAGAGATGGGAATACCAGACCACCTGACCTGCCTCTTGAGAAACCTATATGTAGGTCAGGAATCAACAGTTAGAACTGGACATGGAACAACAGACTGGTTCCAAATAGGAAAAGGAGTACATCAAGGCTATATACTGTCACCCACCCTGCTTATTTAACTTATATGCAGCTGGAAGAAGCACAAGCTGGAATCAAGATTGCTGGGAGAAATATCAATAACCTCAGATATGCAGATGATACCACCCTTATGGCAGAAAGTGAAGAGGAACTAAAAAGCCTCTTGATGAGAGTGAAAGTGGAGAGTGAAAAAGTTGGCTTAAAGCTCAACATTCAGAAACGAAGATCATGGCATCTGGTCCCATCACTTCATGGGAAATAGATGGGGAAACAGTGGAAACAGTGTCAGACTTTATTTCTTTGGGTTCCAAAATCACTGCAGATGGTGATTGTAGCCATGAAATTAAAAGATGCTTACTCCTTGGAAAAAAAGTTATGACCAACCTAGATAGTATATTCAAAAGCAGAGACATTACTTTGCCGACTAAGGTCCATCTAGTCAAGGCTATGGTTTTTCCTGTGGTCATGTATGGATGTGAGAGTTGGACTGTGAAGAAGGCTGAGAGCCGAAGAATTGATGCTTTTGAACTGTGGTGTTGGAGAAGACTCTTGAGAGTCCCTTGGAGATCCAACCAGTCCATTCTGAAGGAGATCAGCCCTGGGATTTCTTTGGAAGGAATGATGCTAAAGCTGAAACTCCAGCACTTTGGCCACCTCATGCGAAGAGTTGACTCATTGGAAAAGACTCTGATGCTGGGAGGATTGGGGGCAGGAAGAGAAGGGGACAACAGAGGATGAGATGGCTGGATGGCATCACCGACTCAATGGACGTGAGTCTGAGTGAACTCCAGGAGTTGGTGATGGACAGGGAGGCCTGGCGTGCTACAATTCATGGGTCGCAAAGATTCAGACAAGACTGAGTGACTGAACTGAATTGAACTGAGCGACTTTCACTAATAAAGAGATTTGGACAGAGACTGCATGCATACTGGGGGACATGCACACACGTCGTGTGAGGATTAGAGTTATGCTGCCACAAACTGAAGAGCTACCAGAAGCCAGGAGAGAGGCCTAGAGCAGATCTTTCCCAAGTACCTTCAGAGGGAGCATGGTCCCGCTGACACCTCCTCTAGACTTGTGTGACAACAAATCTCTGTTTAATCCACTCATTTTGTGGTATTTTGTCATTGCAGTCCTAGGAAACTGATACAGAAGGTAATACTAAAGGTACTGGGATCGCAAGAAGTTACACATGCTTTTGATTTTTTTCCTCCAGTATCTCACAGATCTCTCTGTTATATGTCAGAAAAATCAAGGTGAAAGGCAGCTTTTGAGTTGGAAATTATGTTGCTCTCTCTGGTGAGTCCTTCCTTTGTGACTTAGTTCTTTCATCATGGGGAGATGCAGAGGGTACTGGAATCAAGATCTGAGAATTATGCTTTGTAGCTTTTTCCTAGAACAGCAGGAATTTCTCCGTGTATCCATTCTCATGGATTTTCTTGCAATTAGAGACAGAGGCTCCTCTGTATTTTTCCAGAGGTTAGCTCAGTTTTGGGGCAGTAAGCTCCAGTTTCATAGAAAAGGAGGATTAAGCTGATCTGATAGGATCTGAACTTGTCCTGCCTAAAATGTACCAAGTACAATTTTATTTGCTTGACTACTCAAAGTGATAGTTGAATTTAGAAAATGATTGCTTTGATGTGATATAAAGAAAGTTACTGCATCTGTAAAGGGAAGTGTTGGTGTACTGTTCTCACCCGGTATCTCACAGTGATGGTAACATCTGTTAGAGCTTACATGGTGTTAGCACTTACATAGATTGCTTCATTTAATCTTCCCAAGTAACCTATGAGATATAGATCTTACTATTATTAGACAGATGAGGAAACAGACTTAGTTATGCAACTTGGCCAAGGACAGAGAGCTGCTAAGTGGCAGAGCTTGGGTGGGAATCACAAAGTTTAACTCCAGAGACTGTAGGCTACACTCCCACATAAAGTTCCGCTGTCTTGTTTTAGTTACTCTTATTGTTGTAATTTTTAGCATTTCTTAAAAACCACAATTTCCTTCATCTGTGATTTTCCTCACTTACTTAAAAGTATAATAAAACTATGCCAGGAAGCAGCCAGCTGAGGACATGATGGGGAAATGAAACTTTAAACAAGACAGTCTGCAATTATCCTCTCCTTTCCCCTTTAAATTCTCTCCTGCAATCCAACATAACCTTTCTTCTTTGATTCTGGACATCATTCTGTCATCCTTACTTGAACAACATGCCTTTGAATGTGAATGATGATTGAATGAAATCAATGCAGAAAGGTTGCCACTGAACCAGAAGGTGAAAAGCAGTTTTTGAGTCAAATTTGTTGTGGCTTCAAAGTAAGCAGAACTTAGGTGACTTAGTTTTTGCATCCGTGAGAATTGTTAAGTGCAGAGGATGCTGGAGAAGGTGTGATTGATACCCTGGTATGCTGTATTCATTCATTGGATGACTACTTATTAGTCCCTATACAGATAGTTTAGTTTGAATACATTTAATTCCAGAACAGTGTTCAAATAAATTCTTGTAAGAAGGTAATTCTTGGTTGCTTCTTACAAGTAACCCATTTTTATGACAACAAATGAAATTGTCTCAATAATATACCAGGTCTCTAGAACATTTTAATTGTCATTTCAATCCACTTAAAAGAGCTGCCTATATTTTTATTTTACTAGACTTTCTCATACAAAATATTTCCATTCAGAACTTGAAAAAACCCTACTCTGAAAGAAACACTTTTGTTTTAAAGATTTCCTATATGATGTGACTTGAGATGCAATGATGTAAATATGAAAATTGGCACTGAAAAATGATTCATTGCTAATAGTGGTACTTTAATGTTCAGCAAAATTGGTTGGATAATATCCAGTTGGCGTTTCTTAAATAAACAAAAGTGATTAACTGCTTTATGTTGAAATAAAGTTTCATCTGGTTGCAAACATTATTCTCCACTTAAAATGCATTGTGGAAAGAAATGTGCATTTTTTTTTACTGTGAAAATGAACTACTTGAGGATAAGTTAAAAGTGAAAGAATTACCGGCTGTGTTGGACGTTACTGGCCTTGCTATTGCCTCCGATTTGGTTTCACAGAGAAAGTCATCGATGGAGGGACTCAGGAGGGGTCTGCTTTCTTGCTGTTCATTCACCAGCTGAGAACAAATGGAACACAGATGTTAAAGGGCTTTGTCAAAGTCCAGAATCAGATGAATTAAAATGCAGCCTTGCAACAAAATAGGAATAGCAAGCCTACCAAAAAATCAATCAATAAATAATGGGTAGAGGCAAGAAAGGAAAAAAATAAAGTCAAGGAATGGGGAATAAGCCTTTTAGCACTGTCATATTTTTGATGCAGCAAACTTTAATTTTTAAAGCTCAAGCTTTTTTTCTCCTCCTAGAATGGTTTCAGAATTATCCTCCAATTTCACTATGTAAAATATGACACCTATGGAATCATAGTTCCTGAGGGCCAACCTCACTTTTCACTTGGCCAAAAAGCTCTTACTGAGACCTGGAACAGTGGCTTCAGACCTTGAGGTGACACATTCTGGGTAGGACTGGTCCGTCAGTGCTGTAAGAGCACCCACACGCACCGAGATCCGCGTGTATGGAATAGATGCTCTTTCCCTCCCTCTCTTAAAAAGCTCAAATCACCTAAAGGTACGCAACCTCCCTTGCATTTCCTTGGAATTCTTTTATGCAAATATTTTGAGAAAGTAGAAAATATTGCTATGTTAACTTGATATATATATCAAATATATATATATTTGTGAAAATCTGCATGTAAAGTAGATTTCTGTCAATTCAATTCAATTGGCGTATTCTCTAATTTAAGAAATCTTTCAGTTTGGTATTTATTAGGGCTCATTATCAGTGGCAGCCAACTATTTACTTCCAATTATTCTGCACTTCTTTGAATCCAAACATTCTTAAGTTCTGTTTCTATGATTAAGGGGAAAATTACACCTAAGATACACAAGTGGTTAGCCCCCAAATGAACTGTCCTAGTTTTCTGGGAGTTTCTATCTTGGCCTTTCTTAAAATGGACATTGTCATCTAGTTTTCTACTTGTTATAAGAAAAAGATGTGCCAAAAAAATCTCTAGATTTTTGAAATGCTTATTTGCAAGGCTGTATTTTAGGAGACACATAAAATAACAAATGAACTGTTTTGAAGTATTGCCAAATCAAAATATGTTCTATGACTCACTTTCACTTCATTATTTCTCTGGCAGTGTTAGTGGTATTATAGCTTAGAGCTTATGGACAATGACAAGAGACTTAAATAATGGTAAATATGGGAAGAAAAATGTAATTCTATCATTGGAGAAGGAGGAATATGGAAACATTTAGTGATTATTTGGGGATGAAAACCGAGAGGTACCTTTAGTAATTTTACACATTCATGCTATTAGCCTAGATAAATCTCAGATCTTCACTACAGTCTAAATTTTGACATAGTGTTGGCAATTTAATTTTCATACATATTAATTTGTACATTTTATCCAGGGCTAAGAATTAATGCTCATTTTCTTTTGGTGTTAAAGTTACAGAGATAGAAAATTTTTTAATTATTATCAGTTTTAATATTACTGTGTATATGATGGGTTAGTCACTAAGTCATGTCCGACTCTTTTGCGACCCCATGGACTGTAGCCTATCAGGCTCCCCTGTCCCTGGTGTTCTCCAGGGAAGAATACTAGAGTAGCTGCCATTTCCTCCTCCAGGGGATGTGTATAAAGACTTAACAGATTTCTGTCAATTATCTGAGGTCTGTGTTGGTAGTAACCTTTCTGGGGAATGCTCCTTTAATCCATGAATGAAACTCCTGAGCTTCTTTGCATTTTGTCTTCTGAATTTGAACATTCTTTGATATTACCATCCTATTTAAATGATTTTTTTTTTTAATGTTGAGGGACTATGGGTCTTTCATGTTTCTGGGATAAAATGTATTAGAATTTTTGTAAATGCCATGGTTAAAGCCAGCTCTTCTGAAAGTATGATTAGTTTTCCAGGATCTGTTTTTCATTTATAAGTAGTTCATGTAAAAACTGTGTTAACACAATTTCTTTTTTTTTATTGTTGATTTGTTTATTTAAATATAAAAGCCAGAAATAATATAAATTTACACAGATATTTTACAATTTCTCTACTCCCCATTGCTTTTTTTTTTTTACTTTATTTTATTTTACAATACTGTATTGGTTTTGCCATACATTGGCATGAATCCACCACGGGTGTAAAGAACCATCTATTAACGTATATTTCTTGGTAGAATTTGCCCTTTTAATTCTCCGTACTTAGTGTAATGAGCCCATCTAGTAGGATATCACCATAGCGATGTGGCTCTGATGTTGTAACAATGCCTCCCTCTAGGCTGTGTCATTCTCATGGCTGGCAAGTGACAGCTGGATTCTGCTGTGCTATAAGCATCATGGAAGACGAAGGCCACCACCAGATATGACCCCGTGCTACACTCACAGAATTACTTGTAGCAGGCTCACATTCATTATGTTGTGCATCTGATCACTAGGGCTTATTGACCTAGGTTAAAGTGAAAACGTGCAAAAACTCAATACAACTTTGACTTTAAAATATGTATAAATATGTATTGTGATGTAATAACTCTTTGTCAGCCATTATTTCTCTGAAGAAGTCTGATTTTGTTGATAGAAAACTAAGAAAATTTATTCTCTTAGTCATGGTTTTGAGAAATATCAATTATTATGTAAAGATACATAGGTTTACATTTGCACAAAACTCTCCTTATACTTTTTTTTTTTACTTTGGATACAATAAAATTCCTTTGTAAATAAAAGGACTATTTCCAAATCACAGTTTTGTGAGTAGACATGTGGAATTTAGACCTAGATTTTCTATAGTTTCAGAAAACCAGGGTATTAGATTTCTGTAGATACTTTTAGTTGTAAACACTGAAAAAATACAGTCTAAATTGATAAAAGTATTCTAGAAAGTAAGACCTTTCCACATAAATATCTAAATGGAAAAATAAAGGAAAGGAGAGTTAATCGAAAGACCTGTATTTTTAGGCATCTGCTTTATCAGAGGTAATAGTATTTTATTTATTTACTGAATCTCTTTTCTTATTCAAACTTCAGGCTTATTGTCTAGAAAAAGAACTTGTAGCACTCAGATTTTTTGAGCATAGGAAGAACACCAAAGAGAATGTTGTTCAGAGAAACCCTAGACAGCTCAAGACTAAGGTGTGGCTTTTCCTTATAAGGTCTTTTTCATACCTCCTGTCTTATTTGTGACCATATTTCATCCCTGGACTGGAGTTGTTACATCTGTCCCATTCTCATAATCGAGCTCTTCCTGTGATTTCCTTCCATAGATACATATCAAAGAGGAAACTTCACATGACTTTCTGAGTCTGCTTTTCAAGCTGGAGTACAGTTTAGCTGTCAGGAAATGCTGAGCTTAGAGTAGGGGATTGAGGCAGGGCTCAGGGGTGAAGAAGATGAAGGGCCCAATTTCAGATCGCATGGAAAGGTAATTTGGGAGCTGAAAGTTTTTTGGTTCTGATTGAGATATGGAAGATGAAACAGGAGATATCATGAAAAACACTTTTTCTTATAAGTTCTGAGGTCAGAGGCTATGTCTCTCATATTTATATCCTTCACAACTTTGAACAGAATGTCTTTATATAAAAGAGGCTCAATCAATGGCTACCAAATAAAAATCTCTCTAAAAAAGCCCTATTCTGAACTGTATCTTCAGTTGGATGAATTTAAAAATCATTATTTTATCCATATTTAGCCCTATTTAATTTTTATTTGTATAGATAAGAATGACTTTTCACATGCCCCTCTCCTGATTTTCAAAAAAAATGTATGGCTTTCCTGTGGTGACTTGAGAATAAGCTAACCTTTTAGGTCCTAAAGGAATATTGTAAATGAACTGAACCCCCCAAATAGTTCCCCTAAGCTTTACTTCCAAATAGTATACCATTTATTCTGTCTCTATTCATTGGTAGGATATAGGTTATTGACTTTCTCTTAGAATTACTTCCTTCAGTTTGAAAATACTTTATGAACTTACCTCATTTCATCCTTTTGGCACAGAGTATATTAATGTTATAAAATAATAAAAGGTGAGTCAAAAGGGTTTCAGTTTTTTTTTTTAAAATACTGAGTTGGAGTGATTCAATTTGGGTTCAATCAGATCAAACTGAGTTAAAATGACCCACTTCATCAGTTGCTAAAGACCTTTGTCTCAAATTTACATTTAAAATTTTCCTTTATTATCCTTCTTTGTCCTCTTCTCAATATTTAGATTACTTCAAAGGCCTTTCTAATGGCGATAGAATCTTATTTCTCTTTCAGAACCCCAGTCTATTGACACACTGTCTGGTAACCTTTTCCAGTGCTAAAGCAGTGAGTGCATTTTTACAGCATCTCCACGTTCCCACACTTTATCTAGTTTTATAACCTTGGTTCTATCTGTTTTCCTCCCTCTATACTATAGTCTCTTCAGAGGTAGAGACCTTATCTAATTAATTTTTGTGTCTCATTTAGAAATTTAATAAATGTTGGCTGATTTTATACAGCCCAACTGAATGGTGACTTGTACAAAAGAATGATTGCATGGACTTTCTCAGTTTTGTACTGGGCTTGATCAACTCAGAGAGAGGCCAGTGGTCCTCAGAAATGTTTACTAAATTCCTGGCAAACTTTAAGCCACAAATCTGAGTCCATTTTTCTCCACTGTCACATCACTAAAATGCATGGAAACTTAGAAGTACATAAAGGAATATTTGCAAATGCGAGGCTTCTACCAGTAAGTCTAAAATGCAGAGTGAATTCTTAATGAGAAAAACTGAAATAAAGGCATGGACCTGCCTCATTGCATCTTTGGAAGCAGGACATGGACCAATGCAAATGTGAAGCCGGTGACACTTCAAGAAATAACACCACTACCTCAGGGATTTTAAATCAGAGATATAAATTTAGAGATTTTGAGGGAAAACTCTTATATGATCAATGGACATGGGAAACAAAAGGAAACAGAAGTAAGATGATAGGTGAGAACTTGCCTGTAGGAGATTCTTGTCCCTTAGAATTCAAAAGCCTATTGAACTTTTACACCTTCTTTGTAATTGTAGGTTGTAAATGACATATTCAGTCAAATGCCTTCAACTTACTTGTGACTCAGTCAAAGCAGTCAGTTGATGTGACTAATAATAGCCACTCAGGACCAAATTGATTCTTATTTTATATCAATACTGTGTTCAGTGTTGAGCAAAATACAGACAATATTACCCAGCTTTAATGAATTATTGCCTGTTTTAAAACTTTGTCTAAAAATGCATTTGCCTTAGTTCAACTTGAATTTCCTGAATATAAATGTCAAAAATTAAATTATTAAATTAAAATTAAATTATTATCTGATCTAAGGAGAGTATTTTGTTTTTAAATACTGCTTGCTACTTAAGCTCCAGTGCATTAAAGATAGCTTATTTTGTGACTTAGGTCTAAGTTTATTTATCTTTAAATAATATATTGCTTAGGTGTTTCATTAAAAAATATAGAGCTAAAGTTTGTGATAGCTTATGTTACTAAGAATTAACTCCAAATTCAAATACATTTTCGGTGAGAAAACAAGATCTGTAAAGGATTCATTTTTCTATAATTTTACACTTTAGATTGATAATCTTAATCTCTTGTTTTAAAGTAAAATATTCTGTTTTTTTAAAACATTTTAGTATTTAAAGAATAATTTTAAGTTAAAATATCGAAGCTAATAAAGAACAGTTGACAAATATCTCATATTTATAATGATTAAAAATTTGTAAAAATATATCAGTCTTTTTAACCTTTTTTAAATAATAGAAAAAATAAGATTGTTTTGTTTTTATATAAATAATAACACAAATATGTTTTCAATAGATCTTTATATATTTTGAAAATTCTTTTATTTGTACTCTCTTGATTAAAAGTATATGTCATTTGTTAAGTAGATTTTGTTCATAGTTTTGTAATTAAATTGTGTATGGCTTTATTAGTCCTATCCAAGATTAGAAATGTGTGCAAAGCCCATCAAAATAGTCTCCATATTAAAACTAAATTGACTCAATCCATTGAAAAGACAAAACAACTAAATCATTAATGTGTACCCTGTAAGTATTCAGCCTTTGAAGGCTTTGTGACAGTAACTCTGCCACCTGATGGAATTAATTTATGAGCTAATAGTACTAATGGCCCTGCCCCGTCTCTTGTTCTATAATGGGTCCCAGTGGAATCTGCCTGTGAAGGATAGTCATGTGATAATTTTCAACTCTTTGACTTGCTCTAAACGCCAACCAATTGACTACAAATATTTTCCTGCCAGGATAGTTAGAGCCTTGTAAAATGTGAATTTATTCATGGGGAAATGAACAATTGCTGTTTATAACTTGAGTAATACTACTATCAAAGCAGGACAGAGAATATAATTAAAGAAACTGTTTCAAGTTAGGTGATAGAAAATCCAAACAAGTCTGTATTTAGCAATCTTGTATTTTTCCAATTAAGGACATTACTCTATCTTTATCAGACACAAAATTAAATCAATATTGAAGTGGGGACAGATAGGAAAACAAAGGCTGAATTAAAAAAAAAATTCCCTTGACCCAAAGAGGTCTGCAACACATAGTTTTGAGACACAGCAGAAAATGAATTGGCTGTACCTTGCTAACAAAAGTATTCAATACCAGGGCAGGTGGTTAAAATGAAAATTTTGAAGGTTCCTTATGAGAGAAAAGAATTCCCTAAAGCCACTTCATTCTCATAAAGAAGAATAAAAATTTTTCTCTGATATACTCAGTCTTCTGGTACATAGTTTTCCCGTCTAGACTGAAACTGGATTTATTTACTCTGTTACAGTCTGGAGTACTACTGTTCAATGGAAATATAGTGAGAGCCTGGTAATTTAAAATTTTCTAGTAGCCAATTTAAAAACAGTAAAAAGAAATAGGTGAAATAATTTTAATAACATTTTATTTATTCCTGTATATCCAAAATATTATCATGTCAATATGTAATCAATGTAAAAATTATTCAGGTGATGTGCTTAGTTGCTCAGTCATCTCTGACTCTTTGCAACCCCATGGACTATTGCCTGCCAGGCACCTCTGTCCATGGGGATTCTCCAGGCAAGAATACCAGAGTGGGTTGCCATGCTTTCCTCCAGGAGATCTTCCCAACCCAGGGATTGAAGCCAGGTCTCCTGTATTGCAAGTGGATTCTTTACCATCTGAGCCATCAGGGAAGCCTTAAAATGATAGTTTACATTATTTTTCTTTGGACTAAATCCTCAAAGTCTGGTGTGTATTTTATACTTACAGCATATCTCAATTCAGGGTATCCACAACCATGTGTGGGCTAGTGGCTACTGTATTGAATAGCACAAATCTTTATTTCCTGAACTTTATTTCCTCCAAGAATTGATGGTTCACATATTTTTTCCCTTCAAACCTCTCATCAATACACATTTGTTTCCATACTGTTTGATTTAAAGTGTTAGTCTAGGACAGAGTGAACTTAAGCTTCTATGAAGAGCTTGACATATTGTTTGCAAAGAATTACTAATAAAATGAAACAAAAAGAGCAATTCTCAGGGGTCAGACAATTTCTGAGTTCAGGTCACCTAACCAACTCTTCTGTTTTGTTCACTCTGTTCAGTGTACTATAGATGACTTGACTGGAATATGCTTGGCTTCTATCTCTCTAAAAGAAATCCTAAGAATCACATAATACAAAAATGCTTCAATATAAACTACACTTAGCAATCTGTGGAATGAACAGTTACTAAACTAGTTAGGCACTCAGTGTTTCAAAGACTCATTCTGTATTTTATCAATTATGATTGTCCTGAAGACATTATTGAGACAGCGGCAATTAGCTTCTGACATTTCTGAAATCTGTGAATGAGCACCAGTGATGAAGATGAGTCAGTGTGTCCCGCAGTATGTAGCACTATGTCATAGGAGTTCTACAGGAGACACGGGACAGACATGTGTCAAGACACTAACACATTCACACAAGATAACGAGTAAGAATGTGGTATGGTACACAGATTGGATGCTGTGGTTGCCATGAGAAGTACTCACTTTTTCAGATCATTCTGCTGCTTTTTGGCCTGTGCATGCCACTGGTGCATAGCAGGGAAGAAGCCACTTGTGTGTGGTGGAAAAAGTATATCAACTAATAAAACCGCATTTGACTGGGAAATAATTGTATCACAGCTGTCACAGGATTAATTTCACAAAATTATCAACACAATAGGTGCATTGCATTTTATGAATCAGAGCTCTTCATTTGCTGATTCATAAATGAGCCAGTATGCAACAAGAATATGATGCATCAAAGAAAGCATTAGATCATCTTCATGCAGAAAAATTGTAACTATTACTTCAAAAACAGTTAATGCAACATTAGACAGGGATTAAAGAAGGAACTTGGTACACACAAATATTCTGAATATGAGAAAATGGTAATAATCACAGTTTCTTTTCTGATTAAAAAAAATCCAAATTCTTATTTTACATTAAATTTAGTTTAGGTTCTTGAGGTAATCTTGGACATCTGAAAAGGATTACTGGGCGCTAGAGCTTGGCCTAAATTCTGATGTCCTGAAATGATTTGTTGCAGCACACTTACGCCAACTGCAAATTTGGATAGGTCTTATCTACTGGTGAATATGGCTCTACCATTAGCCAAGAATTCTAGTTCTTGGCTAATAGTTCTCTGCCTAGTAGTTCTCACCTCCCATAGCATTTACCTGAGGAACTGTGGACTGTGCATTTTGGACATGGATTCTACAAAGGGCAGGAAATCAATGTAAAACGGTACATGTTTTACTATGTAAACTAACTAAAGAATGGAGGCCTTGGTAAATATCAAGCAAATTTCTTTCCAATGATTACTTGTGTCATTGGCAAGAAGTATCTCTTCTTTTGGATAAAACAAAAACCAAAAACTAAAAAAAAAAAAACAAAACTCACAACATAAGATTATCCCAAAGTCCTGGGAATCTTCAATAACTTTTATTATTCCATTTTGATGTAATATGTTATAATTTTCATTAGTTACAACATAGTGTTTAGAATAAAATAAAACCACACATGTTGGCAGCAGCTGGGGATGTGGTCTGATGCTATTCTAAAAATAAGTTGCCATAATTTAGCTTTTGATATAAATGCCTTTCATGAGGAATTTAAATGGACATTTTTTTCTAAATTGAGACATGTTCATATAATTGGAACTGAATCACTGCACTTACTATTGCATTATGGAAAAAAGAAATATTTAATATAACAATCTAATCTAAATTATAAGATAAATGCAAGTAAAAATATTTTGCATTTAAGAATTTAAAGCTGATAGTTCCACAGAGTGGTGATGAGTATATTATACATATGTATGTGGATTTTACAGGGTGTTTCAAAAGTCCCTGAGGACATACAGGATTCACTCTTGGCATGTCTTTGCATACAAATGCAAACCTTTTTCTATACTTGTTATAATAAATGCTGAAAATGGCCCTCATGTGCTTTTAATAGAGATGATATTTTTGTTGCCAAGGTCACCAAATAGAAGAGGGATCACAAATGCCATTTTCTGCATGGGGACTCAGGGACTTCTGGCTCATTCCTGTAAATTAGTCATCCACATAAATATGTATAGACAGATATGTAGTATGCATAGTCACAACATAAATATATTTAACATTTAAGAAAATTTAGATATTCTACTGGTAAACTGACATATGTATGCAATATAAGTTGTATTTATCCATAGGAATTTTTTTTTGGTTGTTGTTGTTCAAATGTACCATTATCTTAATTGTACTTTCCCAAAGTTGTTAACAAGACTCCTTTATAAAGAAGCAACATGTTTTACTTGCACATACATTTTCTTTTCTTAACTAAAGTTGAGTAATGAAAATTAATATCCACGAATATGTAACTAAATGATGGAATTTTCATTTAAGTAATTTTGGTTTTCGTTTTATACTGTATAATTGTTTCATTGAAACTATGTTTTTTAAAAATTGGATCGAGTTAATGTTTTTTTTTTCTAGTTAAAAATCACAATATCTGATATATTAACATATGTCAGCTTCCTACAGGAACCCGAAGGGTCTGCCCACCTGTGATGTCATAGTAAGGAGGGGCTTTTCTTCAGCAGACTCCTCCCTCGGTATCTCCTTCATCACCATGGCAACAGCCTTATCTGCCGCCCTAGAGCCTTTCCCCTATAACAGTGAAATCAACAATGACTTGTGTCAGGAGAAATCTTTAACTTATTATTTATCACAAGATATTCTAATGTTTAAAGAGCAATCCAACATAAATGAAGAGGTAGGCTGCTGCAAGTGAATCTTGAGGCTTTTGGCTGAGGAGAAAACACATGAAATCTGAAAAAAGATTATTTGTGAACTTTTTAGTTAGCTACTTTTTCACCTTTACAGCTGACATATTATATTATATTTAATTTTAACATAGTATTTTATATGTATAATATATTTTAAGGCAATTTACATGACATGATGATTTTTTTAGTATTGATTTTAAAACACTATGGATTGCCTGTTATGTTCATTTAAATTTATTCCTGTATAATCTCTAAGTGTTTTAAATGACAGTAAGGAGTCTAGGATAGGGATTAGGATCAGGGTCTCACTCCCACAGAGAAATTTTGCTGGGTGGTCTCTGGAGTCTGTCACTTTTGATTGGATTGGGCACAAAAAATAAATGTGTCATAAAACCTCTAAAAATTCTTCAGTAGCCTAAAGTCACAGAAATTCATCCAGCTTGTTTATTTTGGGGAGGTACTATGGAAAAAAAAATGCAACTCTCAGTGTTCTTGAGATCAAAAAATGTTAATAGAATTTTAAAAATGTCTTTTAACTGGAGAGTCTCATAAATCCACATGTAAAATAAAGGATGATTAAGAATAGGGGTACTGATATACTGATATGTACAATTTTTTGGTCTCACACAAACATAATTATGGACTGTAAAGGGTATGTTGGCTTTGTATGGTTTTAGTTTACCAGATTATTATGTTTTTGAGGGTAGATAGAGAATTAAAAAAAAAAAAAAGAAAACAAAATATCACCTTCCCAGCCCAATTAGCAACGTCTCATACTATGTAAAAATTAAATCATCTTTAAGCACTTTAAAAACAAAAACTTCCACTGTCTTTGGTCTGTGGGCAGAGCCTCCCTGGAGAAAACAACCTTATACTAGATACAATGTGAATATCTGTGTTGCAAATTTATTTAAAATACAGATGTAGCATACAGAGATACCACAGGCAAGGAAACAAAAATGGACATATGAGGGTCCCTTGTCTGAAAGGAAGTTAAGAGCTAGGGTCAATATTAACTCCAAAGATTAATAGTCTCTATGCAACTAAAAGGATAGACTTACATTATTATCTTTGGTTTGCACAGGGCTTTAAGTATTTAGAAGGTAGGTTGACTCTAGGAAGCAGAACATCCATTTTTTCAAGCGTTGCCTTTCTAAAATGTAACCAGTGGCAGTTTTTATTTACCAGAACCAAGAAAAACTTTGTCTAGATACCACATTTAAAACTGTGTGAATCTCTTTACCATGCTGAAAGCTTGTTTCTTTGGTTTGTTAACCTAAGAACTAGCATTATTGAAAAGTAATGTGTTATTTCTACAATATAATATCAACTATTAGAGATTTTATTGAGCAGATATAACAGCAATAATTTTCTTTAAGTGTTCTGAAAAGTTTATATGGCTACAATGCTTTGATTAATTGAATTCTGAAAGAATAAAGGGAAACAGTGGTTAACTGCATAACAAATTGGGGTACATAATGATCTCAGGTTTTTCCTTTAGTAAAGCACTGTCATTTTCCTAATATACATACAGTTCTGAATTCTGGAAAATGATTCATGGCACTGCTAAGCTATTTGACATGTTTTCAAAATGTAAAAATTACTTGGATAAAACATTATATAGAATAAGCTCAGTATGTCTTTATAAGCTACACTCATTTGCAAAGTTTATATAGTTTAACATATTTTTGCAGCATAATTTTTCAAAAGAGCAAAATCATTTGTGAAGAATTCTTTCCATGCTCTGAGAAGTGTAATAATATAGCAATAAACAAAGTGGCATGCTTATATTAAATTCCTAATATATTTAAAAAACATATCTAATGTTACAAGTTATAATTTAAAAAATAATAATTCAGATTCTTTCCTTGGGCTAAGAAAAAAAATCAATTGATAAGCATCTCAAAAAATTTCAGGTCAGTATTTCAATATACTATTTATTTGAAATGCTACCAATCCGTAAACTATGTATAGGTATTTTTCACATGTGCAACTATAATAGCTAGAATTAGCAACGGACATGCCATTTCACTAAAACAAAACCAAACCAAAACAAAAATTAGTCCTTTCATGCTGAACTCTAGAACAAAGCAGTGGTCAGCTAGAAAGGATATATAATAAACACATGCGGTGCTTTTTATTTCTTGCAGAAAAACCCACCAAAGCCAGGGTCAGGTCACTTTTTTGAAGACAGTGCCACTTTTTCTTCAAGGTTACACCTACTACCTGAAAAAAGTCATGACACCCAGGTTAGTGCCTGCTAGCAACTTTGTTTCCTTTACAGTCTCTTGGCTTTTGAGTTATTACCCGATGAACTTCACTGTTTCAGAAGTGTGATACAGCCCCAGAACAGAGTGGGAAGGTTGGCTCCATGACATGTCCACAGTTCCAGACAGTGTCTAAAACCACTGCAAAGTCATGTGAATGCACTTACATGTCAAAGCAAGATCCCCCCAGGTCATATTGCCACCTCTACCTTAAAAATTAAAATCAAGATTTTATCTTAAAATCAAGCTGCATTATTTCTGACTTGTCCATTTATCTTGTGGGATAATGCTTCTAGAATTCAGAACCTGGCAGGTAACTGAGTTGGCAATTCATGAAATTATACAACTTGGCTTATCAGCAGCTCTCTAGGACTGACAGTAATACAACGTGCAGGTTTTACTTTTCTTTTTTAAATTCAGTGACTTAAAACATTGTCAGAAAGAAATACACATAGTTATTCATATTTCAAGTTCAATTTTTAAAATATTACTACACCAAAAGATCAATATTAATCTATTATTTGAAACAACTTGGGCACAGCAAAAGGAAATATATACTGACTCTACACTCAAGCATATAGATGGATTTAGATTACATTAAGCCAATATGCTTCTACATCATTCTAGCCACAACAGAAAGGAACAGTGAAACTTTGCATGTTGATTATCATATCATGACACCCTCCAGAAATTATTTCAGCCCATTTCTTTTCAAATAATACTTCAAAATCACCTTTTTCCACTTGCTCATTTAATCTCTTGAGATATTTTTGACTGTTTGGAAAACAGTATCAGCATAAAGGGAAATGTCTTTCATTTTGTGCGATTTGCTAGAGAAAATTCTTTGATTTTTTAAAGTTTCTATCATTTTGTTTGTTCACAAATGAAATATATAAAATAGCTTTTCTAAGAAATAATAATTCTTGAGAATAATATTTTAATTTCTATTATAACACCAGGCATAAATGAATGAAACACAGGGAGTACAGTAATGACACTAACGTTTATTATGAAAACTCAATTTTGGCCCACTTCTGTGTTTTTAATAGAGAATGTAAGAAACAGTAGATGGAATTATCCAGGCAAGAATACTGGAGTTGGGTGCCATTCTCTTCTCCATGGGAAGTTCTGACCCAGAGATGGAACCCAGGTCTCCTGCATTGCAGGCAGATTCTGTTACTCTCTGAGCCACCAGGGAAGCCCTAGAAAACACTGGAAGTCACAGAATCTTAGGCTGGATATCAGGTATCCTCAGATGAGGTGCTGGCTCCAGGTCTGTGTTGCAGGGAAGGGATCTAACCTCTTTGGAGAAGCTACTGTGTGCTGAGCACGCTGCTGGGTGTTTTGCAAGTTTTTACTGATTTGATCTCGTGAGAACTCTGTGGGGTAGATGATATTATTGTCTTTGCTAGACAGTTGCGGGCTTTGAGGCTCAGAGACAGTGCAGTGTGATTTAGCCAAGGCCTCAGAGCTAATCCAGGATGGGAACCCAGACCCACCTCCCAGCCTGTGTGTTTCTTTGCCTACCATTCTGTTCTCATCCATCTGGCTTTGTGAGGCGGAAATGGTCAGTAAGAATTAGCCACCCACAACTTCACTCATGAGCACATTTCTAAAAAATGTTTGTGTCTACTATTTTCATAGAAAACCAACCTAAGCATCTCACGTATACACACTTCTTTCTGTTCTGTAGATCTTTATAATAGAGATTTATAAGTTTTAGCATCTCTTTAATTCTTTTTAAATGCTAACTCAATGCCACTAAATGCCATGTTTACTAGAATTATCCTGAGATCTATTTTGGACACATGAAATAAAGTAATTTCAGAGTGACTCAATACATCATCAGCAATTTTCCAGTTGCTGCTACTATGGAATTTGTAACTTAAACATTATTTTTATCATTGTTTTAAGGATAAACTACAATCAGGTTTACAAGTATGAATGCACTGAATATATTTTCCTCATACATAACATATATATAAACAAATACCTGCCATTTGGATCATTTCAGCACAACTGTTTGAAATGAAATGATATTCAGTATTACATATGTTGAAAAATTATATATCTCATAAGCTCCAGACCCTGGACTTACATGCACAAACTGGTCACAAAAAGGCTAATTTCTGATAGCTATTCTTGTTGCTTATGTGCAGAGCCAGGATAACCTTTTTTACTCAAGAAGGTAAATGTCATGGAAAGTGTCATGCTCTCTTCAAACTTCTCTTTCAACCCAGGAAAATGTCAGAGCAATATTCCTTGAATGGTGGCGATCTCTGCCTACCACATTATGTCCTTTCCTAATTGTGTGTTCCTGTGGATTTCTTCCAACATAGAGTAGGGCTCAAACCATTCTATTACAGTAACATTTAACTCATTCCCTTCTTCCCCTATCAACAAAATGTTTTGTAAATTTTAAAATTTACAAATAGAACTAAATCTGAACATATTGGTCAATTGTTGTTTCTAAATATCCTGAAGGAAGCACAGATCTGGATGTAAATAATTGGGAAGCACGGACAGAATTCTCTTTTCTTAATTACTGACTCATGTGGAATTCACAAATCATAATGAATTCACCACTGGTTCAGTGATTTGTTTATAGCTGGAAATAATTTGATTATTGATTCTTTATTAAGGGTAGTCAAGTTGCAGTAAAGAAATTAATGCCTTTAGTTAAAATAATGTCACATGGCATTTAAAAGAAGGACATTTAGTTGATTCTCCATATCTTTCTTACTATCTTTTTTGTTTTCGTTGTAGCATTGTTTTTTTCCAGATGACTCTCCAAACCATCACCTTTTCAATGAAGTCTTCTGGTGTGAATGAGGACTAATTCTAATTACATTCTATGATATAACTCTGATGGGGATCCCCTGGTGGCTCAGTTGCTAAAGACTCTGCCTGCCAGGCAGGAGACCCCGGTTCGATCTCTGGGTTGGGAAGATCCCCTGGAGAGGGAATGGCAAACCACTCCAGCATTCTTGCTTGGTAAATCAAGAATTTACCAATCCCATGCACAGAGGAGCCTGGTGGACTACAGTTCATGAGGTTGCAAGAGTCAGACACAACTTAGCAACTAAACCACTACCATATAACTCCTGTATCTTCAGTTTGTGTTATTTGGCACTTTTTGCTGTATGTGGTGTATGTGTATGTGGTAATGGGAGGGCCATGGACAACAATCTCTTTAATTCTAAACCTCCACACATGAAAGTCCCTGGGTTTTAAGCTCTCTGCATGCACACTCATTGTCCTTGGCCTGACTGATTGCTGTAGGGGGTCTTCATGACTTTTATAGGTCCTCAAACTTTTGCTTTAATCAGACACTTTTTCCATAAAAAATGTAGAAGGTTGTATTTTATGACTAAGCTATATCAAGAAAACCATAATCCAGACCAGATTTGTTATTAATATTACAAATTCCTTATTATAATAGTCATTTGAGGGATTCTGGTTTTTAAGAAAGATGAAATGGAAGTATTTTTATGGTCATTAGGAGTATCTTGGACCTTCTGAACTGTGTTCACTGTGCCTGTTATGTCAGCTGACCCTGGGTTACTGTCTTCTCAACAGCCGGGGTGCTGTCCCTGGAGCTGCTCTCTCTCCTACCTCCGCGTGGCCCATTTTGGCAGCGACTGCTTCCACCATCCCCTTAGCACTTCCATCACAGCTGTTCCTGCGCTAACAGGTCCCCTAACCACCACTCTTGCTCTTACTATTCTTATTAGCATTCAAAGAATCTCCCCTAAAAGCGCTCAAAAATCATAATGGGTGCCCAATCAGTAGCTCTTATCTCGTAGTTCTTAAAACACACTCAGAAAACTTGGAACATTTAGTCCTGAAGGAGAACACACTGGCGTGTAAAACTGATGGTGACTCTTAAAATGCTGTCTCTCCACAGAAAATTAGGCCTCAGCACTTTAGTCTCTCCCGCCTCAGTGTCTCCTTGACCATCCAAGAGTACTTTTGAGGAAGGGAGTCAATCTCTTTTATTTAAAAAAACAAATCAGCCTTCAGTGACCGAAGTCACCAATCGATTCCAAAACACTCCTTGTCATTGTTTCTAATTACACTTAGGAAAGGGACTTGGGTGCCTTGAGGAACAGAATTGCCCCGTACCCAAAATTTCTGAGCTGTACATGCAGATTAAGCTTCTCCCGGGCACCTTGCTATATAATCCTTCATTGAGAAAAAAGGTTCTGTGACTGTTTTATCAATGAAACTACCTTGTGTGAGCAAAGGTGGTGCTTGTTTCTTTTGAACTACTTGCATTATTTGGTATAGTGATAAGAGACTCAAGTTTACTCAATATATACAAGTAACTATTAAAAACCTTTTCAAATTATTTAAGATATTGAAATCACATAATATGGCCAAGTTTGACAGAAGGTGATTTTGAATTGCATAAAAAGTCTGAATTAGACATTTAAATAAATAGTTTCAAGTATCTAAATAAAAATTCATTAAAATTAATAAAGTGTTGCCAAGTAAAGATGCTTAAAATTGGCTCTGAAGGACAGGTAAGACTTCCTTCTAATTAATAAGATCTATTTGCTCACAATTTACCATTTGTTTGTTCTCTGGAGAAGATTAAACATTCCCCATCTCACTCCCACCTTACCCCCAGGCTTATTTACTCTGCTTAGCAAGCTTTCTTGACAAAAGGTCAAAGTCACAACACCTAGTTCCTCCGATCACCTATAAGAGTTCTCAATTAGTGAAGTTTTATTATTAGGTTTACTCTGATTAATGTTGCTCTAAATTATTTGGAACCTATTTCACCTTAATATTGAGCTTCTCTATTATGCATCTGCAAGCATCTTTTGCTACCTAAAGTGGTCTGGTCTAGAAAAAATTGTTTTCTTTTGACATTGTTGGCTTTATGCTGAGGATGACATAGTAATACATATTTAATAATTAAGAAGTAACTGTAGAATGTAGTGGTAAGTTTTCCTTTCTAGTATGATAAATCCCCAATTATATTTATATTTATATATAAATATAATTTTATATTTATATTTATATATAAATATAATTTTATATTTATATTTATATATAAATATAATTTTATATTTATATTTATATATAAATATAATTTTATATTTATATTTATATATAAATATAATTTTATATTTATATTTATATATAAATATAATTTTATATTTATATTTATATATAAATATAATTTTATATTTATATTTATATAAATATATTTATGCTTGAGAAGCCTTTGATGATTGTGTGAATATGTAACCAAAAAAATACAGCAGTAATCAGAGGGTTATATATGTGTATGTATTGGTTGCTCATTCGGGTCTGACTCTTTGTGACCCCATGGACTGTATCCCACCAGGGATACAGTCATCTGTGCATGGAATTCTCTAGGCAAGAATACTGGAGTGGGTTGCCATTCCCTTTTCTAGGGGACCTTCCTGACCCAGGGATCGTACCTGGGTCTCCTGCATTGCAGGCAGATTCTTTACCATCTGAGCCACCAGAGAGGGTTACCTTTGTTATTTTTAATTCATTGTAAAATACCTCAGATGGTTTGCAAAACAGGTACTTTTTTGGGGGGGGAGGGGGGCACGTATTTTTAAGTAAAATGACTGAAAACATAAAATCCTAAAGATTATTTTGTTATTTTTTTTTCTTTTCAAATACAAGCACTCCAGACTTGTATCTGATGTGCACAAATGGATGGATGTCCAACACTTAAGAGAAAGTAAGGTGTTATGAGAATCATACATCACCAGCATGGATAACTGCTTAAACTGCTGAATCAGTGGTGTTTTAGGGCATAGGGGGAGGTGAGAAAAGGTCTATTCCTGGAAGGGGTTAGGGAAGAGGTATTGAGGTCTGGTTTCTAAGTGTTTGTAATTAGCCAAGGTGATGTCCTGTACAAGACAATAGAATGTGGAAGACTAGTGGGAAGGAAACTTGGCAGGAACCATGTACAAAACACTGATTTATCATTTCTGTCTTTCCCATTTATTCTTGATTGGAAAGTTTTCCAAAGTAAATATAATGAATAAAAATCCTGTAGGTAAATATGTGGTTAAGACCATGCAACAGTTCCCTTGAACTGATTACCTATGAAACTCTTTTTCTTTTCAGTGATTAGAAAGTAAAAGTGAAAGTGAAAGTGAAAGTGAAGTCACTCAGTCTTGTCCGACTCTTTGCGACCCCGTGGACTGTAGCCCACAAGGCTCCTCTGTCCATGGGATTCTCCAGGCAAGAATACTGGAGTGGGTTGCCATTTCCTTCTCCCCCAACTTCTTGGGTTTTCCTGGTGGCTCAATGGTAAAGAATCTGCCTGCAGTGAAGGAGACACAGGAGATGAGGGTTTGATCCCTGGGTCAGGAAGATCTCCTGGAGGAGGAAATGGCAACCTACTCCAGGATTCTTGCCAGGGAAATCCTATGGACAGAAGAGCCTGGCGTGCTACAGTTCATGGGGTCACAAAGAGTTGGACACAATTGAGCACATACACACATCCCACCTTCTTGCCCCTAGTAAGTAAAATCTATTTTCTGTGGCTCAGACAGTAAAAAATCTGCCTGCAATGTAGAAGATGTGGGTTCAATCCCTGGGTTCGGAAGATCCCCTGTTGAAGAGAATGGCTACCCACTCAAGTATCCTTGCCTGGAGAATTGCATGGACAAAGGAGCCTGGCAGGCTACAGTCCATCAGGTTGCAAAGAGATGGCCAGAACTGAATGACTAACACTTTCACTTTTTTTTTTTCCAAGTCAAAAGAAAGAATTCCATTCCTCTACCAAATTGGAAGCCTTTAAATGTTGACTGTTGTTATCTTAGTGCATAGAAATTGAATCCCACCTCCTTTAAAAAATAGATGCAATTACCATATGGTAGATGTATTATTACCAAAGTTTTGAATTTGAGAAAGCAAATTTATGTAGATGTCATGAGGTAGAATTGCACTTTGTCCATTTTCTTTCTAGAGAAGGACTTGTAACTAGTGAACTTGAATTCCCATTTATGAATATTTCAGGTAAATTCTATATCTTATGAATAACAGCTGTGGGCTTGGAATCGGACTATGCAGTAGCCTTCTTTGTAGCTTTATTCATTTTCTGGCAGGTGCGAATGTTTTAACTAGTTTGTTCTCCAGTCACCAAATGCCCCAGTTTTGTTGAGATAACTTAGGAAAACTAAATTACAGAAACTAGGTTAAATTCACAAGCTACTAGCCAAAAAGTTCTGAGCTAAGGTACTCCATCTACCTGACTGACCTGAATCAGCTCTAAGAGACAAGCTGAGGCTTTCCCCATTTCTGTTCAAACATTATGGATCAGACTGTAGCATCTCTGCTTATCTTGATAGTCCTCTGGGGGTCATAGGCAATATGTGAGTTGGCTCCTCCCTAATGCCTTCTGGTTCCTTAAAAGGATTAACAGTCTTTCTTACTCTGTGGAGAGGAGCTAGGGAAAATATGAAGAGGCCTTGGAGTTGGGATCCCCAGTCACTGCGTGTCCATGAGGTTGACAGTGTATAGAGCCAGTTAAACCTCCATGGTCAAGGGAAGGGAAAGAAGGATGGCCATGTGGCATGTTGGCACCAGTACTGGGACTGGAGTCAGAAGACAGAAGTTTCAAATCTCAGCTCTGCCTTTTATAAATTATTTTCTCTAAGGCTTCATTTTACCTTCTAAAAGTAGGATAGAAATCCTACCTTGCTACTTCATAAATTTGTGAGAATTCAATGAGAGTATGTATGAAAGCACTTTCACAATGCCTGGCAATGGTAGATACTCGATAAATATTAGTCATGTATGGATGTGAGAGTTGGACTATAAAGAAAGCTGAGCACCAAATAAATGATGCTTTTGAACTGTGGTGTTGGAGAAGACTCTTGAGAGTCCCTTGGACTGGCAAGGAGATTCAGTCAATCCGAAAGGAAATCAATCCTGAATGTTCATTGGAAGGACTGATGCTGAAGCTGAAACTCCAATACTTTGGCCACCTGATGGGAAGAACTGACTCATTTGAAAAGACCCTGATGCTGGGAAAGATTGAAGTTGGGAGGAGAAGGGGATGAGAGAGGATGAGATGGCTGGATGGCATCACTGACTCGATGGTGAGTAAGCTCTGAGAGTTGGTGATGGACAGGGAGGCCTGGCGTGCTGCAGGCCATGGGGTCGCAAAGAGTCGGACACGACTAAGTGACTGAACTGGACTGAACTGTGACTGCTGAGTTCATGGACTCTGTGGTCTAAGTCTCCTTATGAAGTAGGTAGCAAAAGATACAACATTGTGTTTGTGAGATTCATCCATGGAGTAAGTAGCAATAGTTATTACATTCCCTCCTCTGTATAGTGTTTCATCATCTGAATATACCACAGTTTATCTATTCAACTGTTGATGGACATTTGGGTTGTTTGTAGTTTTTGGTTATTTATAGACAACACTGGAATGAACTTGAGTTCAGATGCCATAAGGAACAAAAGAAGGGCTGTAGGTATGAAAGTAGTAAAAGTATTTCAGTAACAGCAACAGAGGCAGAGGATAATCACAGTATGGATAAGAGACCAGGGTTGGGACAACCCAAATCAAAAAGGACTAATAAGGCACAGAAATCAAGGATCCAGTGCAAGACTGGGATGCTGAATCTAGCCACCAGGGATAATGAGAAACCAGTTTCTAAAAAGTTGAGATTATAACTGTTATGGTCTGAATTATGTCCCTCCAAAATTCATACACTGAAGGCCTAACCCCCTAGAACCTCTGAATGTTACAGTATTTGGAGACAAGATCTTTATTAAAGTGGTAATTAAGTTAAAATGGAGTATTGATGTTAGGGTAGGTCCTAATCCAATATGATCAGTATTTTTATAAGAAGAAATTAGGACACAGAAGGAAGTTTATATGGAGACACTGGGAAAAGACAGTTGTCTATAAGCCAAGGAGAAAACTGCAGAAGAACCCAATCCTTCTCTCACCTTAATCTCAGAATTCTAGTCTTCAGAACTGTGAGCAAATAACTTTCTGTTGTTTAAGCCACCCAGCCTGTGGCACTTTGTTATGGATTCCCTAGTAAACAATTACAATAATGAAACAACTCCCTGTGATTACAAAGTAATCTTACTTTTGTATCTGAGTAAACTGTTTAAAAATATCAAAAGACAATTCAATTACAAGTTTATTTTATTTTAAGCCTTCTCAGTTAATTTATTCTGTGATTTCTAATCTGATCAAAAGGACTTCTTAGATATGGAAAACTAGAAATGCTAAACCCACGTGGCCAAAATTGCCACTTTGGTGATATCCCATCTGGGACTATGACCTAAGTAATTGTCAGGAAGTATTGCCTAAAAGAAATTCAAATGAAGACTATGCGTGGAGTGGAGTGGTCAGCCAGTGCCAACAGGTGTTGTGTGATCATTCCCAAACTTGAATTGAGCTTCTAGCCACATGACCTCAGATTATACATTTAGAACTTCTTGAAAAGAATTTTCTTGTGAAAAACAAATTTCTTTTGATGTTGAAATCTGAATGCTTCCAAATTTTTAAATTAATTCCCAATTAAAAGTTTATATTATATAACTTTTAGAGACTTCAATTAGATAATACATACCTCAGCTAAATATCAATATATAATGGTTATGTACATAAACAGAATAATTGAAAAAATAAAACAATTGGAAAATAATATGTATCACAGGTAGTATTTTTAAAGGTTCTTGCTTCTATATCTCTGCAGCTTACTGTGGGGGTAGAGCTCACAGCTTGTACAGAATGAAGATGTCACCTGGGTTGATGTCCACAGGGGACTTTAAATGAATCAGGATCCCTGGAGTGCCTGATAGTCTTTCTAATCATCTACTCTGTAACTCACACTTCTATTGTTATACAGATGATGTACTAGTTCAGTTTGCTGAGAGGTCAAACTTTCCAGCTAAATCACAGTTTGATTAATTTCAAATGTAGGACACATAATTATATCAATAGATAAATGAAACTTGCTCTTGAAGCTTCCACGTAAGTGCTTATTAAAAAAACAACCTTTCAATTCTCTCTCCCACTGCATGCTTTGAAACCATGAAGGTGAAAGCCTGGATTAGGAGGACAGCCAGGTAGGCCATTCTGGCTGGTCAATGTTCTAGAGGTTTTGGAGTCAGTATTTCCCTTGTGCCTAGTCTCATAGCCCATTCTCTATATTACGTATTTCTTTCTTTAGAGTTTCTCCTTCAACTGACAAACTGGAACAGGAAAGAAATAGTTGTCAAGTTTCGAATTTTTCTAGGGTATAATTCCACCAAATTGCCAAGTTGTCAAGTTGCTAACCCAGCAGTGTGTAGCAACATGGCTTTACACATATGTGGTTACTGAGGTTAGTTAGGTGTGGTCTGTGTTGACAAAGCATGGGGTATGAAGTTGGAAACCCAGGGTCTGAGATATAGAAACAACATTTTGCATTTTTGTGTAAGCTAAGGCTGAGAGCTTAGTTTTCTCAGTTGGAGAGTGAGATTAGTATTAATAACTGCCTCACTGACTTTGCAGGGTTTTTGTGATGATCAAATAGATAACATGTAAAGGCGAGTATTCAATATGTACTAATAATTTTATAAATCAGTGAAATCCCATGAGCTAAGTAAATTATTTTCTACATGTACTTGGGAGTCTACAGTATCTTCAAGAGCTATTTATTATTTTAAAAGAATAATTTGATAAGGCTACACTGTAATGAAATGAAAAAATTAATGAACTTCCCCTAACAATAGGAAAACAAAGCAAGTCTAGATCTGGCCCATTAAGGTAGCAGTTGCAAAATTCCAAGGTACCATTAGATTGCTGATGAATTCACAGACTGTGCTATGTGCTCAAAGGCTGACAACTGTAGGGCCATATTATGAAACCTATTCAACCAAAGTTATGTAATCACCATAAAAAACATGACCTTCAACTTTCAAAGTCTAAGAAAGGATTCAACATAGAGGGCCTTAAAACTGTCAAAACATTCCTAGCAGTTCCAAAAGTATGTGTTTCTACTAACGAGCTCTCTGGTTTGTCTAATGAAATATAAATAGGCACCACCTTCATATCTTGCTCCTATTTCTGAAGGACTAGAACAGTTTGGTGGGCCACTGAGTTCATGGAGGTGTTGAGTCATTTCTACACTCTATTTTAGGCAGATTGCCTATATCGCCTATACTGGAAATATATATAAATAAGCAGAAGAATGCTTTGATGATATTAATTTTAAGTTGCCGATGAAGTTTTTCTCAATCTGTTAAAGATGAATTCTCTGCTATCCTGTACATTTTCTTTCTCCCAAATCTCAGATACATTATCAAAAGAGATTAAATTAACATTTAAAAGAGATTTGGCCTGAACTCATTTCAAGCTTCTAAATAATGCATTATGGTTTACTAGGTTCAAAGAGAAAAGCAACTACATGATACTGATATTTCATTAGATAGACTGAAATTGATTCTACTTCTAGATAGATGTTATGTGAAGTTAATTTCTCTAAGAATCTAGTTGTTATCACATCAACATATGCCAGAGATTATTAAGCTTTTAAAAGGTTCCCAGAAAATATAAAAGGTCTTAGGTTCTCCACTTAAGCTATTCCTCTAAATACTAAATTGAAGAAAGCTCAAAATGGCTTAAATCTATCAAAATTTATTTGCCTGAAAATTCACCATTAGTCTTTGCTCCCCCACAGATTAACAATATCACACTATTTCCTTTAACTCACTCACAATCTGTTCAGTTATAATAAAACCAAAACCAATTAACCAGTATCCTCAATTAATTTTTCAATAAAATGTCATGATTAGAATAAAAAATTAATTTACAAACAAATAACCTCATTTGAAGGATACTAAAGATTCCAGGTTGTGCCCCATACTCAGTATACATTCAGCCCATCTCTGACAATTACATCTGGGTACCACTCAGTAAGGAGAGATACACTGAGAAATAGCCCTGAGGACTGTAATATCCCAATTCGTTAGAGAAGGAATTAGGTATAGAGTTATTGTATTTAGTAACATGGAAAGAGGCATTAATACATTTTAGAAAGGTTTGACACTCTAAAGCTTCTATTCCCCTTTTAGTCAATCTTGATGTGATGAAAAATTTCAACACTCAAATAGTTCTGAGTGTTTTTGTTAATTTAAACCTTGTATCCTTTCACCAGACTCAAAAAACCGCAAAGACTTCTTTTTAATTTCTTATAAACACTTTTTCCTCAAATGTTACCACCAAAGTTTAGTTATTTTAAAGCCTTACTTCCTATTTTTTCCCTTGGTCCACCGCAGATCACAGTTGCTTCTAGGTGTGAAACATTTATGTATGTCATAAACACATGTGCTGTTGTATTTAAATACATATAATATATGTTATATATATATGTGTGTATCATGGCCAATTTATTCAACTGAATAAAAATGTTAGATTCATTTTCTAGTTTTATTTCCATCTATAATAGATGTTTGTAAAAAGTTTATTGCAAATGTCTTTTAAGAGATTTTAAATTTCAGTAAAAATTTAGCATACTGGATTGTAGAACTTCCTATATTAAAGTCATCAAAATGTAGAAATTCTAGAAATATTTTTTTCTGCTTGACCTTTCAAACAACTTAAAATGTTTCTTTCAGTAGGCTTAGAGTTATGTTGACCTTTTCTTTGAAAAGTGAAAATAAAGTTGTTTGCATGCTTATTTTCTTAGAGAAGATTTAATTGGAAATAGAAATGCATTTCTTGACTCTGGATATTTTAATATCATAGGGTTTCAGTTACAACAATAATACTGACTATGTCATAGTAAACAAAGAAAGTGCCTGACAGGTTTTGAAAGAATTTAACTTGTATTTCTCTATTATGAATTACTGTCTATTTAGATCTATTTTACTTGATACTATAAAATTTTACTCATTTATTTTTCAGTTTAAATTCTGTGAAGATATATAGTTTTATTTAAAAATCATATCATGCCATGTGAATATTTTTATATTTTTCCCCTTCTCTAAAATGAACAATGAAATAAGGTACTTCATATGCTGGGGTCTTTTATGAATATGGTTTCTCTCTGGTATTTGTGACTGCAGAGTTAAGCGCACTAGCTGACAAAAATATATGGACTGGATCTTTCCTTTGATTAACTTGGTTTCAGAAAGTTGATGCCTTAAGTGCAAACACAATTCTTATAATGTCAATTTTTCTACAGGGAATCAAATTTCGACAGAGGACAGTCCAGACTCTAAGAGCTGCACGGCATTCAGGAATGTTCTTTAGAGGAGGAGCTCTTACTTGTGCCTATTTCCCTGGTTAGGTCTGCAGGATTCTCCTCCGTCTTCCTCTCCTGCAGCTTCCCTCTCATCAGCTCCTCTGCACCGCTAACCACGCCAATGAAGGCTGTATGGATTCAAGTTTCTGCATCTCTGCAGAGACCGATTTCTTCACTTGGAAGTCCCATCTCCTCATCTCTACATGTTGAATTCAATGCCTTCTTCCAGATCTTGCTTAATCACAATTTTTTCTTAGTTGAGGTCTAGACTGTGATCTCCCTGAAGTTGGACACAGAGTCTTATACTCTGTTTTGTGTTGCCATAAGCACAGTGTCTTGTGGGCACAGGGGCGCTAAATGAAGGCTCTTTGAGTGAACAAATGAAGGAGGGCATGGGTAGATGGATAGATGATACATAGTCCTATCTGTTTAAGACTCGAGGTTTTCTCCTAAACCTGGGTTGCAGAAGTATGACAGCACCTCCTTCCCATCTTCCTCCTCCCTTGAGCAGAAATTGGAAATCTTGGCTCCTGGCTAAAAATTTAATGGAGTCCTTACCCATGATAATTTAAAGCCCTTTGATCCCACTGTAGTAGCCAAGGGAAAGGCTATTATGAGTTTATGATTCATACACAGTCTCTTTTCATATTTTCTGCAATACCCATTGTGGAGGTGGTGGAAATCACATTAACTTTGGATTAAAACATAGTAGGAATTTGAAATAGGGAGAAAGGATAGAAGATTATCTTTAAAAAAAAACCCTCTGGATAACTAAAAAGATTAATTTGGTGGCAATTTAGTCCTCTCTTCTACTTCTTTCCTGTTCAAGTTACATCCCTAAACCTCCAGTAATGTCTGCTAGAGACATGGGTACCGCCTGTAAGATGCAACATTTTGCTTGTAATTGAGGAATAGAGCCGTGTTCCACATGTGGCCCAGTTGGTAAAGAATCTGCTTGTCAATGCAGGAGACACAGGATTCTTTGATCCATGGGTTGGGAAGATCCCCTGGAGGAGGGCATGGCAACCCACTCCAGTATTCTTCCCTGGAAAATCCCATGGACAGAGGGGCCTGGTGGGCTACAGTCCATGGGGTTGCAAAGAGTCGGACATGACTGAGCATACACATGCACGAGGAACAGAGCCATGTTCCACATTCATACTGATAAGGTGTGGAAGAAGAAGAGGAAACAGAGAAACGACGTGTATGTTTTGCTTTGTACCACATACGAAGAGCCCAGAATTGTGTGTGACACAGAAAAGGTTGAATGAACTATTGAAAATCCATAAGCACCAATGTTCAAGCAGAAGATCTCAGAGCCAGAACACTTGTTGTTTAATTGCTAAGTTGTGTCTGACTCTTTTGCTATCACATGGACTGTAGCCCACCAGGCTGCTCTGTCCATGGGATTTCCCAGGCAAGAACACTGGAGTGGGTGCCATTTCACCCTCCAGGGGATCTTCCTGACCCAGGGATCGAACTTGTGTCTCCTGCATGGCAGGCAGATTCTTTACCAACTGAGCCACCAGGGAAGCTGCTAGAACACTTAGTGTCCCCTAAATTTGCAGAAACCTTGTGAAGTGATGCTGGGATGGAGAGGCATTGAATATCATAGCACAGGAGTGCCTTTGTTAACCTTATTTTGATCCTAAGATTCAGGGAGACCCACTGATGTAGAGGTTATATATAATAAAAAAGAGGAGAAACTAACTTGAATCAAAGATGCCTGAAGGAAGGACCAGTACATTCTTGTTCAGTGATATTGAAACCAACACAAATTAACTCGTGGTGAGAGATACGCAGAAAAGCACCCCATTTTTGATGATTATTGGAAAAAGTTGAAAATTTCAGTGATGTTTTATGTGGAAAAATAGTGATTATGTGTTCTGCCTGGAGGAAGGTAGAAAGCATTTTCTGACTTCCTGAGTTAATTTCCTGAGCAATATGAGGAGAGTCACCCCCTCAAGAAGATGGCTATGTGCATTAGATGTGCTCTTCACTTTGACACCTCCAAGAATAAAACAATTCTTTACTTAATGTTTAACAATGAAAAGAAAAATTTCTAATTCTTGGGAAACTACCCAGAACTGTAAACTTATCTGAAGAGTGCCAACAAAGAAGAGATGAACCTCAAAGTATCTAGTTTATTAAAATAGCTATCCAAATGGTATTAAGCATGTTATTATTTCCAGCTGAATTCTCATAAACATTTCTTTGAAGTATGATTATATCCTCATTTTAGAAGAGAGGTACTTGAAACCTGGAAAGAATAACTTGCCCATAGCCAGGTACCTAGTAATAGTACTAGTAGTAATAATAATCACTTACTGGGCATCTAAAATGTACCAGGTACTGTGCTGAATACCTTACATATATTTCAACAGCGCCTAGGTCACAACGATCTTTTGAGGTGTATACTTTTATTTTAACCATTTTACAGATGAAGAAACTGAGACAAAGAGAGTTAAGCAGAAAGAGCTATTGAGTCTCAGACTGGGACAGGAGTCTGAGTCTGACCTCAGGCTCTGTGTTTTTAACTACTCTGTTTTATCGTCTCTCATTTAGAAGTCAGGTTTGTTTAATGCTGAAGCTATACTCTTAGCTATACTCTTATACTCTACTACCGCTAAGTTGTATTTAGTGATACTTCAGAATTTCCACTGCAGTTTATTTCTTCCTTGGGCAAAAGCATATGGATTCCAAGCAGCCATGTGTGACTAAATTTCTATAGTTAAACAGGCCACATGGGTGGTGGGAAAGGTAAGCACCAGGATTTGGACACAGGCACATTCGACTCCCGAACCCATGTTTGCTCTTCTATTCCATGCTGGATAACTTGACAGAAAAAGCCCTGAGCACACCACGGCACAGCAGCTTCTATAGTGTCACTGAAATGATTCCTTTCTGCCTCTCGCTGGACCAAGAGGCAGAAAGCCTAGACTTAAATCTCAGCACTTCCACATCTGAGGGTGTCACTTTGGGTAAAGTTGCCTTTCCGAGCTTCTCCGCTCTCATCTGTTAGAATGTGAATACCTACTTTACCGGGCTGTGTGAAAGAACACAGCCAAGGGAGTGAAAGGTGTGGGTGTTTGACAGACACTAGTTTCCTTTTCTCTCTTTCTTGCTCTTTTGTCTCTCTCTCAGGCAAGACATGAGATATCACCATTTTTAAGTGATATGAGCACCATGCTACAATTGGCATATATTCGTGTGTACTTCATGAGACATCCACAGGCTGTAGAGAAGAAAAGGGGTCCTCTGAAATGAAAATATCTGAAAAATTTTTTCAGTCTTTAAGTCCAACTGAATTCTCTAAGATACCCCATATTTCAGGTCAGCTCAAGCGCAGCTGTGGGTTTGGAAGCACATCCCACAGATAGGAGGACTTGATCAAGTACCATCTCATTCTATGCTTTTGTGACTTCATGTCTGTATATCCTGTCTTTTTTGTATTTGTCATTTGTGTATACTACAATTACCAGCACAAAGGGGAAGGCAAGGTGAGGGAGGTAACAAGACACTCTGCCAAATTCTTTATGTTAGAGATCAAATAGAATCTTAAAACACCCCAGAAAAGTAGGTCCTAATACTTCCTGTAGTGATGCTGAAGGTGGAAGAGGCAAGGTGGGACTCAGTCAGGGTTGGTTTAACTCTGAAGCTGAAGATCTTCTACTACAGGAAGCTGCCTCCCTCTAGGTACTTGATAAACAGGAATTAAATGGAAATAGGCTTTAGGCTCATGAAAACTTTCCCAGCTAGAGCTACTCCTTGTTAAGGGATAGGTCTATATCAGTGAATGTTATGGGGAGACTTCACAGGCACCATTGAGTCAACACTTAATGGAACTCAGGCTGTATGTGCTTGCATGTAGAAGTTGTAGGGTCAGCATCTAGGAGAATGCTTATTTCCATTTGAGTAATTTGTGTGCAAACAGGATAGGCTGCCACTGGGTGAGGAGTTCATGGTGGGGACATAAGTGCATTGTATTTCCATGTATTGGACGACAAGCTTAGCAAGGGCTTTCACTCAACTCTCTTTGAAATGAAAAAAGGGAAAAAAAGCAAACAGGAAATAACTTCCTTAAAATGGTTAGATGTAACTTCCTTAGATTTAAATGTTAGAATTGTCTTTCTTAGCTCTAGAGCGAGACTTGATAAGATGTCCATCAGCAAAAAGAATAAGGAACAGCCCTTGTAGGTTCCTGCTCCCAAATTCGTTTTCTGGAGCCAAATACTCTAAAAAGGAAAGAGGGAGCCCCAAGCTTTTGGTCTGGGAAGAATCTATTGTGGTTACCATCTCTCTGCTTCTAATTTGAACTAGCTCTCTCTGCTTCCAATGGCTCTTCTTTCTTCATCCTTTTCTTTTTTTAGAACGAAACTCACTTATGCTTCCCCTTTCCCTTTTCAACTTCCTTTTGACTTAGGTTGGAGGCTTGATAAAATGAAATTTGTGTTTAAACATCCATGCCCTTATCTTTAACACAGAACCTGAAACATCCATTTTTCTGAAGCAAAGTTTAAGTCAGAAGCATTTAGACAAAACATCATGGTTTTAATAGGGAAAAGAGGCATTAATGGAGAACCTGTTATGTGACAGGTATATGTTACATGTTTGATCTAATTTAATCCTCACAAAAATCTTTCAAAATGAGGGTATTATTCTGCCCAAGTTTAATAGGAAGGAGATAGAGCTAACAGGATTACATAATTTGCCCAAGATCATTAGGAGGATATGTGTCTATTTTTCAGAATCCCTTAATAAACTTTTTGTGTCTTCACAAACAAGTTCCAGGAGTATGAGATCGCCGTCACCTCAGAGAGTTCTTCACACTTCATAGATGCTCACAAATTTTAGAATAAGCTTATTTGCACCTTGCGATACAAATGGATGTAAGTTGGCTTTCAAAATTAATAAAAAAGAGAGAGAAAACACATAATAAACATGTGTGTATAGACTCAATGCAGCATAATTTAGAGTCAAAAGTAAGTCTGGTACAAAATGAATACCATGAGTTTCATTTTCCTAAGATACCTATTACTAATATAACTAGGAACACTGAATCCTACTCAGTTACATAATTTCTAGTTTCTTTAAGACAGGAAACATACCAATTGCTCTGCACATGTACAGCTTTTCTAAAATGCAGTCTCTTCCCTCCTAGGGAATTCTACCCTACCAAAGGATACTAGATAACATGCCCTCTACCTGTGTGATGTCCTAAAAATATCTTTAAGGGAGACATGATAGTGAATGCATTCTATTAGGCTGTTTCTCACTGCGCTTTTCCACACTGGCCAGTACCATCACACTAGGGCATAATCCACTGGACACCATCCTGTCAATCGTTACGGAACTAGCAGAATGAAGGCTTTTACTTAGGATCTCAGTCTGTAGAAGGGGCACTCATCTCTCTGATGCTGGCAACTCAATATTGAACTAAATTGCAAATGTATTCTGGTCAACTGTATTTGCTGAGCATTTATCTAAAGTTTTTCCTATCTATGCCCTCAAGCTTTATGACTCTTCTTCCAGTGCTCTGAAACCCACGAAGTATCATCACAAGCACCATGGGAGTGAGAAGAGACATATGTGATCTGAGAATCTGAGAGGGATGACTCAGGCAGCATCTCCTCCCTGGTGCACAAGGGTAGGGACGGCTACTGTGTCATCTGGAGCACAGCAATGAACACAGTCACTGGTCCTTCCTGATATAGCCTGCAACCATCTGGGCCTCCAACATCCATTCACATTCAGGCACATCCCCTACTACTCCAACTCCTACATCTTTTGGCAGGAAATACCCACACAGCTGGATGGGACTCATAGGATGTTTTTATTTTTCGCCTCATTAAGCTGTAGCTTTCCTCAAGCGGTGTGTGTTTTCTTTATATTTTAGCCCAGAAATTGTTTAACCGGAAGAAGGCATCTCAGAGAAGAGCTTCAGGAAAAGGCTTTGCAATGGGCAATAAAAGCACGTTGCCTCTGATTTATGGCACATTCACACGGTTCCTTCTCCTCCATTCCTTGAAATATACAGGTACTTACTGTATTTTCTGTAAGAAAAGTTCTCTCTGGAGCTGGCGAGGCAGCTTTGTAACTGCTGGGCTGTGATTTATTGCGTGCAAGATTATGGAGTAGACAGCAATAAGTCAGCCAGTCAGCAAACATTGCCAGGCACTGTACCAGGCTAAGGAGTTGATGATAAACAAGACTGATGCGATGCTTACAATTTAGAATCAATGAGAGATAGTACTCAAACATTTTCAAGTGTGATGAATACCATCAAGGAGAAGCAGAGGATGCTCTAAGAAGAGACCATGGCAGGATGTAAGACAACTATCTTCCTTCATTTAGATGTCCCCAGGATAACATGTTCTCTTGCTTGTCCAGTGCTGCCTTGAGAATTTGACAGCTTGCCTGCTTTGACTTCTCATCTTATATCTGTTTGAAGGATAAGATATTCACTGGAACTATTATAAGTTGGTGATCAGAACACCATTCAACTAATTTAAAAATCTTCATTCATGTAGGAAGATCAACCCTGCCCTTGATGAAAATAAATTTCATATTCATTTCATAGGAGAATTTAATTAGGAACTTTAATATATTGGTTATTTGCTTTAAATTGTCCTTGACTCAGTCTGTTCAAAGACTTTGAGTGAATTCTTGATTATTCCAATAAACGGAAAATTGGCATAAATATTTATCTGCTGAGAGTGGATTCATGTTCCTCCATAGAACACTGGGAACACTACCATTGGTAGAGCAGCAGACAGTAATGGTCCTCAAATGTAGCATCTGTGTTAGCTAGGAACTTGTTAGAAATATAAATTCTTGGACCCTACTCCCACCATACTGAATTAGAAACTAACTCGGTAGAGCCATCAAGCTGTTTTAACAAGCCCTCCAGCTCTTCTGGTGTGTGCAAAGTTTGAAAACCAGGGGCACAGTGGTTAAGATCACAGGTTTGGGATCAGACAAATCTGGATTCAACTTCTAGTTCTATCACTTAGTGGCTGTAAGACTATAGATAACAGCCTCTTCAAGCCTCTATTTCCCTATCTGTACAATGGGCACAGTAATAACAGTGTCTCTAACTTGTAATTTTGATATAAGAATGAAAAGAAGCAATGCTTGTAAAGTAGGTAAGCACAGTATGTATTTTAAAAGTGTTGGCTGTTATTTTAAATTAAGTTTTAGATTTTTTAACCTATGTGACTGGACTAATGGGGTTACTGACCTTGTTTAACGTGGAGGACAAGTTGGGGCTATATTTATTGCTAATCATGTGACATCCTATTCAAGTAAACAGTGAAAATCTAACTATCATCAGTGCTATCAAATTATTTCAAAGACATAGAATTTAAGGTATATAATCAACAGATATCCTTTGGCCCCACACTGAGAGCACCGGATACAGAAGCTTCTCTCCTGATAGGAGATTTTCACAGGCTTCAGTTTTATCTGGGGTAGGTCTGACCTGGACCCCATCAGAGTGGCTTCTGCCTGGGGTCCTGAGATGTCGCCTTCCCTGTTGCCTTGGCAGCTCAACTGATACCTGTCTCTTTAGAACACTTTCTCCGAACCTCTCCTAAGGCATGGATCATTTCTGATGTGTATTATGTGTATCATAGTTAATTATGAGCAGGCTAAATGTTACCTTCTTTTGGATGGATCCTAAATCTGAATCATTTTCATACTGCTCTCAGCATCTGCCATCATACCTAGCCCCTGGGAAGGGATCATGTTTTGGAATGAAAAAATGAGTGAATGAATGTTTTCAAACCTAAGTGCAAAAGTTGAAAGAACATACTTTAAACTCTTACCACAGTAGACACAGTAGTGCTCACCGTAAGAAGAGACAAGCTGTCTTACCTTCCCCTAAAGTAAAATCTGATCCTTAATATTACTTTA
Organism: Capricornis sumatraensis; assembly: GCF_032405125.1. Taxonomy (NCBI): domain Eukaryota; kingdom Metazoa; phylum Chordata; class Mammalia; order Artiodactyla; family Bovidae; genus Capricornis; species Capricornis sumatraensis. The sequence goes on along the minus strand of NC_091069.1, from coordinate 193,474,615 downwards.
GAAAGAAATGGAATCAAGTGGATTTTGCCTCCTAGACCCAGGTGGCAAATGCATATCCTGTTCTTAGTAAGTACTTGTGATTTCAGGCCAATGATTCAATCTCTGAGGACCATGCAAAGGGGTTGGTATGTATTTTCCATACCAAGAGGTCAGTTGGTATGCAAAGAGGTCGGTATGCATCCTCACCTGCACAGAGGATGGTATATATTTCCTTGCCACCTCATACTTTTAATATACTGAGGATCAATAAAAATTAGATTAATCTTTATATATTTAGGATATAGTGCACTGCACATAGGAGATGCCCAATCAATATTTATTGAATAAATGAATGAGAGAAAAGAGGTAGTAAGGCACTGAATTTTGGCAGAGTAAGAAGAAAGCAATCAAGCAGAAGATGACTTATTTATCACTTTCATCTTAGAAACTAGACATTCTGGCTCTTTCTTAACTCAAGCTGGAAGACTCTGTGCAGAATCTGAGAAGGTAGGGTTGGAAAGTGGAGCAGAGGGAAGAGTTCACAATAGAAATTCATCTTCCCCTTTCCTGCGGGGATGCTCAGAGGCCAGAGCAAGTGACTTGCTTCAAAAAGGTTTTACTGGCAGCAGTGTGCTCTCAATAATAATACTGGTCATTCTTTGATTCTGCATAGTGCTATGTTTCTTTTCTTAATTTAATATTTTGAACAAGTGTTACATGGTTCAAAAATTTAAAAAATTAAAGAAGATATCTAATGGAAAATCTTCCTCATACCCTTATCCCCATCTCCCTAATTCATCCATCCACAGAGCCCCATCCATAAGTAACACCATGATTAGTTTCCTATTTATCCTCCCAAAGTGTCTTTCTGCTTATATAAGCAAACTCAGATACTATACATATTTTTATTTTCCCATTCTTTTAATGATAAAAGGTAACATTCTATACCAATTATTCCATACCTTGCGTTCACCACTTAATACATCTTAAAAGTTCTTCTATATGAGTACATAGAGGATTTCTTTGTTTTTATTATATCTGTATAATATTCAGTTGCAAGGGTATACTTAATTTATTTATATAGTATCTTATTAGTAGGGCTTGCCAGGTGGCTCAGTGGTAAAGAATTCACTGCCAGTGCGGGAGATGCAGGAGATGTGGGTTTGATCCCTGGGTCTGGAAGATCCCCTGGAGGAGGAAATGACAACTCACTCTAGTATACTCCTGCCTGGAGAAGCCCAAGGACAGAGGAGCCTGGCAGGCTATATTTTCTATCAGATCACCAAGACTCAGACATGACTGAAGCAACCGAGCATGAGGTCTTACTAGTAACAATTTTCTATTTTTTGCCATTATAATCATTGCTATAATAAATAATCTTGAACATAGTGCTACTTATTTTCAAGGAAAAAGATTAACTCATTATCCCTAAATTTAAGAAACTTATCTTGACTTTACCAGTAAATCTGTACCAATATTCTGTAAGTATTAACATTTCAATTACTAATTCTATTATTCTAACTCTGGCAACTCTCTCTTACATAATAAGTAAAATATTATGGCATAAAATACATGCACAGATAAAGTCATTGAAGAAAATGTCAGCATGATGAGGTTTCTGATGAATTCCGTTGAAAAATGTTTTCTCTCTGTGGTCTACACTGTGTGTCATTTACCCCTCACACACCTTATCTCTTGATTTCAAACCAACGCCCACACTCCAAATGCTCCTACGAAGTCTTCTAACATCCCTGTTTCCTGCACTATTATTCATTCGTTCAGTCACTCGGGTCAAAGATCTTGCCATTATCCTGAGTCCTCTCTTTCTCTCACCTCCAACATCCAATCTATCAGCAAATTTGGTCTACTCAGCCTTTTAAAGCCGTCTTGAACCTGACTGCTTCCCACCACCGCCACTGCGGCCACCCTCCTCTCAGCTTTCCCCTGGACTGCTGACCTAGCATATTCGATGTCCTCGTCTACCTGTCACCAGCCCCTAATCTCCTCTCAATACTCTCCTTAACAATCACAGTGGTCTTTTGGAAAGACAGTTCAGATCATGTCACTGGCCTCTGCCCCGGCCAACCACAGTTGGCCACTCTCTACCCTTCCAACCTTGAAATCCTCTTCTGTTCTTTCACTGTGCACTCCTGTCACACTTCCTGGCCCTGGAGCAGAGCTAGACTTGTCCCCAGCCCAACACTTTGCAGTTGCTGTCCCCTTTGCTTGCCACTGGATCCTTGTGGCTTCTTTTCATGTTCAGGTCTAAATTCAAGCGTCACCTCCTTAAAGTGGCCCTCTGATCACATTATCACAAATAGTTCCTCTGTCACTCTCTATCCCTTTATGTGGTGCTTATTCTCTTCCCAGGACTTATCACTGATCATGGGTATTTTTCTGTTTGCTGATGTCTGCTGATGTCTCGACCACTAAGTTGAGACCCAACAGACTCTAGGCTTCCTCATTTCCCGCTACATCCATAGCACTCAGAGTGGTCTCTGGCATACAGTAGGTATTCAGTAAATATCTGTGGAATGAATAGATGGATCATAAAATAAAATATTGTTGGTGCAAATTTTCCAGATAGTTTTGGAAATAACATAGAATTGAAAGCTAGGCTTCAACTCATAGAAATGCTATGGTCTAAAACAGCTTTCATTATGTCTGTATAATGTCCCATTTTAGAATGTGTCATACAAAGGGGGTGGTGTGGAAGCTGACAGATCTGAAATAGTTTTAAATATATATATATGTCTTTGGAGATTTTGGGCAAATTGCTTAAACTTTCTGTAGCTCATTTTTCTCATTGGTAAAATAAGGATTTGAATGATACAAACTCAGGTTATATTTTCAATATCTATAAATCGAACAGTATTTATTGAACATCTACTGTGCTGGTCATTTGGGATCCTTGGTGAACAAGAATGATGACATGCTGTTCATGGAGTTTACAGCTTAGTGAAGGAGCTGCATTTTTCTAAATGGTGATGAGTGTGATGAGGAGAGGAGAGCAGTACAATGAGAGCCCAGAGCAGAGGCCCTGACCAAGTCTAGGATGTCATGATAGACAGAGACATGTAACTTGAGATCCATTAGATGGTTCCAGTAAATCAGGCACAGAGAGGCTAGAGACTTCCGGACAGAGGGGACAACCCTGCAGGACAAGGAAGGTGGCACGTTCTGAGAAGGGGGAACAGGTTGATGTGGCTGCAGAGTGACAGGGAGAGGTAGGCAGGGGCTACCCTGTGCCACTCAAAGTGTAGTGTACGGATCTGTGGACTGTCGGTTACCATCCTGTGATGAGACAGGTATAGACACTGAAAGTATGAAAGTTTAGACATTTTTATAGCAATTTCACAAAGTAATTTTATGTTTGTTTAACCTAATAGCAAAAAACTCGGGCTTACATTTTGCATGGCCTTTTGTTTTCCTTTCATTTATCTCTGTAATTCATCTTTACTGTATTTATAAGAGAATAAATCCACAACAGATTGGACATGAAAAAGCAAAAGAAGCCCTTCAGCAAAGAGACTGCAGCTGTGAGCTGGATCCTGTGAGCCAAGTTTGGTTTTCATCTTTAGAGAAATAAGCATCAATGCAGCAAATGCTCATGTAGCTGGCATTCCAATGAACAGTGCGAATGGGAGGTAAAAAGTTTCCAACAAGTTCCTTCACCACAATAAGAGTGGAGTAAAACCAACCTACATACAGTTTCAGGAAACTGCTAGTAGACTATGAGCCTTTGGAAGGGATTTATTGTTTCCTGGAAGTTCAGAGCCTACTTAATTATGGGGAGAAGTTCAGTAATACTGCTGAACTAAACGACAGCTATAATTCAGAACAGTCACTTTCAAAGTTTTCAGCCTGTGGTCCAACTGGGAGCACCTGTGCCACTCTGGGTTAGAGCTCTGTCTTATCTAAGGCTCCTGGTTCCAGGAGAAAGAAAGGTCACCTGCAGCTGGGGAATGAGACAGGGCTCATGGGAACACACACACACATCCTACCCCGACCTTCAGAAACAGGGTGCAAAGCGGCTTTTAAAAACAAACAAGAACAAGTGCTGAGTGGGGAAGGGGTGCCATTTAAACACTTGTGTATGTGAATTATAATCTCGACTTTGCAACTGATACTGGCTTGAATTTTAAGCACTTTCTTCATTTCCCACAAGTAACCATCAGTTACCACCAGCAGCACATAGTTCCTTCTGTGTCAGATCTAAAGCTCAGTGATTCTTATAAAAAGCCAGCAGTCCCTTTTGATGTTACAGAGAAGAATTGAGGGCAAAGGACTGGAGTTGGCTTACACTCATACGGTTTTTTCACACAGAGAACAAAACCACCAGAGCATAAACCCCACTTTTTGTTGAAGGTAATTAAATGCAAACACACTTCAGCAAAATCTCTAAGATCCAAGCTTGAAGCCCTTTTATTCTATTACTCTTCACTACATCCGCTTAGCCTGATGACTGAAACCTGGAAACAGTTGTCCCTGCCATTAGTGAGGGTTATTGAGAGTCCAGCTGTAATTCCATCCTTCTTTTCTGACTCTAAGTTATATCCCAAAGGGAAATATGTCATGCTTGTAGGGCTCACATGATAATGCCTTATCCCATCAAGTATTAATGGTCTTATAATGGAGAAAAGCAGTGGCAAGGATTATTTGAAACAAGGGATAATCCTAAGTGACATGTTTAGAAATCCTGAATTTTTTTTTTTGAATAGTTCTAACCTCCCCAATACATTTAAAATCAGCTTGCTTCCCTGGCAGACAGCAGGGGGCAGCAGATCAGAGTCGGCTCTCTCGATGAGAGCAGTTTCAAAGATGGAGAAAATTTACTGCAGAAAAATCCTCAAAGTGCTTAAATCTAATAAATATGGGAAACCTAAGAGCTGATTCCTCATTAAAGAAATTTCTTTTTTTAAAAAAGAGCTAAATTAAACATAAAGAGTTTTGCATTCATTTTCAGCTCATATTCTAGTTTATATTAGGTTGAACCTCATGAAATTGCTACTGTTTTTGTGCATAAGCAAAGCTATTAAATATTGGCAGCTTCCAAGGGTTAAAGCAAATATTTGGAACAGAACTTAGATATAGAAGTTCTCTTCAAGAAGACCTGAAGAAGAGCACATGTTCACAGGCAGCAATAGACCTTGTTTCAGAGAGATGGTGATGAGTCCCTGTGGACAGTGAGGCCACGTCCTGTCTAAGTGCCACCTCTGCCTCTCCCCTGCTCCCCACAACTGGGATCATGGGTATTCCCCAGACCCCCGTCCGTGGCATTTGTTCTTAAAGCAGGCACTTCTTCAGCTTCTCTCAGACTGCCGTCTCTCACCCTGTGGATACCCACCTTGCTGTCCCAGTCAGTCTCACTGCTTACAGATCAGGACTCAGCTCCGGCTAAAACCACAGACACCACAGCGCTCACCTTCATTTCAGACCTCTCATTAGGAAAATAGAGTTTCTGTGTCTGAGTTGCTGAGCCTCGAGTGAGTTCTTTGTTTGTTCTGTAGGTGGTTCTCAAAGTGCGGCCCATGGCCTGGAGCAGAAACATGAGCATCACCTGAGAACTTGTTTACAAAGCAGAGTCTTGGCTTAGACCTACTGAATCAAACATTCTGGGGGTAAGGTCCAAGAATGTGAGCTTTAACAAGCCCCGGGAGTGATTTGAATGTGTGCTGACGTTGAGAACTACTGCAGTGAGTGAGTGATAGTTGCTCAGTTGTGTCCGACTCCCTGCCACCCCATGGACTGCAGCCTAGCGGGCTCCTCTGAGAACTACTGGACCAGCTCACATAACCCAGTTTTTCCTCTAGTCTTTGTTTTTGTTACCAGTGGCCTTTACAATCTTTTTTTTCCTAGACAGTTTCTAATTTCCTTTTCAGTAGCTTAAAAGTTCAAGCCTGAATCCCAGGCCTGTAGCTGGATTCCTGTTATCCATGAAATGACTTCTCAGTTGCCAAATGCCGCCCTCCTGGGATGCTGATATCCTCTATTCTGAGTTCCAAAATGTTATCTTCTGCCCATTGGTTGGAACCCAGGAAGCGGGCCATTAGTTCAACTGCAACTGCGTTTGTGGTGAACGTGAACCTGGTGCTTTGCTAGCCTACACGAGTCTCCTCTGGATGGGCTTTACCCTCAGTTCTGTTTTGCCTTGGTGGGCAGATATGACTGCATCTGGTCCTTCTCGAACTTAGGATCAAACACCCATCTTTGGTTTTAACTATGGTAAATACTTTCTAGGTTGTTTATATTTGAACAATTAAGAGGAAATGTTAGGACCCATTATTCAAAGAGGATATCTTAATTCTAAAAGAGGTTCCAATTTTTCCTTTTTTCCCCCTAACAAATTGCTCAAAACTTTCATCATTTTCATCTGTATTGTGAAATGGGGAAATGGAAATGTTGTCTCATACAAATGAGAGTTTTGAGAAAGAAATCATATTATTTAAGCACAACCTCAAGAGGCAGGTTAGGTGGTCTGATATTCCCATCTCTTTCAGAATTTTCCACAGTTTATTGTGATCCACACAGTCAAAGGCTTTGGCATAGTCAATAAAGCAGAAATAGATGTTTTTCTGGAACTCTCTTGCTTTTTCCATGACCCAGCAGATGTTGGCAATTTGATCTCTGGTTCCTTTGCCTTTTCTAAAACCAGCTTGAACATCAGGGAGTTCACGGTTCACATATTGCTGAAGCCTGGCTTGGAGAATTTTGAGCATTACTTTACTAGCATGTGAGATGAGTGCAATTGTGCGGTAGTTTGAGCATTCTTTGGCAGTGCCTTTCTTTGGGATTAGAATGAAAACTGACCTTTTCCGGTCCTGTGGCCACTGCTGAGTTTTCCAAATTTGCTGGCATGTTGAGTGCAGCACTTTCACAGCATCATCTTTCAGGATTTGAAACAGCTCAACTGGAATTCCATCACCTTGAGGAGCTAAAAAGCCTCTTGATGAAAGTGAAAGAGGAGAGTGAAAAAGTTGGCTTAAAGCTCAACATTCAGAAAACAAAGATCATGGCATCTGGTCCCATCACTTCATGGGAAATAGATGGGGAAACAGTGGAAACAGTGTCAGACTTTATTTTTTTGGGCTCCAAAATCACTGCAGATGGTGACTGCAGCCATGAAATTAAAAGACGCTTACTCCTTGGAAGAAAAGTTATGACCAACCTAGATAGTATATTCAAAAGCAGAGACATTACTTTGCTGACTAAGGTCTGTCTAGTCAAGGCTATGGTTTTTCCTGTGGTGATGTATAGATGTGAGAGTTGGACTGTGAAGAAGGCTGAGCGCCGAAGAATTGATGCGTTTGAACTGTGGTGTTGGAGAAGACTCTTGAAGGTCCCTTGGATTGCAAGGAGATCCAACCAGTCCATTCTGAAGGAGATTAACCCTGGGATTTCTTTGGAGGGAATGATGCTAAAGCTGAAGCTCCAGTACTTTGGACACCTCATGAGAAGAGTTGACTCATTGGAAAAGACTCTGATGCTGGGAGGGATTGGGGGCAGGAAGAGAAGGGGACAACAGAGGATGAGATGGCTGGATGGCATCACCGACTCGATGGACGTGAGTCTGAGTGAACTCCGGGGGATGGTGATGGACAGGGAGGCCTGGCGTGCTGCAATTCATGGGGTCTCAAAGAGTCAGACACGACTGAGCGACTGAACTGAACTGAACTGAACACAACGTCCAATTTTCTTTCAGATAACATTTGCTTGCTTATTTGTTAATTTTCCCACTGGACACTGGGCTCCTTGGAAGGAAATTTTGTCTAGTTGATTCTTCTATTTCTAGCACTAGCCTGTTAGATGGCAGATGCTCAATGAATGTTTGACAAATGATTGAATGGAAAAACACATACACATGCACTCTCAAATGCAAAAATAAAAGATCCATTTCTCTAAATTGTCTAGATTATTACATGTTATTGAAACAAAAATGGACTGTTTGCATTTGACCAAGATCTAAGCTCAGTATCTATCATCATGCTCAAGATGGGGGGCTAGAGTTGACTTAGTGCTAGGATTGGATATCTGTCAATAAAGGGGCCAGCAAAGCTCCTGTCTTTAGAATGCATATCATCATCACATCTTAGGCTGTCAAGACCTCAAGAAGCTCCTTTCATTTTTTTGGAGAAGGAAAGTGAAGCCTATAGGGGTGAAGTCAATTTTATAAGGTCACCAAGTTGGTTGGTGGCAAAACCTAGAACAGAACCCTGACTTCCTGACTGTTAATTCTTTTCCCAGTCTGCTTTAGAGATCATGTCTGGCATATATTTATAATGATAGAATCACATTGAAAAGGATGATTTTTTTCCCCAAATACTTTTTTTCAAGATTATAAATATCTTTAAAAATGACAAGATGCCTGAAGCCGTATGCTCTGATGTATTTAAATTATTCTTATCTGTTTCTTTTAAGAGAAGCTCTCTGTGTGTTTTTCTGCTAACGAGTCTCAAAGAAGTGTCGTTTCCAAGCTTATAAATTAAAAGTTCCTTGGATACAGCATGGTCCAATTAACTCAACTGCTAACCAGAGGGGTCCTGAGATATTCAGTTAATTTTATATGTACCCTGAACTCAATTTTCTTTAGCTTCACTTGTAGTGAAAGAAACAGAAATAAGAATGAGATGTCAATTTCTGTCTATCAGATTGGCAAAGATTAAAACAAGTGACACTCTCTTGGCTGGAGCATAGGTAAATAAGATTCATGTTCTGAATATGGGAGGGGAACTGACATAGTATTTTTATTTATTTATTTTTTAAAATTTATTTTTAATTGGAGAATAATTGCTTTACAATATTGTGGTGGTTTCTGCCATACATCACTATGAATCAGCCATAGGTATACTTATGTCCCCTTCCTTTTGAACCTCCTTCCCACCTCCCACCTCATCCCATTCCTCTAGGTTGTCACAGAGCACTAGATTTGAACTCCCTGAATCATACAGCAAATTCCCACTGGCTATCTTATTTTACATATAGTAATGTATATGTTTCAATGAATGATTACTTGCTCAGTCATCTCCAACTCTTTGCAACTCCATGGACTATACCCCACCAGACTCCTCCGTCCATGGGATTCTCCAGGCAAGAATACTGGAGTGGGTTGCCATTCCCTTCTCCAGGGAATCTTGCTGACCCGGGAATTGAACCCAGGTCTCCCACATTTCAGGCAGACTCTTTATCATCTGCATCACCAGGGAAGCCACTTTCCTATCAACAGCTTTGCTTCCAGTTATTTATATAAATGATACCAGAAAAGTGCAAAGATGTCCATGTACAAAGATGTTTTCCCCAAAATTATTATTATTATTTTGGCCACACCGTGAAGCTTGTGGGATCTTAGATCCCCTACCAGGAACTGAACCCTGGCCCCTGGCAGTGGAAGCTCAGGGTCCTAACCACTGGACTGCCAGTGAATACTTTCCCAGTAATTTAGAAGCATGAAAACCTAGAAGCATTCTAAAGTCTATGAATTGGGGATTAGTTATATATATTATTGGAGAAGGAAATGGCAACCCACTCCAGTATTCTTGCCTGGAGAATCCCATGGACGGAGGAGCTTGGTGGGATACAGTCCACGGGTCGCAAAGGGTCGGACAAAACTGAGTGACTTCACTTTCACTTATATATATTATGAGATAATGTAATCCATAAAACAAAATGCTACATAGTTATTAAAAAACGTAAATAATATTGGTATACGTGCATGCTCAGTTGTTTCAGTCATGCATGACTCCTTGAGACCCCATGGACTGTAACCCACCAGGCTCCTCTGTCCACTGGATTTTCCAGGCAAGAATACTAGAGCAGGTTGCCATTTCCTCCCCCCGGGATCTTCCCTGACCCAGGGATTGAACCCGCGTCTCCTGTGGCTCCTGCATTGCAGGCGGATTCTTCACCACCGAGCCACCGGGAAGCCCAAATTACATTTACCAAGATCTAAATATCTCCAGGATACAGGAAGGAGAGGAAAAAAAAAATACAGTTGAACACCTCAAATATAATATGATCATATTTATGTAAAATTGTGTGTGGGTTATTATAGGAAGATGTGTGTAAGAATAACCCCTAAAATGTTAAAAGCAATTATCTTAAGATAGTGAATTTGAGTTGCTTCCCCCCCTTTATGTTTGCATGAATTTTATGCATGAGCAGGTATAAGCTTTATAATTAGAAAGAAAAAAAATCTACTTTCATATTTTAAACAAAATGAAGCTGAATATGTTTAGATATTGCCAAATTATGCTTTATGATATTTTGAGAAATGAACACGAGGCAAATATTTGAGACATTTCAAAAGCCACAAGTGATTGGGTTTCAAATCTAATTTGATTTAAATCTTATTTCAAATTGGAAAAATAAAAGCTAACTAAAGCTCTAGTTATGTCGTTAACTTTTTTATAAAGACACTTTTGATGGAATAATTCATGGCCCCAGACTTTTATCCACATACATTTCATATTGTTTCCAGCAGTGATGGCTATTCTCGACCACCTGTGTTCTTCCTGATCCTGTACCCAGTGACTCTAGTTACTAGGAACCCCGTGGCCAGTCACGGAGATGACAACGGCCACCCGCTGCAGAACTGCTATGAGCACATGTGCCCTCCAAGCAGGAGCTGTCGCCCACCCCACCAGATGACGCTGCTGATGCTGGCACTTCAGGGAGCATGTCCTGGATTAAGTGACTGGCGGCACTGGAGCAATGCGTGAGTCCCTATTTTGAGAAAACTAATTTCAACACCAGTGAAATACCTATTATTAAAAAGCAAGCATTTCAAATGAATTTTTAACTGAAATTGGAAAATAGTCTGAAATTTAGAACTAGAACTGTGGATAAAATAGGGATAGAATTTTAACAGTTCTAATTAATTATGTTGAGTCCTTACTTTTCTGATTTTAAGTTACAGCAAGTGGGCCTGTGTGTCTGGTGTCAAGTGAGAGTGGCAGGTACTTAGAACACATTATTGAAGGAATGCGGTTCCACTTTACATTAAACTTTTTCTGAGCACCCGAGTCCCTGAAGAGTTCCATCCCGAGATTCTGATCCAGCAGGTCTGCAGTGAGACCCTGAATTTGTATTTCTAATAAGCTTCCAGGTGGTGCTGATGGACAACCTTGAGTAGTTTTGCTTTAGGTTGCATTCCATTCCTTATATCTTCTGACACTTGAGAGTTTGAAATGTGGCCCATTCTGACACTCCGGATGGAAGAAGAGTACTTCTCTATCTGAGAAGGTTGTTACAGTACTCAGAAGGACCCCATGGGATACCAAAGAAGAAGGGACTATCCTCTCAGACCAGCTGGGAATATCTGCCAAGTCCAGCCTGGCAATTGATGAGCCTAGCAGATGCCCTGGCCAGCTTGCTTTCACAACCAGTCTGCACCGACCCTCTCCAGACTGGGTAGGTTGGCATACAATTCGTGCATATGAATAGCTGGTACTTGGAAATTGTCCTATATGTATTTGCATAGAGTAAAATTTGCATTTACATATAGTACATTTCTGTGCAAGCGGATATGGCAGGATCTATGTATATACATAGCAGGAAGATTGGAAAGGATGTGTATACTGAACCAGGAATTAAGCTAAATGTCTGTTGGGTAAACTTGACTATATAAGGAAAAGGAAGGTCAGTGAGAATTAGCACTTATGAAACCTCCATTATTTATCATGAACTGTTAAGAATCTTCACACAGTGTCTCAATTATTCCTTAGGATAAATGACACCATAAGATGGGCTTTAATGTTCCTTATTCAGTGAATGAGGTCTCTGAGTCTCAGAGATGAGACAACTTGCCTAAAAAAATGAAGTTACTAAATGGCAGATCTGGAATTCAGTTACATCTGACTTCAAAATCTATACTTTCTCCAATCTATTCTCATTGACAAAACACGAATCAAATAAAAATTTGATGAGAAAATATAATTATGAATCTAATATCAATTTGTATTCCATAGGACATTTATTACCATGGTTGTGTGGATTTTGCTGCATCTACAAAGGGCTCAATACTAATACTCTAATTGTTTGGAAACTACCATCTCTAAAATATTGATTGTCTTCTGCAGTAGCATTTGATTGAATTAATGTACTTTTTCAAAACATTATATTTTCTTGCTGGTGCAATCTCTTATATTAAAGAATCATTGTGTTTGCATGCCTCTTCATTATAAATGGTCAGATGTCAATTTTAAAGCATTTTGGATAGCAGCGGACCAGATTTTGGCAGAAGTAATCTGGCCAGGAATCAAACCCAGAAGAAAAACCACGCTTATGAAAATTCCTGTATGATTGTGTTGTTAGTGAAAATTATTTTTTGAAAAGGTTGTGTATGTGGAAACAGAGGAACTGAAGCAGCTATTGAAGTGAGACTTATTAACATTAGCCCTAACTTACAATATGAAGTATATACCACTGTAGCCACAAAAATATTCTTGGGAAGAATTTATAACATAGGAAAATGATAATGTAATGTTATGTGAAAAGAGAGAACAAAAGTGTATATGCAGGTGGTTTCAATTAAGGAAAACCATATATGCAGAGGAAAAAAAAGAGGTTGAGGCCTACAACAAAACAGCGTCACTTTTGGGATATGCTTATGGGTTATTTTTGCTTTCTTTAAAACTAAGTGTAATTTCTTATTATTTTTGGGTGGGGCATAGATTAATGGGAAGAAGTGTACCTTTTATTTTTTAAGTTAACTTATTGATTCTTTCCTTACTCAAGCTTAAAGTAAGCAGAAAAAATTATTTTGAAAACTATCATGTCAATGTATGCCAAAACCAATATAGTATTGTAAAGTAAAATAAAGTAAAAATAAAAATTAAAAAAAAAAACCAGAAACAACAACAACAACAACAAACTATCATGGTAGCACACGAGGGGGAGGGAGAAAGAAAAAAAAAATGAAGAGCTGGGAACAGGGTAATGAGGCTGGTTGGTTTGGGCCAAACAGTTTCTGGCTGTCCATATTTTCCTTCTGTAACCTGGTTCACACGCTAGCAAAGCACCTCAACATCTTTCAGTATTAAGATGCCAATACATTTCAGATGGTATTCATCTACATTTGAGCAAGCAGAAAGGAAAGAGAAGTTTTGTCTGTGTAACAGACAACCTACCTCTTCATTTCTTGAAGTCTGAAGTGAGTTAATAAACCTCTTAGAACACTTGCCATTTAGGAAATGTTAGTTGTTATTGAATCAAAAGGAGCTACTTTTAGTTTCTAAATTAAGTTTTAGATTTAATGATTTTCCCCTTTTTGTCTTGCCTAGGTAACCTAACTTTGTTCTATTAACTTTCAGGAAAACCTTCAATTTGCAAAAGAAGCTTGACTCTCAAGGAATTAGGTCTTTGCTAAGAGGGCTGGATGCAGTTCTGTGTAGGTGCCCTTGACAGGAGAAGGGACAGGGTGTCCTGCGCCTCCCTGAGAAAGGGTCTAGTCACCGAGGCGAAGGATTAGGATGATGACGGATTAATACAGTTCCTGACCTTCCAGCCTCTCTCTTCTGTACTCTTTGAGATTGCCTAGAAAGTCTTAATCCTTGCTCCATGGCCATAAGCACTGTCTTCAGCACTGAGAAGTGTACTGGGGTTTCTGAAAATAAAAGCAAGGAAAACAACCTTGAATGCCTGCATGATGGTGTGTTTCCCTAGTTACTTAGTTATGTTCCAGGTGTATGAAACTATGCCCGTACTGAGTGAGGTGGATGCATCACTGTGCTAAAATGGCATGGATGGGATCTGGCAGTCATCTAAGCAGTCAACACATGTTTACCGTATCCCTGAGTATACAAAGTGCTAAAAATATGATCAAATGTATAAAAGCAGATACTATCCTGAGGAGCTTCAAGCGATCTTGTGTGATGGTGTTTACAATAGTAAAAAGTTGTAATAGTAAACTACCAAATATTATGTTGCAACAGTAAGAAGTTCATATTGTTCTATATTTAGAGAATTATTAATAAAATCCAATTAAAGTGTGGAGTCTAGTTAATGGATATACCAAAGAACCAATACTGGTTCATTAGTTGTGGCAAATGTACCATATTAATGTAAGATGCTAACAACAGGGGAAATTGAATGCAGGGTATGTGGGGACTCTATGTTTAACCTTTGTTCAGTTCAGTTCAGTTCAGTCTCTCAGTCGTGTCTGAGTCTTTGCGATCCCATGAATTGCAGCACGCCAGGCCTCCCTGTCCATCACCAACTCCTGGAGTTCACTCAGACTCATGTCCATCGAGTCAGTGATGCCACCCAGCCATCTCATCCTCTGTCGTCCCCTTCTCCTCCTGCCCCCAATCCCTCCCAGTGTCGGAGTCTTTTCCAGTGAGTCAACTCTTTGCATGAAGTGGCCAAAGTACTGGAGTTTCAGCTTCAGCATCATTCCCTCCAAAGAAATCCCTTAGTACTTTTCTGTAAATCCAGACATAGAGAACAAAGGTATGGCTACCAAGGCGGGAAGAAGGGGTGGGAGGAATTGGGAGATTGGGATTGACACATTACACTATGATACTGTCTATAAAATAGGTACATATATCAAATAGGTAACTAACAAGAACGTATTGTACAGCACAGGGAACTCTTTTTAATGCACTGTGGTGACCTAAATGGGAAGGAAATCCAAAAGGGAAGGGATATATGTATATGTATGGCTGATTTGTTTTGCTGCACAGTAGAAATTAATACAACATTGTAAAGCAACTATATTCCAATAAATATCAGTTAAAAAATAAAACTACTCTAAAAGAAAAAGTTTGTTTTAAAAAATCAAATAGCATTTGTTAAGCACTGCAAATGGTTTTGCCTGCCTACAAATATACTTTGATCTCTCACCCCTGGCTTCCTATTATGTAACTATCATATGACAATACATCACCTTAATTTTATTCTCTCCAGGAGAGTCCAATATGTTCACCAGTTCCAGCTGTAAGTCCCAACTGCACAGACTCTAGGCCTTGGGTTGCCCCTTCAGTGGACCTAAGACATATATAATCAGCTATGGTGGAAACCGGGTCAGTTCTTTGACTTGGGAGAAACAGGGTATCCTCTGCAGGTCTGAATACCTGGTTCTAAGGATTTGGTAATTCTGAAGTCTTAGTTCAAGGGTGTTGGTGTCATTTCTCATGGGTGTCTAACATTCCTCAAGTTTGGTGCATTGGGACAGGAAGGAGGCAGGAAGGTGAGGCTCCTCTTGAGTAAAATGATAATGCTGTCTCCTCTCCTCTTTGAGCTTCATCTGAAAAGCAGGGTCCGATCTAGCATTGCTTGCTTCCTCTTGACTCTCTCCAAGCAGAGCGCCAGCACCAGCGCCTCTCTTACCTCCACCTCCACCACCTCCTCCACCTGCACCTCTACCGCCTCCACCGCTGCTGTTACTCCCTCCCCCGCCCATCACCCCTGCCTCCATCTCCACCCCCACTGCAGCTCCCCCCACCTCCTCCACCCCGACCAACCCCAACGTCACCTTCACCACCACCGTTTCCATCGCTATCACCACCACCTCATAATTATGGCACTGGAAGGTTTACTAAACACCACGATGACTGACTCTGAAGAGGTAAATATCTTTCAGATAAACTCTGCAGAGGTCAATACAGAAAACGGGGATGAAACCTCTCAAGCAAAGGTCCAAAGAGATGAAATTGCTCATGACATCCAGACCAGAAATCCCTCTTTTCACCTATTTAAGTGTGGGCTAGCTGACCACCCTCTTTCCCATTAGGTTCAAGAGTACAGATGATACATGCATCATGCCCATCCTGAATGTGGACAGATGAGACGTTGGAAGGTATTTAATCTGTTAATCCCTCAAAACTGTGCATCTGAACAAATGGTTTTAAAATCCAGTTACTCTGGAGATTCAACAAGAGCTGTCTGGTGTAATTAGATCAGCATGATAAATTCAAACCTCTAAACCATCATTTAACACTTTGGTAGGTAAGGGAAATAGTGTGTTTAATAAAACTGTCTGCATCCACTGGGATTGGTTTATAAGGTTCATTAACGTAACCACACAAAATAAGAGCGATGGGAAAAATAGCACAGAGCAACAGAATGGAAAGGTGAAAACTCTAAGTGGGGAAAAGGAGCTTTCAAAGTAGACATGCTTCAAGGAGAGTATGCAGGTGTACCGGCAGGGGAAGCTCAAATTCTCTTTTTAGAGTATTTCAGATTCATAGTAATCATTGTTCTATTTCAGAAGCTGAATTTCAGAGGGGGGCATTGCATCTTCTAAATGCTCTGGGACCTTCTGAAAGTTATGAGACCAGCACTGGCTTAAGTCTTTAGATCCCAGTCTTAAATCTCCTCTGTAGTTCAGCATATAGTCACCTACTGCATTAGAAGCTAAGTCTGATGTATCAATTGTCAGAAGTGTTTTATCCGCAGGGATCATAAAACATGAGCCCTAAACGGATGGATGGGCCTAGTGAATGGCTCGTGAACTGGGGAAAAGACTGCTTTGTGCTCTTGGAACTCAGCTGTGGGATTTGATGCCATTTGAATTACTCTGGAAAATTCACTGCACCTAAGAATTATACCTCAGATTCTTTGTTCTGAAAATTAACTTTCCCACATGGCCTTCTTTTTATGAGGGTAGAGGTTCTAGGAGAATAATTTTTGATTGAGTAGGCATCCTTTGAAATAAAAATACTTAAAAAAAACTCAGGAGTGATCAGTCTTAAAAAACAGACTTAATACATACCTCTCACTAGAAAGTGTCAGTAAAGACTTCTTGAAATTCTTAGTCTGGTGGTTCTCAAAGTGTGGTCCCTAGACCAAAAGCATCCTCATCACCCAAGCGCTTCTTATTCAGTCGCTAAGTTGTGTCTGACTCTGCATCCCCATGGGACTGCAGCATGCCAGGCTTCTCTGTCCTTCACCATCTCCCAGAGTTTACTCAGACTCATGTCCATTGAGTTGGTGATGCCATCCAACCATCTCATCATCTGTTGCCCACTTTTCCTCCTGCCCTCAATCTTTCCCAGCATCAGGGTCTTTTCCAGTGAGTTGGTGCTTGTTAGAAATGTAAGTACTTGTTAGAAATGTAAATTCTCTAATTAATCAGAAACTCTAGGATTGGTGCTTGTGTTGATGGTCGTTTCTGAAACCTTAAACTAAAGTAAGATATTCTAGAGCGTTTGGAAGACGCTGAATAAAGTATTTACATCTTAGGGACTTATAGCTTTAAAAGAAATCTGAAGAAAGCAGAGGATGGATCTGAGTTTTGAATGTATGTGGCTGTCTGTGTTAAGCACAGATACATAGGCTTTTTGGCCTGGAAGAAACCTTATGACATACAGCCCAAGGAGGCCCCTCATAACACAAATGCAGAAAAGTTCAAATGAGCAATTCCTAAACTTCTTTCATTACCCAGAGCGTAGCACCCCAACTAACAATGTTCATGACCATAAGGAGGTTACGGTTGGGCCAGAAGCTGCCCTTGGTCCCCACAGAGTGACTGACCAGGCAGGTCTGGGGTTTTAGGTAAGGCTTGTGACTGGGCACATCTCCTTGGTGGAGAGTGGCCTGAGAAGAGCAAGGTCTGATGGTGCACAGGTGAAACAAGTCGTCAAGCACTTACCCAGAGAAAGAATGAATTCATGTTATTGAGTATCAACTTACTGTCCTAAAAAATGAGGGTGGATAAAAAAATAAAATGAGACTGGTATGAACACAGTCGAAGAGTTCTCCAGCAGTGTATCCCAGGAATGCTTGGCATTGGGACTCCTCAGCATTTCACAAAGTGCAGAATTTTAATTTTATTCACCAGAATTTCAGGGAGGGGGAAGAAGCATGTGCTGATCCTATCTGGGTACCATTCAGAGCTGGGGACTTGGCCATGCTCCCCAGGAACTACACACAGAGGGGACAGTCAAGTCCAAGAAGCCTGAACTCTGGGTGCAGGTGAGCAGAGATGGATGAGAACAGAGTATGGAGGAGGGGGGAGGAAAAAGAGAGAGAAGAGGATGAGATGGATTAGCAGTTCCCGTGAATAGGAAAGTTTAATGAGTGGGAAAGAGATATATTAGTGAGAGGTTTTCTGTGTGAGGTATGAGACCCTCTCCAACCCCCCAATCACCACTATCAGGAAACTTCCTTAATTATCTGCAGTATTCTTCAAAGCTGTTTCTTTGAAATGACACAGTTCATAGACTGGGCTGTATGTGGCTCCAGTTATATTCAGGTAAGATAAACTCTATACAGGATTCATATCCCTCTAAAGGAACAGCAAACGTATGCTCCATTTTTTGTTCTGCCTGTACTTTTAGAGCAAGATAAAACAACATGGATTCAATCCTCAGAGACTTAATTTAGAGAAATTTCCCCTTCATTTATTGAAGATTGAAGAAACTAATACATTTGTATGGTAATATGAGCTCATTATTTTAGTCCAAATAATGATCTTCTAACACCCAAAGGAAAAAAATGACCTACCACTGCAGTGTTTAGAGTTTTCAAGATGTAAAAGACAGAAGGGAAAGAGAATTAACAATCTTCTTCTCCCTTCTCTCTTCCCCCAAATCATTTAACAAGTGCTTACTATGTGGCAGACACTATGGAGGCAAGAAAGATGAATAAGACAGAATCAATGGTCCTCTACATTCAGAAAGATTGAAGTATAACAGTAGTGACAGACAGTGGATAAAACGGTGTCAAAAGTGGCATCTGATAGAAATATGCCAAGAGTGGGACACAGACGAGAAATACCATTTATCACTTATCACAGGCCAAGTGCTATTGTAAACATTAAGATGTACTGACTTATTTTATTGTGATAAAGAATATCTAACATGAAACGTGCCATTTTAGTTATTTTTGGGTGGATGATTCAGTGGCATTAAGTACGTTCACACTGCTGTACAACCATCACCACTATCCATCGCCACAACATTTTCATCTCCAGCAGGAACTCTACCCAGTAGGAACCAACTCCAGACTCCCTGCTCCCCCAGCACCTGGCAACAAGCACCATTCTCTCTGTCTCTGTGAATCTGGCTACTCTAGAGTCTTCATATATATGGAACATTTGTCCTTTTGTGTCTGGCTTATTTCACTAAGTATAATGCTATGGTAAGTATTTAAACAGGCAGTCTTCGTGTGATTCTCATAACTCTGTCAGGTTGGTAGCATTTCCCCCATTTTACAGATGAAGTAACTGATGATCAGAGAGTTTGGGGTTCAAAAATCACAGATAACGAACAGCACAGCTGGAATTTGAACCCTGGTCTGCGTGGTGCTAAAGCCTTTGCCACAATACTGATTCACCCGGTAGGGAGGAGAGGGGAGTCAGGGTAGTTACAAAAATTCACCTAACCAACCCAAACCTTTCTGATAGAGCTCATACTAGCTATAGGATTAGGACAGCTCTCTCTTTGAAAGGAAGAGTGAAAGTGAAAGTGTTTGTCTCTCAGTTGTGTCCGACCCTTTACTATCCCATGGACTGTAGTCCGCCAGGCTCCTCTGTCCATGGAATTCTCCAGGCAAGAACATTGGAATGGGTTGTCATTTCCTCCTCCAGGAAATTTTCCTGACCCAGGGATCGAACCCAAGTCTCCTGCATTGCAGGCGGATTCTTTACTGTCTGAGCCACAGGGAACAAGATTTGAAATCAGTTATCTCAAAAAGAAGGTTGATGGGAGGGAGAGCATCTAGATCTAAGGTTCGCTCTGCTTTTCACAACTGTGAGAAAATGCTGTGGTAAGTATACTATCACTATGGAGTCCTCCCAGAAAGAGGCTGCTGAGCTGAAAGTAATTGTGACGGCTTTTTCTGTGTTGCTCCAAACAAGCAAGGGCCACATTTCCCCTCTGAGGGCTCCTTTCAGAGGCTGATACTTAGAATGCTTTGATCATTTTAGAGTCCTTTGCACCGGGAACGTGAGGGGGGCCACTCCCAATGCAGCACGCCTCTCGGGGCTGTTTAGGAGAGGGTTGTGTCTGTAGTGGCCAGAGCAATGACAGCACTCTGGGGTTGAGGTAATTGTCGGCTCACCTGGAGCCTCTGACCACTGCCTCTGTGCCCATGCCAAGGCTCCCAGCTCTCCAGGGATGAGATCTCCTCCCTTTAGAATCTCCTGGTCCTCCTGTGTCTCGTGTTGCACCCAGCCTCTTCCTCCCTGCCCAGGCCCATGAGATGAATGGATTCTCCCTTACTGTTGCCTTCTCTGTGAATGTGTTACTCGCTCAGTCGTGTCTGACTCTTTGCGACCCCATGGACTGTAGCCCACCAGGCTCTTCTGTCCATGGAGTTCTCCAGGCAAGAATACTGGAGTGGGTTGCCATGCCCTTCTCCATGGGATTTTCCTGACCCAGGGACTGAACTCGGGTCTTCTGCACTGGCAGGCAGATTCTTTACCATCTGAGCCACCAGAGAGGGTTACCCTTGCTTTTTATAATTCGTTGTTAAATACCTCAGATGATTTGCAAAGCAGGCCCTTTGGTGGGGTGGTGGTGGTGGGGGAGTGAACACAATGAAGATGACAGGAGGCGGGGACAAGGCTCACCTTTCAACTCAGCCTCCCACATTCCTAGATTCACACCCTGGTCTGGCCGTTTGAGGCAGGCTGTCTCTTGTGATGGACGTGAGAACAACCAAAGGGCGTAGTTTCAGGTTGACCTTTTCTTTCTCTCCATGTTATGTCTTTTCATCTTAATCACAGCAGATACAGAGTACAACACTTGGCATCAAGAGACCTGGGTTCTGAGTCTGACTCTTAGTTAAAAGCTGGGCATCCTTGAGCAATGCACTAATATCTCTGAACTTCAGTTTACTTTTCAATCAATTGGGGATAATATCATAATAATACTGACATTCAAGGGGATTGTATGATAATCAAATGGTTTAACATCTACCCTAGCACTTTTAAAAATAAAACACTACACAAGAGTTGATTCTTTTTTTTTTAAATACTGTATTTACTTTTAGGACCCTATTTATGCTACATGAAGGTTAGCACTGGGATCAAAGCAAAAATATGTATTAAGTTCACTTCACTTAATCAACGCTTGCAGTGCATGACCACTCACTGTATGTCCAGTGGTTGCCTTGACCATGGAAAACAAATCATCTCATCTTTTAGTGCAGAGATTGCCAAGCCAATACATATTCCTTGCATAAATGAGTGAAATTTTCATTTGTTGCACAATGAATCACATCTACTTCCTCATTTCCTAAAATGAAATCATCTAATGAATTGGATGAACGAAGATGAAAACTGGCTTTTAATTCATTTATTCAAAGTATTTAAGTGTGTAACAATTAGCTTGCAGTAAATTATTGTGAGGAGAACAGAAGCTCATGTTCAATTAGTCAAATTCTTTGCTATAGTGTTTAGATATGGAAAACTCAGTTTCTGTCCACTGAAAGCTAATTTTCTGGGAAGCTGAAGGCATTCTGAATTCTGGGAGCAAGGTTTCTTTTACCACGTGAAGAATTACAAAAAGACAGATGAGGCAGTGCAAGCAAAGCATGTGACATCTGTGGCCTACTGCTGTCATTATATGAGACAGAAAAACAAGGCTTGAATTCTTAGATGCTCAAGTCAGACAAAGGTCTCTTGAAGGACTCAGTCACAATTCTCAACACAATGCTTAATTCTACCAATTCTGCTCCATCTCCTTTTTCTTTTCTACATCCACAATTCAAACGTCTTAGGAAAATAGAAGGAAACGGGACCAGAGATGGCTTCCTGGTAAAACTGGGTAGCTCAGATATTTAGAGCAACAGATTCTTAATTTGAATGAGGCCCTTAACAAACTTTCCAGATGAATATGTCCTCCCAAAGAAACTACAATGATCAAAAGAGTTTGTAAAATGATGGCCATTCAAATTACAGTTAGGATCATTTAAGAATGCACAGACTACTTCCCCACATAAAAACAGATCACAGCATTAATATCTTTCATCAGGAGTTATTTCAAACTTTAGAGAGTAGAGAGAATATGCCAGAAATTTTAGAAATATGAGTCCACATCAGGCCCTGCCAGAAGAGCAACTATTAACTCAGATAATAGCAGATTGTTGCCTACAGAGATGCATGAAAGATAAGATGTTTTGTCTGCACCCAGCCTCTTAAGAAGAAAGTTTTATTAAACAAAATCAAAAGGCTATGGCCTCTACTAGAAGAGCTCAAGCTTGAACTTGAGTTCAAATCTGGTCTTGAATACTCAAGGCAGTTTTCTTAAATTTTCAACCTTAGGGTTCAACATTTGTGAAAATGGGGATAAAATTGCTCATCTTACAGTGCTGGTGTGTGGAGTAAATGAAATGCCTGGAAAAATCTAGCATGGCCTGGCATGTATCAGGAGCTTAATAAGTAAAAGTTTCCCTTTTTCTTCCCATAGCCTCCCCCAAACTACTGCACAATTGCACTCATCTCACATGCTAGTAAAGTAATGCTCAAAATTCTCCAAGCCAGGCTTCAACAATAGTGAATCGTGAACTTCCAGATGTTCAAGCTGGATTTAGAAAAGGCAGAGGAACCAGAGATCAAATTACCAACATCTGTTCGATCATTGAAAAAGCAAGAGAATACCAGAAAAACTTCTGCTTTACTGATTATGTCAAAGCCTTTGACTATGTAGATCTTAATTTATGCCCATTTTAAGGCACATTTAGCCATTTTTCTTTTACTATTTGAGGAAGGAGCACAAACACCTGTGACACACCCATAACAATCTGCAAGCCCCTTTTCTACACACAGAAACAGGAACTCACTCTAATGACAGGAAAGGCAATATCACAGACCTGGTAAGTGGCAGAATCAGGACTTAAACTCAGATCTCTTAATCTCTCTTTGTCTTTTTCCTAATGCAAGACTGCCTCTCAATATGTTTATTTCTTGATATTTTGTCACAGTGCTGACCTTAAAGTCATATTTGAAGTGAGAAAAGCTGTGCAGAGCTTGCACTTAGAATATCTCTTATCTTACTGTCTGCTCCAGAAACAATAGTGACCCATTTAAGACAATTTGCAACTGGTTCCCTTGTGATTCCACTGGATGGAACCAACTGCACTTAATCCCATTTCACGGCCCCAGAAACCAGGGAGGGGCTAGTGGATGGGAGTTCTTGCGGGGCTCTTTTGTGATATGGTCTGGACAGCGTGCGATGGGTTAGAGCTTGAGTACTAGGACACCAAGGCTGGGGCAGATTTGCTGAATGATGACTCAAGATTCCAAGCTGGTGTCCCTACTGAAGGAGGATACTTGGCATAGTCATTAAGAGCACAGACTTTTAATTTCAGTTAAAGTCTTCTCTCTGCCATTTACTATCTTGTGCCCTTGAACAGCTTTCTCAGTCTGAGTCTCGATATCTTCACCTTTTAATTGGGGTTAATGGCAATTACCTCTCAAGGTTATTTATAAAGGTTAAAGAACTAATGTGTGTAAACCTCTTTAAATGATGCCAGGCTAGCTAAGACTGCAGCCTCTGCCAGGATCCAGCATCTTGGCAGCTTGCACGGTGCATAGCACAGTGCATGGAACACACGAGAGGCCCAGTAAATGTTTAACAGGATTGTACCTTCCGTCATTGGGAAGGAACATTTCCTTAGGATTGCTGGGGCATTAGTACTGTGATCTGCTGGTACTGTACTTGCTGTGCTTCACAGAAGCCAGATCTTCTGCTGGGCAGCTCTGATGGGAAGGTCTCTGAAACGTACCAGATCAGAATCTGCCTCCTTTCACTGCCACTCATTCGTCTCAGTGATCCCACCTGAGGTCACACAGTACATTCTCAGCCTCTTCTATGTGGTTGGAGAGTGAAATTCTATGACTATGGAATTTTTCAAAACTTAAAAGCCAGTAGCCTGCAAGCCAAATTCAAGGTATACTTAGATGTGTCTTATCAGCCTGCAATGTTGAAAAACTGTGCATCTGAAGGTTCTCATTGGGGCATTCATATTTCAGTTTGCCACAGTCCATACCTCTCTCTATGGCATACGCTCAGCTTCACTCTTTCATATGGTCTCCCCCTCACCTCCAGCCTTTGATTATGTGACCTGTGGTGAGCACAAAGAGGAAGGATTTTGAAATCAGAGATGATCTAAACTTGAACCCATGCTCTTGCTGAATAGCATTAAGTGGACTAGCCTTCACGAATCACAGTTTCCCCAGTGGTATATGGGCTGCTCCAACCTGCCTTCCAAGACTGCTGTGAAGATTAAATGAAATAGCTCCTGGGACAGTGCTAGGCACAGGCAGGGACTTAGGAAATATGAACACACAACAGCTCATCTCCACTGAAATTTCTTGTTTACAGGTTCAACTTGGAGACTGAAGAAAGAAAAAATATCAGAGATGAAAAAGTTGGATGAGGAACTATATTAGGAATAGAAGTGAGGATGAGAACAAGAAGTAAGTAAGAAGATGATAAAACAACCAATTTCCAAAACACACATGGATTCTGAAAAACTCCAAGTAGAGTCAGTAACAGGGTTTCATGGCTACTGGAAGGGCAAAAGCTCAGCGTGAGGTGAGCGAGAGCTGAGCCCAGCTCTAGACTAATTGGATCAGAATTCCTGTAGGTGGGACCCAAGCATCAGTTTTATAAAATGTCCTCAGGCTGTCCCAGTGTGCAGCTATGACTGAGAACCCAGGAGCCAGAGGCTCTCCCACCTACACAGTACATGGTGCTAGCAGGCCTTCAATAAGTGGAGGCAGATTTTGCCAGTCAGGCTTTCCTGGACACCAAATGTGTGAAACAGAGCTGGGATATACATGAAGTTTTGCACTGACAAAAAGAGAAGGGTCAACAAGCAACATCTGTCATGAATTATTGTTTCTGTGGGCCAGTGGCAGTAGCAGTGGGTATGCATTGAGCAGTTGCTGACTATGTGGGGCTTCCTGGCATATGAGACAAGAGCCCCTTCCTTCAGCAATTTTCCACTGGGTGGAGGCTCTCATAAGCTAATGATCAGAGCAGACCTGGCAAATCTCTTCTTGAGGCATGGAGAAAGTATTCTCATGAGACAAACTGGTGATGTCCTTCTCAGTTCTACACATTAGGTATATCTACCTACTAGAAATAGGATTGAAGTTCCTAAGAATGAAAAAAAGCTGTAAAAAAGTTTAAAGTCTTAAACTTATAATAGCTATTATTATAGTTGCCATTAATTGGTCAGCCACAATGTGCCAAGGATATATTATTTCTAATTCTCATGCCAACTGTATGAGGCACGTATAACTATCTTCAGTTTTCAACTGAAGAAAAGTTTTTGGGAAGTTATGAAACTTGTCCATAATCACAGCTGGAAAGTGGCTGCTGCTGCTAAGTCCCTTCAGTTGTGTCCAACTCTGTGCGACCCCAGAGATGGCAGCCCACCAGGCTCCCCAGTCCCTGGGATTCTCCAGGCAAGAACACTGGAGTGGGTTGCCATTTCCTTCTCCAGTGCATGAAAGTGAGAAGTGAAAGTGAAGTCGCTCAGTCATGTCCGACTCTTCGCGATTCCATGGACTGCAGCCTACTAGGCTCCTCCGTCCATGGGATTTTCCAGGCAAGAATACTGGAGTGGGGTGCCATTGGCTGAGTTAGGATTAAAACCCAGAATTGTTTGAAAGGCTTATTCTGTTCAGCAGCTTGATTCTCCAAAACAAAGCAAAAACAATATAAGGAGAGTACGGAGGTAAAGAACAGCATTCTTTCATTTGTCTGCAGACTCCAAATTTTTTTTACAGTAAGTATACTTTATCTCTTATAATCAAAAGTTTTTTTGAAAGAAGGGAAAAAATGAATGGTAAGTATAGGGATCAGATCTTTTATATAGAACATTGTTATTAATCAGATACTTTTCCTTAATTAAAAGCATTAACATCCAGAAATAAATAAAAATGTATTCAATTTTCCATAATTACAAATAAATTTTCTGGATTTATATTTCAGAGCAAGGGACCTGGATTCAGCTCTCATTTTCATAATGGTCTTTGCATCTGAGACACAAACACCTTCTAAATTTATTAAACCATCCAACTTTACAAAAGAAGTGGCAGATAGAATCCAAATGCAATCCTTATTTAGCAAACTGTCTTCCTTCCTGTAGGATTTTAGTTTCTGTTTGGTCTTTATCTAAAGCTACTGCCAAACCACTTGGGTTTCCCCCATCTCTTGTTTGACTGTGGTCAGCAAGGTGAGAAATTACAAGGAGGAAAATGAGATTTTGGAAATGGGTGCCAACAAAGTTGTCATCTCACCAAAGAAGATGAATGAGGACACGAACAAGAAAGCAGCGCAGGAGAAATACAGTTAGGTGTGTAGAACCAAGGAGAGAACTGGAGCTCAGTGAATTTTTTTCCCTGTAGGAGTTACCAATTCAATCCTGAAAAATTATAAATGATACTATCACTTGGTACGCACAGGCTCCATTTTTTTTACTCTTCCCTGGTCTCCCATCCCCACCAGCTACTGAAAAAACAAAGTACTAGATAAACAAAAGGAGTGCCTACCTCAGACCTTCTCTCTCTGGGAGCACAGGAGGCTTTTATTAATCTGAAGCCACTGAAGCTATTTCATGCTCATTGTTAAAACGCACTTTTAACACAATTATATAAACTTGGCAACTAAGAAGGTTTTAAGAAACATTTTTACTGATGCTGATTTTCAATACAAGCAGTCAGTATATCTCTATTCCATGGGAAGACACTTTAATAATATTTAATTAAAGTCCACACAACAGTAAGCAGATAACTAGCTTTCCTGGTTCTAATTTCATTGTGTCTCTTACTTAAAGGAAACACATGACTTTGGGATGGCATTATTTCTAGTCTGATTAGTTGTACAGACCTTTCTCATTATTTTTTTACTTTTAGTCAAGTAAAAGTAAAACATTTTTACTTTTTGTTTTTAAAAACTGATTTTGTGGCAATTGATGAATTGCAAAATACAGAAAAAGAACAGAAAAGTAGTTAAAAAATCTAGCATTCAGAGATAATAACTTAATAATTTAGAATGCTTCCTTAGAATCTTTTTTTTTATTTGCTGTTTGTTTTAACACAGTTGGAGCTTTCCAAATTTTCATCTTGCCTTTGTGTTTTGATTAATATGTTGCAAGTTTTTCTTTTTTTTTCCTGTGTTAGGAAAACCTCTGTCAGCATGATTTTAAGTTGTACATAGTATTCTATATTATGAAAGGGCAGCCAGTTGCTATCTTTTAAATTGAGAGCCCCTGCAGTCTAACACAATGGCACCCCACTCCAGTACTCTTGCCTGGAAAATCCCATGGATGGAAGAGCCTGGTGGGCTGCAGTCCATGGGGTCGCTAAGAGTCGGACAGGACTGGGCGACTTCACTTTCACTTCTCACTTTCACGCACTGGAGAAGGAAATGGCAACCCACTCCAGTGTTCTTGCCTGGAGAATCCCAGGGATGTGGGAGCCTGGTGGGCTGCCGTCTCTGGGGTCGCACAGAGTTGGACACGACTGAAGCGACTTAGCAGCAGCAGCAGTCTAACACATCTGGCAGCACTGCACACAAAGTTGCCTGTGTTAATGTTGCACTGCCGTTGATAGCACGGAATATCATGTTTTGTTCCCAAATACAAAGGACCTGAGCAGGGCAGGTGGCTTTCTTGCCCCACTCCCACATGCTACTTTCCTCACACGAGGTGAAACCAATGGAGTTCTCAAATGGAGGAGGAATTAGTAGCTTCATTCCACTAGCAAGGTGGAGCCTCGAGTAGTATGGTCTCAGACTAGGAACCAGGAGGGACAAGCATTTATTAAAAATATACTGTGAGCAGGAGAGAGTGAGGTGCTGGGAACACCAAGATGAATAAGATGTAGTTTCCTCCTTTTAAGGACTTCAGTGCTGACCCTGTAGGTACAACTGAGTTTCAACATCAGTTGCTCTGGGAACCTGTCACCTCACCGAACCACTTGTCAGCCTCTTTCCCTGAACCATCAGCCTTCGCTCAGGATCTGCTGTAAATGGACAGATTCCTTAATATTTTTTTAAAAAATAACTTATTTTTAATTGAAGGATAATTGCATACAGTGTTGTATTGGTTTCTGCCATACATCAACATGAATCAGCCACCGGTGCAGGCTGTGCGGAACTGTGGCCGAAACACAGAGCTCTGCCTGGAGTCCCACTGCCCCCTGGTCTTCCTCTGTTAACAGCACTAGCCCAATGTTGCCCAGTTCTTTATGTTCAGGTCAGCTTTTGCTCCCTTCCTGTGGCCCTATCGTGGTGGGGTCTCAGCATGCCTCACCATCAACCTTGCTGGACAATTAGGGCAGCCTTATAAAAATAGCCCTCTTTCCTGTCTTTTCACATATTTTGCTTGTTCTCATAGCATTTACTATGAGAGGCTACTGAGGGCCTGTTTACATACACCATACACCAAATACCATATACCATACCCCAGTAAGCTCTCTGGGGGCTAAGGCAAGAATATAGACTGCACAGCTATTCAGGCACTTGGAATCTGGTTGAAAATGCACACTAAAATGTGAAAGAAACAAAAGTAAGATCATGATAACATGCCCCTCACTGACACAGAATGTCCTGAGGGGACAAAGTGAATGAAGTATTTGAGCAGGGGAGCTTAAAGAATTGATGAAGTGACTGATGAATGAGGAAAGGGTGGGATGAAGTTGGTGGGATGCTGAAATAGGGAAACATGACAAACAGCTTGAACCAAAATGTGTGCTGCCTAATGGCCAACGTATCAGACTGCAATGAAATTGTTAATTCCACAAGATCCAAGTTCTGTTGACCTCTTCTTATTTCAGAATATACACAAGTAAGTCTGTTCCTTCTTGTATTGCTAAATGCTGGAGACAGCACTGCAGATACTTTGCATATTCCCTAAAAACAGTTCTTCCTGTTTCCCCACCCACAACTTAAATAATATTGGGCTCTGTGATTCTGTAAGATAAAATTGTTAACAAAAATTTGCAAAATGTGTGATACATGCTATTTTCCTTTGTCAATGACTTCCGAGGTGAAATTTGTTTTTGACAATTTTAGAATGACAATTATGGCTGAGATGGGTAGTTTTCTACCTCAGTATCTTTCTTCCTTAGAAACTACTTCTTTGGTGGACATAGTACCATGCAGAATAAATGACTTTGTATTTCCTGGGACTTGCCCCTTTGTAGTAGCCACAACCCGCTCCAGTACTCTTGCCTAGAAAATCCCATGGATGGAGGAGCTGGTGGGCTGCAGTCCATGGGGTCGCTAAGAGTCAGATACAACTGAGCAACTTCACTTTCACTTTTCCCTTTCATGCATTGGAGAAGGAAATGGCAACCCACTCCAGTGTTCTTGCCTGGAGAATCCCAGGGATGGGGGAGCCTGGTGGGCTGCCGTCTATGGGGTCGCACAGAGTTGGACACAATTGAAGCGACTTAGCAGCAGCAGCAGTAGCCACTGTGATCGTACGACTAAGTACTGGGCAATGAAATATAAATTAAAAGACTCTATGGAACTTCTGGGAAGCCTTCTTAAAAGGAGGCGTGGACAAGAGAAAAGGAAAAAGGGGGTAAAAAAGGAGGGGTAGATAGTCCCTGCCCTTCTCTCCTCACCTGTCTTCTTGCCCACTTCTTGGAAATCAAAGACAATGGATGGGGATTCAATAGCTATGTTAGAATACAAGGAATAGGGCTTCTTCCAAGGTGTAGTACAGCAGAGAGCTGGAAGAAGCATGTATCCCTGTTGTCTCTGGGAAGCTCCATACCAGCCCTGGATGGTGAAACTCCAGATGTTAAGTGAGGGAGAAATAAATTTCTGCTTATTACATGCCACTTTGTTTAGGCATTAATTTCATAAATATATAGAGAGCATATACTTCTCAAGAGCAGAAGCAAGTATAGTGGGTGTTCAGCAATGCCACGATGATGACAACAGTGATAATGATGAAATGAAAAACAATGAAACAAAGTGGACTGAATAAACTGTACATAGTTATTTTTATTTAAAGATTCTACTGCTGATGCTACTTAATCTATTTGTATGCAGGTGTCCTCAACAAGGTCTGCATTTTTAAATAAAATTCTCAATCTACTGAACATTAAAAGATTTCATTTCATGTCATTTTGTGAAGCAAGGCTGTATCATTTCTACATGTCTTTATGCTGGCTTCCACAGTGATGTGAGGAATGCCTTTAAGTGATTGATCCTCAGTGATGGAGAGACTGTGAGCCCTGTGCCTCACCATGACTCGGCACGTGAATGGTGGAATGATGCTGAGAAATTCATTCCACTGAGAGTGAAGCAGGGGACAGCCTCTCTGAGGAAGTGACTCAAAGACTAACATGCGCTAAATCAAGAAGGAAGTGGAAGAACTGGACAAAGAGACATGGTCAACCAATGAGAATACAGTGAGAAGGCACATATTTGGCAACTAATGAAGCTAGAAGGGGACAAGGGACTCAAAATATCCTCAAAGGTGAAGTATGGTGCACAGGCAACTCCCTTTATCTACTTCCAGTTCCGTTCAGTTGCTCAGTCGTGTCCAACTCTTTGCAACCCCATGGACTGCAGCACTGCAGACTTCCCTGTCCATCACCAACTCCCAGAGCCTGTCCATCGAGTTGGTGATGCCATCCAACCACTTCATCCTCTGTTGTCCCCTTCTCCTCCTGCCTTCAATCTTTCTCAGCATCATTATATACTTTAGTCTTCTGGAAAAATTATAAACTGTTTAAACTCTTGTTTTTCCCAACATTGTTAATTCCATAAATCCCAGAAAGGATGTGAAGGGTAATCTCATCTAGCTACTGGGAAACTTCACAGCATCGTAAGTTTCAAAGGGATTTCTTTTCTTTCTTTTGCACCTGCCTTGGATAACTTTACCTAAATTGCAGTTACACAAGAACAAGCTCAGAAATTAACTTTTAGTGAGAAAAAATATCTGCCATGAATATAGGAACTCCCATGCTCAGCATGGGAGAAAAACCCAGGGAAATAAGCCATTTTTTCCAGTGTAATTTATCTTTAGGCAAATTGTGAGTAAAATACAGGCACGGTCATGTAAAACTAGGAAATAGGACACTATATCCTTCAGTTTTGTTTCTTGTGTTTCAAGAGAACCTTCTGCCTGACCACTTCCATTATTTAGCACTTGGCTTCTTTCAAGGATCTCCATGAAGGGACTGACCAGCAGGGGCTGTGTTTTGAGCCGGACCCAGTCCCACCTTTTTCTTTGCTGTGACTTAAAAAAAAATTTTTTTTTTAAAGGCTTTTATTGGAACTCCCACGGGTGCTAGGCAATATACAGTAACTAACAATTGTACCTTTAAATTAAACAAAATGCAGTATAGCTTAATTTTCTTGAAGACTTGTGGGAAGGCAGTTGGTAGGAAGAACATGGACTTTGGAGGGAGACTATTTCAATTTCATTTTTCCAGTTTTACTAGTTATGTGATTCTTTTCATATTTCCCAAACCTTCTCAGCCTTGGAGTTTTTCCCCCCGATTCTTAAAAATTGGCATAATAATAATATCTCTCAGATTGTTGTCTGGCACATGGAAGGTGCTCAACAATGTTAATTCCCATTATTCCCATCCCTCCCCCACTCCTGACATAACCAAATTAAATTGGATAGTTGAAATATAGTTTGATCCACCCATCTCTAACAATCTCAACCTCAATGCTTATGCATGTGTTTAAAATGACCTTTGCACAAGCTGACTTAACTAAATTTCTCTGCAACCTGTCTCCAAGTATGGCTTTAAACCTTTCAAGTTTTCCATATTATTTTTTTCTTCGTGATAGGCCAGAAGTCCTGAGGAACCTAACCATAGGGCTCCCTCGTGATGTCAGAAACAGATTTCTAAATAAGGAAGAATAATAAAAACTCATTGGTGATTACTACTCTTTCACACTAGTATAACCTGAAATAACTGTTCCAAAGAGCACTTATTGACAGAGGGCCTGGTTTCCTTCAAAGCTATACAGAGAGTTTCTAAATGCCAACTTATTTCAGGAGAGGAAGTTCTCTTCTTTGGCGCTTTGCTGAAGCTAATTTGGGTTTTCTGTGTTTTGAGAGATATGATGTGACTTTTCTGCTAAAGACTCATCATGAACCCTGCATGCTTTTCATTTTTATCTTAAAGCAGGCTCAGCTGTTAACAAAATTCATCTAGCAGGACTTTTTCTAGTTTTGGGGGGCAGATACATTGTTTTTACTTAGAATAGGCAATTTCTTGACTACTAAATAAACTTTAGAAACCTCAGCATAAGTTTTGCTTTTCCAGGAAAAAAATTTGCTGATTAAAAATAATAGAATCAGTAGTATTAGCAACGCTGTTATTTCTCTAGCTCTATTTATAACATCTTCTTTTCAAAACAGTTGAAAAACATAAATATGAAAACTTATCTACTTTTTCTCACTATGATTAGAAAGCTATCAAAAGAATCATTTGAAAAGAAATACAATGTAATTATATCACTTGTAAATTAATAAAGTTAAGCTACACTTTGCCTCCTTCCCTAAATTTTACTGATTTAAAAATGATAGTTCTGTATGTGTTCATTTTTCTACAGTGGATCTCATTTTTAAACTGTTCCTTAATACAGGACATTGATTCATAACCTCAGGGCCTTAGTAAGTGGCTTCCTTGAAGATGATACTATTTTGGATTTATTCACAAGAAGTAATCTCCTTGAGTGACTCAGATAGTTTTTTTTTAGTTTTCTTAAGAAATTCTTCAGGAATTCTTGTGAGGTAGAAGTAGGGAAAATATTATCACTTTGCTGATAGGGATGTCAAGGCTTAGAGATTTGTTCAAGGTCAAAGAGAAAGTCATTGGTAAAGCCAGAAACTTGAATCCTAACATCCTCGTTTGTATTTTAGTTCTGCTAAAATAACTTCCTGTATTCCTTGGATCTGCATTAATGTAAGAATTTTGCATTTTGGGACCCAGGCAACATTTTTAAAATCTAGAATACTTACAAAAGATTATATATTCTAAAATGCATTCACAATGACTTCTTTTTATCATTGCCTTTCAACATGAAAAAGTCATAGGACTTAAGTCTATTATTCTATTCATATAAGTTGCTTAGACTTCAATATAGGTCTCTAAGTCTGTGTATTTTATTTTTTTCTTTTGGCAAGAGAATATCCCAGTGGGTCCATACATCTGTGTCCTCAATGCATATGGCTCCAGAGTAAATTATATCCCAGGTTATTTGTGGTTCTAACAATATTTAGTCAATCTCCTTTCTCAGCAAACTTAAAAATTCATGCAAACCAGATTTATGCAAATCATGTTTGTGATTCGGCTGTGGTCAGCCTCAGGAAGCAGAATCCTGTGTAACTGCCACGAAGGATGTGATTTAAAGTTGAGGATTTACAAGAGCAGTGCAATGTGTGTGGTAGCACACACCCTGGACATTTAAATATATAGTGATATTTAAAGATGCAGAGGGGTATGAAAAGATGACAATGTGCAAATTCCCACAAATATGCATAATTCATGGTAAATTAGTATATGTCTAATCATAGCAAAGTACACGATTTTCTTGCAATCCCTTCCTTTCCTTTTTAAATTGATAACTGGCATCTTGAAAGAAGAAGGGAAAGATGTGGGTGGTCACCACAGAAGCCAGGGAAAGTTGTGTGGTATGTATATCTATGGCTGATTCACATTGATGTATGGCAGAAACCAACACAATATTGTAAAGCAATCATCCTCTAATTAAAAATAAATAAATTAAAAAAACATACTGCTCCCCCAGATGCCTAAGGATCCCCTTGATTCAGCATAAGGCAACCATTAAAATGACATCTATAAAAAATAAATGATGATGTGGAAAAAATGAGTCTGGCATAATACATAAAGAGGGAATGCACACTAACTGCAGCTATGTAAAAAATTGAAATTATGCTTGTGACTATGCAAAAATGAGAGAGTGTATAAAAATGAAGAGTTCTTGGGTACATGGGTGATACTTTTGATCTGTCAAAGTTTCTCAGAAGGGTTCTATATATTCATAAGTAGAGTAACCAGTGAAAGAGAAGAGACCCCAAGGATGACTGTCAGCACACCAACAGGTAAGGCTCTTGGAGGAAGGTGGGGTGCTGCTATTGGGAGGATGTGGGAGTTACCAGAGCTTAGAGGGGCAGAGTTGTGGCAATAAAAGTCTGAAGGGGTGGCAGAACATCAGACCACTTCTCAGACCACTTTTCTAGACAGGTAAGCAGGGAAACTATGGGTCTGCCAACACCTGGGATAAACTAGCTCTACTTGGTAGTTCAGCAGGGACTTCAGCCTGAGAAGAAAGGTTGGCCGCTGCGGGGGAGCTGGTGGAGTGACATTTCCAGAGCACAGTCATGGAAAGCTATTCAACAAATGCTGAAATGATGGGCTTTCCTGTTTTGATCCAGGCATGGATATTTTCAAATGTGGTGAGCACAGAGGCAATTTTAGGTGCAGAGTAAGGATTTAATTCATCGTGAGAAGCACCTCAGATGTGAGCACTTGAGCCCACATAGCAACCCTAATGTAGGACCTGCCTTTTACTGGTTATCTAGGAAGGCTGCCTGGTTACCTGATCCTACCATTCAGTACAGGGCAGAGTCCCAGTGGCCTCAGAGGTGAGCAGTTATCCGAGGACTGGGCAACTGCCCTTCTTCATAGATTTGCTTTTGGGCTTGTGTGTTTATGACTCTTTTACACACACACACATATATACACATGAATAATGTCTTTTGAAGGAAGAATATTTCTTTTTCAATTTATCCATCTTAATTGATTTATGCTTTTAAAAATTCCTATACATCTTTCCCTTTTAAACAGAAAAGGTTTCTCAGATTTTACCCTATTACACTCCTAGCACAGTCAAGATGACGTTAATAAAGGGTCTCCTTGATAAGTCAGGGAAGCACGAGAGAAGGACAGCTTCTTAACTGTGAACTCCTTGGGCCCTGGGCAGTCATGCACAGCTACACAGACTGTGCACACAGCACATCTCCTTAGGGTTCTGCAAAGCCGTAGCCTAGCAAAATATTCTCTATGCCTTAGTGTACACTGGGAAATGGGGATAATGGCAACTAGATCATAGACTTGTTGGGAGGATTAAATGAGTTGCCAGGAAAAATATCAACAACCTCAGATATGCAGATGATACCACTCTATTGGCAGAAACTGAAGAGAGTCTCAAATGAGGGTGAAAGAGGAGAGTTAAAAAGCTGGCTTGAAACTGAACATCAAAAAAACTAAAATCATGGTACCTGGTCCCATCACTTCATGGCAAATAGAAGGGGAAAAAGTGGAAACAGAGTCAAGTTTTATTTTCTTGGGCTTCAAAATCACTGTGGATGGTGATTGCAGCAATGGAATTAAAAGATGCTTGTTCCAGGGAAGAAAAGCTATGACAAACCTAGACAGCATATTAAAAAGCAGAGACATTACTTTCCTGACAAAGGTCCATCTAGTCAGGGCTATGGTTTTTCCAGTAGTCATGTAGGGATGTGAGAATTGGACCATGAAGAAGGCTGAGCACTGAAGAATTGATGCTTTCAAACTGTGGTGGTGGAGAGGACTCTTGAGAGTCCCTTGGACAGCAAGGAGATCAAACCAGTCAACCCTAAAGGAGATCAACCCTGAATATCCATTGGAAGGACTGATGGTGAAGCTGAAGCGCCAATATTTTGGCCACCTGATGCAAATGGCCCACTCACTGGAAAAGATCCTGAGGCTGGGAAACATTGAAGGCAAAAGGAGAAGGGGGTGGCAGGTCATCAGATGGTTGGAAAACATCACCAACTCAATGGACATAAGTTTGAGCAGACTCCAAGAAATAGTAAAGGACTGGGAAGCCTGGCAGGCTGCAGTCCATGGGGATGCAAAGAGTTGGACAAAACTTGGTGACTGAACAACAATAAATATAAATATATACACATATATAGTGTTTCAGTTCAGTTCAGTCGCTCAGTCATGTCCGACTCTTTGTGACCGCATGAATTGCAACACACCAGGCCTCCCTGTTCATCACCAACTCCCGGAGTTCACTCAAACTGATGTCCATCGAGTCGGTGATGCCATCCAGCCATCTCATCCTCTGTCGTCCCTTTCTCCTCCTGCCCCCAATCCTTCCCAGCATCAGAGTCTTCTCCAAGGAGTCAACTCTTCGCATGAGATGGCCAAAGTACTGGAGTTTCAGCTTTAGCATAATTTCTTCCAAAGAACATCCAGGACTGATCCCCTTTAGAATGGACGGGTTGGATCTCCTTGCAGTCCAAGGGACTCTCAAGAGTCTTCTCCAACACCACAGTTCAAAAGCATCAATTCTCCGGCGCTCAGCCTTCTTCACAGTCCAACTCTCACATCCATACATGACCACTGGAAAAACCATAGCTTTGACTAGACGGACCTTAGTCGGCAAAGTAATGTCTCTGCTTTTGAATATGCTATCTAGGTTGGTCATAACTTTTCTTCCAAGGAGTAAGCGTCTTTTAATTAGTGTTTAGAACAGGGTATAGTACATGCATAGTAAATGTTATGTAAGTATTGCTTTAATAAAAATTGTTTAAGATTAGAAAAGCTTAAGGCAAAGATTACATTAATAAGTTTTACTTCTTGGTCTCCATCAGCTATACTTGCTTTAGGAAACAACATGGGTCACAGGATTGATTACTGAGTAGGTTCACTTTAATGAATGAAGCCAGGAGGAAATATCTACAAGGTTAGAAACAGTTAAATAAAGGACTGAAGATCCCTAATTTGTCTTAACTCCTTTTCTTTTGTAGTGCTAGGAAATAAAAGTTTAATGTCTTTACCAAAATAGTAATTGATCCTTTCTTGACACCAAGAATTTCAATAGTCTAAAAAACTGCACCTCAAAGCGTTATGTGGATAGGAATCCCTGGAAGGCTTGTGAAAACCAATTCCTGGTCCCCACCCACCCTTAGAGACTGATTCAGTCTGGAACTTGGAGTATGAATTTCTAACACACTGTAGGTGATGCTGATGCTGCTGGTCCATGAACTTCTCTTTGAGTCACTGAGCTCTTCTGCAAACCCACGACTTGTCCTGGGAATACAGGGAACACTAGGAAGACTTTTCAGGACCATGGCTAGGGTAATAATACACATCTCAGAGGCCCGAGGGTCCTAAATGCCCCCTTCGGTCCACAGTTCTAAATCTCCTGTAGCACTGGTACCATAACTGCCTATTCACTGAAGCTCTACACTGTACTATTGGTTTCTTAGAGGCCGTGCTTGTGTTTATGTAATTTCTGTGTCCCAGCACCAGGCAAACACCTAGCAAGAAATAGGCTGTTAAGTTTTTGTAAGTAGAAGAAGTAGGAGGTTAGATCATTTCCATTGAAATACTAATTTTTTTTTTAAAGCAGCATTCTCTTTATCTTTGGAAGTTATTTTATTACCATATAATTAAAAAGAAGACAATTTAATTTTGCTCACAGTTTATCTTAGAACCAGTTTTTAAACATATGATTCTTTGCTTAGGGGTCTCCCCTAAATAGCGAACATTAAATGTTGCCAGCATTCCCTTAGCTGGTTCTCCTGGGTTCTCCACTTTTCTCCCTCCTGTATCCCATGAGAGGGAACAGGGCAGAATCAAGCTCCAATTTTCTTTAGAACAACAAAAGGTGTACATGTGCTGAATGTAACTAAGCATTCTCCCCTACAACCAAGCCCCAGAAGATACATAGCAAAACTGTTTCCATATCACAGGTCTATGAAGAACACTTTCTCAGATTTTTCTGTTTTCCCATTTGCTTCTTCTTCTTCTTTGGCGTAGGCTTTATTTTCACTTTTGTTTTCTTTTTTCCCCTTCTCACTCTCCCCTACAACTATGGGGTTTAGGATGTCTGTCTGCAGAGCCAAGAGGGGCTTGTTCCTTCTCTTTTTCCTCTCCTGGCATCTGGATTCTCAAAGGGGAGATGAGGAGGCCCCTTTCCCTCCATCTACACCTTTCTACTCCTAGAGCATATATCAGAAGATTTGGTGATGTGTATCACATATGCATACACAAGCACAAAGTGAAAATGAAAGTGAAGTCGCTCAGTCGTGTCCGACTCTTTGGGACCCCGTGGACTGTAGCCTACCAGGCTTCTCTGTCCATGGGATTCTCTAGGTGAGAATACTGGACTGGGTTATCATTTCCTTCTCCAGGGGATCTTCTCGACCCAGGGATCGAACCCGGGTCTCCTGCATCGGAGGCAGATGCTTTAACCTCTGAGCCACCAGGGAAGCCACAGGACAAAGGTAAAAAGGGAGGATGAGTGTTACACACCTGTGGTGCTTCAAGTTGTTCAGTATGAGTGGGACATGGAGTTGTGGTGGCATTGGGTGAGGCTAACAGGGTAGTCAGGGCCTGGACCACCCATGGCCTCCAAGCCCAACTGAGGAGTCTGCACCGTATTTGGGACACAGCAAGAGACATCATTTCTCTTCACATCTTGAGTATCTATCATCTGTAAGCCAAGCAGTGTTGTGGTCCATGCATGTCTTGTATGGCTATTGTGGTTCGTAAAACCACAAAAGGATTTAAAATCCTTTGCATGGAAGGGTAAGATTGCTCATTCATTTAATGAAAGACGTATTGTCATATTTTTCTTTAATGCAAAGTTTCCAAGTTTCTGTATCTTTAGCTTAAAAGTTTAAGAATAATGAAGCCTGTTTGTGAACCTCAACTTGTTTTATTCTGCACTAAACAAGTTGATTAAAAAAATCCATCAACTGATGCATTATTACTCATTTCTTTTTCAGAAACTACTTCCACAGTTCACAAAAATTAATGTGTCAATTTTGGGGACACATTTAAAGATAGAAGCTGAGAGTGTAGGGAATATTTGGACAACTTTTGACTGGAAGAAAACTACTTGCCTCCATGTTTAGTGTTTTTCTACAAGAATTCATTAATTATTCACGAATTACACAAATGAGATAATTTTGTTAGAAAAAAAGTGATGAATGAATTTGTTTTTCTATTCAGAACATCCAGCACAAAGCCAAGATGGTACATTCTCTCACCATTTCTTTAATAAGTCTCTTATTCATATGTTTAAAGAATGAGATCATTTGGCAAAAAAAAAAAATATACTATGATGAGGAATAAATAACAATTGTGCTGAATGATCATTTGTGTGTGCATGTGTTTTTCCTAGATCACGAGATAGGAAGGAAGTGGTACTCACTGATTGAGGGTAGACCATGTGAAAAATTAATGACTAAAAATGGAAATGACAGAATTATAGAGTTGTTTTGAAGAAAGAGAAGGAAGCAGTGGAGCATTAAAATAAAGGCAGGTTTGCAAGAGCTGTGTTTCTGTCAAAGCTTATATATGCAGTACCAGAATAAGAGACACATTCCAGAGGTAGGGATCAGAGCATGGGGCTGAGCAGAAAGGAGAAGACATGTATTGCAAAGTCTGGATGGGAGAGAAATAAACGCATAACCACAGAAATGACAAGGTCAGTGTAATGGCAGAGAATAGGCATGTAGGTCTGAAGTCAGAAGAGAAGGAAGGGAAGTCTACTCTCTAAATTCTCTTTCCTGTTTAAGTATCAAAAGAAGAAAAAAAAATTTTTTTTGTATGGCCTTTCTCTTCCATGCTCATTTTTATTTATCAGATTTTGAATTTGTAACATAAATAGTTTCAGTATAAATATTTCCACCCACAGCTGTTTTTCAGAGTCTTGATAATAGACACTGATGGAGTCAGTAATCAGTGAGGTCACATGCAGGGTTCATTAGACAAAGTGCTGGGAGCTCACTTCAGAATGGATGGACTGGGAAGCTAGCTGTTGGACTGTAGGGCAGCTTCACATTCCCCACAACCAACTGAAAGGGTGATGATAAGCTGATCCAAGTGAAAACCAGAGAGATGAGCTGTGGAAAAACCCTCTGCTTCAATGGGGAGGAAATGCTTTGCTAATCTTCCTAGGGGGATCTTAGGAGATTCAGATTCCTTTAAAAATCTTTAATATTTGAACCCTGATATACAATGGAATGGAATGCCCTGGTGGCTCATATGATAAAAGAGTTGGCCTGCAATGTGGGAGACCTGAGTTCGATCCCTGGGTCAGGAAGATCCTTTGGAGAAGAAAATGGCAACCTACTCCAGTATTCTTGCCTGAAAAATCTCATGGATGGAGGAGCTTGGTGGGCTACAGTCCATAGAGTTGCAAAGAGTTGAACACGACTGAGCGACTTCACTTCCACACAGTGGGAAACTGTCACAAAGTTTGTGAGAACCTCTTTATGAAGTAGGAAGCATCTCATATAAATATTCTTTCATAAAAGTCTGTCAAATTTAATAGAGTTAGCTGTGCATTTGAAATATATGCTCTTCTCAAGTGATTTTTCTAGACTGACTGGTATGCTTAGCTTACCAGCATGAGGGAATTAGAAGAAAGGATAAAAAGTAGTTTAATTTAGGAAGGCAGTTATAGGGGTAGGTGAATAAAGCCAGGACATGAAGCTGTAGACCTGAATTCTAATATTTCTTGTGATAAAAAATAATCTAAGTGATAGAGTCAAGCTACTTCCCTATTCCAAGACTCAAGTTACTTTGCATGAAGAAGAAGAACCAATATAATTAAACTTCATAGCAGCAGCACACTTTCATCATTCAAAGTTTCTCTGCACACCTAGGGGCCGACTTACTCTAAGGGACTTCAGCAAAGGCATTAAATCCCCTCCTCGGTTTAAAGTGGCTGGGAATGGGTTCCATGGAGTACAATTTAAAAATCACTGCATTAGATTCTCTTCTGAAATTCCTTCCAGCTCTAATGACTACAGTTTTCAGACCGACTGGATAAACTGACTTAAAACAACCAAAAAACAAAACCAGTAAAAGCACAACAAACATTCCACAGTGAAAGGCTGAACGGTTTCCTTTCAAGCTATGTTCCAAATGGCTGAGTTTCAGCACTACTGTCCTGGCTTGTTATTTTCATATATCACATCATTTTTATACTCAGCAAGTCAGCTCATGTCATTTCAATTTTACATATATTTTTCTCAGTGACTAAAGATGCTGCCAGCACTTTCCCCATTAGATTCAAAAATGGGCTATTTGAAAGTTACTTACATCTATTTATTTTTCCAAGTTGAAAGTTTAGTTTTTTTTCTATGATGCATGTAATGAACATAGGCTGTACAATAATATCCTAAAATAAAAATACATAGTGGCATTTAAGATGTTTGTTAAACTTGAAGTGGTTACTCATGGTCTCTCTTTTAGTGATTACAGGTTTTCATTGGACCCTGTGGTTTGCATTACTGTTTGCAGAGTTGGGGAAGATGAACTGGTGGAAGAAGGCTGGGTGCCTTCCCTCTACAAGGTGGGTACCTTGCTAACTCTCTGAGATGCTAAGTTCGTAAGAACAGGAAGTGGTAAAAGTCCTGAACAGGAAATAATAGCAATACTTTCTGCTTACAAATATCTGAACTACTCATTTTATCAAGTGGGGATATTTTACGTTTTAGGTTAACTAGTTCTTTTTTGAGGTACTCGAACCTCGGGAGACAGAAGCCCATCTAACAATATATCTTAATGTCCATCGTTTTAATCCGATCAACAACTGGGTTAGGTTAGTTTCAAGGGAGAGGCTTGAAAGCAGGAGGTATAAAGAAGGAGAGAAACAGGGGGAGAGCAGAGGCCCACCCAGGTACAGGGACATCCTACTCTCCTCTGTTCTTAGAGTCTCATAAGTGTAACAGGTCACAGACTGGAACCCCAGGGCTGTATACAGACCCACACTGTTTTGACTACACACGGTTATAAAATTTAAAAACTGAGTTTAAGAAGTTAAAAAAGTAGATTTATTGCTTCTCTTGAAAAATGAGTACATGTGGTGACCCTGAGCCTATTTTCAATAAGATGGCAATTAGGTGGGGCTGGTAGGTGTTGCCCCTTCTAGAGGGGCCAGCAGGCGATCTCAGCCACTGTCTTTCTCACTTCTTGTTTTTCTTATACATAGTCTATTCTCATCTCTGAACTTGGTTGATCGAAGGATTTGTATCTATAACCTCAGAACAGACTTTATTGTTTAGTAGTATTATAATGTAGTCCCAAAGAAACCAAGGGGATTCTACACCTACTCAGTCCAAGACTTTTAACATCAACTCCCACCACTCACCCACTCCAGTACCTGACATTTATAAAGCACTTATTTCATGCCACACACTCTGCTAAGCATTTATGTACAGCAACTTATTTATCCTAACTACTTTGTGAAGTAGATAGAATTTTCTTCATTTTATAGCAGAGCAGCCTGAGGCTCAGAGAGGCTGGTTAATTTTTCCCGATATAGCTACTACATGGCTGTAGTCTGTTTTCATTCGCATTTCTGACTGTGAAAGCCTCGCTCTTAACCACTGTATAACAACTGCTATATTCACAATGGCCAACATGTGCAGTGGCAGAGGAGCCAGCAGACCTGAAAGGCACCAGACTCAAGTACCCAACAGTGCCCCACAGAAGGCACACAGACCGCTTACTAGTAACACAGAGACGTAATGACCGACTCAACATTCAGGAAGCCTGAGCTGCTGGTGGAACGAGCATGAGACAAAACGGCAGTGGGCCTGGATTCTAAACTCTGCTCTGACTGATGGAGGCTGCATTGGACACAAGGCTCCTCAGAGAGGCACCCCCATTTGAACCTCACAACAGATGTCTGACCCAGATGGTATTATTCCATTTTATAGATGAAGAAACCGAAACTCTGAGAAC
Source organism: Capricornis sumatraensis (assembly GCF_032405125.1). NCBI lineage: Eukaryota > Metazoa > Chordata > Mammalia > Artiodactyla > Bovidae > Capricornis > Capricornis sumatraensis. Next base: position 193,431,978 of record NC_091069.1, on the reverse strand, counting down.
TTCAGCTGCTCACTCCCAGGCCTTCTGCTTAGTAAGTGACAAAGCTGAGAGTGGAAACTAGGAGGATGGCTGCCTCCTTCCTTTCAGGGCTCTCCTCTCTGCCTCTGTGTCACTCCAAAGAATCACCCTCTACATTTTCTGGCCTTCTACCTTCAGACCTCAGGAACATGTCAGAAGACTCTGAAATTACGATATTAGGTCTGTTCTTTCAGTTTTTCCTGGAGTCAGAGGTGATGCCTAGGGGAATCAGTACACTAATTTGAAATGTATGAAGTCGACATTCTCCCCCCACCCCTCAAATCCCTCAGCATTGTAAGTTTGCAAGCAAAAATTAAGTTATTTTGCATTACTGGAATTTCTACCCCCCACCCCCTTCTCAATTACCTAACTCAGGTTAGGTAATTGAACTATTTTCCTATTACTTGACACAAATAGGTAATGTTTTCATATTATTACTTGACACAAGTAGGTAATGTTTAGGAATAAAAGATGAGTGAAAATGCCTTTATCCCAGTTACTTTTATGTTTAACCTCTTGCAAAACTTTCCCCTTGCCTTGTATAACACTTACTGATGATAAATAGCTTTGCTGACAGATGGCGTTGATTGGACTACAGTAGTGAATTTTTATTTACTCTAATGCTGATTTCATATAGACAGCAAATTTGAAAAGCTTTGGTCTCTCTCATCAGACATAAATATGGCTTATTTTCACTGAACCATTTCTCATCTATCAATCTCTCTGGGGAAAATGCTAATGAGCCTATGTCTATTGTGAGCATAATGGGGGCAACCACAACTGCATAATGTGCTTGGTCCTTCAGAATCTCACAGCACCCTGTTTCAGAATCACCAGGCTGCCCAGCTTGTTTCTTTCTTGCAAGTCTAGAGGGGGTTTCTGTTCTTGGTGACCAACACGGAGTTCCAAGAAGGTATCCAGGAAGAGTGTTATACACGATGACAAGAGACAAGGTCTCAAGCTTTATAAGTCTTATCAGAGGTAAATGGGATCTGAATTGTATTTCAATTAAGTCACCACACTGTAATGGCAAGAAAAGCACTGGCCAGATGGTGCAGAGTACAACAAGGCAGTGACACGTATCACCCCCATTCCTTTCACTATTTATGAGTCCAGAATCAGGTCCGCTGCTCAGATGGAGGTATGACCACATTAACTGTTAGTACAAGAAGGAAGCTCAATATCCCTTCCTGTTTCTCTGTTTCTCATTCTTCCATTTTTCTTTCACATTGGCCTTTATTTTCCTCTTTAGGATTCATTCCCACAATGACCACTAGGATAAAATCACAATCCTACTCAAATGCATTTCTGCTACTGGAAACACAGGGGGGGTGTCTATACTTTGCCTCTTCTTTTTCTTAAAGGAAAATTCATAGAAATTCTAGTTTCCATGGCTTTCTTCTTGGGCTTCTTCTACAAATTTAAAAGGAGACTCTCATAAGGGTGTCAACTACAGATTGGCACCTGCCAAGAGCATTTGCCAGTGACTGAACAACAAGGGCATTTGCCATCTGCCTCTGTGGAGATCGAACCCTGTGCTGCTGCAGCTGCACCTTCAGTACCCCCTGAGGGTGGAGAGTGAGGCAGTTGGTGCTCCAGGGAAATTGGTGGAACAGGTCTTTAGACAGATGTTTTCAGGAACTGATTTCATGATCCCAATCCTTGCATCTCTTCCTATCTAGAAAATCACTAAATTCCTTCATCAGTTCCTCATGACTAGCATAAAACCTTTTGTAAAGTAAGCTTTTGATTGCACTGAACTCCTCCTTCACCAAAATCTGATATGTTGACCTTCTCCCACTACCTCTTGGGAAGAGAGAGCTATCTGAGGTGCTGTCTCCTAGACTGCAGTCCTCATTTTGACCCAAATAAAACTTAACTCGCAACTCTCATGTTGTACATCTTTTTAGTGGATAAAAGTTTGGGGCTAAGAAAGGTACGTGTTGTCTCTCTCCATGGTGCTTCTCATGTCTGGTCAAGGCTCTCCTGGGGGAGGCTGTCTAGGGATGGGAAAGGTGAGTGGATGGTAACAACCACTTTTCAGCTCTAATTATGCATATATTTGCTTGGAAGGGCATTTCTCTCCTAAGAAAGCTACAGGGGCCAAGAGGGAAGTAAACTGTGAAGGAATGTTTATAGAAAAGATTATTCCTGTGAGGGTTCAATAAATACTGGCCAATTATGATACTTCCTAGTAGGTGGTTATTTTATATAATTACAGTACCGAAGCAAATCAACCTCTTAATGCCCACCTATGGGATGACCAATAATGGGCGACCATAGGGAGCTATGTAGGATGATAGACGGTGTATTGGATTGCATATCAAGAGGGAAGGCTGGCTTCCAGTGCTCTCTCTGTACTTAACCAGGGACTCAGAGCAACTCAATGCAGCTTTCCAGATCTCAGTGTTCCTTTTTGCTAAATTGGGGTTTTGGGGTGGTATTATGGACTGAATGTTTGTGTCCCCTCCAGATTCATATATTGAAGCCCTAACCTTTAATGTGTTTGTATCTGGGGACACGCTCACAGGGAGATGATAACGATTAAATTGTGCCTTAAGAATGGGGCCCTAATAAGAGGACGAGACACCAGAGCTCGCTCTCTCTCTCTGCCAGGTGATGATGAGAGGATACAGTGGGGAAGGCTCTCTTTCTATCAGCCAGAAAGACAACCTTCGCCAGAAACCAAACATACCAGCATGTTTATCTTGGACTTTCTAGCCCCTAGAGCAGTGAGAAAGAAATATGTGTTGTGTAAGCCACTTGGTCTATGACATTTTGTTTGGCTGGTCAAGCAGGTGATGATGACCAGCTAATTAAAATGACATACTCAAGAGTCCCTTGGACTGCGAGGAGATCCAACCAACCAGTCCATCCTGGAGGAGATCAGTCCTGGGTGTTCACTGGAGGGACTGATGTTGAAGCTGAAACTCCAATACTTTGGCCACCTGATGCAGAGAGCTGACTCATTTGGGAAGACCCTGATGCTGGGAAGGATTGAGGGCAGGAGGAGAAGGGGACGACAGAGGATGAGATGGTTGAATGGCATCAACGACACAATGGACCTGGGTTTGGGTGGACTCCGGGAGTTGGTGATGGATAGGGAGGCCTGATGTACTGAGGTTCATGGGGCCACAAAGAGTTGGACATGACTGAGCAACTGAACTGAACTGAACTGAACTGGTTTATAGTTTATAAAGTACTTTTACAAACTCATTTTCTTAGAGAAACTCTAAGAGGTGGGAAGAGCAGAGTATTATTTTACATATATGGAAATACCTCAAATCACAAGGCTACCACAAGGCTACTAAGTAGAATTCAGTCAGATGCAAACCTGAATCTTTGAGCACTTTTAGTTGTAAACGGCTGTGGTTTTCTTGTTTTTATCATCATTACATTGGATATCTATGAATTCTAGTTTTTAGGTTTCCAGGTAACTCCCAGGTGAAGAATGTTAGATTTATCACAAGTGATACATATATTTTTTCTCTTCAGAACTATAAGAGTTGCTTCCTTTGACCAGATATTCTCAAAATAAGGACTAGGATCAGCAGTGAGAACTGAGGATTTAGAAAAGCAAGTTGTTGGGCCCAACTTGGACCTGACCTGCAGAATCAGAAATTCTAGGGGGTGGGTGGGACTGAGCAATTCCTGAGACGCCCTCAAGGGGATTCTGAGGCTGATAAATTTGAGAACCGTGGTTCTGATCGTCTACATCTTTGTTACAGGTTGACTTTGACATTTCCTTGCCTTATCGTACTGAAGGATACGCGGCTGCAACTCTGAGTCCCACAATCCTCTATGGCATACTGTTAAAACTGTTTTGAAATGCTTGAACCTACAAGTGTATCCTCTTTACAATGACAATATTCTATGATTTTGTGTTAGCCTTCCTTTATGTTTGCTTGGAATTTGGAAACATTTTAGAAAAAAAGTTATCTGGGTCAGCATATCACAAACCTTGAATTAAACTGACTCTATTCTAATTAAAATAGTACTTTCAAAAAGATTTAATTTACTATTTATTCAAAGTGGCTAATGGTTTTAATCACTTACACATGGTACTTGACAATCTACTCCTCCACACTGACCCCTGACATCTCAGTAACTTCAAAGGAAATTCACCTGTACGTGAGATCTATTCCTAAACAAAAGACATCCCCATCCTATCAGGAAAGAATATTTTAATAAATAATAAAAATAACCAAAATACATCTATAAAATTTCTTTTAACATTTATCCTAGAAAGCCAAATATAGAACTAATTATATTAATTATATGTAAATGTACATATGTATATTATATATGTTATATAATTATACATATAATGAAATATTTTTATATCAAATGTCTGGGTTTTAGAGGTATAAAGATTTTTGTCCAATGCTTCCTTTGATTACTTTCCTATGCTTGGAGTATGAAAACTAGGGATTTCTGGAAAAGAATATGGACTTCAATGCTAATGTGATCTATTTATATTTAAATGACTATAGAACTGTGTGGGTGTGTAATTACATATTATGTGGCACCTCTTATTACCTTAGGACATCAACACTGACCTAAGAATTCTCTGGAACATTTTCTTATGTATCTTAAATAAATCTTGCCACTAAAGTTTCACAAAGAGAAAAGCACAATATTGCCTTTTAAGAATAAAACTTACACATTTCCAAAATTACTTTTTCTTATAGAGAAATAACAAAGAAATCACCTTTTACCCCCTTAAATGTGGGCAGCCAGAGTGAATAAACTCCTCATACTCTACGCTGCTTGTTATTACTGTGCTTACATAAGCCAAACTGTGGGCTTTCAGTGGAAGTATAAGACTCACAAATCACATGACTGATGAAACGGCATACAGCTTACACAGCGTTTGTAGAGCGACAGCTTCTGAATGACAGTTTTAATGAGCTTAATGGACTTCTGACCATCACAGCACTCCAACTATTTTATTTATCTTCTTTAGATTTTCTTTTGGCACCATTTACTGAGATAATTTTGTAACTATATGAAGACTGACTAACAAATTTCTACCATGTTTCTGAAAAGACCCAGGAAGACTAAATTGAACATAAAGATTCCTCCTCCCCTGCCGAAATATGTATAATAACTATGAGATGAAGCAGTATTAAAAAAAACTATTCCACACACATCCACTCACAAACACACATGCACTTTTAATGTTGATCTCTTAAATTCAGGATGAATTGTTAATAGTGTTATAAAGACTAATGAGAGTGTTTTCCCAAATATTTTACTTTGAGGTTGTCAATCCTGTCATTGTTTCTACCTAGGATTTACTCATTACATCAACACCAAATAAACCGTCCCCAAAAGGAGGGACTACTTTTTACTGCCAACAGCAAACACCAAAGCCAACTCATATTCATAATTACTCATCTTTTAAAACAAGTTTTGACATGAATGACTCAGCAAAGCTGGGTTACTGCCAACTGCTGCCAACTGGTCCAGTGGCACCAGAGGAAACATGAGAACTAGAGTCAACAGTGATGGAGAAACTGAATCCTCCCTCTTTTGATCCAGGTAAGAAAAGTGTTATTTTCTAAAGAAGCAGGAGAGTAGGTTCTATTTTTTAAAAGATTCTTTAACAGTTAACAAGATGTGTTTAGGCACAACAATATAAATTTGTGAAAAGTACAACAACAGAAAAATAACAACTCTCTTTTCTGAATCCCCAAATTCACTTAAAAAAAAAAAAGCTCTAGGAAAAAATGAAGAAAAGAAAGAAAAGCAGCTCTGGCAGTAGAACAATATTAAAGAACTGCAAAAAGAATGGGAATTTAACTTCTTCATGATTAAGAGAGAAATAAAATAAAACTTTTCATTTTAATAGAGATATGTAAAGGTATATGAATTCTCCTACTCAATTGCATTTTACCTTTTTTACATTTGCCAGGGAGGTTCAGTCCTTCCATCAGAATGCCAGTCTACAGGGCAGGGTATATGGGAAATAGAGATCACACACCCAGAGAAATTAATCTGACATAGTTAAAATGACGGCTAATAGTCCGGCAGAGCACTCAGGCTCTGGTCCCACTTATTAACTGAACTGACAATTTGGCACTAAGCAGAAACACAGGGCCAAATCCAACATTCTTCCACCCTGGCTTACTCAGGAGCAGCAGGGTGAAGATAAGACAAGAAAAACCTGACTTTAGTTTGAGTGATCCCTCTAGTATGGACATACTCTGCATCTCCTGGGGAGATGCTTTGTTTGGCCAGTTTTCCCTGGAATGCTACTTCAGTAATCACAATCACTCCAGGCCTAACAGGCCAGTCTGTAAGTCAGTGTTTCTGGTTGCTCTCTTCTGATGGTCATTTTCCCTTTTATTCAGAAGCAGACACAATGGCCCCTTTAATGCAATCACCATGATGCAAAACAAATGGCATGATTAGGAAATTGTCCAAATTCAACTCGGCTTTCTGTAACTTGCTGACTGCCTTCATTCTAATAGCTTCATCTGTTCAGATCTCTGAATTATTTCTCTATCCCTACCTGAACTTATGTCAAAATCATCAGAATCACAGCCACTTACACATGAAATAGATGTGCAGTTCTCTTGTCTCCTTGATAATTAACCAAGACATTAGGGGCTAATGCCAATTCCGTGACATGAGCTGGATACCTTCCATTACCTGGTATGCCATTGTTTATGGTCTATTAAGCAGTTTTCATTTCACCTTATGGGCCCATATAAAATACAAGCTAGACGTTTCTCAAATTACAAGAAGTTTTAAAGACTATTACCTAGCTTCTTTTTTGGTTTGTTTTGAAATTTGAACTCTCTAAATTTACTGCAGAAAATCTGTGAAAGTAAACAGGGCAATATGTTTTAAACTTCTCAGTTTGAAAGTCTTTTATCCTCCTCCTAAATTATAACTGTTTTACACTAATAGTAGCATTTCTCATTTTCAAAATAAGATACATTCTGGTTCCTGTTTAAATATTTTTTCCAAATCAAATTATCATTGTTCTGATTTATTTTTTCAAGTAGGGTTTTCAATTTCCAAACATTCTCTTATTTCGCTCTGTTTTATTTTTCTTCATTCTTACATACAGGACATACATGTTGACATCATGCAGAAGTCAGTGTATTAGAGGCCTTAGACAGAGAGGCCTAGCTGCTCTCAAAATCTACCTTATGCAGGCCTCAGTTAGTCAGGCTAATAAAGTTGCCAGGGCAGAGCTGAAAGCTCAAAGGGCTCACTGTCGTCAAAAATCTACAATGCAACAGTAGAAAATGTATGTAAGCATTCACTTACCTGCTTTTGATCAACAATTATTTCCAGGTCTTCGTCACTGCTTAGTTTTCCATATCCTTTTTCTTTATTTTTCTTGTGAAAGAATAATTTTAAATTATCATTTAGTTTCTTTCCATTAATAATGTTAATTCCTACTTAATACTTTTTAAAGATAAAAGTCTTTACTTAACCTTGTTCACTAGTCATAATACATCATTCTTTACGCCAACCTCTCATGGACAGTAGCAAATATTTTTATTAAATTGCTGGCTTCTGCTTAGCCTCTCCCATCCAAATTATACCTTTAATCCTTTTCTGAATACTGTTATGCTTCTTTTTCAATTCTATAGTTTCAGAAAAGATTCTTTAATAATTCAAGATAAATAATACATTCCTTAGAGTCCTAGGGCATTTTTCTTAAACACTGAAGCTGCATTTAGTGATCATATTATGCTTAAGACTTCAGGTACTAAATGTTTTCTTTTAATCCTTCATATATTTTTAAGAATAAGCAAGTATAACACCACTCAGATAATGAGTCTTCAGATTTTCTATGTGCTGTGCCATGCTTAGTTGCTTAGTTGTATCTGACTCTGCAACACCATGCACTGTAGCACACTAGGCTCCTCTGTCCATGGTGATTCTCCAGGCAAGAAAATACTGGAGTGGTTTGCCATGCCCTCCTCCTGGGGATCTTCCCAACCCAGGGATGGAACCCAGGTCTTCTGCATTGCAGGCAGATTCTTTACCATCTGAGCCGCCAGGAAAGCCCAAGAATACTGGAGTGGGTAGCTTATCCCTTCTCCAGGGGATCTTCCCAACCCAGGAATTGAACCAGGGTCTCCTGCAATGCAGGCTGATTCTTTACCAGGTGAGCTACCAGGGAAGCCCCAGATTTTCTATATTTGCCTATAAATCTGATGAAAACTGATACTGGAAGAGACAACTCAGAAATAATTTTTAAAAGGTAAATAAGAAAAGTTTCAAAATTAGATAGCCTAAAAAGTTGGAAGAGTACAGGCCATTTAAAAAAATATTCTTTATTGGCATTTTTTCCTCCATCTGTCTTTCCCCATAGCAAAAGTTATAAAGTTAGAAAACAACACAGATCATGCCAACAGTTTTACTGTTGTGTTATGGGAGAGAGATAATATGTCTGAATCTTCTTTTTCCCCCTTTCTCCCAGTGCATGGTTAAAGGAAATACCAGGAATGACAGCTACTTCTTCATAATTTCAGAAATTATTAGTACCTTGCAGAGGACCAGTAACAAAAAGAAAAGAAAATTCACTACCTAATTAGCTGTAATCCAAGATTGCTATCTTTAAAAAAACAAAAACAAAATCCTGCTCAGTATTAACTATATCAACTACAATTAAGGGAATTATAAATATTTCTCATGTTTGCATCCACTGTGCCACATTAAGATCCTTGTCTTATTACGGGAAGAATTACATCCTTCAGCAAACATGACAAACATCTTCTTTACATTATGGGACATGATTCTTGTCTGTTTTTTCTCCTATAACGTTTTAAAAGCAGATTTCCACATTTCCCCACTCCCTCACCCCTCCAACAAACACACCTCTGATTGTTGTGTTTTTTTTTCCCCTGTGATAGAGATTTCCTGAATATTCAGTACTAGGATGCATAAATAAAATCTGAATTCTCATTCATATATTAATGAGTTTAGCCACTTAGAACAGAACAGATGGCCACAGTATTTCTATTTATTATTCTTGTCCTCATTTGAGGTTCCATTTCAAGACTGATGGAAAACAAAAAGAACAAGGTTGGTTTCAATCAAACTGACTTCCTATCACTTTGCTTTCGTATCCTTTTAGTCCACTGGTCACCATAAGATATTGTCCAGAGACCCACTAATGCAAATCATTTAGAAATGCCTTTACTGAATATTGATCTATATACGTACCAAGTAGCTCATTTGCACGACCCGATTTCTGGACAAAAGGACATTAAGTAGAGATGGAATATGTGTCTTTCCATCCATTTCACTGTCAGACATCCCAGAATTCTTTGCACCAGCCGCAGTGGATTCATTGCCAGGACTTGCTGACCAGAGGACCACAGATCTCGCCCAGCAATGCTATATATAATGCGCCACACTAACCGAAGTATCCCCGGATCATCGTTTTGACTTTGTAAACATTGTGAAATCATTGAAACTAAAATTTCTTCTTTTTCTAGCTAATGTTTATCCAAGTACTGCCATGTTCCCTGACTGCCGTTCTAGTTTAATGCTCAAAAAACCCCTCCATCTATTATTAATTATACAAATTTTTGTATTTCATCTCATGCATATGGACTACTCAGTTTCTCTGTCAAAAAAGTTTTCAGTGCCCCACCCCAGACTCTTTTTGTGATTAGCAAATCACTACTAATAGATATAACAATGTTGGCATTCACAGAACATAATTCAAGATTGCCCTTCCTGCCAGTACAGATTCTATTTCTCCAGTTTAATCACAACTCCTTATCTGGTTTAGTACTAAATTTCCCCAGAAAGAGGCTAGATCAGGGAAGAAGATTATATTCCCAACTACTGTAAACAGAAGTTGGCATTTTCCAAGAGTGGGAGGAGGCATTTACAGCTCTGGGTTTGTACTTAAGCTCCTAGTCTCCAAACAGCAGACAACTGTACACAGTCAGAAGCTTTCCAGTTTTACTCTAGAGTTAAGCAATATTTTCTAGCTCACCCCATAACCCCATGGGGATTAAGCCTTTTCTAAGCCATCATGGTTATTCGCTCACTTACTGCTTATTTCTAGTGCGAGTATAATCCTCTTTCAAGCACTCAGCTTCCCACTTGGACTGCTTAGATCAGCCAGCCCAGCCAGGGATCTTCAGCTCTCCTCCCTCCTCCCAGCCGGGAATCCCTGTCTTCTATCTATGCACTTGGTCAAGCACAAAAAAGCAACTCCATAGCTCCTGCGTGGTCTTTCACACTGGTCAGAGGACTGACCTAGAAGGAGAAAGCAAGCTAACCTCCCCACTGGCCAAGCATGAGGAGGCGGGGCCTGTGGGGGAGGAGAAGCCAGAAGGGAATCATTTCCTGTGCTCCTCCCACCTCCCTGCAGCCACTGCAACTGAGGATTGCCCCTGAGGCAGTGAGGTTAGGCCCCTGTTCACCTCAGCCAGATTTTGTGCACTGCCCCTCTACATGCAGCTGAGGTGCATCAGTGCAGCTGAGGTGCATCAGTGCAGTGAAGTTAACACGGTGAGGACCTCGAGGTGGGAGAAGTGAGGAAAGAGAAAAATTGCTGAAAACGTCTCCCACTCTGTGAGAAGCTTTCAGCTGAGGATAAGTGGCCAATGTCTGACACTCCAAATACAGTATCTCTCCTCCACCCCACACCATTATGAACCCTTTCTGAATAATTGGAATGAGAACTATCTAGTTATTTTTAGTACTGATGATTTTTTTTTTTTTTAATATCACTGGATCAGAGCTGCTGTTTTCTTAGGAACATTGAGCCTGATCATCTTTCCTCTCTGTAAATGCTCCATCTCTCTTTAACCCTATCTACCTCCACAAAAATGAAACAGCAAGGTGGGTATATTCACTTGAATTAAATAAACCATAAAACTTGGAAGATGTATAGGAAAATCATACATGGCCATGGATACAGAATGTCTATTATAGAAGAAAATTTTGCAAGTAAGTAACAAAACAATAATAAAGTCTGATGGTATAGAGATCTGGAAAACAAAGCACCCAATGTTCTTTTTAGAAGAAGACTATAAGAGTTTATGAAAAAGTGAGAGTTTTAACTGAAAGCTTCCAGTGGCGTATGGGTTGAATTAAAAGAATTCATCATATTCACTAGGAATGGAATATACAAGGGAAATTTTGAAAGGGAAAGGAATATATGATTTAATTAATTGTGCCAATTAGCCTCAATTACAATTTTTGCCTAACTATAGATATCAAAATAAGTGTAAAGGTTTACATATAAATACTTCAAAGAATTTTATTACTAATTCTTATTCAATACTGCAATGTGATAAACAGTAGACCGAATATTTACTAAAGCAAATGTTAATGAAAAATATATAATATATACAAAAGAAACAAAGACCATCCTACTCTTTTCTTCGTGGTTGTCAGTTTTCAATTCCTATCTTATTTTTCCTATCTTCAATCCTTTCTCTACCACCTTCCTTCCTGCAGCCTACAAAATTGCTCACTTTTCTCCTGTCCTAAAAGATGACTTCCTCACTTCTGCTTTTCCCCTAAAGGCATTCATTTAATCTCTCTTCTCTCTTTATCATCAAACTTGAAAGAGTGGTCTGTGCTCACTAGCCATCAGTTCAGTTCAGTCGCTTAGTAGTGTCTGACTCTTTGTGACCCTATGGACTGCAGCATGCCAGGCCTCCCTGTCCATCACCAACTCCCAGAGTTTACTCAAACTCACGTCCATTGAGTCAGTGATGCCCCCTTCCTATCTCTTCACTTCTAAGCCAATCACAATCAGGTTGCAATTTTCTGAAACTGCATTCTTGACAGTCACCAATGGACTCTTAATTATTAAATTCTATAGCAGCCCTTTTTTAGAGTTAATTGTATGAGGTGGTTTAGTCACTAAGCCGTGTCCAGCTCTTGCAACCCCATAGACTACAGCCTTCCAGACTCCTCTGTCTATGGGATTCTCCAGGCAAGAATACTGGAGGGGGTTGCTGTTTCCTTCTCGAGGGGATCTTCCCGATCCAGGAATTGAACCTGGGTCTCCTGCATTGCAGGCAGATTCTTTACCAACTGAACTACAAGAGAAATCCTATAATTGCATGAATTAGTCCCAAATGCAATTTATGATTGACTATAGATGTCAAAACAAATGCATATATTCTTTCAGTGATCAGGTCTGTATCATGATTATGTATTTTCAGAAATATCTTTGCTGTTATTTACACTATTATAGCTATTAAATGGTATTGCCAGCAGCTGAATAGAGGATCAATGAGAGAGGGGAGGATTGGGAAGGAAGATGCTGTGCTAAGAAGATACTTGCTGAGTTTGTAGTTCCTTTGGAAAGTTCATCCAAGTGGAAAGATCCAGTTGTTCAGTTGGATATATGGGTCTATATTTTTAGAAGAGAGATAAGGACAAGACATATGGATTGATGGAGATAATTAAAATTGTCAGAGAGGTCGAGCTCATTAAAAAACAAAATGTGGAGCCAGAAGAGATGAGGACTAAGGCTGGCATCCTGGAGAATCATTTCATGTAAAGAATGGGCCAAATAGAAGAACCCAGTGAAGGGAAGTGGAATAGGAGTGGGCATAGGTGTAGGAGGGGAAACTCAGCGCAGTCACAGGACATACAGTTGTAGATGGTGTCAAATGCTGATGGAAGGTTAAAGAAGGAGGCGAACTGCATACTTCCACTGTATTTGGCATTTTGGAAGTCATCAAGGATGCTAGGAAAAGAAGAATTAATGATGAAGGAACCAAGATTAAAGTAAATTAATGTATACATTGGTGGTAATGGTGAGAGGGGACTTATTTTTTCTTAGAAAGCTTGAATGAAAAGGGAAAGAGGACAAATTTGTTAAGGTGGTAGATCTTATGTCCTTAAGTTACAGCTTTAAAGAGAGAAAGAGAGAGAAATAGAAAGAGAGAGCAAGAATGCTAGTGCAAAGGCAAAAAATACAGGGCAAGCATACTGGGAGAGTTACAGTTCTCCCTCCTTCCCTTGTGTAAAGGCATTGAGTATGTTCATAGTTCAAGAAGCAGCAGTAATGAGAGTGAAAATGTAGATACCAGAGGATGAAGGGGAATAATTCATGAAGCATGAAAGTAAGAACAAAGTGCTTTTGGAGAGAAAGAAAAAGTGCCTGTCTCTCTTAAAATTATAATTACGTGATATATATTTACAGAAGAAAAATCTAGACATATATTTCAAATATTAAGTGTCTTATTCTCTGGGTAATAGAATTATGCATGATCTTTATTTTCTGTTTAAACTTGGGAGTTCTTGAAATAAGAATGATTTTCTTTTATAACAATAATAAAAAAGAAAACAAAAAATGTGATTACTTGAGAGACCCATAAAATTGCCATAGAAAAGACTCATTTAAAGTCTACATTGCAGAAAAGTGACCGGGTTGGGGCTTTACCTTTCCTTTACTACATTTCTGGAGGAATACATGCTAGTTTTTTTTAAAATGTAGAGATTCATGCTACAGTTATTACTTCTGTCCCTTGTGGCAAGTGTGGTGGGATGGTGAAGTAGACTATATGTTTATTGCATTTAATACACCCCTTTCCTTCTCAATCCCCCTTATGATATTAAACTTACTGTTTTTTGGGTATCATTTTGGCCCCATGTCTTTTCTTTTTAAAAAAAGATCCACAGTGTCAGCACACCTACCAACACTACTGCTGTGGATACAAAGAAATAACAAATGGAAAAAACAGAGAATGAGGGAGAAGGAACTTTGCCTCAAAGACTTGGACTAAAAGCTTGAGAGCTTCTCCATTTAGGACATAAGCTGAGACAGACCTTTTAAATAGAAAGTCACCACCTTACCAATTAAAAAGACAATTTGTAGATCTTTTATTTTTCTTTCATATGGAGGAAATAAACCTTCTGAAGAGAAAATGTCATCATTACAGAGAATCATTTACAGAAGGGCTTACACTTGGCATTCTTCAAAAACTATTTTTTTCTTAAAAAAAAAAAAAAAGACATTCACAGTTGTGTTCTTCCCCCACCAACTGTGATGTTATGGCAAAAAAAGAGCCACAGGGTGCAATTTTTTAGTTTTGGGCCAGGCTTGAGCAAACATAACATATGGTAATCAAACTCAGTTCTAAAGGTATATTGCTGAGTGAAAAAAGAAATGTAAGCACAACAAATATGTTGATGTATTTTAAACCACGTTTTAAACCATAAACATATGGCCAGATATTTAGTAATTTTTTGATTTTAGGCTAAGTCTATTTGGGAAGATAGGTACTCCAGTTACTTACCGCTGCTGCTAAGTTGCTTCAGTTGTGTCCGACTCTGTGTGACCCCATAGACGGCAGCCCACCAGGCTCCCCCATCCCTGGGATTCTCCAGGCAAGAACACTGGAGTGGGTTGCCATTTCCTTCTCCAATGCATGAAAGGGGAAAGTGAAAGTGAAGTCACTCAGTCGTGTCTGACTCTTAGCAACGCCATGGACTGCAGCCCACCAGGCTCCTCCATCCATGGGATTTTCCAGGCAAGAGTACTGGAGTGGGGTGCCACTGCCTTCTCCACCAGTTACTTACTAGCTGAACAATAAAATGGCAGTGATACACAATACAATTTTCACCCTTGGCTTTGAGGTCCCTCCTTAATGCTGCCTTTTCCTATCTTTAGAGTGGCTCTTGATCTATAAGAGAATAACCTGAAGAATGTTAAAGATTCTTAAAATTATTTTTATATTTTCCAAGTTTCTCAAAGATGAGAATTCAACAGAAATATCCATTAAGAGCACTCAATCATATGTCATTGTACAATGACATTTTCTCCAAAACACAAGTTCAGTACTAGACATATACCTTATTGAAAAAATCAAACATACAGTAAAGTCAAAAGAATTTTATGGTGAGCATCTATATACTTACTAGCTAGATTTCACCACTAACATTTTGTTATACTTGTTTTTGGATATCTGTTCAGCTGTCTGCTGATTTTAAGGCTAAGTCTACTTGGGAAAGTATAGTACATGTAGTACATATAATCACATTTTTACAGATTCTTTCCTCCAAGGTTTATTTAATTTTAAACCTCAGAAAAGCAAAATCATTAGTTTAGTAAGCTTCCAAAATAAGAACACTGGAAGTTTAGGATTTGTTACCCTACAGCAAATCATGACTTTCATTTGAAAAGCAAATCAGTGAACTGCATTTCTAGCATTATGTGCTAGTGACAGGACCTATCACTAGGATTAGGGAAGAGGATTTCTGATCAAAGTGCTGGGATTTTTACAGTTCCCAGTCAAAGCAAATGATCAAACAACTCAATATTTTGAAACAAATCCAGGGTGTGATAGGCAGTTCCAGTTGATATTAATCATCATGTCCTCAATTTCATACCCTTTGATCATACCCTGCAAATATCTTCACTTTCTCTGGGCTGTGTGGTAAGTACCTCTGGTACATCCAACAAAAGTAGGAAGACTCAGGCAGGGCTAGGATGACTAATGATTTCTCAGAGGAGTTACATATGCTCCTGGGAACAGTCCAATACTAGGGTGGTTTACTGAGAATAAGTACGCAAAAACAAAAATTAAACTTGAAATTTTCAGTCATGTCAGATTGAGCAGTGTTCCACATTACTTTGAGGACAATAAAGACACTCCTCTTAAACCTCCCTCCCTTCCAAAACCAAAGAAAATCACATTCAAAAAGAAAAAAAAAAAATGATGTCCGTCTTAACAGGAAAATCTTGAGTCCAGTTCTTTCATCTGAAAGGCTCTTGTCTCTATAAAAATCATTTTGATGTTTTCTCTAGACTAGGCTCTTGAAGCTGTAAATGCAGTGGTATAGCCTGCAATGACAGAGCCATACAACTCGTTTCCTGCCTGCTAAAGACAATAATGAGAGATATAGATATATATATATTTCAGTCTACCAGATTTCTCAGCATTATGTGGCATTGGTGCTGTTTCCAAGGCAAGGTGAAACTAAAAGCACTCCCATTGGCAATTTTATCTGTCATCACTCAAACAGCAGGGAGTGCTTGTTGATGTAAGACAGGTAAGGGGCCTGAGAGAACTAACATCATCATTTTGGATTCTCAAATGGAAATAAATACTTCCATCACATAAAAAGTCTCATCCCCCACCCCCCAAAAAAAACTAATAAAAGGGTAAATGATGTACTCCATACTTGAGAAAAATTAGAAATAATCTAAAACTAAAACTGTTCACCTGTGCCCTCTTCTGATCCCTACTGACATGACTTCTTATTGCTATAGGCATTGGCCCTACCAGATGGGGGCTAGGCGTGTGCTACTCCCATCTCAGACACAGGTGTGCTCTTCACTGGCCTCTCCAGTGGCCTCTTTGCCTTTTCACTGGCAGTTGGTGCACCTGGCACCACACACCTGCTGCTGACTCCTTTACAACAACTGGTCTGGACATGATGATTTTATGTCCTTGTGAAAGAAAACAGCAATCATTTTACTTTAATAAAAAGGAAAGAAAAGCTAGCTGCTTCTGTAAGCACTCTGTCTGCCAAGTAAATATACTCATAATAATGCCTCCATTTTCATACCATCTCTAAACTCACACATTGCTTTGATGCTTTGACAGTGCTCAAGAAAAATATGTTTCTGACAAGAGTAAACCTGAAGTCTATGCCTCAGTTACCAGATCTGTGCAGAAGGCTGTTTACCATTAAGCTGCATTTATGTGACTCATTGATAACCAATTTTTTTATTATGGCTAAAATAACATGAGGTTTTTTTTTTTTCTTTCATCTGGATCTACACATAGTCAAGACATCTTAGAATAAATTTTCCCTATTCTTGAGAGTGATTGCCTGGAGGTACAGCCTGTTACTTTCATCTCTGGGCTCTCCTCCGTGGCCTTGAAAACCTCAGGAATTCTAACCTGACACCATAGTTCTTGTTATTTATCCATCAGTCTCCTGATGGCTTCTTTCATTAATCTCATATCTGCAATGGCTTATGAATTCATTGATGACAACATTTTAGATAAGACATGGAAATCCCTAGATGGTGGGCAGGTCTGGGTTTTCTGTCTTTGTCATGGAGCTTCCAGGCAACTACTTATTGAGGGAGCTCTTCTAAGCCACAGGATGTACAGAGGCAAGAAACATCTGGTCAATAGACAGCTCATTTATTCACTGGACATATGACACTGGTTACAAGATTAAAACAGCAGAGTTCAGAGGATATGCAGCCAATCAAACACACTATTTTTGGATGAACATCAATTAATAATACCTTTATAACGAGGGGAAAATAAAGTGGCTTATAATGAAAGGCAAAATTTAAATAGCTTTATTTATATAAAGTATTGTCACCAATCACCTGAGAGCAAATATCCTGTGATTCCCGGGCTCAAGTAAAAAGGAGTTTGATGGCTAGAAACTATAGATTTGAGTCACGAGGCAATTTTTTTTTTTTTAATTTGAGAAAATACAAGGTAGAGTAGGTATTCAAGTACTTGATGAGTTTGTTCAGACAAAATTATATTAATTTAGGACAAGGGTTGCTTCATGTTGATGCAAGATCACCCTTTTCACTAGGGGTGGTAGATTCAGTTAGTACAGTTACATGACAGTAATCACAGAAGTAGTAATATGTAGTGGATCACTCCTGACATTTTCAGCAAACACAAAATCCATTACTGGAAAAAATAAGCACAAATGTATGTGAATACACATGGCATTTTTGGTATTTTGCTGATTTTTACAGGAAATTCCTTATGACTTAATTGACTGATAAGAGATAATCTTCAAAAAATTAACAGCTAAAAAACCTCCCTTGTTTGATGATGAGTAAGGGATAAGAAGGAGCTTCTCAAATATGGTAATTTTATTTTCTCTTGGCATAAGAATGGAGTATTTTCATTTTATTCTTGTACTATTTTAAACATTTCATATATGTTATACTTTACAGTAAAAGTATATTACTAAAATTTTATTTTAAATATATTCTATAGATTCAATATATCTATATTTTTTCCATAAAAGAGACTTGGGTATCATGTAAATATAAGGTAATAATGGAATAGATTTTGCCATATTTTAGTCTACCAAATATACCATAAGCTGCTTGAGGTCAGGGCTGTGTTATTCACTCATCCTCTTAAGTAGTTTTGATCATTTAGTATTGTTGTCGTTCAGTCGCCCAGTCATGTCCAACTCTTTGCGACCCCATGGATGGCAGCACACCAGGCTTCCCTGTCCCTCACTATCTCCCAGAGTTTGTTCAAACTCATGTCCATTGAGTTGATGATACCATCCAACCACCTCATCCTCTGTTGCCCCCTTCTTCTCCTGCCCTCAATCTTTCCCAGCATCAGGGTCTTTTCCAATGAGTTGGCTCCTTGCATTCATCTAGTATGAATATGCCGGAATCTGGGGCTCTAGAGCCCACAGGGGAGGTGTGGTACCCTGCTCAGAAAGCTTGATACCTACTGGGAAAGGGAAGTAACTGAACAGATAATTATAAACAAGTGAAGAACCTGTGACAGAGGAGTCTGGAGATAAAAAGGAGACTATGGGACTTTGCTTTGTGTCTAGGTCACAGGAGGCCTGGAGGAGATACTGGGATTTGTATGATGAGGGCAAGCCATCCAGGTGGAGGACAGGGCCTGTCTGCACGTGGGCTTGGGGAGCTGGCCTGCAAAGAGTGATAAAGAGAGAAGACCAAAGACAGGAGGTAGCAGGGTCTCCTAGTATCAGAAATGAGGATGGTATTGGGTTTTCGGAGGATGATCTCAGATGAGGCTTCAGAGAACGGTGGAGTCTTGAAAATCACGTCTTTATGTTAAGGGCGATGTGGAGCCATGGAGGGCCTGAAGCAGGAGAGTAAGCACATTATAAAATCTGTGATTTAGGAAGGCTGCTCTGGCTTAAGTGTGGGAAAGAAGAATGGAGGGAAGGAGAGCAATTAGGGGCCACTAAAGTGGTCAGGGTGTGCCAGGCATGGAGCCTGTTATAATTGGTGTATGGTCAGTTGAGAACTGACACACACCAATTCTATTATGATGTGCTTATTAATTCATCACTTTGTGTATCATAAGATTATTTTATCAATACTGGCTACTATAAGTGATAAAAGCATCTGTATTTTCTCTAGTCAGGAATTAAATTAGCAGTGACTAGGTCTATAAAAAATATATGCTAGGCACTCATTTATTTTGGTAACATGTAAAATTATTTTAGGAAAAATACGTTTCATTTTTTTCATATTTTTGAGAGAGAGAGAGCTAGAGAGAGAGAATATATTTTGACTACTATAGAAAAACATTTTACATTTAATAAAGGATATTTTTGCACTCTGTAAAGTTCTAAAGCAACATCTAAACTTTTCTTGTTTCTTGCTAGTTGACAAAACAAAAGGAGTCTGTTTTTAAAAAATACAATGGGAAATTGTTCAGTACTGCAGAACATCTAAAAAGATTTATTGTGATTTTTTTGGACATCAATAACAAGAACTCTTTATGCAAACCTAAGAATTGAACTGACCAGGGAGTATAAAATATTAAAAAGGAATGTATTTCCTCTTTGCTTTCATTGCATTTCACTTGTTTTTAACTTGTCCAAGGATAAAACTTTATAATGGGGGAAAGCTGGAGTCAGGTGAGGTAGAGTAAGGCAGAGTCAACCACAATATTTATCTTATTGCTCAAAGTTTCTTTGGGGATCTTTGCTACTTAATTAGATACTCCTTTGTTATTAATATTTTAAAATAATTTTGTTACATGAAAACTATTGAAGGATATTCAGCTACACATAGGCAAGCTTCAGAGCTACAGAACAGCGCTCTTTCTACAAGACCACAACATCCCAGTGAGCACACGTAACTACTGACGGGCTTCTTCCATCAATTCTCACATTTGCATTTTTCCTTTCTTTCATTTTTAGGAAATCAAACTCCACATCTAGATGCTTGTATCACAGAGATCATCACAAAATTATAAAGACAATAAGAAAGACTTCTTGAACAATACAGAGCAGATAAATTTCAGTGAGGAAGAGTACGAAGTTCATATCAACTTGAGAGCACTGGAAGGAAGCACTGAAGACTCTTTTTGCAATCTCTGATTAATACCCCAAGTGAATACTGGTAATATATTGATAACATAGTGCTAAGAGACAGAAAACTGACTGCAGCTCAATTAATTTAAATCCATCTTTGGAAGTAGATGCAGACTTTAATAAGAAGACTTTTAAAAAACTCTGCTGCTGCTGCTGCTGCTGCTAAGTCGCTTCAGTCATGTCCGACTCTGTGCGACCCCATAGACGGCAGCCCATCAGGCTCTGCCGTCCCTGGGATTTTCCAGGCAAGAACACTGGAGTGGGTTGCCATTTCCTTCTCCAATGCATGAAAGTGAAAAGTGAAAGTGAAGTCGCCCAGTCATGTCCGACTCTTCGCGACCCCATGGACTGTAGCCTACCAGGCTCCTCCATCCATGGGATTTTCCAGGCAAGAGTACTAGAGTGGGTTGCCATTGCCTTCTCCACACTGCCCCCCCCCCCCCCAAAAAAAAAAAAAACAAACCCAAATCAAAAAAGGCCATGGTTTTTCCAGTGGTCATGTATGGATGTGAGAGTTGGACTGTGAAGGAAGCTGAGCACCGAAGAATTGATGCTTTTGAACTGTGGTGTTGGAGAAGACTCTTGAGAGTTCCTTGGACTGCAAGGAGATCCAACCAGTCCATTCTGAAGGAGATCAGCCCTGGGTCTTCTTTGAAAGGAATGATGCTGAGGCTGAAACTCAGTACTTTGGTCACCTCATGCGAAGACCTGACTCATTGGAAAAGACTCTGATGCTGGGAGGGGTTAGGGGCAGGAGGAGAAGGGGACGACAGAGGATGAGATGGCTGTATGGCATCACTGACTCGATGGACATGATTTGAGTGAACTCCGGGAGTTGGTGATGGACAGGGAGGCCTGGCGTGCTGCGATGCATGGGGTCACAAAGAGTCGGACGCGACTGAGTGACTGAACTGAACTGAACTGGACTGAACTGAACTGAAACAAAAAAAAACAACTCTGCACTCTTGCAAAATTGTTCTGGGTAGGCGAGCGTGGGGGTTTTAAAGAGAGATGAAGTGAGGCTCCTGTAAGGAACAGCTAAATTGCCATGGACAAATGTGCCCCAAATGGAAAAAGCTTTTTAAAATTATAAAAGCAGAAGTTTCTCCTTATAGGAAACACTAAAACTCTTTTTTTTTAAGTGCAGAAGTATGCTTGTCACATTATTGATGCTTAGTAAACATTTAATGAAATCCTTATGCTTTATAGCAAGAGGAAAAGATTAATAACTCCCATTACTCCTAACTCCTGTTTCTCTTGTTGATGTCATACCCCCAAATATTTGTACACAGATACACATATATGTATCTGTGTGTAAATATATCATACATATACACTTTTATGATACAAATGTGGTTGTTGTATAAATACGAAACTACACTTATTACTCAATACATTGTGAATATCTTTTCATATTAACACACATTCCTATCTACCTTACATGTCAAAATCCACCTTACACTAAGAGTTTTGTTAAGAAAGTTTAAGAAATCCAGAAAATCATCAGACTGAAGAATGCCTTTAACACTTAAGAAACAATCTTAACTTTTGAATGTGATCCACAGAACCTTTGTGGTTCTGAGATTCTTTCAGGTGATCTGTGAAGTTAAAACTATTTCTCATAAAAGTACTAAAACATTATTTACCTTTTTTGCTGTGTTGACATTTGAACTGATGGTGCAACGGCAACAGTGGGTAAAGCTGTTGGCACCTTAGTAAGAAGCAGGGCAAAGGCTAATAGTGTTTTGCCAAGAGAACGCACTGATCATAGCAACCACCCTCTTCCAACAACACAAGACAAGACTCTACACAAGGACATCACCAGATGGTCAACACCAAAATCAGATTGATTATATTCTTTGCAGCCAAAGATGGAGAAACTCAATATAGTCAGCAAAAACAAGACCAGGAGCTGACTGTGGCTCAGATCATGAACTCCTTATTGCCAAATTCAGACTGAAATTGAAGAAAGTGGAGAAAACCTCTAGATCACTCAGATATGACCTAAATCATATCCCTTATGACTATACAGTGGAAGTGAGAAATAGATTTAAAGGACTAGATCTGATAGACAGAGTGCCTGATGAACTATGGATGGAGGTTCGTGACACTGTACAGGAGACAGGAATCAGGACCATCCACAAGAAAAAGAAATGCAAAAAAGCAAAATGGCTGTCTGAGGAGGCCTTATGAATAGCTGTGAAAAGAAGAGAAGTGAAAAGCAAAGGAGAAGAGGAAAGATATACCCATCTGAATGCAGAGTTCCAAAGAATAGCAAGGGGAGATAAGAAAGCCTTCCTCAGAGATCAATGCAAAGAAATTGAGGAAAACAATAGAATGGGAAAGACTGGAGATCTCTTCAAGAAAATTAGAGCTACCAAGGGAACATTTCATGTAAAGATGGGTTCAATAAAGGACAGAAATGGTATGGACCTAACAGAAGCAGAAGATATTAAGAAGAGGTGTCAAGAATACACAGAAGAATTATACAAAAAAGATCTTCATGACCCAGATAATCATGATGGTGTGATAACTCACCTAGAGCCAGACATCTTGGAATGTGAGGTTAAGTGGGCCTTAAGAAGCAAAACTATGAACAAAGCTAGTGGAGTTGATAGAATTCCAGTTGAGCTATTTCAAATCCTGAAAGATGATGCTATGAAAGTGCTGCACTCAATATGCCAGCAAATTTGGAAAACTCAGCAGTGGCCACAGGACTGAAAAAGGTCAGTTTTCATTCCAATCCCAAAGAAAGGCAATGCCAAGGAATGCTCAAACTACCACACAAATGCACTCATCTCACACGCTAGTAAAGAGATGCTTAAAATTCTTCAAGCCAGGCTTCAGCAATATGTGAACTATGAACTTTCAGATGTTCAAGCTGGATTTAGAAAAGGCAGAGGAACCAGAAATCAAATTGCCAACATCTGCTGGATTATCAATAAAGCAAGAGAGTTCCAGAAAAAACATCTATTTCTGCTTTATTGATTATGCCAAAGCCTTTGACTGTGTGGATCACAATAAACTGTGGAAAATTCTTCAAGGGATGGGAATACCAGACCCCCTGACCTGCCTCTTTAGAAACCTATACACAGGTCAGGAAGAAACAGTTAGAACTGGACATGGAACAACAGACTGGTTCCAAATAGGAAAAGGAATACATCAAGGCTGTATATCGTCACCCTGCTTATTTAACTTATATGCAGAGTACATCATGAGAAACGCTGGGCTGGATGAAGCACAAGCTGGAATCAAGATTGCCAGGAAAAATATCAATCACCTCAGATATGCAGATGACACCACCCTTATGGCAGAAAGTGAAGAAGAACTAAAGAGCCTCTTGAGGAAAGTGAAAGAAGAGAGTGAAAAAGTTGGCTTAAAGCTCAACATTCAGAAAATGAAGATCATGGCATCTGGTCCCATCACTTCATGGCAAATAGATGGGGAAACAGTGGAAACAGTGTCAGACTTTATTTTTTGGGGCTCCAAAATCACTGCAGATGGTGACTGCAGCCATGAAATTAAAAGACACTTACTCCTTGGAAGAAAAGTTATGACCAGCCTAGGCAGCATATTAAAAAGCAGAGACCTTAGTTTACCAACAAAGATCCATCTAGTCAAGGCTATGGTTTTTCCAGTGGTCATGTATGGATGTGAGAGTTGGACTATAAAGGAAGCCTGAGCGCCGAAGAATTGATGCTTTTAAACTGTGGTGTTGGAGAAGACTCTTGAGAGTCTCTTGGACTGCAAGGAGATCCAACCAGTGCATCCTAAAGGAGATCAGCCCTGGAATTTCTTTGGAGGGAATGATGCTGAAGCTGAAACTCCAGTACTTTGGCCACCTGATGTGAAGAGCTGACTCAGTTGAAAAGACCCTGATGCTGGGAAGATTGAGGGCAGGAGGAGAAGGGGACGACAGAGGATGAGATGGTTTGATGGCATCACTGACTAAATGGACATGGATTTGGGTGGTCTCCAGGAGTTGGTGATGGACAGGGAGGCCTGGCGTTCTGTGATTCATGGGGTCGCAAAGAGTCGGACATGACTGAGCAACTGAACTGAACTGAAGAATCAAGGTGGTAGCACCACACTGACTTGTTGGGAACTGAACATGACCACTTAAAATACGTGAATTGCATTTTACTTGAAAAAAAATATGACAGACAAGCTATAGTTACTGAAATTTTGTAAACTTGCATTTCTCCCCCAAAATGAGGAGAGTCTTTCAAAGATAGCAACCAATTTTTGTTTCCAAAATTCAAGGTTTTAATGAAATGTAGAATTGTGGAAACTTGTATCTGCCACTGTGAGCTTGATAACTTCTACAGCTAGATGTTCCTGATGTGCTCAGTGATATTAATAAAGTATTTTTTGATATTACATAATGAAGTATGGCAACATTTGGAAGATAAAAACAACTCGGTAAATCTCTCATTTTCCAAATGACAGATGCACGGCATGTTATCAAAACTATGCAAGAATTAAAGACCCACTCAAGGTGTAGGAAAAATCATGGATTTTAATAGAAAAAGTACACATACCTTATTGATCTCACTTAAAAATACCATATTGTTACTAAACTTTAAGAAGTATCATGCCAAGTTTTGATACTGTAGCAACAAAGACTATCCATAATTATGTAAAATGGCTATCAAAACACTTCTTCCTTTCCCAACTGTATAGTTGTGTGAAGACAAATTCATCTTTTTATATTTCAACCTCCATCAATTGCAACAGATTAAATGCAGAAGCAGATATGAGAATTCAGTTTTCCTCCATTAATTCTTATATTAATGAGATTTGTAAAAATATAAAACAATACCATGCCTCTCACCAAAATTTCTTATTTTTGGAAATAGAGTTTTAATAATGTTATTGGTGTTGAGTGTTTTATTGCTATTTTCCAATGAATTTAATAAGTATATAGCTATAATTTTTCATAGTCTTCTTTGTTAATACAGTAAAAGTCAATAGATATAATCCATATAAACAAAGGGTCTTTAATATTTTTTAAAAGTATAGAGGGACATTGAGATGAAAGTCTCCAGAAACCACTTTTATAATATGTAAAAGAAAGAATGTAAACTTGTTCTGTGGTGGTGGAACAACCTGCCCTTGGAAAATTAGGTATTTTCCCCTTCTCTTTAATGATAAACAAAGTCAATTTATCACTTTTAGATTCTGGTAGAAAATTCCATAATAGACCACGTAAAAAATAATCCAAAAAGTCTTAAGATAAATTGTATTGTAAGTTACTTACTATATATCTGAATTATATCTAATGATTATTGCTTTAGAGTTTACAAATACTTCTACATGGGTTATATCATACTTTATCCAGGTAATTTCATGAAGGTAGGTATTATTCTCCTTATTTATATTAATGAATTCTAAGAGAGAAAAAGCTCTTTGTCTGTCTAGAAAGTGTTAGAACACAGAATCAGATTCAGGTCTACTGTCCTTTTGTTTTTTGCTTTTTTTCATCTTCGGCTGAAAAAAAGTCTTTTTGGTTATCATCAGCATAGGCTAGCATTTCAGCTCTTGTATAGTAGAAATAAGGGCTGGGTATTGCCATATCTTTTGAATTTGAGCAAGGATCCTGACATCTTACCAGCCCATTTCCTCTGCCTATATATAAGGATTGTGGGAAATAACAAATGCTGAATTATGTGGAATAGTGTTTAGTATACATTAGGTCTTGTTTATTATTATTTTTTCTACCTAGCATAACAGTGTAACCGTGCACAAGGCCAGAGTAGCTTCTGTTTCACCCAGCTCTTAGATCCAATATGAAATGGCTTAGTCAATATGACAGAAATAGATGAACATATGAAAAAGCTTCAGAATAAATGCAGGCCTGAACAGCAACAGAAATGCAGTCTTTTCCAGGCTGGAAGCCAGAGGTCATTCTATATATACTGGTGACCTACACCTCAACTCTGTGTTCAGATTTAGAGGTGAGTAGATGGGTCAATACATCACTCTTCTGCTTGCCAGGTCTGGACCAAACCAGCTTTGAGTGACTGCTGGACATCACCACTTTGAGGGCTTCTACCCTGACCCCACCTGAGGCTGCTGGAGCCACAGAAATAGCTTGAGAGTCCAGGTAAGCCTTCTTAAACCTTTACTTTAAACCCTATATTCGTTTTGTTTCCCTTGTTTTGGTTCTCTTGGCTTCACACCTGGAGCCTCTCTCTGAGATAAGAGTGCCTTCAGGATGAGTCAGCCTTCCCAGAGGCTCCTACAGAGCCTTTCAACTACATGATGGTCAGAGGTAGTGCTGGTTAGATTTGGCTGGAGTGGAAGTAGATGAGCCAGATCCTGGCAGTTAAGGGAGGTAAGAGTTTCTAGAGGAAGTAGTTCAGCAGAGGATTGTTAATGGTATTAATTCAGCTGCCTTTGCACATTGATCCCAACATGGACATACACATATTTATACATAGTAAGATAATAATGATAATAACAGCTATCACTCATAGGAACAATCTCATATATACATTCTTTCCTGTATAGATATAGAAACAATAATGAGAATGACCCACTAAAATTTTTAATTTGTTATAGTAAATTTACCTTTGGTAGGATAGTTTGCTGTGCACAAGAATGAAGACTTTACATATGTTATCTCATTTAATTCTCTCAGTATTATACCCTGAGTTTGTATTTTTCTTAGTTTTCAAATGAGGAAATGGAATGTCCTAAAATTTTAAGATTTTTCTTCATGGTCATATCCAAGATCACACAACCACTAAGTAAGTAGCAGGGCAGAATTAGAACCTAAGATTTTTCTGGCCAGTCCAAAAAGTTGGATTCTTTTCAGCTCAGCCCCTTGCCTCCAGCATATTTCCGTTTGATTGAAAGTTGGGATGACATAATGCAAAGATGCATGTGAGGTTAAGTAGAAAAGGAAAAAAAAAAAATCAAGAAGTGTCAACAGCCCTTTAGTACTTCTTCAGACAAACATCCAGCTCAAAGCTATATAGTGGAGAGGTAAGAGGTCAGCCTCTGAGGTCAGACTGCTTGGTTTAAAGCCAGCTCTACCGCAGACAAACATGTCTTTGAGCAAGTTATTTAATTCCTCTATGCCTAAGTTTTCTCATCAGAGAATAATAACAGAACCTATCTCTTTGAGTTGTTGTGGGAAAAAATTTAACAATTCATGTAAAGTGCTTACAACAGTGCTTGATGCATATAATACTCAAATATATAAGCACTATTATTAGCTTATATCTTTCCTTCTTTCCCTCCCTTCCTTCTTTCTTTGCTTCCTTTTCCTCTTCTCTCCCTCTTTTTCTTCCCTTCCTTTCTCTCCCTTTCTTCCTTTTCTGAGTTAATGGTGTGTAGCCACTAAGTAGTCTTTCTAGCAAGATGCCAAGACTCACCAAAGGTGGTTCAGAACCTCAATCTTGAAGTTAAAAAAAATTTTTGGGACTGGGATTTAAAAATAGAACCTGGTGAGAAGCAATTCTTGCTGTGTCAACTTTTAGAAGGCTGTACTGAGAAAAGCCAGCAGAGCTTTATTTTAAGAAGACCCTGAATGGCTTAGCTGCAGTTCATGGATACATCAGAACATTCCCTTGACGGTTCACTTTCCTGTGAACCTAAAACCAAGCAACAGTGAGAGCTCTGGGCTGACCAAACCTCTCCTTTGCAAAAAGCCAGAGAACTCAGGTGCTGCTGTCAAGTAACTGGAGCAGAACCCCAGCAGTGAGCCTTCACTGCTGATGCTTTTGAAGTTCACCTCTTTGTTAAATCTACTTTTAACAAAAACTGGATTTTTTTACAGTATGTTTCAGGGATGATGCAAAGTATTAAGGATACAGGGGAAAAAAATGACTACAGATGGTGGATTTGGAAAGTAGGTAGAGAAGGATTTTGGTGTGTTTCAATATCTGAGTCCGAGCCTTCTTCTTATCACTTTTTTCTGAGATGGTTGGCTATCTCAACTCTTTTGAGCTCAGCTTTTCCATTTTCAAAATAAGGGTTTATACTAGATGATGTTTAATGTTGTTGTTTCTATGATTTATTTGAAACTATTAGGAAGATAGTTAATTAGTAATTTTATAGTGGTTAGGAAAGAGGACCATTGTTAATTGAGGAAAGAAGCTAAGCCTAATAGAATGTAATATTAATCAAATGCTGAGGAGGAATTAGGGTCTTCCACAAGCTGCTATGTATACTTCATTCATATCTGTCAAACTCAATATTTCTTAATGTAAGAAAAGGCTACAACAAACTTAAGTCTCCATTCTGATGCAACAAGGAGAAGTTGTTGAAATTGGATGTAAAAATATGTTTCTCAAGAAGGAATATGTTGGTGTTCAATCATCTTTAAGTGTATGCATAAACATCTGTTCAGGAAAACTAATCAGGCAATAAGGGATACAATTCATTGAAGGGAGTGAAAACTAGCAACACTAATGAGGCTAGGAGCCAAATCACAGGTAATAAACTTGAAAATAGACATCTGCAAACCAAACAGAATTGCTATGGTTTGGCAAGTTAGTGTTTATATAGAAATAAATTTGAATGTATATTCTTCGTGTTAGTTTGGAAGATTTTTTGATGAAAAAGAAATAAAATGCCATTTCAACGTAAAACTCTAAACAACAAGTTTACATATTACACCCCAAGGAACAGAGGTTGGAATAGGAATGCTTTTTTTGGCACTGATTTGGGAATTGACTGAATTCACTAGCATTTTATTTATTTATTTATTTATTTATTTGCTCAAGCATTTGAGGAAGCCAGTGGTAGGGTAAGACTGAGGGCATGGAATCAGTCCGTCAGTTCAGTCCCTCAGTGATGACTCTTTGGGACCCCATGGACTGCAGCACGCCAGGCTTCCCTGTCCATCACCAACTCCTGGAGCTTGCTCAGACTCATGCACATTTAGTCGGTGATGCCATCTAACCATGTCATCCTCCATCATCCCCTTTTCCTCCCACCTTCAATCTTTCCCAGCATCAGGGTCTTTTCCAATGAGTCAGGTCTTTGAATCAAGTGGCCAAAGTATTGGAGCTTCAGCTTCAGCATCAGTCGTTCCAGTGAATATTCAGGACTGATCTCCTTTAGGATGGACTGGTTGGATCTCCTTGCAGTCCAAGGGGCTCTCAAGAGTCTTCTCCAACACCATAGTTCAAAAGCACCGATTCTTCAGTGCTCAGATTTCTTTATAGTCCAACTGTCACGTCCATACATGACTACTGAAAAAACCATTGCTTTGACTAGGTGGAACTTTGTTGGAACAGTATGTCTCTGCTTTTTAATATGATGTCTAGGTTGGTTATAGCTTTTCTTCCAAGGAGTAAGGGTCTTTCAATTTCATGGCTGCAGTCACCATCTGCAGTGATTTGGGAGCCCCCCAAAATAAAGTCAGCCATTGTTTCCACTGTTTCCTTATCTATTCGCCATGAAGTGATGGGACCAGATGCCAGGATCTTCGTTTTCTGAAAGTTGAGTTTTAAGCCAACTTTTTCACTCTCCTCTTTCACTTTCATCAAGAAGCTCTTTAGTTCTTCTTTGATTTCTGCCATAAGGGTTGTGTCATCTGCATATCTGAGGTTATTGATATTTCTCCTGGCAATCTTGATTCCAGCTTGTGCTTCATCCAGCCTGGCATTTCTCATGATGTACTCTGCATAGAAGTTAAATAAGCAGGGTGACAACATACGGCCCTGATGTACTTCTTTCTCAATTTGGAACCAGTCTGCTGTTTCATGTCCATTTCTAACTGTTACTTCTTGACCTGCATAAAGGTTTCTCAGGAGGCCGGTCAGGGGGTCTGGTATTCCCATCCCTTGAAGAATTTTCCACAGTTTGTTGTGATCCACACCATCAAAGGCTTTAGTGTAGTCAATAGTGCAGAAGTAGATGTTTTTCTGGAATTCTCTTGCTTTTTTGATGATCCAACAGATGTTGGCCATTTGATCTCTGGTTCCTCTGCCTTTCATAAATCTAGCTTGAACATCTGGAATTTATGGTTCATGTACTGTTGAAGCCGGGCTTGGAGAATTTTGAGCATTACTTTGCTACCATGTGAGATGAGTGCAATTGTGCTGCAGTTGGAACATTCTTTGGCATTGCCTTTCTTTGGGATTTGAATGAAAACTGATGTTTTCCAGTCCTGTGGCCACTGCTGAGTTTTCCAAATTTGCTGGCATATTGGGTGCAGCACTTTCACAGCATCATTTTTTAGAATTTGAAATAACTCAACTGGAATTCCATCACCTCCACTAGCTTTGTTCATAGTGATGCTTCCTAAGGCCCCTTGACTTTGCATTCCAAGATGTCTGGCTCTAAGTGAGTGATCACACCATCATGGTTACCTGGGTCATGAAGATTCTTTGTGTACAGCTCTTCTGTGTATGGTTGCCACCTCTTCTTAATATCTTCTGCTTCTGTTAGGTCCGTACCATTTCTGTCCTTTATTGGGCCCATCTTTGCATGAAATGTTCCCTTGGTATCTCTAATTTTCTTGAAGAGATCTCCAGTCTTTCCCATTCTATTGTTTTCCTCTGTTTCTTTGCATTGGTCACTGAGAAGCGCTTTCTTTCTCTCCTTGCTATTTTTTGGAACTCTGCATTCAAATGGGTATATCTTTCCTTTTCTCCTTTGCTTTTCACTTCTCTTCTTTTCACAGCTATTTGTAAGGCCTCCTCAGACAACCATTTTGCCTTTTTGCATTTTTTTTTTCTTGGGGATGGTCTTGATCATTGCTTCCTATACAATGTCATGAACCTCTGCCAATAGTTCTTCGGGCATTCTGTCTATCAGATCTAGTCCCTTAAATCTATTTTTCACTTCCACTGTATAATCATAAGGGATTTGATTTAGGTTATACCTGAATGGCCTATTGTTTTCCTTACTTTCTTCAAATTAAGTTTGAATTTGGAAATAAGAAGTTCATGATCTGAGCCACAGTCAGCTCCTGGTCTTGTTTTTGCTGACTGTATAGAGCTTCTCCATCTTTGGCAGCAAAGTATATAATCAATCTGATTTTGATATTGACCATCTGGTGATGTTCATGTGTAGAGTCTTCTCTTGTGTTGTTGGAAGAGGGTGTTTGCTATGACCAATGCGTTCTCTTGGAAAAACTTGTTCAGCTTTGCTCTGCTTCATTTTGTACTCCAAGGCCAAAATTACTTGTTAATCCAGGTATCACTTGACTTCCTACTTTTGCATTTCAGTACCCTTAATGTAAAGGATATCTTTTTTGGATGTTAGTTCTAGAAGGTCTTTAGGTCTTCATAGAACTGTTCACTTCAGCTTCTGTAGCACTACTGGTTGGGGCATAGACTTGGATTACTGTGATACTGAATGGTGTGCCTTGGAAATGAACAGAGATCATTCTGTCGTTGTTGAGATTGCACCCAAGTACTGCTTTTCGGACTCTTTTGTTGACTATGAGGGCTACTCCATTTCTTCTAAGGGATTCTTGCCCACAGTAGTAGATATAATGGTCATCTGAGTTAAATTCACCCATTCGAGTCCATTTTAGTTAACTGATTACTAAAATGTCGATGTCCACTCTTGCCATCTCCTATCTGACCACTTCCAATTTACCTTGATTCATGGACCTAACATTCCAGGTTCCTATACAATATTGTTCTTTACAGCATCAGACTTTACTTCCATTACCAGTCACATCCACAATGGGGTATTGTTTTCCCTTTGGCTCCATCTCTTCATTCTTTCTGGAGTTATTTCTCCACTCTTCTCTAGTAGCATATTCAGCACCTACCAGTCTGGGGAGTTCATCTTTCAGTGTCTTATCTTTTTGCCTTATCATACTGTTCATGGGGTTCTCAAGGCAAGGATACTCAAGTGGTTTGCCATTCCCATGTCTTGCGGACCATGTTTTGTCAGAACTCTCCACCATGACCCATCCATCTTGGGTGGCCCTTACACAGCATGGCTCACAGTTTCATTGGGTTAGACAAGGCTGTGGCTCATGTTATCAGTTTGATTAGTTTTCTGTGATTGTGGTTTTCATCCTGTCTGCCCTCTGATGGATAAGGATAAGAGGCTCTTGGAGGGCACAAACAAAACCTTGTGTGCACCAGGATCCAGGAGAAAGGAGCAGTGACTCCACAAGAGACTGACCCAGACTTGCCTGTGAGTGTCCAGGAGTCTCTGGTGGAGGTGTGGGTTGGTGGTGCCCTGTTGTAGGGTCAGGGGCACTGATTGTGGCATTGCCTGCATGGGACCTTATGAAGGAGGTCACCATTGTTTCATTACCTCTACCATAGTTTGGCCTCAGGTCAAACAACAGGGATGGATCAAAGGAAAATTGGATTAAAAATTTACTGAGTGTGGCCCCGCCCATCAGAACAAGACCCAGTTTCCCCCACAGTCAGTCTCTCCCATCAGGAAGCTTCCATAGCCTCTTATCCTTATGCATCAGAGGCCATGGAATAGAACTAAGTTGCCTGGCTCTATCCATGACAGGCAGCCAGGGACCATGGCTGCACCTGCCTTATTTGCCCAACCAGGACCGACTGTAGTTTCCGATCAGAGCAAGCATTCCGTGTATATTAAAAGTTGACTAATAGATAGGGATTGGCATTTCTCTCATCCCAGCTTAAATAAGACTGCTGTACCCATGAAGCCAACTGAATTAATCTAAATCAGCTCACCCTTCCAGTTCTCTGTTATTATTTCCACCATTTTGCTAAAAGTTAAAAAAAGAAAGCATTCAAATTTGTTAAATTGAGTAGAACAGTTGAACTAATTTGTATGCTAATATTAATATTAAAGATGAAATGAAAGAATCACACAGAAAGGTTATTTGCTCAAAATCAAAACAAATAAAAAGTAGATAAGAACATATCCCATACATAACATTTTCCTTTGGTTTCCTAAATTTGGCTGAGATGCATGTCCCTTCCTATCTTCACCTGTAATTCTTTCCAACTATTTATCAAGTTCCTAATCACAGCTCCTCATCACAGCACAACACTCAGGGGACACAGAAATGAATTAAGCCAGTACCTTGTCCTCTAGAATCTCAGTAGATAAAATGATTTCCCCAAATTTCCCATTCTATTGTATTAAGAGATTTTTTTAATAGTCATTACAGAATTTTTTCTGGTGGTCATGATTTTTGAAAATACAATGAAATCAATTTAAAATTATAATTAATCACATATGTTATGCTTAGAATTATAGCAACATGTAAAGTTTAAATAAACTTCAAGTTTCTGTAATATTCAGACCTGTATACTTCATGTAATATAAAATATTACAAATATTTTACATATGAATATCACATTAGTGTTTACAAATTTATTTTACTCATCTGTTTAACACTTATTGGACACACAGTTATTTTGTTCTCATGATAACCCTGTGAGGTAATAATAGCAACACACTGAATATTCATGATAGGCCAGGCATAGTCTAGGGCTTCCCAAGTGGCTCAGTAGTAAAGAATCTGCCTGCAATGCGGGAGATCGGGGTTCAATCCCTGGGTCAGGAAGATGCCCTGGAGAAGGAAATGGCAATGCACTCCAATATTCCTGCCTGGGAAATACTATGGACAGAGGAGCCTGGTGGGCTATAGTTCATGGGGTTGCAAAAGAGGCAGACACGACTTAGCGACTAAAGAACACAGGCATAGTCTAAGCATTTTACATATACTTCGCCTAGTTCTCACTATAACCATATGAGAACTTTATCACTTTCATATACAGATGAGGTAACTGAGGAAAAGAGAGGTTAAGTAGCTTTCTCAAGGAAGACAGGGTTTGTTCTATACAAATGTCCAGGATACACTCTTAGAGATTTTGATATGATTGGTCTGGAATGGGTTTGGGCATTAGTATTATTTTTAAAAGGTAATCACTTAGAAACACTCCTCAGGTGATCCCAATGTGCAATTAAAGGTTGAAAATGACATGAGTGAGTCAGTGTCCCCATGTAAACAGGGTTTATAATCAGAACAATCGCATTTCTGACTAATGTAAGAAATGATTAGATTTAGGGCAATCTAGATCAGTCTGTAGGCCCCATGAAATCCAAGAGTCTATTGTATTAAAGAATTGGCTGAATTACAGAAGCCAGATTTATTAATGTCTGCAGCAGGAAGTAAAACACTGAGAAAAAGGAGAATGTGGCCCCTGGTAGCATGAGTCCTTAGACTCAGCTGCTCCCTGTATAACAGCAACCTAATAAAGTACAAACTGATGCACTGAAATTCTTTTTGATACAAACTTCTAACTCTGGGGCTGAGCAGTTGGAGGGTTCCCTAATCTGTTGCACTGTAGGATATGGTTAAGTGTAACCAACACTGCAGGCCTGGGTAGCGTAAACCTAATCATGTGAGAAGATCAGAATGTTGGAACAAAGTCACAAGGCCAAGGTAACTGTATTCACTACAGACACATGCTGCTGTGTAATAGCTGGGTCCTCAAAGCAGCTGACAGTTTCTTATCATCATTGCCACAAAGACTGACCCCTGTGCCTGGGGCCCAACAAGAGCTGTTTTCTAAGATGTTTAAGGCCTCAAAATCCTTTATTTCACTTCACTCATCTCTAGGTCTTTGTCTTGTGGTTCTTCCTTGTCTATTTTTCAGGAGAAAACATTTCCTGACAGGATGAAGCTCTTCACTCTGGTTCAGGTCTCATTTCCCTCACATAAATTTTGCTACTTTGTTTCACCAATTATTCTTTCTCCTGTACCTTCCATCTCTCACTCTCCCTCAGTTCTTTCTCTGTGTGTAAGCAGGCACAGCTCTTCTGCTGCCTAGATCATTTCTAAGATCATGCTGTGTGTGTGTGTGTGTGTGTGTGTGTGTGTGTGTGTGTGTGTGTGTGTGTGTGTGTGTGTATAAATTGCTCAACCATGCTAACTCTTTGTGACCCTATGGACTGTAACCTGCCAGGGTCCTCTGTCCATGGAATTCTCCAGGCAAGAATACTGGGGTGAGTAGCCATACCCTTCTCCAGGGGATCTTCTTAATCCATGGATTAACCTCAATCCAGGATCTCTTGCATTGCAGGTGGATTCTTTACCGTCTGAGTCACCAGGGAAGCCCAGGATCATGCCATTCTCCCTCTTTGTCTCTCTTTCCCTTCTCTCTAAAATATATGGTATTTCTGTTTTTTTTTTTTAATTCAAAACATGTAACAAAATATATTTTCTTTAGTCATTTGCTTGATAGAGCAAATCAAATCTAGACTATTCTGTCTGCTAGATATTCAATTACCACTGTGTTAACTTATGAAAGTAGCATATTAGATGTTTGTTTTTGTTCTTAAAAAATAGAAGGAGATATGAATGATGTCACCTGAGTCCTATTTGTGTGCAAGGATTTGTGAGGAATATGAGTGAATCCCAGACAGATAGTGCCCTCAGAGAACAATTAGCCTAGTGATTAAGATGAAGACTTAGATGAAGACTTATACACAGCTGATATGTTCTGAAGTGACACTTGATGTAATCTATTCTGCCCAGCCTTATGTAAGTGTCCTGACTGTTAGACTGTTCAACCTTTATTCAAGCCATGTAAAAATGGGAAAATGTAGAAACAAACTTATTTAATTTTCATAGCTGAAAGGAATCTAAAGAACATTTAGTCCAGCCTCTGTTCCCCCAATACTATAGATGGGAAAAATGAGGGTCAAGAAAAGCCGTTGTTGTTCAGTTGCTCAGCCATGTCTTGACTCTTTGCAGCCCCATGGACCATCTCCCAGAGCTTGCTCAAACTCATGTCCATTGAGTTGGTGATGCCATTCAACCATCTTGTCCTCTGTCACCCCCTTCTCCTCCTGCCTTCAATCTTTCCCATCATCAGGGTCTTTTCTAATGAGTTGGCTCTTTGCATCAGGTGGCCAAAGTTTTGGAGCTTCAGCTGCAGCATCAGTCCTTCCAATGAATATTCAAGACTGATTTCCTTTAGGATGGACTGGTTTGATCTCCTTGAAGTCCAAGTGACCCTCAAGAGCCTTCTCCGACACCACACTTCAAAAGGACCAACTCTTTGGCACTAAATCTTCATTATGGTCCAATTCTCACACCCATAGATGTGACCACTGGAAAAACCATAGCTTTGACTAGATGTACCTTTGTTGGCAAAGTAATGTCTCTGCTTTTTTTAAAAAAATTTTTATTTTTACTTTATTTTACTTTACAGTATTGTATTGGTTTTGGCATACATTGACATGAATCCGCCATGGGTGTACATGAGTTCCCAAACATGAACCCCCCTCCCACCTCCCACCCCATATCATCTCTCTGGATCATCCCTGTGCACCAGCCCCAAGCATCCTGTATCCTGCATAGAACATAGGCTGGCGATTCATTTCTTACATGATAGTATTCATGTTTCAATGCCATTCTCCCAAATTATTCCACCCTCTCCCCCTCCCTCAGAGTCCAAAAGTCCGCTCTACACATCTGTGTTTCTTTTGCTGTCTCGCATACAGGGTCATCATTACCATCTTTCTAAATTCCATATATATGTATTAGGATACTGTATTGGTGTTTTTCTTTCTGGCTTACTTCACTCTGTATAATCGGCTCTAGTTTCATCCATCTCATTAGAACTGATTCAAATGTATTCTTTTTAATGGCTGAGTAATACTCCATTGTGTATATGTACCACAGCTTTCTTATCCATTCATCTGCTGATGGACATCTAGGTTGTTTCCATGTCCTGGCTATTATAAACATTGCTGCGATGAACACTGGGGTACATGTGTCTCTTTCAATTCTGGTTTCCTCGGTGTGTATGCCCAGCAGTGGGATTGCTGGGTCATAAGGCAGTTCTATTTGCAATTTTTTAAGGAATCTCCACAGTGTTCTCCATAGTGGCTGTACTAGTTTGCATTCCCACCAACAGTGTAAGAGGGTTCCCTTTTCTCCACACCCTCTCCAGCATTTATTGCTTGTAGACTTTTGGATCACAGCCATTCTGACTGGTGTGAAATGGTACCTCATTGTGGTCTTGATTTGCATTTCTCTGATAATGAGTGATGTTGAGCATCTTTTCATGTGTTTGTTAGTCATCCGTATGTCTTCTTTGGAGAAATGTCTATTTAGTTCTTTGGCCCATTTTTTGATTGGGTCGTTTGTTTTTCTGGAATTGAGCTGCATAAGTTGCTTGTATATTTTTGAGATTAGTTGTTTGTCAGTTGCTTCATTTGCTATTATTTTCTCCCATTCCGAAGGCTGTCTTTTCACCTTGCTTACAGTTTCCTTTGTTGTGCAGAAGCTTTTAATTTTAATTAGGTCCCATTTGTTTATTTTTGCTTTTATTTCCGATATTCTGGGAGGGGGATCATAGAGGATCCTGCTGTGATTTATGTCAGAGAGTGTTTTGCCTATGTTCTCCTCTAGGAGTTTTATAGTTTCTGGTCTTACGTTTAGATCTTTAATCCATTTTGAGTTTATATGTCTCTGCTTTTTAATATGCTGTCTAGGTTGGTCATAGCTTTTCTTCTAAGGAACGAGTGTCTTTTAATTTCATGGCTGCAGTCACCATCTGCAGTAATTTTGGAGCCCCTCCCACCCCAAATAAAGTCAGTCACTGTTTCTATTGTTTCCCCATCTCTTTGCCATGAAGTGAAGGATGCCATAATCCTTGTTTTTTGAATGTTGAATTTTAATCCAGCTTTTTCACTCTCCTCTTTCACTTTCATCAAGAAGCTTTTTAGTTCTTTCCTTTCCACCATTAGAGTGGTGTCATTTACATATCTGAGGTTATTGATTTTTCTCCTAGCAATCTTGATTTTGGCTTGTGCTTCATTCATCCCCGCTTTTCACATGATGTACTCTGCATATAAGTTAAATAAGCAGGGTGACAATATACAGCCTTGACATATTCCTTTCCCAATTTTGAACCAGTCCATGTCCAATTCTAACTGTTACTTCTTGACCTGCATACAGGTTTCTCAGGAGGCTGGTAAGGTGGTCTGGCATTCCTATCTCTAAGAATTTTCCACACTTTGTTGTGATCCACACAGTCAATGGCTTTAGCGTCGTCAAGGAAGGAGAAATAGATGTTTTTCTGGACTAAAAATCAACCACTGTGTGTTTATCAAATAGTGATTTTATACCAGATCTGGAGTAGGTAAACCAGGAGATGCAATGGAAGCTTAACAAATAGTCATTTAGTCTCTATAGTCTCGCATTTTCCATATGTCATACTGTTGGAATCATACAACATGTAGCCTTTAAGACTGGCTTTTTTCACTTATAATATGCATCTGAAGTTCCTCCATGTCTTTTTACAGTTTGATAGCTCATTCCTCTCACACTTAATAACATTCCACTGTCTGGATGTACCAACATTTATCCATTTACTTACCAAAGGACATCTTGGTTGTTTTCAGGTTTTAGGGATTATGAAGAAAGCTGCTCTAAAATCCATGTGAAGGTTTTGATGTGAATATAAGCGTTTAACTCCTTTGGATGAATAATACCAAGGAGTATGGTTTCTGGATCATATGGTAGGAACATGTTTAGTTTTGTAAGAAATCACCAAACTGTCTTTCAAAGTGGCTGTATGGTTTTGCATTCTCAACAGCATTATGTGAGAGTTACTTACTGTTCCACATCCTCACCAGCATTTGGTATTATCAGAGTTTCAGACTTTGACCATTCTAATAGGTGTGTAGTGGTATCTTATTATTTTATTTGCATTTCCCTGGTGGCATACAATGTAGAACCTCTTTTCATATGCTTATTTTCCACTTGTATATCTATTTGGTGAGGTGTCTCTTAACGGTCCTTGGCCCATTTCTAAAAAAGTTCAAATTGTCTTATTATTGAGTTTTATGAATTCTTTGCATATTTTGGATGATAGTCTTATCAGATGTATCTTTTGTATTTTTTCCCCATCCTCTGGCTTTTGCTAATTCTCTTGACATTGTCTTTTGCAGAGCAGTTTTTAATTTTAATGAAATCCTACTGATCATTTTTTTCTTATTTTACCTGTTTTTTCCCCCCCCACTGGGTTTTTGATAGACATAAAAATGACAAAGGGATCAAAATATGTATATAATTTTATAACTTGTTTTCCTGATTTAATATATTATGAGCTTCTTTCTTATAAATATGTATACTCGCACAGCATCATTTTTAAGGCTATGCAGTCTTACATAGTTCATCACTAGTAATGGACATTTTAAGTTTTTACTGAATTTTGTTGTTGTCATTGCTTATAAATAAGGCTTCAAACCATGTCCTTGTAGCTAAAACTACGCACACACCCTTTGGAAGGGGGTTGATAAATAAATGTTAGCTTCATTTATTTTTCATCATGTTCTCAAGCAATGATCAGTGGGTTTGATTTGAAAACACTGTTTTAATAATTTTAAGTTAAATATTTTAAACATATGTGGAACTTGACATAAATGCTTTTATGGGATGATATGTGTGGTTGTTATAGTCCAGTCTTTATTTTGTCTATTTTTTTTTCTTACCTACTCCTCCTACCTACCAATATTTTCATACTACCAACTATCCAATTCATGCATAATTAACAATTCAATATGTATGTTCTCTATTTTAGCCATAGTCAAATACACATATTTGTAGATAAATACATTTAATCATATACATATATAGATTGGCTGGGACTATCACTGTCTTACATTTTAGAAATAATATGATGTGACACTTTTCTGTGTCTTGTTTTTCTCTCTCATAATTAAGCCTCATAGACAATCACCGAAATTAACCTTCATAGCTCTAGTTCATTCTTTTTAAGGTTTGCACGTTGTTCTAGGTATGGATGTACTATGATTTTTCAACTATGTTTTAAAATGGGCATTCACTTGGTGACTTCCTTTTTCCCCCTCTGTGCTGGATAATGCTGCACCTAGCATCTCTGTGCATATTTCCTTAGGTTCTGCTTGTTATAGTTCTATGGGATAGATTTCTAGCAATAGGATTACAGAATAAAAAAGAATGCATTCTTTTAAGTTTAAAATTGTTTAAAAAATTTGCAACTTATAATTATATAGTTACTCATTTCCTCTATCCTTGGCAGCAACAGGTATTAATTGCTTTAAATTTTTTCTTGGTCTGATAGGTATAAAGTGATGTCTTTCCTTTCATTTCCCTATAAGTTAATTTGAACATCTTTTCATATTTGTTGACCATTTGGACTTTTTCCCCTAGAAAGTACCTCTTGTATCCTTTCCCCAGTTTTATATTGGGTGGTTGGTCAATTTATTGGTAATTTGTAAGAATTTTTTGCATAGTATGGCTATTGACCCTTTGTCAGCTGTGTGGCAAGAATTTTTCCAAACCTGCATTTTCCTATCAATGTAACCCTTTTGAGGGTGCATGTTATTAACTTTCCTATCAAGAAATATATTTACTTCAGAGCTTCACAGACTTAGAAAATGAACTTATAGTTGTCAGGGGGAAGAGATAGCTAGGGATTTGGGGAAGGTCATGTACACACTGCTATATTTAAATGGATAACCAACAAAGACCTATTGTATAGCACATGAAACTCTGCTCAGTATTGTGTGCCAGCCTGGATGGGATAGAGGTTTAGAGGAGAATGCATACATATATATTCATGGCTGAACCCCTTTGCTGTTCACTTGAAACTACCACAACATTGTTAATCAGTTATACCCCAAGACAAAATGTTTTTGGTGCTAAAACAATAAAAAAAGAAATGTATTTACTTCAGTTTTGAGGGCAACTAGAACATTCAGCTGTCTACAATTAGAATTGTAGACAGACTACCTAATGTATAGCATTTTAAAAGAAAGGACAGAGATAATGGCAAACATAATAAATTCTCTTTCAGAACAATTTGTACTGTTAACAACTGCTAAATCAGGAAATAATTGCAATCACAATGCAGAATGTCCCATAAAAATCTAAATTATCTTATATTTTCATAGCATATTAGATCTTGAGGGGATATTACCTTTAGACAAATCATTCATTTCACAGGCTAGGAAAGTATGATAGATGAGACCAAAGAGTTTCTGTTTTCAAACAGAGAAAAGAGTGATATAAATCTAATCCTTTCTGGGTTATTAGTGGAGATGTAAACTGACACAATTCAGGTGAGGATTTAGAGCCTGGCCTCAAATACCCTATTGAGACTTTTCTAAATAAAGCCAGAAGTCTTAGCAGCTCCATAAACAAGTTGATTCAGAAAACTTGGTCTCCAAAGGGAGCTTAGTGTACTCTGTTCTATCATGCGAAACACAGAAAACATCTGTGTCTTAATCCTTTATTAGAACAATCTGTATTACGCCCCATGCTTATGTGCTACTGAATGAGGAACATATTAGGTTTTAAGAGACTAATTTCTATGGCCTCAGACTCTGCACTAAAAACAAAACAAAAAACCTACTCTAATCTGCCATATGTTTTAAAACCAAACTGTGGATGGCCAAAATACTATAATTATTTGATCAAATTTATATTATTGATATTTTAATCTTTCAAATAAAGTGCCCAAACCTATGTAAACCAGAAAGTCATATATACAGGCCTTTGTTATTATAAAGATTTAATAAAAATAAACATTTTCATATCTAAAAGCTCCAGAGGCATTGGATCTTTTATTCAAGTTCAATTGTACAGTGTAGCTGTTTGGAAGAAATTTTATACATTTTATATGAAAATGTCATAACTCCAGTACCCTTGCCTGGAAAATCCGATGGACGGAGAAGACTGGTAGGCTACAGTCCATGGGGTTGCAAAGAGTTGTACACGACTGAGCAACTTCATTTCACTTCACTTCATAAGTTTAATTTTAAAAATTTCCAGGAAGGACAAAAGGCAAATACATAACAACTAATCTTACCTATGCTCCCTGATAGACTACTTTCAGCTCCTTTGGGTTACTAAAATGATAATATTAAAAAAGTAATTAAATTTATTAAAATCTATAGAAATCTGTTCTGATATAAAGTGAGTTTACACAATAATGATTTGAATTTAAAAATGAGGCATGTGAGATAATGCTCCAGCAAGTGCTACTGACCACTGATTTTATCCTAATCAATTTCTCCCTTGAATATACAGAGAATCTTATATTTTCTCTTCCACAAGAGATCTGATAATTTCAGTTATAAAGAGAGAGTGCTATTTGGAAGTGCCTTTCCAATTTGGAAGTAGTATTATCTGAATAGTAAGAGTTTAGAAAGGTCATCCTATAAATTTATTTTTTGCTCTTGAACTGCTTAAAAATACCTTGGCTGGAAAATTAAATCCTGAGAACCTAACCAGTCTTAGACCATAGAGACCTTTGTTTAGAGACTTCTGTTGCTAGGTGTATAAATGGTCAAATTTAGTGAAAGCATTTCAGATATTTTCACAGGTTTATATTCATGATAGGCAAGCCAAATTCATTTTTAGTTATTGATTAAAATACTGTTTTTACCATTTGGTGAAATTTGGAAATAGAAATGAAGACAAACTGCATATGAAGGTTTTTAGTTAAGTTAAAGGAAACCACATATAGTTCACAAAATATTAAAATAATGTCCAGAAATACTGGGTATATTAATATGAATGAAAATGATATCAGTTCTACACTAGGACCCAAATACATACCAAACTAAATGAAATGGAAACCTGGTTCTGAGCTATTTTAACCTGCTGTTTTATTTTTTTGCAGAGATTATCTTGCTGCATCAAAACTACCTGAAGTTTTGTTATTATAAAAATGGGATCCCTAGGCTCCTCCCAAGATACTGAAATCAAATCACTGAATGGGGCTCTGGGAACTGTCCTTTCAAAAGTACTGCAGGTGGATTCTCATGCATTCAAGCATAAATATCATCAACTTTGACAAAGCAGACTATCTTGTTGACTTCATCAACTGTTTGATCTGAATCACTCTATAAGGACTTGAATAAAATAAATGCAAAATACAGATAAGAATTACCTAAAACTTAGGTATTTCAGATAAATCAGACTAGTTAAAATTTTGCTTGGCATTTTTGTAAATGTAAGATATAAATCAATTTTAAGAAATCTGCTAAAGACTTAAATAAATGTTTTTAAAATAAAATTTTAGTTCATGAACACTTTTTTCTTATTGTGCTAATGTTTTAGCATAAAACAGTAACTTTTTCCATAGTATATATAGAAGGAGAGTGTAATCTTTCTGATTGGAAGAGAAATAATGTATTAAAAATAGGCATTGAGAATGGTGAAATTATAATGAATTACTCTGTATTAAATTGCTATTTCTTAGAACAGAAAGATAAAACTGAAAATCACTGTTATTTTGAGTCAAAACAAATCAAACAAATTAAAAAGTCTTGAGACAAATGAATTTTGAATCTCAAGACAAGTGAAATGAATTGGTGAGTTCTAATTTACTCCTAGCACAAGCATGTTTTCCTTTCTCATCTGTTCAAAACTGAAATTCTTACAAATGTGATATGTCATTATTAGACGAGGCATAAGGGCATCCATCTTACCATGTTTATCTTTAAGAAGCCTCTTGCTATTGTTATTAATTCAAACTTTTTCAACACAGCTTCAATCAAGTGAGAAAAGATTACCCAGTTTTCCCTTGAAATGATACTCATTGATGAATTCATTGCTCTCAGGTTGTTCTGTGCTTCAACCTTGAGTAATTAACAAAACCTCTCTGCTTTAATTGCTAATCTTTCCTTAATGGCAGTCAATGACATTTTTAATTAATTACTTTAGCAACCTCATTTCCATTCATATCAAGGTCTTACATTCTCCTCACCGCTTCCTTATTTATTAATTATTTTTTGTTACTAGTGTACCTAAACTGAATCCCTGAAGTAGTAAAAAAACATACAAGGTCAAAAGCATGTCCTAAACCTGTGGAGATAAACATACCTAATTTTTTTTTTTAAGTATCAAAGTTAGAGGAAGATGGTGCAAGGACCACTGGGAAAATTACAGAAAGTGGAAATTAACTCTCAAATCACATTTACCAATAGCTAGACACTTTGGGGGCCATTCTCTGGCTTTTTAATTCAGTTCAACAGCCGATTTTTAGAATGGAATGTTGGGATTAATCTGTTTGCTTGCTTCAGATTAATCATATAACTGCCAAAGACTGACTTAATTTCACTGTGTATAAACAGTGTTGATGGGTAAGTGATAATTTTACTCATAGCTATTTCCAATTGGTTAAGGAAATTTCCAGTTTTCAGTTTACTCTTCCCATTCATTAGAACTTAATCTTTGAATATTATTCTTTCTCTTCTACATCTTGGTCATAAGTATTGAGATAGTCTACAGATAGTATTTCTTTATGGATTCACTTACTAAAAAATAAGGAACAGCTACAATGTGTAGGTGTAGGCGGTTGCATACAGATCACATTCCTTAACTTTTGTTACAGTTTTTGATTTTGGGTTCTATCTTGTTATATGCTCTCATAAATCCAAACAGGTTAATTAATGCTTTTTCACAATTTTGGTTATTATGCCTACCTTTTACCATTTGCTTATCATTTAGTTACTTATGTTTATCTTTACTCAAAAAAGGATTTTAAATAGTTTCACAAAATTAAGCAACCAAACAAGCAAACAATATTTTAAAAAACAGAAAGAGAGGAAAGCCAGTT
The DNA here is from genome assembly GCF_032405125.1 of Capricornis sumatraensis. Taxonomy (NCBI): domain Eukaryota; kingdom Metazoa; phylum Chordata; class Mammalia; order Artiodactyla; family Bovidae; genus Capricornis; species Capricornis sumatraensis. Next base: position 193,387,366 of record NC_091069.1, on the reverse strand, counting down.
AAAAGAACTGAGTGAGTAGGTGGTTGTAGGAATACATCATGAGTTATTTAGATGAAATTCTCATTAGACTTAGATCTGATCTCTGAAAATGTGGGAAAATAAATTGAATTTTATGATCTTTACTGCTCTTTTAAAGCTAAGGAGATCACATCTTTGCTCAAACTCTTCTGATTTTTTTTAAATCATAGAGTAAAAATCCAAAGTCCTTATATTTTAGACTTGCCTTGTTCAATACAGTAAGTTCATTACATGTATCTGTGATGAACTACTGTACTGAACAATACAAGTTAAACTAAAATTCAGTTTCTCAGTTACAGAAGCCATATGTGCTCAATATGCCACATGTGGTCAGTGTTTTGGGCGCTGTGGCTACTGTTTTGGGGGTATAATATATGGACATTTTCATCATGGCAGCAAGTTTAGTTGAGCAGAGCTAATCTAGAAGTCTCTGCCTGATCTGGCCTTTCTTGCCTTGATGACTTTACTCCACTTTTTTCCACCTGCTCGCTCAGTTCTAGCAACAAATGGCCCCTTGCTAGTCAGACATTCCAAACTGGCCCTGCCTCAGGGCCCTCCTCCCACTTGCTATTGCATCCATCTAAAACACTGTTCCTCCAGATAGTCACATCTCACTTTAGGTCTCTGCTCAAGGCACCTCCTTGGAGAGGGCTATCTAAATATCATCCAAATTATTCTTTACGCTCTTATCCTGCCTTATTTTTCTTTTCAGCACTTGTCACTCCGTTATATAGTTTGGTCTTTTTTTCCCATCATTCTCTCACTAGAACATAATTTCTGTGAGATCAAGGTCTTTGTTTAGTTTACTTCCACGTGTCTGGCCTACCGCAGGTGCTCGGTAAATGCTTGTTTACTCCAGTGGTTCTCCACAGAGGGTGAATCTTGTCCCCAGGGGATATTTAGCAATGTCAAGAGAGAGTTTTGACTGTCAGAACTGGGAGGATGCTACTGGCATCTAGTGGGTGGATGGGAGGGATGCTGCTGAACATCGTACAATGCACAGGGAAGCTCGCACAACACAGAATTACTGGGCCTAAAATGTTAATGGTACTGATGCTGAGAAAATTGTGTTGACTCTATTAATTATCCACTGAGAATACATAACAATTACTCTGATGGGAAGACTGAATCACAGGTGTGGTTTACCAAATGACTCAGCAACTATATATTTTCTCCTAGTTCATTTACATTTAAGGCAAATGAAATTAAGTCTAGTATTGATATTCTTCAGCTAACTTCTTTCTCATCTTTACATGCTTTCATCTGTGTGCAATCTTATACTTTCATTTATATAAAAATGCCATTTCACTTAACTTCAATAATATCCTATTTTTCATCTTTGCCATATCCCATTGTCTTTTTCTGTGTATATTTTGTGACATTAACTATTACTAATTTTGTATAATTCACTGAAGTATTTAAAAAAAACTTCTTTAACATGACTCCTTTTAAATCTTCCTTATGAGCTGGGTTAAATAATAACAGAAAATTGGCAAGGAGTAGTGGACAATAGGGGGCTTCCCAGACGGCACGGGTGGTAAAGAACCTGCCTGCCAATGCAGGAGGCTTAAGAGATCAGAAGGTCCCCTGGAGGAGGGCATGGCAACCCACTCCAGCATTCTTGCCTGGAGAATCCCATGGACAGAGGAGTCTGGCAGGCGACAGTCCATAGGGTCGCAAAGAGCTGGACACGGCTGAAGTGACTTAGTGCACACACACACAAGTGGACAAGAGGACACTAGTGTCTAGTAGCTGGTCAATAGGACACCTGTCTTCAACACAGGCTCTTCCACTGATTGGCTTGTGCGTACTTGAGCAAGATAAATCATTTAAATAAAGTGTGAAAGTGACGCACCACACACAGGACTGGATGCAGTAAAAGACTGCATCCATCCACATCTTCCCTTCTGTCCAGTCAGTCCTCTGTGAGCTAGATGAAACTAAAAACTTCTTTGGTGATCTCCGCCTAAAACAGGGTTATGTCAGTGACAGTGTACTATTGAAATCTACGTCATGATGCTTCTAAAAGCTCTCTGGAAAACGAATCTTCAAAAGCAAAGCTGAATTAGAAGTTTTATTGTATCTTTCTTTTTTTTTTGTTAGGTTCAGCTCATTGATTTCTTTTTTTATTTAAATTTATTTATTTTAATTGGAGGCTAATTACTTTACAATATTGTATTGGTTTTGCCATACATCTACAAGAATCCTCCACAGGTGGACACGTGTTCCCCATCCTGAACCCCCCTCCTACCTCCCTCCCGGTAGCATCCCTCTGGGTCATCCCAGCGCACCAGCCTCGAGCACCCTGTCTCATGCATCGAACCTGGACTGGCGATTCATTTCACATATGATATTATACGTGTTTCAATGCCATTCTCCCAAATCATCCCACTTTTGCCCTCCCCCACAGAGTCCAAAAGACTGTTCTATACATCTACATCTCTTTTGCTACTTTGCATACAGGGTTATCGTTACCATCTTTCTAAATTTCATATATATAGTTAGTATACTGTATTGGTGTTTTTCTTTCTGGCTTACCTCACTCTGTATAATAGGCTCCAGTTTCATCCATCTCATTAGAACTGATTCAAATGTATTCTTTTTAATGGCTGAGTAATATTCCATTGTGTATATGTACCACAGCTTTCTTATCCATTCGTCTGCTGATGGACATCTAGGTTGCTTCCATGTCCTGGCTATTATAAACAGCGCTGCAATGAACACTGGGGTACACATGTCTCTTTCAATTCTGGTTTCCTCAGCGTGTATGCCCAGCAGTAGGATTCTGGGTCATATGACAGTTCTATTTCCAGTTTTTTAAGGAATCTCCACACTGTTCTCCATAGTGGCTGTACTAGTTTGCATTCCCACCAATAGTGTAAGAGGGTTCCCTTTTCTCCACACCCTCTCCAGCATTTATTGCTTGTAGACTTTTGGATCGCAGCCATTCTGACTGGCGTGAAATGGTACCTCATTGTGTTTTTGATTTGCATTTCTCTGATAATGAGTGATGTTGAGCATCTTTTCATGTGTTTGTTAGCCATTTGTATGTCTTTGGAGAAATGTCTGTTTAGTTCTTTGGCCCATTTTTTGATTGGGTCATTTCTATTTCTGGAATTGAGCTGCAGGAGTTGCTTGTATATTGAGATTAACTCTTTGTCTGTTGCTTCATTTGCTATTATTTTCTCCCATTCTGAAGGCTGTCTTTTCACCTTGCTTACAGTTTCCTTTGTTGTGCAGAAGCTTTTAATTTTAACTAGGTCCCATTTGTTTATTTTTGCTTTTATTTCTGATATTCTTGGAGATGGGTCTTAGAGGATCCTGTTGTGATTTATGTTGGAAAGTGTTTTGCCTATGATCTCCTCTAGGAGTTTTATAGTTTCTGGTCTTATGTTTAGATCTCTAATCCACTTTGAGTTTATTTTTGTGTATGGTGTTAGAAAGTGTTCTAGTTTCATTCTTTTACAAGTGGTTGACCAGTTTCCCAGCACCACTTGTTAAAGAGATTGTCTTTTCTCCATTGTATATTCTTGCCTCCTTTGTCAAAGATAAGGTGTCCATAGGTGCATGGGTTTATCTCTGGGCTTTCTATTTTGTTCCATTGATCTATATTTCTGTCTTTGTTCCAGTACCATACTGTCTTGATGACTGTGGCTTTGTAGTATAGCCTGAAGTCAGGCAGGTTGATTGCTCCAGTTCCATTCTTCTTTCTCAAGCCTGCTTTGGCTATTTGAGGTTTTTTGTATTTCCATACAAATTGTGAAATTATTTGTTCATCATATCTTTCTGTTGCAGAGAGAAAAGCTTTTATTTATTTATTTTAATATAAATTTATTTATTTTAATTGGAGGCTAATTACTTTACAATATTGTATTGGTTTTGCCACACATTGACATGAATTCACTGGTGATTTAGCTCTTCAGAGCAGATGGCTTCATTATCTTAAAATATGTCAAATTATACTCATTACCAAAAAAAGGGCAATGTAAGGTATATTGTAAGAAAATGGTAGCATCTATCCTGAAAAGATGACTGGGGAAATGCATGTGACTTACGGTTACTAAGATTCAGAAGTTGCCAAGCATTTTGATAACGTGATCTTCTTTTCTTCCCATGTTTTACCATTATAGAGAGTTACAAAAGCATTGTTTAGTAGGCCTTTATAATACTTTGCTTAAGTGATTTTAAAGGAATTAGAATACTTGATTTTGAATGCAAATAAGACACAGTTTGGTAATGCAGTCTTTTACTTTTCACGACTGAACTGTAAGTTTCAAGTTTTGAGTGACCCCTCACTCACTCTTTCATCCCTTTCTTCCTTTCCCTTCTCTTTTTACCCTTTTCAAATAAATGACAACAGACCACATTTGAAGGGCTGTTGTTTAAATTCCAGAAGACTGAAAAGAATAAAAGTTTTTCAAAGGCAAAAAGCAACCAGGCACTGAATTTTGGAAGACAAGAATGATGATGAGCATAGCTTATTTGCATTGCCTGTTTGAAAAGAAACCATGAAATTCAGTATCTAACTTGGCAGCTGGAATCCTCATAGAAAGAAAACAATCTTGCCCCCTTAATTTTATTTTCTCCTCCCATCATCTCATGGCAATTTGCTTAGTGGAAGAGAATCATGGAGCCTAAAATAACTTAATCCTTAAATGGCTTTATATCCATCACCTTCACGGTAATCCCATTTGCCCCAGGTTTGGTACATAGTCCCTCACACAGTAGTGATACAATCTGTAATCAGACTTAAAAACTACTGTGAGACGAGCAAGGAAGAAAAGGATTCCCAATATATTTGTAAATGTTGTGATAATTGATAGATGCTTTGTCTTATTGATATTTTAATGCTAATGTCTATCAATCAAGATCCATTTACAGTTACTGGAATACTAACATAAAGCAATGTACAATCTTTTTACGAGAAAGAGGCAAATAATTTCCCTGTCTCATCATCTCTATCACAATGAACTCATAATAGAGACTTTATTATATAGACATAAATAAGTAAAAGGAGAGCAACACCCCCAAACTGGTAGGTTTTCTTTTGGATGCAGTGCAATTTAAGCCTAATATCTTCTTTAGAAGAATTATCTGATTACAGAACTCACCAAGAAGAATGATGTTTAAAATGTTGACCCTGGTTCAGGTAGTACAAAAAAAGATTGAATTATGTTTATGTTTAACATACTTGGTGAGGTGAGGACATAAAATAAAGACAAAAGTTTTTAACATGGAGTAAATAAATTTAATGATCTTCATTTTATGGAATACATATTATTCAAAAGAATGGTAAATTCCAGCATATGGAAAATATAGCATACATGGGAAAATATATTAAATTAGCTACGGCAGTCCTTTTAAAATGATTTTTAGTAAAGATTTCCTGACTTTATATGATCAAGCTATTCTTTCGAATGCAGAGTTAATTTTAAAATATATCTCTTTGAATCACAATTAAAAATGAAGTATTTATTCCATGGATCTAAAAAGAATAGACTTCCATTCACAATTACGTTACTAAGAGAATTTCTTTTTTATTATTCAACAATCTTCAGAAAGAAATTGCGAATAGTTCTCAATTGAGGTTTCAGTATTTTTCACAGCAGTACTTTTTTCCAAATTGTTCCAATTTTAGGAAAAATGATCAGCTTTGGTCCCCTGAGTAAATTTGTATTTATTTTTATATAATTTAACATGTAAGAACGACTTTATACAAATATGAAACTATAAATGCTTGGTTATTAAGAAAAAAAATGCACAACCATGTATTGTCCATGATATATTTAGTCATATTCAAGTCATGTTCAAGTATTAAATGCAACATGTATGAGTGTAAGTCTCTGTATCTGTGCATGCATGTGTGCGCTTAAGAGTCTCAATACTTTTACTTTTTCTCATCTTCAGATTAGGTCTTAGTAACTCAAGATGATGGCAAAGAACATTTTTTTTTTGGATAAAATAACAATACTCAATTTAATCTTTAACAATACATAAGTTTATAAGTTTTACTATGTTTAAAATTTTTACTTTTATTATAAAATTCCTAAATTCACATCTTAATGTTTAATTTTATCATTTTAATATTGTTTTCCATAATTTTTGGATCACTTGCTAAAACTATTAGTCTTGATTCTACTTGGTATCTTTAACCATGGCTTGGAACTATAAAGCATTCCCTCAGAACTTTATTTCTGGAGAGAGCTAAGTTCAATATGTGACATGCTTAGTAGAATGCCTATTATTTAGTAAGCATCCTGTAGAGGTTGGTTGTTTGATATCCCCTCATTCTTCTCTTTGAAATTGCACAACTCTCTCCTCACCAGCCTTCCGGCCTCCGCTTTCACACTCTTCACCAAATCCATTCTCCATTGCTGCAGTGCTGTACCCCTTGCTTACCCTCCATAGCTCCCCATTGTCCTCAGCACCAAGTCCATAATCTTCATCGTGGCTCACAAAGTGGACAAGTGGACCCTGCCCAACTGTCCTCTCTTATCCCTCATATTCAACTTGTGAGCCACGGCCACATTTTCATGGCCTTCTTTCTCCAGCCTCGGGGTGAGGGGTCATACTTTCCCCCTTTCCTCATTAACTCCAGAACATTGCTTAGGTCTCAGTGAGGGTATTCTTCTAAAAAGCCCCTTCTGATCTTACATTCCCACTCAGGTAGGGTTTAGGGCGCTTCCCCGTGCTTTAGCATGTATCTGCCTTCTCTAGGAGGCTCTGAAGCCCACAGCTGCCTCTGGCTTCTCAGTTCCTAGCACTTGTAAGGGACATGGCAGATAACTGAATGAAATGCAATTATTATTTCACAGTATCCTGAGGATATTCACCTCTACTTACAGAAAGAAGACCCCAGGAAAAATGACTGAAAATTAATAATTATCATATTGTGGATGATTTTGTATTTCCATCTTTCTTTATAGACTCAATTTTCTGCAATGATTATGTATGACTTTTATTATTAGAAAAAAATCTTAATTTTTAATTGTCTCAAGTTTTGTTGAAGTTCTCTAGTGAGTCTGTTCATCATATTCCACTGGGAACTGCAGAACTGCCAGTATAGACTGATGACATTGAAAAATCTTAGCATCATTGGATGGGAGATGTGATAACACATCCAAGTTTATGTCCTTGAAGAGTCTGAGAGCAGAATGAAAATTAATGAAATGCACTTTATGTTTTCTGTGACATGTCAGCAGGTCTCTCTAAGGAAATTATCAGTTGAGGAAGGAACTATCTTTCTGATTCTGTGCTTCAATTAAGGGACAATGTATGTGACTTTAGGGCTGAGATTAGGCAAAGAAAGGAGACTCAAAATCTCCAAATTACAGGCATGCAGAGCTATTACTTTAATTAAATTTTAAAAAACAAATTAACAGATTACAGTTTCCAGAAAGCATGTTGGAAATTTAAATCTGGGAACTTATTTTTAAAAAACCAAAAAATAAACTATAGAAAGTAATCTGGCTTAATAGAAGCTAAACTCTTAAGTCATACAAGGGTAGTCTTAAAAATGCAAATAAAAATGTACTCCATCTTAAATGACCTTACTGAAAAAATAAGACAAATCTTTCCACTAAATCCTTTTTTCTTTTGGGAGAGGAAACAAACCAACCACCCTGAAATCTGAATTGGGATTATTATGGTGATTTTGATCTTGCAATTGCAGCTATTTTGCCAAGGCTCTTATTTCATCCTTGTACTGAACTTACTACAATGTGCTTGCTACATGTAAACATCAGTGTGTTCTTTCTATTATTTTAAAACCATTTTACAGCATCAACATTGAGTACAAATGTGAATAAGGTATAATATATTCCTTTCAAGTAAGGGATCTGGGAGGTGAACACAGAGAACAATAACCCTGTGAGAAAGGAAAGGATGAAGTGCTATGGGGATTCTGGGTGGAAAAGTCTCTGTCTTCTTTCTTAGCAGAGCCCTGGAGAAATGCTTTGCTGAAAGAAGAGTTGGCTCTGTAACCCTCTTGAGGACAGGACCATACCTCATTCATCTTTGTATTCTTTGCTGCTAACACTCCAATAAATGCTTGTTTAATAATATTGTACACAAGTGGGTAGACTCCGGAGCCAGATTTTCTGGGCTCAAATCCCATCTTTGCTGAGTTAGAGAATGAGCTGCTGGAATTTAATTATAATATACAGAAAATATGTTTCTCCAAAATAATATTTTGTTTTTGTCTTTGTTTTTAAATTATGAAGTAATGTTATATATGGTCTGTTCTCAGTATAATAGAAGGAGTAAGAAGAATAAGCTCCATTCATGGTAGGCATCCATACTTATACAGTGAGTTGATCTTTAAAGAGATAATTATCCTATATTACTAAAAATCCAAACAAACCCTGATGTCTTACTGTATTGAACTATAATTTTAGAGTTGGAGGGACCCTTTGACCATTCTGTACATTAATTTCCTCTCTATTCAGATGAGCAAACCAAATTGTAGAGAGGACTCTAGTTAGAAGAAAGAAGGCAATGATAAGAGGATTTGAAACAAACTGTTGGGACTTTTGTCTTGACACATAGACATAATTAGTGTATAATATAAATAAAAATGTGGAGTGAATAAGCAACATGTGAAATTATAGAAAAATATAACAGAGGTATTAGAGTTTAAGTTTATCGAGCCAGAAGAATAATGGCTAACAGTGATTTAGACAACAAAAGGGCATGAGTATACTGAGGAAAAAATATTATTTTCCATAAAATGCAAGAAGTAAAGACAATAATACCACCACCATAACTACCATGTCCTAATTCTATCTTTCATTTTATTCTAGTATTTCGATCTCAAGGGCAACCCCAAATTTGTAAAGAATCTGCCTGCCAATGCAGGAGATGCATGTTTGATCCCTGGGTCTAGAAGATCCTCTGGAGAGGGAAATGGCAACCCATCCAAAATTTTTGCCTTTGGAAATCTCATCGACAAAGGAGCCTGGGCTACAGTCCATGGGGTCACCAAAGAGTCGGACATGACTTAGTGACTAACAACAACAATCTCAATCTCATCCTTCGGAAAATGTGAAAGGTCATACCACTGAGAGGAATGACTTAGACTGACAGTTAAATCATAGCATTCACGGTTTGACATAAAAACTCACTGCTATTTCTAATGTTCATAGTTTCATTGAGTTAGACAAGGCAGTGGTCCAAGTGATCAGATTGGTTAGTTTACACAGCCTTGTCTAACTCAATGAAACTATGAACCATGACGTGTAGGGCCATCCAAGACAGACGGATCATGGTGGAGAGTTCTGACAAAACGTGGTCCACTGGAGAAGAGATGGCAACCCACTTCAGTATTCTTGCCTTGAGAACCTCATGAACAGTATGATAAGGCAAAAAGAACACTGAAAGAGGAGCTCCCCAGGTCTGTAGGTGCCCAATATGCTACTGGAGATCAGTGGAGAAATAACTCCAGAAAGAATGAAGAGACAGAGTCAAAGCAAAAACAACAACCTGTTGTGGATGTGACTGGTGATGAAAGTAAGGTCCAATGCTGTGAAGAGCAGTATTGCATAGGAACCTGGAATATTAGGTCCATGAATCACGGCAAATTGGAAGGGGTCAGACAGGAGATGGCAAGAGTGAACGTCAACATTTCAGAAATCAGTGAACTAAAATGGGCTGGAATGGGTGAATTTAACTCAGATGACCATTATATCTACTACTGTGGGCAAGAATCCCTTAGAAGAAATGGAGTAGCCCTCATAATCAACAAAAGAGTCTGAAATGCAGTACTTGGGTGCAATCTCAAAAACGACAGAATTATCTCTGTTCATTTCCAAGGCAAACCATTCAATATCACAATAATTCAAGTCTATGCCCTGACCAGTAATGCTGAAGAAGCTCAAGTTGAACAGTTTTATGAAGACCTACAGGACCTTCTAGAACTAACACCCCCAAAAGATGTCCTTTTCATTAAAGGGAATGGAATGCAGGAAGTCAAGAAATGCCTGAAGTAACAGGCAAATTTGGCCTTGGAGTACAGAATGAATCAGGGCAAAGGCTAATAGAGTTTTGCAAAGAGAACACACTGATCCTAGCAAACACCTTCTTCCAACAACACAAGAGGAGACTCTACACATGGACATCACCAGATGATCAATATTGAAATCAGATTGATTATATCTTTGTAGCCAAAGATAGAGAAGCTCTATACAGTCAGCAAAAATAAGACCAGGAGCTGACTATGGCTCAGATCATGAATTTCTTATTGCCAAATTCAGACTTAAATTGAAGAAAGTGGGGAAAAGCACTAGACTATTCAGGTCTGATCTAAATCAAAACCCTTACAATTATACAGTGGTAGTGAGAAACTGATTCAAAGGATTAGTGAAAAATAGGTTCAAGGCACTCTGATAGAGACAGTGCCTGAAGAACTATGGACAGAGGTTCATGACACTGTATAGGAGGCAGTGATCAAGACCATCCCCAAGAAAAAGAAATGCAAAAAGGCAAAATGGTTGTCTGAGGAAGCCTTACAAATAGCTGTGAAAAGAGAAGTGAAAGGCAAAGGAGAAAAGGAACGATTCAACTATTTGAACGCAGAGTTCCAAAGAATAGCGAGGAGAGATAAGAAAGCCTTCCTCTGTGATCAATGGAAAGAAATAGAAGAAAACAATAGAATAGGAAAGACTAGAGATCTCTTCAAGAAATGAGAGATACCAAGGGAACATTTCATGCAAAGATGGGCACAATAAAGGACAGAAATGGTATGGACCTAACAGAAGCAGAAGATATTAAGAAAGAGGTGGCACCAATACACAGAAGAACTGTACAAAAAAGATCTTCATGACCCAGATAATCATGATGGTGTGATCACTCACCTAGAGGCAGACATCCTGGAATGCAAAGTCAAGTGGCCCTTAAGAAGCATCACTAGGAATAAAGCTAATGGAGGTGATGGAATTCCAATTGAGCTATTTCAAATCCTGAAAGGTGATGCTGTGAAAGTGCTGCACTCCATATGCCAGCAAATTTGGAAAACTCAGCAGTGGCCACAGGACTAGAAAGCATCAGTTTTCATTCCAATCCCAAGGGAAGGCAATGTCAAGAATGTTCAAACTGCAGCACAACTGCACTCATCTCACACAGTAGCAAAGTAATGCTCAAAATTCTCAAAGCCAGGCTTCAACAGTATGTAAACTGTGAATTTCTAAATGTTTAAGCTGGATTAGAAAAGGCACAGGAACCAGAGATCAAACTGCCAACATCTGTTGGATCATCGAAAAAGCAAGAGAGTTCCAGAAAAACATCTGCTGCTGCTGCTTCTAAGTCGCTTCAGTCGTGTCCAACTCTGTGTGACCCCATAGACGGCAGCCCACCAGGCTCCCTCATCCCTGGGATTCTCCAGGCAAGAACACTGGAGTGGGTTGCCATTGCCTTCTCCAATGCAGGAAAGTAAAAAGTGAAAGGGAAGTCACTCAGTTGTGTCTGACTCTTCGCGACCCCATGGACTGCAGCCCACCAGGCTCCTCCGTCCATAGGATTTTCCAGACAAGAGTACTGGAGTGGGTGCCACTGCCTTCTCCAGAAAAACATCCACTTCTGTTTTATTGACTGTGGTAAAGCCTTTGACTGTGTAGATCACAAGAAACTGGAAAATTCTGAAAGAGATGGGAATACCAGACCACCTGACCTGCCTCTTGAGAGATCTGTATGCAGTTCAGAAAGCAACAGTTAGAACTAGAGATGGAACAACAGACTGGTTCCAAATAGGGAAAAGAGTATGTCAAGGCTGTATATTGTCACCCTGCTCATTTAACTTATATGCAGAGTACGTCATGAGAAACGCTGGGCTGGAGGAAGCACAAGCTGGAATCAAGATTGCCAGGAGAAATATCAATAACCTCAGATATGCAGATGACACCACCTTTATGGAAGAAATAGAAGAACTAAAGAGGCTCTTGATGAAAGTGAAAGAGGAGAGTAAAAAAGTTGGCTTAAAACTCAACATTCAGAAAATGAAGATCATGGCATCTGGTCCCATCACTTCATGGGAAATAGATGGGGAAACAGTGGAAAGTGTCAGACTTTATTTTGGGGGGGTCCAAAATCACTGCAGATGATGAATGCAGCCATGAAATTAAAAGATGCTTGCTCCTTGGAAGAAAAGTTATGATCAACCTAGACAGCATATTAAAAAGCAGAGACATTTCTTTGCCAACAAAGGTTAGTGTAGTCAAAGCTTTGGTTTTTCCAGTGGTCATGTATGGATGTGAGCGTTGTCCTATAAAGAAAGCTGAGTGCTGAAAAATTGATGCTTTTGATCTGTGGTGTTGGAGAAGACTCTTGAGAGTCCCTTGGACTGCAAGGAGATCCAACCAGTTTATCCTAAAGGAAATCAGTCCTGGATATTCATTGGAAAAACTGATGCTGAAGCTGAAACTCTAGTCCTTTGGCCACCTGATATAAAGAGCTGACTCATTTGAAAAGACCCTGATGGTGGGAAAAGTTGAAGATGGGAGAAGGGGATGACAGAGGATGAGATGGTTGGATGGCATCACCGACTCAACGGACATGAGTTTGAGTAAATTCTGGGAGTTTGTGATGGACACAGAGGCCTGGCATGCTGCAGTCCATGGGGTTACAAAGAGTCAGACATGACTGAGTGACTGAACTGAATTGAACTAAACAGTTTTTACAAACATAAGTAATTTTGCACTTACCATCTGGGTTGTTTTTTTTGTCAATTAATATCTAAATCAATGGGACTCCTGAATAATAAAGCACTACTGATTCATGAAGAAAATTACTTAAGATCTTATTACTAAAATTTTTACTGTAGAATGAGTAATATTCATCAACATGTATATTTATATGAATATATATTTATATGTGAAGCTATTTTTCCACAATGAAATTTTACACTGGGTTAATGTCTATAAAAGATTTTCTCTAGTGGGTAAATTACTGTGTTGTGATAAAAGGTAAAAAATTTTGTTTATACATTTGAGACTAAGATTTTGAATTGAGAGAATCGAGAGAATATTCTACCACTAGATTTTTAACTGATGAATAGCTTGAAGTGGCAGTTTCTATTGAAATTCAACATTTACTTATCCCCAGGTAGAAATATCTTTAATAATTTTCTCTCTGCTGTTTTGGGAAAGGGACATTTTTCCCTACATAACATTTAGGGTATGAAATAATACCAAAAAGATAAAAAAGGAAAAAGAATATGTGGATTACTAATTCAGGCCCCAGGATACTGTCACAGACCTCTCTCCCCTTACACGTTTCTCAAATGTTTTAAATCTGTGGTTAGTAAAAAGCTACCCTTTTCAACCAAGAAAAAAGTTTTAAACTATTATATTTGATTGGGAACTATTTTTTGACACTCACTACAAAACACTGTAAATATGGTCTACTAATTTACTCTCAAACTGAGTGTACTGCTTCTGTAAGTCATGTGCAACTAAGCCATATTTTTAAATGGTTATTTTCCATGTACTTCACATTTAATTATACTGCCTTGTGAAAATTCTTGAACTATTTCCTTATTTAATTTAAATCTGATTTTGCTATGTAAGGTTTCTTGTGTCTTTTTACATAAATTAAAACTCTCTAAGAAGAGGGAGTATCATAGAGCTTTGTTTCTATAAAAAGAGGTGCTCAAAAATATTTGATACTGAACGAATGAGCATTTACTTCTATCAGCATGACTTAAGTACACACCTTTCAGAAATGTTTAGTTTAAGAGAAAAGAATCAGGTTTGAAAATAAAGAAAAAGTAAGATGAAAAATGAAGACTTGGGGTGGGCGGATATCAGATTTGCTGAAAAGATCTATTTCTTATCCTGCTATGTTTCTCAGATTTTATTTTAGCACCCACAGCTTGAAAATCAGATAAGATTTCCTAGGAGTGTGGCCAGGAAATAAATTGGATTTCAGTCATTTACATTTATTATGGTTGTACAATGCGTCAGGCACTGTATGGAACATATACCTTCCACGAGAATGTCCTTTTCCTCCAAAGGCTGTGTTCTGATTTCACACCTACATACCATATACTTAATCTGAATAAAAACAAAACATATGTTCTAACTGCTGTTGTGAGTAGTCTTATACTTGCCATTTTCCCATCATTTAGTAGGTCTGTGTTAACCTTATTATTAAATGGGCTGGAGTTGTTTTGGCCTGTGTGTAGTTCATGCAAGCATATTCTAAAGGAAATAACACTAATCATAGGATTGGGAAGCTGGTCTTGGATTTGCCACTAATCAGCTGTAACTGACAATGACCAGAAATGCCAAGGAATTAACAATCTGTGCCTCTGTTAGCGACATGACTTGTCCTTCTGACTTGACAACAATATCATGAACATAGACTATGATATAAATCAGAACATGATTTTCTTTTTTCAGTGAAAAGTTTCAGTTAAAGACAATGTAAACATTTGTGACTGTGCAGCTCTTTCCAGACTCGCCTTTTGTTTGGTCTGTTTTTAGGAGGAGAAGGAGAAGATCTTCAGTTGGCCTGGAGACCTTGTTCTCTGGGATAGGAGACCATTGCTGCTCTGAAGAGCAGCAGTCACCTCACAGAAGGCTTGAGGCATAGCATTTAGACCATTGGGAGCAAGCTTGTCCTCCATGCCTGCCTGCCTGTCCTGGCTGGTGACGTCCAGCTGCTCTGCTTCTCAAAGGGCTCCCCCTGCCTCTGGAAGACTCTTGGAAATTGTTGCAGATTCAGTCTGTTCAAGTTGTCTGGGATTTCTCTTGTGATTCAGGACAGCAGAGCTGTTTCTGGGTTGCCCTTTTAAAAAGGAATTTGGAGCCACAGAGATCAGTGTAACTAACACATTTTATAGTCAGGTATGAATGGTCAATAAGAAGAAAGCACTTCTTTTAGCTCTGTGTATTTGGTGTCTATTTTACTTGTATGTATAAAGGAGTGGGAAGTGAGAAGGAAGAAGCAACAAACAATTTTCCCCCTACTAACTGGGGTAGCATCCTGCAAACTGTGGAGAGGGCCTGAGAATGGATTGAATAGGCCATTTAAAGCCACATAGAGTTGGGAATAAAGTTAAGAATTTGAACTCTCAGTCTCCTGATTTTAGTTTCTTTATGTGGATTGTAATTCAATTGTACAATTATGCTAACTTAAAGGATGTATGAATAAATGCATATTCATCCCATTGGATCAGCTTTTTTTTGGTTATCTAATAAATCAACATTATTAAAAAAACTTCCACTCCTCCAGATATTAAACTTGCTAGCTTCCTATAAAAGAGAATTCTTAGCGCTTAGATCAGTAGTCTCTGATCTCTACTTTTGATTAACGAGGTCTCCTTGTTCTAAATTTTCAGAGTGATCAGCATAGTTTTAAGGTCCAGTTTCCCATTTTTACTTATCATACCTGTCCCTATAGTTCCCTCTACCAAAGGCAGTTTATATAGTCTCTGCAGCTGTATCAGATGAGCAGCACACCAACATCTGTATTTCTTTGGGGCTCACTGAAGAAATGAAATAGATAAGAGGAAATAGAAATATGTCTCACTTCAATTAACTGAGTCCATCAATTGGCTTGAGGGTATAATTTCCATTATGATAATCTTATTGTAGACTTTTTTAAAAGGGGGAGTGCTTGTCTCTGTTTTAATGAGACACTGTTTTAACTGGATACTGGCAGCAACCCCTTTTCACTCTCAATAATATAAAGATATTTCTTAAGCAGAGAATCCAGTGTTAAAATTTGGCAACAAACCTGTGTTCTTGTTATCAAAAGTCAGAAATCAAGAAATCAAGCTGTCTTATTACATACTTTAGCTTTCTACTTTGAGATGCTCAGAGAGGTTCAATCACTTGTCCAAGGTCACACGGGTAGATTAATACCTCACTCAAAAATTTTTCCTATGTGTTAGAAACCGTAAGGAAAATACGAAGATCATCTACTTAGTCAAATAATGCTGTGACATTAATTTCACTCATGATAGTATAATTCATGGGAATAAAAACATATTATTATTTCATGTATTAAGCACATCATACAATTAACTGACAAAAGAAAAATTCAAATCCACATGACCAAATACTACAACCAAGTAGAAAAAAACAGACTAAAGATAATACTAGCCTAATGTTATGGTAAATTTGGATCAATAGATTTTTCCTCCCCAAACCCAATTTCATTTATTGAAATTGTTTTTAATTCAAAATGCTAATTTACTAAATTTCAGTTTAGAGTTATAAAATAATAGTTCAAGGAAAGATTAAGATTCTATTAACCTTTCTGTAGATGAGAAAATTGGGAGTCACAGAGATTAAGAGGTGTTCCCCATATCACTCACTAGTAAGGGCAGAAAGAGGCCTGGGATCCAATTCTTGGCCTACTGGCTCATACTATTTCTTTGGTTCCTCACACCTTCCCCCTCCCATTTTGTTATTAAGCAGACAGGAATGTGAATGTATCACTTAGGATTAATTGGTTTTTAAAGGGACTATTCTATTTTCATAATTTAATTCTATCTTCAAAGAGCCCAGATAAGATTCTCAATCTATACTGGTCTATAGGAATCTCCAGAAGTTTAACTCAAGCCAACTGGATTAATTCAAGCTAATTAAAAGATGAATTATGATTCATTTAATCTAACATGTACTGTTCACCTATCATGAGCATATTCTGTGCTAAGTGTGTTAAAAAGATGAATAAGACACAGTCAAGAGAACTCACTAGAAAGCAGTGTGAGAGGATGTGAGACAGAGGTCTGCACAGGTTAGGGGAGCAAAGAGGAAGGCATCTACCTCAGCCCTGGAGACTCAGGGAAGAGTCCTTATAGGAAAAAACCTTTAATTCCTTTAACTGAATTTTGAAGGGTGAGCAAGGATTAACCAAGTAGATGAAACAGTAGGTGTTCTATTAAAGGAATATCATTAGAAAAGGCCAGAGGTATGGAAGCATGTGTGCAGTTTGAGGAAATACCAAAGTTGGGCAAGACAAGACTAGGGTGCTTATGGGGAAACTGTAGATGAGAAGACCAGATAGGAAGACCTCACAGGTCACATCTTTTGGAGGTTAGTGTTTTCCTCATATCAGTGTACATGAAATTCACCTGCAGAGTGTTAAAATGCAGATTCCCAGCACTTATCTTCATGGAGTCTCATTCAATGGCTGTAGTAGGTTCCAGTTATCTGTATTTTTAACAAATATTCTAGATAACTTTTCTAGAGAAGACTGCACTTGGAAAAATGCTGTTATAGATGATGATATACCTTGAAAGGCGTTTAAATATAACAAACATTCTAGATAACTTTTCTAGAGAAGACTGCACTTGGGAAAATGCTGTTACAGATGATGGTGTACCTTGAAAGGAGTTTAAATATAAAGGTGATACATGAAATTAATGCTGTAGCAAAGAGGACAGTGAGATATATGTGACCCTGGCGGCAAAGGGACTAGTTGAGGAGTCCGAGTGACTCTTCAGATCAAGACAGTAGCGTTTTCTAAGACGGTGACTCTGTGGATGGAGAGAAGGCAGATACAAGAGCATTAGGGAGTAAGTGCTGGAGCATTTAGATTTAATTTGGGGAGTGAGAGAGAAAGAAGACTGGATGAGGGAGAAAGAGGAGAGGATGGTTCCCAGGTTTCCAACACAGGTAATTGAGTAGGTGGTGGCATTATTAAATGATCCAGGAAATCAAAAGAAGCAGGCTTTATTGGAGGTTATTGGTGGTGATAATGAATCCAGTTTGGAACATGTTGACTTTGAGCTGGATCAGGTAGAGTTGGTCAGGTAGTGGTACTGGTATTTAGTTGGAAAGAAATAATTGGTTTGTAGATACACATTTAGGCTGAGCATAAATGCCAGATTAACTATGTTTTCAGCTTAGTTACTTTAATATTTCTTTACCTGAAAATAGACTATTTAAACATTTATTAAAGATGGCAGAATTAGGTGCAGAACAAGCCACAGGTAAAATAATAATTTTCGAGAAGCTAGGTACAGAATGTACTGTGTTGTGCTTAGTCACTCAATCATGTCTGACTCTTAGCGACCCCATGGACTGTAGCCTGCCAGGCTCCTCTATCCACAGGGATTCTCTAGGCAAGAATACTGGAGTGGGTTGCTATGCTTTCCTCCAGGGGATCTTCCCAATCCATGGATCAAACCCAGATCTCCCTTATTGCAGGAGGATTCTTACTGTCTGAGCCACCAGGGAAGCACAAGAATACTGGAATGGGTAGCCTATCCCTTATCCAGAGGAACTTCCTACCCAAGAATTGAACTAGGGTCTCCTGCATTGCAGGCAGATTCTTTACCAGCTGAGGTACCAGGAAAGCCCAGGAACAGAATATTTTTACTTTAATTTTTAACTAGGTGATGAGTTAGATTAGTGCTTCCTTGATATAACACAGAACATTTACATTTTTTTCTTATTGATTCTGAAACCAGGACATGATCACATGAATGTGCTAGAAGTCAATCCCTGAAAAAATTGATTTTAACAAAATCAGCTAAAAAGAAAGCATGATTTTTATTTTGGTACTTTAAATTTTATATTATATTACTTGATCAATACTATTACATTCTGATTTTTATAATGTTATTTCTTGACCTTCCACTCTTAAAGCAATGGAAAGTTTAAAATTAATTTAAAGAAATTAGGGAATGGTGGTTCTATTTTAAGTAGATATTTTAATGTCAGTTGAGATTAGTAAAACCTATGCATAATTCTAGTAATCTTGATCCTGCCATTGAGGAGCTCTCTTTCAAGAAAACTTGTATTTTCTCTTTCCCTGCAAAAAATGAATCTCTAGGAGCAGAAGAAATTAAGAGAGATCCCCCAAATAAGTAGTGATATGTTTAACAGAGGTTAAAGTCTTAAAGTAAGAATTTTTATAAGAGCAAAGTGCAAAATAAAACATAAAAGTAAAATATTTAGGTGAGTGACAAATTTTAAGGGTGGGAGGACATTTAGATTTAATTTGTACATTCAATCCAGGATTTTGCTTCTACTCATATAACACAGAGTGACTCTACATTGGATTTTTGAGCTTGAGTTAATCTCATTGCCTTACTGTTTTCCTGGCTTCCTGGGTATTTCTGATTCTAGGGAGGCTTTCTGCACAAAAAGATTGATGTCCACAGCTGTTTGTACTCCACTAGGAGAGTATACCCATCATAGACAAAGGTAGTCTCAAGGGACTAAGTCAATATATACAGATGTTGAGTTCAGAGAATTGACAGAGCTGTATGGATTTAGTATCTGTCTTGCATAAGCGGCAGGAAGAATGCATTAGAGATTTCTACCCTCTAAGGCCATGCAATGCTCCAGAAAACTTGTGAAATCCTTTTGTCCCCTGTTAGTTGAGTCATTCTGCAATAGCTGAGTTACTGATGTGGAGACGTGGCCTGAATTTGCTATGCGGGCTCAAGAAACAGAGTAAAGATTTGAAGACCCAGATTCTGGTCTTCAGTCTCCAAGCGATTTGATGTAGAATCTTGGGTGAGACAGTCAAAGCCTGTGAGCTGCATTCTCCTTATCAGCATGACAAAGATTAACTATCCATCCTTTGCCAACCTCACTGAAGCATTTTAGAGATTAACTTTTATGAGGCACTCACAAAAAGTGACTATTGTAGTAGAAATAATCAGTATTCTATCACAGCTGACAATTCTGCCATATTGGGGGTGGCTTTGTCAAAAAATATCTCTTGTTATTTTCAGAATGGGGAAGAGAAGCAGAGCAGGATCCTCCCAAGAAGCACTCCCTTAAACAATTATGTGAGGTTGATCTTTGGTTACATAGGAAATAACAAGTATATTGATGTTAGGAAAGCTTTTGAATTTATTTCCCATGATGTGGTTATAAGTAAACTGGAAAATTCTGCCCCTATCAAACCCTTAGAGATGCACTGGATCATTAATTAAGAGCCTGAAAATAACAAAATCCTAGAGCTGGAAGGAAAGCCAGAAATATTCTAAGCCAACCATTTTTCAGAAAGACTAGCAAACTCACATCCAATCTGTGTTTGATTATCTTTGGTAAAATTGAGTTCATTTCTCTACTTGTCATTATACACCTCTCCACCCTGCCCCCACACACATACATTTGGTTGTACATATTGGTTGTCCAAGGATATCTGGATCAGGGAGCACAAGTCAGGTCTGAAACTCAACCCTCTAACTCCACTTGCCAAATCATGCGCCTGGGTGTGGGATCGTGTCCGCCAGGGAAAAGGAGAGTGTTTATGTATTCAGCCCACTCAGAGAGGTTCTCTTTTATAGTCTGCCCCTAGATGGTACATGTCATTATCATAGTTATTTCCTCTCTTCTATTAGAGAGAACTTTGACATGTGATTTTTGAATCTGTGTCTCTGAATCAGAAGAAATACTCCTTCAAAAGTGAGGCTCCCATATCAGACTAACTATGGAAGACATAATAAGATATCTGTATTCAGACAGGCTCACAAAATAGACATGTCCCTTGGATGACCATTGTGAGTGTGGCTCCTTCCTTGGATTCCTGGAAAAATGGGTCTGTGTGTGTGTATGTGTATCTGGAAAGGTTAGGGCTAGAGACGTAAGCAAAACTTATAACTGGGTATAAACAAGATGTCCTTGTAGAACAGTTTTAATGATGATGTTCTGTTGTCTCAGCAGTCTCAGGGATGTATGTGTTAGCACTATTACCAAAATCACTATTGACAACTAGCTGAAGTGGTAAGGAGGTGCCTAGAACGCTAGAGGCATGGATTCTAATTCCAAGTGACCTTGGCTAGTTAGAGATATAGATAGAAACCATTAGGAGAATCTATTATATTTCTAAATCTGCAGCCCCAAACTGTCCTCAGGCTTTAAAAATTTGAACCCATTAAACAGCGTAGACTGCTTTGACAGCGAAGTGTTGCTTAATTACAGTGGCAATCTAATTATAAGGTTTATAAGGTTTCCCTGTAATTTATTCTCTTTCAACTGTGTGGAAACTCACTTGATATGTATTCCTCCCTGAAACTCATGGGAATAAACCAGTTTCTGGGGCCTCTGTGTCTTAGAATCAGAAAGACCATGCCAATTGCACTTTGGAGTCCTTATTCAGGATAGTAAAGGACTCTTCTGAGTATTACAATTGTTCATTGTTCCATTCTTTCATTCGTTCATTCACCAATTCATTCTTTCATTCATTCAAGAAAAACTACATCAATATATATGTACCTAGCACTACTAGTCTCCAGGGATATAAAAATGTACTGCATATATAGTCACTGCTACAGATGGGCTTACAAACAGTTGGGGAGACAAAAATAAATAATTAAAGCTAAATGTTAATTATGGTATTAGTGATGGATATAAGATGCTAAGTAAGCATTGAGGAAAGATGTTCCTAATTCTTCACTGTTGGGGGCGGGGGGAGGTGAGTGGGTGGTGGTGCAGGCACAGGGCAGCACTCACGAGGAGATAACATTTGGGTGGAATATAAAGGATGAGGAAATAGTAGGTGTACAGAAGGCAAGAGTTCTGTTATGTGGAAATGCAAAAAAAAAAAAAAAAAAAAATCCAGAACTGTGAGAGAAGAAAATCAAGCATCTGTCACCATTGTAAACAACCAAATATAATAGGCACTGCTGTGGCTAAACTCCTTCTTCCACATATAATATATACGAAACACTTTCCTATTTCTGTAAAACATAAAAGCTATCCTACCAAATGACCAAAGGCATTTTTCACAGAACTAGAACTTCAGACTATACTAAAAAGCTATAGTATACTCAAGTACTGGTTTGTCTCCTGAGAAACCTGTGTGTGGGTCTAAGCAACAGTTAGAACTGGACGTGGAACAACAAACTGGTTCAAAATTGAGAAAGGGGTATGTCAAGGCTGTATACTGTCACCCTGTTTATTTAACTATATGCAGAGTATATCATGTGAAATGCTGGGCTGAATGAATCACAAGCTGGAAACAAGACTGCCAGGGGAAATATCAACAATCTCAGATAGGCAAATGATACCACTTCAATGACAGAAAGCAAAGAGAAACTGAAGAGATTTTTGATGAGGGTGAAAGAGGAGAGTGAAAAAGATGGCTTAAAACTCTACATTCAAAAAATTAAGATCATGACATCGTCCCATCACTTCATGGTAAATAAAAGGGGAAAAGTGGAAGCAATGACTGATTTTATTTTCTTCGACACTAAAACCACAGTGGAAGTGACTGCAGCCATGAAATTAAAAGATGCTTGCACCTTGGAAGGAAAGCTATGACAAACCTAGACCCATATTAAAAAACAGAGGCATTACTTTGCTGACAAAGGTCCATACAGTCAAAGCCATGGTTTTTCCAGTAGTCATGTGTGGATGTGACAGTTGGACTATAAAGAAAGCTGAGCACAGAAGAACTGATGCTTTTGAATTGTGGTGCTAGAGAAGACTCATGAGAACCCCGTGGACTGCAAGGAGATTAAACCAGTCCATCCTAAAGGAAATCAGTCCTGAATATTCATTGGAAGGACTGATGCTAAAGCTCCAATAATTTGGCCACCTGATGTGAAGAGCTGACTCACTGGAAAAGACCCTGATGCTGGAAAAGATTGAAGGCAGGAGCAGAAGGGATTGACACAGGATGAGATGGTTGGATGGCATCACTGACTCAATGGACATGAGTTTGAGCAAACTCCAGGAGATGGTGAAGGACAGGGAAACCTGGTGTGCTGCAGTCCATAAGGTTGCAAAGAGTTGGACATGACTTAGCAACTAAACAATAACAACATGGTACTGGCACAAAAACAGAAACATAGAGCAATGAAACAGGATAGAAAGCCCAGAAAATAACCCATGCACTTATGGTCAGTTAATCCATGATACTGTGGAGAACACTGGACATTTCTTAAAAAACTAGAAAAGGGTTACCATATGATCCAACAATCCCACACCTGGGCATATAGTCAGGAAAGATGAAAACTCTATTTTGAAAAGATATATGCACTCCAATGTTCATAGCAGCACTATTTACAATAGCCAAGACATGGCAGCAACCTAAATGTCCATTGATAAATGAATGGATAAAGAAGTGTGGTGTATACAGACAATAGAATATTACTCAACATAAAAAAGGATGAAATAATGTCATTTATAGAAACATGGATGGACCTAGAGATTATCATACTAAGTGGGGTAAGTCAGACAAATATATGGTATCACTTATATGTGGAATCTAAAATATGACACAAATGAACCTATCTCTGAAGCAGAAATAGAATCATATACATAGAAAATAGATGGGTGGTTGCCAAGGGGGAGGAGGTTGGAGGAGGAGTGAAATGGCAGGTTGGGGTTAGCAGATGTAAGCTTTTATATATAGGATAAATAAACCATAAGGTCCTACTGTATAGCACAGAGAACTATATTTAATATCCTATGATAAACTATCATGGAAAAGAACATTAAAAAGAGTGTAGATATAAGTATAACTGAACCACTTTATTGTATGGCAGAAATTAATACACAGTAAATCAACTATACTTCAATAAAATATACTGATTAAAAATGGATACAAATGAACTTATTTAAAAAACAAACTTGCAGACATAGAAAATAAACTTTATGGTTACCAAAGCGGAAACTGGGGGGAGGGCTAAATTAGGAGTTTGGGATTAACGGGTATATACTACTATATATAAAATACACAAACAACAAGGACCTACAGTATAGCCCAGGGAACTATATGCAATATGTTATAATAATCTATAATGGAAAAGAATCTAAAAAAGAATAAAATATATATATATATATATATATCACCACTTTGCTGTATACCTGAAACTAAAACAATGTTGTAAATCAACTGTATGTCAATTTAAAAAAAATTAAGAGTAAATCCTTAAAAAATCATCACAACATATGGGTACATTTATTATATTCTTGCCACAGACGGGGAAAGTGAGGTTTAGTGAGGATAGGTCGTAAGAGCAAGATCCCACAGATAATATATGGTGAAGCAGGATTTGAAATTGATGTCTGACCTTGAGCCCAAGCTCTTAAGCAGTCTGTTTCTGCAGTCTCTTCAAATGTACGGAATCATGGAGCAGTGTCTGATGCACGCCATCAAAGCCTTTCAGCATCCTTTCCCCACCCATCTCATTTTTGGGGAAGGCAATTAATTACAGAAGTCTAAGCCATCAAGATCTACCTCTCAGTTTCCTCAAAGGTGAAATGACAAAGTTGTGCTCTGTGAACTCTAAAGAGCTTTATATCTCCAAGATTCTGTTTTAATTTAATCTTGCCCCAAGCTTTATTTTAAAAAGTGTTTTAAGAACACTTTGTTTTTCTCTTATATAAATCTTCTGCAAGACTTACATAATAGATTGCATATCAGTATTAATGACTCAAATGCATAGGGCATCTATATTATAATCATTCTTTGGATGACTATGAAACAATAATGCGTCCAGTTTTCCACATTAAATTCTTACATATGAAGAAAAAGTGTTCTTATAACTAAAGTACAGGATATGTATTTTAATTCCCTGATCAATTATCAAATTCTTCACAGAGCTCTTTCTAATTTCTCAAAAAAATAGAAGTGAGCAGTAGATGGACCCTGATGAGCGGCCATTCTGCTCTTCTTTGCTGCATGGTTTAATAAACCAATATATTCTAGCTTTACTGTATTCTCCTACATGTAATGGCTGCTGCTGCTGCTGCTGCTAAGTTGCTTCAGTCGTGTCTGATTCTGTGCAACCCCATAGATGGCAGGCCACCAGGCTCCCCCGTCCCTGGGATTCTCCAGGCAAGAATAATGGAGCACGTTGCCATTTCCTTCTCCAATGCATGCATGCACGCTAAATCACTTCAGTTGTGTCCGACTCTGTGAGACCCTTTGGACAGCAGCCCACCAGGCTCCTCTGTCCATGGGATTCTCTAGGCAAGAATTTTGGAGTGGGTTGCCTTTTCTTTCTCCCATGTAAAGGCAGGTAGTGCCAAATGAGCACAGGGCTTAAAGAGATTATTTTCTTTTAATTCTTATTCTTCAAGGCCAACTAAACTCGTTAACTCAAGATAGAGAGGTGTCTATTTTACTTTTAAACAACATCTCTAGCATGTTATACTGAACATTGGCTTTTTAATTTTTTTTAACTTTCTCAAATCTACATCCTATATTTGGGAAACTGTCCATTTTGGAATCTTGGTGGTAAGCAGACATGCACTTTCCCAGACTACCTTGCAGACAGCATATGGAAGTGTAATCTCAGCTCCACCA
This sequence comes from Capricornis sumatraensis, assembly GCF_032405125.1. Lineage (NCBI taxonomy): Eukaryota > Metazoa > Chordata > Mammalia > Artiodactyla > Bovidae > Capricornis > Capricornis sumatraensis. Next base: position 193,362,127 of record NC_091069.1, on the reverse strand, counting down.
AGCAGCATCACCTGAGCCCACGTTAAATGGAGACCTGAGGGCACACAGGCATGGGAGAACATTCATCCTGGCCATGGGGGGCAGCAGCTGAAGCTCCAGCATGGGGTTTTCATGGTCCTTCCATCTAGAGTCTAGTTCTAGGGGTGTTTTTCAAAAACATTAAAAAAGCCTTTTTACTTTGAAATAATCTCAAGCCTACATAAAAATTGTAAGTATTCTTGTAATACTTATGTATTTTGTAATACCATTGTAAGTTCAATGGACTCTCATAATACCCTTTTCCCAGACTTACCAATTTCTAACATTATGCTATATTTGTGCTTTTTCTCTCTCTTTATATAGGCAATCATATTTAATATCATGCATATTATTATTTTCACTATTCCAAATCACTTGAGAGTAGGCTACCTACACTATGCCCCTATAATTCTTCATATTGCAGCATGTATTTCATATGAACAAAGATATTCTCCTGCATAGTTATCATATATCAATCAATATATATGACACTAACATCAATCTAATCTCCAGACCATATTCAAGTTTCAGTTGTGCCAACACCGTACTTTATGACAATTTTGTTTCCCAGTCCAAGATCCAGTCCATGATCACATACTGCATTTTTCAGGTCTCCTTAGTCTCCTTTTAATTTGTAAACATCTCAGTTTTTCTTTGTTCTTCATGATACTGACATTTTTAAAAAAACATAATCTGCTACTTTTTATAGAATATCTCTCATTTTAGATTTATCTGAGATTTTCTCATGATTAGAGGCAAGTTTTGCATCCTCACAGGAGTGATGTGTCCTTCTCAGGGCATTGCATCCAGAGATGGACATTCAGTTGATCACCTTATTGGTGATGTTGACTTTGGTTACTTAGGGTGCAGTTTCTCCATGGGAAAGGCACTATTTTTTGTTTTATAATTTACTTGGATGACATTTTGAGGTCACGTAAATCCTGTTTATACTCAAATCCCCCTTCATCAGATTTAGCATCCAATGATCATTTATTCTCTCTCTTGGATCAATTTTTACTATGATTGCAAAAGTGGTGATTTTTCTATTTCTATCATTCTTTCTATGCTTATCAATTGTTTATGCTTATATGTTCAAATATACTTCTAATAAATTCCCTTTATGCTTAAATGAGCCACAGTTGTTTTCTGTCACTTAACAGCTAAGAAAGCCTGATGGATTTACTTGTATATTTAGGCAACTAGTTCTAAGAACCTATCAAACCAGTTCACTTAAATGGTCAATCTAATCAGTCCAAGGAGAGACAGTGAGGAACACTTTTAGGAAATAAAAATGATACAGCTTTTCACACTTCATTCTACTTTTAAAACAGATTTACAGACTAGACTTTTTTAATATCATCAGCCAAACAAATCACTACTCAAATTGAATATATAAAATATCTGATATATTATATATTTTATATATTCAATTTGAGTAGATTCCTTAAGAAGCTAAAAATTGGGCATATACCTGGAGGAAAACATGGCTTAAAAAGATACATGCACCCCAGTGTTCATGGCAGTGCTGTTTACAATAGCCAGAACATGGCAGCAACCTAAATGGACAAACCTGTCCACTGACAAATGAATGGGTAAGGAAGATGTGGTACATATGAACAATGAAATCTTACTCGGCCATTAAAAGTAATGAAACAATGCCTTCTGCAGTCATATGAATGGACCTAGAGATTATCATGCTAAGTGAAGTAAATTAGAGAAAGACAAATATGTGATATCACTTATATGTGGACTCTAAAAAATGATACAAATGAACTTATTTATGAAAAAGACTCACAGACTTAGAGGATGAATTTGTGGTCACCAGCAGGCAGGAATGGGGAGAAGGAATAGGCTGGGACTCTGGGATTGACACGTGCACATTGCTATATTTAAAACAGAGAGCTAATAAGGGCCTACTATATAGTACAGGGAATGCTGCTCAGTATTCTGTAATAATCTAAATGGGGAAAAGAGTTTGAAAAAGAATAGATACAACTGAGTCACTTTGCTATATACCTTGTTAATCAACTAATAAAACATTTTTAATCAATTAAACTATGTTATACAACATTGTTAATTGTTAATCAGCTATCCTCCAACATAAAATAAGAATTTTTAAAAATAAAAAAGATAAAAAATTAAATAGTTACACTAAAAAGCAGGAAGACATATTTTTTGTGACTAAATGCCAAACATTGAACATTTGAAAATATCTAGCAGTTTATTATAATGCTTACTTTTCCCTTAGATTTTTTTATTGTAATTCAAAACCATAGTAGTGTAATGGGAGTAACACACTAGTAGAAGGCAGCCTTCATGCCAGTACTAGTTCTGCTAAGTTATATGGGACTTTTTGAGCAAGTATCTTATTTTCTTCAACCTCAGTCTCCTCATCTGTGAAATGAGATGATTGAACAAAACAATTTCAAGAGTCCTTCAAACAGGATTCTGGGACCTCAAAACTAAACATTATTGCAATTTTTGAATACATAAGGAACTGTTAGCCTAGAATATTCTAATGAGCATATTTGGATTCAAGATGATTCTGGTATAAAGACCTAACACCGGTAAAGCATCAGAACAGTTTAGAGGGCAATTTAGTCTAAAGATGCTATAGCAGCTGTCTGAATAGATGTCTTTCCCAAGAGATAAGTAATGTCACAGTGCATGGCCCTGGTAGATCACATCTTGAGCTGTGTCTTGTTCAGAGGGCCATACTTTCATGGAACCATTAAAACACCAGAAATGTCATTATGAGAAACGATTCAGTGAACTGGGCTATTTATCTTGGAGCAGAAAAGATTTAATAGGATGAAGACATAATAGTTCTTTAAATATTTAAAATTTTGTTTTATTCAGTTGGAACATAATAGGTTTGCTGAGCTTTCTCCAGATGGAAAAAGTATAACCAGTTGGGTAGAGGTTATGATAGGAATATGAGAAAGAAATTTTATTCAACCACAGCTGTGGTAGTTGCTCTTGCCAGCTCCTCTGTCAGGTACCTCATCATTGTGCCTCTGTGATGTCAGAAAATTATTCAAGAATCAAGCTTTTTGCTAAGGCCTCAGTGCAATAGATCAGCTCCTGTTCTTTATGCAGATGTTTTCAGATCACTGCACCCTAAATGTTAATGTGTGTAAAAATCATGGGTATATTGGAGAATTCAGTTTCGGATTCAGTAGGTCTGAAGAAGGACCTGAGATTTTGCATTTTTCAACCAGCTCCCAGATCGTTCATGTGCACATAATCACCTGTCCAATCAGATGTTATATCCCAGCGTGATCAGAAGATACCATTTCATATGTTACAGTTAACACCCGTGTGAAAGGAGGTGAAAACATATTTTGCAGCTCCAGCAGCTTCATCTTAAGAGGTTTAAATGTTTTCCTGTTTCTCATCTTGACAAGGTTCTGTATTTTCAGACTCTTCACTAGTTTTGATCACTTTGCATCATGGCACTGGCATGCCTCTGTCTGATGCTTGCCTATATACTTTCAAGAAACCAGGGAATGTTTCCCCCAGAACACACTGGGTTTTGCTTATTTTAGGTCATTACTTCAGTCGACTACAACCATTTTGGGTGGGCCACACAGACATGCATACCCAAACACACATGCCATTTCACGGAGCTTTTCAGTACTTTCATCCACAGGCATAATGGTCTTGGGTCAGAGGCCTGCGTATGCACAAGGATACTGTGCCCTGCTCCCATTCGGCTCCCCTTTACTCTTGGCCTCTTCCGTCTCCAAGCAGGCGGCTCACTATAGTTGAGAACAGGGTACTGTATCCAGGGTCTTCTCACCGTCATTGCCTTGAGGAAACTTTATCTCACCCTGCTAGGGTACCAGTTTTAACCCTCAAGGATGTATAGACTATTCCATTTTTACATAAAATCCATTCTAATATTTATATAAAGTCATCATGATCTCCTCGAGTCTTTACTTTCCAAGCCAAACATCCCTAGTTCCTTCTATGATTACTCATCTGAAATGGTTCTGAATTCCTCTACCATACCAGTGGCTTTAAAAACTGCATAGTTTTTAAGAAGCTCGGTGGGAGTGGGAATTCTGTGGCTCCCTAGGTAGATTTCTGGCATCATAACACCACCACTCAGCTGTTAGAATCTCCATGAGTTATAGATGACCATATGGCATTCTGTTTGGAAAAAAAGTTTTTGCTACACAAACTCCTACTTACAGGGTTTGTCTGGCTTTTCAGGGTGGTTCCTATGTATGAGCAGGGACTTTGGGGACTTGTATATGTACCTGCAATGCAAACTCTCCTGCCTGGCTCAGGTTCACCCCCATTTGAAAGCTGCTGGCAGAGTTCTGTGGGTTTCTCTTTAATGAAATGGTGGCTAAGCAAACGTTACCTATCTATATGAGCTCATTATTTTTCACCTGTACAATTTTTAATGGTCATTGTCTAAAAATAACAAAGATGATAAGTCTAGTGAAATCTCACATGGAGAGTGATAATGGTCATTTATCTAATAGAATTTTAATAGGAGAAGTAGTATGACAGTACTAATACAGATCAGTCAAAAATGATGGTATGGCATCCAAAGCACAAGCAACAAAATGGAAAATAAACAAGCGGGACTACAGCAGACTAGAAAAGCCTCTGCACACACAGCAAAAGAAACCATCAACAGAGTGAAAAGAAAATCTATGTAACTGGAAAAAAATTTTGCAAACTATATGTGATAAAGGGTTCATATTCAAAATATATAAAGACCTTATGCAACTCAATAGCAAAAAACCCCCAAATAGCTCAATTAAAAAATGGGGAAAGGACCCGAGTAGACATTTCTCCAGAAAAGGTATAGGAAGCCCTACAGGTACATGAAAAGATGCTCAACAACACTAGGTAGCAGGGAAAAGCAAATTAAAGGCATAATGAGCTATCATCGCATACTTGTTAGAATGGTCATCATCCCAAAACAAGAAATAACGAACGCTAGTGTGACTGTGGAGAAAAGGGAGCTGTTGTACACTGCTGTGGGATTGCAAATCAGTATAATAACTATGGAAAACAATATGAAGGACCTTTAAAATGTAAAAGTAGAACTACCATATGATCCAGCAATTCCATTTTTGGGAATACATCCAAAGGAAACAAAATCACTAACTCAAAAAATATCAGCATCCTCACGTTCAGAGGAGCACTATTTCATGTCTGCTGAGACATGAAAATTACTGGTGTCCATTGGGAGATAAATGGTTACAGAAGTTGTGGTATATATATATATATACACACACACACATATATATAATTTTATTAGTCATAAAAATGAGGAAATTGTACCATTTGCAACAACATGGATGGACTCTGAAGGCATTATGCTAAGTTAAATAAGTCACTCAGAGAAAGACAAATACTGTATGATCTCACTTATATGTGGAAACTAAGAACAAACAAATAAACTCAGACTTGCGGTTACCAGAGGCAGAGGGGAGGGGAGAGGCAACTGGAGCAAGGTAGTCAAAAGGCACAAACTTGCAGTTACAAGATAAATACTAGGGATGTAATGCACAGCATGAGGACCACAGCTAACACTGCTGTCTGACATAGAGGAAAGTTGTTAGAGTGAATCTTAAGAACTCTCGTCACAAGAAAGAATTTTTTCCTTTTTCCCTTCTTTCTTTTTATTGTATCTACACAAGAAAATGGACGGTAACTGAACCTGCGTCACAATATAAGTAAATCAAACTATCATATTGTATGCTTTAAACTTATATAGTGCGGTACGTCAATTATTTCTCAATAAAATTGGGAAAAAACCAGACAATATACCAACAAATGGTTATTAAACACTGGGAAAAAAAAGCCTTACAGGATCAGATCCTTGAGAGAAGGAAAACAAAGTGAGTCCTATAATTGCCCTTGCCTACTGCCAGGAAAAAGTTTTCCAGACATAACGTGGGAAGCAAGAACACCCCAAAACTCTTATACTCTCAATAAGTTGAGGAGACAGAGTGGAGGGTTTAGGAGGCCCAGGTGTTAGAAAACACAGGGCAGAGTAATAGGGAGAAGTCTGAACAGAGGGAGAATGCTGGAGAAATGCAGGGGCTTCCTCCTCTGTTTTCCACTGAGTTCTGACCACGTATGTGAGAAAATGACCCTTACACCATCAGAAAGGAGCAGGCAGAGAAATTCTTAGAGCTCACATGGGGTTATAAAGAGTCCACATTCCCAAAGCCAAGTCAAGAAATCTTCGGATGAGTAGGACGTCAGATAAAGTACTCAAAAGGATAGTACCACAGTAAACAGGACAATCAGCCCTAGACGAAAATACTTTGGAAGCTTCTGGTATCATGTAAGAATTCTTAAAAGCAAACCTTGAAATGATCAAACTGTTTCCGAGTATATTAATTGTGTCCAAAGATAAAACTTAAAAAATAAAAGAATTAAAAAAAAAATCCAGCACCCAACAATGTAAAACTCACAATGTCTGGCATCCAATCAAAATGTACCAGGCATACAAGGAAGCAGAAAAACACAGCTCATAATGAAGATAAAAATCAATCAATAAAAACAGTCCACAAAATGACACAGATAATAGAAAGAGTAAACAAGGAAATTAAAACAGCTACTGGTAAATGTTCTCTTACATGTTCACTGCCTACCTGCGAGGTCATAAATATATTCTCTTATTTTAACCTACTTGACATGGACTTTTATGTACATGCAAAATAGAAGTCAAGATTTACTTTTTTTTAAAAAATAGATATCTAATTAGCCAAGAATCATTAAATGACAAAGAACATTTTCCTCTTATAATGCAGGTGTCTTCTATGTCACAAATAACATATTTATACATGAAAAACAACATTATAAGACAATCCTGACAGTGTGCTGTGTTAGACCTTGGGCTCTGAACAATTAGTAATGGTCATGATAGTCAACCAATAGGGTATTAGCTATCTTCCTGTTTATATTCTGTATAACAGAATAATATATAAGATATAAAGATATTTCTTAACAGGCTGGGGAGAAAGTCTTCTGTTTGGTATTCCTAGGGACAGCATAGGTGAGAAGGGGTGAGAAATGGGTGAGTGAGGTGGAGATGAAGGAAGGGGTCTCTGAAAGAGATGTAACCCCCAATTCATAGCACCTGCTCTCTGATCCATGGGTTACAGGCTAAAGATGATTTTTCCCTTCCACCAAGTCTGAATCATAAAGAGGTTTTATTTTTCAGAAAACTTGGCAACTCTATGTTCTTTACTGGTGTATTTGAAATGACATCATATTTACTGCTGCTAAGTCACTTCAGTCGTGTCCGACTCTGTGCAACCCCATGGACGGCAGGCCACCAGGCTCCCCCATCCCTGGGATTCTCCAGGCAAGAACACTGGAGTGGGTTGCCAGTTCCTTCTCCAATGCATGAAAGTGAGAAGTGAAAGTGAAGTCGCTCAGTCGTGTCTGACTGTTCGCGACCCCATGGACTGCAGCCTACCAGGCTCCTCCGTCCATGGGATTTTCCAGGCAAGAGTACTGGAGTGGGTTGCCATTGCCTTCTCTGGACATCATATTTAGATGTCCCCAAACACCCAGATCAGACTTAGGTACCACAAGGAGACATTAGGCTGGAGTGTACCTTTACTAAATGTAGGAAATGCATACCAGTTATTCTATCAAAATATCAAGAAGTTAATTCTAGACTATAAAGTCTTTACACAGCTCTAGCTTATGCCTGTGTTGGAAACATGAGAGCTCAATGACAAGTGTAAAAATGTAGCCTGCCAGATGTTTTGACTACATGGTACATCACATCTCAGTGCTTCTTAGGTTGGTAGTGGGAATACTAGAGACTCAGGCTTTTAAAATTAACAAGTTCTGTTTTAACCTTTTTCTCATTCTTTACTTTAAAAATGTTTTTAGAGTCAAAACATTTGTATGCTGGAATTTTTTCCTTCAAACACATGTTTTTAGGAAGAATGTTTATAAACCGTAAACAAAATCTAGGAAGAACATATTGTGTTTCTTACAGTAAATCTATAAAGGAAACTGTTGGCCAGTATAGCTGAGGAGTGAGAGTTTCAGGTTAATCAAATATTCAGCAATATTATACCATACATATTATCATTTTTCTAAATATTAGGAGCTTAATATTACTCTCATAACAAGCATGATTTGCTTATAAATATACTGGAAGCACTTGGGGATCTTGCTGGAGCTTGTGTCATAATTTAGAGCATCAGTTTCACCGCACATGAATTTTCTTCAAGAGAATTCTAGTTAATTTTGGACAATACATTATGTCTGAAGTAAATTCACTCAAGGAGTATCAACACTGATTATTTGAGGGGGAATGGCAGGTACTATTTGAGCTGAGGGGAGAGAAAAGGTGAGGGCAGCAGCTTGTTGTTCAGTCACTAAGTCGAGTCTGACTTTTTGCAACCCCACGGACTGCAGCACACCAGGTTTCCCTGTCCTTCACTATCTCACTGAGTTTGCTCAAATTCATGTCCATCCATGACCAAATTAACACAATCAACCCCAGCCTTAAGCTAGCATTACCTCATTCTCCTCACAAATTCTGCCCCTCCCCCGAAAAATGCCTCCTGATTTTCACAGATTTCCGTCTAAAAATGTAAATATCCCTGTAGCGTTTGTTCATGTGTGGTATATTGGTATTAACTACGTTTTTGTTAGCAAAGGGTTGATAAAGAAATGACACAGGATAGAAAATGGTGGCATCAGAAGGGAAAAAATGGATCTTTTTAAAAACTGGAAATATCTATGACAAATATTACCTACTTCACAGTTTTGCTTTAGGTATCACTAATGACAAACTGCTGTTATAGATGCTGAGAACATTCTATGACCTTATGTTAGTTGTTTCTAGTGAATCAAATGAGTCTCCAGTGGCCAGACCTAATGTATTAACATAAGTTGTTATCCAAACTTCATGAAAAATTTTTAAAAAGCTTAAGTAAACTTAAGACAAACACAAAACCCTTTTGGGGGAAGATAAATGAATAGCTACTCGTTGAGCTGTTAATAATCTTGTAAATTTTGTCATTTAAATTTTCTTTAGATAATGTCTTGTGAGGCCAGAGGGTATGGAATTTTTCCTTGGCAGGTTTGAATAAGTCAAAAAAGACTGTTTTCAATGCCTATCATAGAGATCAGTTACAATTATGAACAGATTTTTTGTCTTCTGAAAAAACTTTTTTCTTTTCCAATTTATTCAGAAAAAAATTCATGTGTAATAAATAAACTCAGTTTTAGTTGAAATAACTTTTGTAACAAAAATTCTACTGGGGATCCTTCATTAAAAATTAAAAAAAAATTAGTTCAAAATTGAAATTATATTGCTTTGTATTTATACCATTCCAGAAAAACGTTTGGTTAAGGGAACATTCAGAGACATGTAATTATTTTGCTCTAATTGGCAGTGTTAACTCATATGCACATACACAAATAAGCATCGCATTGCAGAGCACACAGAGGTATTGGAGGGTTTAAGATCACAGGTCACCTATTTTAGGAATCGAGAGTTGGTCAGAACTGATGGTAAAGTGTATTTAAACACCACTGATTCCCTTGGTCAAAAGGGAAAAAGAAGGAAATCTAAAACAGTTGCTAAAGAAACAACCTTTGCTTAAGTTGCTGAGGTGATGAATTCCCCTTGGAAATAACTGGTGAGGCACCTGGAAAAATGGCACAACTCTTGGGCCTGCTCTTAAGAAATATACCTGTGGCATTCACTTTGAAACCAAGAAATCTATACCACTATGCTGTGCTATCTACCTGTAATAGTTGTCATTTGTCAACTTTTATCTTCTAACGAACTACCAGAGAAAATCAAATTTGTGTTTTTAAAAGTTTGTGGCTTCTAAAATGAATGCAGTTTCTATGGTAAACTGGATGAATTAGACATATGTATCAAAATTAATAGATTTTATTTACAAAGTTGTTAAGTTGCAAAAACAAAGGTACCACAGGAGTTTTAGACAATTTTTGAAAACTTCATGTGAACACCTCCCCTACTTCAGACTGTCTATTTACAAAGCATTTTATTTAAAAATCTTTTGGATTTGGAAAAGACAAGAATTAGAAGGCACAGTTAATGACTGCAAATATTTTCTGTTGCACTCCCGTTTTAAGGTATCAGCCAAGTAACACCAGTGTTCAAATAAACTCCAAAGTTGGCAAAAAATGTTAGTACATCTGCTCATCCCTGGTCCACTTTACCAAATATGTATTCCGATTTTAAATTACAAATATTTTGGAATGTTTGGGCTATGCTTCTTCTCCCTTGTGATTAGAGTCAGGTATGCACAGGAAGATGATGCTGTTTCCGATAAGGAAAAATTCTTTATTTAATCTAAAGGTATCAACACAATGGGGATTTTGTACATAGGCTAAATACTATTTTCTGGGAAAGAGACTGGGGTTTTAAAATATAGCTATATTACAAATCAGGTTGTAATAAGTGTTTTAGTTTGGGGAAGGAGTATTCCCAACCAGATGATCATATCATTTAATAGCTGTTAAACTAGTAAAGCCTTAGAAGTTAATATCAATGGTCAACAGCAAATAGGAAAAAAGTATTGTGCTCTGAAATTTTGGCAAGCATATTGATTACAGTCTTTATTTAGTAATGTTTCCAAGTTAAGCTTGGCAGCAAAGATTTGTGAGTTTTACTGCAAGCCATCATATTTGTTGTTACAGCAGTGCACAAGCAAAAAATATTAAGGCAGAAGCATATGCAGAGTCTTACATTCTGTCTATTCTCTCAAAGTGAAATGAAATCATCAGACATTATTCTGGGCAATTCAAGCTTCAGTAATGCCTTTCCTTTAAATATCCAGAAAATTGAGTTTAAATTATTTTGGGGCTACCTGAGTTTATCAGATTGTTGCTTGCATTATTCATTCACAAAAACATATTTTCAAACGAAAAATAATGTGGAAAGTTTCATTAAATTGCCCAAGTAGTCAACTATGAATTTTGTGTGAATGAGCAGTTTTCTGAGGGCTGACTTCATTTATTAAAATCTTCCTGTTTTTATTCCTGTGGAGAAACTGTTTGGGGATAATAAATAGATCATACATAAAATTAAAAGTACCATTCTTGGGAGTGAAGATGAAGCATAAAACTATGGTAAAAACCCTTTGTTAATTTTTTAGCTGTCATTGTTTGAATGGTTGTTACTTAACTTCTCAATTAGTGTAGCTTTAATAAGAAACATGCAGATAGTATTTATTGTATGTATTTAGAAATACACTTCAGGTACTAATTATTTCTAACAGTTGTGATATAATTCTATTAATAATTTTCAAAACAAGATGATGTCAGTAGTATGGGAAATGTTTTTAGAATTCTGATAGTGCTGATTCAGAATTCTTATAAAACTTTGGAATATGATACAATACCATTTTATATAAAACTAGATTATAATCCAAAAGAATTTCTCCACAGGCTTAGAAATTAAATATTGGGTAATACTAAGTCATAAATGCAATAACATGTCAATTTATTTGTTTTTCAATTGCCCTAAAGATACAGAAGTAACATCCTTGTAACATTCATGCACATTATACACTAGAGTGAAATTACCACCTATGATAACTGTAGTTGACCATCTTTGTAATGGAAAGGAAGCCCAAACATCAAGTCCATGACTAAAACATTTAGGAACAGTAAAAAAAGAAATAAAATAAAAGCTCAGTTTATACTTTAGGAAGCTGAGTTGGTATTTCATTTTTTTCCACCCAAAGCATGCACCTGCCTTTATAAGGAAGAACCAACTATGTGAATGAAAACTGGAGTCAAGGTTAAAGTAATCTTGTCCAAGAGAGTGGAGAACATCAGAGAGAAGCAGTGGGCTCAGCTCAGATGAGCTTTAATAGCCAGAGACAGCACCTCCTCTGAAAAACATTAGAGCCTCTTGGACATATGTTTGAAATTCATCCTAAGTCATCCTGTGACTATAGGGATAGGTGACAATGTCCCATCATCTGAAGTGGGAAAAATACAGCACAAACCATTTTTTAAACGATCACTTTAAAAAATAATACGAAAGTGGCAAAGTGTTCCAAACGTCAAGAACCTTCGCAGATGATAAGAGAAAAGCTTTGTCTTTTCTATGATTGTTTGCCCTTCAGTTGACATACATGCTGAGTTGCATCAATAAGAATACAACGGAAACACGGTCATCTCCAGGTTTCCTCCTTTCGGATTCTTTGATCTTGTTTAAAGAAACAGGCTCAGGGAATACACATAAAACAAACTTCCTAATCGAAGTTTTGAGGTCTTCCTCCCCTTCACCCACCCTCAGAAACCCGTCTGGTTTCTCCTACAGCACTGGACTGAAATGTCATGGTCATGTCGCACCACTTCACTTGTTGAATTGTATGGAGGCAGTACTTGACCACAGTAACTTGGTGAACCGCCTTGCTCTTATATTAGTCCCCAAGATTCCTATCCAATTCGATGGAAATGTCTTACCTGCATGTGTCCCTGGTACATTCTGCTTCGGCTTCTTCAGGACTCCCTGAGGTTGCCGGATGCTTCCCCTCGTGTTCACTTGCACGGCAACAGAGGTGGGTTCTCAGAGGGTGCCCCTAAGCCTGGCGGAAGGCTCCAGGTAGCCCGGCCGCCAGCGGCCCCCGAAGCTCTGCGGGCTGCGGGGAACTGTTCTCTGCTCTGGGTGCTGAAAGGGGACACTGGAGAGCGCGCGGATGAAGCGAGGAGCCCAGGCGGCCACGCTCTCCCGCAGGCACGGTCCTGCTCGCCCGGCGTCTTTAAAACTCACTCCTTCGCCGAACACTTTCTCGTTTCCTGCCTGGCTGCCTCATGTCTCTCTCACTCTCTTCACAGCGAACCCCTTCCTCCTCCCAGCCCTGACGTGAGCGCCCACACCAGCCGCAGCAGCTGCCGAGCTGGGCGCGCGCCGCCCTCCCGGCCGCGTCCCTGCCGAGAGCCCGCGGGGCCGGGCACGCGCGTACGCGTCCCCGGCTGGCCCTGGGCTCGGCCGAAGGAGGCGCGCGCCCCCCTGCGCGCGTGCTCGGGAATGCGCACACGTGGCGGCCAAGTGCCCGGGTGGTGGTGGTCAGGTGGGGCAACGGCTTCTAGGGGAGGTTCCAGAGGAGCTGGAGGCTAGTTGCAAGAAAAAGTAGGAGGAATATGCATTTTTCAGGAGCCATCAATATCGAATAAGCCCATCATCCTATAGATTAAATAAACCGAGCGTGGGGGGTTCCGAAGTTTATTTCTGTTCTGATTCAGCTCTCACAAGTTACCTCCGTGTCCCTCCGTGCCTCTTTCCACTCAACCCACCCCCAATTCACCCCACCTCCAATTCATTGCTGGCTACCCTTAAACAGCAAACTCCAGTCTCCAAAGGCCTTGCATGATTTGTTTTTCTCCCTAGCACTTAACATAACATCCTGTATATTTTATATATTTATTTTATTTATTGTCTATTTCAATATATACAGTGTTATTTCCGTGAGATCAGGGATATTTAGGGGAAGGAGTGTACCTGTTTTTGCATGGGTGTATCACAAGCACAGTATCTCCTGGCACATAGTACACACCCTATAAATATTTGTTGAATGAATGGGTGTTTAATATATAGGTAGAGTGCATTTCAATATGTTTCAGGTTTAAGAGACTGGATAGTCTGATGCAATGTTTACATTATAAATGGATATACACAAAACAATGGGCTGGTGTATGTGTGTGTACTGTGATTACCTACTTTTGTTGGTAAAAAGATCTCCAATTGCACAACATCCCCCAAATTATATATGGAATGATAATCCTCCAAATCTTGCATATAGCATAACATACTTTTCATAAAGTTAAGAAAAAACTCCTTAGGAATATAAATATATTTGTATGTAACTATATGAAAAGAAAAACAATAAAACAATTAATATCATATTTAAAATGGTAACACTGGGTGAGAGCAGGTAGGGGAAAGGGGGGGAGGTATTGTATATGAAGGCTAATTGTCATATCTCAGCTATTATGTTGGGTGGTGATTCACAGACATGTATTAGTCTATACAAATCACTATGTAACTAAATAAACCCATGCATGAACTAGTGAGGACAGAGTGAAATGAACCACAAAAAACGATTAATCCAATTCAGTGCACCTGAGGCCCTAAAACAATCAACCAACCGAACACAAAATGACTAAGACTTGTAGGCAGGAGACTTGGATTCCTAGTGGTAGATTCCCCCAGTGGTTAACCTCAGAGAAGGTGATGGCATCCCACTCCAGTACTCTTGCCTGGAAAACCCCATGGATGGAGGAGCCTGGTAGGCTGCAGTCCATGGGGTCGCTAAGAGTCGGACACGACTGAGTGACTTCACTTTCACTTTTCATTTTCATGCATTGGAGAAGGAAATGGCAACCCACTCCAGTGTTCTTGCCTGGAGAATCCCAGGGACGGGGGAGCCTGGTGAGCTGCCATCTATGGGGTCGCACAGAGTCGGACACGACTGAAGCGACTTAGCAGCAGCAGCAGCAGTGGTTAACCTTGGAGAATTTCCTTTACCCTATAAACTTCAGCTCTTTAACATCTAAACCCTGCATGAAAAGCTCATGGTTTTATTTTGAAAATTGATACATATTCATAAGCACTGTAAACTGTAAAGTACCACCCAATTCTTGCTTTATTGTCCTTTATAGGACAGAGCACTGAAATAGGAGTCAGTAGGTAGAAGTGCGACTTCTATGGCGCTACCTCACTTCTCTCTTGGGCAAGAAATTCTGTATTTCCTCACTTTTGAAGTAAGGCAAGTATCTGCCTAGCCTACTGCACAGGGCTGCTGAGAACTAATGTATGCAAAGGGAGTTGTTAATTTTAAACCATCATATATGAGTATGCAAACTGGTTTTTTCTAGTTCAGAAAATGGGGCTTCCCAGGTGGCTCAGTGGTAAAGAATCCACTTGCTAATGTCAGAGGTGCAAGAGACATGGGTTTGATCCTTGGGTCAGCAAGATCCCCTGGAGTAGGAAATGGCAACCCACTCCAGTATTCTTGCCTGGAGAATCCCACAGACAGAGGAGCCTGGCCGGCTACAGTCCACAGGGTCACCAAGAGTGGGACACCACTGAGCAAACTGATCACACAGTCCAGAAAATACGAGTGAGGATTTCCTGAGACCTTGAGCTCTACAAGCTTAAATAGGGGAATTATCATTCTTTTAGTATGAATTTCATTTTTAATTAAAGGACAATTGCTTTACAGTATTGTGTTGGTTTCTACCAAACATCAACATAAATCAGCCATAAGTTTACCCATGTCCTCTCCCACTTGAACATCCCTCCCACTTCCCTTCCTATCCCACACCTCTAGGCTATTACCAAGCCCTGGTTTGAGTTACCTGAGTCATATAGCAAATTCCCTTTGGCTATCTATTTTACATATGGGAATGTATGTTTCCATGTTACTCTTGGGAAAATTATTTATTATAAAATGTTTGCATGTTAGCATAGAAATCTTGGGGAAATTGTAGACTTTGATTTGAAATCACTACAAATCTGTGAAGTAACACTGGAGCTAAAGTTTTCCAATCCATTATATGCTTATTTTCATCTAATGGCAGAGTCAAAGAGACATCAACCATAAAAACATTTGAACCTCTATGGCAGGTACCTAGAGTTGAAGACAGAAGTCAATATATCCTCTTTTTAAAACTTAAGAAACTCATTTAGCTACTCCCTACATTCACAGAATCTCAGAAATACAAGTGCATCTGTGAAGGCATGCCTCTCTTCATTCATTTTTTTTTTTAATTTAAATTTTTATTTTTACTTTATTTTACTTTACAATACCGTATTGGTTTTGGCATACATTGACATGAATCCACCACGGGTGTACATGAGCTCCCAAACATGAACCCCCCTCCCACCTCCCACCCCACATCATCCCTCTGGATCATCCCCGCGCAACAGCCCCAAGCATCCTGCATCCTGCATCGAACATAGACTGGTGATTAGTTTCTTACATGTTAGTATACATGTTTCAATGCCATTTTCCCAAATCATCCCACCCTCTCCCTCTCCTTCAGAGTCCAAAAGTCCACTCTACAAATCTGTGTCTCTTTTGCTGTCTTGCATACAGGATCATCATTGCCATCTTTCTAAATTCCATATATATGTGTTAGTATACTGTATTGGTGTTTTTCTTTCTGGCTTACTTCACTCTGTATAATTGGCTCCAGTTTCATCCATCTCATTAGAACTGATTCAAATGTATTCTTTTCAATGGCTGAGTAATACTCCATTGTGTATATGTACCACAGCTTTCTTATCTATTCATCTGCTGATGGACATCTAGGTTGTTTCCATGTCCTGGCTATTATAAACAGTGCTGCGATGAACATTGGGGTACATGTATCTCTTTCAGTTCTGGTTTCCTTGGTGTGTATGCCCAGCAGTGGGATTGCTGGGTCATAAGGCAGTTCTATTTGCAATTTTTAAAGGAATCTCCACACTGTTCTCCATAGTGGCTGTACTAGTTTGCATTCCCACCAACATTTTTATTGAAGACTTAGTATGTGGGAATGCTGTGCCAAGTGCTGAAATACACTGATGAGGCAGACATGGTTTCTATCTCCATGGAACTCATAGTCTAGCTTCCTGACAAGAGTACATTTTACCATCCCAGAAAGAAAAATCTGTCTAGACTTTTCTTAAAACAATAGTTCTACAAAGATCCCATAATTTCTCCATTTCTCCTGAGTTCACATCTTCTAGTTAAATAGTCCACATTGTCATGGATTTTGATTATTTCTGTGGCACAAATATTTCCTTCAAAGCCTATAAATATAAACATCATGAGCAAAGGTACTTGGTTGACTACTGATTCAAGTATCAGCATCTTGAGATACTCTTGATTCACAGAACCATCTAGTAATTGGTATATCTCATTTGGCTAGGCCAAAAATGTTGATCCAGACCTAGTGTATTAGCTCAAGTATTATGATATTTTGGCACAAAAAGAAGCTTTTCATGTAAATGTAGACATATCAGTAGAAAATTGATAAGATAAAGCAGGTGTGAATTTTGTGACACACATAAAAAATTGAATCATAATATAATTATATTTGTGGAAATATTTTTTGCAAATCAAATTGTCTTTAAGAGATCTTGAAAGGAGAAAACATGCATAACTTTATCCTGAGAGTGAAAGTGAAATTGAAGACGCTTAGTCGTGTCCTACTCTTTGTGATCCCATGGACTGTAGCCTGCTAGGCTCCTCTGTCCATGGAATTCTCCAGGCAAGAACACTAGAATGGGTTGCCATTTCCTTCTCCAAACTTTATCCTATGACTGCAGTAATGGTGAGAAATATATCTCTTTGTAATCTCTGGTCCCCCCAGGGAATCATTAAGGTAAACTGGCAGAAGGCAAACAATCAAACAAACCAGAGATGCAACTGTTTAAAAAAGGTGCGGTTTTTTTTTTTTTTTTTTTTTTTTTTTAGGAACAACAGCTGTGTGTCTGCTTCTCTGACAAAGGAAATATCTGAATACAAATGGAAGAAAGTGAAAGTTAAGTCGCTCAGTTGTGTCTGACTTTTTGTGACCCCATGGACTGTAGCCTATCAGGCTCCTTTGTCCATGGGATTTTCCAGGCAAGAATACTGGAGTGGGTTGCCATTTCCTTCTCCAGGAGGTCTTCCCGACCCAGGGATTGAACCCAGGTCTCCCACATTGTAAGCAGACACTTTACCGTCTGAGCCACCAGGGAAGTCCAAAAAAAATGGAAATCTCTGCTAAACATCTATATGCTTTGACTTTTCACAGGACTTCCTAGTTTTCATATTAATAATTGTTAATCATGGACAAACAACTTTGAAGATGAATTTGTGATATATGTCAAACTCAATTATATCTATGATATGAAGCAAAAGAAGAATGTCTCTATAAACACTGTGGAAGGGACAGTTACTAATGAATCTTTTCTAACCTACATGCATACAGGTATATATTTCATTGGTGGTAATGCTGTTATCAGCAGCAATTTAACTTATAAGTGGCTGGGCCATGATTGCCAGCTAAACCCAGTATAATTCATGTTATGAAGGCACACTTTGTTTCTGAGGAAAATAAAGATCATCTGTGTTTCATTCCTATCGCATGGTTGTTTTATAACCTACCATCAGCATGACTTAATACCAAACCCAATGTCCAGAAAATATTTCTCATTTTAAATTCAAAGACCCTTGTTACTCAAAGTGTGGTCTGTTGACCAGCAACATCAGATTCTCCTGGGAGCTTGTTAGAAATGCAGACTCTTGGGCCCCATCTGACCAACTGAATCAGAACCTGCATGTTAACAAGATCCCCAAGCGTTTTGTATGCACCA
Source organism: Capricornis sumatraensis (assembly GCF_032405125.1). Taxonomy (NCBI): domain Eukaryota; kingdom Metazoa; phylum Chordata; class Mammalia; order Artiodactyla; family Bovidae; genus Capricornis; species Capricornis sumatraensis. The sequence continues at coordinate 193,343,763 of NC_091069.1, read as the reverse complement.
TCACATCTGAGCAGTACTGTGGCCTAGACGGTTGTAAATATGTACAAAGCTAACTCTTGCCTTTTGCAATGATAGCACATGAGCGACATCAGTGCCAAGAGAAAAGCACCACACATATCCTTCTCCATTTATAAGATAATCTCATTGCATTCTGAGTGGCCAAAGGACTTGGCATAAAATCATAGCATGCACAACTTTCTTATAGCAAGAAATGTGCTAATATCACCTGGAATTTAAATCACTATAATAAAATTAAAAAGTTGAGTGGTAGTAGAATATATTTTGTATTGATCAAATTAAGTTTTATTTATTAGTAAGTGAATCCTCTGGCATATTAAATGGATATTGAAAATTCAGCATTTATTAAATCTTTTAAAAAGCTGAGTAATAATGGTGTTGTCAGTAGGCTTGTGGACTTAAGAAAATTAAGGATAATAGTCTTTTGGTGATTCAACCATTCTTTTATAATCTGTGGAATTTAAGCCCTACTGCCCAAAGATGGTGTAGGAGAGAACAAAAGTCAAAATAACCAGAGACCTAAATTAAAATGACTAATTAGTTTTTATTGTTCAATCAGAGGCAGGAACATTTTGTTAAAGTTTGCCCTTTTTGTCTCGTTGACACATTGAATGGGGTTAGCTGGGGTTCAGGACATTAGATCTGGAAAGAATTTAAACAGTCCACATGGCAGACCCCAAGGTGGTGGGGGAATTATGACTGAAGCAAAGTACATAGACTCTGATGACTAGGAGAGGGCACCTTACACTTTTCTTTTCCCTTTATGACAATGTTCTTTCAGCAAACTAATATTGCCTTGAATATTAAATGTACTTTCTAGAGTTTCTTAGTCTTGGTGAGGCAACATTTGCAACAAAAATATCTCTTGCTTTTGACTCCTCCTTTCATCGTAATCCAAGCGCAGACTCCCTAAACCTCTTAGCAATTTCAAAGCTAGTTTTATCACCTTCCTCCATCTCCCAATCCAAACTATCATATATACTGCAGCCAGATTAACTTCACAAAGGCCAGCCTTCATCATATTACTGCCCAGTTCAAATGCCATGTTCTTAGTCCCTCAGTTGTGTCTGACCCTTTGTGACCCTCTGGACTGTAGCACACCAGACTCCTCTGTCCATGGGATTTTTCAGGCAAGAATACAGGAGTGGGTCGTCATTTCCTCCTCCAGGGGATCTTCCCAACTTGAAAATCAAACCCGTGTCTCCTGTGTCCCATGCACTGCAGGCAGATTCTTTACCTACTGAGCCATAGGGGAAGCCCAAATGCTATACTGGCTTCCTACGCCAACTAACGTTCAAACATTTTAAGCTTTTTATTTGCAGTCACAGAATACAGTCTGCCACACAGAGCCATATCTTCTGTGGTAGGAAGAACTGTCTTTTCACTTTGAGGAGCCATCTTTTCCCCACTCTGGCCCATTTGTATGGTGGGAAATATTTACTATTTGGCTTTTGAGGTGAAACATATGATACAGGCTGAACCAACCAGTACATTCAATCTCCAGTGGTCACACATATGACTCAAGCCAACTAACCAGGGCAAATGGACTCTGCTCTAGGACTATGTGGCAGCAGACTGATTCTTCATTAGACCGAGTGTTCTAATGATGTAAGCTGAGAGCTGCCAGCATCTCACACTTCCAACTGGAGGAGGAAGAGTCTGGGCAAGCTCCTGGGGACACTATTTGAGCCTTTAAATAAACCACACATAAAGCTAGCCTAGCTATGTACTTTTAGTTATTTTAGTTAGGACATTCCCTTTTCTAGTTGAGTTGTATTTTCTGTTACTTGCAACTAAAAGAATACTTATTAATACAATGTTCTTCTGCAAACTGGCCCCTGTGTCTTTTTTCAATTCTGTACATTCCCTAACTTTTGTCATTATTTTTATATCATTTGCCAAAGATAGTACAAGTTATACTTCTGCTCTTTCCATTGTTTGGAATGTATTCGCTCTCCCTACTCCTTTGGAATGAATGTTTATTCATTTAAGGAAAGATACACCCATCTGAATGCAGAGTTCCAAAGAACAGCAAGGAGAGATAAGAAAGTCTTCCTCACTGATCAATGCAAAGAAATAGAGGAAAACAATACAATGGGAAAGAGTATAGATCTTTTCAAGAAAATTAGAGATACCAAGGGAATATTTCAAGCAAAGATGGGCACAACAAAAAACAGAAACGGTATGAACCTAACAGAAGCAGAAGATATTAAGAAGATGTGGCAAGAATACACAGAAGAACTGTACAAAAAAGATCTTAGTGACCCAGACAACCATGATATTGTGATCACTCACCTGGAGCCAGACATCTTGAAGTCCAAAGTCAGGTGGGCCTCAGGAAGCATCACTACCAACAAAGCTAGTGGAGGCGGTGGAATTTCAGCTGAGTTATTTCAAGTTCTAAAAGATGATGTGGTTAAAGTGCTGCACTCAATATGTCAGGAAATTTGGAAAACTTGGCAGGATCACAGGACTGGAAAAGGTCAGTTTTCATTCTAATCCTAAAGAAACGCAATGCCAAAGAACATTCAAACTACAGCACAATTGCACTCATCTCACTCGCCAGCAAAGTAATGCTCAAAATTCTCCAAGTGAGGCTAAAACAATACGTGAACTGAGAACTTCCAGATGTTCAAACTGGATTTAGAAAAGGCAGAGGAACCAGAGGTCAAATTGCCAACATCCCTTGGATCATAGAAAAAGCAAAAGGGTCCCAGAAAAACATCTACTTCTGCTTTATTGACTATGCCAAAGCTTTTGACTGTGTGGATCACAACAAACAGGAAAATTCTTAAAGAGATGGGAAAACTAGACCACCTCACCTGCCTCCTGAAAATCTGTATGCAGGTCAAGAAACAACAGTTAGAACTGGACATGGAACAATGGACTGTTTCCAAATTGGGAAGGAAGTACATCAAGGCTGTATATTGTCACCTGTTTATTTAACTTATATGCAGAGTACATCATGGAAAATACTGGGCTGGATGAAGCCCAAGCTGGAATCAAGATTTCCAGGAGAAATTTCAATAACCTCAGGTATGCAGATGACACCACCCTTATGGCAGAAAGTGAAAAAGAACTAAAGAGCCTCCTGATGAAAGTGAAAGAGGAGAGTGAAAAAGTTGGATTAAAACTCAACATTCAAAAAACCAAGATCATGGCATCTGGTTCCATCACTTTATGGCAAATAGATGGGGAAACAATGGAAACAGAGACAGACTTTATTTTCTTGGGCTCCAAAATCACTGCAGATGGTGACTGCAGCCATGAAACTAAAAGGCATTTGCTCCTTGGAAGAAAACCTATGGCCAACCTAAACAGGGTATTAAGAAACAGAGACATTACTTTGCCAACAAAGTTCCGTCTAGTCAAAGCTACGGTTTTTCCAGTAGTTATGTATGGATATGAGAGTTGGACCATAAGGAAAGCTGAGTACCAAAGAATTGATGCTTTTGAATTGTGGTTTGGAGAAGACTCTTAAGAGTCCCCTGGACAGCAAGGAGATCCAACCAGTCCATCTTAAAGGAAAGCAGTCTTGAGTATTCATTAGAAGGACTGATGTTGAAGCTGAAACTCCAATACTTTGGCCACCTGATGCAAAAAATTGACTCATTAGAAAAGACTCTGATGCTGGGAAAGATTGAAGGTGGGAGGAGAAGGGCATGACAGAGGATGAGATGGCTGGATGGCATCACTGACTTGAGGAACATAAGTTTGCACAAGCTCGGGGAGTTGGTGATGGACAGGGAAGCCTGGCAGGCTGCAGTTCATAGGGTTGCAAAGAGTCAGATATGAGTGAGTGACTGAACTGAAGTTTCATCTCAAGTTCCATTACCTTTATAAAGTCTTTATGGACTCTCTAGTCTAACACATCCCTTTGCTAGGAACTCCTTTATGTTAGAAAATTTTCTTAATCATGAAGTATTTATTTTGTGTAATTATTTCCATGATTTTTTAAAACTCCTTTTTAGATGTAGGCAGATGGAGACAAGAACCTTGTTTTAATTCTTTGTTTTGGTTAAATAACTTACAGCATCTTGAATGGAAAATTATCAATAATAATTCAAGAACGTTAATTATTTTGTGTGTATTTGGAACATTATAAAAGCCTTGAAATAAAATAATCTAAAAATAATTTCCTCACATTTCTGATATAGTTCTTTTAAATAAAACATTACTGAAAATGTTGATATTATGTATAATCATACAATGCTAGGGTTGGAAAAAAAGCCTGTAGCTCTTGTGGCCTGACTACCTCTTTTTTCAAATGGAGAATGTAAGGACCAATGAAGTCAAACAATTATTCTTGACAAGTTTTGACAGATGTGAAACAAATAATTTTATTTATAATTGAATAAAGGAATTTGGGAATATTATTAATTCAAAAGTATACTGGTGATGATAGAGTTCAGTTTATGCCACAACAATGCTTATATCGGAAATTTTTTTTTTGATGAATTAGTACTCTAAGGGAAGAAATGCAATGGATGAATTGTTAGACTTAGGGAAAACTGCAAATCCTCATAAGAGATTTGTACAGGCATTTTAGGAATGTGATAGAATCAAAGATTTACCTATCAATGAAAATGATCTTGGTTTTGCTACACACGAGAGGAGATTTGATTTTTTAAAGCATTCTTGTTAAAGGGAGAGAGAAGCAATATTATGTCAATTATAGAGGTAATATAATCTACAAAGAATTCAGGATTATTTCTCAAGGTAAATCCATGGTCTCTAATCCTGGTTCATATAATTCTCTTTTCTTTGTTGTTATTTAGTCACTAAGTCGTATCCAAGTCTTTTGTGACTCTATGCACTGTAGCCCACAGTCTCCTCTGTCCACAGGAATTCCTAGGCAAGAACTGGAGTTGGTTGCCATCTCCTTCTCCAGGGGATCCTCCACACCAAGGGCTTGAACTTGCATCCCCTGCATTGCCGGTGAATTTTTTACCCTTGAGCCACCTGTAAGCCCTTTTCTTTTCTTAGGTTGTCCTATTCCCATTTACCTATTGCTAAAATAGATAGTTGTACGTGAGAAGGTGAAAACTTAAAGCTTTTTTCTTTTTTAAATAAGATTTTGATGTGGTATACAATGCCTGTGGGTAAATGCTTATAAAATTATAACTTTTTAGAAATGAAATAATCTTGAAATTTATTAAAGCTTAGGTGATTTTGTAGATCAGTGGTAGAGACTAATTTTTAATTCTGCAAAGAATGAATTACTAGATTCATTAGAATCTTGTATAGAAAATTAGAGATACCAAAGGAACATTTCAAGCAAAAATGGGCACAATAAAAAACAGAAATGGTATAGACCTAACAGAAGCAGAATATATTAAGAGGTGGCAAGAATACACAGAAGAACTGTACAAAAAAGATCTTAGTGACCCAGACAACCATGATATTGTGATCACTCACCTGGAGCCAGACATCTTGAAGTCCAAAGTCAGGTGGGCCTCAGGAAGCATCACTACCAACAAAGCTAGTGGAGGTGGTGGAATTTCAGCTGAGTTATTTCAAGTTCTAAAAGATGATGTGGTTAAAGTGCTGCACTCAATATGTCAGGAAATTTGGAAAACTCGGCAGGATCACAGGACTGGAAAAGGTCAGTTTACATTCCAATCCTAAAGAAACGCAATGCCAAAGAACGTTCAAACTACAGCACAATTGCACTCATCTCACTCGCCAGCAAAGTAATGCTCAAAATCCTCCAAGAGAGGCTAAAACAATACGTGAACTGAGAACTTCCAGAGGTTGAAGCTGGATTTAGAAAAGGCAGAGGAACCAGAGATCAAATTGCCAGCATCAGCTGGATTATAGAAAAAGCAAGAGAACTCCAGAAAAAAAAATCAACTTCTGCTTCATTGACTATGCTAAAGTTTTTGACTGTGTGGATCACAATAAACTGTGGAAAATTCTGAAAGAGATGGGAATACCAGACCACCTGACCTGCCTCCTGAGAAACCTGTGTGCAGATCAAGAAGCAAGAGTTAGAACCAGACATGGAACAATGGACTGGTTCCAAAGTGGGAAAGGAATATTTCAAGGCTGTATATTGTCACCCTGCTTATTTAACTTATATGCAGAGTATATGATGGGAAATGGATGAAGCCCAAGCTGGAATCAAGATTCCCAGGAGAAATTTCAATGACCTCAGCTATGCAGATGACACCACCCTTATGGCAGAAAGAGAAGAAGAACTAAAGAGCCTCTTGATGAAAGGAAAAGAGGAGAGTGAAAATGTTGGCTTAAAACTAAACATTTGAAAAACTAAGATCATGGCATTGGTTCCATTACTTCATGGCAAATAGATGGGGAAACAATGGAAACAGAGACAGACTTTATTTTCTTGGGCTCCAAAATCACTGCAGATGGTGACTGCAGCCATGAAACTAAAAGACACTTGCTCCTTGGAAGAAAAGCTATGACTAACCTAGACAGCATATTATAAAGCAGAGACATTACTTTGCTGACAAAGTTCCGTCTAGTCAAAGTTATGGTTTTTCCAGTAGTCATGTATGGATGTGAGAGTTGGACCATAAAGAAGGCAGAGTGCCAAAGAATTGATATCTTTGAATTGTAGTTTGGAGAAGACTCTTGAGAGTCCCTTGGACTGCAACGAGATCCAACCAGTCAACCGTAAAGGAAATCAGTCCTGAATATTCATTGGAAGGACTGATGCTGAAGCTGAAACTCCAATACTTTGGCCACCTGATGCTAAAAGCTGACTCATTAGAAAAGACTCTGATGCTGGGAAATATTGAAGGCGGGAGGAGAAGGGGATGACAGAGGATGAGATGGTTGGAAGTCATCATCAACTCAATTGACATGAGTTTGAGTAAGCTCTGGGAGATGGTGAAGGACAGGGAAGCCTGGTGTACTGCAGTCCATGGAGTTGCAAAGAGTCAGACATGACTGAGCTATTGAACAACAATTGTAATATACATCCGTAGTGCCTGAGTTTATAGGCCTACTGTTTCTCTTTTGGATTAATTTATAAGAGTCTCCTAAATTTCACCCTCCCTTTTCTCTTTATTCTAATAATTTCTCTATATGAAATAGTCAACATGCAAAAATAAATGTAAATTAACTAAAATATCCTTCAACTTTTTACATTAACTGGAAGATGAAACCCACATTATTTTCAAGACAAGTAAAGTTCTTTGCTATTTTTCCCTTTCAAGCTTCATTTCTCACAAGACCCTAATGCAATCCGGGATTATCCAGCTGCTGGCTGTCCCCGGAATACGCTGCACTGGATCGCTCCTCCGTGTCTTCATCCATGCTGTTCCCTTCATTTGCGTCTCTCTTTCTCTCTCTCTCTTTTTCTCCTTCACGTGCTGGGGAAGCCACACATTTGTTTCAGGCCATTGCTCAAGTGTCAGCCTCACTGTGAAGTTTTCCCTTACTCCTGCATGCCTTGATTTGCGCATCTGCCTCCTCACTAGACTGTGAGGTCCTCGTAGCAGACATTGTGCTTACAAAGCACTGTGTCCTCAGGTTGAGCACAGTGCCTGGCACACCATGAGTGCTTACTCAACATTTGTTGAATGAATAAACTTCCCTCTTTCCATTAATAATGTGCCTTGAGTTCTCTGAAGTGATGCATTAGTTTTTAGTGAGTAAATATGCAATAATAAATGTCAATGCTAATGAGGGAAAAGAAATTGTGTGTTTTATCTATTAGTCAAAATAAGGAATTGAGCATTTGAAACAAATCAAATCTTGTTAAGCCACTAATGAAGAGTTATTTTTAGACATATGCAGTATTAACTAAGTAAAGAGCCACAGAAGGGTAAAGCTGAAAAATATGCTGAAAATTGCCTGGATTATGTAATTAATTTTACAGTGAAGAATCTGTGGCCTAAACAAGTTAAGGGACTAACTTGATCAAGGCCTCAGTCCTGGCTAACCTCTATGTCCAGCTCAAAAGCACTGTAATCCCAGGGCTTGAGCTCTTCAAGGAAAGAAATGTAAAAACTACCTGACCAGCCAGTTGAACCTTCCTGAAAACCGGAATATATAAGCAGGGGAGGCCAGTGTTGAAGATCAGTGTTGAAGCTGTGCTTCTTCCACTCAATGTGAAAAAGAAAAGCTTTGGAGGTGAAGTAGGTTAGGTAGGAAATGTGATAGATTCTCTGCTGGAATGAGCTGATAAGGCTCATTTATATCTGCAAGTACTCCTAAGGGGAGTGATTCAGTTCAGTAAATGGGAATACAGCCCAAGCTTTGGAACCTCTCAGGCTCTGAGAAGAAAAAATATTCACAACATAAAAGACTGACAATGGGCAATTATACTTAATATACAAAACTTTTATGGATATAGTTTTTAAAGTAAATAATCCAATAGGAACATCAGCAAAGCCTGAATAAAAAAATTCATAAAATAAAGAAGTATAAATGATCAGTAAATATAAATGATAAATAAGTTAGCAAAAGTAGCAATGAAAGAAATGGTTATTTGAACATAGGTGCATCATTGCACTTAGGCTGGCAGCTTTTTAAAAGAAAATGTTCAGTATTCAGAGACATTTTAAATGAATATTTTCTTACACTACAGGGGGTACTGTCAGTACAACTTTTCCAGAGGACAGTTTTGCAATATGGATCAAGAGCTTCAAAATGTTTATGCCTGGTGACTTAGTATTTTCACTTGCAAGAATTTAAAAATCATCACAAATTTACATGAAGATTTATATATGGAGCACTGCTTGTTATAATGAATAATTAAAATAAATGGCCAACAAGAAGAAAATGATAATTTATTAATTTAGATATGATGGAACACTATACATCTTTAAAAATAATGATTTGGAATTCAAAGCATGAAAAGGTGTGAGTAAAATATTAATGAAAAAAGTGGTCTCTGTCTTAATATTAACATAGTGTGTGTGCACACACACATTATATATGCTGCTGCTGCTGCTGCTAAGTTGCTTCAGTCGTGTCCGACTCTGTGTGACCCCACAGACGGCAGCTCACCAGGCTCCCCCATCCCTGGGATTCTCTAGGCAGGAACGCTGGAGTGGGTTGCCATTTCCTTCTCCAATGCATGAAAGTGAAAAGTGAAAGTGAAGTCGCTCAGTCATGTCCTACTCCTAGCGACCCCATGGACTGCAGCCTACCAGGCTCCTCCGTCCATGGGATTTTCCAGGCAAGAATACTGGAGTGGAGTGCTATTGCCTTCTCCCACATTATATATATATATATATATACATACATATATATATATATATACACACACACACATATAATATATATATATTATATATATGTATGTATAATTCCTTGTTACAGTGAGCAACACTCACTGTAGGAACATTCATTGTAATTACTTGTAAAAAAAAAATTACCCTGAATTGACTAACCAAATTCATTATCATTATCACTAAATTCACATTATCCAAATTCATTAACTAAATTAAAAACAAAGCTATAAAGGATTTGCAACAGTGTTTAGGGAAGACTTTTCAGTTGCCCCTGAGTCTTAGCAAGAAGGTATACAGATCGCTGCAGGCTCACTGCACCTGTCACCTAAGAAGTGTTGTAAGCAAGCCGTACATTATCACCACTATCTTCCCCACCCCCTCTCTCTCTGATGGTCTAGGCATTCAACACTACCAGAGATCACTTCTGTGAGGCACCTAAGGGTGCTACCAGGTCCAAATGAGCTCTTATTTTTATCTAACTCATTAGTTAATCATTTATGTTATAATACATATTTCCTATAGTATAGAGGGAAGACAAAATTTGTATTTGCTAATGTACGTCTCCATGTGTACTGCATATAAACACACCTATTAATGAGTTCATTAAGAGTTTAGTAATTATGTGATTGGTGTTTTATATGTTTTATCAGTTCAGTTCAGTCGCTCAGTAATTCTTGGTGAATTGCTACATTTGTGTATGAGTATTTTAATGACTTTTGAGGAAATTATCTGGAAGATTTTGCTGGGCTGAGAACTTTTTGTATCTAGAGTACTGAACTATGACTACTGTTAACTGAATATCCAACATTTTTTGAGAAGCAGGTTACATTCAGATAATGAAGGTAATGAGAGATTTTTGAGAGTAGTTTTGATTTTTTAAACTGGAATTAAATGTTCCTGAAATATTGGTAGTATCTTCTCTGTGATACTGTGAGTTTACGTTGTTTTACACTATATTTCCATGTTTTCTGAATTTTGTAAAATAAGGTTTTGCCATTAAGTTTTTCCAGTAAAGAAAAAGAAGAAAGAGAGATAAAGGAGGATGTTTCAAGACTTTACTTCAGTAACATCAGTGAAGCTGAATCACATTTGCATAAGCGGTGTGGGAAGAATGTATTTTTGCATAAATTTATCATGGTTAAAAACCCAACTTTATGATATGGGTTCTGAGAAAAGTATTTATGATTAATTACTTCACCAGATTCTCTTTTTTTTCTTTTGCATCTTAAGAATTCTTGTCACTTTGTGTCTCTTGAGTGGTATCGTGAGCCTGCAACTAGAATCACAAATTCTAGGCATCTAATATTAGCACAAATTGCATTTATATTATTCGTAAAGAAGGAACAAGAATATTTATAAATATTGTTAAAACTCTGTTTCTGTAACTCAGTTTCTGTAACTCAGCTGTCCTCAGTTTCTCCAGTCTTGGGTAAGAGCAAGGGAAGTTCTTTGTAGCACTTGATTCTCAGGAATTTCTGTTTATTCTTACTTCCTCTTTTTAAGACTTCCCAGGGCATACTCATAGGTCCCCCGTTCACCTGGATTGCTTCTTTGGATTTCTTGGTTTCTCATAACTATTCTTCCAGCAAATCACACAACTTAGTCCCATGTGCGAACATAGGACCCAACTGAAATTCCCCAAACTTGTAAGACCAGACTGTGATTTTAAATAAAATTTTATAGAAAGGTTGAAGTTAAACAGAACAGAGTTTATAATGTAGAAGGTAGAAAATACAACTTGGGGGTAGATACTGCTATTTCTCCTATTTTCCTTGGCTATTGCCATATTAGAGTGGCTCTTCTTTCTCATTTAGGATTGATTTTGAGCAAGTACTCTCAGTTCTTGAGTACCTGGACTCAAGAACTTGGACATTTCTGGATTCCAGAAGTGATCCTCAGGGAAGAGGGCCTTTTATTTATTGTGCAGAGTAATGTTACTCCTCAGTGTCCATTTGAAATCAGGACCTTGCTCTTTCAGTTGCCTTCTAAAGGCCCTTTATTTTTCAAATTAGAGAGTTGTGAGTGCAAAAGGTGAAGCCAAGCCCCTCTCATGAATACCAGAAAGAAGTACAGAAATTTTGAAGTTGAAGGATATCTCAAAAAGTTTCAAAGCTCTTAGCATCAATTCTTTGGTCTTAGCTCAACTCAAATAATTTTATCTCTCTCTCCATTATCTGACTGCCCCCCTCTCCCCCTCTTCGCCAACTGTCTATTATTCTCTCAAAAGTCTTTGCAAACAAAAAAGTTTTCCAAGTATTTGCATTAATATGTCAAGGCAACCCTAATACTGGTTGGTTGGGAGTATGTGTGAGGGTGTTTTCCAGAACAGATTTTAGCAGTCATGCTTTATTTTATCCCTGTTATCTTTCCAATGAGCCGGGGATGGGAAATTAAAATGACTCTACTGAAGTCATTATTATCAATTTAAGATATGCAAGATAGCATTGAATTCCAGCTCAGATGCACACCAGACATTTGCGGCTTTTGTAAATCACTGAATATTATTAGGCCTTAGTTTCATCACCTGTAAAATGAGAATAACAATACCTATTATTAAGATACGTTCCCAAGATTGTAAATAAATTCCGTAGAGCACTGGGCATGCTGTCTTACACAGCATAGGTAACTAATAAATTTTGACTACTATGAGTATAATTATAAAGTTTACGTCCATTCCTTTACTCCTAGCTCCCTTTGTCAATCACCTGTCGAAAACCTAATTCTGATTAAATCCAATCATCTGCTATTTTGATACCAGCTGCAAATTGCTGATCTCATCTTAAAAATTCAGGACCAAAAATCACATGTAGGTGTTTGGGTTGCCCAGCAACCTTTCCACATTTTCTTAGTCAATCTACTGTCTCATGTTTCTGATCCTCAATGCCTCTTTCCCTCAACTCACTCTCAGTTGACTACTTCAGTTTCTCATGTCACTGGGTAAATAGGAAAAACCTAGAAGATAATTTCCACACTCTCCTACCACCTCATCTATTAATTTTCCTGCATCTGTGCCTGAATGGTTTACCTTCCTTCTGTTTCAAAAGACAAAACCTATGCTCCTGGGGCCAACTCTTTCCCTTGTGAATGGAATCCCATTCTCTCTTCTCTCCTCAAGAACTTCATGCTTGCGATTTTCCAAATTCTCTCTTACATTATAAACTGTCCCCACTTTACTGCTTATTTCCACTAGCTTAAAACATGGATATCTCCCACTTAAAGCCACATATTCCTGACTCCTCTTCCCCTCCCAGCTATCAATCTTTTCTCTGTTCCTTTACAGATAAACTCTTTAAGAGATTTGACTATTCTGGATGTTTTGGCTTCTCCTTTTCTAATTTCTTAGGAATGCAATCCCTTTGGCCTTTTGACTATCCTGCATCACCAAAACTGCTTTGTTCAGGTCAGTAATGACCTGGTTGTCAATTCTCAGTCACCATCTTATTTGACCTGCTGGCAGCATCTGATACTTCCTAGGACACCACTTTCTTTAGGTTTCCTTTGACCTCACTGCTGCTTCTTCCTCTCCATGGCTGGTTCCTTCTCAGGTGTGCATTAGGCCTTGGTCCTTGGGCCCAGTCTTTATCTCAATTCATTCTTTGGGTGATCTCATTCAGTCCCAGAACTTCTTTATATGTGCAATTCAACACATTGTCTCCAGCCTCATTCTTGCCCCTGAACTCCAGACTCAGATTTCCAACTGCTTATTTGATATTTACACTTAAATGCCTAATAAATATTTCAAACTTAATAGTCCCCCAAATAAGTCTTATTTCCCACTTCCCTCTAAATCCGTTCTTTGCATAGCTTTCCCATTTTTGTAGTTGCTGGCTTCAGGCATACTAACTTCCCTTCTCTTCCTCTACCACCCCAAGGATACTTCAACTCTGGAAATTTGTAAGTAGAAGGTTCTTCCTCCAGCTGTCTATAGTGCTCGTCTTCTCACTTCCTTCAAGCCTTTACTCAAAAGTCATTATCAAATATGCCTCTCATCATTCTATTTGAAATAGTTTATTTGACTGTAGTCCCAGTTTCTAGTTCAGAGCACCTAAAACCACTGGATTTCCAGTGAGGAAAGTGACACAGGTGACTTTTATTATGCTAATGAGGTGGCTTTTGATTGTACCTCAGTATGGGGGCTGGCTACCGGTAGTCAGTCAACCAGGTGATCAGAGAATTAGAACTTTGAGTCTCCCCTCAACTTCAGCTTCTGGGGAGAGGGGAGGGACTGATGTTTCAGTTCAGGTGACAATTGCCAATGACTTAATCACTCATGCCAACACAATGAAACCTCCATAAAAATATTAAAGGACAAAGCTCAGAGAGCTTCTGGGTTGGTGAACCAGTGGAGATTCAGGAGGAGTGGCCTTGAGGGCAGGGAAGCTCTGCGCCCCTTCTCCATACCTTGCCCTATATATCTTTTCCATCTGGCTATTCCTGAGTCATACCTTTTTATAATAAACCAGTGTTCTATTAGGTTGGTGCCAAAGGAATTGTGGTTTTGCACTTTTGAAATTTGCCGTTTGATATTGGAATACATTCTTAAACAAATGTGGTTATGTTATACATCATTTTAATGTACATTTCTCACTTTATGTTTTTTTTGCTAGTAACTTATTACTTGCTGTTATTTTATATTTATTTTAGACTATAGAAATAGTGTTAGACAAAAAGCAAATCTGAGCAACTTTTTTGAGTTCAAATGGGTCATAAATCAATGGAGACAACTCACAACATCAACAACACATTTGGCCCAGGAACTGCTAATAAACATACAGTGCAGTGATGATTCAAGTAATTTTGTAAAAGAGATAAGAGCCTTGAAGATGAGGAACATAGTGGCTGCCTATTTGAAATTGACAAGACCAATTGAGAGGATCATTAAAGTTTATCCTCTTACAACTACACAAGTTACTGCAGAACTCAATGTTGTCCATTCTATGGTCATTCAGCATTTGAAGCAAATTGGAAGGGTAACAAAGCTTGATAAGTGGGTGCCCTGATAAGTGAGCTGACTGAAAAAAAACACAATAAACAGTCGTTTTGAAGTGTTGTTTTCTCTTATTCTATGCAACAACAAACCATTTTTGGATCAGACTGTGATGTGTGACAAAAAGTGGATTTTATATGACAACCAGTGATGACCAGTTCAGTGGTTGGATCAAGAAGAAGCTCCAAAGCCAAACTTGCACCAAAAAAGGTTTTGGTCACCTTTTTATTTAGTGGTCTGCTGCCTGTCTGACTTGCTACAGCTTTCTGAATCCTGGCAAAATCATTACATCTGAGAAGTATGCTCAGCAAATTGATGAGATACACCAAAAACTACAACACCTGCAGCTGGCCTCAATCAACAGAAAGGGCACAATACTTCTTGACAATGCCTGACCACACATCACACAGATCAGGCTTCAAAAGCGAAAGAACTGGGCTATGAAGTTTTGCCACATCCATACTTACCTGAACTCTTGACAAGTGACTACCAGTTCTTCAAACATCTTGATAACTTTTTGCAGGGAAAATGCTTCCACAACCACCAGGAGGCAGAAAAAGCTTTCCAAGAGTTGATCAAATCCTGAAGCATGGATTTTTATGTTCAGTTCAGTCAGTCGTGTCCGACTCTTTTTGACACCATGAATCGCAGCACGCCAGGCCTCCCTGTCCATCACCAACTCCCAGAGTTCACCCAGACTCACGTCCATCGAGTCCGTGATGCCATCCAGACATCTCATCCTCTGTCGTCCGCTTCTCCTCCTGCCCTCAATCCCTCCCAGCAGCAGTCTTTTCCAACAAGTCAATTCTTCACATGAGGTGGCCAAAGTACTGGAGTTTCAGCTTTAGCATCAGTCCTTCCAAAGAAATCCCGGGGCTGATCTTCAGCATGGACTGGTTGGATCTCCTTGCAGTCCAAGGGACTCTCAAGAGTCTTCTCCAATACCACAGGTCAAAAGCATCAATTCTTCAGTGCTCAGCCTTCTTCACAGTCCAACTCTCACATCCATACATGACCACAGGAAAAACCGTAGCCTTAACTAGATGGACCTTAGTCGGCAAAGTAATGTTTCTGCTTGTGAATATACTATCTAGGTTGGTCATAACTCTTCTTCCAAGGAGTAAGCGTCTTTTAATTTCATGGCTGCAATCACCATCTGCAGTGATTTTGGAGCCCAAAACTATAGAGTCTGACACTGTTTCCACTGTTTCCCCATCTATTTCCCATGAAGTGATGGGACCAGATGCCATGATCTTCATTTTCTGAATGTTGAGTTTTAAGCCAACTTTTTCGCTCTCCACTTTCACTTTCATCAAGAGGCTTTTTAGGTCCTCTTCACTTTCTGCCATAAGGGTGGTGTCATCTGCATATCTGAGGTTATTGATATTTCTCCTGGCAATCTTGATTCCAGCTTGTGTTTCTTCCAGCCCAGCGTTTCTCATGATGTACTCTGCATATAAGTTAAATAAGCAGGGTGACAATATACAGCCTTGACGTACTCCTTTTCCTATTTGGAACCGGTCTGTTGTTCCATGTCCAGTTCTAACTGTTGCTTTCTGAGCTGCACACAGATTTCTCAAGAAACAGGTCAGGTGGTCTGATAGTCCCATCTCTTTCAGAATTTTCCACAGTTTCTTGTGATCCACACAGTCAAAGGCTTTGGCATAGTCAATAAAGCAGAAATAGATGTTTTTCTGGAACTCTCTTGCTTTTTCCATGATCCAGCAGATGTTGGCAATTTGATCTCTGGTTCCTCTGCCTTTTCTAAACCCAGCTTGAGCATCAGGAAGTTCACGGTTCACGTATTGCTGAAGCCTGGCTTGGAGAATTTTGAGCATTAGTTTACTAGTATGTGAGATGAGTGCAACTGTGCGGTACTTTGAGCATTCCTTGGCATTGCCTTTCTTTGGGATTGGAATGAAAACTGACCTTTTCCAGTCCTGTGGCCACTGCTGAGTTTTCCAAATTTGCTGGCATATTGAGTGCAGCACTTTCACAGCATCATCTTTCAGGATTTGAAACAGCTCAACTGGAATTCCATCACCTCCACTAGCTTTGTTCATAGTGATGCTTTCTAAGGCCCACTTGACTTCACATTCCAGAATGTCTGGCTCTAGATGAGTGATCACAGCATCATGATCATCTGGGTCATGAAGATCTTTTTTGTACAGTTCTTCTGTGTGTCCTTTTTTTTGGGGGGGGGCGGGGGGTGGGGCTGAGGGGCCTGGAAGCTTTTATTTCTTGACTGGTCCACAGAATGGTGGGCGGGTTTGCTACAGGGCCACTTTGGGGCTTCTGGGTGTTCTTGCCACCTCTTCTTAATATCTTCTGCTTCTGTTAGGTCCATACCATTTCTGTCCTTTATCGAGCCCATCTTTGCATGAAATGTTCCCTTGGTATCTCTAATTTTCTTGAGGAGATCTCTAGTCTTTCCCATTCTGTTCTTTTCCTCTATTTCTTTGCGTTGATTGCTGAAGAAGGCTTTCTTATCTCTTCTTGCTATTCTCTGGAACTCTGCATTCAGATGCTTATATCTTTCCTTTTCTCATTTGCTTTTCGCCTCTCTTCTTTTCACAACTATTTGTAAGGCCTCCCCAGATAGCCATTTTGCTTTTTTGCATTTCTTTTCCCTGGGGATGTCCTTGATCCCTGTCTCCTGTACAATGTCAGAAACCTCATTCCATAGTTCATCAGGCACTCTATCTATCAGATCTAGGCCCTTAAATTTATTTCTCACTTCCACTGTATAATCATAAGGGATTTGAGTTAGGTCATACCTGAATGGTCTAGTGGTTTTCCCTACTTTCTTCAATTTGAGTCTGAATTTGGTAATAAGGAGTTCATGATCTGAGCCACAGTCAGCTCCTGGTCTTGTTTTTGTGGACTGTATAGAGCTTCTCCATCTTTGGCTGCAAAGAATATAATCAATCTGATTTCAGTGTTGACCATCTGGTGATGTCATGTATAGAGTCTTCTCTTGTGTTGTTGGAAGAGGGTGTTTGCTATGACCAGTGCATTTTCTTGGCAAAACTCTATTTGTCTTTGCCCTGCCTCATTCCATATTCCAAGGCCAAATTTGCCTGTTACTCCAGGTGTTTCTTGACTTCCTACTTTTGCATTCCAGGAGGAGGACTGCACTGGAGGCCAGGGACTGCAGCTGGAGGAGCCACCCCATCCTGAGGCCAGGGGCAGCAGCCGGGAGGAGCAACCCAAGGAGCGGTGGCTGCGCGGGCGCAGGAGGGCCTAGAGGATTTATCCCATGTTGAAGGTCAGGAAGGGTGGCGGTAAGGAGATACTCCTTGTCCAAGGTAAGGTGCAGCAGCTGTGCTTTGCTGGAGCAGCCGTGAAGAGATACCCTACGCCCAAGGTAAGAGAAACCCAAGTAAGATGGTAGGTGTTGCAAGAGGGCATCAGAGGGCAGACACACTGAAACCATACTCACAGAAAACTAGTCAATCTAATCACACTAGGACCACAGCCTTGTCTAACTCAATGAAACCAAGCCATGCCCACGGCAACCCAAGACAGGCGGGTCATGGTGGAGAGGTCTGACAGAATGTGGTCCACTGGAGAAGGGAATGGCAAACCACTTCAGTATTCTTGCCTTGAGAACCCCATGAACAGTATGAAAAGGCAAAATGATAGGATACTGAGAAAGGAACTCCCCAGGTCAGTAGGGGTGCCCAATATGCTACTGGAGATCAGTGGAGAAATAACTCCAGAAAGAATGAAGAGATGGAGCCAAAGCAAAAACAATACCCAGTTGTGGATGTGACTGGTGATAGAAGCAAGGTCCGATGCTGTAAAGAGCAATATTGCATAGGAACCTGGAATGTCAGGTCCATGAATCAAGGCAAATTGGAAGTGGTCAAACAAGAGATGGCAAGAGTGAACGTCGACTTTCTAGGAATCAGCAAACTAAAATGGACTGGAATGGGTGAATTTAACTCAGATGACCATTATATCTACTACTGCAGGCAGGAATCCCTCAGAAGAAATGGAGTAGCCATCATAGTCAACAAAAGAGTCCGAAATGCAGTACTTGGATGCAATCTCAAAAACCACAGAATGATCTCTATTCATTTCCAAGGCAAACCATTAAATATCACAGTTATCCAAGTCTATGCGCCAACCAGTAACGCTGAAGAAGCTGAAGTTGAACGGTTTTATGAAGACCTACAAGACCTTTTAGAACTAACACCCAAAAAAGATTTTTATGCTACAGGAATAAATAATTTATTTCTCATTGGCAAAAATGTGTTGGTTGTAATGGTTCCTATTTTGATTAATAAATATGTATTTGATCCCAGTTAAAATGATTTAAAATTCATAGTCCAAAACCACAATTACTTTTGTACCAACCTAATAGTAAGTAAAACACTTCACTGAGTTCTATGAGCTGCACAAGCAAATTAATTGAACCCAAGGAAGATGGCCCCAGAATCTATTGGTCAGTCAGAAACTCAGGTTATAACCTGGATTTGCAATCAGCATTTGAAGTGAAGGATGGTCTTGTGAGACTGAGTCCTTAAAATTTTGAATTTGATGCTTACTACAGGCAGATAGTGTCAAAATTGAGTTACATGGTAGGATACCCAGCTGGTGTTTGAGAATTGCTAGTATGTGGGGGAAGCCCTACATTCCCCCTAAAACACATTAAAATTGGTGTTTAAAATCCTTAGTCTCCTTAACTGAAATACAGGTTCTACAAAAGAAAGACTGACTGATTATTGCTATATCCATGTAAATACATACATGCATATACACACATTATATATAATGTACACACATACATGAACGTATATTTGCATTTCATGCCTGTGCTACAACTCTGATGAACATACTACAGTCCTAAGGACCTTCAGCTACATTTAAACATTTGCATAGGGCAGTATTCAGAGTCTGGACTCCTTCCCTGTGAAGTACTTTCTTTACTTGCCCTCATGTTCTGCTTGCTTTGAAGTGTGTTTTTCTCATTTTCTCACTCAATTTTGACTTCTGCTGATACAAACCTATATTTTTGCCTCATATCCTATCTGGCCACAACAAATGACTTCAACTGTTATGCTTGACTCACTTTAAACAGCCACGTTTAGCCTGACCAGTGATTTGCCCTGACAGATCAATTTCCTTACTCTTTTTCACCTGCTGCATGGTGGCATAGCCATGTACCATAACTTCCTGCCTAGTGCTTCACTATTATACTGTACTCTAAGTGGCTTCTGGATGGAAATAAAAAAGAAAGTAACTCAAATACATCCCATCAAGTAGCTGCAAGGGCACTTGGACAGCTTTCAATGAAGACATGGGGATACACAATTTTCAAACAGTGAAATGTCTTATATGGCAGCAGATTTGAAGAAAGCTACTCAGCCACTATTAGAGTTTTAAACAAGTCTTTGAATCCCATGGTTTCTTATCTACTGATTCTTTGGTTTCTGGAGAAGTCATCATTTCTCAATAGTCATTAAATGGCAGAAACAAATTTTTCTTCCCATGAAGCAGCTACTGGGAGCACAAAAATCTACTTAACAACATTTATAGGTTCTTAGTGGGAGTGAGCAATGTTATAATCTTCTAGAAGATAACCTAGAAAAATGTGTTACATTACAAAATGCATAAATTTGTTGGCCCAAAATTTCACTGCAAGAAATTTACCATAGGAGTATTCTCATTAAAGTTTATCATGATAAAAAGTCAAGGATGTTCATTGCAGCATTCTGAAATAGAAAACTTTTGGAAACCATCTAAAGTCAGCAGGGTCTTGTTTAAAGTGGACTTTGGGAAATGAATTTTTATGTAATCATTACAAAAGACAAGATGATTTTTATTATGTGTTTAAGTGGAAAAATGGTTAGGATATATTGATTTTAAAAACATACTATAGAACACTATATAAAATATGAACACATTAACTCAAAATATCTGTGCATAGAAATCCAGGCTATGTTAAAACTTAACAGTGGATACTGCTAGGGATTGGAAATACAGAGAGGGGGTGTGTGTGTATGTGTGTTGCAGGGCTGGGGAGGAGAGTGTGTGGAGATGAAGTGGAACTCTCTTGGGCCACTTTCTTTACTACTTGATATTTAGAGAGAAAATTATAAAATTGTTTTATAATAAAAATTATTGAGTATTTTAATTTTGAAAAAATTTTTCTGAGAGCATTTCAAAAACAGAGACATTACTTTGCCGACTAAGGTCCGTCTAGTCAAGGCTATGGTTTTTCCTGTGGTCATGTATGGATGTGAGAGTTGGACTGTGAAGAAGGCTGAGCACTGAAGAATTGATGCTTTTGACCTGTGGTATTGGAGAAGACTCTTGAGAGTCCCTTGGACTGCAAGGAGATCCAACCAGTCCATTCTGAAGGAGATCAACCCTGGGATTTCTTTGGAAGGAATGATGCTAAAGCTGAAACTCCAGTACTTTGGTCATCTCATGTGAAGAGTTGACTCATTGGAAAAAACTCTGATGCTGGGAGGGATTGGGGGCAGGAGGAGAAGGGGACGACTGAGGATGAGATGGCTGGATGGCATCACAGACTCGATGGACATGAGTCTGAGTGAACTCCGGGAGTTGGTGATGGACAGGGAGGCCTGGCGTGCTGCGATTCATGGGGTCTCAAAGAGTCGGACACGACTGAGCGACTGAACTGAACTGAACTGAGAGCATTTAAAATTTCTAGTACAATAACATCTCCTGGGATTATTGTTGTTACTATGCCAATCTTGGAAGAAGGCAATGGCAACCCATTCCAGTATTCTTACCTACAGAATCCCAT
This sequence comes from Capricornis sumatraensis, assembly GCF_032405125.1. Classification (NCBI taxonomy): domain Eukaryota; kingdom Metazoa; phylum Chordata; class Mammalia; order Artiodactyla; family Bovidae; genus Capricornis; species Capricornis sumatraensis. The sequence continues at coordinate 193,322,768 of NC_091069.1, read as the reverse complement.
GGACAGAGGAGCCTGATGGGCTGCTTTCTATAGCATTGGACACGACTGAAGAGACTTAGCATTCATGCATGCACGCATTGGAGAAGGACATGGCAACCCACTCCAGTATTCTTGCCTGGAGAATCCCAGGGACAGATGAGCCTGGTGGGCTGCCATTTATTGGGTTTCAAAGAGTCAGATACGACTGAAGCTACTTAGCAACAGTAGCAGCAGCAGCATGCCAATCTTCTGTCACTTTATGTCTCCAGCACCAAGGTACTTTTGGGGGTGATGGGCCCATTATTTCCTTACCCTTTCACTACAGTGAAACTAGTATTTACCCTCAGCAATGCCTTCATATAATTGAGTTTTCATAAAACATTTAATAGTGTTAGACATTTTAAATCCCCTCTCTCTCTCTAATTACCTACATACCCATCTAAATTTATGTACTGCAAAGTAGCCCCAGCGTTTTTAATATAGAAATGCAGCTATTGGATTTGTTGATGAAACATCTACCATTGGGGTCTCTTGACAGTGACAAAAAGCATGAGCCATGTTCTCAGGCTCCATGGCTGCAGCAGTGTTCTCTGAGGGTCTAAATACTGCTTATTTTTTCCTCACACACCCAAAAGCTACCTCATCACTGTGAAGTGTTCTTCAGATACAGATAGAACAAGCCTAGTAATAACATCTCAGAAGCTTGGTGGCAAATACTTCTCGTTGCAAAATAAAACACAAATTATATCTGGTGATGTGCTTTTCTTTTGTAAAAAGTATAAAAGGCCAGAGAAACTGGTGGTTCCTATGCTTCTTAATTTTGCTAAGCAAGTTCCTTGGATTGGAAAGAGATTGCCTCCTTTCATGCTGAGGGAAGCAGAAATGGAAATTATTCCCTTGTCGCTTAGCTCAAACACTTGGGAATTTATTGGTAGTTCAGCAAGAATAGCTAAAGAAAAGGAGAAAAGGCTAAGCAGTCTGTATTTGGGCAAGTTTTTCTCTTGCAGATACAATCACGTGAGGTCAGGTGTCCTTTGAGGCCATTAAAAAGGACTCGTAGAAAAGGAAAAAGCTATTCAGAATTAACCCCTTAAAGAAATGTGAGAAACAGCTGTTTTCTTTTGGGGACTCCTTCCCCAGTTTGCAATCCCTGCTCTTCCTCACCCAGAAAACCATCCAGCATGCCTGTTCATCATCCCTTGCCCACCCTGATGCTGCAAAACAAAGTTTACCTGACCCATGTTCCATTCTCATGGGGCCCAGAAGTTAGGCAGGTATGTAATGGAAAAAAAAACTCTGGTTAGTCTTCTGATACATTGACTTTTAGAGTTTCTTTATAACAGATTGAAAGTGAAAGTGAAAGTTGATCAGTCATGTCTGACTCTTTGCAATCCCATGGACTATACAGTCCATGGAATTCTCCAGGCCAGAATACTGGCATGGGTAGCTTTTCCCTTTTCTAGGCAATCTTCCCAGCCCAGGGATTGAACCCAGGTCTTCTGCATTGCAAGCAAACTCTTTACCAGCTGAGCCACAGGGAAGCCCATAATATAAAAATTTATGTGGATCAAATGGCATATAATGAGCATAAGAGCTTTATGGCTTGTCAAACATTATATAAAGTTGCTATGGTCACTTTCTGTCCCTAATACTCAAAACTCTGTGAGCTTATGCAGGTCACTTCACCTCCCTGAGCTTTAGTTCCCTTTGCTATAGGTAGGATGAAGACAGTGAGTTCCTCTCCAGCATTAAAGTCCTGTGGGTTATCAAAGTCGACAGATGTTAAAGGGCATTTTAACACAGGTCTTTCTAAAGCACCTCTTCAGTGCAAGGAAGTGAATAACAGCCTCAAGGTGATAACAGAAGAACTACTTGGGGGAAGAAGAGCAATGAGAATACCTTTGGTGGTTTCCTTGGTGTTTCTGTTGAACCGAGCTGGGATGGTGTGCCCAGCATTCTAGGAGGAACTGTAAGGTAGGGAATCAGTCTTGGGTACACATGCCTTAGGCAAACAGCTTGATATGGGAAGTTTCAAAGATTTTCTTTTGTTAATGAACAAAGTACAATATCATTAGAATTTTTTTAATGCTTTTTTTCCCTTTTATGAACTAGCTACTTTTCAAAATTTATAATAGTATTCTTTCTCCCTAAAACATTGAGAGTCTTTCCAATCTTGAGCGCTATCATTAATATAAATTAGGTTCATGGGTCACTTGCTGAAAAAACCAAGCCAATTATACTGGTCCAAAGACCTAAGGCAGAATTTGGTATCCTAGAAATAAGTTCAGCTTGAAATAAGTGTCTTATCTATCAGTTGCTTTTAACATTCAAGGTTCTTTTGTTTTCCCAAGGAGTACCTGCGAGGATCTAATTGTCTGATTTACATATGCCATGTATACCTTTGCCCTGGCTTATAGAATTGTCTGCAGCAGGGATTAGAGGTAGAGGACATAGTTAAGGGGGGTTTTGATAGGACTGGCACTCTAGACCCTAATAGGCCATTAATGTTATCTCTACTTATACATACATCGTCTCACTCCATCATCCCATGAACCTGCTAAAGAGACAGAATGGAAGATGGCCACTATTTTTTAGACTCTCGTCCTAGTGAGAAACTGGATCTGTGTTCCCTGTTCATGAATCTGGGTTTGCCCTGCAACTCTGTAACCAGGAGAATATGGAAGAGGCATTACTGAGTTTATTCCTGGGTCCAAGCCTTAAGAGACCAGCGATTTCAACTTTTGTCTTATAGGACAAATGCTCCAAGAGCCCTGAGCTGCCTAGTTAGAAGTCTAATTTCTTTGAGACTGTCCTACTGGAGAGACCACATGTGGGTACCTTGGGCCACAGTCCCAACTGAGCCTGGCCTTCCACAGAATCCTGCAAAGGCACAGATACAAGAGTGACAGCATCCTGGACCTTCAGAACAGTCCATACTTAAGCTGAATGAAGTGACCTCAGTCAATGCTGGAGGAAGCAGATACATTACCTGCTCAATTTTCTGATCCAAGAATCGCAAGATAAAACAAAATGGCTGTTATTTTAAGCCACTAATTTATAGGATAACTTGTTACACAGCCATTGTTAGACAACTAGAGCAGATTATAATCCCTTTTATAGATGATCTCTGAAAAGAGGTCCAGAATGCTATTGCGACTCTCTATTACTAATTTTCTAACCTATCTGATCTCTTTTGCCTTAAACTGATAGAAATCTTTTTTGGACAAAAGTGAAACATTTATCAGTTCAGTTCAGCCGCCCAGTCATGTCCGACTCTTTGAGACCCCATGAATCACAGCACGCCAGGCCTCCCTGTCCATCACCATCTCCCGGAGTTCACTCAGACTCACGTCCATCGAGTCCGTGATGCCATCCAGCCATCTCATCCTCGGTCGTTGCCTTCTCCTCCTGCCCCCAATCCCTCCCAGCATCAGAGTTTTTTCCAATGAGTCAACTCTTCTCATAGGGTGTCCAAAGTACTGGAGTTTCAGCTTTAGCATCATTCCTTCCAAAGAAATCCCAGGGCTGATCTCCTTCAAAATGGACTGGTTGGATCTTCTTGCAGTCCAAGGGACTCTCAAGAGTCTTCTTCAACACTACAGTTCAAAAGCATCAATTCTTCAGCGCTCAGCCTTCTTCACAGTTCAACTCTCACATCCATACATGACCACAGGAAAAACCATAGCCTTGACTAGATGGACCTTAGTCAGCAAAGTAATGTCTCTGCTTTTGAATATGCTATCTAGGTTGGTCATAACTTTTCTTCCAAGGAGTAAGCGTCTTTTAATTTCATGGCTGCAAACACCATCTGCAGTGATTTTGGAGCCCAGAAAAATAAAGTCTGATACTGTTTCCACTGTTTCTCCATCTATTTCCCATGAAGTGATGGGACCGGATGCCATGATCTTCGTTTTCTGAATGTTGAGTTTTAAGCCAACTTTTTCGCTCTCCACTTTCACTTTCATCAAGAGGCTTTTTAGTTCCTCTTCACTTTCTGCCATAAGGGTGGTGTCATCTGCATATCTGAGGTTATTGATATTTCTCCCGGCAGCCTTGATTCCAGCTTGTGCTTCTTCCAGCCCAGCGTTTCTCATGATGTACTCTGCATATAAGTTAAATAAGCAGGGTGACAATATACAGCCTTGATGTACTCCTTCTCCTATTTGGAACCGGTCTGTTGTTCCATGTCCAGTTCTAACTGTTGCTTCCTGACCTGCATACAGATTTCTCAAGAGGCAGGTTAGGTGGTCTGGCATTCCCATCTGTTTCAGAATTTTCCACAATTTATTATGATCCACACAGTCAAAGGCTTTGGCATAGTCAATAAAGCAGAAATAGATGTTTTTATAGAACTCTCTTGCTTTTTCCATGATCCAGCAGATGTTGTCAATTTGATCTCTGGTTCCCCTGCCTTTTCTAAAGCCAGCTTGAACATCAGGAAGTTCGCAGTTCACGTATTGCTGAAGCCTGGCTTGGAGAATTTTGAGCATTACTTTACTAGCATGTGAGATGAGTGCAATTGTGTGGTAGTTTGAGCATTCTTTGGCATTGCCTTTCTTTGGGATTGGAATGAATACTGACCTTTTCCAGTCCTGTAGCCACTGCTGAGTTTTCCAAATTTGCTGGCATATTGAGTGCAGCACTTTCACAGCATCATCTTTCAGGATTTGAAACAGCTCAACTGGAATTCCATTTATAAATTCAATAAAATACTCATCATTGCCACACTCAACTGATGGCCCTATTTTAGAGTTGCCAAATAACATGCAGTATTTGAGTATCTAAAATGTATTCATTGTGTATCAGTGAAATTCAAATTGGGCATCCTACATTTTTGTTTGCTAGATCTGGGAACATTATCCCCTGTGAACTGTTTCCTATCTACTGACTTTGCTACTCATTTGATTCAGGGGGATCTCAACAGACAGCTGTAGTCCAAACCTCTCTGGGTAGGAAATGGTAAACAGGTAATGAGAGTTTAAAATGTTTTATGTGAAGCCTGAGAGAATGTCTTTACCAAACATCAGCTCCACACAGAACTCCAGCCAAAAAAAAAAAAAAAAGTTGATTTATTTCCTGCTTCCACTCTCCAGCCTCCCTTGCCTATCTCTTTTTCCAATCCTGGCATCCATTCCCACGAGGCCTTGCTCAAACTAGCTCTTATTGTCTAATCATCTGTATAGTAAATATATATTCAGAATCTACCATGTGTCAGGCACAGTCATCAGTGGCTACTGAGGACTGAATCTATAAAAGAAGGCCTCAGGGCAGAAGAGAAAAGAATTACCACACACTCAGAAGCAACACGATGCATTTCATATTTCAGCGTGTGCCACCAGGTCCTGTGAGAAGGCCTTATAAAGAAGGCTCTGTTTGAGTTGAGAGCTGACAGAGAAGTAGGAGTTGTCAAAGTTCCCGGTGAAGGGGTCTGGTGGGTGGAGAACATTTCATTAAGAAGGAGCAGCAAGTAAAATCTCCTGGAATATCCAGTGTGGCTGCAGTGGGGAGGAGGTAATACAAGGCTGGAAAGGAAGTTACACTTTGAGAATCTTCATGGTTAGCTAAGGTAACAGGATATTTTTTCAAATGGACACTGTCAGAAATGAAGATTTTTAAGTCAACAAGTTATATAACAAGATTCAATTTTTAGAATATTTCTGGGAGCAGTGTGGAGGACTGACCAGGGTAGGAAGACAAAATGGTGGGCTGTTCTGCTAACTCTGGGGTGACAATGAGACGTTAAACCAGTTAGGGGCATTGGAACTGGAGAGGAGGGGCAGAATTCAAAAGAGAATCCTACAAGAGAATGATGAGTGCCATGACAACTTGTTAAAAGTAGTTTTATAGATGGTCTTTGATTATTAAAAGTCATCAATATACACATAAATACATTTTTAGTGGAAAATTCCAGGATGTATGACAATGGCTTTTTAAATATCTTCAAAACAAATTAGGGAGATGATTCTCTATTTTGTCTAGCCTTAAGAATTTTCTGATTGCAACCTTTATGAAAAATACTTCTGAAAGTAAATTCCAAACAAATTTGTTTTACTAGTCCTAAATTAGGTTTAGAAAGTCAAAGAAAAATGGATGTTTGGAATAATATCCAGATAATTTGGACAAATTTCCTGCTGACCTAAGTTCATACCTTTCCATTTATTAGCTGTATGATGATGGCCAGTGCTCTTAGACTTTATATTTTGTGCCCTCAGCTGTAAAATGAGGAAAACAATGTTTGCCAGCCTACCTAACAAAATTATCATGGAGATCAATTATGAAAACTATTATATAATATGCAACCATTGCTATTAATATCTTACACTAGTAATATGACATTTGCTGAGTGCTTACAATGTATTAGACTCTGCTAAGGGAGTTAATTGTAATTCTCTTATTAATTTTTAAAATGACTTATGAGACAGATATAGTTATGATCCCCACTTTACAGATGAGGTAACTGAGTCAGAGAGATATTAAATAAATGCCCAAAATCACATAGGTAGTATGTAATGGAACTGGAGTTCTAATGCAAGTTGTCTTGGTTCTCCCATCCGTCCTTATTCTGACTACACAGTACTGCACCCTTGCATCCTTCTGTGTAGCTCTTTATAATTTACACACTGATCACACACATGTATTTATGTAAAGAATTACTGAGTGAATTTTGTTGAGTACCTACTATATCTCAAAAATTGTTTTTGGCACTCATTTAGTCCTCACACCTGTGAAGTAATTATTATGAATCCCTGATTATCTGGTGAGGAAATTGAGGTTAAAATTTAAACAATTTCCCAAAGATAACATAGAAAAGCCTCAGGACTGGACGGAGTAAGGTATCAATAATCTAACTAATGGTAACTACTGGAGCTCGGATTTAAAGTCAGGTCTCCTAATTTCACATGATTTTTCATTGCTTAATGGTGCCTCACATGCTCATAAGTGCATATTCCTCCATGTGCACTTTCAAATGGGAATCTGTGCCATAAAGGAACCTGTGACTTGCCAACTGGAACCCACTGCTTCCACCATCAGGGTCTGCTGTCTGTAGTCATCACTCCTCCCGATGTACCTTCTGATTAGAGGCGTGATGACAGAGAACAGCCTGGCCTGAAGAATGTTATAGAAGAATTTCCTGACCTGTGCTCATGATGACCCCTGCTTTTTATGATAGCAGGCCAAGTGCTGTCTAAAACCCAGTGTCTTTCAGTGAACTTTATGATAAACACTGTTGTAATGTTGTAGCAGAGATATTCAAACTTTATCATGAATAAGAATCATCCAGGGAACTTAATAGAAATCTAAGTTTATCAACTTAGTCCCCAGAGATTTTGGTTTTGAGGCTCTAGTTGTGGCACTTTCCAGTAAGGATTCCAGGTGATTCTGATGCAGGAAATTCTCGAATGATATTTTGAGAAACACTGGGATGTACACTTCTCTGTTCTCTATTACCATGACAATCCATGTTCTACTGCATTAATGTTTGGAAGGCTTGGAATAAGCAAGATTGTAAATGTGATCTTTGCCATGAATTGAGAAACGTTTGTATTTGGGATTTTGGTCTGGTAATCTTACCTTTATTTATTTATTTATTTTTACTGTGAGTTCTGAATTACTTGACATAGAACACTAGCTCTGGAAATGTCTCTGAATGCTTCCAACATCTCAGCACTAAATGGCTGAGATGTATATTCAGTAGATGAGTTGAACCAAAACTACAAAGAAGTCTACAAATAAAGAGGAGAAAAGGAAAAGATAGCAGTGCTCTCTACCTGCAAAATGAAAGTTATTACTGGATATAAGGAAGTGCAGTGTTAGGTGTAACTGTGGAAACCACATAAACAAAGGGGAAAGGAATACAAGCCATGAGGGTTTGAAATACGTGCTGAATTAAGACTTGTCCTCCTTAAGCAGGTTCTCAGTATAGCTCAAATTAATTTTTTAATGTTCACATTTTAAAGCCTAACCACTGACAGAAAATAAGCCATTAATTCCTCATCCAATTAAATGAAATGTTTATCATTTAACCTACTTTGTGAAGTTCACTAAATACGGTTTATACTTAGTGAATAATCACTCTTTTCCTTCCACATCTTCTCTTGAAAGACCTCCCCGACCCTACCTTTTATGTTATTCTACCATATAGATAGTTGCTGTACCTGGTTACTGAGTCAGCTGTGGCTAACTAGAGTGAATAAATTAAACTATATCCCAACATGCTGGGATATTACTGAGAATCTGATGCTAAAAACTGCCCAGAAAAAATGAGTTCACTAAATCAGTTCTATGAGGGAGTTTATAAGATTTCTACCTATTGGGTGAATATTTACAAACTGAAACTAGCCTCTGGCTAATAGCAATATTATTATTTAAAAAATAGATTCTTTCATATATAGTCTAATGGGGAAAATTTATGATCAACTCTAAATTTCTCTTCATGGAAATTCATCTTCATGGTATCTATACAGGGCCTGAAATTTTGAACACTGCAATGACAGAACATCACAGGTTAGACTTTACTTGTGGATGGTCATTGTGCTTTTGATTTTGAGCAAATATATTGATTGAGAGCCTCGTATTTACAAGATGTGTACATGCTAAGTCACTTCAGTTGTGTCCAACTCTTTGTGACCCCACGGACTGCAGACTGCCAGGCTCCTTTGTCCATGGGGTTTTCCAGGCAAGAATACTGGACTGGGTTGCCATGCCCTCCTCCAGGGGATCTTCCCAACCAGAGATCAAACTCAGATCTGTTACATCCACCTGCATTGGCAGGCAGGTTCTTTACCACTAGTGTCACCTGGGAAGCCCATTTACAAGATATTATGCTAAAATTATAATAGTATCCCTAATTTATCATAATACCTTGCCTTAATAGTACAAACTGTTTCAGATTCAAATGACCCTCACTGATTTGCCAAAACCCTCCCAACAGAGCCAGGGACTGTGCCATCATCCTTGTTTGATTTGTCCACTCCAGGCCCATTCTACTGATTCTCATTATGTAGTGAAATAATCATATATCAACTTAGGGTCTATCGCTTAGACAAGGGAAAAAGAGGGAACTAGAAATTAGTGAAATCAGTTGTCCAATTCAAACTTCAGATGTAGTTTTCTCTAGTCTATTTTTATCCAGAAATTAGAGAATCATTTAATTATTTTTAATGAGATAAGTCAGAATGATATCATGTCTGACTCTTTGTGACCCCTTGGACTCCAGCCTACCAGGCTCCTCTGTCCATGGGATTCTCCAGGCAAGAATACTAGAGTGGGTTGCCATTTCCTTCTCCAGGGGAAACTCTTGACCCAGGGTCTGAACCTGCATCTCCTGTGTTTCCTACATTGGCAGGTGATTCTTTATCACTGAGCCACCTAGGAAGCCCATTGGAGAACCATTTAATTATTTTTAATGAGAAAAGTCAGAATGATATTCTAAAAGTAATATTTCTGAAGAATATTTATGAGCATGGAGAATTCTCTTGGTACAATTTTAGTTGCTCACATAATTATATATGCAATATAATCTTAATTTAAAATATCATATGTACATATTCTGACACACAGAAGATTGGGAAGAAATAAATACATCAAAATGCCAATGATAGTTAGGATTTCAACTTCATTAGTCACTAGGAAAATATAAATTAAAACCACAATATGACAATATTTTATTGACCAAAATTGCTGAAATGAAAAAGAAAGAAAACACCAAGTTATGGTGAAGATGTGGAGTAACTAGACTTATCATGCTCTGCTAGTAGGAGCGTAAATTGATACAACCACTTTTAAAAATCATTTGGCGGCAAAAACTTAACTGAACATATTTATTCTGTACATATCCTGCTGCTGCTGCTGAGTCACTTCAGTCAGGTCCGACTCTGCGTGACCCCATAGACAGCAGCCCACCAGGCTCCCCCAGTCCCTGGGATTCTCCAGGCAAGAACACTGGAGTGGGTTGCCATTTCCTTCTCCAATGCATGAAAGTGAAAAGTGAAAGTGAAGTTGCTCAGTAGTGTCCAACTCAGCGACCCCATGGACTGCAGCCTACCAGGCTCCTCCATCCATGGGATTTTCCAGGCAGTACATATTCTATGACTCAGCAAATCTACTCAACTAAATATATAACATAATTGCAGATATATGTTTACCACAAAACATACAGAAATGTTCGTATTGGAAGTATTTGTAATTGCTCCAAACTGGTGGTATATTCACAGCTATGAGAATGAATGAGCTATAGCTACACAAAATGATATGTATAAATTTTACAAATCTATTTTCTTAATGTTGAGAGAAAGATGTTTTATAAATGAAAAGAACACAAAGCTCACTTATAGTATTAGACATCAGGATAAGGGTATTTATCTTTGGTGGAGGGTTATGACAAAAAGGGAGCATGAAATGGGCAGGATTCTGAGATACTTGTAATATTCTATTTCTTGATTTGGGAGTTGGAAGCTGATTACACAGTTGTATTTGTGAAAACTTACTTATCTAAAAACAAATGCCTTTTGAAATTTTCTTAAGAGTTTTTATGAGACAATTTAAAATCTCCAAAAAAGAAAGAAAAATTAATGGCTTTTATTCTCAACAGTGGGATATGGGAAAATTTTAGATTATCGTTTATATCTTCCATTACTTTCCAAGTTTTTTATATATGAATACATAGTACTCATAATTAGAAAAAATGTATTCAAAGGAATCTTTTCCCATGTGGTTTCTTGAGAGGTGTTAATTATTATGATAATATCTTAAATTCCGTGAAAAAAATTCAAATTAAAAATAAGTCTTTCATATCTACAGTCCTACCAGGTGCTCAGGGCAACCTGTATTATTTGCTACTTTAATTAGAATCTCTGGGTCTGATTCAGGAACTGAATATTTTTCAACATTCCCAGGTTATTCTTATCCACAATTGATTTTGAGAAATAGGTAGCTCATACTGTTGCAAAGAGTGGTGTCTTACAAAAGAAGAGCAATATGGGGAGAAATTTATTCTCCCTGCTGCTCAAAGTTATTTGCCTGGCCAAAGAAGTCATTATGTAAAAACTTAAAAATATTTTTACTTCTGCATTGCATAAGCGAATTATGAGATGTTAGAGGAAATTATGCTCTAACAAAGGTCTGCTCTATTCTTATTTAGTGAGACTTCATAATAATACTGAAAATGGTAAATGGTGATGCAAGCCAATTGTCCGAACTAGCCCTGTTTGTGATTTATGTGAAGTTACGTCAAGGTAATCCTAGTTACTGCATTGACCTTAAAGAGTATTCATATAAAACATTTGTTTTAATTGGGATTCTCATTAAAGACACTATTGAACAATATTTATTGAGTATTCATTATATACTAGATATTGAGAAATAGAGCAAAATGTCAAATAACATGGCTATTTCCCTTTACTGAACTCCACTGCGTGGAAGATAGTATATAGCAGTAGTTTGTGATGGCAGAGAAAGTCAGATGCAAGAATGGGTTCTTGTGGAAAGGAAAATGTAATTAGGTTGATATTTTTCATCTTAAATAGTTCATAATTATAAAGCTTAGCAAAATTTTCATTACTCTCACATCATAGTTTCCAGAATAGATTAACCCATAGTACATAATTGTGAAACCACTTTCAAACGAGAATCTTTACTGTTTTCTTTTAATCAATGCCACCTGCCTTCCTATTAATAACCATAGCTGTTTATACTATATTTTTTTCCACTTTGTGCTTATGTAAAAAGGCCTTCATTTCAGAGATAGGTGAAAACACTTTGAAAGGGTTTTTAAGAGTCTTCATAAGGTACTTTCTGAACTTAAACTATGTTATAGCAAACTGTTCCCCAAACAATATTAATCATAACTATCTTGAATATATTTTTGAATAAAATATGGTTCTGCTTCAAAATCCAAACAGAAATCACAAAAAAAGATAAGCATTTCATCTCATTGTGATTATGAAATCTTTTCTTCTAGGTCATGCTTGAAGAATCTTGAATATGTTCAATTAAGGTTTCCCAATTATATTTATGGTTGTTTATTGTGATGTCACAGACACCAAAACTGAAGAAAGTAGCTAGGTAGGCAGAGATCAAAATGTATTTTCTGTGGTAGGCAACTTCACCTACAGAGAAGTCATCTTTTTACTATTTGTACATAAATAAGTACAGCATGGAGTAACCCTAGAAAACAAAGAATTTCACTGTCTTATTTGATAGTTTCAGGAAATGAACCCTAGAGATGATAGAGGCCATATATTTATGTATCTATCAAGTAAAGATAGCCATTTAGCAGCAGTTGCTTCTGTTAAAAAAGATGAAAAAGAAAAAAAGGTTCTAGCAGAGTACATCATGAGAAATGCTGGGCTGGAGGAAGCACACAAGCTGGAATCAAGAATGCGGGGAGAAATATCAATAACCTCAGATATGCAGATGACACCACTCTTATGGTAGAAAGTGAAGAAGAACTAAAGAGCCTCTTGATGAAAGTGAAATAAGAGAGTGAAAAAATTGGCTTAAAGCTCAACATTCAGAAAACAAAGATCATGGCATCTGGTCTCATCACTTCATGGGAAATAGATGGGGAAACAGTGGAAAGAGTGGCTGACTTTATTTTTCTGGGCTCCAAAATCACTTCAGATGGTGATTGCAGCCATGAAATGAAAAGACTCTTGCTCCTTGGAAGGAAAGTTATGACCAACCTAGACAGCATATTAAAAAGCAGAGACATTACTTTGCCAACAAAGGTCCATCTAGTCAAGGCTATGGTTTTTCCAGTAGTCATGTATGGATGTGAGAGTTGGACTATAAAGAAAGCTGAGTGCCGAGAAATTGATGCTTTTGAACTGTGGTATTGGAGAAGACTCTTGAGATTCCCTTGGACTCTAAGAACATCCAACCAGTCCATCCTAAAGGAGATCAGTCCTGGGTGTTCATTGGAAGGACTGATGTTGAAGCTGAAACTCCTATACTTTGGCCACCTGATGCAGAGAGCTGACTCATTGGAAAAGACCCTGATGCTGGGAAAGATCGAGGGCAGGAGGAGAAGGGGATGACAGAGGACAAGATGATTGGATGGTGTCACCAACTCAATGGACATGGGTTTGGGTGGGCTCTGGGAGTTGGTGATGGACAGGGAGGCCTGTCCTGTTGCAGTTCATGGGATCGCGTATAGTCGGACATGACTTGGGTGACTGAACAGAACTGAATTGAATCCTAGTCTGTTGCTTTTATAATCCCACAGAAGAGCTTCTACTTTGTCAAACACATTGTCCTATGATAATACAAGAAACAATAACATTTATTTTAATATTTATCATTTTTATCTGTAAAACCTTCTGATAAGAATCTAAGAAGTAAATATGGCTTCCTTAGATGTAAGTTATATTTTAGCTAAACTGAACTTCTAGCAGCCCTCCTCAGTGTCTTTGATCATGCTTTATACTATCTCCATTTTTCATCTGGATACCTACTGGTTTCACTTTTTATTATAAACCATTAAGTTAAAGCCTACTTAATTGTTACATTTATGGGACAGAGTGTAGAGTCAGGGCATGTTTGCATAATATATGCCTTTGTCTAATATTTACAGAACTGAATAACAAAGACATCAAGAACAAAAATGCAGATAAAACTTTATCTTTAGGAATCCAAGGGGCCTGACCACAAAGTCATATTACAAGTTCACCAGATATAATACATTTGGGTGAAGACAAATGAGGACACTAAGGTTTGAATCAGTGAGTCAGTTCCAGTGATGAAAGAGAGCCATGGGAGGAAAAGAAAGAAATGGCCCATTTGAGACCCATTCTTTCTCCATAGAACTAGAAAGAAGCAGGTCTAATGGAAAAATCACATTACACTATAATTTTAACCCCTAGATGGATTTTAAACAGGAATATGGTGCATGGTTGGGGGCTATGGTAAGCCTAAAGAGAGCTTATAAATAATACTTGGTGGTGGTGGTAGGCTTGCAGCTACTTGGTGAAATCTATAAAAGACTAGTTAGGGAGATTAACCTGGGGAGCAAGTAAATACTAGATGCATGCATGCTCAATTGTGTCTGACTGTTGGTGATCCCATGAACTGTAGCTTGTCAGGCTCCTCTGTCCATGGGATTATCCCAGCAACAATACTGGAGTGGGTTGTCATTTCCTCCTCCAGGGGATCTTCCTGACCCAGGGATGAAACTTGCATCTCCTTCATTTGTAGGTGGATTCTTTACCACTGAACCACCATGGAAGCCCCTAAATACTAGGTACTCTTTCCCTTAAATAATGGAAAGCTCCCAGACAAAACTACTTTAAATTTCATAGAAGTGGGTAAATACAGCCCACCTGGATTGGCTACCAGTTTCTCCTGTTTACTCGTCATGCAGCCCTTAATAACTGAATTACTAGTTAAAAGCTATTGGCTTATTCATTAGGTTTTCGGTTCAAAGTCTAGGGAATAAACAAGCCATACTCAGGTAAACTGGGACTAGAATCTTAGCGAAGTTCAACTGACAGAACAAGCAGCACATCTACCAAGGGGTGAAATATCAGTATGGCTCAGACTTACTAGCTTCATTAGAAGTAAAAAATTGTGGACTAACAGTGAAAAGTTTTGAGGAAAATGAATACTGTTAATCTTCAAGGAAGGAGTTCAAAGCTTCTCTTCATTACTTCTTCCACTTCAGGAAAGAGAATTGATCCCAGTTAGATCCTGCAGCAACACATAGCCTAGGCTTGCTAACAGGGAGAATTCTTGTGTATGAAAATTAAGAGATCATTGCAAGTGGATATGCTTCTCTCTTTTGTATTTACCCTTCATAATGCTGCAGCATTAAGGGCCAAGAACCTTGACTCAACATTATGGAAGGCAAACAATCCTAGCTCAGCATTCAGAATTACGAAAAACTCATTATTTATATTTCTTGTTTACACTGCACCTGGTGCTGGTATGTATGTATTTTATCAACCTGGAGAGAAGAAGTAGGGCCTACATTAGCCTGATTTTGTTAAAAACTATATAAGCCTAATTTGTTTATAGCCTAGGAATAGTTCACATGATAAGAACAAGATAACCAGAAAGAAGAGGTAGTTTAGAATTCTCATCAGCAGCAAAATTATCATTAGACAAAGGAATAATGTCTTCAAAGAGCTGAGGGAAATTAAGCTAGAATTCCACACTCAATTAAAAGAATCATTCCAGAGTAAGTGCTAAATAAATCATTGTTTTCAAACACAGAGACTTCTTGAAAGTCTTTGACTCAGAGTCTTATATAAAAGCATACTAAAACTGAACGTAAAGAGAAGCAGTAGGACCTACAGTGAGCTCAGAAATTAATAATACATATTAAAATAAACAATTACATAGGATCTTAACTCCCTAGTGAGGAATAGAATCCGCACCTTGTGCATTGGAAGTTGAGGTCTTAACCAGTGGACTGCAGGGAAGTCCCTATGTGGGCATTTTTAAAGAATCTATTTAATAAAACCAAGAAACATTGGTAAATGAGGATAAAATTTACTAAGGACTTACTTGAGAGGATAGGAAAACTGAATAATTTTATAGTTTGCTATAGGAATTTATAGATAAATATATATAAAACAGTCAAAAACCAAATGAACGCAGTAGTATTAACATCAAACAAAAGTGAATTCTAGGCAGTAAAAATGAAAAATTATTAATATTACAAATATATCACAAATTTAAAAATCAGAAGAAAAAAATGAGACCCACAATGACAAAACAAATCAATAGACCAGTTAAACAATGGTCATAGAAAGTAATTAATAGAAGAATGCAAATATCAAGAAACATGAAAATATAGCTAATTGCATTAATAATCAGATAAATGAAAATAATAAACTATGAAATATATTTTGACTTTGGATTGAAAGTGAAAGTCTTTCAGTCGTGTCTGACTCTGCGACCCTGTGGACGTTAGCCTGTCAATGGAATTCTCCATACCAGAATACTGAGTGGGTAGCCATTCCCTGCTCCAGGGGATCTTCCCAACCCAGAGATTGAATCCAGGTCTCCCACACTGCAGGCAGATTCTCTTATTTTTTTAATATAAATTTATTTTAATTGGAGGCTCATTACTTTACAGTATTATATTGGTTTGCCATACATTGACATGAATCGACCATGGGTGTACATGTGTTCCCTATCCTGAACCTTCCTCCCACCTCCCTCCCCTTACCATCCCTCTGGGTCATCCAGTGCACCAGCCCTGAGCACCCTGTATCATGCATTGAACCTGGACTGGTGATTCGTTTCACATATGATAATATACATGTTTCAATACCATTCTCCCAAATCATTCCACCCTTGCCCTCCCCCACAGAGTCCAAAAGACTGTTCTGTACATCTGTGTCTCTTTTGCTGTCTCGCATACAGGGTTATCGTTACCATCTTTCTAAATTCCATATATATGTTTTAGTATACTGTATTGGTGTTTTTCTTTCTGGCTTACCTCACTCTGTATAATAGGCTCCAGTTTCATCCACCTCATTAGAACTGATTCAAATGTATTCTTTTTAATGGCTGAGTAATACTCCATTGTGTATATGTACCACAGCTTTCTTATCCATTCATCTGCTGATGGACATCTAGTTGCTTCCATGTCCCGGCTATTATAAACAGTGCTGCGATGAACATTGGGGGTACACGTGTCTCTTTAAATTCTGGTTTCCTCAGTGTGTATGCCCAGCAGTGGGATTGCTGGGTCATAGGCAGTTCTATTTCCAGTTTTTTAAGGAATCTCCACACTGTTCTCCATAGTGGCTGTACTAGTTTGCATTCCCACCAACAGTGTAAGAGTGTTCCCTTTTCTCCACACCCTCTCCAGCATTTATTGCTTGTAGACTTTTGGATCGCAGCCATTCTGAGTTTTGATTTGCATTTCTCTGATAGTGAGTGATGTTGAGCATCTTTTCATGTGTTTGTTAGCCATCTGTATGCCTTCTTTGGAGAAATGTCTGTTTAGTTCTTTGGCCCACTTTTTGATTGGGTTGTTTATTTTTCTGGAATTGAGCTGCAGGAGTTGCTTGTATATTTTTGAGGTTAATTCTTTGTCCGTTGCTTAGTTTGCTATTATTTTCTCCCATTCTGAAGCCTGTCTTTTCACCTTGCTTACAGATTCCTTTGTTGTGCAGAAGCTTTTAGTTTTAATTAGGTCCCATTTGTTTATTTTTGCTTTTATTTCCAATATTCTGGGAGGTGGGTCATAGAGGATCCTGCTCTGATTTATGTTGGAGAGTGTTTTGCCTATGTTCTCCTCTAGGAGTTTTATAGTTTCTGGTCTTATGTTTAGATCTCTAATCCATTTTGAGTTTATTTTTGTGTATGGTGTTAGAAAATATTCTAGTTTCATTCTTTTACAAGTGGTTGACCCGTTTTCACAGCACCACTTGTTAAAGAGTTTGTCTTTTCTCCATTGTATATTCTTGCCTCCTTTGTCAAAGATAAGGTGTCCATAGGTGCATGGATTTATCTCTGGGGTTTCTATTTTGTTCCATTGATCTATATGTCTGTCTTTGTTCCAGTACCATACTGTCTTGATGACTGTGGCTTTGTAGTAGAGCCTGAAGTCAGGCAGGTTGATTCCTCCAGTTCCATTCTTCTTTCTCAAGATTGCTTTGGCTATTCGAGGTTTTTTTGTATTTCCATATAAATTGTGAAATTATTTGTTCTAGTTCTCTGAAAAATACTGTTGCTAGCTTGATAGGGATTGGATTGAATCTATAGTTTGCTTTGGGTAGTATACTCATTTTCACTATATTGATTTTTCCAATCCATGAACATAGTATATTTCTCCATCTATTAGTGTCCTCTTTTGTTTCTTAGTTTTCTATATATAGATCTTTTGTTTCTTTAGGTAGATATATTCCTAAGTATTTTATTCTTTTCATTGCAATGGTGAATGGGACTGTTTCCTTAATTTCTCTTCCTGTTTTCTCATTATTAGTGTATAGGAATGCAAGGGATTTCTGTGTGTTGATTTTATATTCTGCAACTTTACTATATTCATTGGTTAGCTCCAGTAATTTTCTGGTGGAGTCTTTAGGGTTTTTTATGTAGAGGATTGTGTCATCTGCAGGCAGACTCTACTGTCTGAGCCATTTTGGATTAGTACAGATTAAAATACTACAGATAAAATCCATTATTAATGAACATGTAGGAAATAATCACTCCCATGTTTTACTGGTGGCAGTTAGTTACTTAGGTAGTTCTTTTTGTAAGTAATCTGGTATTTATTAATATACAAAATTGTAGATTGAATACATTATTTGATCCAGGGTATAACAACACTTCTAGAAGTTTAATCTAAGGAGATAATTAAAAAGATATTCTTCAAATTGTTTATGATACCACTTGGGGAATGCAAAGCAATAATTTTAAAGATGACAAGGCAGGACAGAAACAGGGATACTCTGGCATCCTTTGCTGTTTTTTATAATCTGAGGGAGTTTTCAAACCACTTTAGCCCCTGCACTATAGAACACAGAAACAAACTTTTCCTTTTAAATTGAGAACATAATTTTTTTGTCATAAATTAGGAGTGACCTCAATAAACAGGCAACCAGACATACTACCTAATAATCCTCAGAAGGATGGACCTCAGATCAGTGGCCCTAGCCAAAGCCATTCTTCTTGGCAGAGATCCTCCATTACATCAATGTATTAAGATACCTGCAGTTAATTTATTTTGAAGGATTTCATAGATAGCTAAGGTTTTAACACTTTCCCTGAAAAGTGCCTAGGCTATACAGTCACTGGGCCTAGTTCTATGGTAGAGTCACAAAAGCAGATGTCTGCAAATGCTGGAGAGGTAAAGTAATTGAGTAGAGTAGTTTGGGTGAGAAATGTAGTCAGCTGGGGAGCACAGGCTTCTTTGAAGATAATCTCAGCTTTTAGCAGATAAGCAATTTGGTGGATGTTTTCAATGGTTTCACTCAATGAGTAGGTTCAATCTTTACAGGGATCTTTTGGCAGTGGACAGCGAAAGCTACTGAATTGGGACATTCCATTTAATTTTTTATATCACCAGGTCTCTTGCTTATTTCTATGAAAGCAGTTACATTTTCAGAAACGCTGTATCAGGTTTTGCAGAAATGCCGTTATCAGCTGAGATTGGCTTGCAATCCTCTAGGACCTCTCTCTCAATTATTTCCCCACGAAGCTAGTACTGCATTTTATGTACCTAGGCTACCATATAGGATTTTACCGACTAGCCCAGAATTAGTACTTTCCACCACAGGATTTGTTCGAGTCTGTGAGGTGTGTTCCATCATCATCTTTTTCAAGAATCAATATTATTCAGGGTGAGTAATTTCCACTTCCTGTCATCATCTTTTCAGTAATTGAAGGGCATTTTGACTGAATTGGTGGAGAAAGGTAAAACGGAATATACTGTAGTTCAAAGGTGCTGATTTGTGGGACAGATGAGAGCTATATCAGAATTGAAATAGTCCCAGAAGATATTCCAAACAACAGCAACAAAGGTGTCTCTTTGGACTTGAATGAAATAAACTTTTCTAACCTCAAAGTTGCTTCTCTCTTCATATTCCATATCCCAATGAGTAGGATTAACACCGATCCAGTTTTTCAAGCCAGGACACAAGCATGCCCTTGATTTCTATTCCTCCCCAATTACTTCTAACAGCTCCCACCTTGTCCTACCAATTTTATCTCAACTGACTCTAATTCATCTACTGCCTTGATACTATTATTTTAGAAGGCCCCCAATTATTCTCCTTTGATCCATCCTTGTCCCCTGCAATTTGCTTCCTACACTGAAGCCGAAGTGACCTTTTCAAGATGCAAGTCTTATTACCTTGCTTGACCACTTAAATCTTTTCAGTTGTCTTCAGGTAAAGGTTTCGTGGCTTAATATGGAGGTATTAAGGCTTATAAAGCTCATTAGGATGATGTCTACCTACCTTTCAATTTCATATTTTGCCACTACTCTTTGGACCATTCTGAACTATATTCAGTTTTTTTAATAATGCCTTTCTCTTTCCCTAACCTTTAGTTCTTTGAACAAATTCTTCCCTCAGGAATCCTCTTCCACCTGCTCTTTACCTGGCTAATTTATGAAAACATTTCAGGTCTTTTTGGGGTATCAGTTTGTGTAGTGTGACTTCTCCAATCTCTAATCCTAGTTCTGTTGCCCTCTCTGTTGTATTAACTCCATAGTACTTATACCAAATTGTACAGGTGGTGCAAGTGGTAAAGAACCCGCCTGCCAAGGCAGGAGACATGACACATGGGTTCCCTGGGTCAGGAAGATCCCCTGGAGAAAGGAATGGCAACCCACTCCAGTATTCTTGCCTGGAGAATCCCATCGACAGGGGACCCTGGTGAGCTACAGTCTATAGTATCGCAAAGAATTGGACAAGAATGAAGCAACTTAACATGCATGCACAGGCAAAATTCCAGTGCACTAGATGATAAATTCCTGAAGACTGAATTTGTCTAGATCTTTAATACAAGGGTAGGTAAATAATATGTTTAAATATTCACCAAATGCTAAACAGTCACTAACTGATGAACTAGAATAGATCTTGGCTAGATATATTTACTATGAGTCTTGTCTATCTAGGACCAGACTATGCTAAACTGAGGCTATTATTGGCTAATATTAATATAAACAATCTTTTACATGTATTAAGAGATTAGAATGTTTTCAGCAGTTAGCACTGCTAAATATATATTTGAACAAATATCAAATACCAAATAAGCATTAATAGCAAAGTTCCTTTCAGTAAACAGATGCCATTCATATTGTTATGAACACTTACCAAGTGGCAGCAATGCGTGAATCTCTAGGCAGAATGTTGTGTTAGACGAAGTTTCTGCTTGGGAACTAAATTTGACAGACAGACAGTGTGCAAATATAGTACAGGCCTAGGTTATGCTAAACAGAAGGAGGAGTGATAAGACTCTTCAATCTGCATGTAAGCTTTTTTTCCCCAATAGGATATGACGTTCAATATTTTAGAGAAGAAGGTTTAGAAATCTGTCTCACTTAGAATTTGAGGGCTACCACCCTGGGCTATTGATGCAGACAGGTTTAAGTCCCAAACTGACTCTTCCATTTACCACTTAGAAGAGGTCCTTAGTGGTACTGAACCTCAGTTTTAAGTATTTATAAGATAACAACAATAATAATATCTACCTCTGTGATGACTACTTTTCTTTGTCAACTTGACTGGGTTAAGGGATGTTCAGATAGTTGGTCATTACGTCTGGTTATGTATGTGGGGGTGTTTCTGGATGAATTAGCATTTGAATCAGTAGACTGAGTAAAGCAGATTGCCTTCTCCAATGTGAGTGAGCATTACCTAATCCACTAAGGGCCTGAACAGAACAAAAAGGAGGAGGAAGGGCGAATTTGCTCTTTTTTCTTGATTTGAGATACCCATATTCTCCTTCTTTTGGACATTGAAATTTCTGGTTCTTGTGTATTTGAGCTTCAGGACTTACATCAGCAGTTCCTCTGGTTTTCAAAACTCTGGCCTTGGCTGGATTATATCACCAGCTTTCCTGGTTCTCCAGCTTGAACATGGCGTACTGCAGAACTTCTCAGCCCCCATAACCACGTGAGCAAATTCTCGTTAAAGATCTCCTCTCACATATCCATATAATTCCTATTGGTTCTGTTTCTCTGGAGAACCCTGACAAATAGTCTCATAGATTTATTATTGTGAAGAATAACCAACATTGATTATTTAAAATTCTTGGCATAGTACCTGGTACATAGAAAGTACTCTCAGTAAATGTTAGATACTAAAATTCTTTAGTCTAACATTATCATTTCACGGATGTTGAAACCAAGGTACCAAAGATGTTAAATTAAATCACCTATGGGTTCACAGCTAGTTAGTAAAAGGCACCCAAAACTACAGTTAAGATCTTCTGATTCCCCATCATCTCCCCTATACCTGGTGCCCTTTACCCGATTGCTTGAATACAGTATATGAATACAAATTGAGGAAGCATCATAACCCATGGTGTACCATGATCAGTATTCTAAGGAATATAAATATTGTTCATTATGATTATAATAAGGAGAAAATAACATGGAAAATTATATGAGCAAAGAAAATGTCATGATCGGAAGAAAAAAATGTTAAGGTTAGAAAGAATATTAGCTATGTAGACTTGTTATTTTGTGCTATAAATGTAGTACCAAAGGGGTAATTATGCATTTGATTAAATGTACTGATAAGTATATCTTTGATATCAGAGGAGGCAATTTGAGGGTCAAAAGGGACATTGTCCATTAATTTTACCACCTAGTAGAGATTCATGAAAACTTGAATACTTAATCTTTTGATTTTCTAAGGCTGTACTACTTTATGTTTTGAAAATGTAAATACCATATATTAATAGAGATTGGGATCTAAAAACATTTTTCTTTCTTTTTAAATTGAAGTTTAGCTGTATACCATTAAAAACATGTTTCTAGCAAATGGGACACATGATAGATAGATGAGTTTGTGTAAGGAGTTGGCAGTAGGATAAAGATGATTAGCAAAGCATACTTTGAAAATAATAGTTCTTGATTCTGCCAACATTCATTTATTTATTAATTTTCCCCACAATTTATAGAACTGATAAGGACAGAAACTACACTTGATCTTTAGCCCAAAGCTCAAGAGGTGATAAATTTTCATGACCAACTATGATTAAGATACTCATTTTAAATTCATTTTCCTGACATAAACAACTATAAAACTATAAAAATGAATAAGGTTAATGTTTTCAACATTCGCTGGATCATTGAAAAAACAAGAGAGTTCCAGAAAAACATCTATTTCTGGAACTCTCACATCCATATATGACCATATATTTATTGACTATGCCAAAGCCTTTGACTGTGTGGATCACAATAAACTGTGGAAAACTCTGAAAGAGATGGGAATACCAGAACACCTGACCTGCCTCTTGAGAAACCTGTGTGCAGGTCAGGAAGCAACAGTTAGAACTGGACATGGAACAACAGACTGGTTCCAAATAGGAAAAGGAGTACCTCAAGGCTGTATATTGTCACCCTGCTTATTTAACTTCTATGCAGAGTACATCATGAGAAACGCTGGGCTGGAAGAAGCACAAGCTGGAATCAAGATTTCCGGGAAAAATATCAATAACCTCAGATATGCAGATGACACCACCCTTATGACAGAAAGTGAAGAACTAAAGAGCCTCTTGATGAAAGTGAAAGAGGAGAGTGAAAAAGTCAGCTTAAAACTCAACATTCAGAAAACGAAGATCATGGCATCTGGTCCCATCACTTCATGGCAAATAGATGAGGAAACAGTGGAAAGAGTGGCAGACTTTTTCTGGGCTCCAAAATCACTGCAGATGGTGATTGCAGCCATGAAATTAAAAGACCCTTATCCCTTTGAAGGAAAGTTATGACCAACCTAGATAGCATATTCAAAAGCAGGTACATTATTTTGTCAACAAAGATCCATCTAGTCAAGGCTATGGTTTTTCCAGTGGTCATATATGGATGAGAGAGTTGGACTATAAAGAAAGCTGAGCACTGACGAATTGATGCTTTTGAACTGTAGTATTGGAGAAGACTCTTGAGAATCCCTTGGACTGCAAGGAGATCCAACCAGTCCATCCTAATCAAAATCAGTACTGGGTGTTCATTGGAAGGACTGATGTTGAAACTGAAACTCCAATATTTTGGCCACCTGATGTGAAGAGCTGACTCATTTGAAAAGACCCTGCTGTTGGGAAAGATTGAAGGCAGGAGGAGAAGGGGACGACAGAGGATCAGATGGCTGGATGGCATCAGTGACTCAATGGACATGAGTTTGGGTAAACTGTGGGAGTTGGTGATGGACAGGGAGGCCTGGCATGCGGCGGTTCATGGGGTCGCAAAGAGTCAGACACGACTGAGTGACTGAACTGAACTGAACTGAATGTTTTCAAGAACTGGTGAACAGGCAATGAAGGACCATGACCCTTAAGAGAAGGGAAAACACATGTAATGAGCTTCCTGTTTACCCCAGATTTCTGTCCAGAGGCATTTTCCTGACTGTGGTACGGGTAGGTTGAACACTAGCAGAAACCAGAAGTCTGTCTCTAATGAGGCAGAGATCAGAGTTAAGGGCTGCAGAAATGGCTGGAATTTGTGCAACAGAGATTGGAAACAAGAGAGGCGAGTGTATGAGGAGTACCCAGATGTCAGCAGGTGGGCTTTGGTCATGTCTTTGAATAACCAGATCTTGTACTGGGTGAAAACCCTCAAGGGCCAGCAACTTGTGCAAAGAGTTAAGAAATAAACTGTTGAAAAAAGGTTACAGAGTGCTGGGAGGTAGAGGTCACCCCATCCAGGGTGAAGAGAACTTACTGTCTACCTGAAGAATCCAGTGAGAAGTGGATTAGGGCACTCTTTAACAGAAAGAATCCCATACCCTAAAGTGAGTGCCATGCACTAGGACCAAGGATAAAACTCATATGACTCATTCTAACAAAGTATAAATCAATGGAAATTGATTCTAAACTAAAGCTATGAAGGAAAAAATGATTTTTAATAAATGTACAGAGACCTAATAACTTGTGAAACAATATCAAGTAACATGTCAAGTTACTTATAACACATATGTGATCAGAGAGTCAGTTGGAGAGGAGATGGAGAACTGAGCAAAAACATATCTTAAGAAATAAAAGCCTAAATTTTCCTAAACTTGTCAAGAACATCAACCTAAGAATCTAGGAAGTTCAGTGAATCCCAAGTAAGGTTAATAAAGGAAAGCCACACGAGTCACATAGCCTTCAGCTTTGCTGAAAATCAAAGATAAATTGACTAATAAAAATAATTGTCCAGAGTCTTCTAAAACTTTAGTTGATTTTGACTATTAAAAATGTATGTGTGTATATATATATATATATATATATATATATACATACATACATACATACAGATTCTTCAAGATTTTTATTCAAACAACAACAGTTTCAGGAGCCGTTAAGGCAGCATGATTGAAAGTGAAGTCGCTCAGTCGTGTCTGACTCTTTGCGACCCCATGGACTTTAGCCCTCCAGGCTCCTCCATCCACGGGATTCTCTAGGCAAAAATACTGGAGTGGGTTGCCATTTCCTTCTCCAGGGGATCTTCCTGACCCAGGGATCAAACCCAGGTCTCCCACATTGCAGGCAGATGCTTTAACATCTGGGAAGCAGGATAGGTGTTAGCTCTTCTCTAAATTTTTGGTAGAATTTATCTGTGAAGCTGTCTGGACCTGGGCTTTTGTTTGCTGGAAGATTTCTGATTACAGTTTCAATTTCCATGCTTGTGATGGGTCTGTTAAGATGTTCTATTTCTTCCTGGTTCAGTTTTGGAAAGTTGTACTTTCCTAAGAATTTGTCCATTTCTTCCACGTTGTCCATTTTATTGGCATATAATTGCTGATAGTAGTCTCTTATGATCCTTTGGATTTCTATGTTGTCTGTTGTGATCTCTCCATTTTCATTTCTAATTTTACTGATTTGATCTTTCTCCCTTTTTTTCCTGATGAGTCTGGCTAGTGGTTTGTCAGTTTTACTTATCCTTTCAAAGATCCAGCTTTTGGCTTTGTTGATTTTTGCTATGGTCTCTTTTGCTTCTTTTGCATTTATTTCTGCCCTAATTTTAAAGATTTCTTCCCTTCTACTAACCCTGGGGTTCTTCATTTCTTCCTTTTCTAGTTGTTAGGTATAGAGTTAGGTTATTTATTTGACTTTTTTTTTTGTTCCTTGAGGTATGTCTGTATTGCTATGAACTTTCCCCTCAGCACTGCTTTTACAGTATCCCACAGGTTTTGGGTTGTTGTGTTTTCATTTTCATTCGTTTCTATGCATATTTTGATTTCTTCTGTGATTTGTTGGTTTTTCAGCAGTGTGTTGTTCAGCCTCCATATGTTGCAATTTTTACTAGTTTTTCTACTGTAATTGAGATCTAATCTTACTGCATTGTGGTCAGAAAAGATGCTTGGAATTATTTCAATTTTTTGAAATTTACCAAGGCTAGATTTATGGCCCAGGATGTGATCTATCCTGGAGAAGGTTCCGTGTGCACTTGAGAAAAGGGTGAAATTCATTGTTTTGGGGTGAAATGCCCTATAGATATCAATTAGGTCTAACTGGTCTATTGTATAGTTTAAAGTTTGTGTTTCCTTGTTAATTTTCTGTTTAGTTGATCTATCCATAGGTGTGAGTGGGATATTAAAGTCTCCCACTATTATTGTGTTATTGTTAATTTCCCCTTTCATACTTGTTAGCATTTGTTTTACATATTGTGGTGCTCCTATGTTGGGTGCATATATATTTATAATTGCTATATCTTCTTCTTGGATTGATCCTTTGATCATTATGTAGTTTCCTTCTTTGTCTCTTTTCACAGTCTTTGTTTTAAAGCCTATTTTATCTGATATGAGTATTGCTACTCCTGCTTTCTTTTGGTCTCTATTTGTGTGGAATATCTTTTTCCAGCCCTTCAATTTCAGTCTGTATGTGTCCCTTGTTTTGAGATGGGTCTCTTGTACAGCATATATAGGGGTCTTGTTTTTGTATCCATTCAGCCAGTCTTTGTCTTTTGGTTGGGGCATTCAACCCATTTACATTTAAGGTAATTATTGATAAGTATGATCCCGTTGCCATTTACTTTATTGTTTTGGGTTCGAGTTTATACTCCCTTTTTGTGTTTCCTGTCTAGAGAAGATCCTTTAGCATTTGTTGGAGAGCTGATTTGATGGTGCTGATTGAGGCATTATTGAAGTTAGTTGCTATATCTCTTCTGATGGTTGAGTGTTTTTGTTTATTCCAGCCTTCAAAGTAGCCCATCTGCTACCACAAGAAAAAAATAGCAATAAATATAGGTAGAGATACTGATATAAATTGAGACGTTAGGACAACCATCTAAATGAGAAGATGGGAAATCACAACCAAACCAGAGTCTGAAAACAGTACACATCTCTCAAATTTATACTTAAAACTGTTTGTTATATTCCATTATTTCAGGTTATAATGCAGAGCAACCTCTTGGACACCTGGAACAAGTCTGCTTTATCTAATCTTAAGATCCAATATTCTATCAGGATTATTTTTCTTCATGTGAGGACTGCCCTGTTGCTCTTATCATCATGATTATCTGGAAACAAGACTAGATCAGTGCATGGAAGCTCTCAGTGGAAACCAAAGTTTCTGTTTAATACTAGTTCTTGCCCTTTAAGGAGAAGGAAATGGCAACTCACTCCAGTATTCTTGGCTAGAGAATCCCAGGGACAGAGGAGCCTGGTGGGCTGCCGTCTATGGGGTCGTACAGAGTTGGACACGACTGAAGTGACTTAGCAGCAACAGCAGCTTACCCTTTAAAAACCTACATAACTCATAGTGGAACATTTGGACTTGTATAATCTCTCAAAGTCCTGCAACAAAGTTTAAGCATTTCCTAAAAAAAACAGCACTTACATTACCTTGTTTCTGTGCCTGAAACCAGTGTCAATTTTTTAAATAAAAAATAAAACAATAAAAACTACAGTATTGGTGTATTGCAATGTTGGTGTAATTAAGATCATATGAACAGCATAGATAGTCCAGGAAAAACCCACATGTATACAATAATTAATTTTCATAAAAAGGAGCCAAAACAATTCAATGGTGAAAGGTTGATGCTGGAATTGTATAAAATAGCTGTTCTCAACCACAGGCAATTTTGCCCTCCACCCTCAACATTCCACAATGTCTGCAGACATTTTTTATTGTCACAGTGGAGTAGGGGCACTATTGGCATCTAGTGGGTAGAGACCAGGAATCCTGCCATATAGCCTGCAGTGAAGAGGATAGCCTCCTACACAAAGTATTTTCTGACCTTAAATGTCAGAGATATACTGGAATAAAAGTATGAAAAGAAAAATAAGCTTCCATTCCTATCTTGAAGTATGTATAAAAATAATCTGAAAAGACGCATAGGCCTAAATGTGATGGCTACATTAAAAACCATATGGAATAACACATAGGAGACTATCTCATTACATTAGTACAGGCAGATTTTTCAGGATAAAAAAAGCATTAATCATTAAAAAAAATCTATGAATTAGTTTTCATGAAAATTTAAAAATTCTTCCCATCCAAAAATATTAGTAAGAAGATGAAGGCACAGATTGTGAGAAAATGTTTGTGACACATATGTATAACAAAGCATAAGTGCAGATAAAAGACGATGATAATGATAACCCAATAAAAGTGCTCAAGAACTTAAAAAAACACTTGACAAAAGAACATATTGAATGAACAAGAAGTATATAAAAGGTGCTTAACATAATCGTCATCAGTTCAGTTCTGTTCAGTTCAGTCACTCAGTCGTGTCTGACTCTTTGCGACCCCATGAATCGCAGCACGCCAGGCCTCCCTGTCCATCACCAACTCCTGGAGTTCACTCAGATTCATGTCCATCGAATCAGTGATGCCATTCAGCCATCTCATCCTCTGTTGTCCCTTTCTCCTCCTGCCCCCAATCCCTCCGAGCATCAAAGTCTTTTCCAATGAGTCAACTCTTTGCATGAGGTAGCCAAAGTACTGGAGTTTCAGCTTTAGCATCATTCCTTCCAAAGAAATCCCAGGGTTGATCTCCTTCAGCATGGACTGGGTGGATCTCCTTGCAGTCCAAGGGACTCTCAAGAGTTTTCGCCAACACCACAGTTCAAAAGCATCAATTCTTTGGTGCTCAGCCTTCTTCACAGTCCAGCTCTCACATCCATACACTGTCATCAGGGAGATGCAAATTAAAACCACAATGAGATATCACTACACAACCACCTAAAATAGTTAAAATTTAAAACTGATAGTATCATGACAAAGATGGCATGTTCCATAACAAATGGAATAATTGACATTACTGGTGGGAGTGTAAAATGGCATAATCACTTGAAGATATTATTCAGTAGTACAGCACTCATTAATAAGTAATGAACTTCTGATTGTATACAAAAATAGGGATATATCTTACATTGAGTAAAAGATTATAGAAAATTACACATCATGTAATTTCTTTATTTTTAAATTTTTTTTACTTTTTATTTTTACTTTATTTTACTTTACAATACTGTATTGGTTTTGCCATACATTGACATGAATCCACCACGGATGTACATGCGATCCCAAACATGAACCCGCCTCCCACCTCCCTCCCCACAACATCCCTCTGGGTCATCCCCGTGCACCAGCCCCAAGCATGCTGTATCCTGCATTAGACATAGACTGGTGATTTGATTCTTACATGATAGTATACATGTTTCAATGCCGTTCTCCCAAATCATCCCACCCTCTCCCTCTCCCTCTGAGTCAGAAGTCTGCTATACACATCTGTGTCTTTTTTGCTGTCTTGCATACAGGCTCATCATTGCCATCTTTCTAAATTCCATATATATGTGTTAGTATACTGTATTGGTGTTTTTCTTTCTGGCTCACTTCACTCTGTATAATCGGCTCCAGTTTTATCCATCTCATTAGAACTGATTCAAATGAATTCTTTTTAATGGCTGAGTAATACTCCATTGTGTATATGCACCACAGTTTTCTTATCCATTCATCTGCTAATGGACATCTAGGTTGTTTCCATGTCCTGGCTATTATAAACAGTGCTGCGATGAACATTGGGGTACATGTATCTCTTTCAATTCTGGTTTCCTCGGTGTGTATGCCCAGCAGTGGGATTGCTGGGTCATAAGGCACTTCTATTTGCAATTTTTTAAGGAATCTCCACACTGTTTTCCATAGTGGTTGCACTAGTTTGCGTTCCCACCAACAGTGTAAGAGGGTTCCCTTTTCTCCACACCCTCTCCAGCATTTATTGCTTGCAGATTTTTGGATCGCAGATATTCTGACTGGTGTGAAGTGGTACCTCATTGTGGTTTTGATTTGCATTTCTCTAATAATGAGTGACGCTGAGCATCTTTTCATGTGTTTGTTAGCCATCCGTATGTCTTCTTTGGAGAAATGTCTATTTAGTTCTTTGGCCCATTTTTTGATTGGGTCATTTATTTTTCTGGAATTGAGTTGCATAAGTTGCTTGTATATTTTTGAGATTAGTTGTTTGTCAGTTGTTTCATTTGCTATTATTTTCTCCCACTCAGAAGGCTGTCTTTTCACCTTGCTTATATTTTCTTTTGTTGTGCAGAAGCTTTTAATTTTAATTAGATGCCATTTTTTAATTTTTGCTTTTATTTCCAGAATTCTGGGAGGTGGATCATAGAGGATCCTGCTGTGATTTATGTCGGAGAGTGTTTTGCCCACGTTCTCCTCTAGGAGTTTTATAGTTTCTGGTCTTACATTAAGATCTTTAATCCATTTTGAGTTTATTTTCATGTGCGGTGTTAGAAAGTGATCTAGTTTCATTCTTTTACAAGTGGTTGACCAGTTTTCCCAGCACCACTTGTTAAAGAGATTGTCTTTACTCCATTGTATATTCTTGCCTCCTTTGTCAAAGATAAGGTGTCCATATGTGTGTGGATTTATCTCTGGGCTTTCTATTTTGTTCCATTGATCTATATGTCTGTCTTTGTGCCAGTACCATACTGTCTTGATGACTGTGGCTTTGTAGTAGAGCCTGAAGTCAGACAAGCTGATTCCTCCAGTTCCATTCTTCTTTCTCAAGATTGCTTTGGCAATTCGAGGTTTTTTGTATTTCCATACAAATCTTGAAATTATTTGTTCTAGTTCTGTGAAAAATATTGCTGGTAGCTTGATAGGGATTGCATTGAATTTGTAAATTGCTTTGGGTAGTATCCTCATTTTCACTATATTGATTCTTCTGATCCATGAACATGGTATATTTCTCCATCTATTAGTGTCCTCTTTGATTTCTTTCATGAGTGTTTTCTAGTTTTCTATATATAGGTCTTTAGTTTCTTTAGGTAGATATATTCCTAAGTATTTTATTCTTTTCGTTGCAATGGTGAATGGAATTGTTTCCTTAATTTCTTTTTCTACTTTCTCATTATTAGTGTATAGGAATGCAAGGAATTTCTGAGTGTTGATTTTATATCCTGCAACTTTGCTATATTCATTGATTAGCTCTAGTAATTTTCTGGTGGAGTCTTTAGGGTTTTCCATGTAGAGGATCATGTCATCTGCAAACAGTGAGAGTTTTACTTCTTCTTTTCCAATTTGGATTCCTTTTATTTCTTTTTCTGCTCTGATTGCCTTGGCCAAAACTTCATATCATGTAATTTCAATTACATAGTTTAAGAAATTTCTATGTGGATAGAAATAAGAACAGTCTTTGCGAATGTGAGAGTGGGTAATGATTTGAAGTAGGAGGGACGAAATTTCTAGATTTCTGGTGGCTTAGCTGGTAAAGAATCTGCCTGCAATGCAGGAGACCTGGCTTCAACCTCTGGGTTGGGAAAATCCCCTGGAGAAGGAAATCCAATGTAGCAACAGGTAATGCTTTGAAGAGAGTGAAGAAATTCCTAGAGTCATGGAAGTGCTCTGTATCTTAGTTTTTGTTGTCCTTTACATTTCTCTTTGATTCTTTTCCTTGATTGTATTACCTCATTCCTTCAGTAACAAGTTATTAAAGTTGTATTTATCAAAGAAAATTCTCTCCCCCCTTTCTTTTGATAAGTTCAAATGTATAAGTCTGGATATATATAGAAGTGGTGTAACATGTGGCAAAGATTGCAGTGAGGGCTCCCAGAAAACCTTTGCAAATGCTACTACATTATGGTGGCGATACAGGAAGGAGATTTCTTCCACCTGATTCTCAACCACAAGTTTCTGATTCCTATTAAGATGTATCTAATCTAGGTTGGTCAATTATTAGAGTATCTATTCATCCTGAACCACACAGGCTGTATGTGCATTAAAAAGGGCCAACGTTTTTGCAGAGTTTATGACATACTGGGAGGAGAGAACATCTTTCCTTCTGAGATCACATGCAAGGATGACATGAACCTGGAGCTTGGTAGAGGCAGTCATTTGAGCCTGTGGTAAATAAAGCTAACACAGAGAAACATATTGCTGAGAGAATGAGAGAGATTTTTGATGACATTTTGTATTGTAGACTTTTTTGTTATGTGAACTATTAAATAGTGCCTACTCTTTTTTTTTGCATTAGCTAATGTGAGGGGCTTCTTCCATTTGCAACCAAAGGAAACTTGACTAATATAACAGGCTTCTATTTTAAGAAACTTCTCAACTGGAATTCTGAAAGGAGCCTGCAGGAGATATTCAGTGACCTTACAAAGCAGTAGGAGTTTGACGGACTTTTTGGAAGAATGAAAAAACTGAACATACTCAACTCATCTTCAGATCTACTGAGGAAAAGCAGATGGATCCAGCAATCTCCTATAGTTGCTTACTTGGCTAAATCACTCAGGACTACAGGGATTTGCTATTTTATGAAATTAAAACAAGGAACAAGAGGAGCTATTATCTAACTTTTGAAAAAGAAAAATTCCTGCAGGTTCTTAGTGCCCAGCAGGAAAGAGGTCATAATCAGTCTATTAGTCTTGTGGTAGTTAAAAGTTGGATGCTTTGTGCATTGCTAGGGTTAGCATCAGCTATTTTCTAGCTTCCACACAAGGAGATTTCCCACATTACCTGGGAAAAGAGTTTAGGATCCCAAATACTCATCTTTTAATTTAGGCCTCCTAATGGGAAAAATAGCTATTTCATAACAGAGATTCCAAAGAAATGTGAATCTAAAACCTCTGGTTAGAGAGGTCTGAAGGACTATAAACTATGCCAAAGGGCATCCTGCATAGAAAACCTCATGTTAGGCCATCCTATTTTTTAGTTTTAATGAGGTAGCACTCTGGTTGATGCAGGCTGCACAGTGACTCAGTTCAGTTCAGTTCAGTCGCTCAGTCCTGTCTGACTCTTTGTGACCCCATGAATTGCAGTGGCATACTAAGTCTGAAAGGGAGATTTCAGGAGGTTGAGGGTATTGAAGGGCTCCATGGCGGGAAATCAACTAGCGTTTCCTATCCCACCATTTGCTGAGTGTCCCTCAAATATCAATAACCCCCAAATATGAATGAGAAAAAAATTGGAAAATAAAGAAAAAAAAGATACTCATGAATTATTGAACCATTATTGGCCACATTTTGTCATATTTCCTTCTGGCAATTTCACCTTAATATATGTTCTTCATGTAATTGTAATTACAGTATGCATACAGATTTGTATTTACTTTTTCAACATTATAAATATTTTCCCACTTAAAAATAATATTTGTAATAAGCATTTTTAATACAGATTTTATTTTCTTGGGCTTCAAAATCATTGCAAATGGTGACTGCAGCCATGGAAGAAAAGCTACGACCAACCTAGACAGCATATTAAAAAGCAGAGACATTACTTTGCCAACAAAGGTCATTTTAGTCCAAGCTATGGTTTTTCCAATAATCATGTATGGATGTGAGAGTTGAACCGTAAAGAAGGCTGAGTGCTGAAGAATTGATGCTTTTGAACTGTGGTGTTGGAGAAGATTCTTGAGAGTCCCTTGGACTTCAGGAGATGAAACCAGTCAATCCTAAAGGAAATCAATCATGAATATTTATTGGAAGAACTGATGCTGAAGCTCTAATACTTTGGCCACCTGATGCGAAGAACTGATATACGGCATTCATTTAATAAATATTTATCAACTACCTGCTAGTAAAATGTGTGTGTGTGTATGTTCGGTAGAGTGATTTAAAAACATGATTAGGTACAAATCTAATGTATCAAGAGTCTAGGTCTTAGTAATGACTGCATGGCTGAGCAAGGACACATGGAGATGCTACAGAAGTTGGCCTAAGGAAAGGTTATATGCAGCAAGAACAACAAAGCATTTGTTACAATAACAAAGCATTTGTCAAACTGAAGTCACGCTCAAGGCAAAAGCATGCTTGAGTGATAGATGACATCCTATCAATCAAACTAAGTCCAATGGCCAGGGTAGGACAGAGAGAGACTTTCAGTCTTTTCTCTCCACATCAGACCTTCCTCTACTATCCACCCTCTTCTTAGCTCATCTACCTACTTGCTCTCTAAAGAATGAAGAGTTGCAGCCTAATTCATGATGGTCTTTTAAGGAATGAACCTGTGTTTTACATCCTGTTTCTTGTTTTAAAGTGATAAGCGGGTCTAAACAGAGCCTGGCTAGGCAAACTAAACTCTCATTTCTACCTCTTCTGCGTATACAACTATTTGGATAAGTAAGCCTGGGTCTGATATGCAGATATAGTCATTGCTTTTCCCTTCAGCCCTCAACCTCCTTCGTTTTTATGGTCAGCTAGAAGTGATGAGATCCCAAGATTTAGATTTAGGGGAACTAGAACCTTGCAGTTTTTAAGCCTAAGTAGTGTGGATTCTACGTTTTACTAGTGCTGCATAAATTCAGATGTGTGGTATAATAGATAAGCTTCTAATAGCTAGAATAAAATGTCAAAATGCTCTTAGTTACATAACATCTAGTTTATAAAAATCCTGAGTTAGGAACAGGAAATATAGTATATGTTGATTGGCAGAATATTTGAGTTGGAAAAGTCCTTGGATATCACTGAGTCCATTGTTCTTCACCCCTTTGGGCCTTGAAACTTTTGAAAATTTCATGAAGTCTATGTCAACAAAAATTTTCAGACCATATCAGGGCATTTCTATACCCACCATATATCCATGAACATACCTCCTAATCTAGTCCAATCCCATTTCATGAATCTTGACACCAAGTCCATATTTGTTCATTCACAAATGTTTATTGATCACCATCCATGTGCCAACTATTTTGCTAATTGCAGGGAATATCAGGATAAATAATTTCTACTTTCTTTCCTCAGGGAATCTGGAGTTGGAATGAACTGCCTAAGGTGATAAAGATAAGTGGCAATGTGGGGTCTTTAAATTTCAAATCCAATCTCTGAGGAAAACAAGGCTGGTAATCAGAAGAGTTCCAGCAAGTAGTATTTTACTAGATACAGTAAAATGTTGGTAGAAAACTAGCAAAGACATTTAAGTCTGCATATGTGGGAGAATGTCTTTGGGGAGCATGGAAACATCAAAAGCAAACTCCTCAACTTGGGAGATGAAAATGCTTTAAAACTGACTTATGATGGTGGTGGTGTTCAGTCACTCAGTTTTGTCCAGCTCATTGTGACCCCATGGACTATAGCATTCCAGGCTTCCCTGTCTTTCACATCTCCTGGAGTTTGCTCAAAATCATGTCCAATGAGTCGGTGATGCAATCCAACCATCTCATCTTCCTGCCCCCTTCTCTTCCTGCCCTCCATCTTTCCTCAATCAGGGTCTTTTCCAAAGAGGGCTTTTCACATCAGGTAATGGTTGCCTTACTCAGTAAAGTTGCTAGAAATCATTTACTTGTACACTTAAAATACATAAATTTTATAATATGTAGACTATAGCTCATAAAGTTGTTAAAATATATTTTGTGAATTCTGACATGTAAGCTTGGAAATTTCCACTCCAATTCTCACAAGAAAAACACTGAACAAGTTGGAAAAACAATGACATTTTTTAGATCCATCAAATAATTGAAATTATAGAGCAAACTGTCTTCCTAAAATCCAGAGAACTGGTGAATACAGAGACCAGAGCTGAGATCAATTTACCTGAAACAGAAGCCACTGGAGCTTTAAATGGGTAAGAACATACACATAGTAATTTTGATGAATTTCTGGTGACTGGGTCTGGACTAGCTTGAGAGTTAAAAACTCCTAAGAGCCTGGTCTTAGATTGCCACACTTTCATCAACTATATCTCTAGAAATGTCACCAGGTTCTTGCCTAAAAGATGAGAGCAAAACTCTTTTCTCCCTTAAGAGCAGGAGGAAGGGAAATGTAAACATTTTGAAATATGCTCAGAATGCCTACATTACAAAATCTGCCCTTCAAGGGAAATTATGTAACCAGAGTCTTATGTGACCTAAAGGAGGGGCAACTAGCCAGATCCAGCATCCTCTAACTTTCCTATCACAAGTAAAAGTGCTCAGCTGATTCAGACTCTGTGACCCCACAGACTGTAGCCCTCTGTCCATGGGATCTTCCAGGCAAGAATACCTACGGTTGATTCTTGTTGATGTTTGACAGAAAACAACAAAACTCTGTAAAGCAATTATCCTTCAAATAAAACATTAAAAAAGAAGCACCTAAAAATGAAAGAAAAACCACTTCCTCAATGAATTTAAACCTGAAGGAAAACAAAACTGAATAAACATGCTGAAAATAGCAGATGTGAAGAAAGGGGAAAAAAATTAGAGAAAAAGATAAAAATAATTCTAGAGAATAAATTTTCTAGAATTCTATTGTTACAAAGTTTGCAACCAGACAAATAGTAATGCATGATATTAAAAGCTACAGTGTTTTTTTCTGTTGGAGAAGAAGGAAAGCCTACTGAGGTATTAGTAATACTGTACTTTTAACCCATTTATGTTCACTTTGTGATAATTTATTGACACACCAATTATGATTTGTACACTTTTTTGTCATGTTTTGTTTCCATAAAAAAGTGAACATAATATACTGTTGTTTCATTAATACAATACATTTTAAATGAGGATAGTAATGTTAATATTTCCTGTTTTTTTTTTTTTCCCCCTGAGAATTTTTTGTTCTTATGTTTTGATCAAGTCTTCTTCAAATGTCTGGCATCTCTCGATTGTTCACATGCATTCCAGGCTATGGCAACGAAAAGTGTGTTCAGAAAAAAAAGAAAAAAGAATACTGGAGTGAGTTGCCATGCCCTCCTCCAGGGAATCTTCCCCATCGAGAGATGGAACCCTCTGTCTCCTGCACTGCAGGTGGATTCTTTACTGGTGAGTCACCGTGGAAGCCAATCACAAATAAGGAGGAAAGGGAAAAAACCAAACAACTAAGAAAGTTAAGATGCACTACTGAAGCCCAGGGACTCAGAAACACTAACAAAAATGAGATTTTAGTATAAGATTATAAAAAAGTGTCTCCACTATATCTTACCATCACGCCAGTAAGATTCTAGTATAATATCAGTGGATTACAACTGAGAAAACTATAAGACCGAGATGCAATTTAAAAAGACTTTTAAAAGTGTTAGTTAAGCACAAGGACAAAAGAGTATTTAAACACACACACACACACACACACACACACACATGAAAACTAGAGGAAACTGAAGCCTCTGGCACCTACAGCTACAGCAAGCATTAAACACAGCCTATCTCCTAGGCAGATTATTATAAAACCTCACACCCAAAGCCTAATTACCTCTGTTCCTATTAGTTAATGCATCATGTCAGGATTTCACCAAAAAATTACTGGGCATAATAAAAGACAAAGAAAAGCATATTCTGAAGAGCTAAAGCAAACATCAGAACCAGACTCATATATGGCATAGGTTTTGGAATTATTAGGTAGAGAATTTAGAATTACTATGAATAATATATTAAAGACGAATGAAAAAAGGTGATATGTATAAAAAGATAAATAAGCAGAGGAATGAAAATTCTAAGAAAAAAATCAAAGGCAAATGCTAGAAAACAAAAACACTGGATAGAATGAAGAAAGGCTTTAATGGGCTCATTATGAGACTGAACACTTCAAGGAAAAACTGATGATTTTAAAGATAGGTCAGTAGAAATTTACCCAACTGAAATGTAGAGGGAAAAAAAGATAATTAAAAAAAAAGGAAATAGAATGTGCAAGAACTGTGGGACACTTAAGAAGGGGGTTAATAAATGTTATGGAAAGAGAGGAAGGAACAGATTTGTTTGAAGTGATAATGGCTGTGAATTTTTCAAAATTAATGACAGAGGCCAAACTACAGATATAGGAAGCTCAGTTCAGTGCAGTTCAGTTGCTCAGTCATGTCGGACCCTTTGCGACCCCATGGACTGCAGCATGCCAGGCTTCCCTGTCCATCACCAAATCCTGGAGCCTACTCAAACTCATGTCCATCATGTCAGTGATGATATGCAACCAGCTTCTCCTCTGTCATCCCCTTCTATGTCTGCCTTCAATTTTTCCCAGTATCAGAGTATTTTCCAATGAGTCATTTCTTCACATTGGGTGGCCAAAGTATTGGAGTTTCAGTTTCAGTATCAGTCCTTCCAATGAATATTCAGGATTGAATTCCTTTAGGATGGACTGGTTGGATCTCCTTGCAGTCCAAGGGACTCTCAAGAATTATCTCCAACACCACAGTTCAAAAGCATCAATTCTTTAGCACTCAGCTTTCTTTATAGTCCAACTCTCACATCTGTACATGACCACTGGAAAAACCATAGCTTTGACTAGATAGACCTTTGCTGCTAAAGTAATGTCTCTGTTTTTTAATATGCTGTCTAGGTTGGTCATAACTTTTCTTCTAAGGAGCAAGTGTCTTTTAATTTCATGGCTGTAGTCACCATCTGCAGTGATTTTGGAGCCCCAAAAAATAAAGTCTGATACTGTTTCCATTGTTTCCTCATGTATTTGCCATGAAGTGATGGGACTCAACATTCAGAAAACTAAGATCACGGCATCTGTTCCCATCACTTCATGGCAAATAAATGGGGAAATAGTGGAAACAGTGACAAGATTTATTTTTTGGGCTCCAAAGTTACTGCAGATGGTGACTGTAGCCATGAAATTAAAAGATGCTTGCTCCTTGGAAGAAAAGTTATGACCAACCTCAGTTCAGTTCAGTTCAGTTCAGTCGCTCAGTCGTGTCCGACTCTTTGTGACCCCATGAATCGCAGGACGCCAGGTCCCCCTGTCCATCATCAACTCCCGAGTTCACTCATACTCACATCCATCGAGTCAGTGATGCCATCCAGCCATCTCATCCTCTGTCATCCCCTTCTCCTCCTGTCCCCAGTCCCTTCCAGCATCAGAGTCTTTTCCAATGAGTCAGGTCTTCGCATGAGGTGGCCAAAGTACTGGAATTTCAGCTTTAGCATCAGTCTTTCCAAAGAAATCCCAGGGCTGATCTCCTTCAGAATGGACCAGTTGGATCTCCTTGCAGTCCAAGGGACTCTCAAGAGTCTTCTCCAACACCACAGTTCAAAAGCATCAATTCTTCGGTGCTCAGCTTTCTTCACAGTCCAACTCTCACATCCATACATGACCACAGGAAAAACCATAGCCTTGACTAGACGGACCTTTGTTGGCAAAGTAAGGTCTCTGCTTTTCAACATGCTATCTAGGTTGGTCATAACTTTTCTTCCAAGGAGTAAGTGTCTTTTAATTTCATGGCTGCAGTCACCATCTGCAGTGATTTTGGAGCCCCAAAAAATAAAGTCTGATACTGTTTCCACTGTTTCCCCATCTATTTCCCATGAAGTGAATGGACAAGATGCCATGATCTTCATTTTCTGAATGTTGAGCTTTAAGCCAACCTTTTCACTCTCCTCTTTCACTTTCATCAAGAGGCTTTTTAGTTCCTCTTCACTTTCTGCCATAAGGGTGGTGTTATCTGCATATCTGAGGTTATTGATATTTCTTTCAGCAATCTTGATTCCAGCTTGTGCTTCTTCCAGCCCAGCATTTCTCATGATGTACTCTGCATATAAGTTAAATGAGCAGGGTGACAATATACAGCCTTGATGTACTCCTTTTCCTATTTGGAACCAGGAATCAGAGAACTAAAATGAACTGGAATGGGTGAATTTAACTCAGATGACCATTACATCTACTACTGCGGGCAGGAATCCCTCAGAAGAAATGGAGTAGTCATCATGGTCAACAAAAGAGTCTGAAATGCAGTACTTAGATGTAATCTCAAAAATGACAGAATGATCTTTGTTCATTTCCAAGGCAAACCATTCAATATCACCATAATCCAAATCTATGCCCCAACCAATAACACTGAAGAAGCTGAAGCTGGACAGTTCTATGAAGACCTATAAGACCTTTTAGAACTAACACCCCCAAAAGATGTCCTTTTCATTATAGGGAACTGGAATGCAAAAGTAGGAAGTCAAGAAACACCTGGAGTAACAGGCAAATTTGGCCTTGGAATGCGGAATGAAGTAGAGTTTTGCCAAGAAAATGCACTGGTCATAGCAAACACCCTCTTCCAACAACACAAGAGAAGACTCTACACATGGATATCACCAGATGGTCAACACTGAAATCAGATTGATTATATTCTTTGCAGCCAAAGATGGAGAAGCTCTATACAGTCAGCAAAAACAAGACCAGGAGCTGACTGTGGCTCAGATCATGAACTCCTTATTGCCAAATTCAGACTTAAATTGAAAAAAGTAGGGAAAACCACTAGACCATTTAGGTATGACCTAAATCAAATCCCTTATGACTATACAGTGGAAATGAGAAATAGATTTAAGGGCCTAGATCTGATAGATAGAATGCCTGATGGACTATGGACTGAGGTTTGTGACATTGTACAGGAGACATGGATCAAGACCATCCCCATGGAAAAGAAATGCAAAAAAGCAAAATGGCTGTCTGGGGAGGGCTTACAAATAGCTGTGAAAAGAAGAGAAGTGAAACGCAAAGGAGAAAAGGAAAGATATAAGCATCTGAATGACCAACCTAGATAGCATATTAAAAAGCAGAGACATTACTTTAGCAACAAAAGTCCAGCTAGTCAAAGCTATGGATTTCCCAGTAGTCATGTATGAATGTGAGAGTTGGACTATAAAGAAAGCTGAGTGCCAAAGAATTGATGCTTTTGAACTATGGTGTTGGAGAAGACTCTTGATAGTCCCTTGGACTGCAATGAGATCCAATTAGTCCTTCCTAAAGGAAATCAGTCCTGAATATTCATTGGAAGGACTGATACTAAAGCTGAAACTACAATACTTTGGCCACCTGATGTGAAGAACCAACTCATTTGAAAAAACCCTGGTGCTGGTAAAGATTGAAGGCAGGAGGAGAAGGGATTGACAAAGGATGAAAGGGTTGGATGGCATCACTGACTCAGTGGACATGAGTTTGAGTAAACTCTGGGAGTTGGCAATGGACAGGGAGGCCTGGCATGCTGCAGTCCATGGAGTTGCAAAGCGTCAGACATGACTGAGCGACTGAACTGAACTGAACTGAACTGAACTGAACTGATGGAACCGGATGCTGTGATCTTCATTTTCTGAATGTTGAGTTTTTGATAGGAAACTCATAGAATACCAAACAAGGTAAGCATCAAAAAATAACTGCATCTAGACATATCATATTCAAACTTTGGAAAATCAGAAACAAGAGAAAAATCTTGAAAGAACCCAGAGTAAATTAACATTTTACCTAAAAGGAATCAAAAATAAGGATGACATCAGATGTGTGGTCAGGAACCATGAAAATAAGATGGGAGGGGAGTGAAATATTTTAAGGGTTTAAAGAAAAACTATCAGTATTAAAAAAGTCTGTGTCCAGTGACTTCATGATTCAAAGATAAAGGAGAAATGAAGGCTTCTCAAATAAATAAAAAAGTGATGGAATTCACCAGTACACTTACCCTGTAAGAATTACTAAAAGTTCTTCAGAGAGAACAAAGTAATATAGGGTGAACCTCAGATATATATAACAAAAGGAAGATCATCGGAGAAGAAATAAAGGAGAAGTAAAATAATTTATTTTTGAATTCTTTTTTTGAGGTATAATTGACATACAACTTTCTAATCCTTAATTGATCTAATAGATTACAGTTTATTCAGAGAAGTAATAGCAATTACGTTCTGGGTAATTATAGCACATATATAGGGGAAATAAAAGTCAGCAATGTTATAAGGTAAAGGTGGGAAGAATTGGAATACCCTGTAATAAGGTACCTGTGCTACCTGTGAAGTGATAATGTGTTACTTGAAAGTAGAATTAAATTATTTATAAACATATTTTGCAAACTGTAATGCAACTTCTAAAAAATTTCAAACAAGTATAATTGATATGCTACAAGAGGAGAGAAAATAGAATAATATAAAATGTTCAATTAAAATCACAGAGGGCAGTAAAAGGAAGAGATAAATGAAAACGAGCAGAAAGAAAAGAGCTACAGACACGATAGACATTAATACAACTATATCAATGATCGACTAAAGTGTGAATAGAATAAATGCATCAATTAAAAGACAAAGATTGTTTCAAAAAATACCAACATTTAAAAAAATTACCAAGTACATGTTGTCTACAAGAAGTCCACTTTAGATATGAACATACAGATTAAAGGAATAGAGAAAAAGATACCATATTAATACCAATCAAATGAAAGTTGGATAAGTAATTTTAGACAATGTAAATTTCAGAAAAAATATATTTATCAGATAAGGGGGATATTATATAATGATGAAGGGGCTGAATCTGTAAGAAGATATCCCAATGCTTAATGTGCATCATTTAACAATACAGACTCAAGCTACATGAAGCAAAACCAATAGAATGTAAGGAGAAGCAAGTAAATTCACCGTTGTACTCAAAGACTTCAGCACCACTCTTCCAGTAGCTGATAAATCCTACAGGCAAAAAAAAAAAAAAGTAAGAATATAGTTCAAATGAACAGTATCATCAATCAACATTTATAGAGGAATTCATACAATAGAAGACTACATACTGCTCTTGAACTCACAGGAAACATTCATCAAGATAAACTACATTCTGGACCATAAAACACATCTTCACAAATATAAAGGACAGAAATCATACAAAGTATACTCTCAGAATACAATGGAAATAAACTAGAAATCAATAACAGACAGATAGCTGGAAAAATCCAAAGTAATTGGAGATTAAACAATATAATTACAAATAACAAGTAGATGAAAGAAAAATTCACAAGGGAAATTTAAAATATATTTAAAACTAAATATCAAAATTGCGGGAGAAAGCAAAAGCAATGCTTACAGGGAAACTTATGGCACTGAATGAATATACTAAAGGAAGAAAGATTTAAAATGCAAATCTAAATTTCCACTTTAGGAAACTAGAGTAAGTTTAAGCAAAAGCAAGTACAAGAAAAGAAATAATGAAGATTAGAAAAATCAATGAAGTTGAAAACCAGCAATCAAAGAAACCAAATCTGCTTCTCTGAAAAGATCAACAAAATTGATTAATCTTAGCCGATCTAACCAAGAAAAAAGAAGTGAAGTCACTCAGTTGTGTCTGATTCTTTGTGACCCAGTGGACTATACAGTCCGTAGAATTCTCTAGGACAGAATAGTGGAGTCGGTTGCCATGCCCTCCTCCAGGGAATCTTCCCAACCCAGGGATCAAACCCAGGTCTCCCACATTGCAGATGATTCTTTACCAGCTGAGCCACCAGGGAAGCCCAAGAATACTAGAATGGGTTCAGTTCAGTTCAGTTCAGTCACTCAGTCACATCTGACTCTTTGCAACTCCACGGACTGCAGCATGCCAGGCCTCCCTGTCCATCATCAACTCCTGGAGCCTACTCAAACTCATGTCCATTGAATCAGTGATGGCATCCAACCATCTCTTCCTCTGTCATCCCCTTCTCCTTCTACCTTCAATCTTTCCCTCATTAGGGTCTTTTCCAGTGAGTCAGTTCTTAGCATCAGGGGGCCAAAGTATTGGAGTTTCAGCTTCAGCATCAGTCTTTCCAATGAATATTCAGGAATGAATTCATTTAGGATGGACTGGTTGGATCTCCTTGCTGTCCAAGGGATTC
Source organism: Capricornis sumatraensis (assembly GCF_032405125.1). Classification (NCBI taxonomy): domain Eukaryota; kingdom Metazoa; phylum Chordata; class Mammalia; order Artiodactyla; family Bovidae; genus Capricornis; species Capricornis sumatraensis. Next base: position 193,279,226 of record NC_091069.1, on the reverse strand, counting down.
TCAAGAATCTTCTCCAATATCACAGTTCAAAAGCATCAATTCTTCAGCACTCAGCTTTCTTTATACTCCAACTCTCACATCCATACGTGACCACTGGAAAATAGCTTTGACTAGATGGATCTTTGTTGGCAAAGTAATGTCTCTGCTTTTTAATATGCTGTCTAGGTTGGTCATAACTTTTCTTCCAAGGAGTAAGCATCTTTTATTTATGGCTGCAGTCACCATCTGCAGTGATTTTGGAGCCCCCCAAAATAAAGTCTGTCACTGTTTCTATTGTTTCCCCACCTATTTGCCATGAAGTGATGGGACCAGATGCCATGATCTTCGTTTTCTGAATGTTGAGTTTTAAGCCAACATTTTCACTCTCTCTTTCACTTTCATCAAGAAGCTCTTTAGTTCTTCGCTTTCTGCCATAAGGGTGGTGTCATCTGCATATCTTAGTGGGTAGGCTATCCCTTCTCCAGCGGATCTTCCAGACCCAGGAATTGAACCGGGTCTCCTGCACTGCAGGAGGAAAAAAGAGAGAAGATACAAATAGGAATATAAAAAGATATTCAACATTATATGCCATCAGGGAATTGCAAACTGAAACAATAATGGTGTATCACTTCTAATTCCAAAACAGTGACAACAGCAAATACTGGTAAGGATATGGAACATTGCACACCCTCATTCATTGCTGAAGGGAATGCAAAGTGGTACAGCACTTGAGTAGACAGTTTGGCAGTTTCTGACAAAGCTAAGTAAAGGCTGACTACATGGTTCAACAATTTTACCTGTAGGGATTTACCCAAAGGAATTGAAAACTTAGGTCCACACAAAACCCTGCAAATCAATCCTTACAGAAGTTTTATTAATAATTGCCCCAAACCTGAGATAACCAAATGTCTTTCAGTAAATGGACACAGAGGTATAGCCATACAATGAATTATTTAGTGATAAAAAGAAATGAGCTATCAAGTCACCAACAGAAATACAGGAACTTTAAATGAATATTGCTAAGTGAAAGAAGCCAGTCTGAAAAGGCTACATCTACATGTTTCCAACTGTATCACATTTTGGAAAAGGCAAAACTGTATAGATAGGAAAAACATCAGTGGTGTCCAGGGATTTGGGGGAGGAGGGAAGAAGAATGATTAGTTGAAGCACAGGGGAATTTTAAGGGAGTGAAACTATTCTGTATGATACTATAAAGTTGGATACAGGATGTTATGTGTCTTTTAAAACCCATAGAACTGTACTGTGAGTTAAGCTGGATGCAAAATATGGGCTTTAGCTAATAATAATGCATTGATATTAGTTCATTAGTTGTAACAAATGTACAACACTAAAGTAAGATGTTGATAATAGGGGAAACTATGTGGGAGAGTTGGGAGTACACAGCTCGACCTCTTCAAATACCACAATTTAAAGATCCAAATAAATATTATTCTTCTGGAGCAATTACCTCAAGGGGCAGTGTCCTTGATAGTTTTAACATCTGTAGGATGACTCCCTTGAAGTCATCCTTCAGAGCTCATTTACAAGTTGCATCACAGGCTTTTGTTGTTTTGCCTCACAAGTCCTCAGCTCACCTCTGGTTAGAGCTGCAGCTGCAGTGGACAGCTGCATGAGGGCTTAACAGGCACATGGTTGGCATCACCCTTGAAGTTTGAAAACTTTTCCTGCCTTTTCTAAACCTGCAGGAGTCCCATTCAGTCTCTCAGGAGGATAATCCAGAAATACAGAACATTGAACAACTTTGGCTGCATTCAACTATTGGAAGTTAGAGGATAAATACCCCAGCTTCCTGTCCTCTGACTGGAAAATTCTTGAAAGTATTCTGTACTTGTTTCACAATCCCAGTGTAATTGAGATCCCAATGCTCCCAATAGAGACCTTGAAAAACACTCTTACACTGACTTTTTCTCTGTCCTGTTTTATTTTTACCACCCCCTCTTTCTTGACTCTTGAGAGCATTGCCTAAGTAACTACTTGGACTCTGGTTCTTGTCTCTGGGTCTTCTTGCAGGAGCAAGAAAAAGAAAACACATATTATAAACATAATGAATCCAGGAAACAGAACAACGCTGGCCATGTTTTAAAAGGTATCTTAGTGAAAAAAATCTGTAAATTGGTTAGAGAAAAGCTTCCTGAGAACACTATGCTTTAACTGGTGTTTCAGAACAGAGAACTATAAACATCTGAAAGGAGATAATGACTTACAACTACCAACATTAGAAAAATCATCCTTTCCCTCTCACAGAACTATTGAGATCTTAATAATTGTGACCCATGGGCCATATATGAACTTACTCCATATCCTTCATAGCCTTTTCTTTCCCCAAAGTTTCATTGAAGAGATCTGGAGGATATTTGTCATACTTGTCATATCTTGAGATTTGATCAGGCATTAAAGACAGAGCGTGGTATCTAAGGAATTAAAGAGTGAAGTGTGACATGGATATGGCAAGAACAGCTTCAATCTGGGCAGGAAATTTTGCAGGCAGCCAAATTGCAACTAGCAGGTGTGAAGACGGATAACAGAATATCTACCTGTGGTGGTTTAAAAATATTCTCCAGATATCCTTCAACACTCCTCCTTCCAAAATGGGAGGCTAATTCTCTTCCATTTGAGAATGGGCTGGACTTGGTGACTGACCGCTGACTATAGGTTATGGTGGATATTGCTTGTGTGACACCTGAGAGCAGTTCATAGACCAGTATGGGGGCCCACTCTGTGTTCTCCCTCTTTCTCTTGAATCTGAACAAAAGTTTCTTGTTCTGAGGGAAGCCAGCTACCATGTAACAAAGGCATTCAAACCAGCACTAGAGAGAGATTCATGTGACAATGAACTGAATCTCCCTTCTGATAAACATGTGAGTGAGCCATCTTGGAAGGAGACCCTCCAGCCCCCATCAAACCTTTGGATGACAGGAGCTCTGATCAGAATCTTGACTTTAAACTTCATAAGCAACTCTGAGCTAAATCAACAGCTAATTTACAAGCAATTCTGACTTTCCTGCCTTAGGAGATAAAAGTTCAAACTCCTAGAAAGGCATATCGGGGCCTTCACGATCTGTTCTTTATTCCCTCGACCCCTGGCTTGCTTCCTCAGGCACTCTCTTTCTAGTCATACTAATCTGCTTTCCATTCTATCACCATATCATTTTCCTTCATGACTAGCATATGCTCTGTTCTCTTCTGTAGGTCTCTAATCATCTTGCTTCTTGGGAAACTCTTGTTATTATTTACGCCTCAGCTCAAATGCTATCCTCTCTGTGAACATTTTTTTCTGATTCCTTCAGGAAAATTTAAGGGATCTTTCTTTACGCTTTCAGAGATCCTTGTGTGCACTTCTCTTACTATACTCAATGCAAGTTAAATATCCATGCCCTTTCCTTTCCACTCATTAGTACAGGGACTGATGTGTATTTTCTTTTCTTCTTTTTTTTTTAAAAAAAAAACAATTTGAGTACCTTTTAGTTTATAAAGTAAATAAAGGTGTTCTGTTATTGAATTTGGTAACTGAGTGAACTGCTATAGTATTAGGGAACTCTTGGCATTCAAATAACAAATATAAGAAAGCAGTAAATCTAACTCAATTCTTTACCATGAGTTCATATTCAGCAACCATGTATGAGCACTGCATAATGCTTTGTGTTGCTCTCTGCATTAGATTATTAAGTCTTCACAATAATCTGTGGAAAGGCATAAATTTTATTATTCCCACTTAGCTTACAGTTTAGATAGAACCAGAACTTAAACCCAAATTTCATATCTCTGATCTGAGAATTTTCCCTCCATATTCCCACAGCCTTACTTTAGTAATAATAACAACCATATCAGAGAAAATTATTTAAGGGTTTATAAGGATGAATTGAGGCCATGTCCTACTACATTCCAGAAGAATATTTTTCAGTGTTTTTTTTAAAGTACACATTTCAATGAATAATTCATGCAAAGTAGAGTTAATAAATCTTCATGCCCTGACCAAACAGTTTTCTCCTTTCGTTGTGGGATCTTGTGCTATAAACTCAAGAGACATGAAAAAAAAAAAAAAAAAACCAGCAAAACATTTATGACAACCATACTAGTGAGCCAGTAACTCAAAGAAAGGTAATTAAGAGGATGATCAGAAAGTGTTCTCAGCCCTAATGAAAGATTTTGCTTGCGGAAGCTCTTGGTGATAGTTATTCACACAAATTATTTCTCATGAGCCCATGGCAGATTGACTAGACCAATTTTCAATTAAACTGCAGTACTTTCTGAGTGGTAGGAAAAGGAAAGACATTTTTAAAAGAAAGCAGTTTCCTATCTACTAAATAACTACCTGCAATGGCATAAAGTTTAAGAGTAGTTGTGGCATTGTACATCAAAAAAGTAAATTGCAGTATATGAAGTTAAAAAATTCTCAGTGTGGATGCTGCCAGCTTTTTCTTTCCTAGCAGCACCAAGCAGTGGCAGATCATGAAAAAAACACTTTAGCTGTTGATTGTATATTCAGTTGCAGACACATCTAAAATAAGGCTAGTCACCTGCTAACCTAACCAGATGACCAATTCTTTTTTTCCAGCAAAAAATGCAAATCGGGGTCTGCAACCACTGTGAGCCACAAGCAAGTCCCTGAACAGTAGAGTGAGGACAACTCTTTTAAAGAGGGAAAAAGGAAGTTGGGAAGGCTGCAGTAAACAGCTCCTTGACTGGAGGAATTGAGAGCTCAAACTGTAGTGGTCATTGGCTGACGATCTCTCATTGGCTGAGCTTTTGGCAGGCAAGAAGTAGAAGTTTGCCTTCTTCCTCTTCAGCTCTGGTATTGTATAGGATATAAGAGCTTCCCCTTCTGACTCCTTGACTTTAATTAAAGTTTATATGTTTTTTCACACAGCTTAGCAAGAATTATAAGTGAGGTCTCTGTTTTGATTTTCTGTACGTTTATGTGTATTAGCATGTTATGGTAGGCATTAATATGTAATTTCATAACAGAATAATAGCCAAGTCCTCTGTGAATATAACTGATAACCATAGTAGGTGTTTTAATTTTTTTTTGTTTTTTTCAGAGCTTATTTTGTGTACATATCTTGAATGGAAAGTAATACATTACAATAATATATTGATATAATTATTTTAAAAATTTCTGATATGATTTTCTTGAGGGCAGAGATTGTTCTTTTTTGTTTGCTTAATGTTTGAGTGAACAGAATATTTTTATAACAAGCATAACATTTTTAATCAAGTAAAGGAAAAGAAATTGCAAAAAGGCAAAATGGTTGTCTGAGGAGGCCTTACAAACAGCTGTGAAAAGAAGAGAACCAAAAGGTAAAGGAAAAATGGAAAAATATACTGATTTGAATGCAGAGTTCCAAAGAATAGCAAGGAGAGATAAGAAAGCCTTAGTGATCAATGCAAAGAAATAGAGGAAAACAACAGCATGGGAAAGACTAGAGATCTCTTCAAGAAAATTAGAGATACCAAGGGAACATTTCATGCAAAGATGGGCTTGATAAAGGACAGAAATTGTATGGACCTAACAGAAGCAGAAGATATTAAGAAGAGGTGGCAAGAATACACAGAAGAACAGTACAAAAAGTATCTTCACAACCCAGATAATCACGATGGTGTGATCACTCACCTAGAGCCAGACATCCTGGGATGTGAAGTCAAGTGGGCCTTAGGAAACATCACTACGAACAAGGCTAGTGGAAATGATGGAATTCCAATTGAGCTATTTCAAATTCTAAAAGATGATGCTGTGAAAGGGCTGCACTCAATATGCCAGCAAACTTGGAAAACTCAGCGGTGGGCACAGGACTGGAAAAGGTCAGTTTTCATTCCAATCCCAAAGAAAGGCAATGCCAAAGGATGCTTAAACTACTGCACAATTGCACTCATCTCACATGCTAGAAAAGTAATGCTCAAAATTCTCCAAGTGAGCCTTCAACAGTACGTGAACTGTGAACTTCCAGATGTTCAAGCTGGATTCAGAAAAGGCAGAGGAAACAGATCAAATTGCCAACATCCACTGGATCACTGAAAAAGCAAGAGAGTTCCAGAAAAACATCTATTTCTGCTTTCTTGACTATGCCAAAGCCTTTGACTGTGGGGATCACAGTCAAACTGTGGAAAATTTTTAAAGAGATGGGAATACCAGACCACCTGACCTGTCTCCTGACAAATCTGTATGCTGGTCAGGAAGCAACAGCTAGAACTGGACATGGAACAACAGACTGGTTCCAAATAGGAAAAGGAGTATGTCAAGGTGATATATTGTCACCCTGCTTATTTGCCTTATATGCAGAGTACATCATGAAAAATGCTAAGCTAGATGAAGCACAAGCTGGAATCAAGATTTCTGTTGGAAATATCTATAACCTCAGATATGCAGATGACACTACCCTTGTGACAGAAAGCAAAGAAGAATTAAAGAGCCTCTTGATGAAAGTGAAAGAGGAGAGTGAAAATGTTGGCTTAAAACTCAACATTCAGAAAATGAAGATCATGGCATCTTGTCCCATCACTTCATGGCAAATAGATGGGGAAACAGTGGAAACAGTGACAGTCTTTATTTTTTTGGGCTCCAAAATCACTGTAGATGGTGACTCTAGCCATAAAATTAAAAGACTCTTGCTCCTTTGAAGAAAAGTTATGACCAACCTAGACAGCATATTAAAAAGCAGAGACACTACTTTGCCAACAAATGTCCATCTAGTTAAGGCTATGGTTTTTCCAGTAGTCATGTATGGATGTGAGAGTTGGACTATAAAGAAAGCTGAGCACCAAAGAAATGGTGCTTTTGAACTGTAGTGTTGGAGAAGACTTCTGAGAGTCCCTTGGACTGCAAGGAGATCCAACCAGTCAATCCTAAAGGAAATCAGTCCTGAATATTCATTGGAAGGACTAATGCTGAAGCTGAAACTCCAGTACTTTGGCCCCCTGATGCTAAGAACTGATTCGTTGGGAAAGACCGTGATGAGGGAATGATTGAAGGCAGAAGTAGAAGGGGATAACAGAGGATGAGAAGGTTGGGTGGCATCACAGATTCAATGGACATGAGTTTGAGTTAACTCCGGGAGTTAGTGATGGACTGGGAGGACTGGTGTGCTGTGTTCCTTGGGGTTGCAAAGAGTCAGACACAACTGACTGAACTGAACTGAGGTGAACTGATGGTAAATATTTGTTTTTGCTTGCTTGGCATCCCTTCTCTTCTGCTAATGTCACATTTGTTATCCTACAAAACACCACCCCTTCTCTACTCATAGTTCACACAGTTTTGGGCATGGGATGCTGTGGGGTAGAAAGATAACTTTAATTCCCATTCTCAGAGCTGGCAGAACTATTTTCCTTTCTTTTCACCCAGTGATTCATGGATAGGCATATAAACAAAAGTTTGTTCAGTTACACTGAATCTTGGAAGTTTCCCTGGACACACTGGAAAAGTGGCATCTGTTAAAAATTGAGCACCCATTCCAGCTCTATCATGAACTTCTCATCTATATGTGCTGATAAGTTTCCAATTACTTGACTAGTTTGAATTGAGTTTGTGTCTTTGATTTAATCTCTTCTGCTTCCTCCAAGGGTTTGTAAATCCCTCAGATTAAATCTAGTAGGTTCCTATGATGCTGAAAAGGGCTTCCCTGATAGCTCATTTAGTAAACAATCTGCCTGTAATGCAGGAGATCCCGGTTCAATTCCTGGATGAGGAAGATTCACTGCAGAAGGGATAGGCTACCCACTCTGGTGTTCTTGGGTTTCCCTTGTGGCTCAGCTAGTAAACAATCTGCCTGCAACTGAGGGAGACCTGGGTTTGATCCCTGGGTTGCGAAGATCCCCTGGAGAAGGGAAAGGCTACCCACTCCAGTATTCTGGCCTGGAGAATTCCATGGACTGTATAGCCCATGGGGTCGCAAAGAGTTGAACAAGACTGACTAACTACTTCACTTTTGTGATGCTGGAATAGTCAGTGTGGTTACTTATTAAGCTTAGCCATATTTTCTCCAGCAGTTTGGAGACTGCCAAATACACTGAAAAGCAAACAAGTGAATAAGTAGGTATGTAGATAGGCAGATAGATAAACAATGTGCAAAAAGTTGTGAAGCATGGACTCTAAAGAGTATCCTTTAAGTATATGCTCCTGCATCTATCATTTCACATGGAGCTCTTAGAGGTTTCGTATCTCCGATCTGAGATTCTGAAATCTTTTTATGCCCGGTATGACACTGAAATACTAAATCAGTCTCTTGAACTACCTCAGAGGATTACACTGCATGTGACTCAGGTTTTTCTAGGTCAACAAGCCAAGTTCCAAGTACTCTGTTGACTGGAGAATGGAAGGCTCACACTTGCCAGGATTTATTTCAACTGCACTTTAGACTACATCTTTGACAAATTAGCCATTTTTGGTGCTAAGCTGCCGCATATATAAAGGGGTAATATTTATTTGTTACATGTACAGCAAGGAAAAGAAAGCAGAATAAGATATTTTTTTGGTCCTAAACCTCCAGTGGTGATTTCATTTGTATTATTTTATTAAGGGGCATGAACAATGAACAAAATACTGAAAATGTGGTGAAAAGTCTCACAGCTATGCCTCAAAATTAACTAGATATTCTAGCATACAATTACGACTAGTGGCATTATGTTTCACTATTTAAAGGGAGTGACTGAGGAGATATAAAGTACTGAGGGAAGAGAATATCAGTCAGTTTGAAATGTGACAAAGGATTTGGGGTCAATCTTGCCTGAAAAAGTAATCAATAGAAGAGGCATAAGAAAAAACTGGAATATACCATCATTGGTCAGTATTAGTTTAGAAAACACATAATTTTAAGACTTTGAGCCAAAAAGACAAGGTTGAAATATACTCACAACAGGGTTTGTCTCTCATCCTTTTTCTAGTAACAGTCTAGCTATGGAAATTGGGAAAAAAATAAAATCTCGGTTTCTGTAAAGTTAAAATAAAAATAAATTGTTCATCATGCAGTCATTTGTTAGAATAATTAATATGATGGTCCTCAGAGTTAACAATAACTTTGTGTGTGTGTATGTGCTCAGTCACTTCAGTCGCGTTTGACTCTTGGCAACTCCATGGACTGTAGCCCACCAGGCTCCTCTGTCGAAGGGATTTTCCTGCTAAGAATACTGGAGTGGATTGTGATGCCCTCCTTCAGGGGATCATCCTGACCCAGGGGTCGAACTCGATCTCCTGTATCTCCTGCATTGTAGGAGGATTGTTTACTGTTGAGCCACCAGGAAAGCCCCAAACAGTAACTTTATTTAGTAACAAATACAATCCAAGCACTTTGCTAAGTGCGTGAATATAGCATATCCATTTAGTTCTAAAGACAACTTGATGAAATAGCATCACTGTTATTCATCTTTTACAAACAGAGAAAATGTGGAGGGGTAGGGCCATGTAGCACAGACAGACTATGCTCCTGGCCTAAGTCCCTCATCAGTAAGTGACAAAACAGGCTTTTCATCAAAGCAGTCTACACCAGAATCTTAAAAAGTGCCTCTGCTTTTCTCCCAGAGCAACTAAATAAATCAGAGTTGAAACTCAGTCATGCAAATGCTCAAACTAGGGAAAATGAATAAAGATTATTCAAGTGGGAAAAAAATGTAGTGGATAGCTGACTTGTCCCTGGCTCCATTATAGTAAATGTAGTGCTGATCCAAGATGTTGTCCCTCTGCTTCCTGATCTAGATCCAATTCCAGATTCACTTTCTTTCCTTTATTTGTTTTTTCTGGTTGATTTTTTGAAATGGTAGCTCTTCCAACTCTTGCTTCTTTAGTTTGAAGCAGAATGAGGAATGAACTTACAGAGCATTATTTCTTTAAAATTCTTCAAGAGTCTGAAACTTGCTTACAAAAGGCACCATGTCAAATCATCAGTTTACTGGGATTTTCTCTGCATCTAGCAAAAGTGCCTGGACGTTGGATAATGACTCCATGCTTGAATGAACTGTGATTTATCCCATGCCTTTCCTATTACACAGACATACAAATGATTCCTTACATCTGTAGTTTCAGGAAAAGGCTCTTGATTTCCTGAAGCCTTTCAAGTATTAAAAAGAAGCTTGACAAGGTAAGAAGTAGCTTTAGCAGGTAGAAAACACATTATTTACCAGGTAGCAGTGCTTCAAATAACATCATTAGGCATATAAATAGACAGATTGGTAGAATAGAATACAAAGTCCAGAAATAGATAAATAATTTGGTAGATTGTAAAGGGGCTCAAATCCATGGGGTAAAAATGAATTGCTCAGTGAATGCTTTCAGAGGAAACAGGAAGCCATATAAGACAATAAAACGGAAATAATACGTTCAGTCTCATTAGATCAATAGATCAAATATTTAAATATAAAGCTTTAAACATTTAAAACTGAGAGAATAAAAAAATTCAAGATTGCAGAAGCTCTGTATAGCTATGAGATAAAGCTCAAAAGCCATAAAGGAAAGCATAATAAATTCAGCTCCATATATATATATTTACAAAGATGACCATATACAAAGACAAAAGACAAATAATGGAGTAGAGAGACATTTGAAAATTACCTTAGAGGGCTAGTTTTCCTGAAATATAAAGCATTTCTAAAAATTGATAAGGGAAATACTATGACTCCAATTGAAAAAAAAGGGCAAAGATATGAATTGATTGTTGCTGAAAAGGGAAAAAAACAGTACTTAATCACATCATGAGAAACACAGGACTGGATGAAGCACAAGCTGGAATCAAGACTGCTGGGAGAAATATCAATAATCTCATATGCAGATGACACCACCCTTATGGCAGAAAGTGAAGAAGAACTGAAGAGCCTTTTGATGAAAGTGAAAGAGGAGAGAGAAAAAGTTGGCTTAAAACTCAACATTCAGAAAACTAAGATCATGGCATCTGGTCCCATCACTTTATGGCAAATGGGGAAACAATGGAAACAGTGAGAGACTTTATTTTCTTGGGCTCCAAAATCACTGCAGATGGTGACTGTAGCCATGAAATTAAAAGATGCTTGCTCCTTGGAAGAAAAATTATGACCAACCTAGACAGCATATTAAAAAGCAGAGGCATTACTTTGCCAACAAAGGTCCATCTAGTCAAAGCTATGGATTTTCCAGTAGTCATGTATGGATGTGAGAGTTGGAATATAAAGAAAGCTGATCACTAAAGAATAGATGCTTTTGAAGTGTGGTGTTGGAGAAGACTCTTGAGAGTCTCTTGGACTGCAAGGAGATCCAACCAATCCATCCTAAAGGAAATCAGTCCTGAATATTCATTGGAAGGACTGATGCTGAAGCTGAAAATCCAATACTTTGGCCACATGATATGAAGAACTGACTCATTTGAAAAGACCCTGATGCTGGGAAAGATTGAAGGCAGGAGAAGGGGACAACAGAGGACGAGATGGTTGGATGGCATCACCAGCTCAACGGACATGAGTTTGAGTAAACTTTGGGAGTTGGTGAAGGACAGGGAGGCCTGGCCTACTGCAGTCCATGGGGTTGCAAAGAGTAGGACACGACTGAGTGACTGAACTGAACTGAATCATATCCAAATGCTACCATTATTTATAATAAAAGAATTTCATTTATTACACTGATATCACAGTTGTTTTCACACGGCAAAGAGCAAACATTCGTTAATACATTGTGATGATGAGAATGTGGGAAAACAGATACTCTCGTATGGTGATACTGGAAGTGTAAACTGCCTTTATGGAGGAAGATTTAGCAATACTCATCAAGATTTAAAAAGATATAATGTTTGATCTAGCAATTCCACTTCTCAGAATTTATCCTATGCAAAGGGGAATTGTCATCTATTTATGTACTGATAAGAAGTGATCTTGAGCACATATTGTTAAGTGTAAAAAAAAGCAAGGTACAAAACAGGATATAAGGGTATGCTTTAGAGCATAAAATTATTTGGACCAGAATCTGGGGAAAGAAACTGAATGACTGGAAGATACCATTGGTAAGGAGATTTTTCACTATTTACCATTTTTAAACTTTATATTTTTAACCATATGAAAATATTGCCTTTTTGATAAATATTTATTGTATAGATTTATTTTATTATATTTAATTTATTAAATACATTTTTAAATATAAATATTAACATCCCATACAGGAGAAGGCAATATCCCATATAGATGAAAATTTTAAACATAGATTTTTGTGTTAGTTGACAACTATTGAAGCTTGTAAGAGTAAGAGTTGAAATAATAATTATAGAACAAATTTTTTTTTAGCAGGGTTATTTTATGAGCACAGATCCCCAGCTTTTCCTCTTGAATTCCTATTTAGAAAGCTTTTAAAAATGTATGCAAGTGAGGAACTGTTTTTTAGCAGCCTTGGCAATCAAGGCCAAGTATCATCTATTGAATACTTATTCGACATTTGGAGAAATATGTATCAGGTAAAATGCTGATTTGATGAAGGGACAAAAGTAGGAGATCCATGGTGCTGTTCTAGGTAACTAAGTAAATCAATCCTAAAGGAAGTCAACCTTGAATATCCATTGGAAGGACTGATACTAAAGCTGAAGTTCCAATACTTTGGCCACCTGATGCAAAGAGTTGACTCATTGGAAAAGACCCTGATGCTAGGAAAGATTGAGGACAGGAGGAGAAGGGAGTGACAGAGGATGAGATGGCTGGATGCATCACCAACTCAATGGACATGAGCTTGAGCAAACTCTGGGAGATAGTGAAGGACAGGGAAGACTGGCATGCTGCAGTGCATGGGGTTGCAGAGTCAGACATGACTGGGTGACTGAACAACAAACAAGTATGTCACTCCCATAATACAGCTAAATGAGAGACAAAGGTTTTCTGATCTGTATCTGGATAGCAAGCATAGTCTGAGGGACTCTTTGGACTTTTTCTCAGCTCCCTCTCATATTCACAGATTGGCTGTAGGAGTAACATACTGACCACCTGGAAAAGACCTAACCTGGATCCAGATAGAAATGATCACTTAAAAGATATCCTGTATGTGCAGCCTCTCCTTAGAAATTCTGTCCATGTTATATTTAACTGAGAGGAAGCTCCCAGTAAAGGTCATGTCTTTGGTTTCTTTTGTTGTCTAAACTGGTTTGATGTCAATATTTCCATATTTAAAATTTTATGCTATTGATCTGAAACTAAAGGCCTAATTTATGAATTAAATTTAACACCTATTTGACTATAAAAGTACAACACATGCAGAACTTTCTATTGCGGAACAGTAAATAAGGAAAATCATAAGACTTCAAGAAGAATTCTACAGCTCCACATATTACTGAAGACTTGGAGGAGCAGGCTGCCTCTGTAACCGTGGATTTATTAAAAGAAGCGTGTGTGATCATTTGTCTGTCTGCTGTCAGCTTCATCCTGTCCTTTCATGTTTTGCTCAATACTGCAGAGGAGAGAAGCCTAAACACTACATTTTGCAGACTGTCTTGCCAGTGTGGTTCTTCTGGTTGGGTTCTATCAATGGGAAGCACTGCAGGAGATTAGACTAAGAAGGCAGGAGAAAAAGAAGTCACTTCTTGCCATTTTAGGTTTTAGGGCTCTGCTAGCAGTGATGGCTGCATAGGGTGAATTAGGCTTCTGGGTTCTTCTTAGATAATGGGATCCAGTGGCCATGGCAGGAGGGAGTGCTCTGTCATCTCCATCGGCACAGAGCTCAGTCTGATGATTCTAGCAGCAACAGTGACAAGAGCTACTGCAGCACCCGTGGAAATGTGAGTTCCACACTTCCTGCAGTGGTGGTAGCAGCCGTGGCTCCAAAGGCAGTGGCAGGTGCTCAGTAGCCTAAGTGATGAAGTTCTTCTGGGCACTGCATGCCACCATTTTCCTTTTCCTTCAGCCTCAATGGGTAGTAACTTCCTGCAGTTACCAGTATCTCCCCCCTTTACTTGAGATTTCCCATGTATGACCAATGTCCTATATTACATTTCCACTGATTGAAAAATCGAGCATGGCTTTTGTTCCTCACTGACTTACACGAAACAGAAGAATATTTAGGAGATTCATGATTTATGAATTCAAGGAGACTTAAGAGAATGTTCCCTTTTGAAATCAGATTATGATGTCATAGAAAAAAGAGACATGTAAGATAAAGAAGTGCTACATGGAGATGAAAAACAATGTTGTGCTCTTTTAAACCACCAAGGAGACCCAGGAGAAAAGCAAGATAGGGCACCAACTCAGTATTCAGACAATTGATAAAGGTAGAGAACCAAGCATTTATTCTTCCTTTCCTATATGAACTGTGTCAGGGTGCCCAAATACTTATTAAAGGAAAATTCTTCTTTAATCAAAGAATCACAGATAATAAATGCAGAACAAATGATAGAATTACAAAATTACCATTTTGTAACACCTAATGGAATAATGGATCTAAGTAACAATCAATAGTGGCTGCTATAACCATTAGGTGAATGGTTAATGGAAAATTATAATAGATGGATCTGAGATGACATCATCTGAGCCCCTGTAATTAATGTCACCAAAAGTAGACCACAGAGCTATTATGTGTCACATGATGTAAAGCAGTAGGGATTACACCACACACAGATGGTGACTGCAGCCATGAAATTAAAGGACGCTTGCTCCTTGGAAGGAAAGTTATGACCAACCTAGACAGCATATTCAAAAGCAGAGACAGTACTTTGTCAACAAAGGTCCATCTAGTCAAGGCTATGGTTTTTCCAATGGTCATGTATGGATGTGAGAGTTGGACTATAAAGAAAGCTGAGCACTGAAGAATTGATGCTTTTGAAGTGTGGTGTTGGAGAAGACTCTTGAGAGTCCCTTGGACTGCAAGGAGATCCAACCAGTCCATCCTAAAGGAGATCAGTCCTCGGTGTTCATTGGAAGGACTGATGTTGAAGCTGAAACTCCAGTACTTTGGCCACATGATGCGAAGAGCTGACTCATTTGAAAAGACCCTGATGCTGGGAAAGATTGAAGGCAGGAGGAGAAGGGGATGACAGACGATGAGATAGTTGGATGGCATCACCGACTCAATGGACACGGGTTTGGGTGGACTCCGGGAGTTGATGGTGGACAGGGAGGCCTGGAGTGCTGCGGTTCATGGGGTCGCAAAGAGTCGGACACGACTGAGCGACTGAACCGAACTGAGGTAAAGCAGTAGGAATCACACACCACCGCCTATTAAATACCCCTGAGAAAGGGATTTGACCTAATTAAGCCTGACTATACAAGTACTGAGGCTTCCCTGGTGGCTCAGTAGTAAACAATTTGCCTGCCAATACAAGAGATGGGGGTTTGATCCCTGGGTCAGGAAGATCCCCTGGAGAAGGAAACGGCAAACCGCTCCAATATTCTTGCCTGGGAAATCCCAGTGACAGAAGAACTTGGCGGGCTACAGTCCATGGGGTCACAAAAGAGTCGAACATAAATTAGCGATTAAACAACAATACAAGTTTTAGTTTTAAGGAAAAAAGGGAACAATAAGAACATGTTAATTTACACTGCAAGATACAATCAGCCAGATCCAGAGTGTGGGAGATTCTACAGTTTTTCCCCCAATATATATATATATATATATATGGGGGAGAGTACACTGATATCCATTAAAAGACAGTTTTTGAGATAGCTGGGGGAAATTAAGCATAGACAGAGTAATATATAATATTAAAAAATTATTAACTGTGTTGGATGTCATATGTTGCTTTATGTGTGTATGTGTGTGTTTAAAAAAATCCTTTTCTGTTAAAAATATGAAGTGTTTATGGGATAAATGATATAATGCTGGGGATGTACTTTAAAATGCTCCACCATTTTCTTTCCATTAAAGAAAAAAAAGTGTTGGGGTGGGTATGAATAAAATAAGAATATCATACTGATTATAACTGTTGTACCTATGTGATAGGCACATGGAGGCTCATTATATATTTTTGTATGTAAAGTTTCTAATAAACAGTTTAAAATAATTTTCCTTATGAAATACTTTTAAAACCCAGAGACTCATGATTGCTTATTTGTTTTAAATTGTCAACTAACAGCTAATTTCTACATTTTATAAAATATTTTAAACCACTGAAAATATTGGGACTCCTTATCCCAACTTGTTTGACTTTCAAATTTAAGCAGAGAAGTCCTTCACTGCTCCAAACACACATCATGATAAAGAGAACATTTAAATTCATAAAGAGAACATTTAAAAGACATAGTAGCATTAAAACAAGATAAACACCTCAATAGACAAGAAGTGGAACATAACACAAAGAGTAACATGAGAGGAGTTGAAGCAGGCCTTGTGGAATTCCAGTTGTTTACACTAGGGATACAAAGACAAGCATTTGTTTACCAGACTGCCACCTGTATAAGACAATGAGCTGCTTGAAGACAGGGCCCCATATATCTTCATCTTAATATGCCTAAAAAAGTGCCTAGAACACAGGCAATAACTGAGTAAATAATGAGCAAGCAGAAAGCTTGAGGAAAGGGTAGCAAATAAGACCAGAAATATGCAAGAAAAATGTAAGCTTGAATTTGTACAAGCACTAAATGGAAATGTATTACTATTCTGTTATAGAAGACCAGTGGGAAAAAATCTCTCTGTGGGGCTCAAGAGTCCTTACATAATTCTTTTCTTCTCATAGAAAGATGGATAGACAGATTATGGCCATGATTTACTGTTCTGAAGCAAAGTACTACCAAACCTTGCACCCCTTCTCTGTGCTGAGAGAGGAAAATGTATCATACTCTCAGGTTTCTACTTAAACCTCTTTGTTTAGAAATTCCTCTTGGTTACTGTTGTGATACATTTACATACAAGTGTATATAAAAAACAACTCTTGTTTTTAAAAAAGTCTTTAAAAGACTCTAGAGATTCCCTTGTACTGCAAGGAGATCCAGTCAATCCTAAAGGAAATCAGTCCTGGATATTCATTGGAAGGATTGATGCTGAAGCTGAAACTCCTGATGCAAAGAACTGACTCATTGGAAAAGACACTGATGCTGGGAAAGATTGAAGGTGGGAGGAGAAGGGGAGAACAGAGATGAGATGGTTGGATGGCATCACCGACTCAATGGAC
Source organism: Capricornis sumatraensis (assembly GCF_032405125.1). NCBI lineage: Eukaryota > Metazoa > Chordata > Mammalia > Artiodactyla > Bovidae > Capricornis > Capricornis sumatraensis. The sequence continues at coordinate 193,262,202 of NC_091069.1, read as the reverse complement.
ATGAGTTTGAGTAAGCTCTGGGAGTTGGTGGTGGACAGGAAAGTCTGGCATGCTGCAGTCCATGGGGTCACAAAGAGTTGGATATTATTGAGTGACTGAACTGAACTGTGTATTTAAAAATAAATCAGACAAAACTTGGGCTTCCCAGGTGGCACTAATGGTAAGGAAACCACCTGCCAATGCAGGAGACATATGAGATGTGGGTTAGAGTCCTGGGTTGGGAAGATCCCGTGGAGGAGGGAGTGACAACCCAGTTCATTATTCTTGCCTGGAGAATGCCATGAACAGAGGAACTGGTGGACTAGAGTCCATAGGGTCACAAAGAGTCACACACAACTGAAGCGACTTAGCAGGCACATGCAAAAACTCATCTCATATATGTCACAAATTCAGTAAAAAGGATGATTATTTAATCACATGTGGAAAGACAGTTTTTGCCCCAGTAAAGGTATGAAAGAGGTAAAAATTTGTCCCCCTTTCCATGAAAACATCCTACTTTTTTTTTTTTTTTTAACAAGAACTTGTCTGGACACTGCTGGCAAACTCTCATGCTTATCCTTTTCCTAATATAAGTTACATCATTTCCAGGGGCCAGGACTATTTAGGTTGCCAAATAGGGTTTTTGAGGGCTGTAATCATTGTAAAAAATATCTGGATATTTTTTATATGGTATATGATACCGAGGAAAAAGAGTGAAATTCTTTCTATCTTACTTTTAATCCAAAGGGCTAAATTATGGTCTTGCCAGAGAGAAGCAGCCTATTTATGGTAGCCCCTACCAAACCACCTCAAAATGAAATGCTAATCTGCTTAAATGTTATAAATCTGGATAAAATTCAGCCTTTGAACATTACATAAATGGTCAATTGCTAGGTAATAGGAAGGAAAAGTCATTATTTCCTAAGAAAAATCTTTTAAACTTATGTGAGAAAAATATCATGACATTTTTTATTTGTTGCTAATTTTAATGAAAAATACCAACATCCACATTTATAATATTTTATATAAGCGAAGTGGAAAAATCCTTGGATTGAAAGCTAAGTTCTAGTGCCAGTTCTGACTGGGCAATTGTGTGATCTTGGGAAAGTCACTTGGCTCTTGGAGACTTAGTTTTCTTACCTATAAAATCAGGGGGCTTGGGCAGGGCTCACTCAGGTGGTTAATTGAAAGCCCCTTTCAGCTCTGTCATGTGAGTTTAAGCTCTATAATGTATATGTCTAAATTTTATAAGCATTAAAAAAGCCACATAGAAAAACAAAACAAAAACAAAACAAACAAACAAAAAGCCACATAGATATGCAGAGAAGTCAATAAGTAGCAATATTGAGGATTTTTGGCACCTACCATTGTGTGACATGATATAGCAAGAAAGAGAAAGAGAAGTAGAGGGGTTTTTTTTCTTTTTTTTAAATTTGCACTGACATTTGTAAAAATGGCTCAGTTTAAAAGCTGTGGAACCTAGCATTCCCACTCCTGAGCATATACTTAGAGAAAACCATAATTCAAAAAGATACATGCACCCCAGTGTTCATTGCAGCACTGTTTACAATAGCCAGGATGTGGAAGCAACCTAAACATCCATCAACAGAAGAATGGATAAAGATGATGTGGTTCATACACAGTGGAATATTGCTCAGCCATAGAAAGATGTGGAGGGACCTGGAGACTCAAACAGAGTGAGGCAACTCAGAAAGACGAAAACATATACTGTATATTAATGCATATATATGAAATCTAGAAAAATGTTTAGATGAACTCATCTGCAAAGCAGAAATAGAAACAAAATGGATAACTAGTGAGAACTGATTTTATAGCACAGGGAACTCTACTAAGTGCTCTATGGTGGCCTCAATGGGAAAGAAATTCAAAGAAGAAGAGATACTTGTATCTGTGTGACTGATTTACTGTGCTGTACAACAGAAACTAACACAATAGTTTAAAGCAATTATACTCTAATTAAAAAAAAAAAGCTGTGGAAGATAGGAAAATGAAATAAAATGCTAAGTATTATGTGTCTTAAATATTCTAAACATAAGATACAAAAGCCTAATTTTTAGTTAAATCACATGGACATCACCAGATGGTCAATATTGAAGTCAGATTGATTATATTCTTTGCAGTCAAAGATGGAAAAGTTCTATACAGTCAGCAAAACAAGACCAGGAGTAGACTGTGGCTCAGATCATGAACTCCTTATTGCCAAATTCAGACTTAAATTGAAGAAAGTAGGAAAAACCACTAGGGCATTCAGGTATTATCCATATCAAATCCCTTATGATTATACAGTAGCAGCAACAAATAGATTCAAGGGATTAGATCTGATAAACAAGAATCCCTGAAGAACTATGGATGGAGGTTTGTAATACTGTATAGGAGGCAATGATCAAACCATTCCCCAAAAGAAGAAATGCAAAAAGGCAAAATCATGCCTGAGGAGGCCTTACAAAGAGCTGAGAAAAGAAAAGAAGTGAAAGACAAAAGAGAAAATGAAAGATCCAAAGAATAGCAAGGAAAGATAAGAAAGCCCTTTCTAAGTGAACAATGCAAACAAATAAAGGAAAACCATAGAATGGGAAAGACTAGAGATCTTTTCAAGAAAATTAGATACCAAGGGAACATTTCATGCAAAGATGGGCACAACAGAAGCAGAAGTGATTAACAAGAGGTGGCAAGAATACACAGAAGAACTATTCAGAAAACATCTTGATGACCCAGATAACCATGATGGCGTGATCACTCACCTAGACCTAGATATCCTGGAGTGCAAAGTCAAATGGGCCTGAGGAAGCATTACTATGAACAAAGCTAGTGGAGGTGGTGGAATTTCAGCTGACCTATTTCAAATCCTAAAAGATGATGCTGTTAAAGACCTGCACTCAAGGTAAACAAAAGTAAAATAAAGTAAAAAAAAAAAAAAAGAATTGATGCTTTTGAAGTGTGGTGTGGGGGGGGGGGGGGGAGAAAAAGACCTGCACTCAATATGCCAGCAAATTTGGAAGACTCAACAGTGACCAGAGGACTGGAAAAGATCAGTTTTCATTCCAATCCCAAAGAAAGGCAATGCCAAAGAATGCTCAAACCACCACACAATTGCACTCACTTCACATGTTAGCAAGATAATGCACAAAATCTTTCAAGCTAGGCTTTAACAGTATGTGAACTGAGAACTTCCAGATGTATAAGCTAGATTTAGAAAAAGCAGAGGAATCAGAGATCAAATTGCTAAGATCAGTGGGATCATAGAAAAAACAACAGAATTCCAGAGAAACATCTATTTCTGCTTCATGGACTATGCCAAAGCCTTTGACTTCCAACAAACTGGAAAATTCTTCAAGAGATGGGAATATCAGACCACCTGACCTGTCTCTTGAGAAACCTGTATGCAGGTCAAGAAACAACAGTTAGAACCTAACATGGAACAACAAACTGGTTCCAAGCTGGGAAAGGAGTAAGTCAAGGCTGTATATTGTCACCCTGCTTACTTAACTTATATGCAGAGTACATTATACAAAATGCTGGGCTGGATGAAGCATAAGCTGAAATCAAGATTCCTGGGAGAAATATTAGTAACCTCAGATATGCAGATGACACCACTCTTATGGCAGAAAGTGAAGAGGAACTAAAGAGCCTCTTGATGAAGGCGAAAGAGGAGAGTAAAAATGCTGACTTAAAAACTCAGCATTCAAAAAACTAAGATCTATGATCTATGATATGGTCCCTTCACTTCGTGGCAAATAAAATGGGAAAAAGTGGAAGCAGTAACAGACTTTATTTTCTTGGGCTCCAAAATCACTGTGGACATTTAATGAAGCACATTAAAAGGTGCTTGCTCCTTGGAAGAAAAGCTATGACAAACCTAGACAGTGTGTTAAAAAGCAGAGACATTACTTTGCTTACAAAGTTCCATCTAGTCAAAGCTATGGTTGTTCTAGTAGTCATGTATGAATGTGAGAGTTGGACCATTAAGAAGGCTGGGTACCAAAGAATTGAAACTTTTGAACTTTGGTGTTGGAGAAGACCCTGAGAGTCCATCAGAGAGGAGGGAGTTCTAACCAGTCAATCCTAAAGGAAATCAACTCTGAATATTCCTTGGAAGGGTTGATGCTAAAGCTGAAGCTCCAATACTTTGGCTACCTGATGCAAAGTGTCGATTCATTGGAAAAGACCCCGGAGGTGGTAAAGATGGAACGTAGGAGGGGAAGGGGATGACAGAGGGTGATATGGTTGGATGGCACCATATGCTCAACGGACATGAATTTGAGTGAACTCCGGGAGATGGTGGAGGACAGGGAAGCCTGGCGTGCTGCAGTTCACCGGATCATAAGTAGTCAGATATAACTGAGCAACTGAAAAATAACAGCCACCAATAGGAATTTTTTGGAAAATAATAACCGCATTAATACCTATCCCGGTGGCTCAGATGGTAAAGAATCTGCCTGCAATGCATGAGACCCAGATTTGATCCCTGGGTTGGGCAGATCCCATGGAGAAGTAAATGGCAACCCACTCACATATTCTTGCCTGGAGAATTCCATGGACAGAGAAGCTTGGTGGGCTACAGTCCATGGGGTCACAAAGAGCTGGACACGACCGAGAGACTCACACCTTTCACTTTACCTCACCTATCTCTATATTCATAATCAACTGCTACTTCTTCTTTATAGAGGAGACATAGCTGCTACCAAAACTAATTGTAATCATGTGTATATGTGTGTATGTTCTTAATCGCCCTGTTAACATTTCAGCAGTCAGGAACACAGACTCCCCAAACCTGGATATTATTGCTAGTGTACGGTTTTAAGAAGTTGCTGTCAGAATTCCTAGAGCCTCAGATATTGTCCTGAGATATGAATAAATGAATAAATGATACCTATTTATAAGCTGCCACTTCTTTTTGTCACTCCATAATTTTAACTTCAAAGTCTACTGACATGGCTGAATCTATTTTCAGTTCCTATAAAGTCGTGCATTTGAAATGGGAACAACAGTGACAAAAGTGAGAGACAATGATTGACATGGCATGTGATCACTTTACGTATCAAGGCTTTAGCATATTGTTTATAGGAGATTTACCTCATTAGAAAAATATGAAGGGATGTGTTAGCAGGGTTGTACCAAAATAATTGATGTTCCAAAAGAAATTTTTGGTACAAATATGATATTTTTAAATTACTATTTAAATTTTTTTTTATAGATGGAGAGTCATGGGAAAGGGATATATTATACCTAACTTTAAAAAGTTAGGAATGTGTGTCAGTAGCATTAAGGATGTAGGCTGAGGCAAAAGTTCAAGACAGATGAACTTCTACCTGTCTTGTGCTTTCCCACATCTATCTGAGTGATTTTGGACCAACCATTTTAGTCTCCTAGCTTTGTTTTCCTCATCTGTAGGCTGAGAATAAAGTAGTTGACTCTATCTACCTCAAGGAAGTATTAGAGACTCCAATAAGATATTTATGAAGGTACCTTGGTCAATGTTGAAGCAATTGACTAATATTAAGTACAGTTCAGTCACTCAGTCATGTCCGACTCTTTGCAACCCCATGAAACGCAGCATACCATCCTCCCTGTCCATCACAAACTCCCGGAGTTTACCCAAACTCATGTCCATTGAATCGGGTATGCCATCCAACCATATCATCCTCTGTCATCCCCTTCTCCTCCTGCCCTCAATTTTTCCCAGCATCAGGGCCTTTTCAAATGTGTCAGCTTTCTGCATCAGGTGGCCAAAGTATTGGAGTTTCAGCTCCAACATCAGTCCTTCCAATGAACACCCAGGACTGATCTCCTTTAGAATGGACTGGTTGGATCTCCTTGCAGTCCAAGGGACTCTCAAGAGTCTTCTCCAACACCACAGTTCAAAAGCATCAATTCTTTGGCTCTCAGCTTTTTTTATAGCCCAACTCTCACATTCACACATGACCTTTGGAAAAACCATAGCCTTGACTAGACGGATCTTTGTGGACAGAGTAATGTCTCTGCTTTTTAATATGCTATCTAGGCTGATCATAACTTTCCTTCCAAGGAGTAAGCGTCTTTTAATTTCATGGCTGCAATCACCATCTGCAGTGATTTTGGAGCCCAAGAAAATAAAGTCTCTCAGTGTTTCCATTGTTTCCCCATTTGCCATAAAGTGATGGGACCAGATGCCGTGATCTTAGTTTTCTGAATGTTGAGTTTTAAGCCAACTTTTTCACTCTCCTCTTTCACTTTCATCAAGAGGCTCTTTAGTTCCTCTTCACTTCCTTCCATAATGGTGGTGTCTTCTGCATATCTCATGTTATTCATATTTCTCCCGGCAATCTTAAATCCAGCTTGTGCTTCCTCCAGTCCAGCATTTCTCATGATATACTCTGCTTACAAGTTAAAGAAGCAGGGTGACAATATACAGCCTTGACATACTCCTTTTCCTATTTGGAACCAGTCTGTTGTTCTATGTCCAGTTCTAACTGTTGCTTCCTGACTTGCATACAGGTTTCTCAAGAGGCAGGTCTGATATTCCCATCTCTTTCAGAATTTTCCAGTTTGTTGTGATCCACACAGTCAAAGGCTTTGGCATAGTCAATAAAACAGAAATAGATGTTTTTCTGGAACTCTCTTGCTTTTTCCATGATCCAGCCGATGTTGGCAATTTGATCTCTGGTTCCTCTGCCTTTTCTAAAACCAGCTTTAACATCTGGAAGTTCATCGTTCACGTATTGCTGAAGCCTGGCTTGGAGAATTTTGAGCATTACTTTACTAATGTGAGATGACTGCAATTGTGCGGTAGTTTGAGCATTCTTTGGCATTGCCTTTCTTTGGGATTAGAATGAAAACTGCCCTTTTCCAGTCCTGTGGCCACTGCTGAGTTTTCCAAATTTGCTGGCATATTGAGTGCAACATTTTCATGGCATCATATTTCAGGATTTGAAACAGCTCAGCTGGAATTCCATCACCTCCACTAGCTTTGTTCATAGTGATGCTTTCTAAGGCCTACTTGACTTCACATTCCAGGATGTCTGGCTCTCGGTGACTGTGAGTGATGACACCATCATGATTATCTGGGTCATGAAGATCTTTTTTGTACAGTTCTTCTGTGTATTCTTGCCACCTCTTCTTAATATCTTCTGCCTCTTTTAGGTCCATACCGTTTCTGTCCTTTATTGAGCCCATCTTTGCATGAAATGTTCCCTTGGTATCTTTAATTTTCTTGAAGAGATCTCTAGTCTTTCCCATTCTATTGTTTTCCTCTATTTCTTTGCATTGATCACTGAGGAAGGCTTTCTTATCTCTCCTTGCTAGTCTTTGGAACTCTGCATTCAGATGGGTATATCTTTCCTTTTCTTCTTTCCTTTTACTTCTCTTCTTTTCACAGCTATTAGTAAAGCCTCCTCAGACAGCCATTTTGCTTTTTTTTGCATTTCTTTTTCTTGGGGATGGTCTTGATCCCTGTCTCCTGTACAATGTCATGAACCTCCATCCATAGTTCATCAGGCACTCTATCAGCTCTAGTCCCTTACATCTATTTCTCACTTCCACTGTATAATCATAAGGGAAGATACCCCATGTCCAAGGTCAGGAGTGGTGGCTGTGAGGAGATACCCCATGTCCAAGGTAAGGAGCAGCATCTGTGCTTTGCTGGAGCAGCTGTGAAGAGATACCCCACGTCCAAGGTAAGAGAAACCCAAGTAAGATGGCAGGCGCTAAGAAAGGGCATCAGAGGGCAGACAGACTGATATCACAATGACAGAAAACTAGCTAATCTGATCACATGGGCCACAGCCTTGTCTAACTCAATATGAAGTAGTCTTCCTCATTATTATCAAGAAAAATATATCTTATTGCTATTACCTATGACTAAAACCACGGAAGTGTTTAGAGAACTCAAATTACCTTTTTGGGGTATATTCATGAAATGTGGGTTCCTCTAATCTTATCATTAATTACAGTTCTCCTGGATCCTACACATATTTGTTATGATTAATTTTATGTGTCAACCTGACTGGGTCACGTGGTGCCCAGATATTTGGTTAAAGATTATTTCTAAGTGTATCTGTGATGGTGTTTCTGGATGAGATTGGTATTTGAATTAGTAGACTGAATAAAGCAGCCTGTGGGTGGGTATCATCCAATGCATTGAGAACTGAATAGAACAAAAAAGGTGAAGGAGGGGAAAAACGATCTCTCTTCGTCTGACTCATTGCATTGATACACTAATGTCCTGCCTTCAGACTTCAACTAACTCCATCAGAACTCCTGGTTTTCAAGGTCTTTGTATTCAGACTGGAATTTACAACACTGGCTCTCCAGTTCTCAGGGCTTCAGACTTGGATTTGGGCTTGTACCTTGGTTCTCCTGGTTCTTAGAATTTCAGTTCAGACTGGAAATATACAACTGTTTTTCCCTGGGTCTCCAACTTGCAGATAGCAAACAGTAGTTCCATAATTGTGTGAGCCAATTCCTTATAATAAATTTCTGTCTCCATTTCTCTCTCTCTGTAATATTTATTTACAATTATTTATATTGTTTACAATATACCTATTAGTTTATTTTTCTGGAGAATCCTAACCAGTATAGATTCCATGTTTTTCAAACATTTGTTAGAGGGTGGCATAGATACATTGTCGCTCTTTTCCTAGTTAAAAATAATTGGCTGGTATAAGGATCTACTGTATCTAGCTCCTGATAATGACTTTCATCTTGAAGATCAAAGAAATGTGTGTTCCAGTTTCTTGGTCCTATATGCATCTGGAATTTTATGTGTTTGAAACTGATGTCAGAGCCTCCTCTCCCAGACATGCTCTGCCTGCCCTATCAGAATCCTATTTTTTCTCCCTGAAGTCATCTACAGGAGCTGCTTCCTCATGACTTCCATTCACCCTGCCTACAGTGTAACAGCTACACCAAGAAATATGAGTCTCACCGTACACCGATCTCTTCCCTATGGGCAACTGACATATTTTAGCTCACTTAATCCTCATGACCATCCAACAATGCTGTTATTATTCCTCATTTTATAGTTCAGAAAACAGTGGCTTTTAAAGGGTAACTAAGTTACTCAACGATACACAGCAAACAGTGGAACTAAGAATTGAATTCAAAGCTACCTAACTGGTAGATCTATGTGGACTCAACTACGAGGCATATCTCCTATTCCCATTCCCCTTTTTCTCGTCCCTCAGTTGCACATTTTTTTGTCCATCTAAGTTATTCAGGCTCAAGACAATTTATTATAGCTAGGGTATATGATTTCCTCTGGTATTTTATGTAACATTTTCAAAACAGCCCAGATATGTATGATGACCATGTTTTTGCCTGTCAGCAATTTTTTTTTTTTCATTCTGAAAGGATTCTATCAAATTTGATAAGGTTGATATGTTCTATAAATCCCTACTGCCTCCTTTAATGCAATCATAACTTTCTGAGGGCTGGTTCCTAGGGACAAAGCTTTATAGTCCATAACTTTTCAGTGAAAGATTTACTACATGGTGGAATTAATACGTGCCATGCATTTCACAGCTTTTCGACCTCAAATGGCATTTCTTAGTCAGCACACTATGTTTCCTATATGTATTGCCACAAATAGTAATTCTTCCTCAGAGTTCAGGGAAATTTGCAGAAACAAGTATTTCCAAATTAAATCTTATTCACAGTTTCTGCTCGGTATAAAGCAGCCTAACTTGATGAGTGCCTTTGACATGTTGGGGAATAATTAAATTTAATCTTCATGCACAGAATGGAAATGAAAAACACTTCTGTAGGCCTGCAGTGACACTATGCTCTCAAAAGGGAAGGGAAATGGATTCTAAGAGAATGGTGCAGTCCACCAAGTTCTAAGAGAAAACATTCTAGAATAATACAATCTCTGCTGATACGGCAGCTTTTATTTTAGCCCTTAGGGGTAAAAGTTGGAATGGACTTGATGGATTTCTTTTTTTCCTTTTGAAAAGATAGAAAGGTAATTTGACCTATTTATTATCCAAATGTTCTTTAAAAATTCACTGGCTTTTACACTGAGCAGCTGACTGCCTTGAAGCGACACCTCCCCCGCCAATGCAGCCCCACAGCTACACACAGACTCTGTTTCCAAGCACAGCTCTCAGTGTTACCAGTTTTTCTCTGGGGCCCCTTAACTGTATCTTAGGAAAGGAGAATGTCAGCATTTTGAAATTAGAATATCTAAACTGTAAAGAAAAAAATTTACTTGCTTTTAAAGGGCAGACCTGAGAGAAAAGTCTTAGAATCATATTCTCCAAATTATCAGCAAGTACTGAATAAGAGGGGGAGCCTTTACTATTATTGAACTTTTAAATATTATTAATAATAGCTGAGATAAAGTTTCAATGTATTTAGAACCCCGTAGGAGTCAGGGTCTGTTTCTAAAGTTTTTTATATTCCTATAGACCGTCACATTGTTTTACCTATTTACACTTGAGGAATTTGAGCCTGAGAATGGTGAAGTGATTTTCCTGATGTTACGCAGCTAGTAAATGACTAATCTGTGATTTTGTCCTAACGTCTGGATCTCTCCAAAGCCTGTGCTGTTTCTAGTACAATATATCATAATTAAGAGCACAGTTTCAAAGAGCAGACTTGGGCTTTTAAACTCAGACACTGCCAGCTGCTGGCTGTATGAACCGAACTTAACATTTCTGAATTCAGAACCCTCTTATATAAAATTATCATCATCATCTTCATCATTATTTAGTCAGGCTGTTAAGGGGATTAAGTGAGTTAGTATGCTAAGAATTCTTTTACTCTCTGCCTGGCCCATACACCACACTCAATGAGTGTTAGTTATTTTTCATATTACCATACCAGGTAGACCCTCTTTATGAGGTTAAGGCACAGATAGAAAGTTGAGGAATCAATAAGGCTACATGCTTTATACATGACTGAATTGGTTTTGAGGCAATAAAAAGATATGTTAGTAACTTAAAGAGAAAAGAGTTCTAGTAACAGAAGTCTTTGGCCCATAAACTAAAATTGTATTGCCAGCTGTTACTCAATTTGAACACAAGCAATAATGATGAGAGGACATTTTTTATCTACTCATTCACTCATTCATCAGACTCATTTGCTTTTTTTTCTCCTCTAGAGTATGAACATATGTGTTGAATTCACCCCGAGGTAAGAGTTGGCTCTGCCTGAAAATTCCAATCAGTGTCAGAACAATGAACAAAAGACTGAACTTTATAAAACATGAGACAGTTTGTTTTCATTAAACTCATAATTTGTACACCCCTTATTTATTAAAAAGGTTTTTTTTTTTTTTAAAGTGATGGAGCTTCTTGAACACAGTGACCACACTTTTGTCTAATCAATGTGGTTCTTTTTATTCAGGATTCTCTTTGTTCACTCTATTTTTTTTTTTGAATGTTTGAATGGAGACACTAAAGGTAGAGTGAGGTGAAGTGATTTAGGGACAGCTCTGAGGGACATGGTGCCAAGACCCAAAAGTCCCTGCTTGGCTGTGCTTCCTTGAAACAGCTTTGTTCATGTATGCAGCTGTATAAATTACACTGATTTGAAAGAAACAAAATACCTTTTGTGCTTGTCTTCCTTAAAGTTCTTTTTCATCCATGCCAGAATTCTTTCTCTGTAAGAATAATAGCAAAGATTTGTTTTGCAAAACTCTGTGTTCAGAGCTGGAAGTGGGGGTTGGGGAAAAAGGAAGAATTTGATTCTGATTTTTTTTTTTTTTAAATCATGTAGTAGGCTGAGATTCCCTCCGGTGTGATAAAAAATAAAACGAGGCCAGATGGTACGAGTTGTTTATGGGTTCTGAAGAAAAGTATTAAGTCATTAAAATTTGGAGGATATTCTCATTTATTCCAGTTTCCTCTTCTCATTAAATCTCTATTTTCTGCGGTTAAAGGCGAAGGGAGATAATGTCTGGGTGGCAGATGTGAATGCCTCCTTGCCCGGGCCATGGTTAAAGAGTATCTTTTGTTCTCTCAGATCTCCAGCTAGGAGTGAATGTAAAGGAATCTGCTTTACAGCAGTCTAGAAAGGTGCATGGAAGCACCTGTACAGGAAATAGGTAAAGGTTATCTACACTAAGTTTTAAGGCTTTTAAATCTGAATGTACTTTGAGACCCATTTCTTGGCACAGGTTTTTCCGAGAGCTCCTTAGAGAAGAACTTAGCTTTATTAGTAAATATAAGAGGGACATTTTCCAGAATAATGAATCTTGACTGGATGTGCTTAAAGCTGATTTTAAAATTCATGGCTGGTGTTATCTATAAAATGGGAAGATGACATTGTCTATTTTATAATAGACAATTATTATAGACAATTATAAATATAATATATATTTAATTATATATAATATATTATAATAGACAATTCTAAATACTGTCTATTTTTAAAGAATGAAATCAATAAAGTTACTCAAACTATTTATGGGAATGATCCTGCTATTTCATGTAACTCTTGCCATGAAAATATACCCAGAATTAAGCAATTATGCAAATAGTTTGCATTTAAAAATTGTAGGTGATGCTAGTGATAAAGAACCCACAAGCCAGTGCAGGAGACAGAAGAGACATGGATTCAATCGCCAGGGTCAGGAAGATTCCAGTATTCTTGCTTGGAGAACCCCATGGACAGAGGAGCCTGGTGAGCTATAGTCTATGGGATTGCAAAGAATTGGACACAACTGAAAAGACTTAATGTGCACGGATGCAAGCCTTAGGTTTCATTTTGTTAAGGAAAAGTTTTCCTCTGATGAGCCCATATTAATCCTTTTGTGATAGTTAAGTGTACAGGGTTAGAAATTTATACTGAGGGTTTGAATATGAATTTAAGTCATAACTCTGCTACTTACTAACCAAGTGAACTCAGACACAACACTTTTAAGCCACTATTTGTTTATTCACCTATAAAATGGAGATATTAATAGCTCCTACCTCATAATTATACATGAGGAAGCTAAACTGAACAATGTATGTAAAGTTTTTGCACAGTTTCTGGACCATACTTCCTGGCTCTGGAGAAGCAAAACTACCTATCTTAACTAAACAACATCAATCTAACTGCCACTGTTAAACTTATGAAGAATCATTGTCAGGAAAGCTTATCAAAATATGTATGGAGCCCTAAGGAACCATACAGACAACTGAGTCTCCTTGGGTGCACTCAGTGACCAGCTGCTTATACATGGAGAGAAACAGAGGAGTCAGATTGCAAGGCTCTCCCCTACAGTGCAGTATGTGGTGGGGCTGAAGATGGTGGGGCAGTCATGTCAAAGCTACTAGGTTCTAATGCTAAGTAATAGAGAGTGGTGGAGGGTGGGCAGGAATTTGGATAAGGAAGGATTGTGGGAGGTTTCTGCTGCTTTGGAGTAATCCCCTCCCAGGATTATCTCATTCTGGATCCAAGACTCTGGGGACAATCAGAGAGATGGGGAGAAAAGAACAGGAAATGGAAGTCCACAAAAACTCTGGGGTAACCTCTCCTGTTGTGAAGTGAGGAAAAGCTGCACTGTAGAGGTTTACTGGAGCCTTCATTCAGACCTTTCTTTGTTCTTAAAAGTTTATGAGCTTATAGAACTTCTGAATTTTAGAGCCTCTGAATCTTCTGTGCTTCCCTATTTTAAATTTTTATTTCTAAAAACATACAAGTGTTAGTATTTCATCTATTTCAAAAATGAAAGGTATGTAAAATATATGAGTACATTCCTGGGGAAATATCATGTATGTAGAGAAAGAGCCCTTTTACCACCACCTGGAAACACACTGAATATGATTTGTGAGTAATTTGTTATAGAAATGTGATCATTCTACAAATATTTTTATGCAACTTTTTTTTAAACTTACTAATATTCCTATGAGATCTCCATGACAATACATATACATGTATACACTTACAGTAAATTAATTTATGACAAAGAAGGCAAGAAAAAAGACAGTCCCTTCAATAAGTGGTGTTGGGAAAAATGGATAGCTACATGTAAAAGAATGAAATTAGAACATTCTCTAACATCATATACATAAAAAACTAAAAAATGGATTAAAGACACAAATGCAAGACCAGATACTGTAAAACTCCTAGAGGAAAACATAGGCAGAACAGTCTTTGACGTAAATTGCAGCAACAGTTTTTTGAATATGTCTCCTACATATTCAAAAATAAAAAAAATAGTACCTAATCAAATTTAAAACCTTTTGCACAGCAAAGGAAACCATCAACAGAATGAAAAGACAGCCTACTGAATACGAGAAGCTATTTACAAATGATATGACCAAAACAGGATTAATAGGGCTTCCCAGGTGTCTCAGTGGTAAAAGATCCACCTGCCAATGCAAGAGACATGGTTTGATCCCTGATCTGGGAAGATACCCTGGAGAAAGAAATGACAACCCATTCTAGTATTCTTGCCTGGAGAATCCCATGGACAGAGGAGCCTGGCAGGCTCAGTCCATGTGGATGCAAAGAGTCAGACAGATCTTAGTGACCAAACAGCATGGCATAAAGCACCTCCTATATATAACTCACTGTGTTAAAAAAAATAATATCACAGGCCTTTTTGGATGGTCGTTTTACTTTTTTATGATGCCTCTGTAATATGGATTTAAATTTTTTGGATAGTCAAATTTATTTATTTTCTTTATAGCATCTGGATTTGGTACAGCAAGCGCTTTGCATACCAAGCATATCCAAAACATGTTGTATTTTCTGCTAATATTTTGTATTTAGTTTTTGTGCTTAAAGCAATCAGTGGAGAATTATTTTTGGATATGTTCTTCTGTTTTGAGATGGATAGTCTGAATTGTCTATTCTGATCATTTGTTTGTTTTGTATTTGGTTTATTTGCTTTCTCTTATATTTTAGAAGGAATTCTTTGTATATTGGGCTTCCCAGGTGGTGCTAATGGTAAAGATCCCACCTGCCAATCCAGGAGACAAAAGAGATGGTTTTGATCCCTGGGTCAGGAAGATCCCCTGGAGGAGGGAATGGCAGTTCACTCCAGTATTCTTGCTTGGAGAATCCATAGACTGATGAGCCTGGTGGGCTATAGTCCATAGTGTTTCACAGAGTTGGACATGACTGAAGTGATTTAGCATGTGCATTTTGTATCTTATGTATCAAATTATTTTTCTACTATCTTTGAATTTTATTTGTGTTTTTATAGCTCAAACTTTAAAACATTCCATGTTTTCTTCCAGTGTCTTTGTTTTAGTTTGTCATATTTTGTATTTTAATCCATAAGAAATTTTTCCTTATAATTTATATATTTGTGTTTGACTGTGCTGGGTCTTCATTGATGCATGGGTTTTTCCCTAGTTGGCGAGTTGGGGGTACTCTCTAGTTGTGGAATGCAGGCTTCTCATTGTGGTGGCTTCTTTTGTTGTGGAGCACAGGTTCTAGGGCCTGTGGACTTCATTCGTTGTGCCATGTAGGCTCAGTAGCTGAGGCTCATGAGCTCTAGAGCACAGGTTTAATGGTTGTGGTGCACGAGTTTAGTTGCTCCATTTCATGTGGGATCTTCCTGGACTAGGAACTGAACCCTTGTCTCCTGTGTTGCAGGCAGATTCCTTACCACTGACCTACCATGGAATCCCCATAAGGAATTTTTAAACTGTGGCTAAATATACACGAAATTTATCATTTTAACATTTGTATATGTACAGTTCAGTGGCGCAAAATATGTTCATATTTTTATGCAATCATTATCACCATTAATCTCCAGAACTTTTTCTTCCCAAACTAAAACTATATACCCGTTAAATAATAACACTCCCATGTCTTCTTCTTTCCAGCCCCTGAAAACAACTATTCTACTTTCTTTATTAATTTGACTGTTCAAGGAACTTCATATAAGTCAAAACATACAATGCCTGTCCTTTCATGTCAAGTTTACTTCATTTCTGACTATTGTGAATAAAGCTGTATGAGCATGAGTGTACAAATAACTGCTCAAGGAGGAATACTTGAGCTTGAGTGGAAATACACAAATTCAACAACTTAGATGAAATGTATTAATTTTTTGAAAGACACAAAATACCAAGGAAGGAGTATTTTCTTTTACTTTGGAACTTGATAAAGCCATTAAGTACTTCAAAGAAGTCTGTCTCTCTGTGTCAAAGTACCTAGCATAGTGCTTGCTTCATGGTGGATACTTGATAAGTTGTGGCTATTGTTATAATACTGCTACATAAAATATTTGAAAGCTGAATTAGAAAAAAAATGATATGCTAAGTTGAATTTGGATATGCTTGCTTAGAAAAGGTGCATTACTTACATCCTTTTCAAGTTAAATTATTCACAAATTCACTGATCTTTCCATTTTTGAATGCCTTAAAATGCTTATTGGAGGAGTGAGTCAGTCTGTGATGCTAGGTACTGTGATGCTGGGAATATGTAATGAAAAACATGACACCCTTCCCTGAGCAGCTCATAATCTAGCAAGACCTAATTAGGTATATGTGGTGAGATAGGGATTCAATATATTCCCATACATAAAGTGATTTATCTGGAAGAAATACAACTAATACAGTATAGTAAAGCTCATCTGAGAAGTAAGAGAAGTCTTTCTAAAGCTAATAGTTAAGCTATGCTCTGAAGGGTTTATACTTTATGTAAATTCACTTTACTGGAACATAGGCAGAGAATTGAGCAGAAGAAAGAGTGGCCTGGGTATTCTAGGCAATGGCTTAAGCAATGGTCCACAGGAATGGACTCTTTCTGAGAAATGTCTAATAGTCCAGAACATTAGAGAATACAGTAGGGAGGGAATAGCTGGAGAAGGCAGATACTGGAAAGAATGCAAGACCAGAGATGAAGGACTGGGTTTCTTAAGGAGCTGTATCACTCAGTTGTGTCTGACTCTTTGTGACCCAAGGGACTGTAGCCTGCCAGGCTCCTCTGTCCATGGCATTCTGTAAACAAGAATACCTGAGTGGGTTGCCATTCCCTCCTCCAGGGGATCTTCCCAACCATGGATCAAACCTGTGTCTCCTGCATTGTAAGCAGATTCTTTACCCACTGAACATCCTGGGATGCCCCTCTTAAGAAGTTACTGATGGTAAGTGTGAATCTGTATTAACATAAAGAGAGAACTATTTTGTGGTGATGGTACCGGGAAGGAGATTCTTCAGTACATCTTCAGACCTTATATAAACAAAACTATATTTGTCATCACTTAAAGATGCCCCTGATTACAGTAACTAAACATTTATTTTGAATTTTGCTTTTATAGTATTTTTTAAGATGAAAGCTCCACATTATTGAATCACAAAGTGTATCCATATTTTATAATTCCACAAAGCTATTCCATAATTACTCTTAATAGATGAATCTGTTATCTCAATTTATAAAGATAATTAGGAGCTTGACTGAAAATCACATTAGTGTTAGAAACCATGTGGTAGTTTCAGGCTTATAATCTATATGAATGTGACTGAGAATCAGAGATGGGAGGAAGAAAGAGGCCCAGAGTGAAGATCACACACCAAAGAAACCCTGTAGCAAGTCAGCCTTACAGAGTGAAGTGAAACTGACCTTGGAGAATTTGAAGGGAAGTTGCTGAAATATAGTCAATTTAAATATTCTAATGATAAAATGCAGGAAATCCCACTTCCATGACCAATGGAATGTATATTTATTAGTTATTCCCTAATTTCCAGTTTAAAAAAATATATGCAATGAATTTAGTTTATCTGGGAGGCTGAACGATACTCTTGGAAGTAACTTCCCTCTTAGAAGACTATCGTTTCTTCCCTAAGCTCATGATCCACCCCTTGAGGTATCAAATACAATGTTCCATTAAGACTAAGTGCTGTGGAGAACATATATGATAGATAATTCAAGCATTGCTGGGGTAGCAAGTCAGTACATCCATTTATTGATGGATATTTATTGAATACCTATGATGTTTCACAGATACTATTTTGAGTGCTAGGGATACATCTCTGAGCCAAACAATTCCTGTCCTCATGAAGTTCATTATCAGATAGGAAAAACATTTCCTCTACTTCCTTAGATTCTATGCATAGGGGCCTGAAGGTCATACTAAAAAAAAGACAGATTAAAAGAAATAAAAGGACACAATCTTTATTACTAGTATAGGAGTTCCCCCCAAAGATATAAACTTCAAACAGGCAGTTGGACTCAGGGCTTAAACTCCTTTTTAGCAAAGGACAGAGGGTTTCGGCTTCAAGAGATATAAAATTTTGTGAAAGTAACTAAGAAAAACATGAAAGAAGTAATAGAATGTAAGGACTATTTTAGTAAGGTCTGTTTATGCAAACTCATCATGGCGTCAACTCCCCATCTTATAAGTTAAACATATTTCTTCTCTCCCTAGTATGGGAAGTGAGCACCTTCCTCAAAGGCAATTGTATGGCTGCTTTTAGGAAGACAAGGAGAGGGCAGAGAACTATTTCTGTATCTGTTGATTTTCAATTGCCTTCTGCTCAAAGCAATCCTTATGCCAAAGTGGCATTATTTGAGGAGGGGGGCATATTCTGACTCCCTTTACTTACATTGCACAAAGATGATTGTGCATCATGCTTATCTAAATATAAACATTTGTCTCCTTGGACTCAGAATTATCTTCCAACCCAAGTCTTCTCAGACTTAAATATGCAAAGTATCTCCTTGGGAATCTTGCAGATATAATTTAGTAGGTCTGGGTGGTGCCTGAGATTCAGCCTTTCTACTGTAGTGAGTGATACCCATGCATGCATGGACCACACTTAAACTGCAAGGTAACCTCTCCGTTTGTTATCCAGTTTGATATCAAGAAAACCAGTCAAGGAAGATTGTTTAAGAAAAAAAAGGAAAAAAGATATTTTTAATTAAGTAAGTTTGAGAATGACTGTGTAGTATATTTTTTGCTCAGAGATTCACAATGCATATTACCACACGAAGAGCTTTGAGAATTTCTTCAACAAAAACACTGCTTAACTTAGTTTTACCTATTTTGCTACAAAATAACAACAAAAATAACACCAAAATTATCCAAAAGACACTTATTCAGGGGACATTTATAAATTTCCACCTAAGGAATGTTTCATGTTTATCATTAACCATTCTATATACTTTGCTTTTGCCTGGATGCTATTCAATAATTTTCTGTTTAGAAGTCAAAATTATAAGCTTCAAAATTGGAATTAGTTGTGGTTAAAATTAAAATAAATTATAGATCATATTGGCATTTGATGAGAAACCTTTGGAAAAACTAATCTTGTTGACAACATCTACTTCTGCTTTATTGACTACACTAAAGCTTTTGACTGTGTGTATCACAACAAACTGTGGAAAATTCTTAGAGATGGGAATACCAGACCACCTTACCTGCCTCCTGAGAAATCTGTATACAGGTCAAGAAGCAACTATTAGAACTGGACATGGAACAACGGACTGGTTCCAAACTGGGGAAGGAGTAAGTCAAAGCTAAATATTGTCACCTTGCTTACTTAACTTATATGCAGAGTACATCATGCAAAATGCCAGGCTGGATGAAGCACAAGCTGGAATTGAGATTGCTGGGAGAAATATCAATATCTCAGATATGCAGATGACACCACCCTTATGGCAGAAAGCAAAGGGGAACTAAAGAGCCTCTCGATGAAAGTGAAGAGGAGAGTGAAAAGCTGGTTTAAAACTCAACATTCCAAAAGCGAAGATTGTGGCATCTGGTCCCATTACTTCATGGCAAACAGTTGGGGAAACAATGGAAACAGTGACAGACTTTATCTTCTTGGGCTCCAAAATCACTGCAGATGGTGACTGCAGCCATGAAATTAAAAGACTCTTGCTCCTTGGAATAAAAGTTATGACCAACCTAGACAGCATATTAAAAAAGCAGAGACATTACTTTGCCAACAAAGATCTATCTAGTCAAAGCTATGGTTTTTCCAGTAGTTATGTATGAATGTGAGAGTTGGACTATAAAGAAAGCTGAGCACTGAAGAATTGATGCTTTTGAATTGTGATATTGGAGAAGACTCTTGAGAGTCCCTTGGACAGCAAGGAGATCAAACCAGTCAATTCTAAAGGAAATCAACCCTGAATATTCATTGGAAGGACTGAGGCTGAAGCTGAAGCTCCAATATTTAGGCTACCTGATGCGAAGAGCTGACTCATTGGAAAAGACCATGATGCTGGGAAAGAATGAAGGCAGGAGGAGAAGGGGACAACAGAGGATAAGATGGTTTGATGGCATCACCGACTCAATGGACATGAGTTTGGCAAGCTCCGGGAATTGGTGAAGGACAGGCAAGCTGACAGGTGAAGCTGGAGTGCTGCAGTCCATGGGGTCACAAAGAGTTGGACATGACTGAGCTACTGAACTGACTAACTAAATCATGTGGACCAAAAAAAAAAACAAAAAACCAAAACTCTTCAAAAATTTCGGAATTGTTTACTGCCCTTTGTAGCAAGATAAAGACAAGAAGGATAATGAGTATTAATATTCCAGTGACCATAAAAGTACAATGAATGAAGAGACAGAGCTTAGATGCACGTGGCAAATACTTTATATAATTAAAAAGCTATTTATCTTTTTTCTTGCTATCATGATCATAGTTTCTGTTTTTTCCATATTCAAAGGAAGAAGAGAAGAACTCTGGTATTCGACTGCTTATGATATTTAAAAAAAATTCTTGGAAAATATATTGCTAATCTTATTTGTTCACTTAAGCTACAGGTGAAATCCCCAGATACGTGCTAATTTTCATCAATCTGTTTACATGAACTCTTTAAAAACCCTATGTAAATTAGGCCACTACACTATATTGTGTGGATTCTTTTGTTAATGGCATTAGACTATAGCTTATTCCCTCCCTCAGGCCATGGAATCTATAGAGATTGGAAGTGGTAGGGCTGGCTCTAGTGAAACAAGCTGCCCCTGAAGATCCATTGAAGATGAGGAAAAGCTGACACTGGGCTATAGTTTGAAGATTTGAAAGTTTTCATTTCAGGAAGCCTTTATTATTTTCTTTTTTCTTGATTAGAGATTTGATAAAATCACGATGAAGAAAATTGTAAATAACATTTTGCTGCTATTAGATCTTACCCAGAGAAAGCAAGAATAAACTGCATCTGAATTGGCATTAAACCTGGTAGCTCTCTAGATCAAGAATGGTTTCCTTTATTTTTCTATCTTCATCATGGATAACAGATAACACACATGGTAGGTGAACAATATATGGATTTTCTTTTCTCTGTTTTTAAACTCTCTTTTTTATTTTTAAGTGATGTCTGAAGACATATATAAAGGAGAAAAAGCTGGCTTTCTTTCCCTTGTCTCTTATATAAATGATGTGTCCAAAAGTAGCAGTTTAATTTTTGGTGGTGTTTTTTACTTTGAGGTTTCAGTGGGGGTGTTTTGTTACTTTTGAGTTCTTATAATTGTGTACTGTAATAACACAATTAAATTCAAATGCAGCTGGCACAAAGGTGTTCTTGCTCCACCGAAAGACTATTATTTTTGAAGGCTGTTTACTGAAACTGATATAACATTAAAAAATCACTTACTTGATGAATAGTGTGGCTAAGTAAAGTCTTTTTACCCAGTGAAACAAGGAAGAATCAACCAACAAACTCTTAGGTTTTAAGTATATTTTTGCCTGGCAAAATAAAAGACTTTCTTCCAAAAGGAAAAAAAATTTACACAGTGCATGCTTAATATGTGTAAATTACTGTGCCTTTTGCCAGCTATTCTAAAGATAATCTCTCAAAAAGTCACTTTAAACTAATGAAAAAAGATAATCATCTTGAAAGTGTCCTATTCAGTGTTATTTTTCTAGTCCTGGAAAACATGAAATAATGGTTTCCTTCCCTCCTCCAACCCAAGTTCCCTTTTCCAATGGGCGTAAACATTAGCAACACTTGTTATCATAAAAAGCAAATGTTCCAGCTGTGACACTGTGATGCAGACTTGGGTCCTGAAACTCCAGTACTTTGACCACCTCATGCGAAGAGTTGACTCATTGGAAAAGACTCTGATGCTGGGAGGGATTGGGGGCAGGAGGAAAAGTGGACAACAGAAGATGAGATGCCTGGATGGCATCACCGACTCGATGGACATGAGTTTGAGTGAACTCCGGGGGTTGGTGATGGACAGGGAGGCCGGGCGTGCTGCAGTTCAGGGGGTTGCAAAGAGTCGGACACGACTGAGCAACTGAACTGAACTGAACTGAATGATGTCAATTAACAAGAATGGGTGGGTTATCTTTGAAAAGGTAATATCCGTGAACCTATAAGTAGGATT
Source organism: Capricornis sumatraensis (assembly GCF_032405125.1). Lineage (NCBI taxonomy): Eukaryota > Metazoa > Chordata > Mammalia > Artiodactyla > Bovidae > Capricornis > Capricornis sumatraensis. The sequence continues at coordinate 193,240,001 of NC_091069.1, read as the reverse complement.
TTCTCTGAACGAGGTACAGAACACCTTTAGCTTACAGTATGGATGCATGTGCATGCAGTTTCTTCAGTTGTGTCTGATTCTTTGCTACTCTATGGACTCTAGCCCACCAGGCTCCTCTGTCCATGGGATTCTCCAGGCAGGAATACTGGAGTGGGTTGCCACACCCTTCTCCAGGGGATCTTCCTGACTCAGGGACTTAACATGCATCTCTTACGTCATGGGCATTGGCAAGTGGGTTCTTTACCACTAGCACAACCTGGGAAGCCCGTAATATGGGTGAACAGTCCAAATAAATGTTAAGTTGTAGAACAAATACTCTTCTTACAGTGTCTCTTGCAGTCTATTGTTTTGTACATTCTATAGTTGACTTGACTTTATGGCAAAGTGCAAGTAATACTTTTCATAAAATATTTTCTAAAAGTACAAATATTCTAAGAGTATACTTGACAAATTGAGGAAGTCCCAGTGGTTACTCTATCACTTCAACCATCAGGATTCATCAGATACTTATGTTTTATTTGTTGAGATACCATAATACTTGATTTGTTTCTTTATTTTATCACTCACTTTATCTTCAGCTCCATATTTGGCAACACAGCTTTCGCCTGAGGCAGTATTTTCACAGTGGTAGTTTTACTTCTTCCAGTACTTCCATTTGGGCTTCCCTTGTGGCTCAGCTGGTAAAGAATCCGCCTGCAATTCGGGAAATCAGGGTTTGATGCCTGGGTTAGGAAAATCACCTTGAGAAGGGAAAGGCTACCCACTCTAGTATTCTGGCCTGGAGAATTCCATGGACTGTATAGCCCCAAAGAGTCAGACACGCTGGAGCAACTTTAACTTTCAATATTTCCATTTAGAAGACTTAAGATATAAATTGTACCAAATGTACGCATCTTAGTATTTTTGCCTTCTCATGTTTATAATTATCTTACTCATATTTTTATAGGTAGAATGTATATTTGTAAAGGACTGAAGAATTTAATTCAATAATCCCCAAAATTCATTTTTAAAAGTGAATATTGTAGATACCACTGTGAGACCTAAGTTTTAAGTACTTTATTACCTTTTATTTTCTTGGGCTCCAAAATCACTGCAGATGGTGATTGCAGCCATGAAATTAAAAGATGCTTGCTCCTTGGAAGAAAAGCTATACAAACTTAGACAGCATATTAAAAAGCAGAGACGGGGAGGAGCATAAAGATGGCGGAGGAATAGGACGGGAAGACCACTTTCTCCCTCACAAATTCCTCAAAAGAACATTTCAACGCTGAGCAAACTCCACAAAACAACCTCTGTAGGCTGGCAGAGGACAGCAGGCAACCAGAAAAGCAGACCATTGTCTTCAAAAACAGGTAGGAAAAAATATAAACGACGAAAAAGGAGACAAAGGAGGTGGGGAGGGAACTCCGTCCCGGGAAGGGAAGCCCGTCCCGGGAAGGGAATTTTAAGAAGAGAGGTTTCCAAACACCAGGAAACACTCTCCCTGCCGAGTCTGTGGCGAGTCTTGGAAACCCAGAGGGCAACATAACAGGAAGGAAAAATAAAGAAATAATTAAAACCAAGAGATTACAAGCCCAACAGTAACTCCCCCAGCGGAAAAGCAGCACAGACGCCTGCATCCGCCATTGGGAAGTGGGGGCAGGGCAGGGACGCGCGGGAGGCGCGGGCTGCAGTGCTTTGTAAGAATCGGGCAGGAACGCCCCACGCGCAACCAGAACGATCTAACTTGCGCTAGCAAACCAGACTGTGTGATAGCTACAGCACGAAAAGCTCGAACATAAGACGCCGCCAGGACCGAGCACAGAACAAAGGACGGAACGGGAAAAGCCGGCTGCAGATCATCCCCCGCCGGGGACAGGCAGCCAGAGCCGTAAGGACTGGAAAGGGGCAATTGCAGACCCGGAGAGACTTTACTTACCTAACTGCAAGCGGGCTTCTTTGCTAAGACTTCTGGGGGTGCTGGACAGTCACAATCTGCCTCACGGGGGACGCCAGCGGTCCACCCAGAAAGTTGAGCAGCAGCGACAGAAAAGGTGACAAGCCGCGGCGATCACGCTCGCCAAACTCCTGAGCTACTCGGACCTGGGAAGGGCACAAAGCGCAGTCCCAGCCGAATCTGTGCCTCTGAGGGCTGCCTGAGCGCCAAACATGAGCGGCTTGGACCGGGAAGTGCACGCAGCCTAGGGCCGGCCCCAAACAGTTCCCGGCTGTGCATCGTAGAGCCGGAGCGGTTTGTGCGCCGCGAGAAGGGACAGGTCAAGCGGGGCTGTGACACTGTGAGCACACGACAGCGCTATTTGTTTGCGGCATTCCCCCTCCCCACAGCGCGACTGAACTAGTGAGCCTGAAAAACCAGCAAACGGAAGAAGTTAAACAGAGGGAACCACCTTGGAAGTGATCCCACACGGCCCAAAACATCAGAGAAGAGCCAGATATATTTTTACTATTTTAAAAATCATTCCTTTTTTTTTTCTTTTTTTTTCTTCTTTTTTTTTCTAACCTTTTTTTTTAATTGTTAAATCTTCTATTTCTCCTCTAATTTTTATTACTATAACCTATTATTACTATTTTAAAAAAAAAGACTTTTTTTTTTTTTTAAGGCAAACACCATATATAGCCTTTGGATGGTTGTTGGTGGGGTTTTTTTTTTGTTTGTTTGTTTTGTTTTTTTTTGTTTGCTTGTTTTTTTTAATAATTCTTGGTTTTTTTTCTTTCTTTCTTTCCTGCTTTTTCCTTCTGCTTCTTTTCTTTAATATTGTATTTTTGAAAATCCAACCTCTACTCTAGATTTTTAACCTGTGCTCTTAGGTTTTTGTTGTCAATTATGTTCATTTAAAAACCCAAACTTCACTACCCAAGTTTACCTGAGAGCGAGATTACTGGCTTGACCACTCTCTTCTCCTATGGACTCTCCTTTTTCTCCACCAGGTGGCCTCTGTCTCTTTTCTCCCCCATCTCTTCTCTATCCAACTCTGTGAATCTCTGTGTGTTCCAGACAGTGGAGAACACCTAAGGAACTGGTTACTGGCAGGATTTGTCTCTCTCCTTCTCATTCCTCTCTCTTATCCTCCTGGTCACCTCTGTCTACTTCCTCCCTCTCCTCTTCCCTGTATAACTCCATAAATACCTGAGCGGGCCAGACTATAGAGCCCACATAAGGAAGTGACTACTGCCTAGCTTGCTCTCTCCTCTTTTGATCTCACCGCATCTCATTCCAGTTACCTCTAACTACCCCCTCCATCTTCTCTTCTCCTTGTAACTCAGTGAACCTCTCTGAGTGTCCCTCAATGTGGAGAAACTTTTCATCTTTAACCTAGATGTTTTATCATCGGTGCTGTATAGATGGAGAAGTCTAGAGGCTACTGTAAAAACTGAAGACCAGAAGCAGGAGGCTTAAATACAAAGCCTGAAAACATTAGGGAACTCTTGAATTCAGGGAACATTAAGCAATAGGAGCTCATCAAATGCCTTCATACTTACACTGAAACCAAGCTCCACCCAAGGGCCAACAAGTTCCAAAATAAGACATATCACTCAAATTCTCCAGCAACACAGGAACACTCCCCTGAGCTTGAATATACAGGCAGCTCAAAATTATTCCAAAACCTTTGATGTCTCATAACCCATCACTGGTCACTCCACTGCACTCCAGAGAGAAGAAACCCAGCTCCACCCACCAGAACTCCAACACAAGCCTCCCTAACCAGGAAACCTTGACAAGCCACTGATACAACCCCACCCACAGTGAGGAAGCTCCATAATAAAGAGAACTCCACAAATCACCAGAATATAAAAAGACCACCCCAAACGCAGCAATATAACCAAGATGAAGAGACAGAGGAATACTCAGCAGGTAAAGGAACAGGAGAGTTGCCCACCAAACCAAACAAAAGAGGAAGAAGTAGGGAATCTACCTGAGAAGGAATTCTGAATATTGATAGTGAAAATGATCCAAAATCTTGAAATCAAAATGGAATCACAGATAAATAGCCTAGAGACAAGGATTGAGAAGATGCAAGAAAGGTTTAACAAGGACCTAGAAGAAATAAAAAAGAGTCAAAATATAATGAATAATGCAATAAATGAGATCAGAAACACTCTGGAGGCAACAAATAGTAGAATAACGGAGGCAGAAGATAGGATTAGTGAAATAGAAGATAGAATGGTAGAAATAAATGAATCAGAGAGGAAACAAGAAATACGAATTAAAAGAAACGAGGACAATCTCAGAGACCTCCAGGACAATATGAAACGCTCCAACATTCAAATTATAGGAGTCCCAGAAGAAGAAGACAGAAAGAAAGATCATGAGAAAATCCTTGAGGAGATAATAGTTGAAAACTTCCCTAAAATGGGGAAGGAAATAATCACCCAAGTCCAAGAAACACAGAGAGCTCCAAATAGGATAAACCCAAGGCGAAACACCCCAAGACACATATTAATTAAATTAACAAAGGTCAAACACAAAGAACAAATATTAAAAGCAGCAAGGGAAAAACAACAAATAACACACAAGGGGATTCCCATAAGGATAACAGCTGATCTTTCAATAGAAACTCTTCAGGCCAGGAGGGAATGGCAAGACATACTTAAAGTGATGAAAGACAATAACCTACAGCCCAGATTACTGTACCCAGCAAGGATCTCATTCAAATACGAAGGAGAAATCAAAAGCTTTACAGACAAGCAAAAGCTGAGAGAATTCAGCACCACCAAACCAGCTCTCCAACAAATTCTAAAGGATATTCTCTAGACAGGAAACCGAAAAGGGTGTATAAACCCGAACCCAAAACAATAAAGTAAATGGTAACGGGATCATACTTATCAATAATTACCTTAAACGTAAATGGGTTGAACGCCCCAACCAAAAGGCAAAGACTGGCCGAATGGATACAAAAACAAGACCCCTCTATATGCTGCTTACAAGAGACCCACCTCAAAACAAGGGACACATATAGACTGAAAGTGAAGGGCTGGAATAAGATATACCACGCAAATAGAGACCAAAAGAAAGCAGGAGTGGCAATACTCATATCTGATAAAATAGACTTTAAAACAAAGGCTGTGAAAAGAGACAAAGAAGGCCACTACATAATGATCAAAGGATCAATCCAAGAAGAAGATATAACAATTATAAATATATATGCACCCAATATAGGAGCACCGCAATATGTAAGACAAATGCTAACAAGTATGAAAGGGGAAATCAACAATAACACAATAATAGTGGGAGACTTTAATACCCCACTCACACCTATGGACAGATCAACTAAACAGAAAATTAACAAAGAAACGCAAACTTTAAATGATACATTAGATCAATTAGACCTAATTGATATCTATAGGACATTTCACCCCAAAACAATGAATTTCACCTTTTTTTCAAGTGCTCATGGAACCTTCTCCAGGATAGATCACATCCTGGGCCATAAATCTAAACTTGATAAATTCAAAAAAATCGAAATCATTCCAAGCATCTTTTCTGACCATAATGCATTAAGATTAGATCTCAATTACAGGAGAAAAACTACTAAAAATTCCAGCATATGGAGGTTGAACAACACACTTCTGAATAACCAACAAATCACAGAAGAAATCAAAAAAGAAATCAAAATATGCATAGAAACTAATGAAAATGAAAACACAACAACCCAAAACCTGTGGGACACTATAAAAGCAGTGCTAAGAGGAAAGTTCATAGCAATACAGGCATACCTCAAGAAACAAGAAAAAAGTCAAATAAATAACCTAACTCTACAACTAAAGCAACTAGAAAAGGAAGAATTGGAGAACCCCAGAGTTAGTAGAAGGAAAGAAATCTTAAAAATTAGGGCAGAAATAAATGCTAAAGAAACAAAAGAGACCATAGCAAAAATCAACAAGGCCAAAAGCTGGTTCTTTGAAAGGATAAATAAAATTGACAAACCACTAGCCAGACTCATCAAGAAGCAAAGAGAGAAAAATCAAATCAATAAAATTAGAAATGAAAATGGAGAGATCACAACAGACAACACAGAAATACAAAAGATCATAAGAGACTACTATCAGCAGTTGTATGCCAATAAAATGGACAATGTGGAAGAAATGGACAAATTCTTAGAAAAGTACAATTTTCCAAAACTGAACCAGGAAGAAATAGAAAATCTTAACAGACCCATCACCAGCACGGAAATTGAAACTGTAATCAGAAATCTTCCAGCAAACAAAAGCCCAGGTCCAGACGGCTTCACAGCTGAATTCTACCAAAAATTTCGAGAAGAGCTAACACCTATCCTACTCAAACTCTTCCAGAAAATTGCAGAGGAAGGTAAACTTCCAAACTCATTCTATGAGGCCACCATCACCCTAATACCAAAACCTGACAAAGATGTCACAAAAAAAGAAAACTACAGGCCAATATCACTGATGAACATAGATGCAAAAATCCTCAACAAAATTCTAGCAATCAGAATCCAACAACACATTAAAAAGATCATACACCATGACCAAGTGGGCTTTATCCCAGGGATGCAAGGATTCTTCAACATCCGCAAATCAATCAATGTAATTCACCACATTAACAAATTGAAAAATAAAAACCATATGATTATCTCAATAGATGCAGAGAAGGCCTTTGACAAAATTCAACATCCATTTATGATAAAAACTCTCCAGAAAGCAGGAATAGAAGGAACATACCTCAACATAATAAAAGCTATATATGACAAACCCACAGCAAACATTATCCTCAATGGTGAAAAATTGAAAGCATTTCCCCTAAAGTCAGGAACAAGACAAGGGTGTCCACTTTCACCGCTACTATTCAACATAGTTCTGGAAGTTTTGGCCACAGCAATCAGAGCAGAAAAAGAAATAAAAGGAATCCAAATTGGAAAAGAAGAAGTAAAACTCTCACTGTTTGCAGATGACATGATCCTCTACATGGAAAACCCTAAAGACTCCACCAGAAAATTACTAGAGCTCATCAATGAATATAGTAAAGTTGCAGGATATAAAATCAACACACAGAAATCCCTTGCATTCCTATACACTAATAATGAGAAAGTAGGAAAAGAAATTAAGGAAACAATTCCATTCACCATTGCAACAAAAAGAATAAAATACTTAGGAATATATCTACCCAAAGAAACTAAAGACCTATATATAGAAAACTATAAAACACTGGTGAAAGAAATCAAAGAGGACACTAATAGATGGAGAAATATACCATGTTCATGGATTGGAAGAATCAATATAGTGAAAATGAGTATACTACCCAAAGCAATTTACAAATTCAACGCAATCCCTATCAAGCTACCAGCCATATTTTTCACAGAACTAGAACAAATAATTTCAAGATTTGTATGGAAATACAAAAAACCTCGAATAGCCAAAGCAATCTTGAGAAAGAAGAATGGAACTGGAGGAATCAACTTGCCTGACTTCAGGCTCTACTACAAAGCCACAGTCATCAAAACAGTATGGTACTGGCACAAAGACAGACATATAGATCAATGGAACAAAATAGAAAGCCCAGAGATAAATCCACACACATATGGACACCTTATCTTTGACAAAGGAGGCAAGAATATACAATGGAGTAAAGACAATCTCTTTTAACAAGTGGTGCTGGGAAAACTGGTCAACCACTTGTAAAAGAATGAAACTAGATCACTTTCTAACACCGCACACAAAAATAAACTCAAAATGGATTAAAGATCTAAATGTAAGACCAGAAACTATAAAACTCCTAGAGGAGAATATAGGCAAAACACTCTCAGACATAAATCACAGCAGGATCCTCTATGATCCACCTCCCAGAATTCTGGAAATAAAAGCAAAAATAAACAAATGGGATCTAATTAAAATTAAAAGCTTCTGCACAACAAAGGAAAATATACGCAAGGTGAAAAGACAGCCTTCTGAATGGGAGAAAATAATAGCAAATGAAGCAACCGACAAACAACTAATCTCAAAAATATACAAGCAACTTATGCAGCTCAATTCCAGAAAAATAAACGACCCAATCAAAAAATGGGCCAAAGAACTAAATAGACATTTCTCCAAAGAAAACATACGGATGGCTAACAAACACATGAAAAGATGCTCAACATCACTCATTATCAGAGAAATGCAAATCAAAACCACAATGAGGTACCACTTCACACTAGTCAGAATGGCTGCGATCCAAAAATCTGCAAGCAATAAATGCTGGAGAGGGTGTGGAGAAAAGGGAACCCTCCTACACTGTTGGTGGGAATGCAAACTAGTACAGCCACTATGGAGAACAGTGTGGAGATTCCTTAAAAAATTGCAAATAGAACTACCTTATGACCCAGCAATCCCACTGCTGGGTATACACACCGAGGAAACCAGAATCGAAAGAGACACATGTACCCCAATGTTCATCGCAGCACTGTTTATAATAGCCAGGACATGGAAACAACCTAGATGTCCATCAGCAGATGAATGGATAAGAAAGCTTTGGTACATGTACACAATGGAGTATTACTCAGCCGTTAAAAAGAATTCATTTGAATCAGTTCTGATGAGATGGATGAAACTGGAGCCGATTATACAGAGTGAAGTAAGCCAGAAAGAAAAACACCAATACAGTATACTAACACATATATATGGAATTTAGAAAGATGGCAATGACGACCCTGTATGCAAGACAGGAAAAAAGACACAGCTGTGTATAACGGACTTTTGGACTCAGAGAGAGAGGGAGAGGGCGGGATGATTTGGGAGAATGGCATTCTATCATGTATACTATCATGTAAGAATTGAATCGCCAGTCTATGTCTGACGCAGGATACAGCATGCTTGGGGCTGGTGCATGGGGATCACCCACAGAGATGTTATGGGGAGGGAGGTGGGAGGGGGTTTCATGTTTGGGAACACATGTAAGAATTAAAGATTTTAAAATTTAATTAAAAAAATAAAAATTAAAAAAAAATAAAAAATAAAAAGCAGAGACATTACTTTGCTAACAAAGGTCTGTCTAGTCACAGCTATGGTTTTTCCACTGGTCATGTATGGATGTGAGAACTGGATCGTAAAGAAAGCTGAGTGCAGAAGAATTGATGCTTTTGAACTGTGGTGTTGGAGAAGACTCTTGAGAGTCCCTAGGATTGCAAGGAGATCAAACCAGTCAATCCTAAAAGAAATCAGTCCTGAATATTCATTGGAAAGACTGAGGCTGAAGCTGAAGCTCCAATACTTTGGCCACCTAATGCAAAGAACTGACTCATTGGAAAAGACCCTGATGCTGGGAAAGATTGAAGGCAGGAGGAGAAGGGGATAACAGAGGATGAGATGGCTGGATGGCATCACTGACTCAATGGACATGAGTTTGAGCAAGTTCTGAGAATTGGTGATGGACAGGGAAGCCTGGCACACTGCAGTTCACAAAGAGTTAACATGACTGAGAGACTGAACTGACTGGCTGAGCAGAGTCAGGAGTTGTTGTCCCTTCTCTTGGTGTTGGGTTCCAGAGTGGGTGTTTTTGCCTCATTCATCTCTATTAGTCTACATTCTTGTCATAAATTATTTCTATTTCTTCCACATGCAAAAATTCACTTACCTCCCAAGATATCCATTATGACTTTAGGCTCAGACTTAATCTATACTGGATCCAGGTAGAGATAAGGTTTTTAAGGTGGTTCTTTAATTCCAGTTCCCTGAATGCAATTCCTCTCAAGCTGCAAAGCTATAAATTAGAGACAAGTTATCTGTCCCCCATATTTCATTGACCAATACTGGACATCCAAGATGTGGAAACTCTGGAAAGCAAGGAGAAACTGATGGCGTGTAGAAGTTAAGCAGAGTAAACAGCTTGAGAAGGAACTTATCTGCCCCTCTCCTTTGTCATTTCTTCTAAAGAATCTTTACCTGCTGCTGCTGCTGCTACTAAGTCGTTTCAGTCGTGACCGACTCTGTGCGACCCCAGAGACGGTAGCCCACAGGCTCCCCCATCCCTGGGATTCTCCAGGCAAGAACACTGGAGTGGGTTGCCATTTCCTTCTCCAGTGCATGAAAGTGAAAAGTGAACGTGAAGTCACTCAGTTGTGTCCAACTGTTCACGACCTCATGGACTGCAGCCTACCAGGCTCCCCCGTCCATGGGATTTCCCAGGCAAGAGTACTGGAGTGGGGTGACATTGCCTTCTCTGGAATCTTTACCTAGAGATCTCCATATCCTGCTTTTGTATTTTGAACCTAGTAAAAAATACACCAACATTCATCAAGACAAGAATTGAGTCTTTCCACAGAAACTACAGAAAACATAATTCACCAAAGATCAAATTAGAAAAATTTGTGTATTACCATAATTTTATATATGAAAATTTAAAATTCAAGGCACTGGAACCAAGATTTTCATCACATGAAGATTGCAAGAAGATTGCAAGTTATGACTATCAGGCATACTATTGCACATTTCAATTTATGCTGCTCCATTTAGCCATTTCAATCCCTACACAGGAATTCAGACCTCTACTGTATACCAGCCCTATTTATAAAAGCAACAGCAACATTTAATAAAATAACATTTTGCAGATGTTTACTTTTGGAGCAACTTCTTTGTAATGGGAAAATACAGTTGCCGTAAGACTTTGGATAAGCTTGTCTGGAAAATCTTTGTCCTGCTTCCTTATGTGCTTGTCTGTTCCTCTCTCCTACTTTTCAAACTTTCCTTACTTCTACCTTGCCTCTCTCTCTCCCTCTTTCCTCCATTCTCCCTCTCTTCATTCTCTAATTTCTTAGCATAATTTTCACTCTACTTTTGAGACAAATAATTCTTCAACAGCAAAAAAAAAAAAAAAAAAAAAGCCTCCCTCCTAAAAATTCCCCCCAAACCTCTTTCATCTAGCTCTGAGAATTTGTGAGTATTTACCATGTCAAATGTCATAGACAAATGTTTAGAAAATGTTAAATTTCTGAAGTTAATAAATATATCTGTCACATTTCTTTTTTTATTTCTTAATTGTAGTCCACCCATTTCAATCATCTGTTCTTTGCTTTGCCAGTAAAGGGAAAAAGAAATACTCTAAAACTGTTAAAGCAACCAATGTCCTCTTTATAGCAGTTTAAATTCAAAATGACTTATTCATATTCATTGACTATTGTGCATGATAGTTTATATATTGACATTTGAAAAATACCTACTTTCAGGCTGAAATCAGTATACTTTATGGCATCTATTTGTTTAAAAGTTTTATAATATCCTGAAGTTATAGAATTTTATGAATAAAAGACCATCTGGCTCCCTAGAGTGTGTGAATTTTTTTTCACCCTCTTTGAATGGAGCTTTATTTTCAGAAACATGCTACATTAAAAAAAAAAATAGGTTTGTGATGAATAAACCAATGAGGCCTTGTAAAGCACCAATTTTGTCTTTTCAGGGGAGCCTTTCTTTATCTCTTATTTCCATCTCTTTATCCTTCCTATAACCATAGGAAATGGAAATTATTTTAGGTCTCTATTACTTGCCTTCTCTTTGTTTTGAGGTTTTTTCCAGAGGAGTCTGGGATTGAATCATGGTCAATCAAGGTAACTAGTATCAGTGAATATGAAGGCCCTCCATGTTAAGTTGGGGAAGATAGCATAAGACATACCCCCACCAAAGATTCCCATGTAAATTATGAAGACATCCCCCCACCAAAGTTGGAGAAGATAGCATAAGCATCCCCCTGCCAAAGATTCCCACATAAATTTTCAGTCAATTATGAAGACCAGAAACACACCTATAGCAGTTCTGGAAATAAGGAATGGTGTCATTCACATTTTAGAAGCATCAGCAATGTTCAATAAAAGAATGCAGGTGATGCAGGACTGATTAGAGACAGAGGGTTGCCTCAGAACTTTTCTCCAAGAAATATGAATTGTTCCAGAGAATTTAACTGTGTGTGTTAGCTTTGCTAGGTTATATTTTTATTTATTTATTTATGGCCATGCCATGCAACCTCTGAGATCTTAGCTCCCCAACCAGGGATCGAACATGCTCCCTGTATTGGAAGGGTAGAGTCTTAACCAATGGACTATCAGAGAAGTTCTACTAGGTTATGTTTTGTAACAAATAGTCTCAGAATCTCAGTGGCTTACCAAGTGAAAAATTATTTCAACATGTAAATGCTTATGTGTGACAATATTAGAAGACATAAATGAAGTAGGCTGATATTAATAACAGTAGAATGACTAAGTTCCAAAGTTAGAAATATAGGCTGATAGAGGATGTTGCATTTGTGACTCAAACTTTATAAGCAACATTGACAAAGAAAAGTTATTTCTAAAAGTGACCAGAATTTTGTCAAATTCAGAACAAAAGAAAGTTGTATTCTATAAAATTTATTATTTACTAAACTTATTTTTAAAATTGTGTTTCTATATGAAATAAATATATGTTATAAATCTATGCCATAGTTTTATAGTTTTTACTATAAAACTAGTTTTTACTTACATGACTGGTGGGATATTTAAAACTATGTGAACATGAGACAATATGTCTAGCACCTAGTATTTATTATTTACCCACTAATGAACAGCAGTTCTTTTGAATCACTTGAGACAAACAAATTGTCCCAACAAATTTTCAAAATGCCTTTCCTAACGGTGGTACACCTCTAGTGAGAACCAATGCAACAAAACAATAAAAAAGAATATATGTTTATCACAACATAAACCAAAAAGGGAAAGGAAACAATATAAATATCCAGGCAGATATGATAAGAGGAAAGAGCAAGAAAATATTAAAACAGGAGAACCATAAAGAATAGCAGAAAATGTTGCTCTGCTTCTGCCTGGAATGTAGGAATCTATAGAGTGTTGTTCTCATTCTAACAACAGTAACAAAGAAGCAAAATAAACCATAAAATCATATTTCTTTGAACTTTTCAGAAAATTGACATTTAAGGCCTAAAATCTAATGAAAGAAATGTTCCTTTAAGGAGAGGGGGTTGAACACTGGTTCTCCTTGGCAGAACACAGGAGTAAGAGTTGTCAGGTACCACTCAAATGGACAGGAAGAATTCAGCTAAATAGTTTAACATATTGCTAAAGGCCAAAATGGGCTTGTGTGAGACTATAAACTCCCAAGAAACCACAGATACTGGTAGATTTTATACCAGCTCACAGGATCTTCTCACATGTTTCTGTAGGGGTGCTTATGAGAATGATTGAAAGGGAGTTCAGTGAAAACCTCTGTTGGTTATGAAGACCTGGAGAGAGGGAGTGGCCTCTGCTGTGGGAAAAGCACAAACTGTGTAAGTCTACATACCTAGAAAAGAAAAGGCTTTAGCCTTTCATGGAAGGGAAGCAAACCTTGTTGTCTCTAGGACACAGGTGAAGATTTATTGCAACTGGGGAAAGGGGAAAGGCTGAAACAGTAAGCCTTATATATTGGGTCATGTTGGTAGACAACTATCCTGAGTTCAACCATTAGAGTTATCGAGTGTTGAGAACCCCATGAACAGTATGAAAAGGCAAAATGATAGGATACTTAAAGAGGAACTCACCAGGTCAGTAGGTACCCAACACGCTACTGGAAATCAGTGGAGAAATAACTCCAGAAAGAATGAAGGGATGGAGCCAAAGCAAAAACAATACCCAGTTGTGGATGTGACTGGTGATAGAAGCAAGGTCCAATGCTGTAAAGAGCAATATTGCTTAAAGAGCAATATTGCATAGGAACCTGGAATGTTAGATCCATGAATCAAGGCAAATTGGAAGATGGCAAGAGTGAACGTCAACATTCTAGGAATCGGCGAACTAAAATGGACTGGAATGGGTGAATTTAACTCAGATGACCATTATATCTACTACTGCGGGCAGGAATAGCTCAGAAGAAATGGAGTAGCCATCATGGTTAACAAAAGAGTCCGAAATGCAGTACTTGGATGAAATCTCAAAAACGACAGAATGATCTCTGTTCGTTTCCAAGGCAAACGATTCAATATCACAGTAATGCAAGTCTATGCCCCAAGCAGTAATGCTGAAGAAAATGAAGTTGAATGGTTCTATGAAGACCTACAAGACTTTTAGAACTAAAACACCAAAAAGATGTCCTTTTCATTATAGGGGACTGGAAAGCAAAAGTAGGAAGTCAAGAAACACCTGCAGTAACAGGCAAATTTGGCCTTGGAATGAGGAATGAAGTAGGGCAAAGACTAATAGAGTTTTGCCAAGAAAATGCACTGGTCATAGCAAACACCCTCTTCCAACAACACAAGAGAAGACTCTATACATGGACATCACCAGATGGTCAACACCGAAATCAGATTGATTATATTCTTTACAGCCAAAGATGGAGAAACTCTATACAGTCAGCAAAAACAAGTCTGGGAGCTGACTGTGGCTCAGATCATGGACTCCTTATTACCAAATTCAGACTCAAATTGAAGAAAGTAGGGAAAACCGCTAGACCATTCAGGTATGACCTAAATCAAATCCCTTATGATTATACAATGGAAGTGAGAAATAGATTTAAGGGCATAGATCTGATAGATAGCTTGCCTGATGAACTATGGAATGAGGTTCGTGACATTGTACAGGAGACAGGGATCAAGACCATCCTCATGGAAGAGAAATGCAAAAAAGCAAAATGGCTGTCTGGGGAGGCCTTACAAATAGCTGTGAAAAGAAGAGAGGTGAAAGCAAAGGAGAAAAGGAAAGATATAAGCATCTGAATGCAGAGTTCCAAAGAATAGCAAGAAGAGATAAGAAAGCCTTCTTCAGTGATCAATGCAAAGAAATAGAGGGAAAGAACAGAATGGGAAAGACTAGAGATCTCTTCAAGAAAATTAGAGATACCAAGGGAACATTTCATGCAAAGATGGGCTCGATAAAGGACAGAAATGGTATGGACCTAACAGAAGCAGAAGATATTAAGAAGAGGTGGCAAGAATACACAGAAGAACTGTACAAAAAAGATCTTCACGACCCAGATAATCATGATGCTGTGATCACTCATCTAGAACCAGACATCTAGGAATATGAAGTCAAGTAGGCCTTAGAAAGCATCACTATGAACAAAGCTAGTGGAGGTGATGGCATTCCAGTTGAGCTATTTCAAATCCTGAAAGATGATGCTGTGAAATTGCTGCACTCAATATGCCAGCAAATTTGGAAAACTCAGCAGTGGCTACAGGACTGGAAAAGATCAGTTTTCATTCAAATCCCAAAGAAAGGCAATGCCAAGGAATGCTCAAACTACCTCACAATTGCACTCATCTCGCAATCTAGTAAAGTAATGCTCAAAATTCTCCAAGCCAGGCTTCAGCAATAAGTGAACCAGAAAAATCCTGATGTTCAAGCTGGTTTTAGAAAAGGCAGATCAAATTGCCAACATCTGCTGGATCATGGAAAAAGCAAGAGAGTTCCAGAAAAACATTTATTTCTGCTTTATTGACTATGCCAAAGCCTTTGACTGTGTGGACCACAATAAACTGTGGAAAATTCTGAAAGAGATGGGAATACCAGACCACCTAATCTGCCTCTTGAGAAATCTGTATGCATGTCAGGAAGCAACAGTTAGAACTGGACATGGAACAACAGACTGGTTCCAAATAGGAGAAGGAGTACGTCAAGGCTGTATATTGTCACCCTGCTTATTTACCTTATATGTAGAGTACATCATGAAAAATCCTAAGCTAGATGAAACATAAGCTGGAATCAAGGTTTCTGTTAGAAACATCAATAACTTCAGAATGCAGATGACACCACCCTTATGGCAAAAAGTGAAGAGGAGCTAAAAAGCCTCTTGATGAAAGTGAAAGAAGAGAGTGAAAAAGTTGGCTTAAAGCTCAGCATTCAGAAAACGATTATGGCATCCGCTCCCATCACTTCATGGCAAATAGATGGGGAAACAGTGGAAACAGTGTCAGACTTTATTCTTTTGGGCTACAAAATCACTGAAGATGGTGATTGCAGCCATGAAATTAAAAGACGCTTACTCCTTGGAAGAAAAGTTATGACCAACCTAGATAGTATATTAAGAAGCAGAGACGTTACTTTGCCGACTAAGGTCCGTCTAGTCTAGGCTATGGTTTTTCCAGTGGTCATGTATGGATGTGAGAGTTGGACTGTGAAGGAAGCTGAGAGCTGAAGAATTGATGCTTTTAAAGTGTGGTGTTGGAGAAGACTCTTGAGAGTCCCTTGAACTGCAAGGAGATCCCACCAGTCCATTCTAAAGGAGTTTAGCCCTGGGATTTCTTTGGAAGGAATGATGCTAAAGCTGAAACTCCAGTACTTTGGCCACCTCATGCGAAGACTTGACTCATTGGAAATGACCCTAATGTTGGGAGGGGTTGGGGGCAGGAGGAGAAGGGGAGGACAGAGGATGAGATGGCTGGATGGCTTCACTGACTTGATGGACGTGAGTCTGAGTGAACTCCAGGAGTTGGTGATGGACAGGGAGGCCTGGCGTGCTGCAATTCACGGGATCGCAAAGAGTCGGACATGACTGAGTGACTGAACTGACCTGAACTGAGTGTTGGCGAAAGATCGGGAATCTCACTCCTACAGAAGACCTCCTGAAGATAAAAGGTAGAACTTGGCTGTCATTGGGGAGGAGAGACAAGCCCACTGGAGAATTTCCATCTAACAAACCCAGGAATGCCAGACTTTCTTAAGACAAGACACGCCATGATAAAGATAATATTCTTTTCAGTAACTGCCAAGTAGACAAGAACTAAGTACTAAGAGCCAGTTTTCTGCCATGGGAGATAGGGCAAGACCATACAGAAGGATGCTTTCTAAGGCACAGGTAACACAGAAAAGGTCAAAGTATGAGAGAGCAGAATTATTAAGAAAAACTCAATATGCATGCTAGCCCCCAATCTAAGCACTAGGTAGGGGTAGCAGAATATTTAGTTTATGAGGCATGGAAGTTAATAGTAGCAACAACAAAACTCAAACTAAGACCAACTCTTAACTAGATTTACTCAATCACGCATAGTAACCATTTAGCAGCAAAACAGGGATACAAAATATATGCCTTTGTAAGCATAAACATTATTTATGTTAGCTTCTACTCTCAAACAAACCAACAAAAAACTATGTCACACAAAAAAGCAAGAAGAAGAAGAAGAAGAAGAAAAAACTAGTGTCGGGATTCAAGACAATATACCAAACCAGACTCAGATATGACCCAGTTATTAAAATTACTAGATGGGTATTATATAGTATGTTAATATGCTAAAGACTCTAGTAGAAAAAGTAGACAATATTCATGAACAGATGGGAAATTTCAGAGGAGAAACAGAAACTATGAGTCAATGGACATTCTAGAAATAAAAGTCAATCACGGAGATGAGAAATTCCTTAATTCTTTTGACAGGCAGACTCAACTAAGCACTACCCACCTGCCCCCCCCCCAAAAAAAGAATCAGTCCACCAGAAGATAGGATAACGAAAATTATACAGTAAAAATTCCTAAAACAACACAGAATCAGAAGCTGTGGGGCACCATCAAAAGCTCCAATATATATATAAATTCAATTTCAGAGGAGAAGAGAGAACATAATATAGAATAAGAAATATTTAGAAAGATAAAAGTCAAGAATATACACAATGGAGTATTACTCAGCCATTAAAAAGAATACATTTGAATCAGTTCTAATGAGGTGGATGAAACTGGAGCCTATTATACAGAGTGAAGTAGCCAGAAAGAAAAACACCGATACAGTATACTAACACATATATTTTTTTGCATTGCCTTTCTTTGGAATTGGAATGGAAACTGACCTTCTCCAGTCCTGTGGCCACTGCTGAATTTTCCAAATTTGCTGGCATATTGAGTGCAGCACTTTCACAGCATCATTTTTCAGGATTTGAAACAGCTCAGAAAGGGCAGAGGAACCAGAGATCAAATTGCCAACATCCGCTAGATCATGGAAAAAGCAAGAGAGTTCTATAAAAACATCTACTTTTGCTTTATTGACTATGCCAAAGACTTTGACTGTGTGGATCACAATAAACTGTGGAAAATTCTGGAAGAGATGGGAATACCAGAACACCTAACCTGCCTCTTGAGAAATCTGTATGCAGGTCAGGAAGCAACAGATAGGACTGGACATGGCACAACAGACTGGTTCCAAATAGGAAAAGGAGTAAGTCAAGGCTGTATATTGTCACCCTGCTTATTTAACTTCTATGCAGAGTACATCATGAGAAATGCTAGACTGGAAGAAACACAAGCTGGAATGAAGATTGCCGGGAGAAATATCAATCACCTCAGATATGCAGATGACACCACCCTTATGGCAGAAAGTGAAGAGGAGCTAAAAAGCCTCTTGATGAAAGTGAAAGAGGAGAGTGAAAAAGTTGGCTTAAAGCTCAACATTCAGAAAACGAAGATCATGGCCTCTGGTCCCATCACTTCATGGGAAATAGATGGGGAAGCAGTGGAAACAGTGTCAGACTTTACTTTTTTGGGCTCCAAAATCACTGCAGATGGTGATTGCAGCCATGAAATTAAAAGACACTTACTCCTTGGAAGAAAAGTTATGACCAACCTAGATAGCATATTCAAAAGGAGAGACATTACTTTGCCGACTAAGGTCTGTCTAGTCAAGGCTATGGTTTTACCTGTGGTCATGTATGGATGTGAGAGTTGGACTGTGAAGAAGGCTGAGCACCGAAGAATTGATGCTTTTGAACTGTGGTGTTGGAGAAGACTCTTGAGAGTCCCTTGGACTGCAAGGAGATCCAACCTGTCCATTCTGAAGGAGATCAGCCCTGGGATTTCTTTGGAAGGAATGATGCTAAAGCTGAAGCTCCAATACTTTGGCCACCTCATGAGAGGAGTTGACTCATTGGAAAAGACTCTGATGCTGGGAGGGATTGGGGGCAGGAGGAGAAGGGGACGACAGGGGATGAGATGGCTGGATGGCATCACGGACTCGATGGACGTGAGTCTGAGTGAACTCTGGGAGATGGTGATGGACAGGGAGGACTGGCGTACTGCGATTCATGCGGTCGCAAAGAGTCGGACACGACTGAGTGACTGAACTGAACTGAACAGCATTTAGCAAGAGCTATATGAATGTTTGTCCAATAGGTAAAACAAACAAAAAAAGTGTGACAATGGTAAGCTCAAAATTGTTAACAAATCTGAACAGTGATATAATTCACTGACTAAATTAGTATTCAGGAGATAACGGAATATCATTCAGCACATTTTAAAAAACAATAAGTAGTAGTTGTAATTACTGTTTACTTTGTAGATCTTTCCTCAGCTTCCCAAATGGCATGGGTCAGCAGCTTACCACCTTCAGATTGAAATGCTCTTAAATATGTCCCTACAACTTTATTTTACTTGCCTTTTTCTCCAGCTTTACTAGGTGCAACTGAGAAATAAAGTTGTATATCTCTAAAGTGTATAACATAAGTTGATATATGTATAAATTATGAAATGGTTACCGCTGTCCCTACTGCTTTAAATCTAGACCTCCAGATCTGCATCAGACAAAGAAGAAAAAAGGAATACTGTATATTCTAACCACCCCCACACAGCAGTCACTCTGAATCTAATCCACTTTTACATTAAGATGCATAGAAATATTGAAGTCAGTTTTTTATTTTCTTAACATCCCCTTTCCAAAAGAGCCCATTATAACCTAGGTTGTCTATGTGTTCATTCCAAAACCAGAGAGCTCTAGCTTCTAGTGGTGAATTAAAACATCCACCTTCTCTTAATGTGTTGTTGGGTTCTGTCTGCTAGTATTTTGTTCAGGATTTTTGCATCTATGTTCATTAGTGATGTTGGCCTTTAGTTTTCTTTTTCTGTGATATCTTTGTCTGGTTTTGGTATCAGGGTGCTGGTGGCCTCATAGAATGAGTTTGGGAGTGTTCTTCCTTCTGAAATTTTTGGGAAGAGTTTGAGAAGAATAGATGTTAGCTCTTTTCTAAACGTTTAATAGAATTTATCTGTGAAGCCATATGGCCCTGGGCTTTTGTTTGTTGGAAATTTTTAATCACAGTTACAATTTTGGTGCTTGTGATTGGTCTGCTCATATTTTCTATTTCTTCCTGGTTTAGTCTTGGAAAGTTTTACTTTTCTACGAATTTGTCCATTTCTTCCAGGGTCTCCACTTTCTTGGCATATAGTTGCTTGTAGTACACTCTTACGATTCTTTGTATTTCTGTGGTGTCAGTTGTAATTTCATTTCTAATTTTTTTGATTTGAGTCATCTCCCTTTTATTTTTAATGAGTCTGGCTAATGGTTTATCAATTTTATCTTCTCAAAGAACCAGCTTTTAGTTTTGTTGATCTTTGCTACTGTTTTCATTTCTTATTCATTTATTTTTGCTCTGATTTTTATGATTTCTTTCTACTAACTCTGGAGTTGTTTTGTTCTTTTTCTAATTGCTTTAGGTGTAAGGTTGTATTTGAGATTTTTCTAGTTTCTTAAGGCAGGATTGTATTGCTATAAACTTCCCTCATAGAACTGCTTTTACTGCATCCCAAAGGTATCGAGTCATGGTGTTTTCATTGTTATTGTTTCTGGATATTTTTTGACTTTGATTTCTTCAGGAATCTCTTGGGTATTTAGAAGCATATTGTTTAGCCATCATGTGTATGGGTTTTTTACAGTTATTTTCTTGTTTGGTATCTAACTCATAGCATTGTGGTTGGAAAAGATGCTTGATGTGATTTCAATTTTCTTAAACTTACCAAGACTTGACTGTGACCCAAGCTGTGATATATCCTGGAGGATGTTCCATGTGCACCTGAGAAGTGTATTCTTCTGTTTTTGGATGGAATGTCCTGCACATATTAAGTCTATCTGGTCTAATGTGTCACTGAAGGCTTGTGTTTCCTTATTTTAATTTCCTGTCTGGATGATTCATCCATTGGAATAAGTGGCAAATTAAAGTCCCCTACTATTATTGTCATACTATTGATTTCCCCTTTTATGGCTGTTAGCATCTGCCTTATGTACTGAAGTACTCCTATGTTGGGTGCATAAATATTTACAACTGTTATCTTTGTCTTAGATTGATACATTGATCATTATGTAATGTCCTTCCTTGTCTCTTATAATAGTCTTTATTTTAAAGCCAGTTTTTATGATATGAGTGTTGCTAACCCAGTTTTCTTTTGATTTCCATTTGCATGGAATATCTTTTTCCATCACCTCATTTTCAACCTTATGTATACCTAAGTCTGAAGTGGGTCTCTTGTAGACAGCATATATACTGGTTTTGTTTTTGTGTTCATTTAGCCAGTCTGTGTCTTTTGGTTGGAGCGTTTAATACATTTACATTTAAGGTAATTATTGATATGTATGTTCCTATTACCAATTTCTTAATTGCTTTAGGTTTATTTTTGTAGATCTTTTTCTTCTCTGTGTTTCTTGCCTAGAGAAGTTTCTTTAGCATTTGTTATAAAGCCAGTTTGTTGATGGTGAATTCTCTTAGCTTTTATTTCTCTATAAAGCTTTTATCTGTCAAATCTAAATGAGATCCTCAAATACAATATAAAAGATCAATGAAACTGATAGCTGTATTGTTTTTGCAAGATAAGCAAAATTGATAAAACTTTAGCCAGATTCTTCAAGAAAAGGAGAGGGCCCATGTCAATATAATTAGAAATGAAAAAAAAGTTACAACTGAGACCACAGAAATACAAAGGACCATAAAAGGCAACTACAAGCAACTATATGCCAATGAAAAGGACAACCTAGAAGAAATGGAAAAATTCTTATAAAGCTGTAACACTAATAAGCAAGAAAAGTATTTCAACACAGAAGTGGAGATCGAGTTCTTAAATAAAATTCAAAAGAACAAACCAGGTATTTTTAAGCCATTAGTTAAAAGTGATTAATTGGTTATACCAAAATTAAGGATTTTTGTTTATGGATACCATGCATAAAATTAGATACTGGTGACTCATTGAAACCAGAGAATAAGAAACAGTTAATACTATAATACATTTAAAAGTCATAGTGGATAAGAATAAATGGTCTTAAGTGTATGTGCATACTTGAGTTACTTCAGTCATGTCTGACTCTTTGCACCCCTATAGACTGTAGCCCGCCAGGCTCCTCAGTCCATGGGATTCTCTAAGCAAAAACACGGGGTTGCCTTGCCCTCCTCCATGGGATCTTCCTGATCCAGGCATCGAACCTGCGTCTTTTACATCTCCCACATTGGCAGGTGGGTTCTTCACCACTAGTGCCACTTGGGAAGACCCAAATGGTCTTATACATAACAATAAGAGTTGCAGAAGGAAAAAATAGGGGAAAGGTAATATTTATAGACATATGGCAAAGTTAGATATGTCCTAATATCTCTTCATTCCTAATACTGAAAAGACACAATCAATACTGGGCAAGAAAAACATGAGTGAAAGTGGTTAAAGTACAAACTTCCAGTGATACGATAAATAAATCTTGGGGTTATAATTTACAGCACAGTGACAATAGTTAGAAACCTGCAGTGTTTATCTGGATGACACTGAGAGTAGATTTTAAATGTCCTCATTATTTAAAAAAAAATGGTATGTGTTATGATGGATGTTAACTAAATTTATTGCGATGATCACTTTATTGTATATATATATATTACATCATTAGGTTATACACCAAAACTAATACAATGTTATATGCCAATTATATCTTAGTTTAAAAAAATCATTAAACAAACAAACAGAAAATGAGACAAAACAAAAAACTCCAAATCTTTACCTGGCTCATCATAGTAAAATTGCAGAATATCAAAGATATAGAGAAAAATCTCAAAAGCAACCAGAAAAACAACAAATTCTTTCCCATAAAGCAATGAGTAGACCAAGAGCCAACTTCTTGGGAGAAACAGTAGATCTCTAGACAATGGCATAACATTTTCAAAGTTCAGAAAATATCTGTTGAATAAAGAGTGAAGAAAGACGGATGGTTTTCAAAAAAGAAAGTTGGCTACTCAGTAAAATAAACTTTTACTGAAGAAATTGTTTGCAGATATAATTTTAAGGCAGTCAGCTACTGGAGAATAAAATGAATAATAAAACTTACAGTAAATATAGAAAAGAATATGATAAGTTAAAAACTAAATAATGTGGTAGAAACAAGCACAAATATATATGTAGTTGAAATAAATGCATGCAGAGCAAACTCATCAATCAAAAGACAGATTCAAACTTTAGAAAAACAAAATCTAGATATTTAATGTGGCACACAAATTAGAATAACCTAAATCAATAATAAAATATATCATTTTCTAAGTGGGATTTTTTAAATCCTGCAAGCATTTTACTTTTCTTAATATTTATCTATAAATTTCACAAAATCCCAATAATAAAAATTTGATTTACAAATTTACCTAGAAGTGGAGAGGCCCAAGAACTAGCAAGGCAATTCTAGTAAAAATGTATGAAAGATCTAAGCCTAAAATGTGCTGAATTTAAAAAATTGTAGAAAGAACCATTAAGTTTTTATATATCTATGTATATTTGCACATTATATGTAGTAAATTAATAGATGCATGAACTGAAGTGTTACACAACAAATTCATGCTTGTTGTCTTTGAGGAGAGAGAAAGGAGAATGGGCTTGGTTAAGGATCAAATGGAATTCAACTTTATATATATCTTTATTTTATTTAAATTAAGTTAAATTTAATTCAAATAAATTAAATAAAGTACTGTTTGCAAAATTGTAACTAATATGATGAATATTTCTTTCTAGGTGGTATGTATGTGGATTTGAATATTACTCTTGATCCTTCATTAATATTTTACCAATTAAATGGAATATATGGATAATAAGCAGAAACATTATTAACACTATTGTAGAGGGAGAATAAGTAGAAATCTTTCAGCCATTGACAGATAAAAGTGACAAAAATGAGACTTAAATAGTTTGAACATATTACTTTTAAAGCAATATGTGTGTATATAATACTCATGACATATTTATAAAAATTGATCATGTAAGCTGCAAATTGCATCTTAATTCATTTCAAAGGGAAAACTGTAGAGGTCACAGTCCCTGAAATCAATGGAATCAATTAGTAATTTAATAAACATTTGCTATTCAGTCACTAAATCGTGTCCAACTCTGTGGCCCCATGGACTGCAGTATGCCAGGCTTCCCAGTCTTTCAATATAATAAGAGGAGTTTTGTTTAACCCAATGAGACCAAAAAGTATTAACAGAAAGAACTCTTTCAATTAAAAAATATTCAAATAACTTGGTACCAATGAGGAAATTCAAATTACATTAACAGATTACTAAATGTAAATGTAACATGGAACAACATGTTCTGGACATGGAACAACAGACTGGTTCCAAATCAGGAAAGTAGTACACCAAGGCTGTATATTGTCACCCTGCTTATTTAACTTATATGCAGAGTACATCATGTGAAATGTCAGGGTGGATGATGCACAAACTGGAATCAAGATTGCCAGGAAAATATCAATAACCTCAGATATGCAGATGACAGCACCCTTATGGCAGAAAGTGAAGAAGAATTAAAGAGTCGTTTCATGAAAGTGAAAGAGGAGAGTGAAAAAGTTGGCTTAAAGCTCCACATTCTAGGTGGAAAACTAAGACCATGGCATCTGGTCCCATCACTTCATGGCAAATAAATGGGGAAACAATGGAAACGGCGACAGAGTTTGTTTTCTTGAGCTCCAAAATCACTACAGACAGTGACTGCAGCTGTGAAATTAAAAGATGCTTGCTCCTAGGAAGAAAAGCTATGACCAACCTAGACAGCATATTAAAAAGCAGAGACATTACTTTGCTGACTAAGGTCCATCTAGTCAAGGCTATGGTTTTTCCAGTAGTCATGTATGGATGTGAAAGTTGGACTGTAAAGAAAGCTGAGCGCTGAAGAATTTATACTTTCGACTATGGTGTTGGAGAAGACTCTTGAGAGTCCCTTGGACTGCAAGGAGATCAAACCAGTTAATCCTAAAGATAATCAGTTCTGAATATTCACTGGAAGGACTGATGCTGAAGCTGAAATTCCAATACATTGGCCACCTGATTCAAAGAACTGACTCATGGGAAAAGACCCTGATGTTGGTCAAGATTGAAGGCAGAAGGAGAAGGGGATGACAGAGGATGAAATGGTTGGATGGCATCACCGACTCAATGGACATGAGTTTGAGTAAGCTCTGGGAGTTGGTGATGGACAGGGAAGCCTGGCATGCTGTAGTCTATGGGTTGCAAAGAACTGAACACAACTGAGCGACTGAAATGAAATGAATTGTAAATTAAAAAATAAGAATTACCAGACATTTGATGAAAACCTACAGCATGACAGAAAAACTAAGAGATTAAAATAGAAAAACTGTCTCTAGAGACAACCTAGAAATAAATTAGGGAAAGGAAGAGAACTTCCAAAAGAAAACTCCAATTATTGAATGTTAACTTAAGGGAAATTCACGACCATATTGCATGCCTATTATTAGTACTGTCTCCTATGGGAAAGGCAAGTTCAAAGAAGAAAAACTCTTGAAAATTAAATATGTGATTGCTATAAAAAAATTTAAGATTTGGAAAAATAACTTACACAGAATGTAGAATAAAAGGACAGCCATAATTGTGTGGAAAATGATCAATAAGTTACATACAGGATCACTTCTAAGAAATGATATTCAATTAAGTAGACATTCAAAAAAGAGAGGCTAGAGAAGATCTGGAAAGAATGTTATTAAATTATAAATAAATTATAGTTACAAAATTAGTTTTCTAGAACTAAAGGGAAAATGTTCAAATGTTGCAAAAAATAGATGAATAGATTTAAATTTGGCATATCCACATGAAGTATTAGAAAATAAGCATAAAGATGTTACTAAAATTTCCAAATAGAATAAAAGATAATCTACCAAAAAATAAGAATTCAACTGAAATCATATTTCTCAGAAATTCTGGATGCTATGAGACAATGGACCAAATACCCTTAAACACCTGAGGAAGAACAATTTCCCAAGTAAACTTCTCTTGTCATATTATTAACAAGTGTAAGGACAAGATGAAAATCTTTTAAAATATGAAAGGACTAAGATATTGTCTTAGGATTTATTTTTTAAAAGGATGTACTCTGTTGCAATAATGGCATGAATTAAAATGGGAAGTCAAGGAACAATGAGGAAAAAGTGAAATTCTACCTGTGGCTCAGAGAGCAGTCCAGATCACAGAGGTGGGAGGACAAAGGGTTTTGGGGAAAAACATAACAACTTAAAGTGTGATGGAATATATGCCATGATGGAAAGCTTACACTGAGAAATGTAGTCAGAGATTCCATGAAAGCAAAATAAAAGAAAATTTTATGAGAAAGTCATTATCCAAAGAAGTGAAGTGAAGTGAAAGTCGCTGAGTTGTGTCTGACTCTTTGCGACCCTATGGACAGTAGCCAATCAGACTCCTCTGTTCATGGGATTTTCCACAAGAATACTGGAGTAGGTTGCCATTTCTTCTCCAGGGGATCTTCCTGACCCAGGGGTTGAACCTGGGTCTCCCGCATTGTAGGCAGACGCTTTACCTTATGAGCCACAAGGGAAGTTTTATCCAAAGAGGCAGCCATCAAATATGTGGCATATCTTGGGTGGTTCAGCATAAACAAGAGGAATAAATTTAATCTTGGACCGAGAATATTCTCCTTCGATGGCACAGGTGACCGTTAAAACTTAAAACAATGATGACAACAATAGCTAAAAATTTTACCTAGTCATTAGGGTATAATCACTCTTTATTGGTTTTCAACTTCCAGGATTTATGGTTTATGAGAGAACTGTGGAGAAATTAAGATAATGGAAGAAAACAAAAATAACAATGAAAAAGTTGAGATAAAGCCCACTCCAGTTGAGACTGAATGAAGTTGGATAACAATAATGTTCTTATGCAAAGAGAGTGTTAAAAGCTGTGCATATTATTATTGGGAAAATAGATGATGCTTTAAGAATGTTGCTGTAAATGGAAACAAAAAAAATAGTGGTAGGTAGTTTCCGTGCAAAAAGGAGGAAAAATGAAACGTGATACAGTCATGTTAAATCCTTATCTATCAAAATAAGAAGTCTATAGATATCTAAATTTGTGAATCTTGAAATAGATACTCAGTGATCTTGTTGATATGACCTCAGATATGCAGATGACACCACCATTACGGCAGAAAATGAAGAGGAACTAAAAAGCATCTTGATGAAAGTGAGAGAGGAGAGTGAAAAAGTTGGCTTAAAGCTCAACATTCAGAAAACTAAGATCATGGCATCTGGTCCCATCATTTCATGGCAAATTGATGGGGAAACAGTGGAAACAGTGTCAGACTTTATTTTTTTAGCTCCAAAATCACTGCAGATGGTGACTGCAGCCATGAAATTAAAAGACGCTTACTCCTTGGAAGGAAAGTTTTGACCAACCTAGACAGCATATTAAAAAGCAGAGACATTACTTTGCCCACAAAGGTCCATCTAGTCAAGGCTATGGTTTTTCCAGTAGTCATGTATGGATGTGAGAGTTGGACTGTGAAGAAAGCTGAGCGCTGAAGAATTGATGCTTTTGAAGTGTGGTGTTGGAGAAGACTCTTGAGAGTCCCTTGGACTGCAGGGAGATCCAACCAGTCCATCCTAAAGGAGATTAGTCCTGGGTGTTCTTTGGAAGGACTGATGCTGAAGCTGAAACTCCAGTACTTTGGCCACCTCGTGCGAAGAGTTGACACACTGGAAAAGACCCTGATTCTGGGAGGGATTGGGGGCAGGAGGAGAAGACAACAACAGAGGATGAGGTGGCTGGATGGCATCACTGACTCGATGCATATGAGTTTGGGTGAACTCCTTGAGTTGGTGATGGACAGGGAGGCCTGGCGTGCTGCGATTCATGGGGTCGCAAAGAGTCGGACATGACTGAGCGACTGAACTGAACTGATCTTGATGAGAGATAGACAGACTATCACCACAGACTTTAAGATAAAATTAGTTTGAATGACTGCCACCTGTTAGATGCACTTCAGTGGAGGCTGATAGGGGATAAGTTGGTTAATATTCTTTATTGTTCTTTGGAATTCTAATATTTAACCTTGTGCATATATTTACTCTGAAAAAAATCTGCAACTCAAAGACTATGTAAAACAGAAAGACAATGAGAAAACTATATAAGGAATATATGGAATGTGGTACAAAATGAATTCAGAGTGAAAGCAATAGTCTTAAAGACTATATTAAATAAGAAAGAATTAAAATAAGTGAAAAATAATTCAATGCAAGTTAGAAAAATATGACCAAGGAAACCAGAAAGAAGGGGGTAATAATGATACAACAAAGAATTACAAATTAGAAAAAAATAAAATTATAAGTGGATATAATGTATCTGACACTATTGTCAACCACAAATTGGCACTTGCCATTGGCGCTTGTGTCTACAGGATTAAATCATGCACTTCTACAGATGCTGATTTTTAACACACCCTGAAAGGAGTTCAGAAGGAGATTAGAAATGAGGCACTTGTGCTCAGGAGAAATCTGGCAGAACAGGTCTTTAGACAGATACTTTCAGGATCCAATTATATGAGCCCAATTCTTGTATCTCCTCATATGGAGAAAAGTACTACAATTCTTCATGGTGAGAACTGCTCCTTGTGTCTAACAGAAACCTTCTGAAAAAAGTAAGTGCTTGATTGCATCTACTCTCCCTTCACCAAAATCACATATATATATTAACCAGACTTTATTTTTCTGGGCTCCAAAATCACTGCAGATGGTGATTGCAGCCATGAAATTAAAAGACTCTTACTCTTTGGAAGGAAAGTTATGACCAACCTAGATAGCATATTAAAAAGCAGAGACATTACTTTGCCAACAAAGGTCCATCTAGTCAAGGCTATGGTTTTTCCAGTGGTCATGTATGGATGTGAGAGTTGGACTGTGAAGAAAGCTGAGCGCCGAAGAATTGATGCTTTTGAAGTGTGGTGTTGGAGAAGACTCCTGAGGGTCCCTTGGACTGCAAGGAGATCCAACCAGTCCATTCTGAAGGAGATCAGTCCTGGGTGTTCATTCGAAGGACTGATGCTAAAGCTGAAGCTCCAGTACTTTGGCCACATCATGCGAAGAGTTGACTCACTGGAAAAGACTCTGATGCTGGAAGGGACTGGGGACAGGAGGAAAAGGGGATGACAGGGGATGAGATGACTGGATGGCATCACTGACTCGATGGACGTGAGTCTGAGTGAACTCTGGGAGTTGGTGATGGACAGGGAGGCCTGGCGTGCTGTGATTCATGGAGTTGCAAAGAGTCAGACACGACTGAGTGACTGAACTGAACTGATTAACCTTCCTTCCTCCACCTTTTTTTTTTAATTACTTATTTTCAATTGGAGGATAATTGCTTTACAATGTTGTGTTGGTTTCTACCATATATCACCATGAGTCAGCCATAGATATATGTATGTCCCCTCCTTTTGAACCTCCTTCCCACCTCCTTCCCCATTCCACCCCTCTAGGTTGTTACAGAGCACTGGCTGCGAGCTCTCTGAGTCATACAGCAAATCTCCTCTGACTATCTAATTTTACACATGGTATTGTATATGTTATGGAGCAGTTTCTCAGAGTTATCTGAGGTGCTGTCTCTCAGGCTGCAGGCCACACTTTGCTCAAAATAAAACTTAACTTGCAGCTCAACACTGCATTTTTTTAAGCAGACACTATTTAGAATGTTTCATTTGTTTTAACTTTTTTAATCTTCATAAAAAATACTATGAGGGAATCATATTATGCTTATTTTCAGATGAGTACATTGAAGCACAGATAGATAACTTGCCCAGAATTATCTAGTAAACAACATAGGAAGAATTTAATCTAGTAGTGTTCTGGTAAATCCTTCACAATGATTGACAAATAGCTTTCCTCTCACAATTCCCATCCCCGCCAAAAAGCCTTGTTTGTAGTGTTTGCAAGAACTTTCACCATGATCAATTTCAAGTTACTGAAGAACAGACATTGAGTAGAGTTGGAAGGAGAGAAACACAATTAGCTTTTATAAGCCTGTTTGAGCAGGCTCCAGCACACCACTGATTCAAATTCAAGCAATCTGGTCCTGAGGATTAAAGTAGAAACCAATATTGATGGCATTCTAAGGATATTTTCATTACTATTATTTCTAAGAGACAGATATTCTGCCATTGTTAGATCGCCAATATTACCACAAACCACTGTACCATCAGTTCAGTTCAGTTCAGTTCAGTCGCTCAGTCGTGTCCAACTCTTTGAGACCCCACGAATTGCAGCACGCCAGGCCTCCCTGTCTACACACCAACTCCCAGAGTTTACCCAAACTCATGTGCATTGAGTTGGTGATGCCATCCAGCCATCTCATCCTCTGTCATCACCTTCTTCTGCCCCCAATCCCTCCCAGCATCAGGGTCCTTTCCAATGAGTTAGCTCTTTGCATGAGGTGGCCAAAGTATTGGAGTTTCAGCTTTAGCATCAGTCCTTCCAATGAACACCCAGGACTGATCTCCTTTAGGATGATTGGATCTCTTTGCAGTCCAAGGGACTCTCAAGAGTCTTCTCCAACACCACAGTTCAAAAGCATCAATTCTTCGGCACTCAGCTTTCTTCACAGTCCAACTCTCATATCCATACATGACCACTGGAAAAACCATAGCCTTGACTAGGCAGACCTTTGTTGGCAAAGTAATGTTTCTGCTTTTGAATATACTATCTAGGTTAGTCATAACTTTCTTTCCAAGGAGTAAGCGTCTTTTAATTTCATTGCTGTAATCACCAGCCGCAGTGATTTTGGAGCCCCCCAAAATAAAATCTGACACTGTTTCCCCATCTATTTGCCATGAAATGATGGGACCAGATGCCATGATCTTCGTTTTCTGAATGTTGAGCTTTAAGCCAACTTTTTCACTCTCCTCTTTCACTTTCATCAAGAGGCTTTTTAGCTCCTCTTCACTTTCTGCCATAAGGGTGGTATCATCTGCATATCTGAGGTTATTGATATTTCTCCGAGCAATCTTGATTCCAGCTTGTCAGCTTGTGCTTCTTCCAGCCCAGTGCTTCTCAAGATGTGCTCTGCACGTAAGTTGAATAAGCAGGTTGACAATATACAGCCTTGATATACTCCTTTTCCTATTTGGAACCAGTCTGTTGTTCCACATCCAGTTCTAAGTGTTGCTTCCTAAGCTGCATATATGTTTCTCAAGAGGCAAGTCAGGTGGTCTAGTATTCCCATCTCTTTCAGAATTTTCCACAGTTTATTGTGAATTACCACTATTAATTAATGCAATGAAACAATTTATATAGTTACCAAAGTAGTAAGAGTGACATTTAATTTCAGCCAAGTAAAGGAGGGATTTAGTCAATAAATGACACTGGATCACTGACAAAGGCAGTCAGCTTAGAGCCCTACCTTATATCAAAATAAATTCCAGAGGAATTAAATCCCTAAATATTAAACAAACAAACAAACAAACATGGTTCTAGAACAAAATATAAAGAGAATATTTTTGTAGTTTGATATAGGGAGATTTTTCTCAGCAAGCCACAGAATGAGAGACTGTTAGTGATATTTGAAAATAAGATAGATGTTTGAAAGTAAATAGATAAGAAAATGTATAAAAAATAAATTAGCAACAAATGTGATTATTTAGGGGCTGGGATTGTATATAGGTTATAAATCTACATCTATATATGGATTCTTGGTGATTTTCAGTTTGTTGTGTTTTGGTATTTTTCAAAGAAAATATAGTTTATGATAGAGGAATACAACCTACAAATTTGGACTCAGTGTATGATTTTCTGGGTAGTAGGCATATACAAATTGAATAAGAAGAATTAGAAAATATAAATAGACCAAAAGTAGAGAAAAGCAGAAGAACTCAACAAATTCCCTCTCTCATTCCTTACTGCTCCATAAAAAGCTTCACGTTTAGTATGCATTGGATACTGGTCATTTTAACTTTTAAAAGAACAACTAATTCTTAAGTTATTTATTCAGTTTTTACAGAAGAAATAAGAAAAGTTTTCTAATTCAATTTATGTATTCATTTAACAAGTACTTTTTGGGTACCTACTCTATTAGATTCCAGGGCTCCAGTACTGAATGAGAGTTTCATGGAGAAAATATAATCCAGAAAATAATAATAAAATCAAGCTATTATCAGTTCAGTTCAGTTCAGTCGCTCAGTCGTGTCCGACTCTTTGCGATCCCATGAATCACAGCATGCCAGGCCTCCCTGTCCATCACCATCTCACGGGGTTCACTCAGACTCACGTCCATCGAGTCTGTGATGGCATCCAGCCATCTCATCCTCGGTTGTCCCCTTCTCCTCCTGCCCCCAATCCCTCCCAGCATCAGAGTCTTTTCCAATATAATTATAATATCAAAATCAAAGATAACAACAAACAATAACAAAAAACACAGAATAATCTGAAGGATACTGCTGCTAAGTCACTTCAGTCGTGCCCAACTCTGTGCAACCCCATAGACGGCAGCCCACCAGGCTCCCCTGTCCCTGGGATTCTCCAGGCAAGAACACTGGAGTGGGTTGCCATTTCCTTCTCCAATGGATGAAAGAGAAAAGTGAAAGGTAGATGAAAAATAGATGCAAAGAAATCTATTAAATGTTAAGTAACTAATTTAGCAGTATATCAGGAGACAATTATACCAAAGCCAATTAGTTTCTATTTCAGACGTACAAAGATGATGCACCATTAAAATAATAAGTCACTAATAGCATCAGTGGAAGTTCAAAGAAAAAAATATACATGATCTATCCAATATCTGTTTCTTCACTTAACAGAAGCTTATTTAACAAATATTTATTGAATACTAATTCCAGGTGCTCCACCAGGCAATAGGTATAAAATAGTGAAAAAAAAAAGAAACTATCTCTGGTTATATATAGTTTACATTATAGTGCGAAAGACAGGGTGGTAATCAAGTAATTGTATTATAGAGTTCAAATGGCTTTGTTAGCAAAATACAGGAGATAACCGTGGGCTACATATCAAAAGTATGTCTCTTGGAAGGCTTGCTGAGCAAAGAATAGGAGCTAGGCAGCAAAGAAGGAAAAAAAGTGTTTTGGGCAGAAGAAATAATTTGGACAAAGACTGCAAATTGAGAGAAAATAGAATACTGCTAGAATTTAGAGGTAAATGGCTGGTGGTGAGAGATAAAGCCTGGAAAGCTAAGCTGGGCCAGATGACTGAGTTCCTTATAAGCCATATTAAAAAGTTCAGATTTTATTCTAAGAGCAATAGAGGCTTAACTAGGAGGTGACATAATGAGTTTTGCATTTCAAAAATTCATTTGAGCAGAAGTATGGAAATGAATTGGAGAGGTTCTGCATCAGCAGATAGTTAAAAGTTTATATGATAGTAGAATAAAAAGTATAATAGTATTAACTAAGGAGATCCAACC
Source organism: Capricornis sumatraensis (assembly GCF_032405125.1). NCBI lineage: Eukaryota > Metazoa > Chordata > Mammalia > Artiodactyla > Bovidae > Capricornis > Capricornis sumatraensis. The sequence goes on along the minus strand of NC_091069.1, from coordinate 193,206,654 downwards.
AGTCCATTCTGAAGGAGATCAACCCTGGGATTTCTTTGGAAGGAATGATGCCGAAGCTGAAACTCCAGTACTTTGGCCACCTCATGAGAAGAGTTGACTCATTGGAAAAGACTTTGATGCTGGGGGGGGATTGGGGGCAGGAGGAGAAGGGGACGACTGAGGATGAGATGCTGGATGGCATCACTGACTCGATGGACGTGAGTCTGAGTGAACTCCGGGATTTGGTGATGGACAGGGAGGCCTGGCGTGCTGTGATTCATGGGGTCGCAAAGAGTCAGACACGACTGAGTGACTGAACTGAACTGAACTAGAAGCAGTAGAAGAAGACATCCAGGGAAGATTTAGGAGATATTGAGGTGGTAGAATTGTGAAGTCTTGGTGATGACTGATTATGGAAAGGGGAAGGTAAAGGGAAGGGTCAAGAGAAGTTAGGGTGGCTGTGCCAGGATTTGCTGAAAGTTCTCACTAACTGTGTTATCCCTTTCTAAAAGTCGTAAATGCTATACATTTGAACCTGACAAATTTATTCTTAATAATAAAACATCAGAGACATGCCTATGAAAATCTGTAACAAGAGAACAATGCCTGTTATTACTATCATTATTTAATGCTGTATTTCAAATGATAGTGTAATAAAGTAGGAAAATGAATAAAAATAACTCCTGGAAGCCAAACAAATATTATCATTATATGCAGATAATATGTCTACATATAAAGAAAACCTAAGTGAATCAAGAATTAACAATCTGTACAATTTTAAATTATAAATTGAATTAAAAAAATCAGTTTCCCACTGTATCATCAAAAACACATTCAGTTCAGTTCAGTCGCTGAGTTGTGTCCGATTCTTTGCGACCCCATGAATCGCAGCATGCCAGGCCTCCCTGTTCATCACCATCTCCCAGAGTTCACTGAGACTCACGTCCATCGAGTCCGTGATGGCATCCAGCCATCTCATCCTCAGTTGTCCCCTTCTCCTCCTGCCCCCAATCCCTCCCAGCATCAGAGTCTTTTCCAATGAGTCAACTCTTCACAAGAGGTGGCCAAAGTACTGGAGTTTCAGCTTTAGCATCATTCCTTCCAAAGAAATCCCAGGGCTGATCTCCTTCAGAATGGACTGGTGGGATCTCCTTGCAGTCCAAGGGACTCTCAAGAGTCTTCTCCAACACCACACTTCAAAAGCATCAATTCTTCGGCTCTCAGCCTTCTTCACAGTCCAACTCTCACATCCATACATGACCACAGGAAAAACCATAGCCTTGACTAGATGGACCTTAGTCGGCATAGTAATGTCTCTGCTTTTCAATATACTATCTAGGTTGGTCATAACTTTTCTTCCAAGGAGTAAGCGTCTTTTAATTTCATGGCTGCAATCACCATCTGCAGTGATTTTGGAGCCCCAAAAATTGAAGTCCGATACTGTTTCCACTGTTTCTCCATCTATTTGCTATGAAGTGATGGGACCAGATGCCATGATCTTCGTTTTCTGAATGTTGAACTTTAAGCCAACTTTTTCACTCTGCTCTTTCACTTTCATCAAGAGGCTTTTTAGTTCCTTTCTACTATTTGCCATAAGGGTGGTGTCATCTGCATATCTGAGGTTATTGATATTTTTCCCAGCAATCTTGATCCCAGCTTGTGTTTCTTCCAGTCCAGCGTTTCTCATGATGTACTCTGCATAGAAGTTAAATAAGCAGGGTGACAATATACAGCCTTAACGTACTCCTTTTCCTATTTGGAGCCAGTCTGTTGTTCCATGTCCAGTTCTAACTGTTGCTTCCTGACCTGCATACAGATTTCTCAAGGGGCAGGTCAGGTGGTCTGGTATTCCCATCTCTTTCAGAATTTTCCAGTTTCTTGTGATCCACACAGTCAAAGGCTTTGGCATAGTCAATAAAGCAGAAATAGATGTTTTTCTGGAACTCTCTTGCTTTTTCAATGATCCAGTGGATGTTGGCAATTTGATCTCTGGTTCCTCTGTCTTTTCTAAAACCAGCTTGAACATCAGGGAGTTCACGGTTCATGTATTGCTGAAGCCTGGCTTGGAGAATTTTGAGCATTACTAGCATGTGAGATGAGTGTAGTTGTGCGGTAGTTTGAACATTCTTTGCCCTTGTGTTTCTTTGGGATTGGAATGAAAACTGAACTTTTCCGGTCCTGTGGCCACTGCTGAGTTGTCCAAATTTGCTGGCATATTGAGTGCAGAACTTTCACAGCATCATCTTTCAGGATTTGAAGAAGCTCAATGGAGTTCCATCACCTCCACTAGCTTTGTTCATAGTGATGCTTTCTAAGGCCCACTTGACTTCACTTTCCAAGATGCCTGGCTCTAGATTAGTGATCACATCATCATGATTATCTGGGTCGTGAAGATCTTTTTTGTGCACTTCTTCCGTGTATTCTTGCCACCTCTTCTTAATATCTTCTGCTTCTAAATAAAATTAAAAAACTTCTTTTTCAAAATAAAATTAAAACATGAAGTACCTAAAAACAGGTTTAAGTATTAACCAGTATTGATATGAAAGAAATATAAAATTTTACTAAATAAACAGGAACTCATATGAAGTTCTTGAATATGGAAACACCAACAGAAAAAGTCAAGTTTCTTAAATTGATTTATAAAGTTTATATAACTTGATTTTAGAGTTAATCTTGAAAGTGTAAGAACAGCCAGGAAAATTTTTAAAATTTTAGAAAAGAATTCTGATTAGGAATTACACTGCCAGATATGAAAATATATTTTAAAGTCAGGATAATTAGCAGTCTGGTACTGTTACATAATTAGATAGCACAGCAGGATAGATTAGAATGCCTCAAAATATTGCCAATTATATGCCAATTTTAGTGTATGGTGAAAGCAGTATTTAAACTAGAGAGAAAAAGATGGGAATGTTATTGAATAGATACATGTGTCTCTTCTCCCTATGGAAATGTTTCTAAAATATCAGTAAAATAGTTTTTAAAAAGCATAGAACTACAGGTACAAATGGATCAGAAGAGAAAGCAAAAGGAGATGAGAAATGATACTAGTTTTGGGAAACAAAACTCAAATGGAGGAATAGTAACTAACTTAGCAAGGGAAGGAAGCTATAAAACCTATGTGCCTGCAGAGAGTGACACTAAAGTGTGGTCCAGACACAGTGGATGGAACAGGAGGACTGGGGCATATCTATTTCCTGAATCATGGGTATCCTCCAACATCTCTCCCATAATAGCCAGTTAGTTATAAACCCCAGGCTGAATAAAAGAGGATTACTTTCTTGGGAAATTGAGAAGAGCCCCCAATGTCAGTTATTTAGACTCCATATCTAAAAAGTTATCTTCCTACTTGATTGCTCTAAAATAAAGCCTACTAATTTAAAAGTTCATCTTTTCTCTCCTTTCCACTAGAAAAATTCCAACCATATTTTTGGAGTCTCTCTTTTAAATGTGCATGGATATTAGAAAATTAAGCAAAAGCTCCAAAAGAGAACAAACAAATAAAACCTTCAGAGGGAACATGACAAAAACAAATACAACCCTGTAATTTGTATGCTCAGAAATATAAGAGAAGACGTTGCATCCATAAAATAGTAACAGGATGATATGTAAAAGGAAATAACTTTTAGAAATTAAAAAAATATTAGAAGAATAAGAAAAAGAATAACAGCAAATCAATAAAAGGTTTGAAAATAAAGTTAAGGAAATGTTTTAAAAAAGTAGAACACACAAAAAAAACAGAGATAGGGTGTACCAAAGATCTAGTCTTGAGAAACAGGTGTGATCATCATAGGCATAGAAGTAGGTCAATTGTGTAAGAAGGTATGCCAAGTAAGATGAGGAGTAGGGCACAGAATAGAGCAGCTCACTTATGGTTGCACAATAGTCTACTGTAGATTAATACTGTAAACTTATGTTGCTAAATTATGTTACTCTTGTCAGACCTTAAGGTTTCTCTAGTTTTAAAACTCTTGCAAACAATCTTGCAGTAAGCAATGTTACCCACAAATCATTGCTTACATTTCAGTTTATGTTCTTAGGAGAGATACCAGAACTGCAATTATTTTGAAGTGATGAGGTACTTAGGAAATCAGTTGAATATTTAAATATTTTATGAAATAAATGAGGGTGTGAAATGGTCAAGAAATGATACTGGCTGATCAGCTCTTTCTAGGGATAATGTACTTGTGAAAACAATCTTTTCACACCGTACTAGGAGAAGGGTGGGCCTCTTTCAATCCTCTCAAATGTTAAAAGTTATTGGAGGAGTATTTGGGGTCGTCAGATAGGGCTTAAAAGCATATTCACCAGAAACCTGTGAAGAAGACACCAAGGGTTCTCTCCACAGCTTTTCCAGGAAGAGAGGAATGGGTATGAATTTGAAGCTAAGAACATGGAGGACAATTCAGTTCAGTTCAGTTGCTCAGTCTTGCCCAACTCTTTGCGACCCCATGAAACACAGCACACCAGGCCTCCCTGTCCATCACCAACTCCCAGAGTTTAGCCAAACTCATGTTCATTGAGTCGGTGATGCTATCAAACCATCTCATCCTCTGTCGTCCCCTTCTCCTCCTCCCTTCAATCTTTCCCAGCATCAGGGTCTTTTCAAATGAGTCAGCTCTTCACATCAGATAGCCAGTATTGGAGCTTCACCTTCAACATTAGTCCTTCCAGTGAATACTCAGGACTGATCTCCTTTAGGATGGACTGGTTGGATCTCCTTGCAGTCCAAGGGACTCTCAAGAGTCTTCTCCAACACTACAGTTTGAAAGCATCAGTTCTTTGGCACTCAGCTTTCTTTACAGTCCAACTCTCACATCCATACATGACTACTGGAAAAACCATAGCCTTTATTAGACAGATCTTTGTGGGCAAAGTAATGTCTCTGTTTTTAAATATGCTATCTAGGTTGGTCATAACTTTTCTTCCAAGGGGTAAGCGTCTTTTAATTTCATGGCTGCAATCACTACCTGCAGTGATTTTGGAGCCCCCCAAAATAAAGTCAACCACTGTGTTCACTGTTTCCCCATCTATCTCCCATGAAGTGATGGGACTGGATGCCATGATCTTAGTTTTCTGAATGTCGAGCTTTAAGCCAACTTTTTCACTCTCCTCTTTCACTTTCATCAAGAGGCTTTTTAGTTCCTCTTCACTTTCTGCCATAAGGGTGCTGTCATCTGCATATCTGAGGTTGTTGATATTTCTCCCAGCAATCTTGATTCCAGCTTGTGCTTCTTCCAGCCCAGCGTTTCTCATGATGTATTCTGCATAGAAGTTAAATAAGCAGGGTGACAATATACAGCCTTAACGTACTCCTTTTCCTTTTTGGAACCAGTCTGTTGTTCCATGTCCAGTTCTAACTGTTGCTTCCTGACCTGCATACGGGTTTCTCAAGAGGCAGGTCAGGGAGTCTGGTATTCCCATCTCTTTCAGAATATTCCACAGTTTATAGTGATCCGTACAGTCAAAGACTTTGGCATAGTCAATAAAGCAGAAATAGATTTTTTTTTTTTTTGGAACTCTCTTGCTTTTTCAATGATCTAGCAGATGTTGGCAATTTGATCTCTGGTTCCTCTGCCTTTTCTAAATCTAGCTTGAACATCTGGAAGTTCATGGTTCATGTACTGTTGAAGCCTGGCTTTGAGAATTTTGAGCATTACTTTGCTAGCTTTGAGAATTTTGAGCATTACTTTGCTAGATGAGTGCATTGTGCAGTAGTTTGAGCATTCTTTGGGATTGGAATGAAAACAGACCTTTTCCAGTCCTGTGGCCACTGCTGAGTTTTCCAAGTTTGCTGGCATATTGAGTGCAGCACTTTCTCAGTATCATCTTTCAGGATTTGAAATAGCTCAACTGGAATTCCATCACCTCCACTAGCTTTGTTCATAGTGATGCTTTCTAAGGCCCACTTGGCTTCACATTCTAGGATGTCTTGCTCTAGGTGAGTGATCATACCATCATGATTATCTGGGTCATGAAGATCTTTTTTGTACAGTTCTTCTGTGTATTCTTGCTACCTCTTAATATCTTCTGCTTCTGTTAGGTCCATACCATTTCTGTCCTTTATCGAGCCCATCTTTGCATGAAATGTTCCCTTGGTATCTCTAATTTTCTTGAAGAGCTCTCTAGTCTTTCCCATTCTGTTGCTTTCCTCTATTTCTTTGCACTGATCACCGAGGAAGGCTTTCTTATCTCTTCTTGCTATTCTTTGGAACTCTGCATTCAGATGGATATATCTTTCCTTTTCTCCTTTGCTTTTCTCTTCTTTTCACAGCTATTTGTAAGGCTTCCTCACACAGCCAGTTTGCTTTTTTGCATTTCTTTTTCTTGGGGATGGTCTTGATCCCTGTCTCCTGTACAATGTCACGAATCTCCCTCCATAGTTCATCAGGCACTCTGTCTATCAGATCTAGTCCCTTAAATCTATTTCTCACTTCCACTGTATAACCATAAGGGATTTGAAATAGGTCATACCTGAATGGTCTAGTTGTTTTCCCCAGTTTCCTCAATTTCAGTCTGAATTTGGCAATAAAGCATTCATGATCTGAGCCACAGTCATCTCCTGGTCTTGTTTTTGCTTACTGTATAGAGCTTCTCCACCTTTGGTTTCAAAGAGTATAATCAATCTGATTTCAGTGTTGACCATCTGATGATGTCCATGTGTAGAGTCTTCTCTTGTGTTGTTGGAAGAGGGTGTTTAATATGACCAGTGAGTTCTGTTGGCAAAACTCTAATAGCCTTTGTGCTGCTTCATTTTGTACTCCAAGGACAAGTTTGCCTGTTACTCCAGGTGTTTCTTGACTTCATACTTTTGCATTCCAGTCCTGTATAATGAAAAGGGCGTCTTTTTTTGGTGTTAGTTCTAAAAGGTCTTGTGGGTCTTCATAGAACCGTTCAGATTCAGCTTCTTTAGCGTTACTTGTCACGGCATAGACTTGAATTACCATGATATTGAATGGTTTGCCTTGGAAACAAACAGAGACAATTACCCAGTGAAAAACACTGTATTGCTCTCTTCCTGTAATAGTCATCTTTTCTTTATTCACCTGTGTCCAGATCTCATTACACTTTGGCTAAAGCTGCTTCGTTACTCTTTGTTATTCTTTCTTCAAGGCATTTTGGGAAGATGCATGAGCTTCAGATTTACAAAAGCCTGAGGATGTTATTTAGTTCTTCCACTTATTTGATGGTGTTCCAATTATTTATTGCTGAAAAACAAACCACCTCATGAAAGTGCAACTTAGGGTTTGGCAGGGACAGTTTGTCTTTGCTCCACTTAGAATCCGCTGGCCTGGCTGAAAGACTGCAGGCTGGAGTCATCTGAAGCAGGGTTTCTCTATCTCAGTACTGTTGTCATTTGGGTTGGACATTCTTTGTTGTAGGGGACTGTGAATTGTAGAATATCTAGCAGTATTCTGGTCTACTACTTACTAGCTATTAGCAGCATTCCTTTTCAAGTTGTAACAATCAAACATATCTCCCCAAATTGTCAAGTGTTCCCTTCTAAGGGAGTAGGGAGGCAACATTGTTCATGTGGGAACCAATGTACTCGCTTCCACATATGTGGTAGTTGATGGCGGCTATTGACTGAGATTTCAGGGGAGACTAATATGTAGGCTGGAACACCTACACATGATCTATTCAAAGTAATGTGCTTTCTCATTATATGGTAGCTGAGTTCCAAGGGCAGTTATCAAGGTGGGGCTGGGAAAGTCATATTGCTTTTTATGACATAGCACTGGATGTTACATAGCTTCACTTCTATTGCATCTGTTCAACTGAGCAGGAACAAAGCCCATTCTCAATTTCAAGTGCAGGAAAAATAAATTCTACCTTTTGATGAGGGTCTCTGATTTACTTGTAATTGTTGATATTATATATTTGTGGTGGTGTTGGAGAAGACTCTGGAGAGTCCCTTGGACAGCAAGAAGAACCAATCAGCCCATCCTAAAGGAAATCAGTCCTGAATATTCATTGGAAGGACTGATGCTGAAGCTGAAATTCCAATACTTTGGCCACATGATGCAAAGAACTGACTCACTAGAAAAGATCTTGATGCTGGGAAAGATTGAAAGTGGGAGGAGAAGGAGGCGATAGAGGATGAGATGGTTAGATAGCATCACTGACTCAATGGACATGAGTTTGAGTAAACTCTGAGAGTTGGTGATGGACAGGGAGGCCTGGCATGCTGCAGTCCATGGGGTTGTAAAGAGTCAGACTCAACTGAGCGACTGAATCGAACTGGACTGAACCCTTTCTAGGGCTTCCTAGGTGGCGCTAGTGGTAAGAATTCACCTGCCAATGCAGGAGATATGAGATGTGGGTTCAAGTCCTGGGTCCAAAAGATCCTCTGGAGGAGGGAGTGACAACTCACTCCAGTATTTTTGCCTGGAGAATGCCATGGACAGAGGAGCCTGGTGGGCTCCAACACTCCAGGCTTCCCTGTCATCACCAACTCTCAGAACTTGCCCAAACTCAAGTCCATTGATTGGGTGATCCCATCCAACCAATTCATTCTCTGTTGCCCCCTTCTCCTCCTACCTTCAATCTTTCCCAGTATCGGGGTCTTTTCCAATCAGTTGTCTCTTCCCATCAAGTATTGGAGTTTCAGCTTCAGTATCAGTCCTTCCAATGTATATTCAGGGTTGATTTCCTTTAGGATTGACTGGTTTGATATTCCTGCTGGCCAAAGGACTCTCAAAAGTCTTCTCCAACACAACAGTTTATAAGCATCAATATATTATTATTTATATTATATTATATATTTATATATATATTTATATTATAATGAAAGCTCTACTTCTTAAGGCTCCCAGTGTGGTAACTAACCTCAACTATTCCTGAACTGCAAGGTAATGGAAAGCTTTTAAGAGCTCCTGTGTTATTTTAAGAATTGGGTATTCAGGAGGAAGTAGCAACAACTACAAAAGTGAAAATGTTTGACTTGGATTGCATGAATGCAGTTGGTTTTCAACAAGATTGAGCTCATCTATTTGAAGGCACACCTTGTTCCAAAATCTAAGCACAGCTTTCCTGGGGCTACTTGATCTTTATCAGGTGTTTCTTCCACAGGAACCTGCTCTTGCTGAGCAACTTCATTGCCTTCTGGGAAAAGATGTTCTACAGCATAATCTTCGCCAACCAGAGAATGCTCCCTGGAATAGCAAGTAGTAACTGACGTCTGAGTCTTCGTGCTGGTACATTATGATAAAAACAAGACATCTTCCTGACTCCTTGCTTCACCTTTTAAAAATTGGGTCCAGTCACAAAATATGGGATGGTAGAAATATTAACAGCTTAATTAAGATCAAAGTCACTTAATGGTACAATGGGAAAAACTGACCAAATAAAATACAGCCTTTGCTATTTGTAGAGAAGACTCCTTGGTAGCAGGGATGGAGGGCAATAAGGTCTTGCTCTTGGCTTCAATAGGATTGTTCAACACAATAGGATTCTTAACATTTTACCAAGTTAATTATGCCCTGGGGTTCTAATTGATAGAAGTTCATTTCAAAATAAAGAAAGTAAAAAAATCCTGTTTCTAAAAGAGATATATATCGCAACGTTATATATATTCTATAACAATGTAAAAATCCAGAAAGAGAGTAATTACTATAGAAAGTGGTCTATTTACTGGATGGAATATAGTATGTTATTAAAATATTTGTCATAAAAAGCAGGCAATATGCTTGGGGATGATGCTAAATGAATTTAAGGATATCTAAAATTATATGAATATTATAATTCTTTGTTCCAATATTGAATAAATTCCACAACAAATACAATAATTACATAATAAAATTCAAATACATTCATACAATCTCATTAAAATAAATAAACTCTAAGAAGTAATAATACCTCTTTATAACTTTAATTTTATTCATTTCTAGATGTAATCATTGTTAACAACATGGTGCATTTCCATTCTCACTATCTATACATTTCTATGCTTCATTTTTTAAGTAATGAGATTATATTAAATCTATTGTTCTATAACATATTTTTATTACTTAATGATATTTATCAGAAACCTTTTTCATAACTGACATTGCTATTGTTATTCTTGCATAACAATTTAAAATATCTACTGATGTTCATTCCCCAGGATGAACATGTTGTAATGCATTTAACCATTTTTACTGATATAAATTCAGATGATATCTGTTTTTTTTTAATTCTACAAAAAAATGATTCAATGAGCATTGTTGCATACATATTTTTTGTACCTGTCTGAATATTTCTGAAAGATGATACCTTAAAATATAATTTTAATAGATACAGCAAATTGCCCCATAATCTTTTTCAATTATATACTCCAATAAGTGGAATATAGCTGTGCCTGTATTCAAAAGTGAATATTTTCAATCTTTTGAATTTTTGCCAATAAATGATGCCTCATTGTTTTAATTTCAATTTTCCTGATTACCAGTAAAGCATGTTTATTGCCCATTTATATTTCTTCTATGGATTGCCTGTTTGCATCCATTATGAATTTTATTTCAATGAGGAAAAATAATGAAATGATGAAAAGAAATATATAAAGATATTTATCATAATTGTATTAGAGAGTAGAATTGTAGGTAATTTTTTCTCTCATAATTTAAAAAATGTTTATGTAGTTACAATAAAAGGGTTTTTTTGTTGTGTTGTTTATTTTTTAGTGAAAGGAAAAGTCATAAGTACTCTGTGCTTATTCCTTCAAAAGTCTCTGTGGACTGTTTACTAAAAATAAGCCTATGCCCTAATTGGCCATGGGAAAAAAATCTAGAGCAGTTTGTTCACTGTTTGAGGCTTCATGCTTTTAAGAAGCTTAAAAAGCAATATTGGTTGTTGATTCTCAATCTTCTGCTATAGTGGATCCCATATTCTATTGTGTCATCTCCACTGAAAATTGGCATCATCATGCTTTTAGCTGGTAAAATTGCATAAATTAACCTCACAAGAAATGGCTGAAAGACTCAGTGATAACGATGAACGATCTCATAAAGAACATATTTTACAGTGAGAAATGATTTATTATTTCATAAAATTGTCATTTGTCCCTTGTCTATTCTAGATAAAGCCCATCTGAGAACTACAGCAACTCTGTTTGGTGATCCTTAACAAAGTCTGATATTGAAGAATGTAATGGGATGAAGTACATGCTAACCTCCAGTCCCCATATTGATTTTAATTCTTTCCATATTGTTCTTTGCTCATGCAGGTAGGCCAGGAGGAAGCTACAAACATTTCTGGGGACAGATGACAAAGCTTGGAGTCGGGGAGAGGACTGGAGCAAGGACCCTGGTTACTAGGCTCTTTGCAGTGATCTGAACATGAGGTGGCAACAAACTCAAAGTGGATTTAAGTGAGGAAGATCCAACAGCAGAAGTTGGGTTTCATAGTTGAATAAGCTTGGGTTCAAATCCTAACTTGGTCTATTTCTAGTTGCATGAATTTAAGCAAGGAATAGCTATTTTAGTATTAGCATTTTTTTCCAACCTAAAATGGGGACAAGAATATAATCAGCCCATGAGAGTTATAAGAATTAAATGAGATAAAGGTTTGTAAAGTGCTTTAAACAGCATGTGGTATAAAGATACTGCTCAATAAATAGCGGTGCAACATTGATCTTATTTCAGTTTATTTTTTTAAGTTTAGTAAAGCCAGAATCAGGGTAGGGATACAATCATGGAGACTTGTGTTGAAGTTTGGAATCCATGCCCTGGAGGGCTTGAGGGAACTATTGTTTTACACTATCATTACCTTTGTTCTTTGCTTGCTCCTTGATTCCTGCTAGTTCCTCAATGACTGGGAATCTGTACAGTTTCACAGATGTTTAAGGTGAAACATTAGATTATTTGGCTTATGTCTATTTAAATTCCTCTAGTTTAATGGCAGGACTGGCTTCACATCTTAGAGTAAGGGTAAAGTGGACCCCTAGGGGTCTCAGGAGGAAGGACAGGAAGTCAGGCTGGAAAGTACTGACAATAGATGGTCTGAGAGGCATTTTGAAGGAGAATAAAACATCTTACTAACAGCTCAGAGGAATAAGTGAAGGAGTGAAGAGGGTTGAAAATGTTTTGGCTTGAAAGAGATGGAGTAGTAGAGACTAGGACTCTCACTATATAATTCTTCATAAATTCTGTAGCTCAAAGAATTGGACTTGCAGTCAAAGCAAGTTTAGTGCATCTAGTTTACCATACTATAACTCTTAATACTTCTGCTTCTTATTTGATCACTTCTATTTTTCTTTTTCTTTTGGAAAGACCTCTCTCTGTTCCTTCTCTTCACTTTACTTAAATTGCATTTACATAAATGACATCCATAGTAACCAATGATTTGTTGGCTCATTCAGTAAAGAATCTGCCTGCAACACTGGAGTCTGGGTTTGATCTCTGGGTTGGGCAGATCCCCTAGAGAAGGAAATGGCAACTCACTGTAGTATTTTTGCCCAGAGAATTCCATGGACAGAGGAACCTGATGGTCTACAGACCATAGGGTCGCAAAGGGTTGGACAGGACTGAGCAACTAACACATGCGATGATTTTTACAAATTGTTTCTAACACAAACTATTTCAGAAAGAGGTTGTATGTTTTATTTATTTATTTATTTTTTAGCACAAACTACTTTTGCAGAAAAGTTGTCTGCAAATAATCTCTTGCTTATACAAGGTGTCTCCAAATGATTAAATTTCTGATGTGGATGACTAATAAGGAGTTAATCACTGAAATATACAAACAGTTTATACAACTCAACATAAAAAATGCCAATTAAAAAAATGAGCAGAAGACCTAAATAAACACTTTTTCAAAGAAGAGATACAGATAGTCAATAGGCATAGGAAAAGATTCTCTACATCACTAATCATCAGAGAAATTCAGTTCAAAATCACAATGGGATATTATCTTACACCTGTCAGAATGAAAATCATCAAAATGTTGGCTAGAACATAGAGAAAAGGGAACACTTGTACACTGTTTGTGGGAATATGTCAGTGGAACCACTATGGAAAATAGTACATAAGTTTTTCAAACAACAACAAAAGAACTACCATATGATCCAGCAATCTACGCCTGGGTGCATATCTGCAGAGAACAAAAAAGTTAATTCAAAAAGATATGCCAATGTTCACTGTGGCATTATTTCATAGCCAAGATATGGAAGCAACCTAAGAGGCCATCAACAGATGAATGGATAAAAAATTATATATATATATATGATATATAAGTATCATATATATCATAATGTATATATAAACACACACAACAGAATACTACTCTACCATAAAAAGGAATGAAATTTTGCCATTTGTAAAATCATGGATGGACCTGGAAGGTATTATTCTAAGTGAATTAAGTCAGACAGAGAAAGACAAATACTATATGCTTTTACTTATATATGGAATCTAAAAAATACAACAAACTAGTCAAAATGAGAAAATGTAAAAGACTTACAGCTATAGAGAGCAAACTAGTGGTTATCAGTTGGGAGAGGGAACAAGGAGTGGCAAGATAGGGTAGGGGATTAAGAGAAAAGTAAAGTGACAGTGGTTCATTGAAGTATCTTCCTAAAATGTCAATTTTACTATACTCTTTAGATGAAGACATTTAATACTCAATAAGCATTTATGTGGAAATGTCTAGATTCATCACCATGGAGTAGAAACTATGGCATCCTATATCAGAACCCCAGAGTATAACAACTCTGGGATCACCACCTGCCAACTCTATCAGGATGTCCAGGCTTTTCTAGTGGCTTTTGATATGTTTGAGGGTCTCAAGGGGTTCCCTTGACTTCAGAGGGAGTGTCCTATCTGCTATAATCTTTCACTAGCCAATGCAAATCTCAGATGTTTTCTCTTGAGGATGGAGATCAACACAAATGTGGCCCTGCAACCTGAATATGTAAGAACCTGGTTAGACTGTGTGACTGCTGCTACTCAGCCTTAGCATGCATGCCTAGTTCAGCTGCTTTCTGTCTGTCTGAGCCAAATTATTCTGCAGCCTAGCACTCTATAGATTTCCTATTTAGGAGAGGGGTGCTACTCTCTTCTACACTGATTCATCCAGGCATCTCCAGGTTCTTCTCAGAGTCTAAGGTCTTTCACCTCGTGTAAAAGGAACCTTTGATCTCTCTCCAGGCATGCCCCATATCACTTACAGACAGGAATCTGACCATGGGTAGCTTCTGTCCCATGACTGGAGTTTATTCAAGTCCTCTTCAAATAATTGGCATGATCTCCTTAATCAAAATGCAGATACACTTTACAAATAGGTGCACTTTTTGTTTTTTAAATCAATTGTTCATGTTCTGCAACTTCCTCTAATTCATTCAACACTTATAATGCCTAATCTGTCCATAGGGATTAGTCCCATCTTTAAATGCCAAGAAAATAAATGTAAAAACCCAATTAACTTATCAGCACCATTGGTTGAACTGCCAATCTTCAACCAATATTGCTGTGGGATTCTAATCTCACAGGTGCTTGTGCAGGCACAATGATATGCTTGCTGGTATCATGTGCAATGGTGTCCTGTGCTTGGCTCCCAAAGTTATTGCTGTCTTAGTTTGTGCTTCTAAAATCAGTCACTTCTCCCCTAAATATGACTCCATGCCTGGTAGATGAATTTGGACTAGCCTTCAAGTTACAAAAATATTTGGGCCCAATTCACCTTCCTTTTATCCTCATGGCTAATTACTTTTGGATAACAGGGCAACTGATATGTTTCCCAAGCAGCTGATGCTGGGAAAGATTGAAAGCAAAAGGAGAAGGGGGTGGCAGAGGATAAGATGGTTAGAGAGAAGCACTGACTCAATGAACATAATTTGAGCAAACTCTGAGAGATAGTGGAGGACAGAGAAACCTGGAATGCTACAGTTCATGGACTTCCCTGGTGGTTCAGATGGTAAAGAGTACACCTGTAATGCAGGAGACCTGGGTTTGATCCCTGGGTTGGGAAGATCCCCTGGAGAAGGGAAAGGCAACCCATTCCAAAATTCTTACCAGGAGAATTGTACGGACAGAGGAGTCTGGTGGGCTACAGTCCATGGTGTTGCAGAGTAGGACATGACTCAGCAAATAATACTTTCACTTTCACAGGGTTGCAAAGAGTTGGACACCACTTAGCAACTGAACAACCACAACAGGGCTTTGTTGGGGCTACCTTAACCCAACAAATTTTTAAAATAATTTTGAACATCAAAATCAGAAAGGGCTCATTAGTTTTTCAGGAAATCTTTAAAATTATTCAGTTTGGCTCCACTCAAAAAGTTTTGCATATTGAAGAATATTATCATGACAAGGAAACTTTATTAAGCATATGTCACCTCTGACTCAGGAGAAATGTGCTAAGTCACATTAGGTGTTCCAATCTCCCAATCTAAGGATATCTGAGGATAGATTTAAGTTCTGAGTGCAGCTGATTCCTGCCTCAGACAGGGGACAAAATTTCACTTTATTTAATATCTAGCTTCCTATTTCATACTCTTACCTTTTCAGTACAACAGATAGTGAGAACATAGCTTTTTCTTTTCCCCAGAAGAAAAAGCCCACACCTGAACTCTGTTATTTCTAAATTCTGAGTTAATTTATTTTATCCATGGTTACCTGAGTATACATAGATGTCTTATGGATTTTAAAGTAAAACTCCTCTTATTATTTATACATAAACATGAAATGACAACAGTATTTTAAGTTTAAGGTAAGTAGTTATGTGTTGAACTCCCAGATTCATGGCATTTAGGGGTACTTTGGAGGGAAAGTTGAGAACACTCCTAGGGCTCCAAGAGTATACACATTGTTAGACCGCAGGTCTTCTATTAGACCTTAAGAAACACTTCTATGTCCAAAGTTTTGAATTCCCATGTTATATAACATGCATTAATAAAATATACACTATTACTTCTCTGCAAGAGTGGTTAGTGTAACCTGAACTCTTATAAATGTACAGGACTATCAGACTTTATAAGGAGTCAAGCAGAAACAAATGAAACCAGTCAGAATTCAGTAACAGCTCTATTACAATACATTCATATATGAAGAGTTTCTGTCAAACTAAACTATAGTGATGGTTGATATTATACCACATAAGATACTGCATAAACTGCTAATAGAGCAATTTTGAAGGTTAAAATATTGAATAATTAAAAACTAAGAAGATTTTACTCTGAACAAAAATGTTGATAACTATGAGAATAAAATAAGATAGAAAAGTCTTAGGTGAGAATATAGTGAATATTAGAGTATGTTTCCAATTTTGCAACATGACAAAGGGGGCAGTTTGGAGAACACAACTGGCCTCCCCTCCCCCAAACTTCAGCTCTAGAGATCATTCAGTGTTTGATCCAAACTGGTGGATTATTGGCCAAATCCTCTGATTGACATATTTACTTTAGCTACCACAGTATTGTAAACATTTTCAATAAACTGCCAACATTTAAAAAAAAAAAAGTGCAACTTAAAAAGAGATAAATTCCTGAATTTCTTTAAAAAAAAGAAAAGAAAAAAGAATTGGTAAAAAAATTTCTCCAAAGAAGATATATGGATGGCTAACAAACGCATGAAAAAATGCTCAACACTGCTCATTATTAGAGAAATGCAAATATAAACTACAATGAGATATTAGTTCATACTGGTCAGAATGGCCATCACCAAAAATCTACAAACAATAAATGCTGGAGAGGGTGTGGAGAAAAGAGAACCGCCTTGCACTGATGATGGGAATGTAAGTTGATACAGCCACTATTGAGAACAGCATGGTAATTCCTTAAAAAGCTAGGAATAAAACCACCATATGACCCACTAATCCCATTACTAGGCATATACCCTGAAGAGACCAAAATTGAAAAAGACACATGTATCCCCATGTTCTTTGCAGCTTTATTTATAATAGATAGGACATGGGAGCAACTTAGATGTGCATTGCCAGATGAATAGATAAAGAAGCAGTGGTACATATACACAATGAAATATTACTCAGCCACAAAAGGAATGCATTTGAGTTAATCCTAATGAGATGGATGAACATAGAACCTATTATACAGAGTAAAGCTAAGTCAGAAAGTGGAAAACAAATGTTGTATACTAACACATATACATGGAATCTGGAAAGATGGTGCTGATGAAACTATTCACAGAGCAGCAGTGGAGACACAGACACTGAGAACAGACTTATACATATGGCTGATGGGGAGGAAGCAGAGGTGGGCTGTATGGAGACAGCAGAGTAGACAGCCATATATAAAATAGATAGCCAATGGGAATTTGCTGTGTGACTCAAGGAACTCAAGCTGGGGCTTGGTGACAACCTAGAGGGGTGGGATGGGAGGGGAGATGGGAGGAGTGTTCAAGTGGTGGTGCCATGGGTCAACCTATGGCTGATTCATATTGATTTTTGGTAGAAACCAACACAATAGTATAAAGCAATTATCCTTCAATTAAAAATAAATAAAATTTTAAAATGTGAAACTTAAAAAAGAAATTTCTGAATTTCTTTTTAAAAAAAGAAAAAAGAATTGGTAAAAATTTTGTGTAGCATATAACGCCATTAGGACCACCACTCTCCATGAATAAAGGAAATGTCATCTGTATGGATTATAAGTTGATGATGCATAGTTGAGCTGCACAGTATTTTTGTCTTGAACTCCTCTTCTAACATTTATGTTACCTAGGCAACCCATGTTTAAGGATTCTACTTGCTATAAACCATGTACAGTAATCAGTATTACTCTTCCTTTCCCTATGGAAATGGAAATCATCAGTGTCTAAATGGAGCTCATGCAAGATAACAAAACAGGTGTTAGAAAGAGACTCACCACAGAGATGTTTCAGGGTTGGTCAAAATAAGCACAGAGGAATAGTCATGATGAATGATCACAGTTGTCTAGCAACAGATATTATTCCAAATCCAAGAAAACAGTTGAACTCTACGGAGTCTGTCTGTACAGAAAGGGAATTAACATCAGGACTAGGTGCAGGGAGAAATCTCTAATTCTGAGAAACAAGGAAGGATTCTCTTATCCTTGTAGAAGCTGGAAATTGAGCAGGCAACCAAAGTTGAGGTTCAGTTGCTGGTATCGCCCTGTGTGCAAGAAACATGGTTATGCATCAGTGTGAAACCAATATCAAGGCAAATCTGGTACTAAGTTCTCCAACTGGAAATCTTGGGTTTGCTGAATTACATGCCTGGATAGGAATGGGGCTGGTAAAATTCAGGAGAGGAGGTTACATACACAAACACATTGAGTTCTACATGGTTATACCGCTATGGGGGCTAGTGATAAGAGACAAAGGGTCTAAAAAACTATTAGAATCAGACTAAAAGAAAGTGCTGATGACTCTAAATGCCTTGAAATAAATTGTTAGAGAAGAAAGGCCAACATTCTCTAATTCAATTCAGAGGGTTGAGTGATTTTTTATCACTTAATACATTTCTTCATATCCACATTGAGTCAGTCATCCTGAATTAAATATAGAACCATGGATCTCTATATTGGTAAGTCTGTTTCTGCTCTGCAAATAAGTTCATCTCTACAATTTTTCTAGATTCCACATATAAATATTATATGATAATTGTTTCTCTTTCTGACTTACTTCATTCTATATGACATTCTCTAGATCCTAAAGGCTACCAAGGGGGGAAAAGGAGGTGGGATGTGTTGGGAGACTGGGACTGACATATATACACAAACATGTATAAAATAGATAACTAATGAGAACCTACTGTGCAGCACAGGAAAAAAATCTAAAAATGAGGGGATATATGTATACATATGACTGATTCACTATGCTGTACAGCAAGAAATTAACACAACATTGTAAAGCCAATAAAAATTCATGCAAAAAATAAATGAAAATAGAACCATAGGTCAAGGATTTTCAAAAGATTAAAAAAATTTTTTCCAATCCAGAATTAATCATCCTTCCTTATTAGGCATACAAGAATCTGTCCAGATGCTATCCTGTCTGTACCCACGCTTTGCTAGGAATTACGGAACTAGATTCAATGTCATATAAATGTGGTGAGAAGATGGCACAGCATGGAAGCACCTTGCTGGCCAATTGAGAAGGCAATTGTCTCTGGGCATATGAAAATTATAATCTTAGCCATAGCTCTACCATATGGTACTGATCTTACAGTTGCATTTTCTAAACACTCAGCAAAATGATGAATGAGCCGGTGATTCTTTCCTTGTCAACTAATTACTTTATGGAAAGTCACCAGTTACTTCTACACTCATCCAAGTGATGTTCCAGGACATGGCATGACCAATTAGAATGAACTGGACAGTGTAAGAAGGACCAGGTCCTAAACTGGGGCAGAGAAAAAAAAATAGCTCTAAATTACATCTATGTAACTATGATTATTCTATGATTATTCAAGCATAGTTTTAAAAAATAGTGGCAACTAATATCAATAACCTCAGATATGCAGATGACACCACCCTTATGGCAGAAAGTGAAGAGGAACTAAAAAGCCTCTTGATGAAAGTAAAAGAGGAGAGTGAAAAAGTTGGCTTAAAGCTCAACATTCAGAAAACGAAGATCATGGCATCCGGCCCCATCACTTCATGGGAAATAGATGGGGAAGCAGTGGAAACAGTGTCAGACTTTATTTTTTTGGGCTCCAAAATCACTGCAGATGGTGACTGCAGCCATGAAATTAAAAGATGCTTACTCCTTGGAAGGAAAGTTATGACCAACCTAGATAGCATATTCAAAAGCAGAGACATTACTTTGCCGACTAAGGTCCATCTAGTCAAGGCTATGGTTTTTCCTGTGGTCATGTATGGATGTGAAAGTTGGACTGTGAAGAAGGCTGAGTGCCAAAGAATTGATGCTTTTGAAGTGTGGTGCTGGAGAAGACTCTTGAGAGTCCCTTGGACTGCAAGGAGATCCCACCAGTCCATTCTGAAGGAGATGAGCCCTGGGATTTCTTTGGAAGGAATGATGCTAAAGCTGAAACTCCAGTACTTTGGCCACCTCATGGGAAGAGTTGACTCATTGGAGAAGACTCTGATGTTGGGAGGGATTGGGGGCAGGAGGAGAAGGAGACGACTGAGGATGAGATGGCTGGATGGCATCACTGACTCGATGGACATGAGTTTGAGTGAACTCCGGGAGTTGATGATGGACAGGGAGGCCTGGTGTGCTGCGATTCCTGGGGTCGCAAAGAGTCGGACACGGCTGAGCGACTGAACGGAACTGAACTGAACTGATTATTACTTTCACCTATTATTGACCACATATTAAATTCATATTAATATTCCAAATCTCATTTAAACAGTAATGGCACAAGACTACTTATCTGAAAATTTTTCTGGGTTTAGTAATCTGGTTATAGGGGATTGGGAGTAGGAGTGGAATATGTCCTTTTGTCATTTGCAAAAGTTTTATCTAAAAGCAGGAAATGAGGTAAAAAATTGGGACGCATGTTGTTTTTCCACTATCTAATGAGGGCACTGTTTAACAGATGCACCCTAAGAAATTCAGGAGAATATATTTTGTCCAGACTTTTAGTGAAGATACATGTTACATGTTAATTTATAGATGTTTGATAGAAATACAAATAATTTCTGCTCATTTGTGAAAGATAACACTAGGAGTTATAGTTCATGTTTTGTAGGCATTTTGTATCTATTAGCAAATTCATTTAATCATTCTTTTGTGTTATTGACTGTGTAACTCTCTATTTTTAAACCTTCTTTGCACCAGCCTTACAATCTTGCTGATTTGCTTATTACTTATCAAACTGATTAAAATATTTGACCATATGAAGTCTATATTTACGTTAGAGTCATATTCTTAACTTTTAGTAAATGAAAGCAAATATTCTGGAGACATGGCCATTGCTGCTGTTGTTGGGACCAAGCAACAGCTGAAGTCCTGCCAAATATTACTAAAACTACCACTTATTCTTCTGTATCCCATAGCTGACAGCTGCTGCAGCTGAATGTACTACTAGAAGCAGAAAAACAATAGCTTCTCTCTTCCGTCCAACTTCCCAGCCCTTTGCAGAGCCAGCAGAGCCTTCTTTTGCACAAGGTAATCAAAAGAAGGTTGGCCAGAGTCCAGAAAGTTTGTATTTCTTGCTAACTATGATATTTGGAAGAAGACAAAAAGGAAGAGATGGAATTGAGAACTAAAAGGCAAATAACTAAAACAAGAACAAATAAATGTAGATGGAAGGGGGCACTAAAAATACTCCTTATATTATCTATAAGTACATGGAAGGCACATTAATTATAAATCCTGTTTATAAGAAATACAAGTGCAGAGAAGTTAAGTAACTCACCCAGAATCACACAGCTGTTATGTGTCAGAACGGGGATTTGGATGTAGGCTTAATTCTAAGACTGACTATTTTCCCACTAGGCTATATTGCCTCCCACCTTAAAAGGTGGGAGATAAACAAGAATAGTTGGTAGTTCAATAGGGTAGTAAGTATTGAGAAGATTATAAACAAAAACTGATGGATCCAGGGTGATGGAAATCCAGGAATGAACAATATTTGGAAATCTGAGCAAGCAGGCAAAAATTTGTGGTCCTTAAGACATCCCAATCCATCATTCCAAAACTTTGATTCCAGTTCCAGACTTTAGAGGACTTAAGGAAAAATGAAGGGGAAAAGATGAGGTATTAATTACTACATAGAAATTCAGTCACAAAACAAGTCAAGAATTCTTTATTAGCTAAGTCACAGGATCAAGGTTAGAAAGCTACAGGGTTAAAAAAAAAGAGAAAGCTACAGGGTTCAGGCTATAAGATTTAATTAACTAACTGAAGTCTGTATTGGAAATTCCAGAAGATATCATAATTGCATCTTAGACGGTTATTTTTTCCCCTCCCTGTCATCATTATATAATGATTAAAGATAGGATGAACTTAGATGAGTGTTTGCTGTCCCCAGAGAATTGGCGCTAAAGGCTTGCTCATCAATTGCCTGGTCTCTGATAATATACATGAAACTCTAGAGAATGAGCTTAAATTAAAATACAGGAGAATGTGTACATACCCAATTCAACTTTAGAGAATGCTGATCAGTGAGATCTTTTATCACTTATTTATCATTCACACACTCATTAATTCATTTAAACACATAAATTAACCACTGGACTAAATCCTGGGAACACAAAGATGAATCAAACTCATTCCTTGCCTTTAGGGTTCTTATCAACTGGAGAGGAGTCAAATATGTATTGGCAGCTACCTGTACTATAAAGCAGAATTAAATAAATAAACAAGTAAAGAATTGCAGCATAAGAGAAAACAATGGCTCAAATTCTGAGGGGTGAGGCAGGCTGCTTTGTGGTGATTCTTAAAGCAGGATTTCACTACATATATGAGAATTGTTTGTATTTAAAAAATTTTATATTTTGAGGACACTAGGAAATGTGGATGTACCACCTCTTTTAATAGCTGTTTTTGCACTTTTAAATTTATATTGCTTGCCCAATCCCCCCTCCCCCACCACACACATGTTTGCTTTTGAAGTGGGGTGAAGTGAGGAGTGAGATGAACAGATGTCTTGTATTTTTTGGTTCATATAGTATCATTCTGATTGATATTTTTAGGATAAGCATGAAATATCTTTATAATAAATGATCTTTCATGAAAAACACTTCCCCTTTTCTAGATCAATGTGATTCTGACAGGAAAAGCATGGTTGGACTAGGGGTAGAAGAAAGGAAATGGAAGACAGTATACAGTTTTGAAGCAAAGAATTATAGAACTTGAGGATAATGTGTTGGGTCCTAAGGGCTTGAGTATTCAGAAATCTTTTAACAGAAAGCAATAGAAAACTGGACTTAATCTGGCTTAAGCACAAAGGGGAATAATTATCCAAAGTAAGTGAAAAGTCCAGAGGAGATGTCTTTTTTCAAGCATAGCTGAATCCAGGTGCTTAAGCACTAAATTCAGAAATAATGGCTTGGCCAAAATGTGGCCTTTTGGGCCACTTTGGAAACAGAACTTATGGAATATTCCAAACAAAGTTTTTGGCCAACCCAATATTTATTTCTTCATTTATTGCCTCTACTTTTCTATAGCTGGGGTTATTTTCAGGCATGCAAGTGATACTGGCAGCCCCAGGCTAATATCCTATTGTATATTACCTGAATAGAAATAAATCTTTATATTTCCCCAGATTCTAACAGAAATCTCAGAACCAGCTCTCGTTAGTCTGACTTCAGCTATGCCCCTGTGAAGACTTGCTGGTTTGCGGGGAGCTGAGGGCTACATTCATTGTGCTTGCCTCATTTCCCCACTTCAAGAATGTCTTCCCCTGAAAATAAGACATGAGCAAAAAGTTTAAGGGATGTACTTAAGGAAGTTATCAGAAGAGGGAATAGATTATGGGCAGAAAACACAACAAAAAAGTCATGTTAAGGGATTTTTGGATTTAAGGAATAGAGGTATGAAATCTATAAAGCCCTTAACATAGTGAGAAATGAGAAAGTCCAGCTAATGACACACAACTACAGTGTGGGGAATGATGTGTTCCCTGCATGCACGACAGAAATGACTTTGGAGACCATAGTAGATGATGAGTTATTCATAAGAAAATATCACTCTGGTTGTTTTCAGGAGAGTAAAAAATCATATTGCAAGATATGAATACATAGTCCCAAAGCAGGTAATTTGCTTATAAGGTGATCCTTCCATATTAGGAGAGTAAGAAGTGCATGCAGATGACCCAAAGACTCACTGTCACTGAAACATGTAATTCTTTTTCTTTAAATTAATCAGAATGTGCTGTTTGCCCATGAGCAGCAGCTTATCTTCTCAGAGCTTTCTTTCTAGCTCCTTCTTCTGCTTATTCATTCTCTTCCCTCACCCCTGTTATTGATTAGCTAAAATGACATTATTTTTGCTATTACTGCAGAGTCTTGTAAAGTGAGTAGTATATGCTTCCATTTGGCATCTGCCTTTTTTGGCTGATTTTGAGCCTACATCTCTATCACCTTGGTTTCAGTCCTGAGAGCTTTTTTCTCTCTGTTTCTTAATGTTGGTTTCAGCACTGGCAGCAGCTTTGTTGAAGGGGGCTAAGAACTGTGTGTCTGCTAAAGCATTTCTCATAAGGGAGTGTGCCAGAAAGAAGTCTGAAAGACTGAAAACACATACACACACAGTTATTATAGAATCTGGGCTAACCCATTGCCTCACCATTTCCCCATCCATGCCATCATTATGACTTCAGATATGATGCTGGTTCATTAAGAGTTGCCATAGTTTTGTTACTCATTGAAGTCTAGAATATATAAAGTATCATCCATTATGTAGATTAATTATAGGGGAATAAATACTCCATGCTCACATTTGTATATTCTTCACTGTCTTGATTTTCTGTCTAGATACCTGTTGCGGAGGGGATGTAGGATTGAATGACATGAGCTTTAAGATTCGTTTCAACATATTTAATACTGAAATTCCAATGGATCGATGATTTTATGAATTCACATCAAAATCTAGCTTTGCTTTATTCATCAGTGAAAACAGAGACAACTTCTTGCCACTCCTGAGGTGTTACACTGTTTTTTAGAAAATAAATCACAGAATGTTTGCTGTAGTATCATGAATAGTTAGAAATAAAATAAATTTGTTAAAATAAATAAACAAGCTTTGCTTTATGAGCTAGTGTTCTTTAGTTTTTAACCATATATCTATATGATGAATTGTAAACACCCTAATATGTAGGAAAGCTACTTGTTATTAATTAGGAATGGCAAGTGGGTATAATACAGCATTTTATACTGTTACATTTTTACCTCAGTATTGGTTCCAACTTTGGTTGCTTTTACCAGATGGGCAGCCTTGAATAAATATTAACCTCTCTAAGTCCTGGTCTCCCCTTTCCCCAAATAATGTAGCTACTAACTTAGCACAATTGCACTCACCTCACATACTAGTAAAGTAGTCCTCAAAATTCTCCAAGCTAGGCTTCAAACAATACATGAACTGTGAACTTCCAGATGTTCAAGCTGGTTTTAGAAAAGGCAGAGGAACCAGAGATCAAATTGCCAACATCCACTGGATCATGGAAAAAGCAAGAGAGTTCCAGAAAAACATCTATTTCTACTTTATTGGCTATGCCAAAGCCTTTGACTGTGTGGATCACTATAAACTGTGGAAAATTCTGAAAGAGATGGGAATACCAGACCACCTGACCTGCCTCTTGAGAAACCTATACGCAGGTCAGGAAGCAACAGTTAGAACTGGGCATGGAACAACAGACTGGTTCCAAATAGGAAAAGGAGTACATCAAGGCTGTATATTGTCACCCTGCTTCTTTAACTTATATGCAAAATACATCATGAGAAACACTGGGCTGGAAGAAGCACAAGCGGGAACCAAGATTGCTGGGAGAAATATCAATAACCTAAGATATGCAGATGACACCATTCTTATGGCAGAAAATAAAGAGGAACTAAAAAGTCTCTTGAGGAAAGTGAAAGAGGAGAGTGAAAAAAGTTGGCTTAAAGCTCAGCATTAAGAAAGCAAAGATCATGGCATCTGGTCCCATCACTTCATGGGAAATAGATGGGGAAACAGTGGGAACAGTGGCAGACTTTGGGCTCCAAAATCACGGCAGATGGTGATTGCAGCCACGAAATTAAAAAACACTTACTCTTTGGAAGGAAAGTTATGACCAACCTAGATAGCATATTGAAAAGCAGAGACGTTACTTTGCCAACAAAGGTCCGTCTAGTCAAGGCTATGGTTTTTCCAGTGGTCATGTATGGATGTGAGTGTTGGACTGTGAAGAAAACTGAGCACCGAAGGATTGATGCTTTTGAACTGTGTTGTTGGAGAAGACTCTTGAGAGTCACTTGGACTGCAAGGAGATCCAATCAATCCATTCTAAAGGAAATCAGTCCTGGGTGTTCATTGGAAGGATTGATGTTGAAGCTGAAACTCCAATACTTTGGCCACCTCATGAAAAGAGTTGACTCATTGGAAAAGACCCTGATGCTGGGAGGGATTGGGGGCAGGAGGAGAAGGGGACGACAGAGGGTAAGATGGCTGGTTGGCATCACTAACTCGATGGACATGAGTTTGGGTGAACTCCAGGAGTTGGTGATGGACAGGGCGGCCTGGCGTGTTGCAGTTCATGGGGTCGCAAAGAGTCAGACACAACTGAGAGACTGAACTGAACTGAACCGAACTTAGCATATATGGCAGGATATTTTGAACACTAATCACAGAAATGTAAATTAAAAGATTTTGCTAAATTATAAGCTACATATAATTTTAAAATATAATGTATATGCAGCTATAGGATTTGGTTTGAATGCAGACCATAAACTCTTTAAGAGTAAGGGTATAGTCTATATTATTTGTAACAGCACCTGGCATAATAGAATAGATACTCAACAGATACAAATAAATAATTGTAAATGGATAGTGAATGACTACATCTAGACTACTTAACACTAGGCCAGTGTTATAGATTGAATTATGTTTTGCTCAAAAAGATAACACTGGGACCTCAAAATATGACCTTATTTGGAAATAAGGTTATACCAGATTAAGTTGGGCCCTAATCTAATGACTGATGTTCTTATGAGAAGAGAGAAATCTGGATTCAGAAACAGAGAAGACCATGTGAAGACAGATGGAGATACTGGGGTGGTGCATTAACAAGACAGTGAATGCCAGCAGCCACTAGAAACTAGAAGAGTCAAATAAGCATCCTCCCCCAGAGCCTTCAGAAAGATCATGGCCCTGCCAACACCTTAATTTCAGACTTCTGGCCTGTGAGAGAATGCACTTCTGCCGTTTTAAACCACTTAGTTTGGTTTTGTTTTGGCAGCCTTAGGAAACAGATACAGTCAGGATCCTGAGCAATGTGGCACATGTTTGTGATGATGAAAGTGATCACTGCTTATTTCAGTCTTCATATTTAGAAGGTTTATTTTAAGAGAATTTGATTTATCTTAATTTATATGAATGCCCGGAACAATTAACTATCACAACAGAGGTTTCTCTATTACTGTAAGGGAAAACAGCAATATCTATTAGTAATCATTCTGTTTGGGGTAATTTTAAATCCACCCAAATGTCTAAATCTCCTGTTTTCTGCTAGACAATTACTTCTATCTAAATGATTTCTCAACACTATCAATACTTAGATGTTAATAGTTCTTCGATTCCTAAAAGATAGATGGTTTATTATTGTACAAGTGATATTTGCAGAAAGAAATATTCTCTTTGCCATATACAATTTTCTTGCTATAGTCTGTTATTTCCATAACTGGCATAGTCAACTACTGCTTGCCTATAGAGTTTAAATTCAGTGTGCTTGTGGGCTATGGGGAAATTCTATCTCAAAATATTTAGTGAGCACACAGAAATGTGAAACCTGGAATAGACTTCCAAGAGAGATTACTTTTGATCCACAGATTTTGCAGAGCAATGGAACTGGTGCATCTATGTTGTGGATATCATTAAATGATAAATGATATATTTGTTGTTGACAATTTTAAGCCCCATATCAACAGCTTATAATCATCATTAGGATACAACCCTTCCCATTTTCCCAAAATCTATAAAATATACTTGTGATTCAAAAATCATTCTTATGAGGTACTCCAGCTCTTCAATTTAGTCTTTTCATAGGATCACATACTTTACATTGCAAAATCCCTAATGGATATTTCTTTCTTTTTATTTGCAAGACACTTCTGAATTATTATACAAATATGAAAAGTTTTCTTTTCGAAGTTCATCATAGGACAGAAAGTATAGTATAGCAACTTTTATCTGGCGGCTCCTGCTGCTGCTACTGCTGCTAAATTGCTGCAGTCGTGTCCGACTCTGTGCGACCCCATAGATGGCAGCCCATTAGGCTCCTCTGTCCCTGGGATTCTCCAGGCAAGAACATTGGAGTGGGTTGCCATTGCCTTCTCCAATGCATGAAAGTAAAAAGTGAAAGTGAAGTCACTTTCACTTCTATCTGGGCACCTAATTAATATTCAAGGACATTTCAAATATGCCAGGATTTATTATGAATTATGCATTGTTTTAGATTTTTATAATCTCCTTACTTTCTTTGAAATATGTGCTATAAATCCTGCTCTGATTCCTCTAGTTTCTGATATAACATTTTTATTTGAATCATTTTTCTGTTCTAGCTTTTTTCCAAGGAGCAAACACAGTATGATGATTTGTTAAAATTAGAATGAAGCTTTTTAAAAACCTCAAAACACCATAAGTTGCACAAAGTTGTTTTTGTTGTTTTTCTTTATGTGCATAGGTGCCAGTACTGTGTAATGACATTTTATTTTTAAATTTTTGTGCACAGAATCGTCTAAGGTTTGCTCAAACATGTTAGGTTTCATTTTCTCGGACTCTAGTCAGAAAAACGAGTCTCCATGCCAACAGCCAAGCTGACCCCAGTAAACTCCATTAAAAATATAGCATATTATTGTATTTTTGTCCCAACAGCCAATGTCAAACAATGGTAAAGCTTTATTTTTCATGTTATTTTGGAGACATCCATTTACCTGTACCTGGAACTCTAGGCAAATGCATTTGTGCAAGATACTCCAATGAAAAAAGTGGGACAAGGATAATGTCAGATAGAGTGGAAAGAGTGTTTTACAATTTATTATTAGTATGATTATTAGTTTCTCATTTAAAAAAACACTGCCTTAAAAACATTTGCTATAATGCTATCATTCAAAGAAATACTTGCATAATCCATATTTTGGCAGGAGAATATGAAAAAATCATGTCTGGAAAATGAATAGTATATCTGATATTATAATTTCGAACTTTTTGTTTTGTTTAATCAATGCTGAAATAGATGAAGTTCTGCTTAATTTTCTCATTTTTGGAATCACACTAATAGATAAAAAAATTAGAGATGTTTTGATTAAACCATTATTCTTCCTGAAAAAAGAAAGTATCTTTGGTAAATTTTATTCATTAGAATTTAGCAAACTGGATTTTTAAAACCTATAGGCTTTGGTATAGAAAAAAATCTCAATTCATTAGATCACAAGAGTAATTGTGAGAGATATATTATGTAGATGTATTTTTGTAAGACTTTGTTTTGTTTTGCTTATATGGACTTTTCCATTAAATTGATTGTATATCCTTAAGTCACCTCTGTTTCACCATTTCTCTTGGTGTTCTAAAGTATATGACCATTTATCCAAAATTTAAGCTGCTTAAAGGCAAAAGAGCATAGTAAAACCTTAGCCAAAATTAATCTCTTCTAGTTCTTAAATGTCAGCCAAATTATACAGGTATATATTTCTAATAAACTATGAAGTGCAAGAGTATTCTTCAAAATCTGCTCTCCACTTCTCCATTCCAGTAGACCTTATGTCAAAATTCATTTTTCCTGTTGTCTTTTGGCCTGTGTTTTTCTTGGTTTCCACTCTGCCCCATTTTTATTTTTCTCATCTTTATAGGTAAAGACTCCCAGACTTAAAGAGGTTTAAATAACTTGTAATTTACAAGTTATTTAAATAACAAGTAATTTTTTGATGGCATCTTTAGGATTTTCTATGTATAGTATCATGTATCATGTCATCTGCAAACAGTGAGAGTTTTACTTCTTTTCCAATCTGGATTTATTTTATTTATTTTTCTTCTCTGATTGCCATGACCAAGACTTCCAAAACCATGCTGAATAGCAGTGGTAAGAGTGGGCACCTTTGTCTTGTTTTTTGCCATTGAGAATAATAATTACTGTTGGTTTGACATATACGGCTTTTATTATGATGAGGTATGTTTCTTCTTTGCCTACATTCTGCAGAGTTTTTATCATAAATGGGTGTTGAATTTTGTTGAAAGCTTTCTCTGTGTCTATTAAGATGATCATATGGTTTTTACCTTTCAGTTTGTTAATATAGTATATCACACGGATTGACCTTGCATCCCTGGGATATAGCCCACTTGATCAAGACGTATGATCCTTTTAATGTGTTGTTGGAGTCTGTTTGCTAGAATTATATTGAGGATTTTTTCATCTATGTTCATCAGTGATATTGGCCTGCAATATTTTTTTTTAAATATCTTCATCTGGTTTTGGTATCAGGGTGATGGTGTCCTTGCAGAATGAGTTTGGGAGTTTAGTAAAGTTGCAGGATATAAAATTAATACACAGAAATCTCTTGCATTACTATACAGTAACAATGAAAAATCAGGAAGAGAAATTAAGGAAACAATCCCATTCACCACAAAAAGAATAAAATAACAAAAAGAATTTTAAAAAAAGTAACAAAAAGAATAAAATACCTAAGAATAAACCTACCTAAAGAGACAAAAGACATGTATGCAGAACTATAGGACACTAATAAAATAAATCAAAGATGACACAAACATATGGAGAGATATACCATGTCCTTGCACTGGAAGAATCAATATTGTGAAAATGATTCTACTACCCAAATTGAATCTAAAGATTCAATTGCAAACCCTATCAAATTACCAATGGTATTTTTCACAGACCTAGAACAAAAAATTTAATGATTTGTATGGAAACACAAAAGACTTGAATAGCCAAAGAAATCTTGAGAAAGAAGAATGGAGCTGGGGGAATCAACCTTCCTGACTTTAGACTGTACTACAAAGTTACAGTCATTAAGACAGTATGGGACTGGCACAAAAACAGAATTACAGACCAATGGAACAAGATTGAAAGCCCAGAGATAAACCCATACACCTATGGGTACCTTATCTTTGACAAAGGAGGCAATAATATACAATGGAGATAAGACAGTCTCTTCAATAAGTGGTGCTGGGGAAAGTGGACAGCTAGCTACATGTAAAAGAATGAAACCAGAACACCTCTTAACACCACACACAAGAATAAACAAAATGGATTAAAGACTTAAATGTAAGGCCAGAAACTATAAAGCTCTTAGAGGAAAACATAGGCAATAAGCTCTTTGACATAAATCACAAGATCCTCTTTGATCTACCTCCTAGAGTAATGGAAATAAAAACAAAAATAAACAAATGGGACCTAATTAAGCTTAAAAGCTTTTGCACAGTAAATGAAGCAATAAACAAGATTAAAAAACAGCATTCAGAATGGGAGAAAATAATTGCTAAGGAAACAATTGACAAAGGATTAATCTCCAAAATTTATAAGCAGTTCATACAGCTCAATATCAGAAAAATAAACAGCCCAATCAAAAAATGAATCAAAAATTAAAAAACAGACATTTATCCAAAGAAGACATACAGATGGCCAATAAACACATGAAAAGATGCTCAATTTCACTAATTATTAGAGAAATGCAAATCAAAACTACAATGAAGTATTACCTCACACTAGTCAGAATGACCATCATCAAAAAATCTATAAACAATATATGCTGGAGATGATGTGGAGAAAAAGGAACTCTTGTACACTGTTGGTGGGAATGTAAACTGATACAACCATTATGGAGAATAATATGGAGATTCCTTTAAAAAGTAGGAATAAAACTACCATACGACCCAGGAATCCAACTACAAGGCATATTCCTTGAGCAAACCAAAACTGAAAAAGACACATGTACCCCAAAGTTCACTATAGCACTAAGGAAATGGCAACCCACTCCAGTGTTCTTGCCTGGAGAATCCCAGGGACAGGGGACCTGGTGGGCTGCTGACTGTGGGCTGTGACTTAGCAGCAGCAGCAGGATATGAAAGCAACCTCTATATCCATTGACAGATGAATGGATAGAGAAGCTATGGTCGTATGTACAATGGAATATTACTCAGCCATAAAAAGGAATGCATATGATCCAGGAATCCCACTAGTGGCCATATGCCCTGAGAAAGCCACAATTCTAAAATACACATGTACCCCAATGTTCATTATAGCTCTATTTACAATAGCTAGGACATGGAACGGAGAAGACAATGGCACCCCACTCCAGTACTCTTGCCTGGAAAACCCCATGGGCAGAGGAGCCTGGTAGGCTGCAATCCACGGGGTCGCTAGGAGTCGGACACGACTGAGCGACTTCACTTTCACTTTTCACTGTCATGCACTGGAGAAGGAAATGGCAACCCACTCTAGTGTTCTTGCCTGGAGAATCCCAGGGACAGGGGACCTGGTGGGCTGCTGTCTCTGGGGTCACACAGAGTCGGACACGACTGAAGTGACTTACCAGCAGGACATGGAAGAAATCTAGATGTCTATCTAGAGATAAATGGATGAAGATGTGGTACATATACGATGGAATACTACTCAACCACAAAAAAGAATGTGTTAGAGTCAGTTTTAGTGATGTGGGTGAACCTAGAGCTGGTTACACAGAGTGCAGTAAGTCAGAAAAAGAAAAACAAATACCACATGTTAACACATATATATGGTATCTAGAAAAATGGTACTGATGAACCATTTGCAGGGAAGAAATGGAGATGCATATGTAGAGAATGGATGATGAACATAGTAGAGTAAGGAGGCAGTGGGAAGAATGGAGAAAGTCGCGTCAATATATATACACTATCATGTGTAAAATAGACAGCTGGTGAGAAGTTGCTTTATAATACAGGGAGCCTAGCCTGGTGCTCTGTGATGACCAACACCTGTGGGGTGTGAGGAGTGGAGGGAGGCTCAAGAGGGAAGGGATATTTGTATAATTACTGCTGATCTGCACTGTTGTACAGCAGAAACCAACACAACATTGTAAAGCAATTTTCTTTCAATGGAAAAAAAAAAAAAAAAAACTTGCCCAAAGTCACAAAACTAGGAAGTGTTAACACCAGTCTGACACCTAAACTCTTACTCTTTCTTCTATTTCAAAAATTCCTCCAGCAAGAGTGATTCCATATACACTTACATGCTGGTTACTGAAAGTAAATATATTAGAATAATGCTTCTCAAATGTTAATGTTTCTACACATAGACTATTGATGTTGTTAAACTGTGTATTCTGACTCAGGGAGGCCTGATCTTCTATATTTCTCACTACCTCCCAGGGGTTGCCAAGGCTCCTGTATTTTCAGTAGGAAAGCCTGTACAATATAGCAGATGTTTGATGTTATTAATAAAGCTACTATTGGATTTTGCTTACTACTTTTCTTGTAAACACTCCATAGTTTTTAGTGTATATTATCTTATTCATTCTTAAATATTTTTAAATGATGATCACAAGTCAAATATTTTGAATTTATTGTTAAAATAAATGAGATTCAAATAAATTAATAATCAGGATTATTGGCTAATTTGTCAGTTCCTCATGTCCTTAGTGGAAATGGTGAAGCCATAATTAATAAATGAATTGAATATGATCTAGTCCAATAGGCCATTTTCTCAAGAGACACAATCGGAATTATGTGGACAATTTTGAACATGTACTGTGTATTGCCTCTCCAACATTTTTATCTAGGTGAAAATGCATTCAAGGAATATGACAAACAACCATGAAAGTGAAAGTGAAAGTGAAGTCGCTCAGTCGTGTCCAACTCTTTGCGACCTCATGGACTGCAGCCTATCAGGCTCCTCCGTCCAGGGGATTTTCCAGGCAAGAGTGCTGGATTGGATTGCCATTTCCTTCTCCAGGGGAACTTCCTGACCCAGGAATCGAACCCAGGTCTCCCACATTGCAGGCAGATGCTTTACTGTCTGAGCCGCCAGGGAAGTACAAATTCTCAAGGGGTAGACAGAATAACAGGTATGATAGTAGGAAGGGGGCTGTTCTTGAAGAAGTACAGGATGGGGACAGAGTTTCATGAACCAGACAAAGTTAAGTTGGAATCATGGCTTGTCAGTTACTAAGCATATGACCTTGGGTAAGTCATTTATCCTTGCTAAGTTTAGTTTTCTAATCAGTATACATCTACCTTGCAATATCATTGTTATAATATAACAGAATGAGGGATGTAAAAGGACCTAACACAGAGTAGGTAAGCCATAGATTGATATTGTTTTCTCATTTCTGTGTGAAGTTGAGCTGCTAAGTGCAAATTTTAGGCATACATTCTTGAGGGGTTTTTCCCAGCTTTTTCTTTCCTGTCCCTTCTTTGGAGTTTCTCTTCAGTTGTCCTTAGGCCCCAAAAGCATCAAAGAACAATGTCTAGTAGAATTAATCCAATCCTAGACAAGGCACTTTCAGTGTTATCTGGGTCACTCAACATCCCACTTACATTTGCACATACAGTATGATACTGTGGGTCATAAATATTTTACCAATTAATGCAATTGGGACTAGGCCCATCACTATAGTCATTAAGTTAAGTCTGCTTGGTTTGGTCAAAAAGCATTACTTGACATACTTGTGCAAAATAAATCTTGTATGCATTTTTGACGCGGAGAGAAGTTTAATGCAGAAAGTTTAAACAACCAATTAAAATTCTGAAAATAATGAATTTTGCCATTTTTAAAGCAAATCCTTTGGTAAATTTCTATTAGCATTTGACATTTAGATCTTTAGTCTTAGCACAAAGTTTCTCAGCACCAACCTCCACTTTCCCAAATCTCTGATAACCAAATGTAGTAAGTACTTCAGAGCTATTTTAGACACCATTTTAACCGGTAAGTAATGAGGCATGAAGAGCAGGGTGAAGGCAGGAAGTTAGGTCTAGTAGTCTTCAATATGCTCAGCAATACGGCAAAGTGATTTGAATTTTCCTATCTTGATACTATTTAGGGAGACAATGGGAATTTCTCAGCCTCTGGATTAAGGGGTTTGAAGTGAAATAACCTTTCTGGGAAGATACATTCATCTCTATAGATAAGATGGCAGCAGGGCCTATTTTAGAGCTTTTGGTCTGTGGATAAGGTAGATGTTTCTGGGTGTCCGACAGCCGAGAGAATACAATATCACTAAATACATTTCCTGCTTCTAATTAACGGATTTCTCTATTTCCTTAATAGCCATTATTCTCTACCTTCCTTCATCTCCATGGTTATCTAGCCTGGATTCCACAGCCCAGTATCACAATGAGCCCCTGACCCTCTCCTCTGTAACACATCTCCCTGACAAAATCCCGTTCTGAATGAACCCATCACTCATATTTGTTGAACCTTCACCAGAGCAGCTATGTACATGGCAGAGAAAAACTACACTGCTGGATAGACTTAAATTGTTAATTTGTCTCACCTCAGTCCTTGACACTGTCCAGAAATCTCTTCTTCTTTTTTTTAAAATTTATTTATTTTAATTGGAGGCTAATTACTTTACAATATTGTATTGGTTTTGCCATACATCAACATGAATCCGCCACGGGTGTACACGTGTTCCCAATCCTGAACCCCTCCTCCCACATCCCTCCCCATACTGTCCCTCTGGGTCATCCCAGTGCACCAGCCCCAAGCATCCTGTATCCTGCATCGAACCTAGACTGGCAATTCATTTCTTATTTGATATTATACATGTTTCAATGCCATTCTCCCAAATCATCCCACCCTCTCCCTCTCCCACAGAGTCCAAAAGACTGTTCTATACATCTGTGTCTCTTTTACTGTCTCGCATACAGGGTTATTGTTACCATCTTTCTAAATTTCATATATATGCATTAGTATACTGTATTGGTGTTTTTCTTTCTGGCTTACTTCACTCTGTATAGTCGGCTCCAGTTTCATCCAGAAATCTCTTCTTAAAATAAACTTGATCTTCCAACCATAGTAACTTCCAGTTCATATCTTCTCTATTCTCCTCTGATCTCCCATCTGCTCCTCCCATCATTGCCATTTCTTTGCTAATGACATTGCAGAAGACATGTTAGAGGAAACAGAAGTTATCAGAAGTTTCCTTGTACTTTGCCACCAAAATTACAACGTAATTTCCTATCCCACTTCCACCCATCTTTTTTCTGGATGACCATTGAGAATTCACTAGGGGCTGAATTGTGTCCTCCTACAACTCATGTAATTGATGTCCTAACCTCTACTACTTAGAACGTGGCTACATTTGGAGATAGAGCCTTAAAGACCTCCCAATATAAATTAAGCTTTGTTATTATATTTTGATACAGGTATTTTTCTCCATAGTATTTACCACAATTAGCAGCGCTTTATTTATTTACTGTCTATCTTCCTCACTAGATTTTTGGGTGAAGGGCAGGGCCATGGACAGTATCAAAGGATGGGAAGGTGGTTATGTACTATTTAACATCTCCCTGCATTACTTGATATGCACAGTTGGCATTTCATCAGTGGTATGTCAAGTGTTGCACAAAAAAAAGATTCAAGACAAATGTCCTGCCTTTCTTTCAACCAGTTTTTACTTCTAAGCCTCTTTTGCATGGAAATTATAAAACTGATTCTCACTAGGACAATGTTTCTGATTCCTAGTACCTTGTATTCCTAGTGCCTAGCACTATACCTGCTAGCATTTGATCAACAAATTTTTCTGGAAGGAAGGAAAAAATGAAGGGAGGCTTAGAGGGAGAGAGAGGAAAGGAGGAAGAAGTAGTAGTTGGGACTGTAAGGAAAACCAATTACTTATGTCTCAGATACAGCTAACATAAGGTAAGTTAAACTTGGTGTTTATGGATATAAGTACCAGCATATCTATCAAGTTCCTTGTGATCATGGATTAATTGAGGGATCTGAAATTACATTAGGTAATTGTTTGCCTGGTTCTTTTTGTTTTTGCTTCTGGATGTATTATGATCTATTAAGACTGTGATGATTAACTTCATGTGTCAACCTGATTGAGCCATTGGGTGTCCAAATACTTGATTAAACTAGATGTGTCTGTGGAATGAAATTGACATTTGAATTGGTAGACAGAATAAAGCAGATTGCCTTCCCCAGTGTGGGTTGGCACCATGCAAACCACTGAGGGCCTAAATAGAGAACAAAAGGTAAAGTGAGAATATTTGCTTTCTGACAGAGTTGGGACATTAGACTTCTACTGCTTTCAGACTTAGACATGGGATACAACTTATACCATTGTCTCCACTTGGTCCCCAGCCAATTCCTTACAAAAAATCACTATCTATTTATCCAACCATCTATTTTATCTATCTTATTACTATATGCTACAAAGGTTCTTGAGAATTTTGTGTGTAATGGTCCATATATGCATTTATGTATATGTAGCCATACATGTCTCCAAAGAGAAGCTGCTAGGTTTTCATCAGTTTCTTCAAAGAATTTTTATTATGAAAAAATTTAAACATATA
The DNA here is from genome assembly GCF_032405125.1 of Capricornis sumatraensis. Taxonomy (NCBI): domain Eukaryota; kingdom Metazoa; phylum Chordata; class Mammalia; order Artiodactyla; family Bovidae; genus Capricornis; species Capricornis sumatraensis. Next base: position 193,169,611 of record NC_091069.1, on the reverse strand, counting down.
CAAATATAGAGAGAACAGTATTATAAACCTGCATGTAACTATCACCAACTTTAACAATTATTAACTCATGACCAATCTTATTTCATCTTCACTCTCTCCCACTATTTTGAAAGATATCCCAGACATCATATCATTTTATGAATAAATGCCAAACAGCTAATTTACAAATACATTTTAGAACACAATCCTCTACTTATTTGAATATTGGCTGTATTTACACTTTGAGTCAAATAATTATTTATTAATTTTCTATTCTCTTTATGGGGTTCTTCCATGTTCAGGAAAGAAAAAAGGCTCTCTACCAACTACTTTTCTACTTATGTAGACTATTTTGAGTAGAGAGTCAAATTTTGGTTCTGTTACTAAGTATAAACCTTGGGCAAGATTTTAGCTCTCTGTATGTTTTTCATCTATAAAATGCAAAAATGCATGAGGATTGTGCCCATGACACAGCATTCACAATGCTGACTGAAAAGCGGGAGTGAAGTCTCTCCGTCGTGTCCGACTCTTTGTGACCCCGTGGACTGTAGCTTGCCAGGCTCCTCCGTCTGTGAGATTTTCCATGCAAGAACACTGGAGTGGGTTGCCATTTCCTTCTCCAGGGTATCTTCCTGACCCAGGGATCAATCCCAGATCTCCTGCACTGCAGGCAGACTCTTGACCATCTAAGCCCCCAGGGAAGACCAATGCTGGCTTTATTATTATTATTTAATGTGACAACTAGAGCTAGAATATGCAGGTGAAAGTGATGACTCTGTAGTTAGTAACTCTAACAGTCAAGTATATAGCAGATGCTCACAAAATGCCACCAAGAAGCAAATAATTCACCTTTCCATCTTAGAGAATGCCAAGTGTCCTTGTGTGCCCTTATAATAGCTTTCTCCCATGCCAAAGGGATAACAGGGCAGATTGATACCCTCTCTAATGGCACACAGTCTCAGCTTATGTCTGGTGATAAATAATGAAGCAAGGTAACAGATCCTGCCTGTAGTCAATTATCTCAGGTCCCTGTTTCTTAGTCTTCCCAGGGGCCCTCAATAGGGACTTACGTAGCCACAGAAACAAGAGAAAAATGGAGAAATAGAGAAAAAACAATTCCATCTGTCAAACTGAAGATGGATGCTGTCCAAATCTGTGAACAAAACCTGAAGTGCTAATTCTACGCTCTGCTGATGCTTTTAATTATGTGACTTTGACAGATGGAAAGATCATCATGCAGTTTTTATTTAAGAAGCTCATGCAAGTGTAGCTATTGTGCCAGGGGTAATCACTAAAGAATCTGTCAAAATTAAAATCTACCTTATTTATAGCTTACTAGGTCCTAATTATGGTTCTTAAATGACCAGTCACATAATAAGGCAAATACAAAATATACACAACTGCAAATTACTACAAATTACTAAACAGCAGTTACATGTCAGAACAGGTTTCCATTTCAAACCACAAAATACTTTTCTGGCAATATGCAGCAAAAACACTTCAGATAATACCTTACTGAGGCAGAATTCCAAAGATCTGAAATGATATTTTTCCTCAGTCTTGGTTTCAGCAAGACCTTCAGAAAGCTACAGAACAAAGATTGTTTGCCATACACACATGTGTGCACACATACATGCACACTCATTTCTCGTTGTGTAGAAAAGCAAAGGAGAAAAGGAAAGATATAAACATCTGAATGCAGAGTTCCAAAGAATAGCAAGAAGAGATAAGAAAGCCTTCCTCAGCGATCAATGCAAAGAAATAGAGGAAAACAACAGAATGGGAAAGACTAGAGATCTCTTCAAGAAAATTAGAGATATCAAGGGAATATTTCATGCAAAGATGGGCTTGATAAAGGACAGAAATGGTATGGACCTAACAGAAGCAGAAGATATTAAGAGGAGCTGGCAAGAATACACAGAACTATACAGAAAAGATCTTCATGACCAAGATGATCACGATGGTGTGATCACTCACCTGAGCCAGACATCCTGGAATGTGAAGTCAAGTGGGCCTTAGAAAGCATCACTACAAAGAAGCTAGTAGAGGTGATGGAATTCCAGTTGAGCTATTTCAAATCCTGAAAGATGATGCTGTGAAAGTGCTGCACTCAATATGCCAGCAAATTTGGACAACTCAGCAGTGGCCACAGGACTGGAAATGGTCAGTTTTCATTCCAATCCCAAAGAAAGGCAATGCCAAAGAATGCTCAAACTACCGCACAATTGCACTCATCTCACATGCTAGTAAAGTAATGCTCAAAATTCTCCAAGCCAGGCTTCAGCAATATGTGAACTGTGAACTCCCTGATGTTCAAGCTGGTTTTAGAAAAGACAGAGGAACCATAGATCAAATTGTCAACATCCACTGGATCATGGAAAAAGCAAGAGAGTTCCAGAAAAACATCTATTTCTGCTTTATTGACTATGCCAAAGCCTTTGACTGTGTGGATCACAATAAACTGTGGAAAATTCTGAAAGAGATGGGAATACCAGATCATCTGACCTGCCTCTTGAGAAACCTATATGCAGGTCAGGAAGCAACAGTTAGAACTGGAAATGGAACAACAGACTGGTTCCAAATAGGAAAAGGAGTACGTCAAGGCTGTGTATTGTCACCCTGCTTATTTAACTTAAATGCAGAGTACATCGTGAGAAACGCTGGACTGGAAGAAACACAAGCTGGAATCAAGATTGCCGGGAGAAATATCAATCACCTCAGATATGCAGATGACACCACCCTTATGGCAGAAAGTGAAGAGGAACTAAAAAGCCTCATGATGAAAGAGAAAGTAGAGAGTGAAAAAGTTGGCTTAAAGCTCAACATTCAGAAAACTAAGATCATGGCATCTGGTCCCATCACTTCATAGGAAATAGATGGGGAAACAGTGGAAACAGTGTCAGACTTGATTTTTTTGGGCTCCAAAATCACTGCAGATGGTGATTGCAGCCATGAAATTAAAAGACGCTTACTCCTTGGAAGAAAAGTTATGACCAACTTAGACAGCATATTCAAAAGCAGAGACATTACTTTGGCGACTAAGGTCCGTCTAGTCAAGGCTATGGTTTTTCCAGTGGTCATGTATGGATTTGAGAGTTAGACTGTGGAGAAAGCTGAGCGCCAAAGACTGATGCTTTTGAAGTGTGGTGTTGGAGAAGACTCTTGAGAGTCCCTTGGACTGCAAGGAGATCCCACCAGTCCATTCTGAAGGAGATCAGCCCTGGGATTTCTTTGGAAGGAATGATGCTAAAGCTGAAACTCCAGTACTTTGGCCACCTCATGCAAAGAGTTGACTCACTGGAAAAGACCCTGATGCTGGGAAGGATTGGGGGCAGGAGGAGAAGGAGACGACAGAGGATGAGATGTCTGAATGGCATCACTGACTCAATGGACATGAGTCTGAGTGAACTCCGGGAGTTGGTGATGGACAGGGAGGCCTGGCGTGCTGTGATTCATGAGGTCGCAAAGAGTCAGACATGACTGAGCAACTGAACTGAACTGAGTCTGTGCTTATATGGTTTTATCTGACTGCAATGATTTTCCATCCCCTCCTGCTAGTTCTCTGTAGTTCCTTTAGCATTACCTGCATTGGTGTTTTACTTATCCCTGAATCACACTATCTTCAGATATTTTACTTTCTTTTCTCTTGTAATCATGTCTTGGCGGGAATTTCACTCACCACTTCCCCTGTCTCCTTACCGTGGCCTTCTTCTAAAGAGGAGACCTAGAGATCCAGAGCCTGGAGGGAGCCTTGGATGTATAATCTATGAGTGATTAATAAATAGATAGAGGTGTCTGATATTTTCTGATCCTTGGCTACCTCCCATTCCAAACTTTCATCATCACGCTACTACAATTCCATGCTTCTGGTTCCTCATTCCTTTCCCCTCCTGATTTAACCTGCATGCATGTGCAAGATGGATCTTCTTAAAGCACTATCTTCACACTTTTCCTGTGCTCAAGAACCTTCCATAGATCCCTTGACTCTAGAATAAAACCCAAAGCCTGCCATTCAAGCGCTTCATGACCTACCCATTAGCCTTTCCATTTCTGTCCCTGTGCTTATTAATGTATACTCTCTGCTCTAACTGTAATGGACTATTTAACATCCCCTGGCTTCTCTCTTCTAGTCTTCTATTCATTTGCACATTTCCATTGATCTGCATTAAACACCTTTTCAAATCATCTTTGCTTCTTTGAACCCTAGACTTCTTGGCCAGTTGAGGCAGAAGTCTTCCAATGTGTTCAACTTCAATGTAGCTTTGACCACTGGCCATGTATATGGATATTATATTCACTTGGAACATTATAAATTATTTTTCCTCCTTTTTGATATTTTGAGTTTTTCCCTTTCCAAACAGTTAGTTTTTTGAGGGCAGAAACCATATATGAATCTGGTTAAATTATAAGCTACTCAAGTTTGGGACTCTCACAGGTAAAACAGTGAATATCAAGAACATGAGGATTAGCCTCAAACAGATTAAAACTCTGATCTTGGCACTTGCTGGCTGTATGCCATTAGATGAGTTTCTAAACCTTGTGAACCCAAGTTCCTTCATCTATAAAATAGGGGTAACAGTATTCTATCTTAGACGGCCATTGAAAGAAGTAAATGGCATGATAAATTAAACATGCCCAATAAATTATAGCTATTAGGATATTAAATTTCTCTTGTATCTTCAGTGCTGAGCACAGTGACTGGCAAATAGTTGGCATTTAACAAACACTAATTGAATTAAACTGCATTTATGTTCATAGCATTTATGTTAGGCTACTACCACTCCTGATATTAAAAAAATATGTTCCAATTTAGTTGAGTTCCTTAAAATCAAGCATAAGTACTGTTTTTAACTTGTCAACATTAAAATAATATTCTAAGCTTTACTATTATTTATTAATAAAATAAAAATATCTTCAGTTAAGAACATGTGGATTCCAATTGAATGTAAACCTTTATATGGTTTAAATGATGGGATGGCTTCTTGACAATCAAGTTAACATGTACTTAACCAACAGTGTGAATCAGATACAATAAATACAAATACCATTGAAATTCCAGTAAAAGAAACAACTTGCCAGTATAAAATTAAGTGTTAGAGGAAAAAAAGAATGGAAAAGGCAGAGAAAATCTTCAGAACTTGGGGAGGTAGGTTGGTTAATGGCGACAACAAAGATAGAGGGTAGCAGAAGTAGTTCTATTTTTTGCCCCAAACTAACCTTCACTTAAGACTTGTATTTATAATTTGAGGGGGTTGAAATAAACTATAATTTCATGTACTTCATCATTTGTGAACCATCTTGATGATTTTTTTGCCATAACTGAGTACCATGTAAGCTATTATTTACATGATATTTATTTGAATTAACTGACCTTTATTTTACTAAAATAAATTTATTAGAAAAGTAAATGACATATCATTACCTAGAAAATCAGACTTAGTTGCCATTCATAGAAGATATTTAACAACTAAGAAAATAAAACAGATTCTATCTTATAAAAAAGAATTAAGGAGATAAACCTTCCCACTGAAAGATTTGAGCCTGAATTTTGGCTTTCTTCGAAAAAGGAGACTATCAAGTATTAAGGAGATGTTAAATAAAAATAGCACAAAAATAAGATTCCTTGTCTCATGTAATCCAAATATATTGAAAGAAAATTGAAAAGAAAACGACTTGCTCACTTGGTGACTCATTGTTAGTGGTTACCATGCCCCTAGACTATCAGATTCTTACACTCTCAGCAATGGTATGAACCCCTACTAGGTAATCTAGATCCATATAGATTGAATTTAAACATTCAATCATGTTTAAAAGGTGGCGGACAAATCAGGAGTGAAAAGTCTGTACCGAAGGCTACAGCCCAGGGTATATTATGACAGAAACTTCTGGTTACATTGTAGTTTTGTATTCAATTGATGATTTCGTCTGACAATTTTAAACTCTCAAAGTGCAGAATCTCTGAACAATCTCAGTAATCAGTCAAGCAACATTTACAGTACCTACTTTTAAAGCTTGCTTCACCTCACATAAAACAACAAAATACTTCATCTCATTTGATCATCTGTAAGAAGAAATAAGTATCAATTTTTGAACCAATCTGAGTAAGTTCAGGTCCAAAATCATTACTATCTAAGTCTACAGCTTTGGAAACAAATATTTAATCTCATTTATTTCTGAAGATGTTCCTTAAAGATAGCAATATAGGAGGCTCCTGAACTTCTCCCAAAGACACACTAAATGTGAAGTGATTCTCTCTGAAAGAAATACAGAAACAGAGTGACTCCTACACATTGGTTAAACAAGAAAATCTGTATCAAAATGGGCCACTTTGAGCCACTAGTATCTCTCTGGAAGGACTTTTAACACAGCTGCACCCCAGGTTTTGTGGCTGCCATTCAAAGGACAGGTCCCTAGATAGTCTGTTGTGATAGCCAATGCGGCTTTCAATTAGGAGTTCTACATGACTGCAGCAAACAAAGAAGCATTTCTTAAATGGTTATCTCTCCAGACATTGATGAAAGGAATTAAAGAAGACACAAATAATTGGAAAGATTCTATTTTCATGGATTGGAAGAATTAATATTGTTAAAATGTCTACAGTATTTAAAGCAACTGGCAGATTCAATGTAATCCCCATCAAAATTCAAATAGCTTTTTTTCCCACAGAAATAGAAAAAAAATCCTAAATTTTGTATGGGACTGCAAAAGACCCCGTATTAGCCAAAGTAATCTTTAGAAAGAAAAAAGCTGAATAATATGTAAGTTCAAATTTTTAATTTTTTGAGAAATCTCCATACTGTTTTTCACAATAAGTGTACCAATTTACATTCCCACCTATATTTGCCTTTACTCTACATCCTTAAAAACATTTGTTATTTTCTTTTTGATAATAGTCATCCAAGAGATGTGAGGTATCACACTGTGGTTTTGATTTGCATTCCCCTGATAATTACTGATATTGGGCACCTTTTCATATACATATTGGCCAACTGTATATCTTCTTTTTAAATGTCTATTCAGGTCCTTTTCTCTTTTTAAAATTGGACTATTTATTTTTGCTATTGAGGTGGATGAGTTTTTATGCATTTTGGATATTAACCCCTTATCAGACATATGGCCTGATATGTCTTTTCCCATTCCATTGGTTGCCTTTTCAAATTATTTATCATTTCCTTTACTGTGCAGAAGCTCTGTAGTTAGATGTAGTCCTACTTGTTTATTTTTGCTTTTATTGTCTGCACTTCTAGAAAAATAATTACCTAGACCAAGGTCAGAGCTTTTTCTATATGTTTTTTAGAAATTTTAGTTTCTGGTTTTACATTCAAGTCTTTGACTAATTTTGAGTTAATTGTTCAAATGTGTAAAATAGGGGCCTAGTTTCTTTCCTTTGCATTTGGATATCCAGTTTTCCCAACATCATTTATTGAAGAGACAGTCCTTTCCTCATCATACATTTTTTGAACCCTTTGTCAAAAATTAGTTTGGCATACACATGGGTTTATGTCTGGGCTTTCTGTTCTGTTCCAGTGGTCTATGTATCTGTTTTTATGCTAATACCACACTGTTTTGGTTACTATTGCTTTGTAATACAGTTTGAAATCAGGAAGTGTGATGCCTCCAGTGGTTTTTTTTTTTTTTTTTTCTTTCTCAGGATTGCTTTGGCTAGTCAGGTTTTTGTAATTTCACACATACATACATACATACATACATGCACACACACACATACATAGAATGGAATATTTTCAATCATGAGAAAGAAGGAAATTTCATCTTTCACAAAAACATGGATGAACTTTAAGGATATTAGGATAAGGGAAGTAAGTCAGACAGAGAAGAACAAATATTGCACACATCACGTATATGTGCAATTCATAGAAACAGAAAATAAAATGATGGTTATCAGGGTGGGAGAAACGGGGAAATACTGGTGAAAGAATATAAACTTTTCAGTGATAAGATGAATAAGTTCTAGAAATCTAATATACAACATGGTCATTATAGTTAACAGTACTATATTATTCTTATAAGTTGCTAAGAGAGTAGATCTTAAATGTTCTCACCACACACATACAAAAAAGGTAATTATGTGATATGATGGAGGTATTAACAAACACTATGATGGTAATCATTCTGCAGTATATAAGTGTATCTAATCAACACACTGTATTTCTTAAACTTTCACAGTATTTTATGTCAATTACATCTCAATACAGATATAAAAAAATCTCATTTATTTCTCTTTAATCATTTGAAAAATGAGATTAATACATCTCACTTCACCAACTGTTATAAGAATTAGAGGTAATACACATAAATAAACTAATACTTAATGATATTTCAGAACTGACAGCTCATTTTTACAATTGACATGTACAATCACCTGACAAAGTGGGAAAGGCAGTTATTTTCATTTCTATTTCCATTCTTCAATAGCAACTGAAGCTCTGGGAAAATCAAAATGGAAAATACAGTCACTAATAAAAAAGTGACTTAGGTTTGAATTTAAGCTTTTGATTTCCAGCCCAACTTTTTTTTTTTTTTTCTATCTATTCTGTCTCCTTTCTTCATTCCTGCACATGGAAGCAGGGAACTGGCCTGAAGATGAAGGTGTTGGAAGATGAAGAGTCTAATGTTTCTGCCTGTGTGCTCATGTGTATCTATACATTTGAAACAAGGAAGTGGATAAATATAGTCTAAAACACCCCTTGCACTCTTTGCTTAGCTTACCTTTAGCACTTTTTCTGAAGGGTTTACAATGTAGGTGATATCTGTATTCCTATTAATGTGGATGCTTTCCCCCCAAATATACCAGGCATTTGTATTGTCTTTGATCTGTTAGCTTCTGAAATATACTTCCCTATCGCATTCTTGGCCCTGTAAACAAAACAGAAACCTGGCCCCCTCAAAACAAAATATCCTACAAAAGCCCTGAGCCCAAACCAAAGACGTCTTTGCTCTAGCTTCCCCTTCCCCTTTCCAAAGAGAAAAGATTCCCTCTTTATTTGTCCTTTTGCATCTGTAGTTACATTATTCTCACATTTTGGAATGGGTTTCTTTTGCATATTTGTATCACTTTCTTGCCTATGAGCTCTTAAATAAGGGGAACATGTGCATGCCACTTTTATAACCAGTGTCTGGCATGTTGTCTGGTAATATTAATACATTGTATTTTCTCCACAAATGCAGGTTGATGTAAATTCAATTGAATTTGTTCTTCTGAGAGAATATAAATAGTGAAAGAAATGTAACTTGCCTATATATAGAATAATTAGAGACACCAACAAAAGTGTTTAGCATAAAACTGGCAACTGTGGAATTATGATGTTGCTGCTGTATCTTTGTTTGCAAATGATATAATAATAATATATATAAATTCATACATCTATTAAAACACAAATAATACAGCAAAGTAGAGAACATAGATGCTGAGATTTGGAATTTTCTTACCATTTTGGACTTTGCTAAAAAAATATACAAGAGCTATATTAGGAGTGTTAAGTTGAAATTGCCAGACTATCCAGTTATTGGGGGAACATGGTAAGATGTGAAGTTATGTAAATGAACACAGGAAATTGATCAAACTTAAATAATGAACAAAATAGAAGAAAATGAAACTTGCTGCCCAAAATGCCATCAAGGTCCTTGCTTTGCTCCCCTGGGGAATTTCTTTTGTCCCTGCAAGATACCCTGGGACCAAGTAACAGATAATTCATTTTAAAATGAGATGGCCTATTTTTGGAGTACTGCCCTGAATTTTTCCTTTTGCCTATAATAATCTATTGTCCTGGATACCAAAAATAGTTTGGGGCAGGGATTATTTAAAGCTCTTTAGCAGAAGGCAGTTATGCAGCCTGCTGAACTTCTTAGAACAAAAGAGCTAAGTTTCAGTTAAAGAGAACTTTGAAATAGTCTATAGCAGTGGAGCCACATATGCTGGTACCATCGGTATTTCTGTTTTCCTTTATTTTCTCAGAGTTGGGGAAAGTTCCCAAGACCAGACAGGGTAGAAATTTGACATCATAAATATGAGTTGATAGGCTTTAGTTGGGAAAACCCACCTCAAAAACAAATAACCAAAACATAGGGAACCATTTTAGAACAGTGATATTTATATAAGTTGGATGATGCTAGGCACCAGGAAGTGCCACTGCTTTTGTTTAAATATTTTTAAACAAGAGTCTCAGTCCTTTTGGGCTACATGATTCTTTATTGAGAGGCTTGAGAAGCTATAATGCTCTTCAACTATTTGAAGTATCTTTTTGTTTCCTAACACTGTTGTAAAAGATTACCAAGAGCTTAGTGGAATTAAACCTTTAAAAGCTTAAGCCTTTAAAACAGCACAAATTTTTACTATTAGAGTTCTGAATTTCATAAGTCTGAGATCTGATTCACTTGGCTAAAGTAAAAATCTAGGCAGAGTAGGGTCTTTTTAGAAGCTCTGGAGAAAGAATCCATTAATTTGCCTTTTCCAGCTTCTAGAATCCACCTTCATCTCTTGGGGGCTTCCCTTGTGGCTCAGTGGGTAAAGAATCTGCCTGCAATGTGGGAGACCTGGGTTCAATCCCTGGGTTGGGAAGACACCCTGGAGAAGAGAAAGGCTACCCACACCAGGATTCTGGCTTGGAGAATTCCATGGAGAATAGCCCATGGGGTTGCAAAGAGGCAGGCATGACTGAGCGACTTTCACTTCATTGTTTGGATGGTGGTTCCTTCCCTTTTCTTCAAAGCACATCACTCCAGTCTCTGTGTTCATCATCAATTTGCCCTCTCCTCTATAGGCAAATATCCCCCTCTCTCTGCCTTTTAAGGATATTGTGATTATATGTAGGTCCACTTAAAGGATCCAGGATAGTCTACCCATATCAAGATTCTTAATTAGACCTGCAAAGTCACTTTTGCCATATAAGATAACATTCACAACTTCTGAGAATTAGGATGTGGATAACTTCTGGCAGAGGGTAGGGGATATTAGTCAGTCTACCACAAACAGTTATCAAGTAGAAGAGGAATGAAACTTGTTTTGTGTGACCCTGACTGCTAGACCATTCAGGTATGACCTAAATCAAATCCCTTATGATTATACAGTGGAAGTGAGAAATAGATTTAAGGGACTAGATCTGATAGATAGAGTGCCTGATGAACTATGGAATGAGGTTCGTGACATTGTACAGGAGACAGGGATCAAGACCATGCCCATGGAAAAAAAATGTGAAAAACCAAAATGGCTGTCTGGGGAGGCCTTACAAATAGCTGTGAAGAGAAGTGAAAAGCAAAGGAAGAAAGGAAAGATATAAGCATCTGAATGCAGAATTCCAAAGAATAGCAAGAAGAGATAAGAAAGCCTTCTTCAGTGATCAATGCAAAGAAATAGAGGAAAACAACAGAATGGGAAAGACTAGAGAGCTCTTCAAGAAAATTAGAGATATCAAGGGAACATTTCATGCAAAGATGGGCTTGATAAAGGACAGAAATTGTGTGGACCTAACAGAAACAGAAGATATTAAGAAGAGGTGGCAAGAATACACAGAACTGTACAAAAAAGGTCTTCACAACCCGGATAATCACGATGGTGTGATCACTCACCTAGAGCCAGACATCCTGGGATGTGAAGTCAAGTGGGCCTTAGAAAGCATCACTATGAACAAAGCTAGTGGAGGTGATGGAATTCCAGTTGAGCTATTTCAAATCCTGAAAGATGATGCTGTGAAATTGCTGCACTCAATATGCCAGCAAATTGGGAAAACTCAGCAGTGGCCACAGGACTGGAAAAGGTCAGTTTTCATTCTAATCCCAAAGAAAGGCAATGCCAAAGAATGCTCAAACTACTGCACAATTGCACTCATCTCACATGCTAGTAAAGTAATGCTCAAAATTCTCCAACCCAGGCTTCAGCAATATGTGAACTGTGAACTCCCTGATGTTCAAGCTGGTTTTAGAAAAGGCAGAGGAACCATAGATCAAATTGCCAATATCTTCTGGATCATGGAAAAAGCAAGAGAGTTCCAGAAAAATATTTACTTCTGCTTTATTGACTATGCCAAAGCCTTTGACTGTGTGGATCACAATAAACTGTGGAAAATTCTGAAAGAGATAGGAATACCAGACCACCTGACCTGCCCCTTGAGAAATCCGTATGCAAGTCATGAAGCAACAGTTAGAACTGGACATGGAACAACAGACTGATTCCAAATAGGAAAAGGAGTAATTTAAGGCCGTATATTGTCACCCTGCTTATTTAACTTATATGAGAAACTCATGAGAAACTCTGGACTGGAAGAAACACAAGCTGGAATCAAGATTGCTGGGAAAAATATCAATAACCTCAGGTATGCAGATGACACCACCCTTATGGCAGAAAGTGAAGAGGAACTAAAAAGCCTCTTGATGAAAGTGAAAGAGGAGAGTGGAAAAGTTGGCTTAAAGCTCAACATTCAGAAAATGAAGATCATGGCATCTGGTCCCATCACGTCATGCGAAATAGATGGGGAAACAGTGGAAACAGTGTCAGACTTCATTTTGGGGGTCTCCAAAATCACTGCAGATGGTGACTGCAGCCATGAAATTAGAAGATGTTTGCTCTTTGGAAGAAAAGCTGTGACCAACCTAGACAGCATACTAAAATGCAGAGACATTACTTTGCCAGCAAAGGTCCATCTAGTCAAAGCTATTGTTTTTCCAGTAGTCATGTATGGATGTGAGAGTTGGACTATAAGAAAGCTGAGAGCCAAAGAATTGATGCTTTTGAACTGTGGTGTTGGAGAAGACTCTTGAAAGTCTCTTGGACAGTAAGATCAAACCAGTCAATCCTAAAGGAAATAAGTCTAGAACATTCATTGGAAGGACTGATGCTGAAGTTGAAACTCCAATATTTTGGCCACCTGATGTGAAGAACTGACTCATTGGAAAAGACCCTGATGCTGGGAAAGATTGAAGATGGGAGGAGAAGAGGACGACAGAGGATGAGATGGTTTGATGGCATCACCGACTCAATGGACATGAGTTTGTGTAAGCTCCAGGAGTTGGTGATGGACAGGGAAGCCTGACGTGCTGCAATACATGGGGTTGCAAAATGATAAGTACATACTATATATGATTATACATAAGTGAAATGAATGACTGGAATGACAAGGGACAGGAAGGATGAATTAGGATCAAAATATGTGAGGTAAAAACTGACAGAACTGCAAAAATAAAGATGAAACGTTTACACGCAGAGACTCTTAACACCCCTCTATCAGAAATGGACAGATCTGGCAGTCAGAAAATCAAGTGCATAGTTTAATTCAACACCATTGTCATTGGCCTAGATATCATTGACATTTATGGACTATTTTATTCAACAAGGGCAGAATACACATTCTTCTCAAGCTCACATGGAACATTCACCAAGATAGAGCACATTCTGGGCCATAAAACACACTGTAACAAATTTAAAAGACTAGGAATAATTTAATACTTGTTGTCAGATCTTGATAGAATTATACTAAAATTTGATATCAGAAAGATAGCTGGAAAACTCAAAATATAATTGGAGGCTAGACAACATATACCTAAATAAAATAAGAATAAATTTCAAAGGGGATTTTTAAATATTTTGAACTAAATGAAAATAAAATATAACTTATAAAAATTTGTAGGATGTAGTGAAAGCAGTCCTTAGAGGAAAATAATAGCATTAAATGCATATACTAGAAAAGAGGAAAGATCTAAAATTAACAGGAAACTAGAAAAATAGAAAAAGAACAAATTAAGCTAGAAGAAGAAGAGCAAATTACATTCAAATGATCAGAAGTAAAATATAGCAAAATGTAGAACAGAAATCAATGAAATTGAAAATAGTTCATACAGGTAATCAGTGAAGCCAAAAGTTGGTTCTTTGAAAAGTTCAATAATATTGATAAGCCTTTAGTCAGGTTGACTAAGAAGAAATGAAAAATGAAAAATTACTAATATCAAAAATGAAAGTGGGGACATCACTAGAGATCCTATGGACTCTAGGAATAATCAAAGAATTAGAAAAGAAAATCAAAGAATTCAAAGAAAAGGATAATCAAAGAATTAGAAGAAAACTACAAACCAATGTCTCTCAAGAATATAGATAAAAATTCTCAACAAAATATTAGCAAATTGAATTAAACAATGTATAAAAAGAATTTATACCACAACCAAGTGGCATTTACGTGAGGTGTGTAAGGCTGGTTCAACATTTTAAAATCGATTTATGTAACATATCACATCAACAGCCTAAAACTAAAAATCACATGTATCAATAGATGCAGGAAAAGCACCTGACAGAATTCACCAGTCACTCATAATAAATGCTCTCAGTAAACTAGTAATAAAGAATAACTTCAACTTGATAAAGAATATCTACAAAACCCTGACAGCTAACATCAGATTCAGTGCTGAGAAAGTTGAAGCTTTCTACTGGGATCAGGGACTAAGCAATGATGTTCTGTCTCACCACTTCTTTTCAACATTGTACTACATGTCCTAGTTAATGTAATAAGATAAGAATCTGCCTGCAACACAGGAGACCTGGGTTCAATTCCTGGGTTGGGAAGATTCCCTGGAGAAGGAAATGGCAACCAATTCCAGTATTCTTGCCTGGAGAATCCCATGGGTAGAAGAGCCTGGCAGGCTACAGTCCATGGGGCCACAAGAGTCAGACACGATTTTAGTGACTAAACCACCACCACTAGGATCAGGAACTGAGCAATGATGTTCTGTCTCACCACTTCTTTTCAACATTATACTGGATGTCCTAGTTAATGCAATAAGAAAAGAAAAGGAAATAAAAGGTATACAGATAAGGAAGCAAGAAATAAAACTGTCTTTGTTCACAAATGACATGATTGTTCATACATAAAATCTGAAAGAACTGACCAAAAAACAAACAAACTAATAAACTGGAATTAATAAGTGCTTATAGTAAGGTTGCAAGACATGTGATTAATATACAAAAGTCAATCACTTTCCTATATGCATACAATAAATAAATGGAATTAAAAAAAACAAATATATATCCAACCAGTCCATCCTAAAGGAAATCAGTCCTGAATATTCACTGGAAGGACTGATGCTGAAGCTGAAAGTCCAGTACTTTGGCCACCTGATGTGAAGAGGTGACTCATTTGAAAAGACCCTGATGCTGGGAAAGATTGAAGGCGGGAGGAGAAGGGGATGACAGAGGATGAGATGGTTGGATGGCATCACTGACTCAAAGGACATGAGTTTGAGTAAACTCCAGGAGTTGATGATGAACAGGGAAGCCTGGTGTGCTTCAGTCCATGGGGTCGCAGAGTTGAACATGACTGAGTGACTGATCTGAACTGATCATTTATATTAGCAATCCCCACTAAAAATACTCAGTTATAAATATCTCTTTCTCTCCCTCCCTCCCCGCCCCTCTATGTGTGTGTGTGTCTGTGTGTGCTCAGTGGTATCCACCTCTTTGTGACCCCATATCCTGTAGCCCACCAGGCTCCTCTGCCCGTGGAATTTTCCAGGCAAGAATACTGGACTGGGTTGCCATTTCCTACTCTAGGGGATCTTCCTGACTCAGAGACCAAACTCAATTCTCTGGCATCTCCTGCAAGGACAGGAAGATTCTCTACCACTGCACCACCTGGGAAGCTCACGTAGATAAACAGAGAGATATAGATATGTAGTCTATATGAAGAAAACTACAAAACCCTGATGAAAAAAATCAAAGAACTGAATAAACTGAGAGACATTTTATGTACAGGAAGACTCAATATTGTCAGCATATCATTTCTTCCAAACTTGGTGTATAGATTCAATACAATCCCAATCAAACTTTCAGCAAGTTATTTTATGGATATCAACAAACTGATTCTACAGTTTATACAGAAAAGCAAAAGACCCAGAATTGTTAACATAAAACTGAAGGAGAATAGCAAAGTACTAGAGTACTGAAACAACTCGACTTTAAGACTTACTATATATTAAGCTATAGTAACCAAGAGAGTGTGATATTGGTGAACTAATGGACAAACATATTAATGGAATAGACTGGTGAACTTAGAAATAGACTATACAGATAGAGTCAACTGATCTCTGAAAAAGGAACAAAGGCAATATATGGACTAAAGATAGTCTTTTAACAAATGGTGCTGGATGCACTGGCCATCCATATGCAAAAAATTAAACCTAGGCACAAACCTTATGCCCTTCAAAATTAACACAAAATGGATCATAGGAGTAAACTTAAAACTCTAAACTATAAAACTCCTAAAAGATAACATATGAGAAAATCAAGATTATCTGGGGTTTGGTGATGGCTTTTTTAGATAAAATACCAAAGGCATAATTCATGAAAAAAAGAATTGAAAAGCTGAAACTCATTAAAATTAAAAAAAAAAGTTCTGCTCTGCAAAAGACATTTTCAAGAGAATAAAAAGACAAGCCACAGACTGAGAGAAAATACTTGCAAAAGACATATTTGATAAAGGACTATTATCTAAAATATATAAAGAATTCTTAAGACTTGACAAACAACTAGGAAACAATAATCTGATTTTAAAAATGAGCCAAAGACTTTAACAGATACCTTTGTTGCTGTTGTTTAGTCACCAAGTCATGTCCGACTCTTTTGCAACCCCATGGATGATAGCCCACCAGCCTCCTCTGACCATGGACTTTCCAAGGCCAGAATACTGGAGTGGGTTGCCATTTCTTTCTCCAGGGGAGCTTCCTGACCCAGGGATTGAACCCAAGTCTCCTGCATTGCAGATGGATTCTTTACTGCTAAACCACTAGAGAAGCCCTAACAGACATCTTACTAAGAAAATATACAGAAGGCAAATAAGAATATGAAAAGATGCTCCACATAATATGTCATTAGGGAAATGCAAATTAAAATAACAATGAGATACCACTACATATCTATCATGTGACCAAGCTTGGAAAAATTGATAAATAGCAAATGATGATAAGGATATGAAGCAACAGGACCTCTCATTCATTCCTAGTGAGAATGCAAAATGTCATAATCACTTGGGAAGACTGTTTGGCAGCTTTCTACAAAACTAACATCCTCTTACCACATGATTCAGCAATTATGTTCTTTGGTAGTCAACCAAAGGAAGTGAACACATGTCTACACAAAACCTATACATAGATATTTACAGCATCTTTCTTCATGTTTGCTAAAATTTAGAGGCAACCAAGAAGTCCTTCAGGTGGTAAAAGGGTTAAACTTAGGTATATAAGAAAATGAAATATTATCTGCTGCTAAAAGTGCTATAAAAACATGGATGAACCTTAAATGCATATTTTAAGTGAAAGAAGCCAGTCAAAAAAAGCTGCATATCACATGATTCCAGTATGACATGCTAGACAAGACAAAAGTATGGTGACAGTAGAAAGATCAGTGGTTGCCAGAGGTTGGGTCAGGAGAAGGGATGAATAGGCAGAGCACAAAACACATTCAAAGCAGTGAAATACTCTGTCTGGTACTATAATGGTAGATAATGTCATTATAAACTTGTCCCATTCCAAGGAATATACAACACCCAGGTGAACCTTGTTTAAACTAGACTTTGATGATCATAATGTGTCAGTGTAGGTTCATCAGTTGTAATAAACATGCCATTCTAGGGGGATATGTTAATAATAGGGAGGTTACACAGTGTGGGCAATCTCTGTATCTTCTGCTTAATTTTGCTGCGAAACTAAAACATTTCAAAAAATAAAGTCCATTAGGAAAGTAATTAAAAAATACTACTGCCCACATTCAAACATTTGCATGCCTTTGTGGGGGCACCTGTTCAAAATATATGCTAATATGGAAGAATAAGTTTACAGCCAAAATTCATTTTTAAAGTTGGTTTATCTCCAAATGTATGAGTGTTTTATTACTGTTATTATAAATGTCCTTTAATGCAGGCCTTCTCATTCATTAGCTTAGAGAGTTCCAAAGTGAAATGAAAAACAACAGTTTCTTGACAAGCTTACAGATTTTAAAGACTTTAGAGTGGGTGGAAGAAATGAGTGTTGCAGAGCTTTATAGATATTTGATAGGATTGCTTTATTCTGAAATGATGACATAAATAAGCCTCTTTAAAGGCTTCACAGAGTCTATCATAGAAATTTCCATGTAAATTTTGGGAACTTGATAAGCTTTGGAACTTGGGCATAAATAATGTATTTCCCAGAAAAACTTGAGACAATACTTTTATTGGCATGTTCACAAATTTCTAAAGTGTCACAGTGGCAAATTCCAAAAGGGCAAACTAAGCTAATATTTTTTATGTGCATATAATTGTCTGATTTGAATTGAGGAAATACATTTTCTCTTAAGAAAGTAGGAAAGGTTGATGTTTAATATTAACTGTGTGCCCAATACTTAAGCTATCTCATTTTATCCTGACAACAAATTGACTGTCAGTCCTAAAGGGAATCAACCCTGAATATTCATTGGAAGAACTGATGCTGAAGCTCCAATACTTTGACTACCTAATGAGAAGAGTTGACTCATTGAAAAGGACCCTGATGCTGGGAAAGATTGAGGGCAAGAGGAGAAGGGGATGACAGAGGATGAGATGGCTGTATAACATCACTGATTCAATGGACATGAGATTGAGCAAACTCTGGGAGATGGTGAGGGACAGGAAAGCCTAGGGTGTTGCATTTAATGGGGTTGCAAAGAGTTGGACAAGACAGTGATTTAACAAACAACAATAAATTGGTAAGGTCAGTATTGTTATCTCTTTGAGATATAAGGAAATTAAGAGACACTGAGAATAACAGTAGCTAAGGTTTAAATGACAGCATGTATCAGGGAATGTTCCAAATATTTTTTGCATATATGGATTGATTAATAGTTCTTCATGACAACTTTATGGAAAAGGTCAGTTTTCATTTCAATTCCAAAAAAGGGCAATGCCAAAGAATGTTCAAACTACCACACAATTGCGCTTATTTCACATGCTAGCAAGGTAATGCTCAAAATACTTCAAGCTAGGCTTCAGCAGTGCATGTACTGAGAAATTCCAGATGTACAAGTTGGGTTTTGAAGAGGCAGTGGAGCCAAAGATCAAATTGCCAATATCTGTTGGGTAATGGAAAAAGCAAGGGATTTCCAGAAAAACATCTACTTTTGCTTTTTTGACTATGCTAAAACCTTTGGCTATGTGGATCATATACTGTGGAAAATTCTTAAAGACATGGGAATACCAAACTACTTTACCTGTCTCCTGAGAAACCTGCATGCAAGTCAAGAAACAACAGTTATAACCAGACATGGAACAACAGACTGGTTTAAAATTGGGAAAGGAGTATGTCAAGGCTATGTATTGTTATCCTGCTTATTTAACTTATATGCAGAGCACATCATGCAAAAAGCTGGGCTAAAAGTGAAAGTGAAAGTGCAGTTGCTCAGTCGTTTCCGACTCTTAGCGACCACATGGACTGTAGCCTACCAGGCTCCTCCATCCATGGGATTTTCCAGGCAAGAGTACTGGAGTGGGGTGCCACTTCCTCCTCTAGGGGAACTTCCCAACCCAGGGGTCGAACCCAGATCCCCTGCATTGCAGGCAGACAATTTACTGCATGAGCTACCAGGGAAGCCCTAAAGCTGGGCTTAGATGAATTATAAGCTGCAATCAAGACTGCTGAGATAAATATGAATAACCTCAGATATGCAAATAATACCACTCTAATGGCAAAAAGCAAAGGGGAACTAAAGAGCCTCTTGATGAGGGTGAAAGAGAAGAATGAAAAAGCTGGCTTAAAACTCAATATGTGAAAAATGAAGATCATGACATCTGGTCCCATCACTTCATGGCAAATAGAAGGGGAAAGTGTGAAAGCAATGACAGATATTCTTTTCTTGGGCTCCCAAGTCACTGCAGATGGTGACTGCAGCCATGATATTAAAAGACTCTTGTTCTTTGGAAAAAAACTATGACAAACCTAGACAGTATATTAAAAAGCAAAGAAATCACTTTGCTGACAAAGGTCCATCTAGGCAAAGCTATGGTTTTTCCAGTAGTCATGTATAGATGTGAGAGTTGGATCATAGAGAAGGCTGAGCAGCAAAGAACTGATGCTTTTGAATTGTGGTGCTGGAGAACACTCTTGAGAGTCCCTTGGACAGCAAGGAGGTCAAACCAGTCATTCCTGAAGGAGATCAGTCCTAAATATTTATTGGAAGGACTAATACTGAAGCTGAAACTCCAATATTTTGGCCACCTGCTGTGAAGAGCCGGCTCATTGGAAAAGACCCTGATGCTGGGAAAGATTGAAGGTAGAAGGAGAAGGGGCATCAGAGGATGAGATGGTTGGATAGCATCACCAGTTCAATGGACATGTCCAAGAGATAGTGAAAGACAGGGAAATCTGGTATATAGCAGTCCATGGGGTTGCAAAGAGTCAGACATAATGTACCAACTAAACAACAACTTAGTTCAGTTCAGTTCAGTTCAGTTCAGTCACTCAGTCATGTCCGACTCTTTGCAACCCCATGAATTGCAGCATGCCAGGCCTCCCTGTCCATCACCAACTCCCGGAATTGACTCAAACTCATGTCCATTGAGTCAGTGATGCCATCCAGCCATCTCATCCTCTGTCATCCCCTTCTCCTCCTGCCCCCAATCCCTCCCAGCATCAGAATCTTTTCCAATGAGTCAACTCTTCGCATGAGGTGGCCAAAGTACTGGAGTTTCAGTTTTAGCATCAGTCCTTCCAAACAACACCCAAGACTGATCTCCTCTAGAATGGACTTGTTGGATCTCCTTGCAGTCCAAGGGACTCTCAAGAGCCTTCTCCAACACCACAGTTCAAAAGCATCAATTCTTCGGTGCTCAGCTTTCTTCACAGTCCAACTCTCACACCCATACATGACTACTGGAAAAACCATAGCATTGACTAGATGGACCTTTGTTGGCAAAGTAATGTCTCTGCTTTTGAATATGCTGTCTAAGTTGTTCACAACTTTCCTTCAAGGAGTAAGCATCTTTTAATTTCATGGCTGCAATCATCATCTGCAGTGATTTTGGAGCCCCAAAAAATAAAGTCTGACACTGTTTACCCATCTATTTGCCATGAAGTGATGGGACCATATGTCATGATCTTAGTTTTCTGAATGTTGAACTACAACAACTATGACTTTAAAAAGGCAGGAACCATTATTATGCCCTTTTTGCAGATGAGAAAACTGAAGCACAGAGAGATCAGTACTTGTTCAATGTAAGCGATATAAGCTAGGATGGAGATGGTTTCTGAAGGTAGTCTGGCTCAAATCTGACCCTTTAACTATGAAGATGTAGCCTTAAAACTAACAAAACATCTTAACAGCAAGGCAATGGTATGGTTATTTTTTCTTGTCTCTCTAACCTCTGAAGTCTTTGTCTTTCTTCAGGGCTCAAGTTTCCACTAAAATGAGAGTCATTATTATACCTTCACTCTTAGGGTGCTGTTGGGATAATTGTTTTTCTGAGCTGCCATAGCCATATTATTTGTAGTTCTACTTAGCAAGTATTTAATTCTGATTTAACTGTTTATATGTAAGCTCTTTGAAGATAGAGAATAATGTCTTATTATCACTAAGCAACCAACATTTATATAGTAGTGGCTGCTCTGGACATTTTGAAATGAAAAAGAGGACTATTTATTGCAATTTTTTAGCAACAGTGTTGTTTTTCTTCTTCTGCTTCTGCTTCTGGTTTTTTTTTTTTTTTTTGCTTCATACTAAAGGTGTAAATATAACATGAGTGAAAAGGTCTATAGCTGATGATATATAGAGGATTGAGTAGTTTAAGCCTGAATTGATAACATTCACAAGGAAAGAATATCAGCTAAATGACAAACTTCAGCTAACAGAAGTAATGCCATTTAAACTGATAGAAATTTCACAATACACTAAACACAATAAAATTACTGACTTCTGTACACAAACATAACTTCTCTTAAACCACACTGGCCAATGGATAACAACGAACATGTGTTCTTGAAATATGAGCAGCCATGTGGAGCCCTGAGCCACTCACTGGGTTACTGGGTGTAGATGGCCGTTATCACCAAGAAAATAATCACTTTAGATTCTTCAGAGCTGAGATGCAAAGTCCGGTTCCCAGAGACAGAGACTTCCACCTGCTTTGAGTGATTAGGCTCAAGTGGGTTGGCCCAGGAATGTTTGTTGTAGCACTGAACATGAAATCATATGATCTGGGCTTACAGCCCAGTCCTGAAACTCCCTGGTTGTGTGCTGTTCTGCAGTTCCTTCATTTGCATAACTGTTGTAAAAATACTGCCACACTGTGTTGATTAAAGGGTTGATTGAGTTTGTTTCTGCAAGTACCTCGACCGTTAATCCTCTCTGTATTTGGGGAATGTGAATTCTGTCCATTCCTGTCTTGGCTACCTCTGACACGCACTGTTGCTCTAGCTGCTGCAACCTAGGCTCTCACTACTCTGGCTACCTAAGGTCTTCAGTCTACTCAGTGCTGACTTCAACTTGAGAAGACACCACAGGAGGCTTGAACTTTCCTGTACTTTGGCCAGAGTTCTCTGCTTTGCTGCTGCCATTGGTTCTCTCCTAGCCCCCAGCATATACCTTACTGCAGATTTCATGTTTTTTTCGGACTTTCTTGAGTCCCCTGTCGCTGTCATCACCACCTCTATGGAGACCTTCCAGCTTTGTCTGTCTTTAGCGAGCTAATACTTATTTCCCAGACTCCATGTTCAGCATCCAAGTGGTCCACAAACATTAACTGAAGGACCTACTGGCCTATTAAGTACCAGGTCAAACACTGGAGTTACTGGGTTGTTGTCCTCAAGGAACTCAGAATTGAGAAGGAAAATAGACAGACAAACCAACCACAACAGTACAGAAGAATATAGAGAAGCAGAGACTAGATTTCATCTGTAGACCCTGTCCTTCTACAGTTCTAGTCTTGCCACCCAGACAGTCCTGTGTTTAAGGCTTTGGATGCAGGAGAAAGTGACCACAGATCCCAAAGACTGACCTTGAAGAGGCCTTGCAGGGCTGTCATTATAACTTTCTGTGCTGTGTCCTGAGGGTGGGAGTATATACGGTATGTTCATGTTCCCTCATGCTAACGACACACTTTGCTTCCTAAGCCCCACACTGGAAACAATCACGTGTGTGATTTCTACCCCTGGTGGCCTCTCTCCTGCTAATATGAATAGGCCTCCCATGCTCCTTGGGCTTCCCTTTTAGCTCAATCGGTAAAGAATCTTCCTGCAATGCAGGAGACCTGGCTTCGATTCCTGAGTCTGGAAGATTCCATGGAGAAGGAAATTGCAACCCACGCCGGTATTCTTCTCTGGAAGATCCCATGGACAGAGGAACCTGGCAGGCTACAGTCCATGTGGCCGTAAGAATCAGATACCACCACATGCTCCTTAGGCTGTACCATGCACAAGCTCATTTATTCATCCATAAACATTGATTCTATGGTATGAAAGCTTACAAGGGCCTCATGGTTAAATAATAATTCCTCTATGAGACCTGATCTTTTCCCACCAGTGAAGGTGCATTTGGGCTGATACTCAACTCTCTCACTTGCTTCCTGTGCAACCAGTGGGAGACATTCACAAACATCACTCACAAAAGATTAGGGTGTGAGCTCTTTACAAGTCATGTGAAGATACTGGCCCACAAGAAGACTGAGCTCAGAACCTTACTTTCATTAGAGGTAAGGAGCAGCGGCTGCACTTTGCTGGAGCAGCTGTGAAGAGATACCCCACGCCCAAGGTAAGAGAAACCCATGAAAGATGGTAGGTGTTGCAAGAGGGCATCAGAGGGCAGACACACTGAAACCATACTCACAGAAAACTAGTCAATCTAATCACACTAGGACCACAGCCTTGTCTAACTCAATGAAACTAAGCCATGCCTGTGGGGCCACCCAAGACGGGTGGGTCATGGTGGAGAGGTCTGACAGAACGTGGTCCACTGGAGAAGGGAATGGCAAGCCACTTCAGTATTCTTGCCTTGAGAACCCCATGAACAGTATGAAAAGGCAAAATGATAGGATACTGAAAAAGGAACTCCCCAGGTCAGTAGGTGCCCAATATGCTACTGGAGATCAGTGGAGAAATAACTTCAGAAAGAATGAAGGGATGGAGCCAAAGCAAAAACAATACAGTTGTGGATGTGACTGGTGATAGAAGCAAGGTCCAATGCTGTAAAGAGCAATATTGCATAGGAACCTGGAATGTCAGGTCCATGAATCAAGGCAAATTGGAAGTAGTCAAACAGGAGATGGCAAGAGTGAACGTTGACATGCTAGGAATCAGCAAACTAAAATGGACTGGAATGGGTGAATTTAACTCAGATGACCATTATATCTACTACTGAGGGTAGGAATCCCTCAGAAGAAATGGAGTAGCCATCATGGTCAATAAAAGAGTCTGAAATGCAGTACTTGGACACAATCTCAAAAACAACAGAATGATCTCTGTTCATTTCCAAGGCAAATCATTCACAGTAATCCAAGACTATGTACCAACCAGTAACGCTGAAGAAGCTAAAGCTGAATGGTTCTATGAAGACCTACAAGACGTTTTAGAACTAACACCCCCAAAAGATGTCTTTTTCATTATAGGGGACTGGAAAGCAAAAGTAGGAAGTCAAGAAATACCTGCAGTAACAGGCAAATTTGGCCTTGGAATGCGGAATGAAGCAGGGCAAAGACTAATAGAGTTTTGCAAAGAAAATGCACTGGTCATAGCAAACACCCTCTTCCAACAACACAAGAGAAGACTCTACACATGGACATCACCAGATGGTCAACACCGAAATCAGATTGATTATATTCTTTACAGCCAAAGATGGAGAAACTCTATACAGTCAGCAAAAACAAGACCAGGAGCTGACTGTGGCTCAGATCATGAACTCCTTATTGCCAAATTCAGACTTAAATGGAAGAAAGTACAGAAAACCACTAGACCATTCAGGTATGACCTAAATCAAATCCCTTATGATTATACAGTGGAAGTAAGAAATAGATTTAAGGGCCTAGATCTGATAGATAGAGTGCCTGATGAACTATGGAATGAGATTTGTGACATTGTACAGGAGACAGGGATCAAGACCATCCCCATGGGAAAGAAATGCAAAAAAGCAAAATGGCTGTCTGGGGAGGCCTTACAAATAGCTGTGAAAAGAAGAGAAGTGAAAATCAAAGGAGAAAAGGAAAGATATTCCCATCTGAATGCAGAGTTTCAAAGAATAGCAAGAAGGGATAAGAAAGCCTTCTTCAGTGATCAATGCAAAGAAATAGAGGAAAACAACAGAATGGGAAAGACTAGAGAGCTCTTCAAGAAAATTAGAGATACCAAGGGAACATTTCATGCA
The DNA here is from genome assembly GCF_032405125.1 of Capricornis sumatraensis. Classification (NCBI taxonomy): domain Eukaryota; kingdom Metazoa; phylum Chordata; class Mammalia; order Artiodactyla; family Bovidae; genus Capricornis; species Capricornis sumatraensis. The sequence continues at coordinate 193,144,284 of NC_091069.1, read as the reverse complement.
AAGATGGGCTTGATAAAGGACAGAAATTGTATGGACTTAACAGAAGCAGAAGATATTAAGAAGAGGTGGCAAGAATACACAGAAGAACTGTACAAAAAATATCTTCATGACCAAGATAATCACGTTGGTGTGATCACTCACCTAGAGCCAGATATCCAGGAAAGTGAAATCAAATGGGCCTTAGAAAGCATCACTATGAACAAAGCTAGTGGAGGTGATGGAATTCCAGTTGAGCTATTTCAAATCCTGAAAGATGATGCTGAGAAAGTGTTGCACTCAATAGGCCAGCAAATTTGGTAAACTCAGCAGTGGCCACAGGACTGGAAAAGGTCAGTTTTCATTCCAATCCTTCAGAAAGGCAATGCCAAAGAATGCTGAAACTACCTCACAGTTGCACTCATCTCACACACTAGTAAAGTAATGCTCAAAATTCTCCAAGCCGGGCTTCAGCAATATGTGAACCATGAACTTCCTGATGTTCAACTGGTTTTAGAAAAGGCAGAGGAACCATAGATCAAATTGCCAACATCTGCTGGATCATGGAAAAAGCAAGAGAGTTCCATAAAAACATCTATTTCTGCTTTATTGACTATGCCAAAGCCTTTGACTGTGTGGATCCCAAGAAACTGTGGAAAATTCTGAAAGAGATGGGAATACCAGACCACCTGACCTGCCTCTTGAGAAACCCATATGCAAGCCATGAAGCAACAGTTAGAACTGTATATGGAACAACAGACTGGTTCCAAATAGGAAAAGGAGTGCGTCAAGGCTGTATATTGTCACCCTGCTTATTTAACTTACATGCAAGGTACATCATGAGAAACTCTGGGTTGGAAGAAGCAAAGCTGGAATCAAGATTGCTGGGAGAAATATCAATAACTTCAGATATGCAGATGACACCACCCTTATGGCAGAAAGTGAAGAGGAGCTAAAAAGCCTCTTGATGAAAGTGAAAGAGGAGAGTGAAAAAGTTGGCTTAAAGCTAAACATTCAGAAAACGAAGATCATGGCATCTGGTCCCATCACTTCATAGGAAATAGATGGGGAAACAGTGGAAACAGTGGCAGACTTTTTTTTTTTGGGCTCCAAAATCACTGCAGATGGTGATTGCAGCCATGAAATAAAAGACGCTTACTCCTTGGAAGAAAAATTATGACCAACCTAGATAGCATATTCAAAAGCAGAGACATTACTTTGCCGACTAAGGTCTGTCTAGTCAAGGCTATGGTTTTTCCAGTGGTCATGTATGGATGTGAGAGTTGGACTGTGAAGAAAGCTGAGTGCAGAGGAATTGATGCTTTTGAAGTGTGGTGTTGGAGAAGACTCTTGAGAGTCCCTTGGACTGCAAGGAGATCCAACCAGTCCATTCTGAAGATCAGCCCTGGGATTTCTTTGGAAGGAATGATGCTAAAGCTGAAACTCCAGTACTTTGGCCACCTCATGCGAAGAGTTGACTCATTGGAAAAGACTCTGATGCTGGGAGGGACTGGGGGCAGGAGGGGAAGGGGACGACAGAGGATGAGATGGCTGGATGGCATCACTGACTCGATGGACGTGAGTCTGTGTGAACTCTGGGAGTTGCTGACGTACAGGGAGGCTTGGCGTGCTGCAAAGAGTCAGACACGACTGAATGTCTGAAATGACTGATGCTCTAAAACTCTGGCCTAAAACAAAGTCATTATTAACTCAGAGGACAGTTCAATATATGGACACAGGGCCACAATTACTTTCATGATACGGAATTGGTGCGTCAGTTCTCAGAAGTACACTATAAAGATGAGTCTGTGCATATTCTTAACAGTTTCCATCAACTAATGGATTAACAGAATGGAATAATTGATAAAACAGTATATGAATAACAGAGCCGTGTTAAGAGAAAGACATTCATGCATAAAAACATTTGAAAACTTGGCCTTTGAGTCACAGGTTCTTAAGGGAGGGACATCATTTCAGCTCTGTATTCTCAGAACCTAGGAGATGGTTTTTTGAACATTACTTAATAAATGTTACATAAAAGAGTTCACAATTACTTGCCAAAAATTTGGAATAATGAAGCTATGGTAAAGGTGTCAGTTGGATGAAAGTATACTCAATATAGTAAGTCAAAATCAGAATAAAATATAAATTCATCTTATAAAATGCATATAAATACATTAGATGAGATATTACTATAAGTAAGTACAAATTGAGAACATAAAGGATATGAACCAAGAGTTGGCAAGGAAGAAAGATCTACAAATGCTTTCAAAGTTGTTGAAAATGTTTAGTAGCCAATTTTTTACATAGTCTGTGACTAAAAAGACAATACAGCAATTTACAACAAAGGGAAGGGAAGAAGAGCTTAAAACTTGCTGAAAATATTTATTTCCTTCTGTCTGTTGTGAACTTATCAATCCCAAAGAGATTTTCATATTTTTAATTTCCCCATGTAATCTGTAGAAAATATGTGTAAGCTGGACTTTCTGAGTAACAAGATCTTTAAAAATTATTAAAAATTATTTTCATTGTTGTTCATTAAAGCAGCCATTTCTAGATTGTTAAATTACCTCTGGCTACTAAATAGGATTATTCACAAATATTTCATTTTGGTTCATTGAAATTAATTCCTTTATTGCTCAAAAATAAAACAGCCATTTAAAACCAATAGTTTTCTTATAAAATAAAGTACCAAGAAAATTTAAAAATAAATAAAAGAGCCAAATAAGAAAGTCTTTTGTAAGAGACTACCGGACGCTGCAACAGGACACTTGCCCCTCCTCTCCTACATTCTGCAGTGCCTCTGGGGCCCCCAGAGCCTGGGCATAAATGACCGGAAGTAGGCCCTGATGCAGCGTTCCTGTCTCCAGCCAGTCATCCCTCTGCCTGGCACTGCCACAGCCGGAAGGTGATTGGCATGCCCTCTGGCTGCCTTCTAACTGTTCTAACCACAGCCTAAGTGTACATTGTTTAATGCCTCCACCCAACTGCTCTCTAGAACTAGCTGGATGGAAGCTGCTACAAATCAATGACTGGGATCCATTACCTCCTTGAGCATTTATGCCCAGGGTGAGAAAGCCTGAATTTAGACATGATTAGGCAGACTTTGAGCAATACCGTAGGAAGGAAGTGTCTTCCTAGTTTGACACACTCCCCAGAGAGCTACTGGGAATGAACGGGGAAAGAAGAAAAGAATCTGAAATGTTTATTTCAGACCTCAAAATTAAACTAATTACTTGTTCATTTTGCTGTTGCTATTTTCTTTAAATTAGAATACTATCCCAATGAGGGTTAAAACCAAACACACTTTGTCACAGAAATGGAGATGAAATCACATAATATGTAACTTGATTTCATGTTAAGCTTAATGGTTATTTTTAAAATGTAGGTACTGGTTTTCTTAAGAAAGAAGTACTTTGAAAATTTTGAAAATAATCTCTGTGCACATATACTTTGATTTGTCTTCATTCATCCCTTACCATGTATTGAATACTTATGGTGGCCCCAAAGCACTATCCCAAGAAAAGCAGAATGATGTAGAGACCCTTGCTATTCAAAGTGTGGTGCAGACCAAAATATGGATATCAGCAGGGAGCTTGTTAGAAATGTAGAGTCTTACCATATCAGACACAATGAATCTGCATTTTGCATTTAACAATCTTCCCAGGTGATTTAGGTACTCTGGGGTGGCTAATTACATAGAGTAAGAGATGATCCCGCTCGTGACCAAGCAAGTCCCTCACTCCTGCTGTGTCAGTGTCACTCAAGGCTGTGGAATAAATTTCAAGGTGAAGGAGATCCACACTGAGGACTGTGTAGAGAAGACTGGGAGCTGGCTGAGGAGCAATGTGCTGGTGGTGGCTGCAGCAGCCCTGGGCATTGCCTTTGTGAAGTTCCTGGGTATGTCTTTGTCTATAAATCATAGAGAAAAATCATGTACTATTTACTGCGTATACAAAGAGAATAATGCTGTCTCCACCTTAACAAAACATCCTATATATCCCAAATAGCTTGTGTGTCTTCTACCCATTTTTCCTGTGATCAATCCTTGTGGATGGCTTAATTCTGTAGAAGGGAAGTCTAACTTGTTCATATGCAAACAGTTGGTAAGTAAATGGAGGCTATTTTATTTGGATAGCACTTCATCACTGTCATTTCATTAACTTCTTAAGAGCTGCTCAATACAGTAGAGAATAGGCAAATCTGGCTATTTAAGTTAATTAAAATAAAAGAAAATAAATCAGTCATTCAGTCAAACTAACCACATTTCATACTGTTCTGGAGTTATTTCTCCACTCTTCTCCAGTAGCATATTGGGCACCTACTGAACTGGGTATGAACACTATGAAAAGACAAAAAGACATGACAGTGAAAGATGAATTCCCCAGGTTGGTAGGTGCCCAATATGCTACTGGAGAAGAGTGGAGAAATAACTCCAGAATGAAGAGATGAAGCCAAAGCAAAAATGAAACCCAGTTGTGGATATGACTTGTGATGAAAATAAAGTTCAATGCTGTAAAGAACAATATTGCATAGGAACTTGGAATGTTAGGTCCATGAATCAAGGCAAATTGGAAGTGGTCAAACAGGAGATGGCAAGAATAAACATTGACATTTCAGGAATCAGTGAACTAAAATGGACTGGAATGGGAGAATGACCATTATATCTACTACTGTGAGCAAGAATCCCACAGAAGAAATGGAGTAGCTTCATAGTCTACAAAAGAGTCCAAAATTGAGTACTTGGGTGCAATCTCAAAAATGACAGAATGATCTCTATTCATTTCCAAGGCAAGCCATTCAATATCAGAGTAATCCAAGTCTATGCCTCAACCAGTAATGCTAAAGAAGCTGAAGTTGAGTGGCTCTATGAAGACCTATAAGACCTTCTGGAACAAATACCCCCAAAAGATGGCCTTTTCATCATAGGGGACTGGAAGGCAAATGTAGGAAGTCAAGAAATATCTGGATTAACAGGCACATTTGGCCTTGGAGTACAGAATAAAGCAGGGCAAAGGCTAAAAGAGTCTTTCCAAGAGAACACACTGGTCATAGCGAACACCCTCTTCCAAAAAACACGAGAGAAAACTCTACATATGGACATCGCTAGATAGTCGATACCAAAATCATTTTGAGTATACTCTGTGCAGCCAAAGATAGAGAAGCTCTATAGAATCAGCACAAACAAGACTGGGAGCTGACTGTCCCATCATAAACTCCTTATTGCCAAATTCAGGCTTAAATTGAAGAAAGTAGGGAAAACCACTAGACCATTCAAGTATGACCTAAATAAAATCCCTTATGATTATACAGTAGAAGTGACAAATAGATTCAAGGGATTAGATCTGATAGAGTGCCTGAAGAACTATGGATGGAGGTTCATGACACTGTACAGGAGGAAGTGATCAAGACCATACCCAATAAAGAAATGCAAAAAGGCAAACTGGTTGTCTGAGGAGGGCTTACAAATAGCTGAAAAAAGAAGAGAAGCTGAAGGCAAAGGAGAAAAGGAAAGATATGCCCACCTGAATGCAGAATTCCAAAGAATAGCAAGGAGAGAGAACAAACCTTTCCTCAATGATCAGTGCAAAGAAATAGAGGAAAACAATAGAATGGGAAAGAATACAGAGCTCTTCAAGAAAATTAGAGATACCAAGGGAATATTTCATGCAAATATAGGCACAATAAGGACAGAAATGGTATGGACCTAATGGAAACAGAAGGTTTTAGGAAGGGGTGGCAAGAATACACAGAAGACCTATACAAAAAAGATCTTCATGACCCAGATAACCATGATGGTGTGATCACTCACCTAGAGCCAGACATCCTGGAATGTGAAGTCAAGTGGGCCTCAGGAAGCATCATTACGAACAAAGCTAGTGGAGGTGATGGAATTCCAGTTGAGCTATTTCAAATCATAAAAGATGATGCTGTGAAAGTGCTACACTCAATATGCCAGGAAATTTGGAAAACTCAGTAGTGACCACAGGACTGGAAAAGATCAGTTTTCATTCTAATTCCAAAGAAAGGCAATGCCAAAGAATGTTCAGGTTCAGTCGAGTTCATTTCAGTTGCTCAGTCGTGTCCAACTTTTTGCGACCCCATGGACTGCAGCATGCCAGGCCTCCCTGTCCATCACCAACTCCTGGAGTTTACTCAAATTCATCATGTTCATTGAGTCAGTGATGCATTCCAACCATATCATCCTCTGCTGGCCCCTTCTCCTCCCATCTTCAATCTTTCCCAGTATAGGGTCTATTCAAATGAGTCAGCTCTTCCCATCAGGTGGCCAAAGTACTGGAGTTTCAGCTTCAGTATCAGTCCTACCAAAGAATATTCAGGACCAATTTCCTTTAAGATGGACTGGTTGGATCTCCTTGCAGTCCAAGGGACTCTCAAGAGTCTTCTCCAATACCACAGTTCAAAAGCATCAATTCTTCTGCACTCAGCTTTCTTTACAGTCCAACTCTCACATCCATACATGACTAAAGGAAAACCATAGCCTTGACTAGACAGACCTTTGGTGGCAAAGTAGTTCAGTTCAGTTCAGTTGCTCAGTCGTGTCCGACTCTTTGCGACCCCATGAATCGCAGCATGCCAGGCCTCCCTGTCCATCACCATCTCCCGGAGTTCACTCAGACTCACGTCCATTGAGTCGGTGATGCCATCCAGCCATCTCATCCTCTGTTGTCCCCTTTTCCTCCTGCCCCCAATCCCTCCCAGCATCAGAGTCTTTTCCAGTGAGTCAACTCTTTGCATGAAGTGGCCAAAGTACTGGAGTTTCAGCTTTAGCATCATTCCTTCCAAAGAAATCCTGGGCTGATCTCCTTCAGAATGGATTGGTTGGATCTCCTTGCAGTCCAAGGGACTCTCAAGAGTCTTCTCCAACACCACAGTTCAAAAGCATCAATTTTTCGGTGCTCAGCCTTCTTCACAGTCCAACTCTCACATCCATACATGACCACTGGAAAAACCATAGCCTTGACTAGACAGACCTTAGTTGGCAAAGTAATGTCTCTGCTTTTGAATATGCTATCTAGGTTGGTCATAACTTTTCTTCCAAGGAGTAAGCGTCTTTTAATTTCATGGCTGCAATCACCATCTGCAGTGATTTTGGAGCCCCCACCCCCAAAATAAAGTCTGTCACTGTTTCCACTGTTTCCCCATCTATTTCCCATGAAGTGATGGGACCAGATGCCATGAACTTCATTTTCTGAATGTTGAACTTTAGGCCAACTTTTTCACTCTCCACTTTCACTCCCATCAAGAGTTCCTCCTTTTTAGTTCCTCTTCACTTTCTGCCATAAGGGTGGTGTCATCTGCATATCTGAGGTTATTCATGTTTCTCCCGGCAAGCTTGATTCCAGCTTGTGTTTCTTCCAGTCCAGCGTTTCTCATGATGTACTCTGCATAGGAGTTAAATAAGCAGGGTGACAATATACAGCCTTGACATACTCCTTTTCCTATTTGGAACCAGTCTGTTGTTCCATGTCCTGTTCTAACTGCTGCTTCCTGACCTGAATTAATGATATTTCTCCTGGCAATCTTGATTCTAGCTTGTGCTTCATCAATCCCAGCATTTTTCATGATATACTCTGCATATAAGTTAAACTATTACACAATTGTACTTCTTTCACATGGTAGCAAATTAATGCTCAAAATTCTCCAAGCCAGGCTTCAACAGTACCTGAAGCATGAACTTCCAGATGTTCAAGCTGGATTTAGTAAGGCAGAGGAACCAGAGATCAAAATGCTAACGTCTGTTTGATTATAGATAAAGCAAGAGAATATCAGAAAAACATCTACTTCTGCTTTATTGGTTATGCCAAAGCCTTTGACTGTGTAGATCACAACAAACTGTGGAAAATACTTAAGGAGATGAAAATACCAGACCAGCTTACCTGCCTCCTGAGAATTCTGTATGTAGATCAAGAAGCAACAGTTTGAATTGGACATGGAAAAACAGACTGATTCCAAATCGGGAAAGGAGTATGTCAAGGCTGTATATTGTCACCCTGCTTATTTAACCTATTTGCAGAATACATCTTGCAAAATACTGGGCTGGATGAAGCACAAGCTGAGATCAAGATTACAAGGAGAAGTATCAATAACCTCAGAGATGCAGATGACACCACTCTTATGGCAGAAAGTGAAGAAGAACTAATAAGCCTCTTGATGAAAATAAAAGAGGAGAGTGAAAAAGCTGGCTTAAAGCTCAACATTCAGAAAACTAAGATCCTGGCATCCAGTTCCATTACTTCATGGTAAATAGATGGGGAAACAATGGAAATAGTGACAGACTTTATTTTCTTGGGCTCCAAAATCATTGCAGATAGTGACTGTAGCCATGAACTTAAAAGATGCTTACTCCTTGGAAGAAAAGCTAAGATCAACCTAGACAGCATATTAAAAAGAAGAAACATTACTTTGTGGCAAAGTTCTATCTAGTCAAAGCTATGGTTTTTCTAGTAGTTATGTATGGATGTGAAAGTTGGACTATAAGGAAAACTTAGCACCGAAGATTGATTCTTTTGAACTGTAGTGTTATAGAAGACTCTTGAGAATCCCTTTCACAGTAAGGAGATCAAACCAGTCCATCCTTAAGAAAATCAATCCTGAATATTCATTGGAAGGACTGATGCTGAAGCTGAAACTCCAATTCTTTGGCCACCTGATGCAAAGAACTGATTCATTGGAAAAGACCCTGATACTGGGAAAGGTTGAAGACAGGAGGAGAAGGGTGACAGAGGATAAGATGGTTGGATGGCATCACCGACTTGATGAACACAAGTGTGAGCAAGCTCCAGAGTTGGTGATGGACATGGAAGCCTGGTGTGCTGCAGTCCATGAGATCGCAAAGAGTTAGACACAACTGAGTGACTGAACTGACTGAACTGAACCACATTTCAAATGCTCTAGTGGCTAGTGTGTTAGATAGGGCAGTATAGAATACTTCCATCATTTCAGAATGTTCTATTAAACAAAACTATTTTAGAGTATGGCTTTTTTCTTTTAAAGATATTGTCCTTGGTTATAAACTGAATATTTCCCAGAGTTAATACTAATTTTTCATAGCAGCAAATTACTGAATATGTCAGTGTTGTGTTTGTGTGTTCATTTGTGTCTGACTTTGTGATCCCATGGACTGTAGCCCGCCAGGCTCTGCTGTCCATCACTGAAGCCCAGATGAGATAGATATACAAATATGCATATATTCAGATGCATATGCAGATAGGATATAGAACTAGATATGAATATTTATTCTATACAGGTACTAACTCCTGACATTCATTCTTAAGGAACAAAAGAGTCAGTCAATTAGTTAATTAACACAATTAACCCTCTGAACTTTAAATCTGAGTGGGTGACAGTTTCAGCAGTTCTTTGTGGCTTTTATACTATGATTGAATTTTTCCTGGCTTGTGTACTCTCAATGGTGATTTTGTTGGAAAGTATAAAGTCTGTAATTACTGCATTAGCTCACAGAATTAGACAGGTTATGTGCTTTGTAAATGTCATTTGATATTTGCATGTGGCATTTAAATTCTTCCCAGTGTTAACACACTACCAAGATTTTTGTATTGTTTCTGAGTTGTTTCTTTTGTTAATTTTGATTCTGCTTGCAGCAAGCATCTTAAAAGTTACTGGAAAAGTTAGACTTTTGTGTTTTATAATACCACTGACATTCAGTAAGCTTAATAAAGAAATGAGAACTCAAGAAATATGTGAGGAGATTTTAATCTCTGATATACTGTTTCCTTGAATTAATTACTGGAGAAAGTAGAATAGGCTCCCAAAATCCGATTCTCTGAGTTCAAGGAAGGGGAAGAAATAAAACAAGTACAGATGAACATATTGAACAGCATTACAAGTGGATTAAATGTCATACTGAATACATGTCCCATGTAATCTTTTTTAAAATTCTACTATTATGGTTTCTATTAGTGTGTGATTAGGATGTTAAGTTTCCCTTTACTTGAGGAATTTTCCTCAACTTTGTAAGTGATTCATTCTAGCTCTGGGCACTATTTCTTAATAGTATCTTTAACAGTCAAGCATTCTTGAATCGTCATCGTTATTAAAATAGGCGTATATTTTCATGAATGAAACTCTTTATCTTGTAAATCTTATTTGACTTTGAATATTTTTAAATTATGCAGATGCTCTGGGTTTGTTTCTGTCATATAAGCAGGGTTGTGCATATAGTGACCACTGGACAACTTTGGCACTTCTCTGTTTTATAAAATCCTCACTGGGGCTCTTAATCATGTACCCATCTGCATATGTTCACCCCCACATCCCCTTTTAATTAATAATCCAGTGTGATCTGACAGAATACACTCAAATTGTATAACTTCTAGTGGATTTCCTTTAAAAAGTTTATTATAGTTTTAAAATTGCAGTTCAAAACAAAATTAAAGAACATAGATAAGCAAATTTTTATTTCCCTAAAAGGAATATTCATAGTCTCTTCCCTGCCCTGCAATGATAGGCACTGTGAACATCAGGGTGAGGTCCTTTTCTCAATGTATACACATTTTTCACAAATATAGGCTCACATATGCTATTTTATAACGTGGATTTTTTTTTTTTTACCATTTATCCTATCTTTCCTATCGTGTTATCTCTTAAGAAATGATAAACTGTTCTAGAACATCATTTCTAATGTAAATACATAATTTACTGAACTATCCATATCACTGGATATTGTGCTTGTCTCTGACATTGTATCTTTATTGTCAATAACCTTTTGATTTGTTCACTCTAGTATATATTTACTTTTTATATTAGCAAATTTCTGCAAATTATTAGAAATAGCCAAATATTAGTATTCTTATATTCTTTTATAATAATCTACATTAATTTTGCTCATCCAATAATTCATACCATATTTGATTAAGCCCTGTGAATTTGTACATTGTCTCAGCATTCGGTTCCTCAACTTTTTACCCACTTGCCAACACCTCTTTCCTATACTTCCTCTTCCTCTCATCCTCTATCTTCCTAAAAACCTACTTCTATGTAATTTATTAACAGGGAGGCACAATTAATTAAAAACAATGACTTCCTCCCTGAATTTATTTGCATTTTAACAAAGATCAAACTCTTATATTAACAAGATGAGGCTCTAATGGAGGAATTGTAGGCATCCACCAGAAGATTGGAGAAGACCCCTATAAACAAATCATATGATAGGCTGCTTATTTTTCTTATTTTAAGGTTTTGGGAGTAAATGTTACCTGCTCTGTTTATTCATTTTAAACCACAAATATGCTTTATATACATCAAGTCCTTCACACCTTCATTTATCAAGGTGACAAAATAGAGAGTTCGCAATTTTAGGCCCAGATTACCTGCTGTTGTACTGCTGGGATGCCTAGCATAGTGTCAAGCATACAACAGATGCACAACAACTCTGTGTTGTTTAATTGATCAATAAACAGGAGAGGCAACCCACTCCAGTACTCTTGCCTGGGAAATCCCATGGACAGAGAATCTGGAAAATTGTAGTCCATGGGGTCGCAAAAGAGTTGGACACTACTCAGTGACTAAGCAACAACAACACTGATTCCTAGATTGCTGACTTTATTTGCTTTTGCTGCCAATCCCTGCAATTATTTACATGCAGGAGATATTTGTGAGCTATATTCCAGATTCCTTCCTATTTAGGAAAAAGAATGGTCCTACAAAATCAGGAACATTTGCACTGAGTCAAGGGGAAGGAATAAGAAACTGTGTAAATTATCCCCATTATGCAAAAAAAAAAAAAAAATGAGCAAGACATGGTTCCACCAACAGTCCAATAAGGAAGATAATTGTTTAAATAAGTCACTATTACAAATGCAATAATAGAATAATATGCATGGTAAAAACGGCACCAAAAGAATGAGCCAAGAACTTTGTCTGGAGAGGTCAGGGAAATCTTTACCCAGTAGACACTCTTAAGCAAGGTCTTAAAGGACAAATAAAATTTGTTAGGTATATGGGAAGAGAGGAAGGAACATTGTATTAATACAAAAGGGTGAAAAAATGTATCAAGCTCAATAAATGGTAGATATTATGATCACATGGTAGAAAAGTAATGCTCAAAATTCTCCAAAGTAGGCTTCAATGGTATGTGAACTGAGAACTCCCAGATGTTCAAGCTGGATTTAAAAAAGGCAGAGGAACCAGAAATCAAATTGCCAACATCCATTGGATCATAGAAAAAGCAGAATTCCAGAAAAATATCTACTTCTTCTTTATGGACTATACTAAAGACTTTTAACTGAGTGGATCAAAACAAACTATGGAAAATTCTGAAAGAGATGAGAATACCAGACCACCTTAACTGCCTCCTGAGAAACCTGTGTGCAGGTCAGGAAACAACAGTTAGAATTGGACATGGAACAATGGACTGGTTCCAAACTGGCAAAGGAGTACGCCAAGGCTGTATATTGTCACCCTGTTTATTTAACTTATATGCAGGGTACATCATGAGAAATGCCAGGCTAGATGAAGCACAAGCTGGAATCAAGATTGCCAGGAGAAATATACTAACTTCAGATATGCAGATGATACCACCCTTATGGTAGAAAGTGAAGAGGAACTAAAAAGCCTCTTGATGAAAGTGAAAGAGGAGAGTGAAAAAGTTGGCTTAAAGCTCAACATTCAGAAAACGAAGATCATGGCATCCAGTCCCATCACTTCATGGAAAATAAATGGGGAAATGATGGAAACAGTGACAGGCTTCATTTTCTTGGGCTTCAAAATCACTGCAGATGGTGACTGCAGCCATGAAATCAAAAGACACTTGCTCCTTGGAAGAAAAGCTATGACAAACCTAGACAGCATACTAAAACACAAAGAAATCACTTTGCTGACAAAGGTCCAAATAGTCAAAGCTATGGTTTTTCCAGTAGTCATGTATGGATGTGAGAGATGGACCGTAAAGAAGGCTGAGCACCGAAGAATTGATGCTTTTGAACTCTGGTTGTTGGAGAAGACTCTTGAGAGTCCCTAGGACAGGAAAGAGATTAAACCAGTCCATCCTAAATCAGTCCTGAATATTCATTTGAAGTACTGATGCTGAAACTGAAGCTCCAATACTTTGGCCACCTTATGGGAAGAACTGACTCATTGGAAAAGACCCTGATACTGGGAAATATTGAAGGAAGGAGGAGAAGGGGACGACAGAGGACGAGACAGTTGGATGGCATCACTGACTCGATGCACATGAATTTGGGCAAGCTCCAGGAGTTGGCGGATGTAAGGCTCGGAGGGCCGCATTCTGAAGGGGACACTCAGGGACAGCCTCTAGTGGACTGACAAATTTTATTATCCAGCTTTCGCAGATATATGGTCTCAGGGAACAGAGCATAAAGCAGACTTGCACGTAGCCTTTCTCTATAAAACATCAAAGCATTCAAGCATAAAATACAGTTCCCGCCACCCAAGCCATAACATAGCTTTGGTGAAACTCCAAAGGGAGTCTTATCATGAAACAACAGTCCTTGCTCCCAGAAACAGGTGGTCAGAAGGAAGCCTCTGAACGCCTCAGGGCCAGGTGTATGACCCTTCGTCATCCATTCCCAGCCTTGGGCACTCAGTGAATGCTCATAACCCTGTGTTATGTTCGTCCTAGCTTCCAACCTTCATCATGAGTGGAGCAAATACATTTTCAGTATTTGCTTAAAACCTTCCAGCTCCTCTATAGGTGGAGGACAGGGAAGCTGGCATGCTGAAGTCCATGGGGTTGCAAAGAGTTGGATATGAGGGAGTGAACAACAACACTTATGACCCTAGAGCATAAAGTATCAGGCAGAGAGTAGCAGAGAATTAGATTTGATTTCTCACACTGGAATTATTATAAAGGGTTTGTGTACTGTGCTTAGTTCTATTCTCTAGGCCAGTGGTTCATCATCCCAGCTGCACATTATTACTGCCTGGGGAGACTTTTTTAAGTACAAATACCCAAAACTCACCTACATGCATTTGAGGGGGTAGCAGAAATGTTACCTCACCTTTGAATGTGACTAGTTGAGGATATCTGTGAGGCATTGAAAATGGAGATGTAAATAACCCATGAGTGTCGGGATACATGAGCCTGGAGTTTTGCAGAAGGCTGTGAGCCCTCAATTTTTGTGGGTACTGAGCACATGGTATGTTAGCCTAAGTACAGGTAAAGTTGTGCTTGAGTCTCAACCTAGCAACATGGCAGCTCTCTTGGGCAAATGGCTTCTCTTTGAGCCTCAGTTTCCTAATTTGCAAATGAAGGTGCTATGGAGCCAAATGAGAGGTAAATGAGACTTTTGTAGATTATTATATGACTGCAGAAGGAAACGGCAACCCACTCCAGTATTCTTGCTTGGAGAATACCATGGGCAGAGGAACCTGGAAGGCTATAGCCCATGGGTTCTCAGGGAAATGGACACAACTGAATGAGTAACAGTTTATTATTATCATTAGTGACTTGTGTGTATATAATGAAAATTTTTTATTTGTATGTACATGGTTCAGAAGAAAATATCAGACCAGGAATGAGTGATTCGTCTTCAAGCCTCAAATTTTTTACTCTGTTAGGTACTTTACATCACTTATACTTCAACATCCTTATACTTCAACATCCATAAAGTGAAAGTTGGATGAGATTAGTGGTTTTGAAACTTCACTCAGTGGAGCCTCAGCATCTTTCATTGAAATATCTCAGGGGCTCCAAAGGGATGGGGTATAGAGAGACTACAACAATTCTACTTTCAGTTGGCTTATGTGTTAGATTTTTATGTAGAGTTCTTTAAAAGAAATGTTTTAAGGCCAAAAATAGAAAAGTGTGAAAACTTTGGAGTTAAACAATTTCAAAGGAACTTTACTTTTGGAACATCCTATGGTTCCACAGTATTATGAATGATCCAGTCTCCAAATCACGGCCCTCTCCACAAGGTTTTCTGGAGGAATAGTTATGAAAAGGCTCCCAAAGCTGTAAGATAAGTCTCTAAACTTGTTTATTAACAATATTCAGATACCAAGTGAGACTATACTCACATCCACAGTGTTGCTTAACTGAATATTTTATTCTTTGCTTCCTTGGTGTCTCAGATGGTAAACAGTCTGTCTGCAATGCAGGAGACCTGGGTTTGATCTCTGAGTCAGGAAGATCCCCTGGAGAAGGAAATGGCAATCCACTCCAATATTCCTGCCTAAAGAATTCCATGGACAGAGGAGCCTTGTTGGGCTACAGTCCATGGGGGTTGCAAAGAGTTGGACACGACTGAGCAACTAGTAGACATGTATAAATATTACAGGACACGGGTGAAAATACTCATCACACATGCCAAGTTTAGTGGCTGCCCAGACCCCATGATGACCAGGTTTCAGTGTCTGCATTTGGGTTTTCCAGTAAAGAATGCTGTGATCAACTGTTAATTTCTAACATAAAGCATAGAAAAAACATAGGCACATATATTAGTATATTTCATTCCTTTTAGAAGCAAAAACTTGCTTCCTGTGTGGCCAGTACTGTTTGATTCCAAAACAAGCCTCTGACTTTTACTTTTGCGTACAGGGCTTTTGTGCCCATGGGAACTACAACTAAATTTAACAGCCAAACTCTCTGCTGTGACACCAAGGGAGTTCTGTTCTATTAAAAAGAAGTCTTATTCAATAAATGTAAGGTAACTTCTTTGGCCTGATAAAAGGCATTTTAGTGGTGAAAGACTTACTCCTAAAGTCAGGAACAGGGTAAGGATGTCTGATCCCACCATTTCTATTTAATAATGTACTGGATATTCTCACCAGCATGATAAAGCAATAAATGATTAAATGTTTCTGGAAATGGCCAGAATGTATAAAGAATTCTTACGCTCCAGTAGAAAGAAGATAACCCAATTTAAAAATGGGCAAAAAGATTTTAATAGACATGTCAAAGAAGATATATAGATGTCAAATACACACACACAAAATATGCTCAATATCTTGAGTTATTGGTGAAATGCAAATAAAAACTACAATGATATTATCCCTACATATCCACTTGAACAGCTAAAATAAAGACTGTTTACACAAAATGTTGACAAATACACGGAGCAACTGTGGATGGAAATGTAAAATGATTTAACTACTTTTGAAGGTATTTTGACAGTATATTTAAATACATACCTACCATATTACTCCAATGTTTAACTCACTCCAAGGTATTTACCCAAGAAAAACAAAAGCAGATGTTGACTCAAAGACTTTTACACTATACTCGTTGTCACTTTATTTTTAATAGCCCCAAATTGGAAAACCCAAAAGTACATATTTACATCTGTCTAGGTAAATGAATAAACTAATTTTAGTATAGCTATAGAATGGAATATTTCTCATCAATAAAAGGGTACAACTACCGATACATGCAAAAACATATACCTCAAAATAATTTTATGAAGTGAAAGAAGTCAGACAAAACAAATACTATATAATTTTATTCATAAAAATTCTAGAAAGTGAAAATTAAACTATAGTAATAGAAAGCCAGATCAGTGGTTACTTTGGGACAAGGGTGGGATAGAAGGGACAAAGGAGGAGCAGGAGGAAAAAATTATAAAGAGATATGAAAAAAACTTTCTGGAGGTGATAGATATGTTCATTATTTTGACTGCAGTGATGGTTTCAAGAGTCTACACATATATAAAAACTCTTAATGTTTAACTATATGGAGTTTGAAAGTGAAAGTGTTAGTCACTCAGTCATGTCCAACTCTTTGTGACCCCATGGACTGTAGCTGGCCAGGCTCCTCTGTCCATGGGATTCTCCAAGCAAGAATACCAGAGTGAGTTACCGTTTCCTTCTCCAGGGGATCTTTCTGACCCAGGAATGGAACCCAGGTCTCCTACATTGCAGGCAGATTCTTTACCATCTGAGGAATCAGAGAAGCCCATGTAAAGTTTATTGTATGTTAATTAGACCTCAATAAAGTTTTAACAGAAATTAACTACCTGTCATTTTTGGTGACCATCAGTTCAGTTCAGTTGCTCAGTTGTGTCCGACTCTTTGTGACCCCCATGAATTGCAGCCTGCCAGGCCTCCCTGTCCATCACCAACTCCCAGAGTTCACTCGGACTCACATCCATCGAGTTGGTGATGCCATCCAGCCATCTCATCCTCTGTTGTCCCCTTCTCCTCCTGCCCCCAATCCCTCCCAGCATTAGGGTCTTATCCAGTGAGTCAACTCTTCTCATGAGGTGGCCAAAGTATTGGAGTTTCAGCTTTAGCATCAGTCCTTCCAATGAATACCTAGGACTGATCTCCTTTAGAATGGACTAGTTGGATCTCTGTGCAATCCAAGGGACTCTCAAGAGTCTTCTCCAACACCACAGTTCAAAAGCATCAATTCTTTGGTGCTCAGCTGTCTTCACAGTCCAAATGTCACATCCATACATGACTACTGGGAAAACCATAGCCTTGACTGCCATAGTAGTCTTTTATTTTTACTTCATTAGAAAGAAATTCATGACTTGCTGTGGAACTTGAGCAAGTTATGAACATTATGGGGATGGATTCATTTTTTTTCAGTTTTTAGAAAGAGTTGACTTCTACAATGACAAAAGATCGCTTCCATCATCTCTAATCTATGATACACATGTTACATTCAAGAAGATGGAGGAAGTTCTAAACTCTGATACTTAAATTTTAATGATAAAAACAATTTCTGGAATAAGGAAGTGTGGCAGTATTATAATTTGACATATAGACTCTGACTATATGGATCCTTTTATTGAATTTTCAGTTTGTGAGGCATCTGTGGAATATTATGCCTGAACCCAGGCTGAGCTGGTTCCAGGGTGATAATCAACCAACAGGAGGGTTGAGGTATCTGAGTGCCACAGGGTCAATTGAGAGTTCTTTTTAGACCTAACACAATTAATATAAATTTGTAGTGACCATGAGATTGAAATTGATGTGGGCTGAAAAGTCAGAATGCTTTAAAATTCTGTTCTAAAAATACTTACGTGTTTATAGACAATGCTTTCTGGAATTATAGGACTTGAAAGGAATGTAAATAACTTTATTAATACTAATGCTTATTTTTAAATAATAATGTAAAAACCTAATAAATAATGTTAGCATTCATTGAGTGCTTATTTGGCCCAGGAACTCTGCTTAATGCTTTGCATATGTCATTTAACCCTCAAAACTATTCAATGTTATATTTACTTAAAAAAAAAAAAAAGGATGCCACTACTTAGATAATGCCCAGTGCCACATAGTTCGTGAAGTGCCAAGTATTAACTATTTCACCACAGTATTTATAGATCATGAATTTAACCTGAGTCATGTAGGTTTTTGATTGTTTCATTCAATTTCTAACTTACAGACTGGCCTTCAGAAAGTTACTAACCTTCATATTCTGGTGCCTGTGATTTAAAAATGAAGATAATAATTTTCTTATAAACACATGGAGGACATGAGAAATGTGGCATAATCAGATGGCACAGAAATCTTATTTCCATTGATAGCACCATCTTCTATAAAAACTTTAAAAATAATTTTATAGGTTTAGTATTTATCACTCATAAGTATACCAAAATGTCAACAAAATTAATCTTCTTTTTTGTTTAAAGATTATCATAAAATTGATTCAACCCTCTTATCCTTTTAGGAACTAGAAAACCTACCCCCTTCCCCCACCATTCAGCCTTCAGAGAGTTATCTACTGACTGGTGTTTTCATGGACAGCAGTAGTTCTCATTTCCAATTCCAGATGAACTCTTGAGTTTCTCTCTGTTATCTCATCCCCAATGACTATATTTTTTTGCTCTGTCTTACACAAAATTGGAAGGCAAAAAGACTTTTTCTTGATTCCAAAATAGTGTCCATTTGTATAGATGACTCCTCTGAAACTTTTAGGCAATGGAAGAGTGGAGTGACAGCACAAAACTACATAGAAAACCTTTTAAAACAGAGCATTAGATAATTCTTTTCTTGAAACTCTTCCACTACCTCTGTTAGCAGATATTCACCAATTTATTCTCTTTGAGCACAAGTCTTCTGCCATATAATCTGAGCACTTCTCCTGTCTGACGCTTACCTCTGTCATTTTTCTCTTCCTCATTGAAATACCCAAATTTGTGATAACTTTCCATGATGAACAGTTTAGCTAATACTTTCATACATTTCCTTCCAAACTATAATTCTTCATCCTCATTTTCTACACTAAACAGGTAGTTTCTTTTTCAAAAACATTTGTCTCCTTAAGAGAAATTCAGAGGCCATCCACTGACATACACTTTTTAAAAACTTCATCTCATATTTAATATACCAATACCTTGCTAATTTACAGTTACTTGTCTGTTAACCTTAATACAAACCAGAAAATAAGCATATATGGATCTCAGGGAACCACAGTCACTATCTCGTGCAACTTATTTATAAAAATAAAATTCTGTAAGTAGTAACAGTTATGATCAAAATGGTAAGAAAAACATTCAAAGAGTTCTTCTTACAGCTACATGTAAATCAATGAAACTATAACACTCCCTTACACCATATACAAAAATAAACTCAAAATGGTTTTATGATCTAAATGTAAAACATGACACCATAAAACTTCTAGAAATGAATACAGGCAAAACCTTCTAAGACATAAATCATGGCAACATTTTCTTAGGTCAGTCTCCCAAGGCAAGAGAAATAAAAGCAAAAATAAACAAATGGGACCTAATCAAACTTAAAACTTTTGCACTGCAAAGGAAATCAACAAAATGAAACAACCTTCAGAATGGAAGAGAAACATTTGAAAATTATGTGACTGACAAGGGGTTAATATCCAAAATATACAAACAGTTCATACAACTCAGTATGCTAAAGCAAATAGCCCAATCAAAAAATGGTCAGTAGACCTAAATAGACATCTCTCCAAAGAAGACATACAGATGGCCAACAGACATATGAAAGGATGCTCAACATCGCGGATTGTTAGAAAAATGCAAATCAAAACCACAATAAGGTATCACCTCACATCAAAAGTATACAAATATTAATGCTCACATGGGTGGGGAAAAGGGAACCCTTCTACACTGGTGGTGAGAATTAAAACTGGTACAGTCATTATGGAAAGTAGCATGGAAGTTCCATAAAAACTAAAAACATCATCCAGTAACCCCACTTTCGGCATATATCCAGAGAAAACAAATTCAAAAAGATATTATGCATGTACCCCGATATTCGTAGCATAACTATTTACAATAGCCAAGACATGGAAACAACCCAAGTGCCTGTCAAAAGACGATTGGCTTAAAAAGATGTGGTAAATATAAACAATGAAATGCTGTGTGTGCTGTTGTTTGTCGTGTCTGACTCTTTGGGAACCCATGACCTATAGCCCGCCAGGCCCCTCTGTCCATGCGATTCTTCCCAACCCAGGGATTAGAACCTGTGTTTCTTACGTCTCCTGCATTGCCAGGCAGGTTCTTTACCACTAGTGCCACCTGGGAATACTATTGAGCCATAAAAAGAATGAAATGCCGCTATTTGCGGCAACATGGATAGACCTAGAGAATATCACACTAAGTCAAAAAACAGAGAAAGACATATATTATATGGTATCCTCTATGTGGAATCTAAAACATACAAATGAATCTATATACAAAACAGAAGTAGACTCACAAATACAAAAAATAAACTTGTGGTTACCAAAGGGGAAAGAGAAGAGAGGGAGGGATAAATTTGGAGTATGAGATTAACAAATATAAAGTACTATATATAAAACAGAAAAGCAAAAATAATTTACTATATAGCACAGGGAACTGCATTCAATGTCTTGTAATATCCTACAATGGAAAATAATCTGGGAATATATATATATGTATATAACACTGAATCACTTTGCTGTACACCTGAAACTGACACAATATTGTAAATCAATTATGCTTCAATCAAAAATTTGATTGTCTTAAATGTAAAACAAAAGAACCCTCAAAAGTCAAAGATTCTTTAGTAACAATGTTTACTTCCATTATTTAAAAAGATGAGCATAATTAAGGAATATGAGAACAGTTCTGGTTATGACACGCTCTCAGGTATGCCCATAATATATTAATGAATTAATTTATGATGTGGTGAATAATTCAAAAATAGCAAATATAATAAAATAAGGTATGCATGAAGATAAGCCAACTTTGCCACACAAATAGGAAAACAAAAAGAAACCTGAGGCATTATGTAGGAAAAAAGCAAAACCAAAAAATAGCCAGCACTGGAATACAAAAGCCTAGAATTTTCTTTTTAACCAGTAACTAGTAGAGGCAGTATGAAGTTTTAATTCAAATACTTGAAATTCACTGCTAATTTTAAATCCAATACCTTCAGCTAGAATGTGAAATAAATTTTGTAAAAGAGAAAAAAAGGTTGGAATAGTTACATATTTGAGCATAAGATTTTAATAAATGTAAATAGATTATTAGTCCTACTTTGTACAGCAAAGTCTTTAAGAAGGAAACACTACTGACTTTGACTTTAAAGGATGAATAATATTTACTAGATTTAGAGCCATGACACTCCAACTGCAGGAAGCACAACAGCCGAGGCACAAATGTGCCGATTACTTTTTATTCCATCAGAAAAACCCTAAGATCATGATGAATGTGTAAAATGTAGCTCCTGGAATAAAAAGCTGAGAGGTCACTACTCCAATGAAATGAGTGACAGAATGATTAATTAATTAATTAATGTTTTAGAATGATTAATTTAAATTAAGATAAGTATTGATATTTCTTTGGGGTATGTGTGGAGTGAATAAAAAGGCGTGAATTTCTTTTTTTTTTTTCTAAGATGGGTTAGAGGGGTTTGAGGAAGGGAATTT
This sequence comes from Capricornis sumatraensis, assembly GCF_032405125.1. NCBI lineage: Eukaryota > Metazoa > Chordata > Mammalia > Artiodactyla > Bovidae > Capricornis > Capricornis sumatraensis. The sequence goes on along the minus strand of NC_091069.1, from coordinate 193,122,488 downwards.
AACACTGAGGCTAGTTATTAACAAAAAACATATGCATTTAACTTAAATTTACAAATTAGTCTTATGATGTGACTAATACCATTGTCTAGTACAAATGTTTGAACAGTTTTTTCTATGTGTTTATATTAGAATTTATTATTTCTTTATTATATGTATGTTATGTTACTTATCAAGGAACCCCAAACATCTGGAATATCTAAATTTGATATGTAAGGAAGTAAATAACTTACTTGAGCAGTCTAGTGTGCATTCCAAGGGAAAAAAATGCCTTTACCATGTCCCCCAAATCTCAGGCTATTTTTACATTTTCCTCCAAAGATCTTAACTAACCACAGACTGAGAACCACTTAAAGAAGTTAGAACTACTCCAGGGAATTTTATCTTTAGCACCTCACCTAGGTCACTAGTCTCTGTCCATGTCCCATATTTTAATATAATATGCTAATGTCTGAACATTGTTTTCCAAATAATAGTTTTCTTTGAATCAGCTAGCCCCAAGTACACACCATATTAGCAATTCATTATGTTTAATTTAGACGTCATCAGTGCCTCATGTCAAGTTCTAACAAGCCACAAAACACTATATTCTGAAAAGTATTGGGTTCTACCTTTTGATATTTTAAGGGTGCATTCCTTTCTTTCAAGAATTCAAAAGTTGTACTTTCTGGGTTTAACCTCTGTCTCAAGTTGTCAAGATGATAACCATCTGTTTGGCAATCTTTTTTTTTTTTTTTTTTTTTTTTACTATGTTTGCATGCTTTTGTTTCTAATGACTTATTCTTCTTAACAATTGTATGTGGTGATCAAAATATTTAATACGCAAATTTCCTATTTGCCTCAATAAGATGGTATAAACTATGCTCAAAAATATATTTTAAGTAGTCCTTATAAGACCATGTTATGAAATTTGTACATGAAAAACGTATAAAAGATCTAGGAAACTGGCTCTTGTTCCCATAAAACTTTAAAAATAAGATTTAAAGTATATACTAAAACAATCTTTAAAAATACACATGAAAACAACTGAGCTAAGATTAGGAAAAAATAGAAATTTGATGACCAGCAAAGATTTTCAGCCAAAGAATTGATGCTTTCGAATTGTGGTGTTGGAGAAGACTCTTGAGAGTCCCTTGGACTGCAAGGAGATCCAAGCACTCCATCCTAATGGAAAGCAGTCCTGAATATTCATTAGAAAGACAGGCGGAAGCTGAAACTCCAATACTTTGGCCACCTGATGCGAAGAACCGACTCATTGGAAAAGACCCTGCTGCTGAGAAAGACTGAAGGCAGGAGGAAAAGGGGATGACAGAGAATGAAATGGTTGGATGGCATCACTGATGTGATGGACATGAGTTTGAGTAGGCTCCAGGAGTTGATGATGGATGGGGAAGCCTGGTGCACTGCAGTCCATGGGGTCTCAAAGAGTCAGGTATGACTGAGTGACTGATCTGAACTGAGAGATTTTCATAGTGAGCTCAGAAAAAAAATCAAGGTTCAGTTCGCCAAACAAAATAAAACCTGTAAGGCAATTAAAGTTTTCACAGGTGGATTGCTCCAACTATCACCCTCCTCCTCCTCCATCTTAGTATGGAGAGGAATAGTAGTGAAAATTCTGCAGAGATTCTTTATACATTGTGAAAATTGCCTAATTTTCAGCTTTTGAAAAGCTATAGAATCTAAATTACCATCATAGCTTCATCGGATTTGGAGTCCGATTGATCCAAATTTTGTCCAGACGCCATTGGTATGTGGCAAAATAAACCAGACAAGTTTATGTCTTTCTGAACTACACATTTAAGTTTCTGTACCAGAAAAATGTATCCTAACACCCCAGCCCCCTAAATCCCCTGCATAGTGGTGCTAACAGGATTTTCGTGGAGAAGTACACAGGCTGCTCCTCAACAACCAACTATTTCGTAGACTGACTTTTTCCTCAATTTTGCTCCTGATGCCATAGCACCCACCTGAGCAAACATATCCTCTATCTTCCGATGAGAGAGATAAACAAACTCCATAGAGAACAATATGAATCTAAGATAGAAGTTGAGAAGGAAAATAAAACCTCTTACTTTTTTTATTTAACAGGACTAGAAAAAGTTGTGTGTGTGCTTACTTGATGGCAGTGAGCTTGCTCCCTGTGCCAATGAAATTAATCCTGAAGCTTCACCTGACTTCAGAATGGTAGCTCCTCCTATTATCTGACAGCATCAGCCCTTTAGAGAGTCTCTGGGTTTGCACTGTGGACATCTGCTTCCTGCAAAGATAGTTGATTGGATAGTTTGACTTTGTGAAGGTTGGGTGAATCTAATGACTTTTTCCCCCATGTAAGTTGCATGCATGTGAGTTGAAATGAGACATGATTAAGAGGAGTCTTTTCTGCCCATTTACCGTTTGCATCATTTACCAGGTGCAGATATCTTAGGAAAATGCAATATAATTTTTAAAGTTATTTTGGATGCTTAAGTAAGTTCTGGGTGAATATGAAGGTTGGATGAGTCAACTAGAATTTTAGGCTTGGCAAGACATTCTTGGGAGCTAGGACTTGCAGCTGGCAACTGGGCAGTGATTCAAGAGGTAGCTGATGCAAAAAGGAAAAAAAAAGAAAAAAGAAAGTATAAGACTTACATGCTTATAAGCAGCTCCTAACCTCCTAACACCCCTAATTTCCCTTGTGGTGGTTTCTTTTTCCATCCAAATAGTTTCTGGATGTTAATTTTAAATGATTTCATTAGGATGCCAATGTGGAGAGAATAAAGGGTAAGGCAGGTGAGAAGCTGAGCGATTTTTATCTGAGCTTCAATCAGTCACTGGTGCCTCTGGCTAAAAACACCAGAAAAATGAAAATGATGGAAATAGCTAAAAGCAAATTTAAGAAGAACAGCTAGAATGCTCAAGTCTAAAGGTGGTTACTAGAGGAAGGAGAAACTCAGAAATTAATATGTAATTAATGCATAATGGCGAGAAGCTGGTAGAAGAAGAGGGGGAGGAGACAGGAGGGAACATGGAAGAAGAGAAGGGAAAAAGGTATGAACTTCATTATTTGATTAGAGCTAGGTCCTCAGCTTCAAAGAAGGCAATGGCAACCCACTCCAGTACTCTTGCCTGCAAAGTCCCATGGATGGAGGAGCCTGGTGGGCTGCCGTCTATGGAGTCGCACAGAGTTGGACATGACTAACTTGACTTAGCAGCAGCAGCAGCAGCAGCAGACTATAGCTTGCCAGGCTCCTCTGTTCCACGAAATTTTGAAAGCTGAACATGAGCGTGGTATCCCCATTGATATCTTCCTGTGGAAATTTGAGACCAGCAAGTACTATGTTACCATCATTGATGCCCCAGAACACAGAGACTTCATCAAAAACATGATTACAGGCACATCCCAGGCTGACTGTGCTGTCCTGATTGTTGCTGCTGGTGTTGGTGAATTTGAAGCAAACAACTAATCTCAAAAATATACAAGCTACTTATGCAGCTCAATTCCAGAAAAACAAATGACCCAATCAAAAAATGGGCCAAAGAACTAAATAGACATTTCTCCAAAGAAGACATACGGATGGCTAACACATGAAAAGATGCTCAACATCACTCCTTATCAGAGAAATGCAAATCAAAACCACAATGAGGTACCATTTCACGCCAGTCAGAATGGCTGTGATCCAAAAGTCTACAAGCAATAAATGCTGGAGAGGGTGTGGAGAAAAGGGAACCCTCCTACACTGTTGGTGGGAATGCAAACTAGTACAGCCACTATGGAGAACAGTGTGGAGATTCCTTAAAAAATTGCAAATAGAACTGCCATATGACCCAGCAATCCCTCTGCTGGGCATACACACCAAGGAAACCAAAATTGAAAGAGACACATGTACCCCAATATTCATTGCAGCACTGTTTATAATAGCCAGGACATGGAAACAACCTAGATGTCCATCAGCAGATGAATGGATAAGAAAGCTGTGGTACATATACACAATGGAGTGTTACTCAGCCATTAAAAAGAATACATTTGAATCAGTTCTAATGAGATGGATGCAACTGGAGCCAATTATACAGAGTGAAGTAAGCCAGACAGAAAAAACAGTACTACAGTATACTAACACATATATATGGAATTTAGAAAGATGGTAATGATAACCCTGTATGCGAGACAGCAAAAGAGACACAGTGTATAGAACGGAATTTTGGACTCTGAGGGAGAGGGAGAGGGTGGGATGATTTGGGAGAATGGCACTGAAACATGTATACTATCATGTAAGAAACGAATCACCAGTCTATGTTCGATACAGGATACAGGATGCTTGGGGCTGGCACACGGGGATGATCCAGAGAGATGATACAGGGTGGGAGGTGGGAGGGGGGTTCAGGATTGGGAACTCATGTACACCCGTGGTGGATTCATGTCAATGTATGGCAAAACCAATATAGTATTGTAAAGTAAAATAAAGTAAAAATAAAAATTGAAAAAAAAAAAAAGAATACTGGAGTGAGTTGCTATTCCCTTTTCCAGGGGATCTTCCCAACCCAGGGATCGAACCTGCGTCTCCTACACTGGCAGAATGATTCTTTACCACTGAGCCACCTGGGAAGCCATGACAGTTCTGAGCAAACTAAAAAAGGCTAAAAAGTGGGTGGTGGTCCAATTCCTGGAAAATCCTCACCTTTCCCCAAAGTAGCAAAAATATTGCTCCCACTTGTTAGCATGTGATATTACTCAGACCATAAAAATCAATTCTCCTGCCATGGGGCCACCCTGACTTTCTGAGACAGTCAGCATTCTGCCTATATCTCTCTAAATAAACTTGGTTTTCCTTTTCTTTGGCTCCATCTGGAATTCCTTCCTGCACAAAGCCAAGGATCCTCACTTGGTGATCTGCCCTAAGGACTTCTCCATGTCCCAGGACATGACATTTCCTTCTCCTGCCATAGTAATGCTGCTGCTGGGCAGCTGATTGTCTTCACTTAGGATTTTGACTGATAAAGCAAGAAGCCTTAGTGGAGGTTTCAGAGGGAAAATAGCATGACAAAATCACAAGACAGAAGCTCATAAGGAAATGAGCTTCATCTCTATTCACATTTCATTTGTCAAAGAAAGTCAAACGGCCAAGCCTGACATCAGTAGGGTAGAAATGTGTATTTTGAAAATACAGACTCATCAAATAATTTATAATAACTAAAAATCTTCACAAAGAAAGATGCCATTTCTTCCTTCTTGGGAGTACTGGTCAGGACATTTTGTAGACTGTCCTTCAGTTTACATTTTTCTGATGTTTTTCCTCATAATTAGATTGGGGTTTAGGGGAAGAAGACCACTGAAGAGAAGTGTTATTCTCAGCACAGGATATCCAGGGTAGGTACTATCAGCATGACTCATCACTGTTGAAGTCAACCTTGGGGAGGACTTGTCAGACATCTCCATTGTAAAGTTGCTTGTTTTTCTGCTTTTCCATACAGTATTCTTTAAAAGGAAGTCATTATGCACAGACCACACCGAAGGAGTAGAGACTTTTGTAATACTGTCTGAGGGCATTTCATTCTTTTTATTTGGGTTTTTTACTTAGGCATTCATCTGGGCTTCCCAGGTGGTGTAGTGGTAAAGAATCCGCCAGCCAATGCAGGAGACATGAGACATGGGTTTAATCCCTGCGTCAGGAAGATACCCTGGAGTAGGAAATAGCAACACATTCCAGTATGTTGCCTGGAAATTTTCATGGACAAAGGAGCCTGGTGGACTCCTGGTCCATGAGGTCACAGAGTTGGACACAACTGAGCACACAAAAACTCTTTTTACAGGTGAGCAAACAGGTTTGGAGCATTTATGCCCAAGTTAATATAGTTAATTTAACTAAGTGGCATCAAGATTGAAACTCACATCTCTCTGACATAAAACTATTCTTTTTACAATTCTACACATAAATTAGCACAAAAATAGGGAAATGGTTAGAAAAATAGAAGAATATATCTATGCGTTTGTTTTAACAAAGTTATGTTGAGAGGCAAGGTGTTCCCAGTGGCTCAGTGGTAAAGAATCCACCTGCCAATGATCAGGAAGATCCCATGGAGGAGGAAACAGCAACCAGCTCCAGTATTCTTGCCTGAAAAAATCCCATTGACCGAGAAGCCTGGCAGCTATAGTCCATGATAGAGACACAAAGATAATAATTCCTTAATTGGCTACTCACTAGCATTGGGACAAGAAAGTTATGCTCTTTGATGTTGATAACACTATATAACACTATCCAATTATTGTATGAATAAGACCTAATTATTAATCTTTCTGAAAATGTGCCCTGACTCCATTCTAATCACTAAGCCATTTTTCAAAATTGAAACTAAGTTCTCTGAGTGTTGTGAGTGGAAGGTACAGAATGAAGATGATTTTATCTGCCCTTCTTATGGCTTCTAAGCAGTGTGGTGCTTTCCTTTTTTTTTTTTTTCTTAGAGAGAGAGAGTTGTAACTCCAGATCTGACTAATAAAGAGAAGGCATGTTTCTGTCACAGAAATAGCTTTTGTACAAATGGGAAACTGTCACTAAGGCTGAGAAGCAGAGCAACAGGATGGTCTGTCTGGTGGGTAAAAATTGTGCGAGGTTTTTCCTTCTTACCATGGTGATATAATTTAATGTTGACATTTTAAAGTATGTGTCAGGTCCCAATATCTAGTTTTATTTTAAAGTGACATTGAAAATGCAATTCAAAGACAGAAATGACCATGTAACCACATTCTGTGTTTTCTGAACTAGGATCACATCTCTCTTCTGACAAAAAAATCCAGTTACACGGAATGTATAAAAATAAAACAGAGTTTGTGGACATTCTCTGTATTTTACATGAAGATGGAATTCTCTATCCATTTTTATAAGCAGATTAGAGACCACTTGATGCCTGAGTCACATACGCATACCATACATTTAACTGTAAAAAAATACTACTTCTGAACATGATTAGTTTAAAAATTCTCAGGTGCAGAAATTTCTAAGTTGACTAAGCTCTTGGCTGGCAATCAGGAAGTCAAGTTATTCACCTCTATTTCCCATACTATAGAGACATGTATATTTTCAGAAATAATTTTCTCCTTCAATTGCTGAAATTATCTGGACTTTCTGAGGCTGTTATGTAAATCCTACACAATGAACTTTTAGGACAAAAACTGTTTTGTTTACCATTGTGTCCCAGCACATAGTGCATTCTAGAACACTGTATACACTTAGTAAATGTTGGTTAAATGAATTGAAGAAGTGTTTTTAAGATGAAGCACTGTGTAAATTTAAGATAGTCATAAAGTACATAACTACTTCTAAAATGAAAGGTCATGTTTAAAGTCTAAGATCATTAATTTCCTTCAGCTCAGAATTAAGCTTATTTTTAAGACAGCAAACATGATAAAGTCTGTATAACATAACTTGTATAATGGCACATTTTCTTCCAAATATCCTGATCAAAGACAAAAACCCCAAACATGGATATTAATAATTGACTTCTATGAAATACCTTCAGGATGTCACTAAAATTTTTAACTATTAGGCAACAATTCATATGAACAGAATCTAATTTTTCTTTTGATAAGTCAATTAAATTCTGTTTTCTTTATACCAAACAAAATTGATTGAAGAATAAAAAAATTGATGAGAGTATGTTGAGAGATTACTCTACTGCTGCTATGAGAGTATTTTGATACATTTTTTTCTGCAAAATAATCTGGGAATATATACAAAAAGCCTTTAAAGAGTTCATAGACATTTTTAAACAAAGGAATTCTACTTTTATATGTTTATGTAAAATAAATCTTCAGAGATTTTGTCAGGGATTAATCTTTTAAAGTATAAGGATGTTTGTTACATAATAATACTGATCATGAGCAAGTGTCTTATTTAATTGTGTTCTAATAATGGGGGCAATGTTTATTTCTTAATTCAGTGCTAATTTTTTATCACAGTTACACATGATCATAATTTAGAGAGTCAAACTGCTGTACAAGACTTATTACACAAAAAAGCAGAACTCTGACTACCTCTTTTCAATTTCTGTTCCCTAGAGGTAGCCACTTTCATTTCTTTTAACAGACTCTTAGCATGTTTTCCTCCATACTCCCATCAATCTAAAAACAAAGAAACAGGCGGTGGTCCTAAGATGGTGGAGGAATAGGATGGTGAGACCACATTCTTCCCCACAAATTCATCAAAAGAACATTTGAATGCCGAGCAAATTCCACAAAACAACATCTGAATGCTGGCATCATGCACCCAGAAAGACAGCCCATTATCTTTGAAAGGAGATTAAGTGCCTAACAGCAACTCCCAGTGGAGCAGCAGCCCAGACACTCGCATCCCCCACTAGCAAGTGGGGGCTGGACAGGGAGGCACGGGCTGCATTGCTAAGGGTAAGGACTGGGCCTGAATGCCCTGAGGGCAATCTGAGGGGACTAGCTTGAGAGAGCAACCCAGAAAAGCCCTAACCTAAGACACCACCAGGCCCACTCACAGAAGAAAGGACTGAGCAGAGCAAGCTGGCTGCAGATGGGCCCATTCCCCATCAGAGACAAGCAGGTGAGGGCAGCCAGAGCCGGAAGGGGGCAATTGCAGCCCCAGAGAGGCATCCTAAAGCAAACTACAAGCAGACTTCATTGCTAACCAAGACTTCTTAGGATTCAGGATGGTCAACATCCACCGGGAGGGTCACAGCCAGAGATCAGCTCCCCAGAAGAGACACATGGCACACCTGAGAAGGTGTGCCCGTTGTATACCCAGAAAACCAAGCAGCTGGGACAGGGGCAGCGATAAGTCGCAGCCTTCAACTGGGGGCAACTGTGCTCGCCAAGCAACTGGTCACCTGAGCTGCTTGGACCTGGAACAGGCACAAAACGCAGGCCCAACCCAGCCTGCGCCTTTGTGGAGTACCTGAACGTGAACCTGAGTGGCTTGACCTGGAGAGTGTGTGCAACCTAGGGCCAGCATCAGACAGTTCCTGGCATAGAAACCTAGAGCCTGAGCAGTGTAGACTGGTAAAGAACACATGCCATGAGCGGGGGCAAACCCAGTGTGGCTGAATCACTGTGAGCACACGCCAATGATATTTGTTTGCAGTGTTCCTCCCTCCCCACAGCATGACTGAACAAGTGAGCCTAAAAAAAGTGACCACCACCACCCTCCTTGTGTCAGGATGGAAAGTAGACACTGAAGAGACCAGCAAACAGAAGAAGCTAACATAAACAGAGGGAACCACTTTGGAAGTGATGGGTGCAAGAGATCAAAACCCTATAGTTAGCACCGACTACATAAGAAGAGGCCTATAGACCTTGAGAAGTACAAGCTGGACCAAGGAACTATCTGAAAATGAACTGACCCCACACTGTTCAAAACAGCTCCAGAAAAAGTCCTAGATATATTTTTACTATTATTATTTTTTTAATTAAAATTTTTTTTTAAAAATTTTCAAGTCCCCTATTACTCCTTTAATTTTTATTTTTAGAAGCTACTATTACCTTGCAAAAAAAAGACCCTATTTTAAAGCAAACTTCATATATATATTTTGTAATTTTTGTGACTTTTTTTTTTAATATTGTATTTTTGAGAATCTAACCTCTACTCTAGATTTCTAATCTTTGCTTTTTGATATTTGTTATCAACTTTGTACCTTTAAGAACCCAGTCTTCAGTACCCATTTTTACTTGGGAGCGAGATCACTGGTCTGATTGCTCTCTCCCGCTTTTGAATCTCCTTTTTCTCCACCAGGTTGCCTCTTTCTCCCCTCTCCCCCTTTTCTTCTCTACCCAACTCTGTGAATCTCTTTTTGTGTTCCAGGCTGTGGAAAACACTTAGGGAACTGATTACTGGCTGGATCTATCTCTCTCCTTTTGATTCCCCCTTTTATCCTCCTGGCCACCTCTGTCTCATTCCTCCCTCTTCTTTTCTCTGTGAAACTCTGTGAACATCTCTGAGGGATCCAGATTGGGAGAGCACATAGGAAAGTGATTACTGGCTAGCTTGCTCTCTCCCTTTTTGATTCCCCCTCTTCTCCTCCTGGTCACCTCTATCTACCTCCTCTGTCTTCTCTTCTCCATGTAACTCTGTGTACCTCTCTGGGTGTCCCTCACTGTGGAGAAACTTTTCATTATTAACCTAGATGTTTTACCATCGGTGCTGTATAGACAGAGAAGTCTTGAGGCTACTATAAGAATAAGACTGAAAACCAGAGGCAGGAGGCTTAAGTCCAAATCCTGAGAATACCTGAGAACTCCTGAATCCAGGAAACATTAATTGATAGAAGCTCATCAAATGCCTCCATACCTACACTGAAACCAAGCACCACCCAAGGGCCAACAAGTTCCAAAGCAAGACAAAGCACGCGAATTCTCCAGCAACACAGGAACATAGCCCCGAGCTTCAATATACAGGCTGCCCAAAGTTACATCAAACCCACTGATATCTGAAAACTCATTACTGGACACTTCATTGCACTCCAGAGAGAAGAAATCCAACTCCACCCACCAGAGCACTAACACAAGCTTCCCTAACCAGGAAACCTTGACAAGTCACCCATACAATCCCTCCCACAGTGAGGAACCTTCATGATAAAGAGGAGCCACAAACTGCCAGAATACAGAAAGGCCACTGCAAACACAGCAATATAAAAAAGATGAAAAGGCAGAGAAATACCCAGCAGGTAAAGGAACAGGATAAATGCCCACCAAACCAAACAAAAGAGGAAGAGATAGGGAATCTACCTGATAAAGAACTCCAAATAATGATAGTGAAAATGATCCAAAACCTTGAAAACAAATTGGAGTTACAGATAAATAGCTTGGAGACAAGGATCGAGAAGATGCAAGAAATGTTTAACAAGGACATAGAAGAAATAAAAGAGTCAATATATAATGAATGAAGCAAAAAAAATGAGATCAAAAACATTCTGGAGGGAACCAACAGTAGAATAATGGAGGCAGAAGATAGGACAAGTGAGGTAGAAGATAGAATGGTAGAAATAAATGAAATAGAGAGGAAAAAAACATTAAAAGAAATGAGGACAACCTCAGAGACCTCTGGAACAATGTTAAACGCCCAAACATTCAAATCATAGGAGTCCCAGAAGAAGCAGACAAAAAGAAAGACCATGAGAAAATACTTGAGGAGAGAATAGTTGAAAACGTCCCTAAAATGGGGAAGGAAATAATCACCCAAGTCCAAGAAACCCAGAGTCCCAAACAGAATAAACCCAAGGCGAAACACCGCAAGACACATATTAATCAAATTAACAAAGATCAAACACAAAGAACAAATATTAAAAGCAGCAAGGGAAAAACTACAAATAACACACAAAGGGATTCCCATAAGGATAAGAGCTGATCTTTCAATAGAAACTGTTCAGGCCAGGAGGGAATGGCAGGATATACTTAAAGTGATGAAAGAAAATAACCTACAGCCCAGATTACTGTACCCAGCAAGGATCTCATTCAAACAAGAAGGAGAAATTAAAAGCTTTACAGACAAGCAAAAGCTGAGAGAATTCAGCACCACCAAACCAGCTCTCCAACAAATGCTAAAGGATCTTCTCTAGACAGGAAACACAGAAACTCAAACCCAAAACAATAAAGTAAATGGCAACGGGATCATACTTATCAATAATTACCTTAAATGTAAATGGGTTGAATGCCCCAACCAAAAGACAAAGACTGGCTGAATGGATACAAAAACAAGACCCCTATATATGTTGTCTACAAGAGACCCACCTCGAAACAAGGGACACATACAGACTGAAAGTGAAGGGCTGGAAAAAGATATTCCATGCAAATAGAGACCAAAAGAAAGCAGGAGTAGCAATACTCATATCAGATAAAATAGACTTTAAAACAAAGGCTGTGAAAAGAGACAAAGCTAGACACTACATAAAGATCAAAGGATCAATCCAAGAAGGAGATATAACAATTATAAATATATAGGCACCCAACATAGGAGCACCGCAATATGTAAGACAAATGCTAACAGGTATGAAAGGGGAAATTAACAATAACACAATAATAGTGGGAGACTTTAATACCCCACCCACACCTATGGATAGATCAACTAAACACCAAATTAACAAGGAAACACAAACTTTAAATGATACAATAGACCAGTTAGACCTAATTGATATCTATAGGACATTTCACCCCAAAACAATGAATTTCACCTTTTTCTCAAGCGCACACAGAACCTTCTCCAAGATAGATCACATCCTGGGCCGTAAATCTAGCCTTGGTAGATTAAAAAAAATTTAAATCATTCCAAGCATCTTTTCTGACCACAATTCAGTAAGATTATATCTCAATTACAGGAGAAAAAAACTATTAAAAATTGCAACATATGGAGGCTGAATAACACGCTGCTGAATAACCAACAAATCACAGAAGAAATTAAAATATGCATAGAAACTAATGAAAATGAAAACACAACAACCCCAAACCTGTGGGACACTGTAAAAGCAGTGCTAAGGGGAAGGTTCATAGCAATTTAGGCTTACCTCAAGAAACAAGAAAAGAGTCAAATAAATAACCTAACTCTAAACCCAAAGCAACAAGAAAAGGAAAAAAATGAAGAACCCCAGGGTTAGTAGAAGGAAAGAAATCTTAAAATTAGGGCAGAAATAAATGCAAAAGAAACAAAAGAGACCACAGCAAAAATCAACAGAGCCAAAAGCTGGTTATTTGAGAAGATAAATAAAATTGAGAAACCATTAGCCAGACTCATCAAGAAACAAAGGGACAAAAATAAAATTAACAAAATTAGAAATGAAAATGGAGAGATCACAACAGACAACATGGAAATATAAAGGATCCTAAGAGACTATTATCAGCAACTATATGCAAGTAAAATGAACAACTTGGAAAAAATGGACAAATTCTTAGAAAAGTACAACTTTCCATAACTGAACCAGGAAGAAATAGATAATCTTAACAGAACCATCACAAGCACAGGAATTGAAACTCTAATCAGAAATCTTCCAACAAACAAAAGCCCAGGACCAGAAGGCTTCACAGCTGAATTCTACCAAAAATTTAGAGAGGAGCTAACACCTATCCTACTCAAACTCTTCTAGAAAATTGCAGAGGAAGGTAAGCTTCCAAACTAATTCTATGAGGCCACCATCACCCTAATACCAAAACCTGACAAAGATGCCACAAAAAAAAAAAAAAAGAAAGAAAGAAAATGACAGGCCAATATCACTGATGAACATAGATGCAAAAATCCTTAACAAAATTCTAGCAAACAGAATCCAACAACATATTTAAAAGATCATACATCATGACCAAGTGGGCTTTATCCCAGGGATGCAAAGATTCTTCAATATCCACAAATAAATCAATGTAATACACCACATTAACAAATTGAAAAATAAAACCATATGATTATCTCAATAGATGCAGAGAAAGCCTTTGACAAAATTCAACATCCATTTATGATAAAAACCCTCCAGAAAGCAGGAATAGAAAGAACATACCCCAACATAATAAAAGCTATATATGCCAAACACACAGCAAGCATTCTTCTCAATGGTGAAAAATTGAAGCATTTCTCCTAAAGTCAGGAACAAGACAAGGGTGCCCACTCTCTCCACTACTATTCAACATAGTTTTGGAAGTTTTGGCCATAGCACTGAAATAAAAGGAATCCAGATTGGAAAAGAAGAAGTAATACTCTCACTGTTTGCAGATGACATGATCCTCTACATAGAAAACCCTAAAGACTCCACCAGAAAATTACTAGAGCTCATCAATGAATATAGTAAAGTTGTAGGATATAAAATCAACACACAGAAATCCCTTGCATTCCTATACACTAATAATGAGAAAACAGAAAGAGAAATTAATGAAACAATTCCATTCACCATTGCAATGAAAAGAATAAAATATTTAGGAATATATCTACCTAAAGAAACTAAAGACCTATATATAGAAAATTATAAAACACTGATGAAAGAAATCAAAGAGGACACAAATAGATGGAGAAATATACCATGTTCATGGATCAGAAGAATCAATACAGTGAAAATGAGTATACAAGCCAAAGCAATCTATAGATTCAATACAATCCCTATCAAGCTAGCAACAGTATTTTTCAGAGAACTAGAACAAATAATCTTACAATTTGTATGGAAATACAAAAAAACCTCAAATAGTCACAGCAATCTTGAGAAAGAAAAACGGAATTGGAGGAATCAACCTGCCTGACTTCAGTCTCTACTACAAAGCCACAGTCATCAAGACAGTATGGTACTGGCACAAAGACAGACATATAGATCAATGGAACAAAATAGAAAGCCCAGAGATAAATCCATGCACCTATGGACACCGTATCTTTGACAAAGGAGGCAAGAATATACAATGAGGAAAAGACAATCTCTTTAACAAGTGGTGCTGGGAAAATGGGTCAACCACTTGTAAAAGAATGAAACTAGAACACTTTCTAACACCATCAGTTCAGTTCAGTTCAGTTCAGTTGCTCAGTCGTGTCTGACTCTTTGCAACCCCATGAATTGCAGCACACCAGGCCTCCCTGTTCATCACCGACTCCCGGAGTTCACCCAGATTCACGTCCATTGAGTCCATGATGCCATCCAGTCATCTCATCCTCTGTCGTCCCCTTCTTCTCCTGCCCCCAATCCCTCCCAGCATCAAACTCTTTTCCAATGAGTCAACTCTTCGCATGAGGTGGCCAAAGTACTGGAGTTTCAGCTTTAGCATCATTCCTTCCAAAGAAATCCCAGGGCTGATCTCCTTCAGAATGGACTGGTTGGATCTCCTTGCAGTCCAAGGACTCTCAAGAGTCTTCTCCAACACCACACTTCAAAAGCATCAAGTCTTTGGCGCTCAGCCTTCTTCACAGTCCAACTCTCACATCCATACATGACCACAGGAAAAACCATAGCCTTGACTAGATGGACCTTAGTTGGCAAAGTAATGTCTCTGCTTTTGAATATGCTATCTAAGTTGGTCATAACTTTTCTTCCAAGGAGTAAGCGTCTTTTAATTTCATGGCTGCAGTCACCATCTGCAGTGATTTTGGAGCCCCCCAAAATAAAGTCTGACACTGTTTCCACTGTTTCCCCATCTATTTGCCATGAAGTGATGGGACTGGATGCCATAATCTTCATTTTCTGAATGTTGAGCTTTAAGCCAACTTTTTCACTCTTCCCTTTCACTTTCATCAAGAGGCTCTTTAGTTCCTCTTCACTTTCTGCCATAAGGGTGGTGTATCTGCATTTCTGAGGTTATTGATATTTCTCCCAGCAATCTTGAGTCCAGCTTGTGTTTCTTCCAGTACAGCGTTTCTCATGATGTACTCTGCATATAAGTTAAATACCCAAATATAAACTCAAAATGGATTAAAGATCTAAACATAAGACCAGAAACTATAAAACTCCTAGAGGAAAACATAGGCAAAACACTCTCTGACAGAAATCACAGCAGGATCCTCTATGACCCACCTCCCAGAATATTGGAATTAAAAGCAAAAATAGACAAATGGGACCTAATTAAAATTAAAAGCTTCTGCACAACAAGGGAAACTATAAGCAAGGTGAAAAGACAGCCTTCAGGATGGGAAAAAATATTAGCAAACGAAGCAACAAAGAATCAATCTCACAAATATACAAACAGTTCCTGCAGCTCATTTCCAGAAAAAGAAATGACCCAATCAAAAAGTGGGCCAAAGAACTAAACAGACATTTCTCCAAAGAAGGCATACAAATGGCTAACAAACACATGAAAAGATGCTTAACATCACTCATTATCAGAGAAATGCAAATCAAGACCACAATGAGGTACCATTTCATGCCAGTCATAATGGCTGCTATTCAAAATCTACAAGGAATAAATGCTGGAGAGGGTGTGGAGAAAAGGGAATCCTCTTACACTGTTGGTGGGAGTGCAAACTAGTACAGCCACTATGGAGAACAGTGTGGAGATTCCTTAAAAAACTGGAAATAGAACTGTCATATGACCCAGCAATTCCACTGCTGGGCATACACACTGAGGACACCAGAACTGAAAGAGACACGTGTACCCCAATGTTCATTGCAGCACTGTTTATAATAGCCAGGACATGGAAGCAACCTAGATGTCCATCAGCAGATGAATGGATAAGAAAGCTGTGGTATATATACACAATGGAATATACTCAGCCATTAAAAAAGAATACATTTGAATCAGCTCTAATGAGGTGGATGAAACTGGAGCCAATTATACAGAGTGAAGTAAGCAAGAAAGAAAAACACCAATACAGTATACTAATGCATATATATGGAATTTAGAAAGATGGTAACAATAACCCTATATGTGAGACAGCAAAAGAGACACAGATGTACAGAACAGTCTTTTGGACTCTGTGGGAGAGGGTGAGGGTGGGAGGATATGGGGGAATGGCATTATCAAATGTGGAAAGAATCACCAGTCCAGGTTCAATGCATGATACAGGGTGCTCGGGGCTGATGCACTGGAATGACCCAGAGGGATAGGATGGGGAGGGAGGTGGGAGGGGGATTCAGGATGGGGAACACGTGTACACTCATGGTGGATTCATGTCAATGTATGGCAAAACCAATAGAATATTATAAAGTAAAAAAATAGATTAAAAAATAAAAATAAAAAATAAAAACCAAGTAATAGCTTAATTTTTCAGTTTTAGGCATTACTTATTGATTTTCTACTACGGAAAATACAAATTTAGGTGTCTTTCACTGCTTCTATCCCCATCTCCAGCTTACATGTACACACTTACTCTTTCCCTTTCTCAACAGAGTTTCATCATAATTTTGGTTTACCATTACAGTGTGTATAGTATTATGACCTTATAAACATGAGAACTTGCTGAGTCATATTGGGTACTGTTATTACTTTTCCCTTTCTGAACTAGTTTTGGTTTTCCTTGTTGTTATTTTTTTTTAATTTTTAGGTGGTGCTATTGTTGTCTATTCTTAACTTCCTATATAGTTATAGTTCACTATCCCAGTTGTGCAAATCTCCTTTCACTATATACACAGACATTAAGCATCAATATTATCCTCCTAAAAACAAAGTCATGAGCCTTTGGCTTTCCATTTCTGCATGGCTGAAGCTTAGCTCTTGTTTGACATCTCCTTTCACCATGATCCTGGGGATTTTCTTTCCATCTTTTGCATATGTTTTTTTTTTTTTTTTCCTGGATTCTATGCCTTCCTCTCTTAGTTTTATTTGTTTTGGTAGAACATAGATTCCTGAGGAGCTGCACATAAGAGGAAAAAATTTTTGATACTGTGCACTCTGAAAATTTAAAAATTTTACTCTCATATTTAATAACTGGCTGGGAATAGAATTCTAGACTAGAAAACATGTTCCCTCAGAATTATGATGTCATTGATCTATTGCCTATTAGCTTCTAGAGTTGCTAATAAGAGGCTCAGTAATAAAGGCTAACATTCTCTCAGCACCAAATAAGTGCCAGTCACATGTCCATATGTATTTATCTTTATTATCTCATGTAATTCTCACAACAAACCTATAAGTTGGGTATTACTTTAATCTCCTTTTATTACGGGAAACTGAGACACAGGGTTGCAATGACTTTCCCAGAGTTAGAGGGCTAGTCTGGGACTTGAATTCAGCTGAGTTTGATGGCAAGCTCATGCTCTTAGCCTCTATGCCATACTGACAAATTGATTAGTACTCTTCTTAATGAATTGTGAACTTTTAATCTAAGTACTTCTCTTATTATTTTTATTATTCTGAATTTAGTATTCTGAAATTTCACAATGCTGTCTTGTGGTGTACTTTTCTCATTCCTAATCATAAAGACACAGTGAGCCGTTTTAGTCTGAATATGACGTGCTTCAGTTCTTGCAAAAGTTCTTGAATTATTTCTGTGTTGGTTTCCTCCATTCCTCTTCCTCTGTTCTCTGCTTCTAGATTTCAGGGACTGGTCCTACTAATTTATCTATTCGCTGCCTATTTTATCTTCCATAACTTTACCTTTTTGCTTCACTTTTGATAAGCTTTCCTCAACTTTATCATCAAGAATTTCTATTGAATTTTTTATTTCTGCTATTATATTTTAACATCCAAGAGCTCTTCTTTGTGACCCTTGAATGCACTTCTTTAAAACATTCTGGGTTCTTTTTTCCCATAGGTTTATCATCTTATGACTCTCTCATATATTCATATTCACATCAATCAGAATATTTTGAGTCTTTAAAGAATTTATCCAAGTTGCCATTTTTATATTCACTTGTATTTTGTCTGTGTATTATCTGGTGGCCATAGGGTATTTGTATTAGAGATTTTACTGGAAGCTTTGTACATGTGAGTGGAGTTTGTTGACTGGGTAGTGAAATGCCTGGCCTGTTTCATTAGGGAATTCTTGATGTCAAGGTCTTTCAGCTTGGGTTAGTCTGATTCCTGAGATAAGTGTTCCAGTCTCCTCCCTGAATGGGAAGAATCTGGCTGCCAGCATTTGGAAAAGCACTTCAATGAACACATGTATCTAATGCCTCTGCTTTTGATATAGCATCAATACCCCTGAATATGCTGGTATCTTCCATGTGAGGGACCCTCCATTTTACTCTTTCCCTGGATTAAACCTCTAATATCCTTCTGGGGAAGGATGGGAAGAGGAGGAGAAGGTGTTTCCATGTGTGGAGCAGGATTCCAGATATGGGGCTTCAAAATTATCAATGATTTCTACAGTTTTCAGCCCCATTTTCTCTGGCAATTTTCGGTGCTCTGTTGAGTTCTGAGGTCAATAACAAATGGAAAAATGAGTTGCTTTTCAAATTTTCTCACTGTCAGTTTAGAACTCAACTTTCTTGGATTCAGTCCATCAATTACATTTGTCTATTTGCTTTTTACTGCTCTTGTACTCTTAGTTTCAGGGTGGATAAGCCTTTTCATTTAGTAAGGTTTGAGGAGTTCACAAAGGCAAAAAATGTATGGTTGGGGGAGGGTGGTGTTAGTGAGAGCAGCAAACCTACCATTCCTAAACAGTACCTTCTGTTCAAGAGCTTTAAGCTTGAGTTTCCTCATATGCAAAATTAAAATAATAATACTTATCTCTTAGAGTTGATATAAAGATTAAAAGACATTAAATGAGATAAATGAACATAAAATGTTTGGAATAATGTCTTTCACTTAGCAAGATGAAAGCAAGTTAGTCATTATTAGCACATATTTATATGGTATCTTAAGAACAGAAACATATTTAAATTAATTTTAAAATATGTCTAGAGAAAAGATACAGAGAAGTGTTTTGGAATCCATTTGGAGGAAAGATAGAAAGATCTCCCTGCAACTGGAATGCCTCTGGCAGCTATTCTTTCTGTCTCCCCTCTCTTCTTGGACACAGAATTGTTCAATTTCTTACTACTGCTCCTTTCTGGGTACCTCTTCCATTCCCTTGTTTTTCCTTTCAGACAAGCTTTCTTTGCTTAATGGGCCCACTGTTGAAAATGGCCTCAAGCTCCAGTACAGACCCCTGAATGCCTGATTCATTTTCTGTTCCTCAGTTTCATTTTCTTGGGCAAGGTTGGCGGATTGGCCTTACTTATCAAAGAGTCCATTCTTGTTCAGTGAGTCAAGAGGTGGTTTCATGATATCTTAATGTTGTTCCTTGCAGGCTATGGGGTGGGGTGCCAGGGAGTGATAAGTAATTCTAGTGCACATGAAGTACTGCTCATAATGTAATCTTTAGAAATGAGAGGATTTAAAATGGACATACATATGAATGTTACAAAGTTTAGTATGTGTGTATCTATGAATATATGTATACTAAATACTAATTAATATATGTACACTCATTCAGGAGGTTGTTGAGTTATATGAGAAATGTATGTAAAGTATTTAGCTTAGTTTGTGACACAGTAAATTCAATAAATGTTTTTTGCTATTATTATATTTAAATACATAAAAAAACTGCTATTTAGAAATTTACCAAAATAGTAATTGTGAGTTTTTTATAGAAGAAGTAGAATGAGTAATTATTATTTACTTATCTACATTTCTTTGCTATTTATTTTCATAATGAACTTGTATTTCTTTTTAAGCAATTTTTTAAAAGTTGAAGTATAATGAATTTACAGTGCTGTGTTAGTTTTAGGTATACAGTAAAGTGATTTATTTATACATATATTATTCTTTTTTCAGATTCTTTTCCTTATAGGTTATTATAAGATATTAAATATAATACCCTGCAGTATATAGTAAATCCTTGTTACTTTTCTGTTTTATGTATAGCAATTTGTATTTGTTACTCATACTCCCAATTTATCCCTCTATCCCTTCTTTTTCCCCTTTGGTAACCATAAGTTCTTGTTCTATATCTGAGTCTATTACTGTTTTGTAAATAAGTTCATTTGTATCCTTTTTTAGATTCTACATATAAGTCATATCATAGGATATTTGTCTTTCTCTGTCTGACTTCACTTAGTGTGATATTCTCTAGGTCTATCCATGTTGCTGCAAAATGGCAATACTTCATTCATTTTTATGAGTAGTATTTCATTGTGTGTATATACCATATCTTCTTTATCCATTCATCTGTCAATGGACATTTAGATAGCTTCCATGTCTTGGCTATTGTAAATAGTGCTACTATGAATACTGGGGTACATGTATCTTTATGAATTAGAATTTTCTCAGGATATATGTGCAGGAGAGGGATTACAGAATCATGGTAACTCTAATTTTAGTTTTATAAGGAACCCTCATACTATTCTCTCTAGTGGTTGCACAAATTTACATTCCCACCAATATTGTAAGAGAGCTCCTTTTTCTGCACATCCTCTCCAGTATTCGTTATTTGTAGTTTTTAATGATGGCCATTCTGACTGGTGTGAAGTGATACCTCATTGTAGTTTTGATTTGCATTTCCTGAGTAATTATTAATACTTTAAGCTTGAGTTGGCCATCCATATGTCCCCTTTGGAGAGATGTCTATTCAGGTCTTCTGACCATTTTTTGATTGGGTTGTTTGTTTTATTGATATTAAGCTGTAAGAGCTGTTTGTATATGTTGGTAATCAATCCTTTGTTGGTAGCATTATTTGCAGATATTAATATTTTCTTCCATTCAGTAGGTTGTCCTTTTATTTTGTTTATGGTTTTCTTTGCTATGCAAAATCTTATGTTTGCCTAGGCCCTCTTTGTTTATTTTGTTTACATTTCCATTACTCTAAGATAGGGAACCAAAAAATATTGCTGTAATTTATGTCAGTGTGTTCTGTTTATGTTTTTCTCTATGAGTTTTATAGTATCTGGTCTTATATTTAAGGCTTTGATCCATTTTGAGGTTTTTATTTTGTATTTGGTTAGAGAATGTTCTAATTTTATTCTTTTTAAAAAATTAATTTATTTATTTTAATTGGAGGCTAATTACTTTACAATGTTGTAGCGGTTTTGCCATACATTGACATGAACCAGCCATAGGTGTACATGTGTCCCCCATCCTGAACCCCCCTCCCACCTCCCTTCCCATCCCCTCCCTCAGGGTTGTCCCAGTGCACTGGCTTTGAGTGCCCTGTTTCATGCATTGAACTTGGACTTGTAATCTATTTCACATATGGTAATATACACATTTCATTGCTACTCTCTCAAATCATCTCTATTCTTTTATCTGTAGCTGTCCAGTTTTCTCAGCACTACTTGGTAAAGAGACTGTTTTCTTTTTATTTCTCCACTGTGTATTCTTCACTGCTTTGTCATAGATTAAGTGTGCAAGTTTATGTCTGGGCTGTCCATCCTGTTCCATTGATCTGTGTCTGATTGTGCCAATACCATAGTGTTTTGATTACTGTAGCTTTGTAGTATGGACTGAAGTCAGGGAGCCTGATTCCTCCAGGTCTATCCTTCTTTGTCCAGATTGTTTAGGCTATTCAGGGACTTTTGTGTTTCCATGCAAATTAAAAAATATATATATGTATATTTTTGTTCTAGTTCTATGAAAAATATCATTGTCAATTTACTAAGGATGGCACTGAATCTATAGACTGTCTTGGGTAGTATGGTCACTTTAACAATATTTATTTTTCCAGTCCAAGAACATTAACATGGTATATCTCTCCATCTGTTTGTGCTGTTTTCCATTTCTTTCATTCATGTCTTACAGTTTTCAGAGTACAGTTTCTTTGTCTCCTCAGGTAATTTTTTTCCCCAGGTATTTTATTCATTTTGATATGATGGTAAATGGGATTTCTTCCTTAATTTCTCTTTCTGATATTTCATTGTAAATATATAGAAATACAATAATAGATTCTGTATATTAATTTTGTATCCAGAAACTTTACTGAATTCATGGATGAGCTCTACTAGCTTTCTGGTAGGCAAAATAATTCCATAAACCTGTTGATATAAAAAAATGTATATATGAAGGCAGAACAGTTGTCTTTATCTCCCAGCAAGTAGATCTTTTACTTATTTGACAGCTTGAAATTTACACTTTCCTTTTTATGTTCTTATTTTTTTCCAGTTTTCTAAACTTTTCTTTTTTCAGTTTTCTAATTTTGAGTGTGTGGGTGGGCCTTGTAATGGATGGGAGGATTTGAAGAGTTTGATTTTTCAGCTGCATGTACCAGTACAGTTTCCCAATTGGTGATACTCTGAGCAAGAAGTCAGAAATGAAGAGTTGCAATACAGGAAAAACTATGTCTAAAATCTTTATACAAAAATTAGACATTTTAAAATATTATAAAATTAATACATTAAGGGATTCAGTGAGCCATTGTTATCTTTCTGGTACTCTGGCACTCACAATCATACTGAACACTGTTTTCCTTTTTCAGGGCAACCCGTTTTGTTTATCTGAGTCCAGAGTATAAGTGCAAACAGATTCTCACAGCTAGCAAGGTAGATTAAATGTCATTTACTTCAAAATCAGAATTTTTCAGATGAAAAAGTATAGACTAAGAAAGTTTCTCCCTTTTGGGGTGACTATAAAGCTAGTAATAAACAATGGTGTCAGATATTTTCAAATTTTAGCTTGATATCCCTTTTGTTCATCATAAATTTCTAGGTCATCACCCACCAAGTCAAGTCATATTGTCTCTGCTTTTTGAAAGTGCCTATTAAGTCACAGGTGATCTTTGTGGCAGCAATAGATTATAAAGGTTGATTCTCAGTTTAAAGACTCATTGCCAAACTGATAACCACGGTATTTTAAGTGGGAAAAGGAAAAGGCCTACACCATTCAAGTTGTATTTACTTATAACAAATGTGTTTCTTAGGGGGAAACAAAACATAACCAAAGAAATTCCTATATTATCTGCTTTTACAAAATTGCCACTGACTCAGGAATTGTTTCCTTTGGTAGGGGCCCTATTGGAAACTCAGAACCAAATCATGAACAAACACATCTCTAACACGATCTTTCAACAGTTTTATTTTTTTTTTTTGTAATATCATTGCCTCTCAGTTTTGAGATCTCTGCCTACCTTCACTTTCCCTTTAAATTCATTTCCTTAGTCATATTTTACTGACATTGCTTCATAAATAATTTCAAGTATTTTTTTGAATAAGGCATTATAAAGACAAACAAGTGAAGCAATTTTTGTACACTTCATTCAATGTACCAGCTGGTATAGGTACATATACTTTTTTTAAAACTTGTTCCATTTTATTGAGTAACAAGACTATTTTCATGTTTATTCAGTGTTCACTGTAGAAAGGCCCCATGTTACCCACTGTGAAGTTATGAAATAAAATTAATAATTTTAAGACTTAGACAGTTTTTTAGCTTATGAATCAGCACTACCCTTGAATCTCCATTCAGTCTAATTAAGCCATATCTTTATCTATAGTTTTTGACAGATATTTATAATCAAAGTAGAATTTATATAATGTTATGTGACAGAAAGAGACAAATTAGACATATAGACATATATACACATACACATCTTCAAAGATTGTCACAACTTACCTAAATAGAAATTACATAATTTGTATGGGTTGGCCAAAAAGTTTGTTTGGGTTTGTCTGTAAAATGTTATGGAAAAACCTGAATGAACTTTTTTGCCAACTCAATATTTATGCAGGCATCTCACTGGAAAATTATCAAAAATTATTATCAGAGGTACCTGGAAAAAATTTTGGTTAATAGTGAATGCTCAGATTAAATCACCCACTGAGACCTTTTCTAACCCACTAGTTCTCATAATAGAAACTCATCAATGGTTGCCATGTCTATTTACTTACATCAGTAGGACATAATGAATATTGTGACATGTCATTTTATTTATGTTGGACTTCCCTGGTGGCTCAGATGGTAAAGCATCTGTCTACAATGCAGGAGACCTGGGTTCGATATTGTGACATGTCATTTTATTTACAATTATGTGCATACTGAGATTAATATATGAGAAAATTATAACCTTAATTCCAGGTAATGTGCAATTTTGCAGTTCTTAGTGTAAAAAGGTTGATGAAATTTTATGTATGTAATCATGCCACTAACATATATATATGGTATGGCCTAATAAGGAATATGATTCTTGTATAACCCACATGTTATTCATATATTTACCTTTGTATGATATATATTTTGTATATATATATATATATATATGGTTTGCATTATATATAAAATATAGTTTTTATTGCTCCATTACCCTTGAAGTATTTCCTATTCATTATTTTTTCAATTCCTTTAAATAGTCCTACAAGTTTCAGTTTTGACATTGCTTCAGATGTATGGAAACTGAATTCCAGGGAAATCATGGGATAGAAGGTCACACAGTAGTAAAATGATTTCACAGTACTGTGTGACCAGGTGGGCAGTTCTCCTCATTCTCAGTTCAGGGTGTTTCTAATGTAACCATTATAGCTCCAAGCTTCTAAAAATCAACACCAGCTTCTCCTCAGATCCCCACATAGCTGCTTATGAAGCTGACCTCATCCTGTTCTAACCCTTATTAATATTAAACACCAATAGTTGAAGGAATGGAAGGGCTTGCATATCCATCCTTTACTACCAGTGTTCCCACACTGTGTTTTCTTTGGGTGACTATCAGACCGCTTTTCAAAACATTAAGGCCTGGGCTTTCTTGGAGTCTTGATACTTTTAGTTTGCACAGAGGAACTTTTCATAAAATTCCCTTTACACATCAGAACATTATCTAATACAACATAGCTTTGTATATGAATTCAAAGAACACAAGTCTTTTGAAATAAGGTGGCCTTAAAGCTAAATAAAAATATGAAGTAAATACATTTATAAAGACAAACTACAATGTTAATAGGTATTTTCCTTTGAATTAGAGCACTCTAAGATTTTTTTTAATGTTTTTATTTATTCCCTTGAAAATTCAAGTCCAGCATCTCAAATTTACATTTAATTAGAACTCTTGAATTTCTTCCCTTCCCACCACACAAACCAGACAGATGCACTCTGCCCAGCTTTCATAAGTTATTAATGATCTCTCCATTTTCCTTATGCTCAGGCCCCAAACATAGGAGTCATCCTTATTTCCTTTCTTTAGAGCAAAATACTTCCTGAATTTGACCACTTCTCATAAGCTCTATTGCCATCTTTCAAAATCTTATCTAGATTTACTTCAATACTCCTTATTACCAAATTCAGACTTAAATTGAAGAAATTAGGGAAAAACGCTAGACTATTCAGATATGACCTAAATCAATCCCTTGTGATTATACAGTGAAAGTGAGAAATAGATTTAAGGGCCTACATCTGATAGATAAAGTGCCTGATGAACTATGGAATGAGGTTCGTGACATTGTACAGGAGACAGGGATCAAGACCATCCCCATGGAAAAGAAATGCAAAATAACAAAATGGCTGTCTGGAGAGGGCTTACAAATAGCTGTGAAAAGAAGAGAGGTGAAAAGCAAAGGAGGAAAGGAAAGATATAAGCATCTGAATGCAGAGTTCCAAAGAATAGCAAGGAGAGATAAGAAAGCCTTCTTTAGCGATCAATGCAAAGAAATAGAGGAAAAGAACAGAATGGGAAAGACTGGAGATCTCTTCAAGAAAATTAGAGATACCAAGGGAACATTTCACGCAAAAATGGGCTCGATAAGGACAGAAATGATATGGACCTAACAGAAGCAGAAGATATTAAGAAGAGGTGGCAAGAATAAACGGAGGAACTGTACAAAAAAGATCTTCACGACCCAGATAATCATGATGATGTGATCACTAATCTAGAGCCAGACATCTTGGAAAGTGAAGTCAAGTGGGCCTTAGAAAGCATCACTATGAACAAAGCTAGTGGAGGTGATGGCATTCCATTTGAGCTGTTTCAAATCTTGAAAGATGATGCTGAGAAAGTGCTGCACTCAATATGCCAGCAAATTTGGAAAACTCAGCAGTGGCCACAGGACTGGAAATGGTCAGTTTTCATTCCAATACCAAAGAAACACAATGGCAAAGAATGCTCAAACTACTTCACAACTGCACTCATCTCACATGCTAGTAAAGTAATGCTCAAAATTCTCCCAGCCAGGCTTCAGCAATACTTGAACCGTGCACTCCCTGATGTTCAAGCTGGTTTTAGAAAAGGCAGAGGAACCAGAGATCAAATGGCCAACATCCACTGGATCATGGAAGAAGCAAGAGAGTTCCAGAAAAACATCTATTTCTGCTTTATTGACTATGCTGAAGCCTTTGACTGTGTGGATGACAAGAAACTGTGGAAAATTCTGAAAGAGATGGGAATCCCAGACCACCTGACCTGCCTCTTGAGAAATCTGTATGCAGGTCAGGAAGCAACAGTTAGAACTGGACATGGAACAACAGACTGGTTCCAAATAGGAAAAGGAGTACATCAAGGCTGTATATTGTCACCCTGCTTATTTAACTTCTATGCAGAGTACATCATGAGAAACGCTGGACTGGAAGAAACACAAGCTGGAATCAAGATTGCTGGGAGAAATATCAATAACCTCAGATATGCAGATGACATCACCCTTATGGCAGAAAGTGAAGAGGAGCTAAAAAGCCTCTTGATTAAAGTGAAAGAGGAGAGTGAAAAAGTTGGCTTACAGCTCAACATTCAGAAAACAAAGATCATGGCATCCGGTCCCATCACTTCATGGGAAATAGATGGAGAAACAGTGGAAACAGGGTCAGACTTGATTTTTTGGGGCTCCCAAATCACTGCAGATGGTGACTGCAGCCATGAAATTAAAAGACGCTTACTCCCTGGAAGGAAAATTATGACCAACCTAGACAGTATATTGGAAAGCAGAGACATTACTTTGCCGACTAAGGTCCATCTAGCAAGGCTATGGTTTTGCCAGTGGTCATGTATGGATGTGAGAGTTGGACTGTGAAGAAGGCAGAGCACCAAAGAATTGATGCTTTTGAACTGTGGTGTTGGAGAAGACTCTTGCGAGTCCCTTGGACTGCAAGGAGATCCACCCAGTCCATTCTGAAGGAGATCAGCCCTGAGATTTCTTTGGAAGGAATGATGCTAAAGCTGAAACTCCAGTACTTTGGCCACCTTGTGCGAAGAGTTGACTCATTGGAAAAGACTCTGATGCTGGGAGGGATTGGGGGCAGGAGGAGAAGGGGACGACGGAGGATGAGATGGCTGGATGGCATCATGGACTCGGACGTGAGTCTGAGTGAACTCTGGAAGATGGTGATGGACAGGGAGGCTGGCGTGCTGCAATTCATGGGGTCGCAGAGAGTCGGACATGACTGAGCGACTGAACTGAACTGAACTGAGCCACAGATTGGCTTCTTGGATTCCATTCTTGCCCAATCCTCCTCCCACCCAACTCCCCCAGGTGAATTCAATGCACCACAGCTAGAATAGTTTTAGTAGTACACAATTCAGACCATGTTGTTCTGCATTTCTTCTCCAATGGCTTCCTCACATCTTTCCCTGGGCTGTGTGAGATCTGGTTCTGCCCTACTTCTCCAGCTTTTGACCACCCACGTCTTACACTTGTTCATCTTTGAAGTGATCATGATTGTTCCCATGATTGTTCCCATGATTGTTAGTCCCTCTCCCTGGCACACACTTGTCCAGGTTCCTTCAGATATAGTTTCTCAATTCATTCCTGTCCCAACACAAAGTCAAATTCTTAGAGAGAGTCTCCTGATTCTACCTAGAATATTACCCCTTCAATTCTCTGTTCTTATCTGTTTTCTCCTGCTACTTTATTTTCCTTTATAGAACTATCACTACCTCACTTCAATGGAATGTATATACATGTATATACATTGAATGTATATCAGTTCAGTTCAGTTCAAGCACTCAGTTGTGTCTGACTCTCTGTAACCCCATGGACTGCAGCATGCCAGGCCTCCCTGTCCATCACCAACTCCCACAGCCTACTCAAACTCATGTCCATTGAGTTGGTGATGCCATCTAACCATCTCATTCTCTGTCATCCCCCTCTCCTCCACCTTCAATCTTTCCCAGTATTAGGGTCTTTGCCAATGAGTCAGTTCTTCCCATCAGGTGGCCAAAGTATTGGAGTTTCACCTTCAGCATCAGTCCTTCCAATGAATATTCAGGACTGATTTTTTTTAGGATGGACTGGTTGAATCTCCTTGCAGTCCAAGGGATTCTCAAGAGTTTTCTCTAAAACCACAGTTCAAAATCATCAATCCTTCAGTGCTCAGCTTTCTTTATAGTCCAACTCTCACATCCATACATGACTACTGGAAAAACCAGAGCCTAGACTAGACAGATCTTTGTTGGCAAAGCAATGTCTCTGCTTTTAAATATGCTATCTAGGTTGGTCATAATTTTTCTTCCAAGGAGTAAGCGTCTTTTAATTTCATGGCTGCAGTCACCATCTGCAGTGATTTTGGAGCCCCCAAATATAAAGTTTCTCACTGTTTCCATTGTTTTCCCATCTATTTGCCATGAAGTGATGGAACTGGATACCATGATCTTAGTTTTCTGAATGTTGAGTTTTAAATTCTCCAAGCCAGGCTTCAGCAGTATGTGAACTATAAACTTCCAGATGTTCAAACTGGATTTAGAAAAGAGAGAGGAACCAGACATCAAATTGCCAACATCTGCTGGATCATCAAAAAAGCAAAAGAGTTCAAGAAAAACAACTACTTCTGCTTTATTGACTACGCTAAAGCCTTTGACTGTGTAGATCACAAGAAACTGTGGAAAATTCTTAAAGAGATGGGGATAACAGACCACCTGACCTGCCTTTTGATAAATCTGTATGCAGGTCAAGAAACAACAGTAGAATTGGACTTGGAACAACAGACTGGTTCCAAATTGGGAAAGGAGTACGTCAAGGCTGTATATTGTCACCCTGCTTATTTAACTTATATGCAGAGTACATCATGAGAAATGCTGGGCTGGATGACACACAAGCTGGAATCAAAATTGCTGGGAGAAATATCAATAACCCCAGATATACAGGTGACACCACCCTTATGGCAGAAAGCGAAGAAGAACTAAACAGCCTCTTGATGAAAGTGAGAGAGTGAAAAAGTTAGTTTAAAACTCAACATTGAATGTATAATAATCTACCCTCCCCTTAAGATGTAAGCTGCACTGAGGATAGGGGCAATGTTGTTGAGTGCTTCATCACCAAGCTTACAGCAGTTCCTGCTCCATAAATATTTTCTTTCAAGTTATAAAGTAGTACTTTATAATCAGAAATAAAATACATACCTTTGCCTAATCATGAACCAAAACACCAATTATAGACTGAGAACATTTTGCAAAGTACAGCTTTGACAAAGGAAAAGAATGAGCCGTCAGGAGAATTGAGAGGTTAAGTGAAGAAAGTGGAAGTTGAGCTTAGCCTGACCTGAACCAAGGCATCACAGAGCTAAGAAGATGAGAAACAATGGGAGAAGGAAAAATAAGACTGCAATTAAAAATAGCAATGTTACTGAAGGCCAGCTTCCACTTCCAAGTGACTAAGTACCAGAGAGAACCAAATTCTATAATGGGCTGCAGAAAGGGGTTTGGCATCTGACACTGAGATGCCAAGGTTATTATTCTGTAACAGAGTTCTGTGGATCCTTTAGTGATAACAGAAGGCACTCTGTTAAAAGGTTAGCTGCAGAGGGCATTTGAGATGGAAAGTGAACAGCAAAGTGCATGACACAATATGGCTTAAATCTAGTAACTGCACCTGCAAAAGACTGAAATGTTTGTTGTGTGAAAACTGTAAACAGAACAGGCACCTGAGACAGGGCCCCACCTGTTTCCAATGATCAGGTTTACTAGAATCCAAAATGAAGTTAACTCTAAAATATCCACAAAAAGAAAATAGTCCAGGCCAGAAAGAAATGGAGAAGAAGACAGGGGTTCCTATGTATATGCATTAACCACCCTTATACACAAAATGTTGTAGGGGAAAA
This sequence comes from Capricornis sumatraensis, assembly GCF_032405125.1. Taxonomy (NCBI): domain Eukaryota; kingdom Metazoa; phylum Chordata; class Mammalia; order Artiodactyla; family Bovidae; genus Capricornis; species Capricornis sumatraensis. Next base: position 193,092,196 of record NC_091069.1, on the reverse strand, counting down.
AAGAAGAAATCTGAATGGAATCAGACTTTTTCTTTCTTCTTTTTATTGTATCAGTATGAGATGATGGACATTAACTATATTTATTGTGGCAATCATTTCACAACATATGTAAAGTCAAACCTTTATGGTATACATGTAAAATTCATATGATGCTATGTCAATTATAAAAACAGAAGAAATATTGCATAAATTCTCTCTCTCTCTAACATGGTATTATACAGATGAACATATCTGTGTGGAACCAATATAAGATCTATTAATAACCATCTGGTAGCACTGTGAATCAAAGTCAGAATACCTGGAGTCTGGAACAGGTTAGATCACAGATTGATCCTATGTGAGTCATTTCACTCCTCTAAGCTTCACTTGTCTCATGAGTAAAATAAGAGAATTTAACTAGACAACTCCAAATTATGGGCACACTCATCATTTGGTCATGTTTGACTCTTTGCAACCCCATGGACTGTAGCCTGTGAGGCTCCTCTGTCCATGGAACTTTCCAGACAAGCATAGTGGAGTGGGATGCCATTTTCTTTTCCTGGGTTGTAGATGATGGCTAAAGTCCATTCTAGTTCTTAAAATCCTTATCATTGTAACCATTGATAATGATTTGAACTAAATGAAGTATATCATAAGTTCCTAAAAATTGAGTCACTTCCCTATTCTGCATGTACTTAATCAAATATCATTCATTCATCATCCATATATCCTTCATATAGTGACCATTTATTGAATTACTATGACATGCAAAGCACCACCCTAATAATTTCAACAAAGTCCTTGTCCTTAAAGAATTCTACCAAAAGTTTGACACTATAGTTTTTAAAGGTTAATTTGTTTTCAAGACTTAGATAGGACTTGTTTAGTCAACAGAGCAAGACTGGTTAATTTGCCAATATGTAGATTTTGGTATAAATGTATTTGTATCTATGTTCTCTTATGAAACAAATGTTGGAATTTATCTGCAAAGTTTGTATAAATGCCTATACCAAGTATGTATATACATGTTATACATACCCATGTTTTTTCAAGCTACTGAAGTTGGCTATCTATACTGGTGGTGATAAACATGCTATTTCCAGCTCAGTCCTACCAATTACTTCATAAGACTCTAGTCTCTCTTAGGCTCCACACTTGTGTGATACTACTGCTTGTGCAAACAACTGCAGGAGTCATTGTGTTCACATTGAGGTGAGCTCACTGGATGGCTCCCACAGAGCAGAGCCTCTTCCCAGAGAGTTAGGTTTTGCATTAGTCCCTCTTAAAAGTCTGTTCATTTCTGACACTGATGCCTGTTTATTAAAGAATGAATTCATTTTTCATTCTCCCCTCTCTTGAGGATGGTCCCCATCACTTGAGGCTTTTTTTTAAGCAGTCATCTCTGGAAATTCATCTTCTCGTTTTTCTGGTTTACCACATATCCCTACCATTCACTCACTCAGTTTTACCAGGACTTTATGTTTCACTCTGAAGCATTAGTTATCAGAAAAATAACTGATAACTGTTTAAGAAAACAGCCAAACAAGACTGTTTTGGAATTTGTGCCTCCTTTTTTAAGGAATGTAAACAGATACCCCAAAGGGCCTGCATTCTTTAACACAACCACCACCTACTAAATAAAAAAGTCACACTTATTAAAGAGGCAGATGGTTATTTCCTCCTGTCCTGTTCCACCTAGTAACCTAGAAATATGTGAATTTAAAGATAAACCTAAACTTGTAATCAAGAACATCATTCTTTTTAACTTAAAAAAGAAAAATATGCAAATATTGAATAATAGATGAATTATTATTTTAGCATAAATCATATTTTTTTATTATTTTGTGAGAGATGTTTAAAATAGCATCCCCCAATCACTGATATGGAAATGCACTGCTCAGCTCTGCTTTCAAGGAAGGACTTGCTGTCACATGCAGGAAATGTGATCAGCAGGGAGCCTCTATCCATTGGTCTTTTAGGATCTGTGTTGGCAACAGAGAACCCAGGGTGCTACTCTTCTCAGGGCTGTCTCCATCCAATGACTCCACAAGGCAGGGTGTAAGTGGACAATCATCTTGGCCCAAGGTGAGACATTCAGATGGGCTTAGATCCCTCAGGAATAAGGGTTTGTGTAATGCTACCAGTTATGCTGTAGAGAAGAGCTGATGTAGTACTTAAAGTGAGGAGATCCTGGAAAGTAGAGTGGAGGATGGAGACTGTGAGTACCAGCTGTTGGTACCTACTTTAGCAATGGCAGCTACAGTTTGTACTACTAATGTCTCTTTTCTAAGTTTCTCTCAGGAAAGAAGTCCATCAAAATCCCCGAGAATCTGCTGCCAGAACAAGTGGAGAAGGAGATCCAGGAGGGACTATGATAAACACAGAAATGAGCTGCCCATATCCTTCTTCCAGGAATGAATTTCCGCCTTGCTGTAGGAAGCAATCAAGAGTAGAAAGCCTCAAATCACTGGCTTCTTCAGAGTTTGCCTCAACTGCAGACAGCCAGGGCCTCACTCTCCCTGGAAAAACTGGCAGACAATGACTGAGCAAGTTGGGAGAATATTTCTGCATAATTCAGAATTCCTCTGATGGTCAATATTTGCTCTGGGGCTCCACAAAGTTGGCAGAGATCATCCCAGACTTGTATCATGATCTGAAATCTCCCCTTTCCCAATCTTGCTTTCTCCCCCTTCCCTTTCTTTCATAGATATTTTGATATCTAGGGACTTGCTTCTAGGGAACACAACCAGTGGTATTCACCCTTTCTCCCACTTACATGTAGCAGGGCCTCTAACTTTGCCTCCTCACCTCTTATGTTAGTAGCACAAGAAATGGGAGTGGTGGCCATCAGCATAGAGATCTGATGGTCAGAGTCTGAGGTAGTGGGAAAGGGCAGGAATAAAGTTATTCCAGTGCTTTTTCACTTTTCTTCTCAGCCCTGAGATACAGGTCCCATCATTAATGGCATGAGACACATCCACAGCTCGACGTATGATGTACAGTATACCTTGCTGCTTATGGTAATAGACAAATCTTAAAGAAATAAAATGTTCTGAGGGTACTGATTATTAAAGGTATTTTAAAATAACTCCTTTAGTCAGCAAAAATAAAGGCATTTTAGCTTATTTTAAAACCACAGATTTTCATATGTTCAGATCAGTTCAGTTCAGTCACTCAGTCGTGTCCGTCTCATTGCAACCCCATGAATCGCAGCACACCAGGCCTCCCTGTCCATCACCAACTCCCAGAGTTCACTCAGACTCACATCCATCGAGTCCGTGATGCCATCCTTCCATCTCATCCTCTGTCGTCCCCTTCTCCTCCTGCCCCCAATCCCTCCCAGCATCAAAGTCTTTTCCAATGAGTCAACTCTTCATATGAGGTGGCCAAAGTATTGGAGTTTCAGCTTGAGAATCATTCCCTCCAAAGAAATCGGGCTGATCTCCTTCAGAATGGACTGGTTGGATGTCCTTGCAGTCCAAGGGACTCTCAAGAGTCTTCTCCAACATCACAGTTCAAAAGCATCCATTCTTCGGTGCTCAGCCTTCTTCATAGTCCAACTCTCACATCCATACATGACCACAGGAAAAACTGCAGCCTTGACTAGTCGGACCTTAGTCGGCAAAATAATGTCTCTGCTTTTGAATATGCTATCTAGGTTGGTCATAACTTTTCTTCCAAGGAGTAAGCGTCTTTTAATTTCATGGCTGCAGTCACCATCTGCAGTGATTTTGGAGCCCCCCAAAATAAAGTCTGCCACTGTTTCCACTGTTTCTCCATCTATTTCCCATGAAGTGATGGGACCAGATGCCATGATCTTCGTTTTCTGAATGTTGAACTTTCAGCCAACTTTTTCACTCTCCTCTTTCACTTTCATCAAGAGGCTGTTTAGTTCCTCTTCACTTTCTGCCATAAGGGTGGGGTCATCTGCATATCTGAGGTTATTTATATTTCTCCTGGCAATCTTGATTCCAGCTTGTGCTTCTTCGAGTCCAGCGTTTCTCATGATGTACTCTGCATAGAAGTTAAATAAGCAGGGTGACAATATACAGCCTTGACGTACTCCTTTTCCTATTTGGAACCAGTCTGTTGTTCCATGTCCAGTCCTATCTCTTGCTTCCTGACCTGCATATAGGTTTCTCAAGAGGCAGGTCAAGTGGTCTGGTATTCCCATCTCTTTCAGAATTTTCCAAAGTTTCTTGTCATCCACACAGTCAAAGGCTTTGGCATAGTCAATAAAGCAGAAATAGATGTTTTTCTGGAACTCTCTTGCTTTTTCCATGATCCAGTGGATGTGGGCAATTTGATCTCTGGTTCCTCTGTCTTTTCTAAAACCAGCTTGAACATCAGGGAGTTCACGGTTCAAGTATTGCTGAAGCCTGGCTTGGAGAATTTTGAGCATTACTTTACTAGCATGTGAGATGAGTGCAATTGTGCGGTAGTTTGAGCATTCTTTGCCATTGTGTTTCTTTGGTATTGGAATGAAAACTGACCATTTCCAGTCCTGTGGCCACTGCTGAGTTTTCCAAATTTGCTGGCCTATTGAGTGGAGCATTTTCACAGCATCATCTTTCAGGATTTGAAATAGCTCAACTGGAATTCCATCACCTCCACTAGCTTTGTTCATTAGAAGTATATAAATTATATTTTAAAAAAACTAAAATAAAACAGCTATTCTGACTGATGCTACCTCAAGGTTTGGTCTGGGGAAGGTAAGAAAACTGCCCTTTTATTGTTGTTTACTTACCCAGTCATGTCTGATTCTTTGTAACCCCATGGACTGCAACATGCCAGGCCTTCCTGTCCCTCACTATCTCCTGGAATTTTCCTAAGTTCATGTTCATTGCGTTGGTGATGCCATCCAACCATCTCATCCTTTGAAGCCCTCTTCTGCTTTTACCCTTGGTCTTTCTCAGCATCAGGGACTTTTCCAATGAGTCATCTGTTCACATCAGATGACCAAAATACTGGAGCCATGGCTTCAGCATCGGTCCTTCCAGTGAATATTCAGAGTTTATCTCCCTTAATATTGATTGATTTGATCTCTTTGCTGTCCAAGGTACTTTCAGGACTCTTCTCCAGCACCACAGTTCTAATGCATCAATTCTTTGGCATTCTGCCTTCTCTACTGTCAAGCTTTCACAACCATACCCATGACCTCTGGGAAGACCATAGCCTTGACTATACTGTTCTTTGTCATCAGAGTAATGTCTCTGATTTTCAACACATTTTCTAGATTTGTCTTAGCTATCCTGCCAAGAAAATTTGCCTGTCTTCAGATTTAATGGCTGCAGTCACCATTCACAGTGATTTTGGAGCCCAAGAAGAGGAAATCTGTCATTACTTCCACATTTTCCCCTTTTATTTGCTGTGAAGTAATAGGACCAGATGCCATGATCTTAGTTTTTTAATATTTAGTATTATGCTGGCTCTTTCACCTCCTCCTTCACCCCCAAGAGGCTCTTTAGTTCCTCTTCACTTTCTGCCATTAGAGTGATATCATCTGCATATATGAGGTTGTTGAGGTTTCTTCCACCTATCTTGATTCCAGCTTGTATCCAGCCTGGCATTTCTCATGATGTCCTCAGTGTATAGGGTAAACAAACAGGGTGACAGCAGACAGCCCTGTCATACTTCTTTCTCAATCCTGAATGAATCAGTTATTTCATACAGGGTTCTAAACATTGCTTCTTTACCCACATACAGGTTTCTCAGGAGACAGATAAGATGGTCTGGTATTCCCATCTCTCTAAGAGCTTTCCACAGTTTTCTTGATTTACACAGTCAAAGACTTTAGCATAGTCGATGAAACAGAGATAGATGTTTTTCTGAAATTCCCTTGCTTTCTCTATAATCCAGCGATTGTTGGCAATTTGACCTCTAGTTCCTCTTCCTTTTCTAAACCCAGCTTGGACATCTGGAAGTTCTTGTTCCACATAATGCTGAAGCCTACCTTGCAAGATTTTAAGCATGACCTTACTACCCTTGTAGCTCAGTCAGTAAAGAATCTGCCTGCAGTGCAGGACACCCGGGTTTGGGAGATCCCTGGGTTGGGAAGATCCCCTGGAGAAGGAAATGGTAACCCACTCCAGTATCCTTGCCTGGAAAATCTCATGGACACAGGAGCCTGGTGGGCTGCAGTCCATGGGGTCGCAAAGAGTTGGGCACGACTGAGCAAATAACACTAACTCACTACCATGTGAAATAAGTGCAATTGCCCCATGGCTAGTATACTCTTTGGTACTACCCTTCTTGGGAGTTGGGATGAGGATTGACCTTTTCTAATCCTGTGGCCACTGCTGGGTCTTCCAGATTTGCTAACATAATGAATGTAAAACCTTCTTGGCATTATTCCTTAGGGATTTGAATAGTTCTGCTGGAATTTCATCACATCCACTAGCTTTATTAACAGCAGTGCTTCCTAAAGCCCATTTGACTTTGCTCTCCAGAATTTCTGACTCTAGTAACTAACCACACCATCATAGTAATCTGGTTGATTAAAATACTTTTCATACAGTTCTTCCATGTATTCTCTCCATCTCTTCTTGATCTCTTCAGTGTCTACTAGGTCTCTACCATTTTTATCCTTTATTTTGCCCATCTTTGGGCAGAATGCTCCCTTGATGTCTCACATTTGAAGAGATCTCTAGTCTGTTCCCTTTTGTCGTTTCTTCTGTTATTAAACATTGTCCATTGAAGAAGGTTTTCTTATCTCTTCCAGCCATTTTTTAGAATGCTGCATTTAATTAGATGTACCTTTCCCTCTCTCCCTTTCTTTTCACTCCTCGTCATTCTTCTGCTATTTGTAAAGGCTCTTCAGATAATCACTCTGCCTTCTTGTCTTTATTTTTCTTTGAGATGGTTTTGTTTGCCACCTCCTATACTATATTATGGACCCCTTCATAGTTCTTCAGGCATACTTTTAATTAGATCTAGTCCCTTGAATCTACTCATTAACTTTACTGCAAATTCATATGGGATTAGATTTAAGTCATACTTGACTGGCCTATCACTTTTCCTGGTTTCCTATAGTTTAAACCTGAATTAACATCATCCTTATGGCAGAAAATGAAGAAGAACTAAAGAGCCTCCTGATGAAAGTGAAAGAGGAGAGTGGAAAAGTTGGCTTAAAGCTCAACATTCAGAAAATGAAGATCATGGCATCCAGTCCCATCACTTCATGGCAAATAGATGGGGAAACAGTGGAAACAGTGGCAGACTTTATTTTGGGGGGCTCCAAAATCACTGCAGATGGTGACTGCAGCTATGAAATTAAAAGACACTCCTTGGAAGGAAAGTTATGACCAACCTAGATAGCATATTTAAAAGCAGAGACATTACTTTGCCAACAAAGGTCCATCTAGTCAAGGCTCTGGTTTTTCCAGTAGTCATGTATGGATGTGAGAGTTGGACTATAAAGAAAGCTGAGTGCCAAAGAATTGATGCTTTTGAACTGTGGTGTTGAAGAAGGCTCTTGAGAGTCCCTTGGACTGCAAGGAGATCCAATCAGTCCATCCTAAAGGAAATCAGTTCTGAATATTTATTAGAAGGACTGATATTGAAGCTGAAACTCCAATACTTTGGCCACCATCATGCAAAGAACTGACTCATTTGAAAAGACTTTGATGATGGGAAAGATTGATGGTGGGAGGAGAAGGGGACAACAGAGGATGAAATGGTTGGATGGCATCACCAGCTCAATGGACATGAGTTTGAGTAAACTCCGAGAGCTGGTGATGGACAGGGAGGCCTGGCATGCTGCAGTCCATGGGGTTGCAAATAGTCAGACATGACTAAGTGACTGAACTGAACTGAAGCCTGAATTTTGCTATGAGAAGCTGATTATCTGAGCCACAGTTAGCTCCAGGTCTTGTTTTTGCTGACTGTATACAGCTTTTCCATCTTTGGCTACAAGGAATGTAATCAATTTTACTTCGGTTTTGACCATTTGGGGATATCCATGTGTAAAGCTGTCTTTTGTGTTTTTGAAAAAATGTATTTCCTATGACTAGTGTATTCTCTTGGCAGAATTCAGTTAACCTTTGACCTGCTTCATTTTGTTCTCCAAGGTCAAACTTGCCTGTTACTCCAGGCATATCTTGACTTCCTACTTTTGCATTTTGATTAGTTAAAGGTATTTTATAACAACTCCTTTAGTCAACAAAATAAAGGAATTTTAATCTATTTTTAAAAACACAGAATTTCATATGTTTGAATTATATAAATTATATTTAAGAAAACTAAAATAAAGCAGGTATTTTGACTGATGCTACTTCAAAATTTGGGCTGGGGGAGATAAGAAAACTGCTCTTAGAGTTATCAAAAACTGTGTTTTTATTGATAAAAAATATGTGGACTTCCATTCAACAGTCACTGTATGTTGAAAATAGCATTCCTTTCTCTTTCCCAACCCTTTTACCTATTCCCACTCCCATTCTGTTTATGGCATTTACTCTTTTTTTAGTGGGAATTAGCCCTGCCCCCTTGGCCTGACACACAGAATTCTGGAAAGTGACTTAGAATGCTGGCTTTGCCCTAGGACCATGACAAGGAGGAGGAGGACCAGGCCAGCTGGTTCTTGCCATTCTGTGGTGTGGCTGAGAACCACACAGATGGAGAACAGCTTCTCTCCCCCTGGGCTTTTCCTCTTCTACAAAAAAAACTCCAAGTGAGGACTGAGGAGGCCGATCACCTCTCCTTGTTTGTTTCTTCATCTCTACATTGAGGACCCTCACAAGCACAGGCTTCCTGTGAAGTTTAACTGAGATGGCAAATAGGACAAGGTCTAGACAATGACTAACACAGGAAAGCTGCTCAAAAAGTGGGTGTTTGTTCATACATGTATTCGTTTATTCCTGACCTTCTATCAGGAATCCGAAGATATGAGAAATACTCATATCTGAGTATGTGTACCTATGCAGCTAGCAGAGTAAGAGGAGAAGAAATCCTTTAGGAGATAGGATTTCCTTATGGACTTAAGCTGTTTTGCCTCTACTGCTCTGCTCTAAACTGTCCTCCTACCCCAATCCCTGGTGATTCCAAGTTCTGCATTATAATAACTCCCAGGTGCCCCTAGTTCTAAGGGGATGTGTAAACAGCACTTAAATAACCTACTCTGGCTTTTTTTTTTAACTTCTTTTTAAAAATTTTATTTTATTTATTACTATTATTATTTTTACTTTACAATATTGTGTTGGGTTTTTCCACACATCAACATGAATCCACCACGGGTGTACACGTGTTTCCCATCCTGAAACCCCCTCCTATCTCCCTCCCCGTACCATCACTCTGGGTCATCCCAATGGCTTTAAATGAAAACAAACCATAAAAAAAAACAAATGTTCATAGCCTTTGAGTGTTTGAATGGCACCTACTATAATCAAAAACACAAAAGACTCACTGGTTTGCAAAATATACTAATTACTTTTTATTTGCCATTTATTGATGATTTACTAAATGCTGGGCACTGGCACTTTATATACATTCTTTTAATTCATCTGTCATATAACATGCAGGATAGATTCTAGAAAAGTTGTGTATCTGCCGTGAGGTCCCTAACTACCTCACAGGTGATTTTCTATGAAGTTGATGCAGGTTAGGCTTTAGCTCCTTTACTTCAAAGGCTCTGTGAGAAGTCATAGCATGCATTCATGTGGTCATATTTTCACTAAATCATCAAAAGTAAGGAATTTTAATAGAAACCAGTTAAGACTGTTTTCTCTTTCCACTACAACTTCCTCACCACCACACAATCTCTCTCATGGGACTGGAGTGGCCATAAACTTTATGGGGAGATGGATACAGGCAAGTTGAGAGCTGTACTTAATTTTGGACTTCCCTGGTAGCTCAGTGGTAAAGAATCCAGCTGCCAAAGCAGGAGACTCAGGTTAGATCCCTGGGTCAGGAAGATCCCCTGGAGAAGGAAATGGAAACCTACTCCAGTATTCTTGCCTGGAGAATTCCATGGACAGAAAGGAGCCTGGCAGGCTACACAGTCCATGGGATTGCAAAGAGTTGGACACAACTTAGCAACTAAACAACAACAAAGCAACAGAGGAGAGGCAAGTTTTAAGGTCTACAGACACAAAAGCCAGTCTGTGGGAAATGCTTCCAAATCTTAAATTCACATATGGGAGGATTAATACAGGTTTTCCCAAATTTGACAAAAACTCTACAAATCTATATGACAATATCAATAATGACTTATGAAGGCAAAAGGCATTTTTCTTAGCAATTATTTTAAAAGTTTATAGCAACCATGCTATATGAAGGATTGAATTGCATTTCTATTCTTATAATAGATAATGATATTGCTAAACTGCTATATAAAAAGAAATGGCTTAAGAATTTTATTTCCTATAGAAATGTAGGAAAGAAAGCATTATGGAAATCACATAGTGTATATAGTTGTTAGGTAGTTAGTAAAATAAATATATATATATATGTTGTTATCTTTCTGAAAATTGGAATGTTTTTGGTATTTGTTAGCTTTAAATTTTTTAAGTGTATTATGATTTGTTCAAAATAAAAATTCACATTGGTTCTAATTTTAGTTTCATATTTTGTATTATTTTTCTTTTTTCCCATTTTTTGATGCATAATTGATGTATACATTGTGAAATAACTGCTACAACCAAGCTACCTGACATAGCTACCATTTTCTTTGTGCATGTGTTGTGAGAACACTTAGATTTATGCTATTAGCAAATTTCAAGTATACAGTAAAGTATTGTTAACTGTATTTGAATTGCTGTATAATTGTCATATCTACCTGTTGGACTGACCTCTTAATCATTACATAATGATCTTCTTTGTCTCTAGAGGCAGTTTTTAACTTAATATCCATTTGTCTGATACAAGCATAGCCTCTCTTCCCCTCTTTTTGGTTACCATTTGTATGGAATATCTTTTTCAATCCTTTCACTTTCAACCTGAGTGTCTTCAGATCTAAAGTGAGTCTCTTGTAGACTCTGGCTCTTTAAAAAAAAAAAATCTATTTGACTACTTTATGCCTTTTGATTAAACAGTTTAATCTATTCAATATAATTATTGATAAGTTAGGACTTACCATTTCTGTTATGTTAATTGTTTTTTGTTTTGCAGCTGTTTTATTCTGCTCTTCCTATCTCGCTGTCTTCCTTTGTCATTTGATTATTTTTTGGGGGGGAGTGTTGTGCTTTGATTCTTTTCTCTGTATCTTTTGTGTACCTATTATAGGTTTTTTTTTTTTTTTCCTTTGTGATTAGCTCCAGGCTTGCATAAAATATCCTGTCAGTATAACTTTCTATTTTAAGTTGATAATAACTTAAGTTCAGTTGCACTGCAGATGTTCACAGTGTGAATGCTGCCGGGAATAAGTTACTGCCAAGGGGCTCTTTCTTGGTGCCAAGGTCAGGAACAAAGGTATATGCACAGTGATAGCAATGCTAGCATCTGAGACATGGGTGCCCATGCTGTGGCACCAGGACTGAGTAGACTGCAGTGACGGAGGGTAGGGTGTGGCAGCTCTGGCCCTAGAGGGATGCAGTGACAGCTCTTTCTTAGTAAACATCCAGATGCATACAGCTCTTGCTTAGCATGACTCTAAGAAGTTCTGTCAGCTGGGATCAGCTGTTCTTGGTTGTGAAGGTTGCTGGGGTCCTTCTGGTTTCCTTTACTCCCATGAGAGAGTTTTCAGTCCAGGGGATCCCTTTTGGCCCCAAGCTGTGCCAGGATGGAGGATGTGGGGTGCAGGTAAAATGCTTTCCAGTTGCAGCCATCCTCAACTTTCAGTTCAGTTCAGTTGCTCAGTCGTGTCCGACTCTTTGCGACCCCATGAATCGCAGCACGCCAGGCCTCCCTGTCCATCACCATGTCCCGGAGTCCACTCAGATGCACGTCCATCGAGTCAGTGATGCCATCCAGCCATCTCATCCTCTGTCGTCCCCTTCTCCTCCTGCCCCCAATCCCTCCCAGAATCAGAGTCTTTTCCAATGAGTCCTCTTCGCATGAGGTGGCCAAAGTACTGGAGTTTCAGCTTTAGCATCATTCCTTCCAAAGAAATCCCAGGGTTAATTTCCTTCAGAATGGACTGGTTGGATCTCCTTGCAGTCCAAGGGACTCTCAAGAGTCTTCTCCAACATCACACTTCAAAAGCATCAATTCTTTGGCGCTCAGCCTTCTTCACAGTCTAACTCTCACATCCATACATGACCACAGGAAAAACCATAGCCTTGACTAGATGGACCTTAGTCAGCAAAGTAATGTCTCTGCTTTTGAATATGCTATCTAGGTTGGTCATAACTTTTCTTCCAAGGAGTAAGCGTCTTCTAATTTCATGGCTGCAATCACCATCTGCAGTGATTTTGGAGCCCCCCAAAAATAAAGTCTGACACTGTTTCCACTGTTTCCCCACCTATTTGCCATGAAGGGATGGGACCGGATGCCATGATCTTCATTTTCTGAATGTTGAGCTTTAAGCCAACTTTTCCACTCTCCTCTTTCACTTTCATCAAGAGGCCTCAACTTTAGTGCTCAACTATTCTGCTACAGTTTCTTAATCGTAGTCCATAGATTCTCCCGAGCTGTTTTCATCTATGAGTAGTTATTAAAATATTGTTTTTGTGGAGGCATGAGACCTATGAGTTTTTCATCTTGCTAATGTCACTCCTTATATTATTCTTCTTAAAGTGGGATTCTAAAACTGGATCAACCCTGCAGCTTGTAAGTGACAGAGTCAGATTCAAACTCAAGTCTGTCTGATTTCAAAACTACTGCTTGCTGTAGTTTTTTCTTTCTCATTCATTTATAGCTTAATTCTGTTCCTCCCTGACCATCTCTTCCATGATCCTCTGCTTTCTCCTTCTATTGAAACCCTTCCCCATTGCCAGGAAACAATATTTGGTCACTCTTTTTACTTTCTCCCCCAAAATGAGATGGTACTTTTTAACTAACAATTCCATTTCCATGACAAGTCTATCTCCTTGAGGCAACCCATTATGCTCTTTATCAAAATTCTCAAACCAAGGATAAGCTTGTTATTCTTTACTACCATCCCCATCCATATATAACTAACCTGTACAACAACCTCCTACCTCATCTCCTGGTGTCCTCTACAGCTACATTCCTTGGTAACTTTGTATCTTTGCCCATTGGCATCACAGTTCCTTGATCTTCTCAATACATATGGCTTCATCTCCAATTTAAACCACTCACAGACATGACCACATCCTGCATCTTAGGTTCCCACAAAATAGCTCTATATCCAAGATCTATGAAGCTAAAATTTCCCTTCTCCTTCTCCTACTTCTATGCTCTTTTTGATTCTTCATTTATCCTAAAGCTATGATTTACCTTCTTAGAGAAGAGCAATAGGCAATAAGCTGGTTTATTTTGTTCCACAGTGGGTTCTTGCTGACTCATATTTATTAACTCTTAAATCTACTTGGTATTTTTTAAAATCATCCACGTTTGTCTACATGTTACATCTTTGGAGAGAACATTTTCTCAATTGTTTTCTCCCTCATTACATGTAATTTATTGCTATTCACTTCCTGAGTAAAACCTTATCACCTACTTTACGGGAAAGATTGAGGACCCCAAGTCATATGATCTTTTCTCTCCTTCCCAACAGTTTGCTTTTACAAGCTTTTATTTGATCTCCACCTCAGAGTAAGAAATTCTTTTTCAAGGCATCCCTGCAAAGATGACCCCCAACCCTTCTAGTGTTATCTCACTCTTTCTAACACTTTGCACCATCTATTTTTCTTATTTCCTATTGGTCCTTCTCCTATCCCTCTATCTCTAGAATGTTCTTTCTATCACTCACTTGAAATAACCAACTTTCTGTGGCGTCTGCTAGGATTGAAGGTGCATCTTGGACCTTAACGGTGTCAATATTTCCAAATCTTAATTAAATATCAAGGAGGATACAAAAGTTGATAGGGGAGATTTCAACAAGGTTCCAGAGTACAGAGGAATACAAGGACTGACACAATCTTTAAAGTAAGAATGGTAAGTAATAGAAATTCATCCAAAGTTGGAATGATTAGCTCCACCAATTTTTAAGTTTCAAGACATAGATCTGGGTCATCAGGAAGGAAGGTGCCAAAGCTACTGCAGAAATTCCCAGCTGAGAAAGATTATTGGCAATCTTCTTGGACCTCAGCCAAGGTATACAAACGCCTTTGGGGAAGAAAGCAGGTGTAGGAATAGAAGCAGCACTACACACAGGTGTCTCCATCTTAGAACACATTTATGCTTCCATATATCACTTTCAAAAAGTTGTAACTAGAAACACATTTGAGATTCATCTAGTCCAGAGGTGAGTAATAGCCTTGGGCTCCATTCTGCTCATTGTCGATAACCCTTCCTTGGATCATACTGTATTTTTCGTAAAAATTGTACCAACACATTGAAATCTAAAGGTAACTTAAATATCACATTTTGGTTCTCAGGAAGATTTGACAGCATGAGCTTGAAATTTCAGCATGGCAATCCTTGGTTGGATCTGAGTAATGTCCACCCCTTTAGACGGGGTATGTGCTCTTCAGTTTGGCATCATCATTCTCATTCATTCAGGAGGCACTGGCATCCAACTTACAGCTTAGTCCAATGTCCTAATATTACAAATGATGGAACTGGGACCTGAGAAATTTTCATGGCAACTCTAAACTCATAAAAGTTAGTCAAAGTCTGTTGCACTGATTCCAAGTGCAGTGGCCACCTGCGACATTGCTTCACAAAGCTGCTTTAGGCTGATATTTTCGATGTGCAGAAGCAATGAGCTTAATCCGAACAGAAGTACAAAACTCAGGTAACACATTTTGCCATTATTAGCTTTCTACCATCTTTTTGGTATGGTCAGCCAGGAAGTCTTGTCACTGGGCAAATCAATAGCTCTGACCTACTTCATTATGTAACTTGCAATTGTGTTTCCATTATAAAACTCATTATCTAGTAAGGCAAGGAAAAAAATCCTCACTTACCTTTCTTAGAATCCTTTCTCAAACACTATATGCTGTTTGAGGTCAGGGATCCTTACCAGCTATGTAGCAACTTTTTGGCTTTTGATAGTACAAGGAAAAATTTAAAAGAATGTAACTCTGATTCTATAATAAATTATGATAGCAAATACCTGAATTGATGTTTTAGACAGCATTATGTGTGCCATCCTGGGAATTCTTTATTTCTTTGCATCTGTGTACATTTTATCTGTATTTTGCTGCCAAAAGAGGTAAAAAGAAGGGAGACTTCTCTATTCCAAGTCATGACATAGGGTGCATCTTTCCCTTCCACTCCTCTCCTTTCCCTTCCTTTTTCTTCTATGCATTTCTTGTTCTTTCCTTTCTATTCCTTTCCCTCTTTTCCATCCTTCTTCTCTTTCTTCCCTTTTCTTCTTTAATCATTTATTAGTTCCCTCACTGCATACTAGTCATTGTATGGGAAAATTCAAGGTGAAAAGTCAGGTGAATAAATGCATAAATGATTACACAGAAGTACAAGATATGAGGTCTTCCCAGGTAGTGCGAGTGGCACAAAACCTGCCTGCCAATGCAGAAGATGGAAGAGGTCTGAACTCTGGGCCAGAAAGATCCCCTGGAGGAGGGCATGACAATCCGCTCCAGTATTCTTGCTTGGAGAATCCCATGGACAGAGAAGCCTAGAGAGCTATAGTTCATGGGGTCACAAAGAGTTGGACATGACTGACGCAACTCAGGACACAGGTACACATAAGACATGAATAGCATACACGCTTAGCACTCCACCTTGTTCCTTTAGCTCCCCTTACCACACATCAAGTAGACTTTCAAACAACACTGGTATCTTTGTAACACTGGTATATTTGTTTGTGGGCTGCCCTCAGGCTTCCAGAACACACTATGCTTTGTGAACCACAAGCCAGAGTGCCTGTAAAGGTACAGGAGTAATTGTAACCAATGACTAGTTATTGTAGAAATAAAAATACTCATCTCAGATCCCATTTTCTTGTCTGGGATAATTCTGAGTACTAAGTCTTGAATGGTTTTCCAGTTTCCCTATGGGATAGTAATTACCAGTCACTCATGACAAGAGTTGACTTAATAATATATCTCTTAAAGGCTGCCTTCCCTTTCTTGATTACTTCCTTCCTTATCTATACATGTTCTTTGCACCTCTCCAAAGACTGCTTGACCCAAATCCTATCTCTGTTAGTCTGCTTTGGGAGAAACCCAGACCAAGACAGAGTAACTCATAACACTTACTTAGTGGGAAACAGATCATTACAAGATCAAAGTCATATGAGAACAAGGAGGAAATTCTGTCTGGCAGAGTTAGATATCAATTTGAGGTGATATCTGAACCAGGGTCTTAAAAAATAAATAAGAATTTGCCAATTGGAGGTGATAAGATTCAATAATACTGGCAGCTATACACTGTACATCTGTTTTCTCCTTTTATTCTTAGAAAACTTTTATGGATTAGATGCTTACTAATATCCTATTTCTTACAAGTGAAGAAACCGGGACTTAGAGAGATTAATCAATTTACATAAGGCTAGTCTGCCTGTGAATGGTAGGGCTAAGATATAAATGAAGTACCATATGGTTCTGGTGACTCAGATGGTAAAGTGTCTGCCTGCAATGCGGGAGATCCAGGTTCGATCCCTGGGTTGGGAAGATGCCCCAGAGAAGGAAATGACTACCCACTCCAGTACTCTTGCCTGGAAAATCCCATGGATGGAGAAGCCTGGTAGGCTACAGTCCATGGGGTGGCAAAGAGTCGGACATGACTGAGCGACTTCATTTTCACTTTCACTTTCTCTTTCACCATTATGGTTCAAGAGTCACAGTTCTTCACAAGACTATACCACACAGTAGGAAGAAAACAGGCTTTCCAGGCGAAAGGATCTGAGCTTAGATCCTCCTTCATATTAGCTGTGGGTCATTGAGTGAAAGTTAACTTATAAGTTTGTTTTCTCCACTGAAATGACATAATTACTCTGAAGAAAGCTTTTCTAAGTAAGATCTAACTGAATATAATATGAATATGTATCCACTACAATGCTTGTCATCAGTAGGCACTCAGGAAATAGAGTGGTAGTTGTTGTCATATGTCATATAGTATGATTATTATGGGCAAGTGAAACTATTCATGTGAAAATTTTATGTGTACTCTGAACACCAGCCTCTATTACTTCACGATATACTTTAGTGTGCCTAGAGTACAGTGTTCATGGTGAAAAGTGATAAATGAGGTTACAATGGAATGTTAGGACCTGTTACTTAAAAGATATGTATGTCAAGCTGAGGTTAACTTTATCCTAAAGGAAGACATCAAATGACATCTTTAAATCTGCATTTTGGGGTCAAGTAGGAATTGAATTGAATTGTTCGAATGTGTGTGGGGTTTTTTAGTGTGGTGGCTAAGATGAAGTCACTGCTGCTGCTGCTGCTGCTGCTGCTAAGTCGCTTCAGTCGTGTCCAACTCTGTGTGCCCCATAGATGGCAGCCCACCAGGCTTCCCCGTCCCTGGGATTCTCCAGGCAAGAACACTGGAGTGGGTTGCCATTTCCTTCTCCAATGCATGAAAGTGAAAAGTGAAAGTGAAGTCATTCAGTCGTGTCTGACTCTTAGTGACCCCATGGACTGCAGCCAACCAGGCTCCTCTATCCATGGGATTTTCCAGGCAAGAGTACTGGAGTGGGGTGCCATTGCCCTCTCCAAAGATGAAGTCACTAAGAATGATCAACTAGAGGAAAAGGAGTCTGAGGGAAGAAGGACCTTTTAGTAGACATTTGGGATCTGTTGTAGGATTTTTTTTCCATTCATTGGTCTCCAACAAAGAACAAAAAAAATTACTGAGTGTGAGTAAATTCAAAGATTGTGTGAGAGAGAGACAAAAAAAGAGTGAAACAAAGTAGTTAAAGGAAGGAGAGAGAGAAAGATACCTTAAAACAGCTTCTCAGTCAGTGACACTCAAGGGTAATGTCCTCAGATTTGCTCTGGACATTGAAGATCTACCCACTTGGGGTCCACAGTAGGGAATGAACATTCCAAGTAACACTTCTCATTTTGCTCTCAGACTTCTATCCTTGACTATTCTTGTGGAATGGGAATCTTCAGTCTAGTTCACTTGATTTCCAACATGGGCCTAGTCTGTAGCTTTGACTTGGTTTGGAGAGTGTTCCCCTGAGCCTCAGTTGGTTCATCTATAAATGGGCAGTAATAACTATCCTGCTCTCCACATAGAAACAAATGCTTTTCCACTCCAAACAAGGCAGTCTCCTTCCATTTAAAAATTATTACTTTGAGATGAAGTATTCCCAAAAGCTAAATCATTATTCAGTTAAATTGTTTCTTTACCTAAAAGTTGCAATCTCTACTTTTATATTTAATCTTGTGGTAGAAGTTAAAAAGGCCATGAAAATCACATAATTCAACTTTAACATTATTTTTTTAACATGGGTTTTAGGAAACAAGTTACTCAATTTTGGCCCTTTTGGACCATGAATTTTCCAAGTTGGTTACCTGTCCATGTCCAGTTTTATTACTCCACTTTCTTAAAATGATTTTTAAATAATAATTGTTTCTTTTCAAAGCCATAATACGTAATAATAGTAAAAACTTCATCTGAGTCCTTTAGTTCTCCTTCAGTTTATATCACTCTGCCTCTTTTACAAATGCTGGATTCTGGCACCTTGAAAATGCTGACGGGGATGGTTCTTGGCCTCAGGGCTTTTACTTGCACTGTTCCATCTTGACCTCTCAAAACCCCTTTCTTTCTGTCAAAGTTCTGCCTAAAATAATAGGGGAGACTAATTGGGGAAAACATGAGGATTCTCTGTGCTATCTTAACAACTTTTCTGTTCATCTGAAACTACTCTAAAAATTTATTTTTCTAAAAAGTTGATGATTCCAATTTGAAAAATCATGTATACACAATTTATATGTGGATGCTAGTTTGTGTGTGTGTGTGCAAGAAAGAGAGAGCACCAATAGGAGGCAAGAATTTGGGCTTAGCTAGCCTAAAAAGGAATATTTTAAGGTGAAACTGGAAAGCACTCTGGTTAGTCTAGCAGTAATCCAAAGGGTCACCATTTTCTCTAAGGGAATTAATATCTAACTCTGGTAGGCAGCATCCAAGATAGCCTCCAATGATTCACATTTTCTGGTATACCCTGTTGTATTGGAGAAGGAAATGGTAACCCACTCCAGTATTGTTGCCTGGAGAATCCCATGGACAGAGGAGTCTGGCAGGCTACAGTCCATGTGGTCACAGACAGTCGGATACAACTTAGTAAATGACTAAACCACCACCACCCTCTTGTATAAATTATTTTCACTTGAAATCAGGGCTGTCTCTAGTGACCAGTAGAATATAGTGGAAATGGTGGTATGTGAATTCCCAGACAAGCTCATAAACGGTGCTGCAACTTTCACCTTAGTTTCTTGGGAACCAAGGAGCCACTCCAGGGGAGTGGAGGAAAGCTAGCCACCATATCACGTGGGAAAGTCTTCACAGAGAGAAACCAAAGGCCCCAGCCAACTACTAGGACTAAGCTACTAGCTATGCAAGTGAGTTTCATCACTTCTTCTACTTCTTTCAGATTACTGCAGCCCAATTTGACAGAGGACCCACTGAGCTCTTCTTAACTTCTTGATCCACAGAAGCCAGGAGAAATAATAAATCACCATTGTTGTTTTGATGTATTAAGTTGAGGTGATTTATATGATGCCAAAACTAAAGCATCAGTGGTAAAGAACCCACCTGCCAATGCAAGAGATGCAGGAGATGCAGGTTCTATCCCTGGGTCAGCAAGATCCCCTGGAGTAAGAAATGGCAACTCACTCCAACATCCTTGCCTGGAAAATTCCATGGACAGAGGAACCTGGTGGGCTGCATTACATGAGTGAGTCAGACATGACTGAGCATGAAGGCACTCAGTATGTGCCAGGAATTCCACTAGGTGCTTTTGCAAACATTATTTTTGTAGCCAGTCTTTTGGCATGGATTTATTTATGTTCATTTCACAGATTTAAACAAATTCAAAACCAAGATAATTTAGGGTGGAAGCAGGTAGGAGAGATGGAAGGAAGCAGGACAAAGGAAGAAAAGCACTATTTGGATTAGAATTGGTAAAGAGCTTTGAAGTAAAAATGGATTTGCCATGAGAGGCAGCTGGGAACTCACTGCCTATTAATAATTTATTTGAGTCCAGCTTCATTTAATGAAGGCTAGAAACCCTAAAAAATAATACAAATGAATTTATACAGACTCACAGACATAGAAAACAAACTTATAGTTACCAAAGAGGGAAGGGAAGGGGAGAGAAATTAAGAGAATGAAATTAATAGATACAAACTACTATACCTAAAATAGATAAGAAACTAGGATTTCTTTCCCTATATAGCACAGGAAATTATATTCAACATCTTATAATAACATAATGGAAAATAATCTGAAAAATGAATATATTTATATGTAACTGAATCACTTTGCTGTACAACTGAAACTAGCACAATATTGTAAATCAACAGAAGAGTAAAAAAAAGCATTTTGTTGGCATATGTGTGACTGGATTAAACCAGAGAGAAAATACAGGTAACAGTGAGTCAGTCAATGCCTAAACTAGGATGGTGGTTACAAAAATATTTTAACTGATAATCTCTGCTCCTAAGAAATTATTTATCAAGTTTAAGAGCTTGGTCCTTCTTCAAAATTTCATTAATAAGATCTTTTCTGCCTTTCCTTACCAAGAATTCTCATTCATGTGACTTTTAAAGCTCCAGGAGCTTCATAAATATTCACATATACAAACAGAGTACTGATAGAGTCACATAACTGCATGCATGAGGCAACACCTTGGAATCTATTTCCATAATCTTCAATTTTTAAGCCAAAGAACAGTTTGTTTTCTCATCAGCTCAGTAAGCTTTTAAAAGTATGATTGATTAAGTCCTTTTTCTGGTTTACAACCAGTAACAAAACTGTTTCCAGTTTAAAAAAAGAAAAGCATAAGATTGAAGAATGAAAGTTTCTTGCATTAAGAATTATACCATAACCTATAATTGTATCTCTGGATAGAAATTCTTTTTGATAGATTATCTACCTTTAGTTAGTACCTGAAGACATCAATTCATGTGGTCTTGAAAGGACACCAAATGTTTATTTTCACCATTTGGAGAAATGGTTATATGTCCCTTTTTAAAAAATGTATCTTTTTACCAACTGCTTGAAAATGATGATCTGTGACCTGATCTCAGAAACATTTCTTTGAGAGGTATTTATTTTGACACATCATTTTGGGATAACTATTGTAAACTTTAGAGTCACTTAACATAACAATTTGACTTAATCTTTATTTCTTTTATAATATATACTACAGTTCTGAACTATGTAACTATTTGACTTTCCATTGTTAACTATTATAATTGGCCTAAAAAATCATCAATGCATAAATTTATGAATTAGTTCACTTGGGAAGCTCTTAGCTTTCTGGGCTGTTATATAATATATAATCCCAGTGGACAGAATTTTCCCAATCAGCAATTATTGTTGGAAAATTACATATAAATGAAAAAATATGACTGAGATTGAAGATGCTTTTAAAATGTTTAGCGCTTTTTGTGAAAAGCTTATGATAGAATCAATAGGACCTTCAATTTATAAGCAACAAGTCTAACCAGTTGTATAGGTAACAGTAGCTACTATAAGAGATCAACCCCCGTATCTCAGAGGCTTAGCATGAGAGAAGTTCATTTCTCACTTAGAAAATCCTAGGCAAAATCCTGATTGACAAGTAACTTTCTACCAAATGGTCCAATGACCCAGATTCTTCTATCTTGTGGCTCTATAGCTTCAACTGGGGCTTCCAAGGTCACTCTGTCCATTGCATCAAGCCAGAAGGGGATAAAAATTATGCATGAGAGACTTTATGGACCAGTTGTTGAAGGATATACATCATCTTTGATTGTATCCTATTGGCCAAAATTCACTCATATGGCCACATCTAACTGAAAATGAGTAAGAAATATAGTCCAGCAAGAAGAGAAAAGATTTGGCTACAGCAGCTAGCAATTCCTACAATTAGAACTAAATGCTTTATTCTTTTTAATGTCAGTCTTAGAATCTGAGTACAAAATTTATGTTTACCAATATTTTGGGTAATACAAAACCACTAGCACTCTTTTTTCCAAGTGCTCTGATTTCTCATTGTCTGGTTTTAGGGAGTGAGAATGACTGTTACTCTGATTTCATACTGGTATTGACATAATTATCCATATTTATTCATTTATTTATTTTTATTTGGCTAAGCCATGTGACGGAGAAGGAAATGGCAACCCACTCTGGTATTCTTGCCTGGGAAATCCCATGGACAGAAGAGCCTACGAGCTAGAGGCCATGGGATTGCAGAGTTGGACACAACTGAATGCATTCACAGCAGTAGTAGTAATAAGCCGTATAATCATGAGATCTTGATTTGTAAAGTGATTTTCATGTATCCCATTTTATCATTACTGACCGAAGTAGAACTAAAGAAGTGGTTTATGATACCAAATTATCTTATTGTGTGGATCACTGAAACCCTATCCTCAAACATGATGGCACCAAACTTGATAAACTCATTCTCCTGCCTTTTACTTTTTAAAAAAAATACCCTGATAGCTTTTTTTCCCTTCTTTTCTGCTTCTCAGTAAAACGCTGCAAATCTGTGCTATAATTAAAAGAAACAGTATTCTCTGGTAATGAGAATCATGGGAATGTTCTCAGACCAATTTGTTTTTCTGCTCAAGTTAACCGTAAGAAGCTGTTTTTGGTACAGGGACTCTCAAGGGAAATCAAGAGAACCTCAGATACTTGTTCAGAATTTCCAGGTTAAGTGGGACAGCGAAATGACAAATGGCTGTGCCACCTGCAATTTGATGAGCAGTTGGAGACCCCCAAACTGAAAACACCTTCTCTATGTATTCACTAATTGCCCCTCTACAAACACACACAAATATTATCCCAGCTCAGCCCATCAAAGAATCATAACTTAAGAATATTCTATTTCCTTATGATGTTAACATTGCTGTTTAAGATTTCATAGACTATTATTGAGAAATAAATTAAAGAAGAAAAATGTTCATTATATACTATGTCAAACATTTATTTATTTTCTAAGTGACCTGAGTAACAGAAGTTAGTCCTCAGACCATCCTGACTACAAAATACTTCTTAGAAGTGCTGCTGGACATTTTGTCATAGGATTCAACTAGTAATTTTCATTTGTAGCCCTACGTTAGTGATAATTAATGAAGCTTTCAAAAGGAAAGACATGCAATCTTATCATCTTAACAAATTAGCTGTTTTGAACTTTTCTAATTTATTTCTCATCCTTATTTATGTGATTTAGGGTCTTGTTATTGCTGTTAATAATGTTCTTGTTAACATCTTTTAAACTTTTTACTTCTTTTAGTGTCCTACAGAGCCTGATTTTGAATGTAGTATGTATTAATAAACATTTGTTGACAAATATTTATTCATCTCCAACTATGTACCAGATACTGTTCTGGGTCCTGGGAGACAGTGAGAAATGAGATAAAAATTCTGCCTCAAGTACTTTATGTTCTAGGAGTAAGGATGGGGAGATAGAGAATAAGATTTATGTAAAGACGCAAGTTAGAGAATAAGATTTATGTAAAGACACAAGTTAGATAATGAGATAACTATGGGGAGCTGAGATTTGAATGGTGAGAAAGAGGCAGCTGTGTGAAGACCCAGGGATGAGTGATTAGTCCAAGCAGAAAACAACAGCTAAAAAATGTGTGGATTTGGTATGTTCCAGGTATAGCACAAAGGGACTGTGGCCAAAATATAATGAGCAAAGAGAGAAAGGGAAAGAGGTAAGGTGAAGAAGTCAATAGGGAACTTTGGAGTCCCTGTAGATATTAAAAATTTTAACAAGAAGCCATAGGAAATTGTTAAACTGAGGCATGAAAAGATCTAATTTATGTTTTGATTACTCCAATTTTCATGTGGCAGTTATATAGAAAGGAGGAAAGTCTGGGTGGACAGATGAGTCTGGTTTTAAACTAATACTATATTGAGGGAGAAATTGAGAAATGTTCGGACTCTGGGTATATTTTGGAAGTAGAGGCAACAGGGTTACCATGAATTAAATGTGTGCTATGAGGAATTAAGTGGAATCAAGGAAAACTCTTAGGACTGTGGTACCATTTATTATGATAGAGAGAATTTGATGATATTCATTCAAACATTTATTAAATGATTACTTTGTATCAGACACTATGTTAGGCATTGTGAGCAGGAAGAATCTCCTAAGGAATTCTAATCTAAGCAAGAGTACTGAGGGCTGGCATTAAGGCAGAGGAAGAAGGATGAAGAGGAAATGACAAATTTAAGACATATGTGGGAGGTGGAATTGGCAGAATATGGTGCCTGATGTTGAGAGTGAGAAAAGATTCTAGAATGATTTGAAAATTTCTGATTTAAGTGGGTAGATGGCAATGCCATTAACATAGAGGGAATACATGTTAAGAAATGTTTGTGGTATAAGTCCTTATTACATTAATAATGAAAGCTAATGATCACCAATCACTTCTTATGTACCCATAACTGTGCTTAGTACCTAGCACAAATTACCTCATTTAATTGTCAAAACATTACTGATACACAATTATTCTCCCCCTTTTTTTTTTCAGAGGATTTATCTGGGAATTATGGAGATTAAATAACTTGCTCAGTGCTGCATATGTAGTCAGTAGGGGAGCCAGGTCTTGGATCCATGACACAAGTATTTGTAGATGTTGGATTTAAATTGCCATAGATATCCAATTATGGGCATTTTGTACATTTATAAACATGGATCTAGTCAAGGCTATTGTTTTTCCAGCTGTCATGTATGGATGTGAGAGTTGGACTGTGAAGAAAGCTGAGCACTGAAGAATTGATACTTTTGAACTGTGGTGTTGGAGAAGACACTTGAGAGTCCCTTGGACTGCAAGGAGATCCAACCAGTCCATCCTAAAGGAGATTAGTCCTGGGTGTTCATTGAAAGAACTGATGCTGAAGCTGAAACTCCAATACTCTGGCCACCTCACGCGAAGAGTTGACTCATTGGAAAAGACTGATGCTGGGAGGGATTCGGGGCAGGAGAAGGGGACAACAGAGGATGAGATGGTTGGATGGCATCATCGACTCGATGGACATGGGTTTGAGTGAACTCCAGGAGTTGGTGATGGACAGGGAGGCCTGGGGTGCTGTAATTCATGGGGTCGCAAAGTCGGACACGACTGAGCGACTGAACTGACCTGAAACATGGATCTAGAACTTGGAAAGTGACTTGGATATACAGATTTGAGAACTGGCAGCATAAAAGTGATTGTTTGATTCCATATTCAGTAGTGGGCTTCCTTTTTCTCTCCCTGGCTTTCCTTCACACTAATGTGATTCCTGGGATCACCTTCCAAATAATCTACTTGCAATTGAAACCTCAACCCAGAGTCTGCTTCTGAGGGACTCCAAACCCAGACAGAAACTATGTGAAAGTAAATAGAAGCTGAAGGAAAAAATGGCACCACTTCTTTCTTAGGAGCTTGGCTATGTAAGGAGGGAAATTAATAGGGGTGACCACAAGAGAGTGTAGAAATAGTTTTTAAGAAAAGGAAAGAGCTAATTTTATGTGCTAGGAGGGAAGAGTTAGTAAGCATTGAAGAGGTCCTGGGAAAAATTCTATTATTTTCTGTGAGGTCAAGAAGTTCTCTGCTCAGAGAGAGTGGTGACAGAGAAAAGGTAAGGTGGGGTTTTCACTGGTTGATGAGGGGTTGAAGACCACAGATTTTTGGTGATATCAGTCTAAGTGCTTGCATGATTTTTGCCATCAGAGGTCAGCAATCAGAGAGCAGAAGTGGAGAAAATTATGACAAGAATAATACACAAATGGATTAAAACTTCCAGAACTGACATCTTTGAGTAATCCCAGTGTCCAGAGTAGGAACAAAAGTATTCAAGTGAAAGTACAACAGCCTAGGTACTTCCAGCAGCGCTAGTTCTTGCTGACCTGGGCATAGACCACTTTACTGAGACTTCAAAACCCCAACCGTCTCTACTTTGTTTCTTTAAGTCCTATTTGCCTCACCAATTTCTGACCTACAATTTCCCTGACCTTCAAACTTCATGAATATTGTTCTTTTTTTTTTTAAGTAGAAGTA
This sequence comes from Capricornis sumatraensis, assembly GCF_032405125.1. Lineage (NCBI taxonomy): Eukaryota > Metazoa > Chordata > Mammalia > Artiodactyla > Bovidae > Capricornis > Capricornis sumatraensis. The sequence goes on along the minus strand of NC_091069.1, from coordinate 193,066,043 downwards.
AAGGAGTTATGAAGTCACTGAGTTGTTGAAGCTAGAAACAGTCCCAGAGAAGTACTCACTTGCCAAGATTATAATACAAGTAAGTTAGTGTGGAAAGCACGAGGCAGCTTTTTCTATTTACTATACTGAGACGTCTTATGTAAAGGTAGGAAAAAAACAGGCAAGAGCAGAGAGGTTAACAGGAAAAAAGGAAAGTGGTTGGGTTTTGCTCTTTTTAAAAAATTTGGAATTTACATTATACTTTTCTTAATTCTTGCCAAGTATTTTTATTCCCACAATTTATTAATTTGATTTCCATCCGAGACCAAATAAGCAATCTGATAACCCTGGTTCTCTCATGGGGACTTTGTCTGTCAAGGAATGACCTCCTTTCAGCTAAAAGGATGGGGTGATGCAGTGGATGAGATCGCCATAGTCAGTTTAGAGCCTACTGTCCATGACTGACAGGCCCTCCTTCTCCCCTGAGGAAGACCTCTGCACTCAGCTCTGTCTCAGAAGGCAAAAGGTGCAGGAGATCAGGCAGGCTAATTAACTCAAATCTCTCCCTTTGGCTGTAGAAATCATTAATCATAGAGCCACCACATGGCTACTGATCTTTTAATGATGATTTTAATTTGCATACTAAGCAAACAGTCTCAAGAATGTTGCTTTGGGTAGAATTTGTGAGCCATGCCTAGGCAGGCTATTTCAAAGTCAATTGCACTTTAATACTCTTTTTTGAAAAGTCACTCTTTCTTTTTGACAACTTCATTTTGTAAATACCATCACTGGGCTGTCATTTGCTTGGTGCTGAGTAAATTAATCCCAACCAAGCATGTATTAGTTTTAATAAAAAAAGAAAAAAGGTTAAATTTAAAATTGCTTTTAAAATTGTAATGGTTGTGGGATTTCTATCATGGCCACAGGCCAAGACTGCTGTACCAACGCAGTGGGCCCAGGTTCGATCTCTCGTCAGAGTACTAGATCCCATGTGCCACAACTAAGACCCAGTGCTGCCAAGTAAATTTTAAAAATAAATAAATAAAAATAAAATTGCAGTGGTTGTGAAATAGTCTGTGTTTTAGAACTAGAAAGGATTTTAGATATTAGCTACTCCAAGTGATTTGCAAGTAAAATTAAGATCCAGAGATGTTAAGTAACTTACCAGAGGTCACAGAGCAACTGACTGGCAGAGTAGAACTGGATCAAAAGTCTGGTATTTTCCCCTCAAACTATTAATGAAATTAGATAGATTAAGATACCATAGTGCTTCCAAACAATATACTGTTTCTTTCAGAATTAATTAAATGCTACATAGTTGAGTGTATCTGCATTCCAAATTAGACACTTGGCTCACAACAAGCATTATTGCTGTCAAAAGCCATGTCATCTCAAGCTAATTTTCTTAATTCGAAAAGGAAAATCTACTTACTTGTTTTTCATTAAGTAATAAAACTTGTCTTGCACTAATGTGACCCCAAAATTGTAATCATGAAAAGAAGCAGCTTAACTGCACTCAGAACAGTACTTAAACAATTATATCTCAAAGACTTTCGAGTGTAATATAGGGAATAAAGTGGCCTACCTTAATAAAAGATAAGATGATCCAAGTGATTTACAAAGTTACAAGTGATCTCACAGCTACTTGCATTGTTATAAGTTATTCAATGATGTTACATCTTTTTATAACATAACAGGGTTGTTATGTGACTTGTTCAAAGTCACACAGCTGGTTGGTGACCCTGCCTAGATTAGTCTCCTGGCTCTCAGTTATCCCATACTACAGTAACAGCCCTTCATTGAACTAAGTGTGATACTATGGTCATTCTGTGTTCTGGACATTGGCCAAGTGATCAGATGTTCACTCACTGAGTATAAAAGGTACTGCTAAATTCCTTGATTGAAATTTGATCTCTGGGAGAACTGGGACAGACAGCATTACTCCCTATTTCATCAGATTCCTCCTAACTCCTGTGTGGACCCTGTCAACTCTCTGATTCACTGTAGGGCCACCTCCATAAGGGACGACCACATCCCTCTTTGGAAAATGCCCTTTTTTCATATTGTTAACAACAACAACAACAACAAAAAAAACAGGTCCAAAATGGTGTCACTCATGCTAAATTAAGTCCATGATCCCAAACCTAGATTTAACACCTATCAATAATATACTATAATTGTAGTTTCAACTTTCACCAGAAATGGAATCTTAATCACTCTGGTCAGCATCAGTGAGATAATCTGTCACATGGGCCCTCTCTATCTCACCTCTGATCCACCAAGGAGAGACAATCTGCCTGATGAAACCTGTACAGTCCCTTTAGCCCTCCCAAAAGATAATGTCCTGTCCCCAAAGAACTGTTTCTTACCTTTTGCTAACGGCTTCCTTGCCCCACCCTCCTTTCTATAAAAACCTCCATGTTATATAACTTCTTGGAGCACCCTTGTTGCTTCTAGATGGGATGCTGCCCAATTCATGAATCACTAAAGTCAATTAAATCTTCCAATTTAGTTGCCTGAAGTTTGTTCTTTAACAACATTCTGTGAGCAGCACCACTGATGGCCTAGGAACATGCGCACTAAGGATGGTTAGAGGGTAGAATGAAACCTTTCTTATAAAACTGTCACGTAGCATTAACAGGTAAAGTGAGAGGAGTGTAGAAATGGAAAGACGCACAGAGCTGTGAAGGCTGCAGCTTCTGTGGCTATAGCCTGAGCAGTTCTGGAATGAGAAAGGAAACTGCTCAGGGAAAGTTCTTACACTTTGGAGGCAGCACACTTCTCTGCCCAGGGACACTCCTCCATCACACACCTGTTCAACATGCCAGACAAATTCAAGACATTCTGCTCATACTCTTCATTCCAGGTGTGCAATGAGAGAAGGGGGCTTGTTTTAAATCCTTTGTAGTCTTGTCAACTCAGGCTAATTCTAAGGATGCTCAAAGTGTGGTACATACTCCAGTGGCTTCTGTTAGTGCTCCTTCATCTTGTAAAAACTCAATCATACCCAACCTTGTCTCTGTAACAGGGTTGGTTTCATGATCAAGAGGGAAGGGGTAATATAACTGGGATAATCTTTGCAGCATTCAGCTGTGTTTTCATGGAGTTTTCTCCTACTTGATTACCTTACATTCTAATGTGTGCCTACTGTCTCCACATAATGATCAATAATATCCTTTCTTACTCTCAAAGTGTCCCTCTATGTAACAATATGTTATTTGGTCATCATAGTCATACTTTGTAAATGAATTTGCAATTTATTTGAACATACTGTATAACATATTGATTTTCCTATGCCATATATTCAATTAAAAAACATTTATTGAATGCTACATATAAAATATTAGTTTAGAAGCTGTAATGCTAAGTGTAAATACGGTTCCTCTTGCCCAAAAGTTCATTATCATGATGAGACATAGACAATGAAAGAAAAAAATCAATACTGTGATAAATAGAATTTATAAGCAAGGTTTCAATATTGTGCTGTGGAACAGCGAGGAAGAGGGGATCCTAGGAATCGGGGAATTTTAAATGATGAGATTTAAGCAGGCATTCCAGACAGAGATAGTAAATGACAATAATAACACTAACAGCAAAAACAATAGCAGTTATAATTTATTAACGCCTACTATTTTCCAGGAGTCATGAAAACTGCTTTAGATATATTCTTTTTAATCATATCTAATTTATACAAACCTGATTAAGTCATAATTTCTATTAAGTCTAATCTACATTATTGATGTTAGAATCCAGGCAGAACACATGATTAGAAAGGTTGGAGGATGTCTTGCTATTGAGGACCTTGAAAACCCAGGTGAGTATTTGAAATTTCAACCTACAAGCAGCAGAAGCCATCTCAAGTGTGGATTTCAAGTGGGAACATGGTCAGATGGTAACTGTAGAAGGATGATCAGAGGGGAAGGAGAGGTAGGGCTCTCTAGAAGGCTATATTAATGTTGTGTATATAATGAGGGATTGAAGTAGGTGAGGGGTAATAGAAATTACGGGAGATTTTTGAGGCCAATTGCAAAAATGATATTAAGGTTATTTTTCAGTTTAATAAGATATGAGATTTTCTTGTTTGTTTTAATTAACTCTAGTAAATTCCTAATTCTTTGGATAAACTAGTGGTGTGTGTGGAGGAAAAAGTTGTATTTGAAATTACTCTCCATCTCCCCCTTTCCCCCTCCATTCCTGTTTAGCACATTATGTTTTAAATTATCTTGAGTTCAGTCAGTTCAGTTCAGTCACTCAGTCATGTCCGACTCTTTGCAACCCCAGGGACTGCAGCACGCCAGGCTTCCCTGTCCATCACCAACTCCTGGAGCTTACTCAAACTCATGTCCATCATGTTGGTGATGCCATCCAACCATCTCACCCTCTGCCGTTCCCTTCTCCCCCTGCCTTCAATCTTTCCCATCATCAGGGTCTTTTCCAATGAATCAGTTCTTTGTATCAGGTGGCCAAAGCACTGGAATTTCAGCTTTAGCATCAGTCCTTCCCATGAATATTCAGGACTGCTTTCCTTCAGGATTGACTGGTTGGATCTCCTTGCAGTCCAAGGGACTCTCAAGAGTCTTCTCCAACACCACAATTTAAAAGTATCAATTTTTCAGCTCTCAGCTTATTCATAGTCCAACTCTCACATCCATACATGACTACTGGAAAAACCATACTTTGACTAGACGGACCTCTGTTGGTAATGTCTCTGCTTTTTAATATGCTGTCTAAGTTGATCAAAGCTCTTCTCCCAAGGAGTAAGCATCTTTAACTTCATGGCTACAGTCACCATCTGTGATTTTGGAGCCCAAGAAAATAAAGTCTGTCTCTGTTTCCATTGTTTCCCCATCTATTTGCCATGAAGTGATGGGAATGGATGCCATGATCTTAGTTTTCTGAATGTTGAGTTTTAAGCCAATTTTTTCACTCTCCTCTGTCACTTTCATCAAGAGGCTCTTTAGTTCTTCCTCATTTTCTTCCATAACGGTGGTGTCATCTGCATATCTGAAGTTACTGATATTTCTTCTGGCAATCTTGATTTCAGCTTGTGCTTCATCCAGTCTGGCATTTTGCATGGTGTACTCTGCATATAAGTTAAATAAGCAGGGTGACAATATACAGCCTTGATGTACTCCTCTCCCAATTTGGAACCAGTCTGTTTTTCCTTGTCCCCTTCTAACTGTTTCTTCTTGACTTGCATACAGATTTCTCAGGAGGCAGGTCAGGTGGTCTGTTATTCCCATCTTTTGGAGAATTTCCCACAATTTGTTGTGATTCACACAGTCAAAGGCTTTGGCATAGTCAATAAGGCAGAAGTAGATGTTTTTCTGGAACTCTCTTGCTTTTTTGATGATCCAGTGGATATTGGCAATTTGACCTCTGGTTCCTATGCCTTTTCTAAATCCAGCTTGAACATCTAGAATTTCACTTTTCACATACTGTTGAAACCTGGCCTGGAAAATTTTGAGAATTGCTTTGTTAGTGTGTGAGACAAGTGCAACTGTGTGGTGGTTTGAATATTATTTGGGATTGGAATGAAAATTGACCTTTGCTAGTCTTGTGGCCCCTGCTGAGTATTCCAAATTTGCTGGCATATTGAGAGTAGCACTTTCACAGCACCATCTATTAGATCTGAAATAGTTCAACTGGAATTCCATCACCTCCACTAGCTTTGTTCATAGTGATGCTTCCTAAGGCCCACTTGACTTCACATTCCAGTATGTCTGGCTCTAGGTAAGTGATCACACCATTGTGGTTATCTGGGTCTTGATCTTTTTTGTACAGTTCCTCTATGTATTCTTAGCACCTCTTTAATATCTTTTGCTTCTGTTAGGCCCATACCATTCTGTACTTTATTGTGCCCATCTTTGAATGAAACATTCCCTTGGTATCTCTAATTTTCTTGAAGAGATCTCTAGTCTCTCCCATTCTATTGTTTTCCTGTATTTCTCTGCATTGATCACTGAGAAAGATTTTCTTATCTTTCCTTGCTAGTCTTTGGAAATCTGCATTCAGATGGGTATATCTTTCCTTTTCTCCTTTGCCTTTAGCTTCTGTTCTTTTCACAGCTATTTATAAGGCTTCCTCAGACAGCTATTTTGCCTTTCTGCATTTCTTTTTCTTGGGGATGTTCTTAATCAATGCTTCCTGTACAATGTCACAAACCTCCATCCACAGTTCTTCAGGCACTCTATCAGATCTAATCCCTTGAATCTATTTGTCACTTCCACTGTATAATCATAGGGATTTGATTTAGGTCATACCTGAATGGTCTAGCAGTTTTTGCTACTTTCTTCAATTTAATCTACGTTTGGCAATAAGGAATTCATGATCTGAGCCACAGTCAGCTCCCAGTCTTGTTTTTTGTGGCTGTAGAGAGCTTCTCCATCTTTGGCTGCAAAGAATATAATCAATCTGATTTCAGTATTGAACATCTGGTGATGTCCATGTGTAGAGTCTTCTCTTGTGTTGTTGGAAGAGGGTGTTTGCTATGACCAGTGTGTTCTCTTGGAAAAACTCTGTTAGTCTTTGCCCTGCTTCATTTTGTACTCCAAGACCAAATGTGCATGTTACTCCAGGTATCTTTTGGCTTCCTACTTTTGCATACCAGTCCCCTATAATGAAAAGTACATCTTTTTGGGTGCTAGTTCTAGAACGTCTTGTAGGTCTTCATAGAACCATTCAACTTCAGCTTCTTTTCATTACTAGTCAGGGCATAGACTTGGATTACTGTAATACTGAATGATACTACTGACATACTGCATAATGCATTTCTTCTAAGGGATTCTTGCCAACAATAGTAGACATAATGGTCATCTGAGTTAAATTCACCCTTTCCTAAATTATCTTTAGGTCACTAAAACAGTTCAGTAACTTTCAAGAAGAATTGGTTGCTCTTTGTAAATTATTTATCTCTTGTGCATGTGTATGTATTTAAATCACTTTAAACCTTGTGCAGTATCATGTAAATGACACTATGGAAAAAACTGTCAAAAATGGATTTGCTCACTGGGAAATTTAAAAAGTAACATAAATGCAGAGAAAAAGAAAATCTCACTTAAGAGTGAATCTGTGCATGGCAAGGTGGTATTGATGATCACCAACAGTAGTAAATTTAGTTTGAACTGTTTTTCTAGCTTTGGTGTTGCTAGTGTTCACCCATTCTTATTCTTTCAACTGGCTGCTTGATTAGAACGGAACTGCATTAGGATAAAAACCTTCACTTTAATCTTTTTTTGGCAATATCTTCATATCAACAAGAACCAAGAGCTGAGCTGGACCAAGTTCAGGCTCAAGAATCACAAAAATGTGATCTATATTAATAAATTTGAGTCATCAGGATGACATTTACCCTATTAATGCTGAAACTTAAAAAGTTATTTTCAGAGTTTGTCTTTAAGCTCAGTATTAGATTTTTCAAAATGTATAGTCTTTCTTAAAATTATCCATAAATTCAAAAGTGACATGCAAGTTCATGCCAGTAATGCAGCTGAATATTTTCTATCATTCAGAAAAGAAGTTAACATCTTAATATGAAGTGTTCATGAAAAATGTGTCTAATTTCCTATATTAGCTGCAAATAAGATTCTAAGCTCTAATAATTTATGATGAGTCCCTATGAATTATGGGTTTATCACATTTAAAAAGTGGCCATTTCCTATCATGCTGTATCAAAATGTATCATCTGTCATTTCAAGGATCATCTAACATTTTCTACAAAGTTCACATTAGTCGGACCATCTCTAAAATATCGTTCACCTAGAAATGCCCATACAAGAAATTTCTCTGTGCTTTCTTTTTCATTAATGCTTTTCTCTTAATTCTACATTCTCTGTTCCTCACCAGGGGTATCTGAAATCTAAGTTTTCAGTGAAAAGAAAGTGACTTTGCCATCTGGAATATACCTTTGACTAATACTTTGGAGAACAATGATTTCAGAATAAACTTTTCTTTCTCATTAAATTTTTTTCCTATTTTCTTTTACAAATTGATGATAATAGTTTAAAAAATATTCAAATTTGTATAATACTTTATGTGTCACAGTATAATTTTACAAACATTATCTCATTTGTTTCTTTAAAGAAACTGTAATAGAAGCTATGACAAACCCAGATGGCATATTAAAAAGCAGAGACATCACTTTGCCAACTGTGTAGTCAATAGTGTATAGTCAAAGCTATGGTTTTTACAGTAGTCATGTATGGACATGAGAGCTGAACCATAAAGAAGGCTGAATGCTAAAAAATTGATACTTTGAATTGTGGTACTGGAGAAGACTCTTGAGAGTTCCCTGGACAGCAGGGAGATCAAAGCAATCCATCTTAAAGGAACTCAGTCCTGAATATTCATTGGAAGGACTGATGCTGAAGCTGAAGCTCCAATACTTTGACTACCTGATGTGAAGAGCCGATTCACTGGGAAAAGACCCTGATGCTGGTAAAGAATGAAGGCAATAGGAGAAGAGGGTGGCAGAGGATGAGACAGTTAGATAATTATCACTGACTCAATGGACATGAATTTGAGCCAGCTGCAGGAGATAGTGAAGGACAAGGAAGCCTGGCATGCTGCAGTTCCTGAGGTCGCAAAAAATCAGACATGAATTAGCGACTGAACAATAACAATGGAAATAGGGCAGGTATTACTGTTTTGCATATTTAAAGATGAGAAAACTGAGGCTCAGAAAGATAAAGATCACTTACAGAGCAAGTGGTGGAAGCGAGATTTGAACCTTGGTCTGAGTCCTTATGTAGTATGGCTGACATTGTATCCCAAAGACAATATTTGTGCCAGTCTTGAGGAATAACAGGAGACTGGTAAACAGGTTACAGTTATCTGACAACTGAACATTGTACAAGAAAAGGAAAATTTTTCTTACATTGCCAGTGACTGCTGGCTTGTATACTTCACGTTGTGCAGGCAGCCCTGGTCCTTGGCACAAATGGTGAGATCTTCACCTGGGTAGGGCAGAGGATTTATCCATCAGCAGAGAAGAATAGGAGGGCCAGAGAGAACTTGGGGCCAGGTGAGGGAGGCTGATTTATGAGTCCCACAGCAGGGGAGCATGTTACCATAATTAGTGAGACAGTCCATGCAGAGGTCATCTTCTCCCAGGGTTCACATGCTGCCCAGGAATGTGAGTAATATCATGTTCAAGTACTGACCATCGTACCTAGCTCAGAAACACTACTCCTCTCTGGCTGCTAGGTACATCCTTCTTTTATTCCTCCCTCCCTTCCTGGCTTTGTTCATTCACTTATTTACTGAGGTATCAGTTCAGTTCAGTTCATTTCAGTCACTCAGTGGTGTCTGATTCTTTGTGACCCCATGGACTGCAGCATGCCAGGCTTCCTTGTCCACCACTAACTCTCAGAGCTTGCTCAAACTCATATCCATAGAGTCAGTGATGCCATCCAACCATCTCATCCTCTGTCGTCCCTTTCTCCTGCCTTTCCCACCATCAGGGTCTTTTCCAACGAGTCAGTTCTTTGCATCAGGTGTACAAAGTATTGGAGCTTCAACTTCAGCATCAGTCCTTCTAATGAATATTCAGGAGTGCATTCCTTTAGGATTGACTGGTTTGATCTCCTTGCAGTCCAAGGGACTGCAAGAGTTCAAGAGTCTTCTCTAACACTACAGTTCAAAAGTATCAATTCTTGGGTGCTCAGTTTTCTTTATGGCCCAACTCTCACACCCATACATGACTATTAGAAAAATCATAACTTTGACTATACAGACGTTTGTCCAAAGTAAGGTCTCTGCTTTTAATATATTGTCAAAAGGTTGGCCATAGCTTTTGTTCCGAGGAGCAAGCATCTTTTAATTTCAAGGCAGCAGTCACCGTCTGCAGTGATTTTGAAGCCCCTCCCCCCCAAATAAAGTCTGTCACTGTTTCCATTGTTTTCCCATCTATTTTCCATTAAGTGATGGGGCCTGATCTTAGTTTTTTGAGTGTTGAGTTTTAAGCCAGGTTTTTCACTCTCCTCTTTCACTTTCACGAAGAGGCTCTAATTATACTTCTGTTATTGAGATATCAAGTCTGATGTCTCAATAATGACTTGAGCAAACTACACCCAAATCTATCCTTCTGATGGGGAGTTCACCCCTTCCTGGCAATTGGAATTCCATCTAGTCATCTCTTCTGGGAAACATTGTTTAAATGCTTTACTTTCCTATGTCTGTCATTGCTGCTAAGTCGCCTCAGTCGTGTCCAACTCTGTGCAACCCCATAGACGGCAGCCCACCAGGCTTCCCCATCCCTGGGATTCTCCAGGCAAGAACGCTGGAGTGGGTTGCCATTTCCTTCTCCAATGCATGAAAGTGAAAAGTGAAAGTGAAGTCGCTCAGTCGTGTCCGACTCTTCACGACCCCATGGACTGCAGCCTACCAGGCTCCTCCATCCATGGGATTTTCCAGGCAAGAGTACTGGAGTGGGTTGACATTGCCTTCTCCTCATTAGCTTATGGAAATAAACAAATGAGAGAGTGCAGTTCAACTAGCTCAACCCACTAACCATTCTAGTTTTTGGCTTTGGCTCAGTCAGGACACCCTTGACATTAAAAGTAGCATAATTAAATAATACTAAAGGATCTGACACACAGAACAATGTATACCGTTTTCAAATTTGTAGAAGATGCACAGATTTGCTTTGGAACTTGTACACAAATCTGAGAGAAGTTTATGTAGAGAAATCGGAGTTTGGAGCCAGTGAGAGTCAAATATTTCTCTTTTCAGAAAATTATAGGAATAAATATAGAAAAAAAAAACAAAACAACAAAACCCTTTCCTCCCAAAACACTCTTCCCACTTTTCTAAGAGTAAGTTTTGTAGAAGAATACTGCCTTCCAACCAGGAACATATACATTAGACTATTAGATGAGCATAGAATAACCTTATAATGTGCTGAGTTGTTGATATTTTGGTATTTGTTGGTTGAAGAGCTAGAGTTACCTAATTATATATACATTTAGAAGCAATGTAAACAAAATTTTAAAAATTAGCCATGCAAAAATTTCAGGTATCCTTGAATGCAATACTAAGGGAATCCCTGATACAGCAGGAAGAATATATAAACAGGCCAGGAGAACAGGAATAGAAGGTACCTAATGGAATCTTTTAAAGTTGTGAAAAAACAGGACAAAGAGAATTTGACTCAAAATTATTAGTAAATTGCTAAATAAGAACTTTGTCTTTCTACATATCTTTTCTGTTTGTAAAATATGATGGTGAGTGTAGCATGGACTTGACCACTAGGTTTTTTTTTTTTTGTTTTTTTTTTTTTGTTTTATCAAAGATGTTACCTTAAGTCTATAGTTATACTTTTTTTCTCCAAAAGGAAATATATTCTAATTTTAAACAAAAAGCAAAAGTAAGATTCTCTGTACAAATTTTAAATCTGACCTTATTTAAACTCATCTATCATATAAAGTGAAGATTAGTACTAAATATTCACTGAATTTGCACAAATGACTTAAAGTATTTAAATAGCTATATCACTTATTTCTGTGTCTTGAATGTTCTGAAGAAATTCATTTCTAAGATTCCTTTCAAAGACTATTATTGCAATTAATTGTTTATTGCTAGAAAAGTTTAAGGCCTCTCTTGTGAAGTTGTGATATATGACAAAAGGTCTTCCATGATGCAATTCAAAGGCCTAGTCATTTCCACAGGACAGAAGAAATTCTTCTTCCCAACAGCTTTACTTATGATAGAACCATAATTTCTCTCAGAGTGACCCAATATAGTCAGAACTAATTTGGTGAAAGTACATTTTAAAAATTATGGCTCCAAATCTTAGTAAAAACATTGACCCATCTCAGATTTTTGCTCAAGTTTAAAAATGTGTATCTTTGATTTTGCTTTTCCTCCAGTTACAATAATTTCCTGAGGCCAAATAAAATGGGGACTAGTGTGCTGAATGTCATCTGAGTTGTAGAAAGTTGCTAGTAATTCACTTTTTAAAATATTATACATTATTTTCCACTTCTTCTAGAATACTGAGTGGGCCTAAAGAGTACTTTACTAAAGAGTAAAGTCCTCTTTACTCATCTTTCCATTAGCTGGATGCTGATACTGGGTTATATTACAAAGTATAAAAAAACAGAGTCAGCACACAGAGTGAAATCAATTTGTTAAAGACAACAAATAATGCACATATTAACATGTATTAATGCTTTTTGTTTTTATTTTGCCTATCCAGTTATTGGCACATTTCACTTCTAATTTCAATCCCATTGTGATTTGTTCAGTAATTCTTTTGTTGATACTTTTATAATACCACCTACCCTTTTTAGCACAGTGCTTAATATATAAAAGATTTCCAATAAATGTTTAGCTTTCTGAACTTTTTTAATGAGACAGATAAACTATTTTGTGTTAGTTGATTTAGTTGAAGATTCTAAATTTTTTAAAAAGCTCCAATCAGGAGTTATCCTGTGGGAACTGTGCTCTTTCCTTTCAGGCCTAAAGGCAGAAATGCCCACACCAAGAGAGCTCTGCACCCAGCAGTCCAGAGGATTTCCCTCTGGACACTGTAGATGCCCTTCTTTCTTCTCCCTCTGCATTTCTCCAATGACTTCAAATCATTTAAAACTATAGTTAGGGGCATCTAATGGGTGTGAAAGTTGGACTACAAAGAAAGCTAAGCGCTGAAGAATTGATGCCTTTGAACTGTGATGTTGAAGAAGACTCTTGAGAGTCCCTTGGGCTGCAAGGAGATCCAACCAGTCCACCCTAAAGGAAATCAGTCCTGAATATTCATTGGAAGGACTGATACTGAAGGTGAAACTCCAATACTTTGGCCACCTGGTGCAAAGAACTGACTCATTGGAAAAGATCCTGATGCTGGGAAAGATTGAAGGCAGGAGGAGAAGGGGATGATAGAGGAGGAGATGGTATCACCAACTCGATGGACATGAGTTTGAGTAAACTCTGGGAGTTGATGATGGACAGGGAAGCCTGGCATGCTGCAGTCCATGGCATCACACAAGAGTCATACACGAGTGAGCAGCTGAACTGAACTGATAGATAGCGGCATGCCAACCAGGCAACTGCCTAGGATCTCAGTCTTTAAGGATTACTAAGACATCAACAGGATAAATAGGTGCCAGTTAACTCAAGTTTCCATCCACAGTTGACTAGCAAAATGCAAACTGGTATTACTTCTGCCAAGCGGCCATAAAAACAGTCCTACTTGATGTGCCTACCTATTCTTGAGTATTCTGAGGAACCTGAAGTCAGCAATCACAGCTGAAATTTCTGAGATAAAGGAATGGCACAAGGTTATTTAAAGTGAACACATGGTCTATTTCATCGTCCAAATGTTAAATTCTTTAATATATTTCCCACAAAGTTTTTTGGGTAAGAAAATTGACAAAGAAAACTGAAGAGAGGACCAGGATGACAGAGGAGAAGAAATGCTTCCAGTTTCTTTAGAAGACTGAATCTGCTTCAGTCAGTAGAAGCGAGTTTAGTATGCTACCTTTTTTGATGTATATTAATAGAAAATCACTTTCTCTTCATTTTCACTAAAAAAAAAAAAAATTAAATAAGTAGTTAAATCTTGTCAGTTTGAGAGAAACAGCATGTTAGTATATCTCAGTCCAGTCTTGAAGTATTACTGGCAAATGGCTTTCCATTTTTATAAGGGTCGATGTTGTATAGACCTGATTCACTTTTGTTCTCTAATTTCAAACTATATTCACCCTGAAACTTGAGAATATGCACTTTGGTGCTTGGTCTTTACTACTGTATGTGCCCTCTGTTTGAATAACGTGAGCAACAAGAACATCAGCAGGACTATTACACTGAAGAAATGATGCCCAGTTGGGGTAAAAGGTTGACTCAAAGGAGACAATGGTGCCCACCAGACAAGGAGAACAAGACGTATCCACTCAGTATAAGCAACCTGCAGAGATTCTGATGTCCAGCAGGAAGTGAAGAGACATCTTTCCTCAGTTTTCCAAGCAAAGGAGGCCAAAACAGGATATGTGGAAATTATTGGATTTGGTTGCAAATCAGAAAAAAACTTGGCTAACAGTAGTTTCAACAAATAGTAGTGTGTTTCTTACATGTCAAGAATTATAGCATGAAAGCTAGCTGCTGCATTGTTTCAGCCACTCAACAATGACTTCAAGGACCCAGGCTTTCCCAACTCTATGTTCTGCCAGTCTTAGCAATTCAGGTTTCGTCCTTCTGTCCTAGCTCATGACTGCAATACAGTTGCTGTTGTTTAGATAATAAATTCACATACAAGCCAGGAAGAATGAAAAAGTGAAAGAAATCATGACAGAGTGTGCCACTTTTAATCAAGAAAGAAAAAGCTCTCCTAGAACCACCCCAGAACAAATTCATTTTTGGGTCTCATTGACCATGGAAATGTGACAAGACCGCCTCTGGCAAAGCCAGGACTAGGCCAGCCATAATTAGATTAGACTAATCAACTATTCCAGAAAAAAAAATCTACTTCTGCTTCATAAAGTGAAGTCATTCAGTTGTGTTTGATGCTTTGTGACCCCATGGACTGTAGCCTACCAGGCTCCTCCATCCAGGCAAGAGTACTGGAATGGGTTGCCATTTCCTTCTCCAGGGTATCTTCCTGACCCAGGGATTGAACCTGGGTCTCCCACATTGCAGGCAGACATTTCATCATACACTAAAGCTTTTGTGTGGTTCATAACAAACTGTGGAAAATTCTTAAAGAGATGGGAATATCAGACCACCTCACTTGCCTTCTGAGAAATCTGTATTCAGGTCAAGAAGCAACAGTTAGAATCTTACATAGAACAATGGACTGGTTCAAAATTGGGAAAGGAGTATGCCAAGGCTGTATATTGTGACCCTGATTGTTAACTTACATGCAGAGTACATCATGTGAAATGCCCAGATGGATGAATCACAAGCTGGAATCAAGATTTCTGGGAGAAATATCAACAACCTCAGATATGTAGATGATACCACTCTAATTGTAGAAGTGAAGAGGAACTAAAGAATCTCTTGATGAGGGTGAAAGAGGAGAGTGAAAAAACTGGCTTAAAACTCAACATTCAAAAACCTAAGATCATGGCATCTGGTCCCATCACTTCATGGCAAATAAAAGGGGAAAAAATGGAAGCAGTGACAGATTTTTTTTTTCCCTTGGGCTCCATAATCACTGAGGATGGTGACTGCAGCCATGAAATTAAAAGATGCTTGCTCCTTGGAAGTAAAGATATGACAAAACTAGATGGCATATTTAAAAGCAGAGACATCACTCTGATGACTAGGTCCATGTAGTCAAAGCTATGGTTTTTCCAGTAGTCATGTATGATGTGAGAGTTGGACTATAAAGAAGGTGGAACACTGAAAAATTGATGCTTTTGAACTGTAGTGCTGGAGAAGACTCTTGAGAGTCCCTTGGACAACAAGGAGATCAAACCAGCCAATCCTAAAGGAAATTAACCCTGAACATTCATTGGAAGGACTGATGCTGAAGTACCAATACTTTGGCTATCTGATGTGAAGAGCCAATTCATTGGAAAAGACCCTGATTCTGGGAAAGATTGAAAGCAAAAGGAGATGGGGGTGGCAGAGGATGACACGGTTGGAACACATTACCAACTCAACGGACATGAGTTTGAACAAACTCCAGGAGATGGTGAAGGGAAGCCTGGTGTGCTGCAGTCCACAGGGTCGCAAAGAGTCTGACATGACTTAGTGCCTGAACAACAACAACATCAACTATCCATCCCTCTTACTCAGTACATTGTCATCCTGCACACAGTCAGGATTCTTTTAGCAAGGGAGAAGGTGAAAATTAGAGTAAATAACTAAAAGTGTTTGCCACTGCCAGGTGTCATGAAATGAGAAGTAAATGGGAAGCAAAAGAGCAAATAAACAGTGGCTATCATCTCAAAGTTGAAGATCTATCTCTGAGCACAATATAAGATATCCACTGGAAGTATCCTAGGGAAAAAACATGGACCAGATGAAAGACTTTTAGACCATGAGTGATCCTATAATATAGGTTGGGCATGACTCCTGAATAGTTCTTACCAATACTGGATCACATATTAAACCCAGGCTGTAGCAGAGAAGATACAAACAAAAACCATTTTACATGACTTTAAAAGAAGAGACTTTAATTTTATTTGTGGCAGTGATAATAGCCATATTTCCTCCTTTACCAACACCATTGTCCCTTCTGAGAATTTTGTTTCACTTTGGTTTGAACTTTGGATCTAAAGACTACTGATAATTTTAGGATATTCAGTAGAATATTCACTTATTTTGAGGGTTTGAGCTATTTGGGGATCAATAGGAAAAGGAGCGGAGAAGGTGATGGCACCCCACTCCAGTACTCTTGCCTTGAAAATCCCATGGATGGTGGAGCCTGGTAGGCTGCAGACCATGGGGTCCCTAAGCGTCGGACACGACTGAGCGACTTCCCGTTCACTTTTCACTTTCACGCATTGGAGAAGGAAATGGCAACCCACTCCAGTATTGTATTCTTGCCTGGAGAATCCCAGGGACGGGGGAGCCTGGTGGGTTTCCGTCTATGGGGTTGCACACAGTCGGACACGACTGAAGCGATTTAGCAGCAGCAGGAAGAGGACAGATCCATTCATTCCAGTTGTAAGTTTGTGATCAGTTCAGTTCAGTCGCTCAGTCGTGACAATCACACCCCATGAATCGCAGCACGTCAGGCCTCCCTGTCCATCACCAACTCCCGGAGTTTATTCAAACACATGTCCATCAAGTAGGTGATGCCATCCAACCATCTCATGCTCTGTCGTCCCCTTCTCCTACTGCCCCCAATCCCTCCCAGTATCAGGGTCTTTTCCAATGAGTCAGCTCATCACATGAGGTGGCCAAAGTATTGGAGTTTCAGCTTTAGCATCAGCCCTTCCAATGAACACTCAGGACTGATCTCCTTTAGAATGGACTAGCTGGATCTCCTTGCAGTCCAAGGGACTCTCAAGAGTCTTCTCCAACACCACACTTCAAAAGCATCAATTCTTCAGTGCTCAGCTTTCTTCACAGTCCAACTCTCACATCCATACACAACCACTGGAAAAACCATAGCCTTGATTGGATGGACCTTTATCAGCAAAGTAATGTCTCTGCTTTTGAATATGCTATCTAGGTTGGTCATAACTTTTCTTCCAAAGAGTAAGCATCTTTTAATTTCATGGGTGCAATCACCATCTGCAGTGATTTTAGAGACCCCCAAAATAAAGTCTGACACTGTTTCCACTGTTTCCCCATCTATTTCCCATGAAGTGATGGGACCAGATGCCATGATCTTCGTTTTCTGAATGTTGAGCTTTAGGCCAACTTTTTCACTCTCCTCTTTCACTTTAAGAGGCTCTTTAGTTCCTCTTCACTTTCTGCTATAAGGGTGATGTCATCTGCATATCTGAAGTTATTGATATTTCTCCCGACAATCTTGATTCTAGCTTGTGATTCTTCCAGCCCAGCGTTTCTCAAGATGTACTCTGCATGTAAGTTAAATAAGCAGGGTGACAATATACAGCCTTGACGTACTCCTTTTCCTATTTGGAACCAGTCTGCTGTTCCATGTCCAGTTCTAACTGTTGCTTCCTGACCTGTATATAGGTTTCTCAAGAGGCAGGTCAGGTGGTCTGGTATGCCCATCTCTAGAGAAGTGAAAAGCAAAGGAGAAAAGGAAAGATATAAGCATCTGAATGCAGAGTTCCAAAGAATAACAAGAGATAAGAAAGCCTTTCTCAGTATTCAATGCAAAGAATGGGAAAGACTAGAGATCTCTTCAAGAAAATTAGAGATACCAAGGGAACATTTCATGCAAAGATGGGCTTGATAAAGGACAAAAATGATATGGACCTAAGAGAAGCAGAAGATATTAAGAAGAGGTGGCAAGAATACACAGGAGAACTGTACAAAAAAGATTTTCATGACCCAGATAATCATGATGGTGTGATCACTAATCTAGAGCCAGATATCCTGGAATGTGAAGTCAAATGGGCCTTAGAAAGCATCACTATGAACAAAGCTAGTGGAGGTGATGGAATTCCAGTTGAGCTGTTTCAAATCCTAAAAGATGATGCTGTGAAAGTGCTGCTCTCAATATGCCAGCACATTTGGAAAACTCAGCAGTGGCCACAGGACTGGAAACGGTCAGTTTTCATTCCAATCCCAAAGAAAGGCAATGCCAAAGAATGCTCAAACTACTGCACAATTGCAGTCATCTCACATGCTAGTAAAGTAATGCTCAAAATTCTCCAAGCCAGGCTTCAGCAATACGTGAACTGTGAACTTCCTGATGTTCAAGCTGGTTTTAGAAAAGGCAGAGGAACCAGAGATCAAATTGCCAACATCCGCTGGATCGTCGAAGAAGCAAGAGAGTTCCAGAAAAAACATCTATTTCTGCTTTATTGGCTATGCCAAAGCCTTTGACTGTGTGGATCACAATAAACTGTGGGAAAAAACTGTGATAGGAAACACCATATTAAAAGAATCAGCCAAGCATTTTTTCCCTCCTAATATCAGAGTCACTATCTATAAATAGGTTTTTCATAGCTTGCAATTAGTAAAAAATGAATGGATATTTTGAGTTTCATAATTTTGTAGGATAGGTACATTCTTTCATTGTTATTTGAGGCAACATGTTAGTAAAATTGAAAGTTTCTCTGTCATATAAATGTTTTGATAATGAATCATTGTACTGACCAGCAATATTTTCTTTTTTTTTTTATTTTCTATTGTCTCAGTTTCCTGCTGCTTTGAAGTATATTAGCAGTGAAAAAGTGAAAGCATTTGTCTCTCAGTCATTTCCAAATCTTTGCAACCCCATGTTGTAGCCCACCAGGCTCCTATGTCCATGGAGTTTTCCAGGCAAGAATACTGGAGTGGGTGGCCATTCCTTTCGCCAGGGAATCTTCCTGAACCAGGGATCAAACCCAAGTCTCTTGCATTGCAGGCTGATTCTTTACCATCAGAGCCACAGGGAAGCCCAAAGCTTTGCACTGCTTTTAAGGTTCAAATTTAAGACCTTCAGATTATGAGACTGACTTGCTGCCTTTTGTGCTAAGGAGGCAACTCTTAGCAGGGACTACATAAATGGCAAATTATATTAGTGCTATTTATAGATCAAGTGCAAAGAAAAAATAATTTATTATTTCACATAAATGAAAGTTTCATGGCTTGATCCAGGGTTTATCTCTATTCATCTCTGTTTTGTATCATGTTTTGATTTCATTTTCTTCTTTAGATGGTCCCTTCCAAGTAGCTAAAGAAGATGGGAGAAAGTAACTCTAGTTTATGGTTTTCTCATAGCTCTTGATCTGAGAGGAATAAAGTCCTACTTTCTCCCCATGTCCTCATATAACATAACAGGAAAGGCTCTGATTGGCCCTATTTGGATTATGAATCCAGCACTGAAGGAGAGAGATATACTATTCTTATTGAGCAAATCTGGACATTGAGCTCAGATCTCTGGGTATGGGGAAGTGGCTGCATTCAATCTAACTAAGCTATAAAAAAAAAAAAAAAAAAAAAAAGGATGAGTTTCCCAAAGCTGAGGGGGTTGGGTTCAATCTACCCAATCTATATAAAAGGTAGGAGTTTCTCAAAAGAAAGGTTAGGGTTAAGGTTAGGGATACAGTTAAATTAAAACAAAGCAAAATACTAACAGCACCTGATAATTGCTCACAGGGAAAATAAGTATTTCATGGAATCTAATCCTTAAAATGAGAGTCCCTTGGACTACAAGGAGATCAAACCAGTAAATCCTAAAATCTGAATATTCATTGGAAGGACTGATGCTGAAGCTGAAGCTCTGATACCTTGGCCACCTGATGAGAAAAGCTGGCTCATTAGAAAAGACCCTGATGCTGGGAAAGATTGAAGGCAGGAGGAGAAGAGGACTACAGAGGACAAGATGGTTGAATGGTGACACCAACTCGATGGACATGAGTTTGAGTAGGCTCCGGGAGATGGTGAAGGACAAAGTTGCACTATAAAGAAAACTGAGCACCAAAGAATTGGTGTTTTTGAACTCTAGTGTTGGAAAGACTCTTGAGAATCCTTTGGACAGCAAGGAGATCCAACCAGCCCATCCTAAAGGAAATCAGTCCTGAATATTCATTGGAAGGACTAATGCTGAAGCTGAAACTCCAGTTCTTTGGCCACCTGTTGCAAAGAACTGACTCATTGGAAAAGACCCCGATGCTGGGAAAGATTGAAGGTGGGAGGAGAAGGGGACAACAGAGGATGAGATGGTTGGATGGCATCACCAATTTGATGGACATGAGTTTGAGTAAGCTCTGGGAGCTGGTGATGGACAGGGAAGCCTGGCGTACTGCAGTCTATGGGGTTGCAAAGAGTTGGACATGACTGACTAACTGAACAACAACAACAAATGTTTAAAAATAAAGAAAGTATTGTTTACTTTTTGCTTACCTTGAAGAAAATATAATTATAATTATTATCAGGAAGTACTAGGAAAACTTTGAAGACATAAAAGACTCTCATTGACTTAGACCAGTTTAGTATAATAATAGTTAATGTCATGCTGGGCCAAGCATTGTATGAGTCATACATTTTTTTTTCTGTTATCCTTAGGGCAATTATATTTTTCAAATGAGAAAAATTGAGGCTTATAGAGGTTGAATAAGTTGGTTAAAATCACGCAGGTAGCTAGTTGCAGAGATCTTCTGGCTTTAAAGGCCTACTCTTTACAAAAAGATTCATAATCATCAACTGGTTGAAATCTGTCCATGTTGTTTTAGATGTTCTAAAACATCCTGAAATTGTTCTCTTGTTTTCAAGGATATCAGCTAATAGTTAAAAAAAAATGTTACCTAGTATAAGTCTTTGGTTTTCCCCTTAATACTATAAAACTATAAAATTTATTTTATATTTATAATTTATAAAGTTAATAAATATAAGAATGACTGGTAATCACCATATGAATTTCCTTTCTCTAAATTAATACTTAATTATTTGTTTCCTTGAATAATTTAAACATTCTCACCTACAAGATTAAATTGTACCATCTTTGACACATATTTTGTTAAGCTTGAGCTCAGTCCTTGTTTATATTTTCATAAACTTGAAATTAGTGGAAAGCCAATTAATGTGTTTTTCTCTATTAATAAGGCTAAAAAATAAGCCAATTTCTTCCTTAATTAGGATGTATACAGAGAAGCATTAGTAGAGTCATATATTTTGCTAGTTGTGTGTCAGGCATTGGCATAAAAATTGAGAAACCAGCAAGGAAAAATATGGGATTCCCTAACTTTAAGAAACTTATAGTCTTGGAGACACATGAGTATACACCTGACTAAACAGAGGCTGGAGGCACACACACTAAGCTATGAGAAACCACAGAAAAGGCTCCTAAGACAACATAAGTGATCAGGATTGGGTTGGAAAAACAATTACAAAAGATTCCTGAGAAGTTTGATGCCTGAAGTGAGTTGTGAAGGATAAATACGAGCAGTGTATGATAAGCGGGCAGAAAGGTTTCCAAGCGGAATAGTCAGGGTATACTAGATCCACATCACCAAAAGCAGAGGCAGATGGAGGAATGGATGGGGTTGGGGGAGATATTTAGAAACTTAGAAATAGTTCAGTATAATTTGAGGTGGAATGGGGTAGGGAGACAGGAATTGATAAGAAAGAATTTGGGTTCCATCACACCAGTTCTAGTAGACAGCATGTTTGAACCTCACTTGCCTATAGGTAGAGAGATTCCACCATCTAAACAAACAGGAGGCAGCACAACATGCAATCCAAGAGGCAAGGTTACAAGAGCAGCCAAAGTCCATAACAAGAGGACAGCTGATGACAGAAAGTGTCCAAAGCTGTAACTGGGGAGAGGATATGAATGAAAACTGGGGGAAGAAAGTTGCAGGAATAATAAAGATGTAAATGGAGCATCTGGTGGAGCATTCTAACCAGAGTACCAAATTGTTCCTTGATCTCTCTTTCCTTTAAAGTCCCATAGACTCTAAAAGTTCTTTAACCTAATAAAACACACAGAAGATGCACATGCTTTGCTACCAGTGTGGAGAATGACTGCCAACTACAACCAGGAAGGATTACAGGACGTTGCTGCCCCAAAGATGAACAATGTTCTAAGTGAGGCTGAGGACAGGGAAAGGCATAGCTATTTTAGGCCCCTTAGCCTTCTCTTCAATAAGAAATTGTGCTAGTACCCTTGGAAGGCTATAAAAAAACTTTTAATGAAAAAGGAAAAAAAACCTCAGAATCACATATTTCCCTGCTTTACTTAGGGAAACACAATGTCAATGCCCTCTTAGTATAAACAGAACTCTCAGCAATAAAAAATTACTTTCTTGTTTATGAGATTGTTAAGATTATGGTTATGTTTACAATTAGTAGATTAAATTTTAGAGGATTTTATTGATATAGGAATAGCCTAATACATAAAGAAAGCAAATATGTGGGAAATATGTCTGAAAATGAGCAGTTCTACATATGTTCCATGCCATTGTTCTACTCATGTGACTTGTTCCAGAAACATATTCAAGCTGGTCATAGGAAATTACAGTCACTTCCTCTTAGATTGGCCCAAACCACCTTCTAGTTCCTTAGCAAGGTTAGTGATGAACTGGTACTCAACCCAAGCCCATCTTTCTCTGAAAAGACAAATGGATATGGTCCCCTGGATTGATATCCTTGATGCTCTTTCTTGGATATGATTTCAGTACTTGGTGGTATGAACAGACCAAATGACTAAAGAGAGTCCTTGGTTCTCAAAAAGAAAAACAAACAAACAAACAAACAAAAAACAGCCAAAACAAAAGTTATTTGAAGAAACAAACTGATGTGAGTTTTCAGTTCAGTTCAGTTGCTCAGTCGTGTCCAACTTTGTGACCCCATGAATCGCAGCACGCCAGGCCTCCCTGTCCATAGCCAACTCCCAGAGTTCACTCAGACTCACGTCCATCGAGTCAGGGCTGCCATCCAGCGATCTGATCCTCTGCCATCCCGTTCTCCTCCTGCCCCCAATCCCTCCCAGCATCAGAGTCTTTTCCAATGAGTCAACTCTTCGCATGAGGTGGCCAAAGATTTGGAGCTTCAGCTTTAACATCATTCCTTCCAAAGAAATCCGAGGGCTAATATCCTTCAGAAAGGACTGGTTGAATCTCCTTGCAGTCCAAGGGACTCTCAAGAGTCTTCTCCAACACCACACTTCAAAAGCATCAATTCTTCGGTGCTCAGCCTTCTTCACAGTCCAACTCTCACATCCATACATGACCACAGGAAAAACCATAGCCTTGACTAGACAGACCTTTGTTGGCAAAGTAATGTCTCTGCTTTTGAATATGCTATCTAGGTTGGTCATAACTTTTCTTCCAAGGAGTAAGCGTCTTTTAATTTCATGGCTGCAGTTACTATCTGCAGTGATTTTGGAGCCCCCCAAAATAAAGTCTGACACTGTTTCCACTGTTTCCCCATCTATTTCCCATGGGTGATGGGAACAGATGCCAGGATCTTCGTTTTCTGAATGTTGAGCTTTAAGCCAACTTTTTCACTCTCCTCTTTCACTTTTATCAAGAGGCTCTTTAGTTCCTCTTCACTTTCTGCCATAAGGGTGGTGTCATCTGTATATCTGAAGTTATTGATATTTCTCCCGGCAATCTTGATGCCAGTTTGTGCTTCTTCCAGTCCAGCATTTCTCGTGATACACTCTGCATATAAGTTAAATAAGCAGGGTGACAATATACAGCCTTGACGTACTCCTTTTCCTATTTGGAACCAGTCTGTTGTTCCATGTCCAGTTCTAACTGTTGCTCCCTGACCTGCATACAGGTTTCTCAAGAGGCAGGTCAGGTGGTCTGGTATTCCCATCTCTCTCAGAATTTTCCACAGTTTATCGTGATCCACACAGTCAAAGGCTTCAGCATAGTCAATAAAGCAGAAATAGATATTTTTCTGGAACTCTCTTTCTTTTTTGATGATCCAGTGGATGTTGGTAATTTGATTTCTGGTTCCTCTGCCTTTTCTAAAACTAGCTTGAACATCTGGAAGGTCATGGTTCATGTATTGCTGAAGCCTGGCGTGGAGAATTTTGAGCATTACTTTACTAGCATGTGAGATGAGTGCAATTGTGCGGTAGTTTGAGCATTCTTTGCCATTGCCTTTCTTTGGAATTGGAATGAAAACTGACCGTTTCCAGTCCTGTGGCCACTGCTGAGTTTTCCAAATTTACTGGCATATTGAGTGGAGCACTTTCACAGCATCATCTTTCAGGATTTGAAATAGCTTAACTGGAATTCCATCACCTCCACTAGCTTTGTTTGTAGTGATGCTTTCTAAGGCCCATTTGACTTCACATTCCAAGATGTCTGGCTCTAGATTAGTGATCACACCATCGTGATTATCTGGGTCATGAAGATCTTCTTTGTCCAGTTCTTCTGTGTATTTTTGCCACATCTTCTTAATATCTTCTGATTCTGTTAGGTCCATATCATTTCTGTCCTTTATCAAGCCCATCTTTGCATGAAATGTTCCCTTGGTATCTCTAATTTTCTTGAAGAGATCTCTAGTCTTTCTCATTCTGTTGCTTTCCTCTATTTCTTTGCATTGATCACCGAGGAAGGCTTTCTTATCTCTCCTTGCTATTCTTTGGAACTCTGCATTCAGATGCTTATATATTTCCTTTTCTCCTTTGCTTTTCACCTCTCTTCTTTTCACAGCTATTTGCAAGGCCTCCTCAGACAGCCATTTTGCTTTTTTGCATTCCTTTTCCATGGGGATGGTCTTGATCCCTGTCTCTTGTACAGTGTCACGAACCTCATTCCATAGTTCATCAGGCATTCGGTCTATCAGATCTAATCCCTTAAATCTATTTCTTACTTCTACTGCAAAATCATAAGGGATTTGAAATAGATCATACCTGAATGGTCTAGTGGTTTCCCCTACTTTCTTCAATTTAAATCTAAATTTGGAATAAGGAGTTCATGATCTCAGCCACAGTCAGCTCCCACTCTTGTTTTTGCTGACTATAGAGTGTCTCCATCTTTGGCTGCAAAGAATATAATCAATCTGATTTTGGTGTTGACCATCTGGTGATGTCCATGTGTAGAGTCTTCTCTTGTGTTGTTGGAAGAGGGTGTTTGCTATGACCAGTGCATTTTCTTGGCAAAACTCTATTGGTCTTTGCCCTGCTTCATTCCATATTCCAAGGCCAAATTTGCCTGTTACTGCAGGTGTTTCTTGACTTCCTACTTTTGCATTCCAGTCCCCTATAATGAAAAGGATGTCTTTTTTGGGTGTTAGTTCTAAACTGTCTTGTAGGTCTTCATGGAACCGTTCAACTTCAACTTCTTCAGCGTTACTGGTTGGTGCATAGACTTAGATTACTGTGATATTGAATGGTTTGCCTTGGAGACGAACAGAGATCATTCTGTCGTTTTTGAGATTGCATCCAAGTACTGCATTTCAGACTCTTTTGTTGAACAAAAGATTCGACTCTTTTGATTCACTGTAGGCGCGCAGAACACAGGCGGCTGTGATGGCGCTCAGAGCCTCAGAGCGTGGCCGAGAGGAGCTACCCCATGTCAGAGATCAGGGGTGTCAGCCAGGAGGAGTTACACCACGTCCGAGGTCGGGGTGGCGGCCAAGAGTGCCAGGCTAAGATGGTGCAGGAGCAGCAGAGAAGAGCTATGCCCACCTGAGGCCAGGGGAGGCGGCCGGGAGGAATGATCCCACATCCTAGGAGCGGTGTCTGCGTGGGCGCTGGAGGGCCTAGAGGAGCTATTCCACATTCAAGGTTGGGAGGGGCAGAGGTGAGGAGATACCCCTAGTCCAAGGTAAGGAGCAGTGGCTGCGCTTTGCTGGAGCAGCCGTAAAGAGATTCCCCACATCCAAAGTAACAGAAACCCAAGTAAGACAATAGGTGTTGCAAGAGGGCAGACACACTAAAACCATAATCAGAGAAAACTACTCAATCTAATCACACTAGGACCACAGCCTTGTCTAACTCAATGAAACTAAGCCATGCCCTGTGGGGCCACCCAAGATGGGCGGGCATGGTGGAGAGGTCTGACACAATGTGGTCCACTGGAGAAGGGAATGGCAAACCACTTCAGTATTCTTGCCTTGAGAACCCCATGAACAGTATCAAAAGGCAAAATGATAGGATACTGAAAGAGGAACTCCCCAGGTCAGTAGGTGCCCAATATGCTACTGGAGATCAGTGGAGAAATAATGCCAGAAAGAATGAAGGGATGGAGCCAAACCAAAAACAATACCCAGTTGTGAATGTGACTGGTGATAGAAGCAAGGTCCAATGCTGTAAAGAGCAATATTGCATAGGAACCTGGAATGTCAGGTCCCTGAATCAAGGCAAATAGGAAGTGGTCAAACAGGAGATGGGAAGAATGAACATCAACATTCTAGGAATCAGTGAACTAAAATGAACTGGAATGGGTGAATTTAACTCAGATGACCATTATATCTATTACTGTGGGCAGGAATCCCTTAGAAGAAATGTAGTAGCCATCATGGTCAATAAAAGAGATGTGAGTTTATGTAGACTCAAATGCTCCTATACCCTCAAGATTACATTGCCCATGTTAATTCCCATTGGTTACAAACAGCAAAGAAAGTGAGTAAACTTTGTTTTGGGTGGTGGGTGGTGTGGAGGGGAGCACTCTGTACTCTCTTTCAAGGTACACAAGTAGGGTGTGAAAAGAGTTTTTGCACAGTACAAAATAAACTAACCATAAAAGGAAGAAACTGATGAATTGAGCTACATTAAAATGAAGTATTTCTGTTCATCAGATGGTACCATAAAGAGAGAGAAAAAGACACGTTACATACTGGGAGAAGATACAACTGTAGTTGGCAAAGAGCTAGTATCTGGAATGTATAAAGTGAAGTCGCTTAGTCATCTTCAATTCTTCGACCCCACAGACTGTAGCCTACCAGGCTCCTCCATCCATGGGATTTTCCAGGCAAGAGTACTGGAGTGGGTTGCCATTTCCTTCTCCAGGGGATCTTCCCAACTCAGCGACTGAACCCAGGACTCCCACGTTGCAGGCAGATGCTTTACCATCTGAGCCACCAGGGAAGCCCACAAAAATTCAGACACGACCAAACAACTGAGCACAGCACCACAAACATACTTGCATGTGATTTTTTGAATGTATAAGATACCCTCACAATTCAATAAGTCAAAGGGTAAGTGATGAAATTAAATATGAGTAAGACATTTAAACAAACATTTCATTATAAAGGATATTTTTGTTGTTTACTTGGTAAGTTGTGTCTGACTCTGTCACTCCATGGACTGTAGGCCACCAGGCTTGTCTGTCCATGGGATTTCCTAGGCAAGAATACTGGAGTGGGTTGCCACTTCATTCTCCAAGGGATCTTTCCAGCCCAGGGATTTAACTCAAGTCTCCTGCATTGGCAGGCAGATTCTTTACCAATGAGTCACCCAGGAAGCCAAAAAAGAGTATACAAAGAACCAATAAATGTATGAAAAGATGTTCTACCTAGTTAGTCATCAGAGAAATATAACTAAAACTAAATGAGACCCCATCAAACACCTTCCAGAAGGACTCAAATTAGAAGGACTGATAATAACATGTATTGGTGAGGAAGAAGTACAGATACATACACTGTTGATAAGAACAAAAATTATACAACCACTTTAGAATGCTACTTGGTGTATATTATTAGTATATTATGAATATTGGCATACTATGATCTAGCAACTCCACTCCTAGGCATACATCCAACATTTGGTGTGCACATATATGCACACCAAAAGTCACATGCAAGTATGTTTGTGGTGCTGTGCTGTGCTGTGCTCAGTCGTTTGGTCGTGTCTGACTCTGACTCCATGGACTGTAGCCTGTCAGGCTCCTCTGCTCCTGGGATTTTTCAGGCAAGAACACTGGACTGTTTTCCCATTTCCTCTTCCAGGGCATCTTCCTGACCCAGGGATTGAACCTGGATCTTCTGCATCTCCTCCATTGGCAGGTGGATTCTTTACCATTGAGCCATCTGGGAAGTATGCTTGTAGCAGGATTATTTGTAATAATAATGGAGAACATCCTCATAGTTTATAAAAAATAATGTAAACTTAGAAAATGTGGTATATTTACAACATAGTTAATTGGAAAAATATTACGTTGAAGGAGGAATAAAAGCCAGGTACAAAACAATAATAAATAATAAGAGGGAAAAGTTGTCAATAGCATTAGAAATTAGTATAATGATTGGTATGTTGTGAGTATATATGACAGGATATGAGTTAGGCTTCTGGGATGCTGGTAACATGAGGTATCTATGGAAGTGGTAACATGAGGTGTTTATGTTTGATAGCTCACTTAGCTATACACTTATTTATACTTTTTTCTGTGTGCATAGTACTTTAGTTAAAAAAATATTTTTAAGAAGTGTGTGGACGTAGCTTGGCCTTCAGTTGTTATTTAAATAATTCCTTGAAATTCTGCCATTCAGTGCTCACTGGCCAAATACGGTTGTGTCTGCAGAGCTGAGAGAACTAGAGCACAAGAGAGGATCCCTACATAGTTTGGTCTGAGGCTGGTTGCAATTCCTTGACCTTCAGGGGGAAGGTGATAGTCAGCTGTCTAATTAACATCTATATTTTTAAACTTTTACATATAAAAAGGAACATATGGGTTAATTAGATCCCTACATAAAATATCATGTGATGTGATGTCTTAGTAAAGACACAGATGTTGAATCTGTGTAAAATGAAAATTGCTTGACAGTGTTAAAATACATATAATTTTGTTGAGGAAAATGTCACAGTTTTCCAGAGCTAAGTAGACAAAGGATATGTGTGATACCAGGGAAATAATTATTGATCTATGGATAACATAATCAGTATGCTTCCTAAAGTAATTTCCATGTCTCCAAGGTAACACCACATAATCAGTGTTGGTTTTTTCATAGCATGTTGAGAATAGCAAAAACATAAACAGATTGTTCTAGTTTACAGATGAGAAATTTTAAAAGCTTAAATTGTCATCTTCTTATTTAGTTATGAAATCACAAATTATTAGTAAAAAGGTTGAATTCAGAAGCTACCTATCACCTTCAGGGTCAAGTCATATTGCTCAGCATGGAATATCACACTGAGGTTCATCACGATTTGCTTCTTATAAACTTCTCCATCTTCCCATCTTTATCTCTGCCCACTCTATCCCCTCTTGACCCACTGCGTACTCCATTAGTTGCTAACTATTAGGTACTGAATCGGAGAAGGCAATGGCACCCCACTCCAGTACTTTTGCCTGGAAAATCCCAAGGACGGAGGAGCCTGGTAGGCTGCAGTCCATGGAGTCGCGAAGAGTCGGACATGACTGAGCGACTTCATTTCACTTTTCACTTTCAGGCATTGGAGAAGGAAATGGCAACCTACTCCGGTGTTCTTGCCTGGAGAATCCCAGGGATGGGGAATCCTGGTGGGCTGCCGTTTATGGGTCGCACAGTCGGACACGACTGAAGCGACTTAGCAGCAGCAGCAGCAGGTACTGAATATTTGCTCTTCCAAACTTCCAGTCTTTTTACGTGCTCTTAACTCTGTACTGAAGAGCCCTTCCCTTAATTATCTGCCTGGAAAATGTGTATTCATCCTTTAAAAATTTCGTTAGTCTTAAAGATTAATTACCCCTTCCTCTATTCTAACTAAAATCATTTCTGTTTCCATGATTGATATTATTATACTTTTTTTTCCTTCTCTCCTTTGATATTTAGAATTCCTTGAAGATAGGGATTACATTTTATGAATCTCTATACACTAACCCCTGTTGTTCCAGA
The DNA here is from genome assembly GCF_032405125.1 of Capricornis sumatraensis. Classification (NCBI taxonomy): domain Eukaryota; kingdom Metazoa; phylum Chordata; class Mammalia; order Artiodactyla; family Bovidae; genus Capricornis; species Capricornis sumatraensis. The sequence continues at coordinate 193,036,277 of NC_091069.1, read as the reverse complement.
TGGCGCATAGAAAATGCTAAAGGAATATTTACCAAACAGAATAGAAAATAGTTTGTTCTTTCACAAGCAATTTGCTAAAAAAGAAATTCAAGAGTCCAGTAAGCATATTAGAACATCTCCAATATCATTATTATTTAAACAACTGAGACTTGAAATAATATATATTATTATTTTCTTTCTTAAACACTAAAAATAATATAATACCTGGGCTATTACTGATGCAATCAGTTTGGCACTTCTTATCAAGTGCTTTTAAAAAGTTTATAAACTTTGACCTGTAAATATATTACTGGATGTCCATTATCACAAAACAATCCAACAGTGTGCATACCTTTATGCACTAACATATTTACAGTGTTAATTATAATAAAGAAAGTGGAACACAAGCAAAGAGCCCAAATTTAAGGGAATAATTTAATCCTCAAATAATTATAATATATCTCTTCTGTTAAAAAATAAACAGGCTCAAAATGGAATCGCTTGTGCTAAGCTCTATGACAATAATTCTTGACAAGATCCAGGGAGTCCTTGGATTGCAAGGAGATCAAACCAGTCAATCCTATGACAACAAGTTCAGTTCAGTACAGTCGCTCAGCTGTGTCTGACTCTTTGTGACCTCATAGACTGCAGCAGCCAGGCTTCCCTGGGCATCACAAATTGCCTTTATGATGGACTGGTTGGATCTCCTTGCAGTCCAAAGGACTCTCAAGAGACTTCTCCAACACCACAGTTCAAAAGCATCAATTCTTCAGTGCTCAGCTTTATTTATAGTTCAACTCTCGCATCCACACCTGACTACTGGAAAAACCATAGCTTTGACTAGATGCACCTTTGTTGAAAAGTAATGCGTTTTAATATGCTGTCTAGGTTGGTCATAGCTCTTCTTCCAAGGAGCAAGTGTCTTTTAATTTCATGGCTGCAGTCACCATCTGCAGTGATTTTGGAGCCCCCCAAAATAAAGTCTCTCACTGTTTCCATTGTTTCTCCATTTATTTGTCAGGAAGTGATGGGACTGGATGCCATGATCTTAGTTTTCTGAATGTTGAGTTTTAAGCCGACTTTTTCACTCTCCTCTTTCACTTTCATCAAGAGGCTCTTTATTTCTTCATTTTCTGCCATAGGAGTGGTATCCCCTGTGTATCTGAGGTTATTGATATTTCTCCTGGCACTCTTGATTACAGCTTGTACTTCATCCAACCTAGCATTTCAAATGATGTACTCTGCATCTAAGTTAAATAAGCAGAGTGACAATATACAGCCTTGATGTACTCCTTTCCTGATTTGGAACCAGTCTGTTGCTCCATGTCCAGTTCTAACTGTTACTTCTTGACCTATGACAACAAACCAAGACTTACCTGCAGTTTCAGCCACTCCCAGAAATGTGACCATTAACCAGGCAATCTGTAATTATCTAATCAACACTATTGAGGTAATCTGAAGGAGAGACCCCTGCCTTGCCTCTAAAGGAAGGTCACCTTGCTGAAATCATCCTTTCTTTTGTTTATGACTTCATTGTCCTACCATCTTTGTGCCCATAAAAATCTTCCAGCTTTTACAGCTCCTCAGATCTCCTAATTGCTAGATAGGATGCTGCTTGATTCATTCAGTAATATCAATTAGATTTTTGAATTTACTCTGTTGGTTTTTTTTTTTTAACACTACATTCCACTACAATGGAATGGTACTTTACTATGTGTTTAATGACTGGAAAAATACATGTAATGTAAAGTTACCCCCAAAAATGAGATACCAAACTGCATATGTATATAAGGTATCATTTCAAATTATATAAAGAAAAGTTTTTGTTAAAAGATTAAAGGAAAAGTACATCAAAAAGATAGTAATGGTGCCGCTAAGGAATGAAGAAATAAAGAAAAATGTTTTTGCTTTCATAAACTTTCCTCTGGTTTTGAAATTTCTGGACAAGTCTGGCTATCAGGAGAAAAAATAATTCCCCTCAATTATATATATAAATTAAAAATTATATATGTAAGTTATATGTATAAGTTACAAATTATATATATAAGTTAAAAACACAAAACAAACCCTTTTTTATTTGACTAATTTAGACAGGGAATAACATTATTAAAAATCCTGAAACAGAAAATATTTTTAAATAATTTTTTATTACTGTCCAAAGACCAGATAACTAGAATTGATTGCTAAGACGTGAAGCATTTCCCATAGAAGGGAAGAATGTGAATCATCAGATATTTCTGGATGTAGAACCAGGTAGTGGGAAAAATTCGTAAGCATTTCCTTAGTTATCTACCATGGAATACTACAGAGCAGATATCATTATTCACAAGTTGATGGCTTGCCCAAAATCATTCTGGTATTATATGTGACAAATTCAGATTCTCATTCCAGGATGATCTGCTAAAATAGTCTTGTTCATTCCATTGCAATTTAATTATACTCTAAGCAAAAGAAGAATTCATATTCTAATTTTATGAAGAGATAAAAAGTAGTTGTAGTGCTGCTGCTGCTGCTGCTGCTTCTGCTGCTAAGTCGCTTCAGTCATGTCCGACTCTGTGCGACCCCACAGACGGCAGCCCACCAGGCTCCCCCATCCCTGGGATTCTCCAGGCAGGAATACTGGAGTGGGTTGCCATTTCCTTCTCCAATGCATGAAAGTGAAAAGTGAAAGTGAAGTCGCTCAGTCGTGTCTGACTCTTCAGGACCCCATGGATGGCAACCTACTGGGCTCCTCTGTCCATGGGATTTTCCAGGCAAGAGTACTGGAGTGGGGTGCCATCACCTTGAGTCATACAATTTGTTTACTTAAAGCTTTTTATTAAATAGATTATTTTCTTCCTGAATCATAATTTATGCAGACCTTTTCATTAAGGGAAATCCCTACTAGACAATGAATGCTTTGAAAGCGGGGACCATCTATCAATACAAGCATTGGAATTTGTCATCCTTAGCTCAGGAACTTATGTCTTTCCAAGACAAAGTTATCCCAAATTTCAAATTAGGTCATATTATATAAATTTAGTTTATTTGGTATCATGCACACTTTTGTGAGCATGAATCTTAACCTTGACAGCAGGTATTACTGTCAGGAGATAAGTCTCCCTTAGCATATCAGTGCAGTAATTAAAAATACTCTACATCAAGATCTATGAAAAATTATAACATCTTATTTTAGGAGCAAAGATTAAGGGGTATTGACTTTAGGCTCTTCTGGAAACACTTGTTTATTGATTTTTGTAGTCATCTCTATTAAGACTATATTGTCAGGGGACCCCAAAGTGACTGAGGTTTCAGAGAAACAATCCTTAAAAAATGTGAACTCAGAGAACTTTCCCCTTTGTGTCAACTTTGGGTCTGTGCTGCTTTTGATAAAGACTACTGAAATTAATTATGGATAACAATGATGGTGTGATCACTCACTTAGAGCAAGGCATCCTGGAATGTGAAGTCAAGTGAGCCTTAGGAAACATCACTATGAACAAACCTAGTGAAGGTGATGGAATTACAGTTGAGCTATTTCAAATCCTAAAAGATGATGCTGTGAAAGGGTTGCACTCAATATGCCAGCAAATTTGGAAAACTCAGCAGTGGCCATGGGACTGGAAAAGGTCAGTTTTCATTTCAATCTCAAAGAAGGGAAATGTCAAAGAATGTTCAAACTACCACACAATTGCATTCATTTCATGTGCTAGCAAGATAATGCTCAAAATCCTCCAAGCTAGGCTTCAACTGTATGTGAACTGAGAACTTCCAGATGTTCAAGCTGGATTTAGAAAAGGGATAGGAACCAGAGATCAAATTGCCAACATCCATTAGTATCACAGAAAAAACAAGGGAGTACCAGAAAAACAACTACTTCTGTTTTTATGACTATGCTAAAGCCTTTGACTGTTTGGATCACAACAAACTGTGGAAAATTCTTCAAAATACAGAATATCAGCCCACCTTACCTGCCTCCTGAAAAGCCTGTATGCAGAAACAAGAAGCAACAGTTGGAACCAGACATGAACAACACACTGGTTCAAAATTAGAAAAGGAGTACATCAAGGCTTCATATTGTGACCCTACTTATTTAACTTATATGCAGAGTACATCATAAGAAATGCTGGGCTGGTTGAAGTACAAGCTACAATCAAGATTTCCAGGAGAAATATCAATAACCTCAGATATGCAGATAACACCACCCTTATGGAAGAAAGCAAAAGGGAACTAAAGAGCCTCTTGGTGAACGTGAAAGAGGAGAGTGAAAAAGTTGGCTTAAGACTCAACATTCAAAAAACTAAGGTCATGGCATCTGGCCCCTTCACTTCATGACAAATAGATGGGAAAACAGTGGAAACTGTGACAGACTTTATTTTCTTGAGTTCCAAAATAACTGTGGATGATGATTGCAGCCATGAAATTAAAAGATGCTTGCTCCTTGGTAGAAAAGCTGTGACAAACTTAGGCAATGCATTAAAAGCAGAGATATAACTTTGCAGCAAAGGTCTGGATAATCCAAGCTATAGTTTTACCAGTAGTCAGGTATGGATGTGAGAGTTGGACCATAAGGGAGGCTGAGCACCAAAGGATTGTTGCTTCTGAACAGTAGTGTTGGAGAAGACACTTGAGAGTCCCTTGGACTGGAAGGAGATCAAACCAGTCAATCCTAAAGTAAATCAACCCCGAATATTTATTGGGAGGACTGATACTGAAGCTGAAGCTCCAATACTTTGGCCACCTGATGGGAAGAGCCAACTCATTGGAAAAGACCCTAAAGCTGTCGAAGACTGAAGGCAGTAGTAGAAGGGGATGACAGAGGACAAGATTGTTGTATATCATCACTGACTCAATGGAAATGAGTTTGAGCAAGCTACAGGAGATGGTCAAAGACAAAAAAAAACCTGGTGTGTTTCAGTCCATGGGGTCACAGAGTCAGACATGACTGAGTGACTGAACAGCAACAACTGAAAGGAAATCCAAAGATAAGACTTGGTGGCAAAATTCTCTTTAGAAGAATAGTTTCTTTATCATTACAGAAATCAAAGCTTTGAGAGATATTTCCCAAAGGGGAAGGTGGAAAAAAGATGCCTTCAGCTCCTATTATGAAAGAGTCATTGCATTGGGTTGGCCAAAAAGAGTTCATACATAGTACAGAAAACTCATATGAACTTTGTGGCCAACCAATATATACATGCAAAAGTAGGAAGTCAAGATATACCAGGTTAACAGGCAAGTTTGGCCTTGGAGTACAAAATGAAGCAGGACAAAAGATAATAGAGTTTTGCCAAGAGAACACACTGGTCATAACAAACACCCTCTTCCAACAGTACAAAAGACAACTCTACACATGGACATCATGAAATGGTCAATACAAAAATCAGATTGATTGTATTCTTTGCAGCCAAAGATGGAGAAGCTCTATACAGTCAGCAAAAACAAGACCAGGAGCTGACCATGGCTCAGATCACAAAATCCTTATTGCCAAATTCAGACTTAAATTGAAGAAAGTAGGGAAAACCACTAAGCCATTCAAATATGACCTAAATCAAGTCCCTTATGATTATACAGTGGAAGTGACAAACAGATTCAAGGGATTAGATCTGATAGACAGAGTACAGAAGAACAATGGACAGAGGTTCATAACATTGCACAGGAGGCAGTGATCAAAACCATCAAGAAAAAGAAATGCAAAGGGGCAAAATGGTTATCTGAGAAGGCCTTACAAATAGCCAAGAAAAGAAGTGAAAAGCAAAGGAGAAAAGAAAAGATATACCCATCTGAATGCAGAGTTGCAAAGAATAGCAAGGAGAGTCAAGAAAACTTTTCTTAAGTGAACAATGAAGAGAAATAGAGGAAAACAACAGAATGAGAAAGACTAGAGATTGCTTCAAGAAAACTTAGAGATACGAGGGAAATATTTCATACAAAGATGGGTACAATAAAGGACAGAAATGGTAAGGACCTAAAAGAAGGAGACGAGATTAAGAAGAGGTGGCAAGAATACACAGAAGAACTATACAAAAAAGGTCTTAATGACCTGGATAACCACAGTGGTGTGACCACTCACCTAGAGCCAGACATCCTGGAGTGTGAAATCAAGTGGGCCTTAGGAAGGATCTCTACGAACAAAGCTAGTGGAGCGGGTAGATTCCAGCTGAGTTATTTCAAATCCTAAAAGATGATGCTGGTAAAGTGCTGTACTCAATATGCCAGCAAATTTGAAAAACTCAGCAGTGGCCACAGCACTGGAAAAGATCAGTTTTTTGCTGGGAGCCAGCATGGGGAATCCCGCCCATGGCAAAGGTCATGAGGAAGGGGGCCTGACAAACGCAAAGGAGGGATCAGGCCTCAGGGGTGCCCCTGGACTTTCTCGAGCATCTACCCCCAAAATCAGAGTCTGCCTGCTTTACTGTGTTATGCTTTCCACCTACTCTTCTAACATTAACAGGGGGCTGTCCCCCCACCACCTTTTTATGGAAAAAGTTAATTTAGAGCTTTTAGATAGTAAGTCTCCTGGGCATAATAAGAGTATTTCAATCCAAAAACCCCTCTGATAGCTTACTAGCCTGCCTGACAAGTTTATCCAGACTCTTACAGCTAAGCATGTGATTGTTTGTGGCCTTCCGACTGCTAGAGGCACAGGAAGCTTAAAACATCCTAGGATTGTAGGGGCTTCCGAGGAGTCAAAATCATTAGAATAGGACTGATTAAGGCTTTCATTGTTGAGCCAATACTTGCTGCCTTTCATATCTTTTATTTGTTGATATAGTTGGTATGTAGAAAAAACAGGTAGTAGCCCTGGTATTAGGAATATTAGATCTTTGAGTTAAGTACTTTCTTTGTTATAACCCACTGCATCTTTGTTGTACAGGAATGTAACTTTATTTAGTACCTTAAGGGTGATGCAGATTAAAGAAAAAACACTTCAAGGGAAAATGAGTTTTCTGGTTGATAGACATTTATCTAGGAAAAGAGCCATAAAAATGTTAACAGGCCCCCTGGTCAGAAGATGATGTAAAACAACCTAAGACCTTTTGTATACGGGAACGTATGCAAAAGGAAAGCCTGGTCTCAATAAGGGTCAGGACTGCTGCCCCTGCATAACTCTGCATATTCCATTATTTCTTTATGTACAACTTGGGGTAGAGGAAATGGCAACCCACTCCAGTATTCTTGCCTGGAAAATCCCATGGACGGAGGAGCCTGGTAGGTTACAGTCCATGGGGTCGCAAAGAGTCAGACATGACTGAGCGACTTCACTCACTCACTCACTGGGGTATATAAGCTGCCTTTGAAAATAAAGTTGTGGGTCTTGCACTGATGCTTGGCTCCCCCATGTCGTTCTTTTCTCCCTTTTCAGGCTGAATTCCCATCTGGAGCATAGAGGCTCGCCATGTCTACTTATTTGCCTGGGCTTCTAAGACCCACGCGAGAGGGAGCCCAAGGTGGGGCACCCTCCGCTATTCAAGCAGGTGCTTGTGGCCTACGTAGACGGTGCAAGTTCCTTGTCTCAGAACTTTATTGTCTTTCTATGTAAACCAAGGAATTTCAGCCTCTTTTCTCCTCTATACTATTCTTTCTTAATCTCTCTTTATATCTCTAAATAAATAAATCTCTCCCCACCGACTCTGTCCCCACTTCGAACTCCCTGGATCCACTGGGGCTAGACCCTGGCAAGTTTTCATTCCAATGCAAAGAAAGGCAGTGCCAAAGAATGTTCAAACTACTACACAACTGCGCTCATTTCACATGCTAGCAAAGTCATGCTCAAAATTCTCCAAGCTAGGTTTCAACAGTACGTGAACTGAGAACTTCTATATGTTCAGGCTGGATTTAGAAAAGGCATAGGAACCAGAGATCAAATTGCCAACATCCATTGGATTATAGAAAAATCAAGAGAATTCCAGAAAAACAACTACTCCTGCTTTAATGACCATGCTAAAGCCTTTGACTGTGTGGATCACAACAAACTTTGGAAAATTCTTCGAGAGATAGGAATACCAGCCCACCTTACCTGTCTCCTGAGAAACTTGAATGCAAGTCAAGAAACAACAGTTAGAACCGGATATGAACAACATACTTGTTCAAAATTAGGAAAGGAGTACATCAAGGCTGTATATTGTCACCCTGCTTATTTAACTTATATGCAGAGTACATTATTCAAAATGCCAGGCTGGATGAAGCACAAGCTGGAATCAAGATTGCTGGGAGAAAAATCAATAACTTCAGATATGTAGATGACACCACCCTTATGGAAGAAAGCAAGGAGGAACTAAAGAGACTCTTTTAAAAGTGAAAGAGGAGAGTGAAAAAGTTGGCTTAAAACTCAACATTCAGAAAACTAAGGTCGTGGCATCTGGTCCCATTACTTCGTGGCAAATAGATTGGGAAACAAAAGAAACAGTGAGAGACTTTACACTTTTGGGCTCCAAAATCACTGCATATGGTGACTGCAACCATGAAACTGAGACACTTGCTCATTGGAAGAAGAGCTATGATCAACTTAGACAGCATATTAAAAAGCAGAGACATTACCAACAGAGGTCCATCTAGTCAAAGTATGGTTTTTCCAGTAGTCATGTATGGATGTGAGAGTTGGACTATAAAGAAAGCTGAGTGGCCAAGAATTGATGCTTTTGAGCTGTAGTGTTGGAGAAGACTCTTGAGAGTCCCTTGGTTTGCAAGGAGATCCAACCAGTCAATCCCAAAGGAAATCAGTCCTGAATATTCACTGGAAGGACTGATACTGAAGCTGAAACTCCAATACTTTGGCTACCTGATGCGAAGAACAGATTCATTGGAAAGACCCTGATGCTGGGAAATATTGAAGCTGGGAGAAGGGGATGACAGAGAATGAGATGGTTGGATGGCATCACCAACTCAATGGACCTGAGTTTGAGTAACCTGTAAGAGTTGGAGATGGACTGGGAAGCCTGGCATGCTGCAGTCCATGGTGTCACAAAGAATCAGACATGACTCAGGGACTGAACAACCTTGCTGCTTTAGCCCTAGTGTTTGTTGCTTCCTGTTCTTGCTAATCTCTGAATTGCCTGCCCTTCTCCCTTTCCCATCAGCTTCTCAGCCCTTTCGTCAATTGTGTGAACAATATTCTGTTTTAAAACTCTAACATTAAAATATAAGAAGAAAAAAGGAATGGATGAGGGGAAGGAGGAGAGGAAGAAAGAAGGAGAGATGAACTATCGACACTCAGATAAACAGAAGTCTGCCACTTGTGCACCAAATCCAAACCCCTCTTGCTGACAAAGATCATAGCTTCATTCACTGTCCTCTCTCTTTCCTGCATCATCAGTTTTCTCTTGCTCAGTGGCATGTAAATATCTGTCATCTTAAAAATCCTTAATCCACCTCTGCCTCCAGCAAGCATCTCATTTTCTCTTAGAGCAAAATTCTTCCTCTCCTTGTCTATACTTCTTAGACTTTATGACTCTCTTCTTGTTCTCTTTAAAGACTATTCAAATTAGGCTTTCCCCCCAGCCCCTTCACTGAATTGAAAGCTCACCAACAGCCTCCATATTGCTAAATACAGTGGTTATTCCTCCATCCTCAATTTCCTTCTTTTTCACCACCATTTCACAAAGACCATCAGTTCACCTCACTGCAACACATTCTTCACTTAGCTTCCAAGACACTACTCATTTTCCTTCCTCATCTATGAAAGTGACGTCTCAGTCTCTTTTATATTTTCTCCCCACCAACCCATCATCTAAACATTGGAAAACTGTATATCTCAATCTTCAAACCCTCCCCCCTCCTTTTTTTTCTATTTGTATTCACTCCCTTATGATCTCATTTAGTTTCCTGGCTTTTGATACCACTAATGTCCTGAAGACTCCTAAATTTGTATCTCCAGCCTTACATTTTATTTTATTTATTTGGAGGAAGTAAATTCTTCCCATTTTGAATTAACATTTTCCCCCAGATTTATTGAAATATAATTGACAAAATAACTTGTATAAATTTAAGCTGTACAACATAATGTTTTGAAACATGTATTTAGTGAAATGACTACCACAAAAAATTAGCTAACACATCCACCAATTTACATAGCTACATTTTTGTGTGTATGTGTGGTGAGATCAGTTAATATTTACTCTCTTATTAGATTTTAAGTGTACAATAGGTGTATTATTAACTATAGCCACCATACTGTACATTAGATCCCCAGAACTTATTTATCTTATAACTGAAAGTTTATACCTTTTAACCAACATCTTATTTCTGTAAACTCCCAGACTCTGTCCACAACCATTTTATTCTGTTTCTATAAGTTTGATTTTTTTAGATTCCACATATAAGTGAGATCATATAGAATCGGTCCTTCTCTGGCTTATTTCACTTAGCATAATCCCTTCAATTTTCATCTATATCATTGCAAGTAGCAGGATTATCTACTTTTTTATGGGTTTTCAGTTTGATGGAAACCACCCCCCCCTTATTTATTTTTGCTATTGTTGCATTTGCTTTTTGTGTAATACCTAAAAAATCATTGTCAAGACTAATGTCAAGGAAATTTTTTCATATATTTTATACAGTTTTATAGTTTCAGGTCTTATGTTTAAGTCCTTAATGCATTTTGAGTTAATTTATGTACATAGTGTAAGATAACAGTTCAACTCCATTCTTTTGCATATGGACATTCAGTTTTCCAATGCCACTTATTTAAGATATTCTCCTTTCCCCACTATGTGTTCCTGACAACCTTGTCAAGGATGCTGACTGTACATCCATAGATTTATTTCCGAGATCTCTATTTGGTTTCATTGATCTATGTTTGTGTTTTTAGGCCAATATCATATTGTTTTGACACAGACTTTTCTTGACTTACAAAGGGTTACCTCCTGAAAAAATTTTCCTGATCATATTTTCACGGTAAAGTGAAAATATTTTTGAGATTAGTTGTTTGTCAGTTGCTTCATTTGCTATTATTTTCTCCCATTCCGAAGGCTGTCTTTTCACCTTTCTTATAGTTTCCTTTGTTGTGCAGAAGCTTTTAATTAGATCCCATTTGTTTATTTTTGCTTTTATTTCCAGTATTCTGGGAGGTGGATCATAGAGGATCCTGCTGTGATTTATGTTGGAGAGTGTTTTGCCTATGTTCTCTGCTAGGAGTTTTAAAGTTTCTGGTCTTACATTCTCCCATTTGGGAGAATGACATTGAAACATGTATACTATCATGTAAGAAACGAATTGCTAGCCTAGGTTCGATACAGGATACAGGATGCTTGGGGCTGGTGCACTGGGGTGACCCAGAGAGATGATATAGGGAGGGTGGTGGGAGGGGGCTTCAGGGTTGGGAACTCATGTACACCTGTGGTGGATTCATGTCAATGTTCGGTAAAACCAATACAGTATTGTAAAGTAAAAAAATAAAAAATAAATAAATAAAATAAAGTGAAAATATTGTAAATTGGATTTCACTTAACATAACTAACCTACCAAACATTATAACTTAACCTAAGTCTGAGTGAACTCCGGGAGTTGGTGATGGACAGGGAGGCCTGGCCTGCTGCGATTCATGGGGTTGCAAAGAGTCGGACACGACTGAGTGACTGAACTGAGCTGAACCTAACTTAAAGATGCTCAGAACACTTACATTAGCCTACTTGGGCAAAATCATCTAACATAAATCCTATTTTATAATAAAATATTCAAAATCTAATTCAATTTAGTGAATAACATAGTGAAAGTGAAAAACAGAATGGTTTATAGGTACAGAATTGTTGTTTAAATACCCTGCTGATCAAGTGACTGACTGGGAGCTGCCTAGCATCACAAGAGAGTATCCCACTGCATATTGCTAGCCTAGAAAAAGATCAAAATTCAAAGTACAATTTCTACTGAATGCATATTATTTTCATATCATCATAAATTTAAAAAAATCCTAAGTCAAAGCATGATAAATCAGAGACTGTCTGTTCTGTGACTTTGTAATAGTTTGAAATTAGGAAGTATAAAACCACCAAGCTCTGTTTTCCTTTCTCAAGATTGCTTTGGTTATTTGGGATTTTTTTTGGTTTCTTGAAAATTTAGGTTTGTTTTTTTCTATTTCTGTGAAAAATTCTATTTTGATTTTTATTAGCCATTGCATTGAATCTGTAGGTGGCTTAGGCAGTATTGTTGTTCAGTTGCTCAGTCATGTCTGACTTTTGCAACTCCATGGACTGCAGCATGGATATTTTAAAATATTAATGCTTCTTGTATGAACAAGGGATATCTTTCCATTTTTGTTTCTTCTTCCATTTCTTTCATTTCTTTCATCAATGTCTTAAAATTTTCAATGTAGAGATCTTTACCACCTTTGATTAAATTTATTCCTAAGTATTTTATTGTTTTATTTTATTTTACTGTTTTTGATGTGATTGTAAATGGAATTTTTATTTATTTATTTATTTATTTTAAAAATCTTTAATTCTTACATGTGTTCCCAAACATGAACCCCCCTCCCACCTCCCTCCCCATAACATCTCTGTGGGTCATCCCCATGCACCAGCCCCAAGCATGCTGTATCCTGCGTCAGACATAGACTGGCGATTCAATTCTTACATGATAGTATACATGTTAGAATGCCATTCTCCCAAATCATCCCACCCTCTCCCTCTCCCTCTGAGTCCAAAAGTCCGTTATACACAGCTGTGTCTTTTTTCCTGTCTTGCATACAGGGTCGTCATTGCCATCTTTCTAAATTCCATATATATGTGTTAGTATACTGTATTGGTGTTTTTCTTTCCGGCTTACTTCACTCTGTATAATCGGCTCCAGTTTCATCCATCTCATCAGAACTGATTCCAATGAATTCTTTTTAACGGCTGAGTGATACTCCATTGTGTATATGTACCACAGCTTTCTTATCCATTCATCTGCTGATGGACATCTAGGTTGTTTCCATGTCCTGGCTATTATAAACAGTGCTGCGATGAACATTGGGGTACATGTGTCTCTTTCAATTCTGGTTTCCTCGGTGTGTATGCCCAGCAGTGGGATTGCTGGGTCATAAGGCAGCTCTATATGCAATTTTTTAAGGAATCTCCACACTGTTCTCCATAGTGGCTGTACTAGTTTGCATTCCCACCAACAGTGTAGGAGGGTTCCCTTTTCTCCACACCCTCTCCAGCATTTATTGCTTGCAGATTTTTGGATCGCAGCCATTCTGACTGGTGTGAAGTGGTACCTCATTGTGGTTTTGATTTGCATTTCTCTAATAATGAGTGATGTTGAGCATCTTTTCATGTGTTTGTTAGCCATCCATATGTCTTCTTTGGAGAAATGTCTATTTAGTTCTTTGGCCCATTTTTTGATTGGGTCATTTATTTTTCTGGAATTGAGCTGCATAAGTCGCTTGTATATTTTTGAGATTAGTTGTTTGTCAGTTGCTTCATTTGCTATTATTTTCTCCCATTCAGAAGGCTGTCTTTTCACCTTGCTTATATTTTCCTTTGTTGTGCAGAAGCTTTTAATTTTAATTAGATCCCATTTGTTTATTTTTGCTTTTATATCCAGAATTCTGGGAGGTGGATCATAGAGGATCCTGCTGTGATTTATGTCGGAGAGCGTTTTGCCTATGTTCTCCTCTAGGAGTTTTATAGTTTCTGGTCTTACATTTAGATCTTTAATCCATTTTGAGTTTATTTTTGTGTATGGTATTAGAAAGTGATCTAGTTTCATTCTTTTACAAGTGGTTGACCAGTTTTCCCAGCACCACTTGTTAAAGAGATTGTCTTTACTCCATTGTATATTCTTGCCTCCTTTGTCAAAGATAAGGTGTCCATATGTGTGTGGATTTATCTCTGGGCTTTCTATTTTGTTCCATTGATCTATATGTCTGTCTTTGTGCCAGTACCATATTGTTTTGATGACTGTGGCTTTGTAGTAGAGCCTGAAGTCAGGCAAGTTGATTCCTCCAGTTCCATTCTTCTTTCTCAAGATTGCTTTGGCAATTCGAGGTTTTTTGTATTTCCATACAAATCTTGAAATTATTTGTTCTAGTTCTGTGAAAAATATGGCTGGTAGCTTGATAGGGATTGCATTGAATTTGTAAATTGCTTTAGGTAGTATATTCATTTTCACTATATTGATTCTTCTTATCCATGAGCAAAAATCCTCAACAAAATTCTAGCTATCAGAATCCAACAACACATTAAAAAGATCATACACCATGACCAAGTGGGCTTTATCCCAGGGATGCAAGGATTCTTCAATATCCGCAAATCAATCAATGTAATTCACCACATTAACAAATTGAAAAATAAAAACCATATGATTATCTCAATAGATGCAGAGAAGGCCTTTGACAAAATTCAACATCCATTTATGATAAAAAACTCTCCAGAAAGCAGGAATAGAAGGAACATACCTCAACATAATAAAAGCTATATATGACAAACCCACAGCAAACATTATCCTCAATGGTGAAAAATTGAAAGCATTTCCCCTAAAGTCAGGAACAAGACAAGGGTGCCCACTTTCACCGCTACTATTCAACATAGTTCTGGAAGTTTTGGCCACAGCAATCAGAGCAGAAAAAAAAATAAAAGGAATCCAAATTGGAAAAGAAGAAGTAAAACTCTCACTGTTTGCAGATGACATGATCCTCTACATGGAAAACCCTAAAGACTCCACCAGAAAATTACTAGAGCTAATCAATGAATATAGTAAAGTTGCAGGATATAAAATCAACACACAGAAATCCCTTGCATTCCTATACGCTAATAATGAGAAAGTAGAAAAAGAAATTAAGGAAACAATTCCATTCACCATTGCAACGAAAAGAATAAAATACTTAGGAATATATCTACCTAAAGAAACTAAAGACCTATATATAGAAAACTATAAAACACTGATGAAAGAAATCAAAGAGGACACTAATAGATGGAGAAATAAATGGAATTTTTAAAAGCTTCTTTTTTCAGATAGTTTGTTAATATATAGAAACACAACTGATTTTTGCAAGTTGATTTTGTATCTTGTAGCTTTATTTAATCTGTTTATTCTAGCAATTTTCAGTGTAGTCTTTAGGGTTTTATATATATAAGATCATGTTACCTGCAAACAGAGACAATTTAGCCTCTTTGTTCCAATTTGGACGCCTTTTATTTATTTTTCTTGCCTAAATACTAGACTAGCACTGCCAGCACTCTGTTGAATAGAAGTCGTGAGAGTGGGTACCTTTTAGCCTTAAATTTTATCAATAGATTCATAAATCCAACTACCTATTCAATGTCTCCATCCAAATGCCCAGTTGCTATCTCAGAATTAACATGTCTATATCAGAGTTCTTTTTTGTATCCCAAAATATCCCAATTAAAGTTTTCATCTCACCTTAGTGTAGGCCTCCTTGAGAGGAGAGGTATAGTTGGCTTATTTTCTTTTCTCACTCTGCCTCCTCCCCACTGCCCAGTTCTACTCAAGGACTGAACAAGGGAGGGAGGAGAGGGAAAGTGACAGGAAAGATCTCCCCTGACCATCATGTATCTCTTGCTCTGTATTCTGAAAATTCAGTACAACATTTCATAATATATTTCGGAAAAGAAAATGACTTAGGGGATAGAAGATGAGAAACAGAGGAACAAGTCAAGAAGTTATTTCCACAATTTATGTGAAAAGTAATGGTGACCTAGACTAAGGAATAGTGACAGGAAGGAAAAGAAGTGGACAGGATGGTGACGTTTTCAGACAGTAAGTTAGCCAGAAGTTGATAACGGATTGAGTAAAGACTGGAGTGGGAAAAGTCAGAATGATTTTAGGTTCAACTTTGGAGTCTGGGTGGATACTAGTGATGTTGAGACAGAGAATACATGGAAAGCATACAATTTGAAGAAAGAATAAATTATTCAATTTTAGTCATATTGAAAGTTCATGCCTAATAGATATTAATACAATAAAAAACTGGAGAAAATGTTCATGTAATTTAATTACAGATGATAATTTTAAAAAATATGAGAGTATATCTGCACAACAATAAGACTGGAGGACCAGAACTTTACATTGAACCAAACTAAGGACCATCAAATATAGAGTGCCTCTGTTTTCTTCTACTCTTAATGGAACAAATACACGTGAAACAAAAATACATACCACTATAATCATTATATAGCTTGGCAAAAAGGAAATGGGCCGGTTGGCATAATATTTTGCTATAGAAATAAAGATGTGGGGTGGTCTGCTCACCATTACAAATTTTTAAGACCTACATTGGGTTTAATATTTTTCTCTAATCCAAACCCTTCCATAAACTTGACATCTTTTTCTTACAAATACTACCCATTCCAATCCCACCCCCCACAACTTACTTCCAAAGAAAATGGTATATATTTAAGGCACTCAGAGAATAACAGCAAGAGTAATACCAGTGTGTCTTCTTGACAACAACAGTTTTGGGGGCTTTAGGGTCAGTGGAGCCACAGGGAAGCTGAGCTGGAGACAGTTGTGGATCATGAATCATTACCCAGAAGTGTGAGCTAAATTCTGATTGCAGAATCCTTATTAATGTGATGTTACAACAATCCAAAAAGAACACAGCTGGATTCTCAGATGACAGGTGGAGCTTACAATTTCTGGCTGGAGACAATTCAATTTTGCTGTTATAAACTGTGCAAATTTGATGTGGACATCACTGTAAGAGGATATATTTGGAACCCCACTAGGTTATTATTACAGTGACTTTTTTCTGGCACTAAGAGTTACTTTATCATCAGAATTTTGCAGCATATGGAGACCCCCTATAGGTAACCCTCTCCACACACAGAAACTTTCTGGAATTTGATTATTTTAATTTATAAAAGTTAAACTTTTAGTTTTATGGTAAACAATATCAGCATTAAAACCCTGTAATTTGGCCCCAGCTTACATCTCCAGTCTTAACTCTTTACTTACCTTCTTTGAATTCACACTTGAGCATAAGAGTTCTGCTTTCTGCCCTTGACCCTGGATTGCATTTCCTTACCTTGTTCTGTCTTCTTTCCTCTCCTGAGCTCTTTGAGATCCTGCTCAACATCTTGATTCTTCCTCCATAAAACCTTGCTCAATCTGTATAGTTTGAAGTGGTTCTCACTCCTTCTGAATTCCTATAACAAAAATTATAGGAAATTTTTGTAAACAGTAACACATTTTAAAAATGTTTAATATATTTTTATGACACTTAGTGTCTCACAATTTATTTGGTATTCTTTTTTCTGTTTATGAACTTTTATTCAGCTGTGTTCAGGAGAGCCCAAGACTACACTCAGGTTTAACGATTTACGAAAAGAACTCAGATATCAGTAAAGCTGTTTATTCATGGATGCAATTTATTACAGTGAAAGGATGCAGATTAAAATCAGCAAAAGATGCATAGGACAGAGTCCAGGAGAAACCAGGTGCAAATTATTCTCTCCCATTAAAATTGTATAGACAGCACTTAATTCTCCCCAGAACAATGTGCATGATGTATTGTTAACAAAAAGAGCTCACTGGAACCTTGGTGTCCTAGGTTTTTATTTTAGGTCAGTACATAAGCACACTATGCTTACATGAATGAACTAACTATTCAGTCTCCAACCATTCTACCTGCCCCTCAGAGGTCAAACTAAAACAGCATAGCCCCAGCATTGCATGAGAACAAAAGCAAGCTATTGTTGTTCAGTCACTAAGTTGTTCAGTGTTCAGTCACTAAGACTCTTTGCAACCCCATGGACTGCAGCATTCCAGGCTTCTTTATCCTTCACTGTCTCCTGGAATTTGCTCAAACTCATGTCCATTGAGTTAGTGATGCTGTCTAGCCATCTCATCCTCTGTTGCCCCCTTCTCTTGTTGCCTTCAGTCTTTCCCAGCATCAGGGTATTTTCCAATGAGTCGGCTCTTCACATCAGGTGACCCAAAACAAGTATTTACTATAAATTTTACTGTTAGCATAAACTATCTTGTATAGTCCAAGATCTCAGGTATACAAAGATACTCTTTTCAGGCAAAATATTCTAACGACTCAGAGATTGTCTCCCATGAGCTAGTCAAGGACCATTCCCTTCTCTGGAATGTGCAGGATTTGAGCATGCCAAGCCCACTGGCTATATACCTTGTTTGGCAATATTCAGCTGTCCAACCATATTTTATGATTCTTGGGTGTTAGTTTAGAACAAGGATCCATATGGTCTTCTTTGTATTTAGTTATTACTCAATAAATATTTGCAGTTTTGCATGATAAATGAATGAATCTTCTATTCACTGTACTTCATATACCAAAGACATTGCTTAGCATTTGTTATACCTTTTCTCTGCAGAGTAACATAAAGAATGTTGATTTTTCTCTTTATCACGATGATATATTTCTATAGATATTTCATCTAAAAATCATGCAGCTATAACTCCAAAGCAACATTTTTCAATGGAAAATGAATGTGTACAATGGATATGAAATGTGTACAGTGCCCATTTGCATTGTAAACCTAGAAACATAAATTTGAAACTTGAACTGTTTCTATGAAGTCTGATGAGTCCCCTATCTACTTAGAATAAGGGGCTTATGTTGAAGTTTCATATATACTTTGAAATTTATATCGAGTGGGAATTGATTTAAAAAAATAACATCCATTATAAGTAGCCACAGTTAATATTTTTAAAGTAAGAAAAAAAGACCAGAATTACCAGCTTTTGGGGAACAAATATGTTTTAGCTACAAATACTATTATTGAAGAATATCAGCTGGCTTCAAACCTGGAAAGCATATGGGATGAGAGGCAGACTAATGTCATGAAAAGAGTATATGGCTGGGTATCAGGACTCCTGTTATGACAGGGACAATGTTGTGTGCTTACCACTCTGGTAGGAAGACCATATTTCCTATCATGATATTTAAGTAGAAGTCATTTAATATATCCTATCTACCATGTCACTTTCAATCCCAGGCAGTTCAAAACCAGTGGAAGCTACATGCACCATAGGGTGGGACTGCTTGACTTCTTGACTTCTACTAGACTTCATAAAAGAAGAAACAATATTTGTTGTACTAAAGCCATTGCAACTTCAGGCAGCCAAACTTATTCTGGCCTGGCTATTGTACCCAGGTCATAGTAACAGCTCTGCAATTAGCAGTATAACCAAAGACAATATGCTTCAGCTCTCAAGCTTTTAGTTCATTGAAATATAAAATGCATGGTTTAGACAAGGTTTTTCTAAAGTTTCTCCTTACTGTAAAAGCTCATGCAATTGGTTAAGAGCAAGAGTTCTGTAGGTTCAGTTCCTGGTTGTGTCACTTACTGTCTGTGATGTGAATCCCTATTGTCCTTATCCATAAATGAGGATATTAATGCTTGCTGCAGATCATTTTTTTTAATTGCATAGACCTCTAAAAGTCAACAATTAATAATCAATAACAATAATAAGTACATTACTAAAAGAAGTTTTCAAATCAACAACCAATTTTGTTTTCTAAACATCCCTGGCTCAACAATGAAGCTTCCCAGGGGGCTCAGTGGTAAACAATCTGCCTGTTAATGCAGGAGAATCAGGAAATATGGGTTCAATCCCTAGGTTGGGAAGATCCCCTGGAGGAGGGAATGGCAACCCATTCTAGTATTCTTGCCTGGATATTCCATGGACAGAGGAGCCTGGCAGATTGCAGTCCATGGGGTTGCAAAGAGTTGGAAACGACTGAGTGACTGAGCACACACAACAATGACATTGTTAACTGTATTCAATTCAGTTCAGTCGCTCAGTCATGTACAACTCCTTGAGACCCCATGGACTATAGCATGCCAGGTTCCCTGTCCATCACCAGTTCCTGGAGCTTGCTCAAACTCACATCTATTGAGTCGGTGATGCCACCCAGCTATCTCATCCTCCATCATCCCTTTCTCTTCCTGCCTTCAATCTATCCCAGCATCAGGGTCTTTGCCAGTGAGTCAGTCCTTCACATCAGGTGGCCAAAGAATTGGAGTTTCAGCTTCAGCATCAGTCCTTCCAATGAATATTCAGGACTGATTTCCTTGAGGATTGACTGGTTTGATCTCCTTAAAGTCTAAGGGACTCTCAAGAGTCTTCTCCAACACCATAGTTCAAAATCATCAATTCTTCTGCACTCAGCTTTGTTTACGGTCCAACTCCTATATCCACACCTGACTACTGGAAAAACCATAGCTTTGACTAGATGGACCTTTGTCTGCAAATTAATGTCTCTGCTTAATACACTGTACAGGTTTTGTCACAGCTTTTATTCCAAGGAGCAAGCATCCTTTAATTTCATGGCTGCAGTCACTGCAGTGATTTTGCAAGAAAATAAAGTCTGTCACTGTTTCCATTGTTTCCCCATCTATTTGCCATGACGTAATGGACCGGATGTCATGATTTTCATTTTTTGAATGCTGAGTTTTAAGCCAGGTTTTTCACTCTCCTCTTTCACTTTTATCAAGAGTCTCTTTAATTCCTCTTCACTTTCTTCCATAATGGTGGTGTCATCTGCATATCTGAGGCTATTGATATTTCTCCTGGCAACCTTGATTCCAGCTTGTGCTTCATCCAGCACAGCATTTCTCATGATGTACTTTGCATAGAAATCAAATAAGCAGGGTAACAATACTTGACATACTCCTTTTCCAATGTGGAACCAGTCTGCTTTTCCATGTCTGTTCTGTTGCTTCTTAACCTGCATACAGATTTCTTAAGAGGCAGTAAGGCAGTTGATTACATTAAATGTCTTTTATATTCATTTTTTTAATGTCTATCATCAAGATAACAAGATTGTCATCATTATTGCCCTATATTCATGTTTGTGATGTCAAAAAATGAGAAAACTTAGTTCACCATAGTTCATGAAACTCTTTCAGCATGAAACAATAACAAAGAATATTCTGCTGAGTTGTTTCAAAGTGTCATCACACTTTGGTGTGACTTTGATGATAAATCGAAGTAACAAAATTTTTCCCCAGAGTACTACTCCCTACTATGACACTTAGAGTCATTTTGAATTTCCTTAACATTATCTGAAAATGCCTGGTTTCTATAAGAAGAGGAAGTTCATTGTATCTTTGAAGCAATTATGTATATATTAATGTAATAATTGTCTTTACAACTGCTTTTAAAATTTTTAAATGCTGGACAGCATGAAAGATGATCTATGGTTTCCTGGATATCACTGCCTACCTATTTCTACATCTCCTCACCATTTCAGGTAAGACTCAAAACTATTAATACATTTCCCAGAATCCCTAACAATCTAAGTCAGTTTCTGATGATGAGAAGCAATTAGACTTTTAGAATTTGGTAGGTGGAAGAGAAATCAGTAGTCACTGCTGGCAATATGAGCAGATGCAAGGGCTATCTGGACAAACTCCAGAGAATCATCTACTTTGAGACCCTGTTGGAATACTTAGAGTAGCATCTGTTTTTCTGATTGAAATCTGACCAGTATAGACAGTACAAGAAACTAAGATTTTCTTGGATCTTTTTACAATAGATTAAGGGTAAAAAATTAAAGCCTATTAAAAAATTAGAAAATTTTCAACCCTTCCACTTAGAATCTGTTTCAAACTGTACTCAGGATACTTTCATTTGATTGCAGCTTAATTCTCTTTTGATAATATTTAATGTTTTTTATTTTTCTCTTTAAGCCTTGTGTTATTTTGAATTATTATATAGGCTCTTAAAAATGAAGCTGGAAATCATGAATACCTACCAATATAAAAATTAAATTATCTATTATAAATTGTATTTGGTCTGTCATTACAGATTCTTAAAGGTGCCTTAGCAGAGATAGATACCAAAGAGACTAATTTTTAAAATATTTTCCCAAGGTCCCATAAATCTGCAAATTAAATCAAGAAACATGTATTGAAGCTCCTATACTTGTTGTGCTCTAGAAAATTAAATTCAGTTGGTAACAAAAATAAAAGCATGGAAATCTAGAAAAGAATAAAACATTTAAATGATATTTCAAGACAACAATAGATGAAATGTTTCAAGGTAATAGATGATTCATTGCTCACATTATTAACCAGAAGACTCAGAGAAGCTGCAGGGTCCTTCCATGCACATTTCTTCTGCCTTGATATAAGGAAATTAATTTGTTCACATTAGTTTGGGTATAAATATTGCACAAGAAACCATGATCAAGGAATCATGATCTCTCTACTAAATATTTCCAACTGGTGTGAGATGTTATTAGGAGAGGACTTCAAGCTTTACAATGGACCATATGTCAATGTTACATTAACATTTCCTCTGTCCATGGAATTCTCCAGGCCAGAATAATGGAGTGGGTAGCTGTTCCCTTCTCCAAGGGAACTTCCCAATCCAGGGATTGAACCCAGGTCTCCCACATTGTAGGCAGATTCTTTACCATCTGAGCCACAGGGGAAGCCCAAGAATAATGGAGTGGGTAGCCTATCCCTTCTACAGGGGATCTTCCTGACCCAGGAATTGAACCAGGGTCTACTGCATTGCAGGAAGATTCGTTACCAGTTGAGCTGCCAGGGAAGCAGACCATACTTCAATGTTAAATTAAGTCAGTTCAAGGAGCAGAAACCCCTACCTATCAATATATTCTTTCAAAGTTAATTTCTCTTTTACCTTTAATATTTCTATTTTAGACTTTGCTTAGAGTGAGGCTTGACTATATGGACAGAACTTCACTCAATAGTGGAGTGCAGAAATCTCTCTTACTATTCCACAGGCTGAGAGAAAGGGTTAAATTAAAAGAGAAAGAAAACAAAGAAGGTGACAAAACCTGCCCTGATTATTCTAACTCACCTACTCTCCCTTTATCCATCCACTCAAGGCCCTTATTATCTATTATATGTTCAGTTCAGTTCAGTCGTTCAGTCGTGTCCAACTCTTTGCGACCCCATGAACCGTAGCACGCCAGGCCTCCCTGTCCATCACCAACTGCCGGAGTCTTCCCAAACCCATGTCCATTGAGTCAGTGATGCCAATCAACCACCTCATCCTCTGCTGTCCCTTTCTCCTCCTGCCCTCAGTCTTTCCCAGCATCAGTGTCTTTTCAAATGAGGTGGCCAAAGTATTGGAGTTTCAGCTTCAACATCAGTCCTTCCAATGAACACCCAAGACTGATCTATAGGATGGACTGGTTGGATTTCCTTGCAGTCCAAGGGACTCTCAAGAGTCTTCTCCAACACCACACTTCAAAAGCATCAATTCTTTGGCGCTCAGCCCTCTTTATAGTCCAACTCTCACATCCATACATGACTACTGGAAAAACCACAGCCTTGACAAGAAGGACCTTTGTTGACAAAGTAATGTCTCTGCTTTTTAATACGCTGTCTAGGTTGGTCATAACTTTTCTTCCAAGGAGTAAGTGTCTTTTAATTCCATGGCTGCAATCACCATCTGCAGTGATTTTGGAGCCCAAAAAAATAAAGTCTGACACTGTTTCCACTGTTTCCCCATCTATTTGCCATGAAGTGATGGGACCAGAGGCCATGATCTTCGTTTTCTGAATGTTGAACTTTCAGCCAACTTTTTCACTCTCCTCTTTCACTTTCATCAAGAGGCTTTTTAGTTCCTCTTCACTTTCTGCTATAAGGGTGGTGTCATCTGCATATCTGAGGTTATTGTTATTTCTCCCGGCAATCTTGATTCCAGCTTGTGCTTCCTCAGCCCAGCATTTCTCATGATGTACTCTGCATATAAGTTAAATAAGCAGGGTGACAATATACAGCCTTGACGTACTCCTTTTCCTATTTGGAACCAGTCTGTTGCTCCATGTCCAGTTCTAACTATTGCCTCCTGACCTGCATATAGGTTTCTCAAGAGACAGGTCAGGTGGTCTGGTATTCCCATCTCTCTCAGAATTTTCCACAGTTTATGTGATCCACACAGTCAAAGGCTTTGGCATAGTCAATAAAGCAGAAATAGATGTTTTTTGGGAACTCTCTTGTTTTTTCCATTGGATCCAGCGGATGTTGGCAATTTAATCTCTGGTTCCTCTGCCTTTTCTAAAACCAGCTTGAACATCTGTAAGTTCACGGTTCACATATTGCTGAAGCCTGGCTTGGAGAATTTTGAACATTACTTTACTAGCATGTGAGATGAGTGCAATTGTGTGGTAGTTTGAGAATTCTTTGGTATTGCCTTTTTTGGGATTGGAATGAAAACTGACCTTTTCCAGTCCTGTGGCCACTGCTGAGTTGTTCAAATTTGCTGGCATATTGAGTGCAGCACTTTCACAGCATCATCTTTCAGGGTTTGAAACAGCTCAACTGGAATTCCATCACCTCCACTAGCTTTGTTTGTAAGGCCCACTTCACTTCACATTCCAGGATGTCTGGCTATAGGTGAGTGTGCGTTATCACACCATCATGATTATCTGGGTCGTGAAGTTCACTTATCCTTTTAAATCCTTAATGATACAGAGTATATCCATCCACTGAGTATGGAGATGAGCTCAAAAGTTCCTTTTTTCCCCTAGTTCTGTATTCTTCCCATCAGCTAGTTCCATCCTTAATTCAAACTCCAGAAGTAATCTAGATTTCAGGAAGGACAGAATTTGGGTTGATTCCAATTTTCTGCGTCTTATCATAGGGAAGTAAATAGTTAAACAGATTTGCAGTTCCCCTCTCCCATTCCTCATCCCATTAGCAAGGGACATCTCTAGGGGGAGAAAAAAAAAAAGATGACCTGATCAAATATCCCTGTATATATGCTAAAACTAATGACCTCTATTAAACAAAGTTATGGTATTTTCTCACAAGATAGTTCTCATCTGTAGAAGGACATACCTGTTATAATATTGTTTATGATAACATACCTGGAAGCAATGGATTAATAGACATATAAACTATATAACTATCTGAGCATAAAATGGAGATGTTTTGTGGTCCAAATAGTTTTTCTCAATAAGCGACTTAATTGCACACCTCGTTGGAGACCTCATATATTAATCTGGGACCCGGAAACAACCTGATGCAGCAAAAAACAAAACACCCAGTAAGCTACACTGACTGTTTCAGATGTCTCTGTGCTTCACCTGTGTTTCATGATTACTTGCGTGCCTGAAATCATTAGTAAAACTTGTTCCTGGCCAAAATCTGATTCATGCATCTGATTTGATAATCCAATTATTTTACTATCTCACTATTCAATCGTTTAATGTGTCTCTGACTCTAGTCTTAAATCCAGCCTTGAAAAAAGTACTCCATTTCATTCTTGGGATCCAGTCCCTTCTCTATATTCCAGCTCAGCTAACTAGCTCTTCCTTGGCTTCTGTCTCCTGAAACTCTCTTGATAAACCTGTTAAAGAGCTCAGTCTTTGCAGGACCACAGTCCTACATTTTTCATGCCAGTCTTTACCAGAGAGCTGAAAATTTTTTTTAACAGCTAGCACAATGACTATCAATTTTGTACCTGTGACTGGTTTAAATTACATGCGTGCTTGTAAGAATAACACCCATTTTTTGACTTTATGTCCCATTTTGAATCCACACTGGATCATTTATATGTTGGAGTCTTCCAAAGGACTCAGCCAAACTTCAGTTGTTTTGTATTCTGCTGTCTCTTCAAGAGCCATGGCTGGCCTTCTTCCCACCTATATGGTAAGAGTAACTCCAGATTCAGTCCTCCTTAATCTAACCTGCTACTGCTAAGTCACTTCAGTCGTGTCTGACTCTGTGCAACCCCATAAACGGCAGCCCACCAGGCTCCCCCGTCCCTGGGATTCTCCAGGCAAGAACACTGAAGTGGGTTGCCATTTCCTTCACCTGGCCAAGCCCTATATGTGATGGACTGTATCTTACAATTAACTTACATCTCATTTAGTGCACAGAACACATAGCAGATACATAATAATTGCCTATGGATAGAGATAAAATAAAGACTCCACATACTGACTACAAATTATTTATACTTTCTACATAACAGGCACAGTGTGAGTAACAGTGCTGTATGTAATTTTAAGCCTGCAACTGAACCATCATTTTAGTGAAGAAGTAAAAGAGACTTAGAAACATCTGCTTTCTCCAAGACTTTCTAGCTGGTATAGCTAAGATGTACAGACAAGCTTCTACGGATTCAAGGCCTATACTCACCTTGAAACTCACCAATGGCCATAGGACTGGAAAAGGTCAGTTCATATTCCAATCCCAAAGAAAGGCAATGCAAACAATGTTCAAACTACAGTACAATTGCATTCATCTCACACTGGCAAAGTAATGCTCAAAATTCTCCAAGTGAGGCTTCAACAATATGTGAACCAAGAACTTCCAGATGTTCAAGCTGGATTTAGAGCTTGGAAATCTAGATTTCCTCAGAAAGCAGAGGAACCAGAGATCAAATTGCCAACATCCGCTGGATCATCAAAAAGCAAGAGAGTTCCAAAAAAGCATCTACTTCTGTATATGCCAAAACCTTTGACTGCATGGATCACAACAAACCATGGAAAATTGTTAAAGAGATGGGAATACCAAATCACTTTACCTGCCTCCTATGAAATCTGTATGCAGGTCAAGAAGTAACAGTCAAAACCAGACATGGAACAATGGACAGGTTCCAAATTGGGAAAGGAGTAAGTCAAGGCTGTATATTGTCACCCTGCTTATTTAACTTAGAAGCAGAGTTCAGTTTAGTTGCTCAGTTGTGTCCAACTCTTTGCAATCCCACAAACTGCAGCATGCCAGGCCTCCCTGTCCATCACCAACTGCTGGAGTCCATTGAGTCCACCGACCATGGTGGACCCATCCATGGTTAGCCCCAACCAATGGCGATGCCATCCAACCATCTCATCCTCTGCTGTCCCCTTCTCCTTCCCTCAATCTTTCCCAGCATCAGAGTCTTTTCCAATGAGTCAGCTCTTCACATCAGGTGGCCAAAGTATTGGAGTTTCAGCTTCAACATCAGTCCTTCCAATGAACACCCAGGACTGATCTCCTTTAGGATGGACTGGTTGGATCTCCTTGAAGTCCAAGGGACTTTCAAGAATCTTCTCCAACACCACAGTTCAAAAGCATCAATTCTTCTGTGCTCAGCTTTCTTCACAGTCCAACTCTTACATCCAAACATGACTACTGAAAAAACCATAGCCTTCACTAGATGGACCTCTGTTGGCTAGTAATGTCTCTGCTTTTTAATATGCTACCTAGGGTGGTCATAGCTTTTTTTCCAAGGAGCAAGTGTCTTTTAATTTCATGGTTGCAATCACCATCTGCAGTGATTTCGGAGCCCAAAAGATGCAGAGTACATCAGGCAAAATGCCAGGCTGGATGAAGCATAAGCTGGAATCAAGATTGCCAGGAGAAATATCAATAACCTCAGATACACAGGGGACACCACTCATATGGCAGAAGAGGAACTGAGGAGCCTCTTGATGAAAGAGAAAGAGGAGAGTGAAAAAGCTGGCTTAAAACTCAACATTCAGAAAACAAAGATCATGGCATCTTGTCCCATCACTTCATGGCAAATAGATGAGGAGACAATGGAAATAGTGAGAGACTTTATTTTGGGGGGCTCCAAAATCACTGCAGATGCTGCCTGCAGCCATGAAATTAAAAGACATTTGCTCCTTGGAAGAAAAGCTATGACCAACCTAGACAGCATATTAAAAAGCAGAGACATTACTTTGCTAACAAAGGTCCATCTAGTCAAGGCTATGGCTTTCCCAGTAGTCATATATGGATCTGAGAGTTGGACTATGAAGAAATCTGAGGGCAGAAGAATTGATGTTTTTGAACTGTGGTGCTGGAGAAGACTCTTGAGAGTCCCTTGGACTACAAGGAGATCAAACCAGTCCATCCTAAAGGAAATAGTCCTGAATGTTCATTGGAAGGACTGATGCTGAAGCTGAAGCTCCGATACTTTGGTCACCTGATGCAAAGAATTGACTCATTGTCAAAGACACTGATGCTGGGAAAGATTGAAGGTGGGAGGAGAAGGGGACGGCAGAGGATGAGATGGTAGGATGGCATCACTGACTCAATGGACATGAGTTTGAGCAAGGTCCGGGAGTTGGTAATGGACAGGGAAGCCTGACATGCTGCAATCCATGGGGTCACAGAATTGGACATGACTGAGCGACTGAACTGAGCTGACCTGAGAGACAGGCTTTTCTGGATTCAAGCCTATACATGCCCATCTCACCATAGTTTCTCCTTTTACATACATTCTTCTTTATTTGATTATCCTCCAACTTTATTCAGAAGAAAAAGTGAAGGAAAGGAATTTTACTTTTCCTTTACTAAGTAACAGAATTAAACATAAAAAAATAACTATCTGATTTAGGGTATAAGGAAAGATGACACAGGATTCTTTGGATCTAAGAGCAATAGAGGAAGGTAAAGCATGTGACTAATCACTTCATAGTAACTTTCTTCCTACTTCATTTAAATTCCTCATGAACAGGTTCTTGTCATTATTTAAATTGCTTTGTTTCCTATTTATTGTTTTCTAACATATAAAGAGAAATTCAATTTAATCATGGGCCACATGGTTTCCATTTGAAGGGTCCAAATGAGAAATCACATGACTTTTGACCCACCTTAAAAATTTATTTACAACTATTTACACTGCAATCCTGTCAGTAATAGATTTTCACACTCATATGTGGAACCTAATTCAGAGTCTTCTCAAGGGAGAAGTTCTATTTTTATATTTAACCACTGAAGAGAAAGCATACTTGGCAGAAATATCTTCAAAAATGAACATGAAATGTACTGATTATGAGTCAAAAGAACATCTACATTTTAAGGCAGATAAATGTAGTAACCCATCTGCCTGATCTTTCTGGGGTCTTTGAGAAAGCCCTGTTGATTTCTTTAGACATTAGACAATATATTTTGGCACTAGATCTTCTTCTTTTGTTTTTAATTGAAGCATAGCTGATTTACAATGTTGTGCCAATCTCTGCTGTATAGTAAAGTGACTCATTTATGTACATTCTTTTTTTTATTCTCTTCCATGGTTTATCACAGGATATTGAATATAGTTTGCTATATATTAGGACCTTGCTGTTTATTCATTCTAAATATAATAGTTTTCATCTACCAACTCCAAACTCCCAGCCCATCCCTCTCTCTCCCCTCCCCATTGGCAACCACAAGTCTGTTCTTTATGTCTATGAGTCTGTTTCTGTTTTGTATATAGGTTCATTTGTGCCATTTTTTTTATTTGAGCCATATTTTAGATTTCACATATGAGTGGTGTCATATGGTGTTTGTCTTTCTTTTTCTAACTACTTCACTTAGTATGGTAATCTCTAGTTGCATCCCTGGTGCTGCAAATGGCATTATTATGATTCTTTATGGCTGAGTAGTATATATCATTTATGTTATATATGTCATATCATATATATGTACATCTTCTTTATCCATTCACCTGTTGATGGACATTTAGGTTGTTTCCATACCTTGGCTATCGTGAATGGTGCTGCTATGAACATAGGGTTGCATGTATCTTTTTGAATTATAGTTTTTATGGGTATATTCCCAGAACTGAGATTGCTGGAACATATGGTAACTTTATTTTTAGTTTTCTGAGGAACCTTCATACTGTTTTCCATAATGGCTGTACCAACTTACATTCCTGTCAACAATGTAGGTGGTTTCCCTTTTTTACATACCCTTCCCAGCATATATTATTCATATACTTTTTAATGATGGCCATTCTGATCAATATGAGATGTTACTTCATTGTAGTTTTTATTTGCATTACCCTAATGATTAGTGATGTTGAGCATCTTTTCATGTGTCTACTGGCCACCTGATTGTCTTTTTTGGAGAAATGTCTATTAAAATCTTTTGCCCATTTTTTGATTGGGCTTATTTGTTGTTGTTGAGTTTTATGAGCTGTTTGCATATGTTGGAGATTAAGCCTTTGTCTGTTACATCATTTGCAAATATTTTCTCCCATTCTGTAGGTTGTCTTTCCATTTGTTTTTATGGTTTCCTTTGCTATGCAAATACCTGTGACTTTGATTAGGTCTGATTTATTTCTGTTTTCATTTCTATTGCCTGGAGAGAATGACCTAAGAAAACACTGGTACACTTTACATCAGAGAATGCTTTGCCTATACTCTCCTCTAGGAATTTTATGGTGCTGTGTCTTATAATTATTGTCTTTAAGCCATTTTGAATTCATTTTTGTTGGCACTAGATCTTAGTTTCCTAAATTATATATAAATATATATATATATATATTTCAGTTCTCAGGAAATATGCATTAGGTGCTCAAAAATGTTGCTTAACAAATATTTGTCAACTAAACTGATAAATTTCTGCCTCTGGAGAAGGAAAGAAAAGGATGGAATAGTGAGAGAAAGAAGGAATGTAACAAACAAACTTTTATAATTTCTTCTTTTTTTCTTCTCCTGTAGCAACTATTAGATATAATTCATTTACCCAATGAACTTTTATTTTAATACCTACTACGTGTTCATAGGGGAATAAGGGGAGATAAGGGAAACATTATCTCTGTCCTTTTGAAACTTACAGCATATTGGGAAGAGAGTCTGTAAACAACCATAAAAACCAAAAAAGGAAAAGTTCTGTAGAAGAAAAGCAAAGGATGCTATGACACCATCTAACAAACAGACCTAATCTAATACAGAGCTTGGGGAGGCATCCATTAGAGAGTTACACTTAAGCTTAAAAAAAGACTGGAATCAGCCAGGCCTTAAAATTTGGTAAGGAGGCTGAAGGAGAATTTTTTAAAATACTAAGTAAAATTTGAACCTTTGTAAACAGTTTAACTATATATCTGTAGTTAAAGAAAATAAAAATTGAAACAAATATTGAAGTCTGTTTTAGTAGATTTGTTGTTTATAACAGTATAGCAATTCTGAAACTTTTTGTGTGTGTACTGTAGAACAGAGAAAGTAAGTGAATGTGTTGATGTTAGGAACCAGGGTTCTCACTGCAGAGGGGAGATGCAAATGGAATAAAGATAGTAAAGAAAGAATCATTAAGAATTTGGACTGGAACAGGAAATCTTAGAATAAATGTGTGTGTGTGTGTGTGTGTGTGTGTGTATGTGTTGTGGAGAGTGTATTTTCTAGCCTTTTTTGCTCCAAGGAAATAATAAAATCTATTAGCTGGGGACACAACTGGGATACAAATCTCCATTTCTAAATAGCTTTCCACAATAAAAGGATCTAGAGTTCTTGGAAAATAAGGAAATACTAAAAAATATGGGGACATGATAAAGGGACCAGGAACCACTGTAAAGGAGGCCCGCTGGCAGCAATTTAACACAAACTGAAAATAATAATCCATTGAACAAAATAAGAATGCATGATTCTATATTGATGATAGATAGGTAGATAGAAAAGAAGAAAAAGTGGTGCCTTATATAGACTACCACAGGGAAAAATGGACTTGGAAAATTATAATTTTTACATTTATAATATATGTAAAAACTTGATTCAGGCCAAATTAGTAACTGGCTGCTAAATATAAAGCCTTCAAAGGTAAGGCCTACTAAAAAGAGTAAAACCAGCACAGGGTCTGGCATCTACTAGTAGAACTTTATCTATCTATCTTTTTATTTTTATTTATATATAAAGTGAAATGAAAGTAGCTCAGTCATGTCAGACTCTTGCGACCCCACAGACTATACAGTCCATGGAATTCTTCAGACCAGGACACTGGAGTGGGTAGCCTTTCCCTTCTTCAGAGGATCTTCCCAACTCAGGGATCGAACCCAGGTCTCCCACATTGCAGGTGAGTTCTTTGCCAGCTAAGCCACAAGGGAAGCCCAAGAATACTGGAGTGAGTAGCCTGTCCCTTCTCCAGTAGATCTTCCTGAAACAGGAATCACCAGAGTTTCCTACATTGCAGGCAGATTCTTTACCAACTGAGCTATCAGGGACGCCCATTATTTATATATATGTGTGTATTTATATTTATCATCTATAAAGTTTAAACTTATCTGTCAAAAGAAAATCCTATGAATAAATACCATTGGTTTCCATCTGTGAATTGACACAGGAGAAAGAATGTGCCTTTCTCCACATACCATGCTTCAGTTCAAACCCAACTGGCAAATACCAAACATGACCATTTGCTCTGTTACACAATGGGGGCATAGAGCCCAGGATCTCTGAACTTTTCCAGGGCTTATACAAACACTGGAGACATAAAATTTATATGCGTGCACCGGCCTCAAAATATAAAAAGGAGCAAAATCTAAATAATTAATTGAATAAATAAATTATAGCAAGTCGACTTCATTCTTAGAATTCACAAAAAATTGTCTTTATATTTGAAAGTAATTCTTAAACTTATTCACTTCATTAAGAATTTCCTAGTATAGATTATTGGAGAAGGCAATGGCAACCCATTCCAGTACTCTTGACTGGAAAATCCCATGGATGGGGGAGTCTGGTAGGCTGCAGTCCATGGGGTCGCTGAGTCGGACAGGACTTATAGACTTCACTTTCACTTTTCACTTTCATGCATTGGAGAAGGAAATGACATCCCACTCCAGTGTTCTTGTCTGGAGAATCCCAGAGATGGGGGAGCCTGTTGGGCTGCCATCTATGGGGTTGCACAAGGTTGGACACAACTGAAGCGACTTAGCAGCAGCAGCAGCATCAGTATATATAATTATTGTGAAGAAATCAAAACTGATTTCACTTAATGAATTACTTAAAATTCTGTCTTCTACCACCTTGTATAGGGTTTCTGTCCATGAAACACCTTGTATAGGGTTTCTCAGTTCAGTTCAGTTCAATTCAGTCGCTCAGTCGTGACCGACTTTTTGCGATCCCATGAATTGCAGCACGCCAGGCCTCTCTGTCCATCACCAACTCCCAGAGTTCACTCAGATTCATGTCCATCGAGTCAGTGATGTCATCCAGCCATCTCATCCTCTGTTGTACGCTTCTCCTCCTGCCCTCAATCCCTCCCAGCATCAAAGTCTTTTCCAATGAGTCAACTTTTCACATGAGGTGGCCAAAGTACTGGAGTTTCAGCTTTAGCATCATTCCTTCCAAAGAAATCCCAGGGTTGATCTCCTTCAGAATGGACTGGTTGGATCTCCTTGCAGTCCAAGGGACTCTCAAGAGTCTTCTCCAACACCACAGTTCAAAAGCATCCATTCTTTGGCGCTCAGCCTTCTTCACAGTCCAACTCTCACATCCATACAAGACTACTGGAAAAGTCATAGCCTTGACTAGACGGACCTTAGTCAGCCAAGTAATGTCTCTGCTTTTGAATATGCTATCTAGGTTGGTTATAACTTTTCTTCAAAGGAGTAAGCGTCTTTTAATTTCATGGCTGCAGTCACCATCTGCAGTGATTTTGGAGCCCTAAAAAATAAAGTCTGACACTGTTTCCACTGTTTCCCCATCTATTCCCCATGAAGTGATGGGACCAGATACCATGATCTTCTTTTTCTGAATGTTGAGCTTTAAGCCAACTTTTTCACTCTCCACTTTCACTTTCACCAAGAGGCTTTTGAGTTCCTCTTCACTTTTTGCCATAAGGGTGGTGTCATCTGCATATCTGAGGTTATTGGTATATCTCCCGGCAATCTTGATTCCAGCCTGTGTTTCCTCAAGCCCAGCGTTTCTCATGATGTACTCTGCATATAATAATCTGAAAAAATACTTAATTGCTATGCTGTACACCTGAAACTAACAAAATATTGTAAATCAACTATATTTCAAAAACATTTTTAAAAAGGTAAATATTATCATGTGACTCCCCTGTTTAATCTTTCCCTTGTCAGTAACAAAGTCCCTATGACTTTACATGGCATAGAGGACCTTCCATTAGGTAATCTATTCACCTTTTCAGTTTCATTTATTCCTGATTTACCTTATTCCTCAACTAGATGGAACTATTTTCAGTTCCTAGAACATACAAAGCTTTTGTTCAAAATCTTCCCCCTGTCTAAGCCTTTTCTCTTTGCTTGCCAAATACCTACATGGATTGAAGTACTCAACTTGTACCTCATAGTCTTTCTAAATTCTTTCTGTATACTTGTACTCTTTTCATTAAGTAGAACTGCCCTCTGATTTAGTAGTGCCCAATTGTTCACTGTAATGATTTATTACACCTATTTGTAGTCATATCTTTTTGCCTACCAGACTGCTAACTTTATGAAGGTAAGATTGAGATTCTTCCAAAGATGAATCCTGATAGATCTTGCCTAAAGGACCATTTCATGGCTCCAGACCACAGTTCTATCATGTTATGCTCAACATGAAATACAAAGAAAACAGACTTGTTGCTTAAGAGTGTGGCCTTGGAATTAGACCTGGGTCCCAAATTTAACTGAATGGCCCTTACCAAATTGCTTAAGCTTCCATATTTCATTCTGTCATTCATAAAACATTTATAATAACACTTCATAGGATTTTAGGTAGGATTAAATGAGGCAATGCCTAGTACTCAAAAGTATTATGATTACATTATTCTTATTATCCTTTATGTGGCTACATAGTTAATTTTGGACTTCCCTGGTGGCTCAGATGGTAAAGTGTCTGTCTACAATGTGGGAGACCCGGGTTCAGTCCCTGGGTTGGGAAGATCCCCTGAAGAAGGAAATGGCAATCCACTCCAGTACTATTGCCTGGAAAATCCCATGGACAGAGGAGCCTGGTAGGCTACAGTCCATGGGGTCGCAAAGAGTCTGACACGACTGAGTGACTTCACTTTTCACCTTTCATAGTTTTCTTTAGAAAAGAAAGAAAATGTATATCTTGTTTTAAAAGTAAGGCATAAATCCATTTTGAAGAGTAATTTTTTTTTCCTGACTTAAATGTTACAGAGAAAAACAGGAATTTTATGACAATCTTTTCTAATGTAAATAATTTCATTTTTCTGTATGGGCAAATACCCTCCATTACTTGGATGTAAATTTAGACTATGAGATACATTCATTCATCTGATGCTGGACTTTCAGTATACTAAATTAGTCACTTCAAGACATTCTGCTTTTCCTTTTTTCCTCTGGTTGTCTCTGCATGCATGCCTGCATGCTCAGTTGCTTCAGCTGTGGCCAACTCTTTGTGACCCTATGGACTGTATCCTGGCAGGCTCCTCAATCCATCAGATTCTCCAGACAAGAATACTGGAGCAGGTTGCCGTGCCCTTCTCCAGCTCATCTTTCAGACACAGGGATAGAATATGCATCTCCTGTGTCTCCTGCATTGCAGTCAGGTTCTTGACTGCTGAGTCACCAGGTTTCTCTGTAACTTCATTTAGTGTTCCTGCCAAGTGGAACTGCTGCAATACCCTAAAAGTGGCTTACTAATCACCCACCAAAGCGTCCAAAAAGTTTTTTCTCTGCCTAGAATCACCTTTTCCTCTACAGCTAACACTCCATCTCCAAATTCAGCACAGTGTTTATTTCAGCGAGGATGTTTTACCACCATCACTATCACTCTGGGTTCTTTTATTTTTTTTTCCTTCATTTATGTCCCCAGAGCACAGTAGCATTTATTTTTGCATTAGAATTGTCTATTTACTTTTTTATCTCCTTAACTAGACCACCATTTCATGTTCCCTGACCATCAGCATCAACATGACTCTCCCAGACTTGTTAGACAAATTATTGGGCCCCACCCTAGCTCTACTAAAACAGAATTCTGGTGGTTGAACACAGAAATTTCTTGCTCTATAATAATGAGAGTAAACAACCTACAACTACATGACCATATGCAAGAATGCACAATTACTGAATTAAAGGAGCCAGACACAAGAAAAGTACTGTGAGTGTGTGTATCCATTACTTACAGTCATAAGTGAGTGTTAGTTGCTCAGTCGTGTCTGACTCTTTGCAACCCCATGGACTGTAGGCCACCAAGTTCCTCTGTCCATGGAATTTTCCAGGCAAGAATACTAGAGTGGGTTACCATTCCCTTCTCCAGGAGATCTTCCTGACCCAGGGATCAAACCTAGGTCTTTGGTATTGAAGGCAGCTTCTTTACCATCTGAGCCACCAGGGAAGCCCCATATATAGTAATAAACAAGCAAAATTAACCAGTAGGTTAGAGTGCCATTTAAATAGCTACCCTTGCTCAGTATGGCTACATAATTGACAGGACCCATTAGAATATGAAAATGCAGGGTCCCATGTTTAAAAAGTAGTCCTTTAAATACTTTCCATACATCTTGGGCATTAGAACTTTTACTCTTCCAGTTGTCTGCTTTGGAATATATTAAATATAACATCAGAAATTGTTCAAAGTGCATTGATAGCAACATGAAAGGCAACTGGAATCATGGAAGGAAACTGATCTTAGGAAAAGTAAGAATTTGGTAGAAAATTATTAAGTGCTCAATAAAAGACAAATCTTACTAGAAATCACACAGTATAAAGCAATTTTTCTAGAAATAAATGAAGGATGTGCAACCACATTGATTTTCTGCTATTATACAGTATGATACATTGTAAGGGTTTAATAGACACAGTCTTGTCATTCTGATGCCAGACATCTAAGACAAACAGAAACTTCAGGAACTGGCATCCTGTGTGTGAAAGCAAGAAATGCAGCCATGTTTTCAGTAGAAAATGTGTCAGTAAATAGTAAGTTCCAGAGAACAGGTTTTGTGAGAGAGCTGGAAAATCACACTAGCAAGGGCATTATTTAGAGTAAAAGATGCCAAAAGGAAAAAAGAAAGAGATGAATTATTTTCCTTTTTTTTTTTAAAGGTCCTTCTGGATTTAAGCACACTAATATGACCCAGACTCAAATGGCCACTTACCTTTGAAGTCATAAACATAGCCGCTTACATCTGAAAGAAGCCCATCACAACAATCTGAGATGTGGCATATTTGCTTGAGACTGGTGTTCTCTCAAGGGATTAAAAATATGTTACAGTTGTGAGAATTAAGAAGACTTCTTTTTGAGCAGGCAGCACTAGGATGGTATCTTTGAGGGGTAAGGAGGGGGAAACTTTATGTTCAACTGTTAGGATTCCTAAAATGTAAAGTGGATTAGCAAGCATATATTTTTTGACTTGTCTTTAAGACTCTTAATTATGAAACACAGCTTCTTCAGAAAAGACATGTGACTGGACAAGTGATATCTGTATTTTTCATCTTAGTATAATAAAAATATATCCATCAAATCCTGTAGTTAAGAAACATTGCTTGTATTATCCCATGAGATACACTGCCCATCAACATAACTTAGTGACATCTTTTTTCATCATTGTCATCATACTTATCAGTCCAGTGATACATACTGCAAAGACAGCCATTTCCTAAAGAAGATGCTAGTCTACATGAACAAGATATAGACACACACAATGTCATGTATTTTAAACGAACACTGAACAACCAAATCAATTTACGTCAAGTTGCAAAAATACAATGTCATGATTCTGGGCCTTCTCAATCTTGGAGGTAAGATACTAAATTTCTAACAAATGAATGTAAATCTGTGAAGAAGAACTCATCAGCAAAATGAAATGCAGCAGTT
Source organism: Capricornis sumatraensis (assembly GCF_032405125.1). Taxonomy (NCBI): domain Eukaryota; kingdom Metazoa; phylum Chordata; class Mammalia; order Artiodactyla; family Bovidae; genus Capricornis; species Capricornis sumatraensis. The sequence goes on along the minus strand of NC_091069.1, from coordinate 192,998,956 downwards.
CAATTTTCATGGTAGAGGATATTTCTCTCTTTTTAGTAAAAAACTAAAACTCTTTACTAACTATCTCAGTGTATTTGCAGTTGTTGCTTAGTTGCTCAGTCATGTCTGACTCTTTTGTGACTGCATGGACTATCACCTGCCAAGCTCCTATGTCCATGGGATTTTCCCAAGCAAGAATACTGGAGTGGGCTACCATTTTCTACTCCAGGGTATCTTTCCAACCCAGGGATCAAACATGCTTCTCCTGCTTGGCAGGTGAATTCTTTACCACTGAGTCACCAAGGAAGCCCATATTTGCAATACCACGTATAGATTAACTCAATAGGCCTCCAAGAAACTTTGTGCATCTAGTGAAAAACATAACTATTTTTGCTTTAATGTTCAGTTTATTAAATCATGTATCTGATTCTAAAAAAAATTTGGAAACCTATTTTTCTTGAGCATTTAAACACTGATTGTAATCTGATTGTTTCCTTACAAAATTTCAGTTATAGTTTAGCACAACTGATTCTTCTGAGTACATCAAATTCCTGTACACTAGACAAAATGCACACAGATGAAGTAAGTACAAAATGTGTTGCCAAGTATACAATTTCAGTTACCTTAACATATCAACACCACGAGTTTAATTCATTTCTTCACTTCTGTGTTCTTATACCTTCCTATTCTACTTACTATAATAACTTCACAGAGTTTTGGCCTAAATTTTATATCTTCCCAGGTTTGTGATGTTCACCAGAACAGTCAAGTGCACATGTTTTGATGGAATTTTTATTAAATTAAGGAACTTGATTTCTTCTCTCAAAGTGCTTCAACTCTAAACTTTTACAATCCATACCTTTTACACAGGTATCACTTTTGTGCATCTTAACTAAAAGATGCTTTAAAATATATTTTATTGTGAAAATTTCAAAGAACAAAAGTGCAGCAACTACAGGAAACTCATATACACATCCCCTACCTTTAACACCTGTCAATATTTTGTCGTATTTATTTCATCAGTTTCCTCCCTCCCCTATTTCTTGAATATTTTAAAGCAAATTCAAGATGTCATGTAATTTCACCCTTAACTACTTCGGGGTGCATCTACAAAGATAAGGGTATTTAACCTCAGTGCCATTATCAAAGCTAACAAAATTAATAATTCTTTGCTATGATTAATTCTCAGCCCACATTCAAATTATCCTTTATTTCACCCCCTGCATTGGCAGGCAGTTTCTTTACCACTAGCACCACCTGGGAAGCCCTTATTTAATTTAGTTGGTTCAAATAAGTATCAGAACAAATCCACTCAACTCTATTTGTTAGGTCTTTTCAGTTATTTTTAAGTCTTTGAATCTAGAAAAGTATCTTTTTAGTTTTCATTCCTCTGACTTGTTGAAGAAACCAGTGAGCAGTCCTATGGAATATCTGCAACATGTGTATTATTAATTACTTCCTCATGGTATCATAAAACTGATTTCTTCTCTTCAGGAATTTTCTATGCATTAGAAATTGGTGTTAAAGGCTTGATTTGATTCAGGTTCAATATTTGAGGGAGGAGTTTGAATAATGCCACAAAAGAGATGCTGTCTCCTTAACACTGTGTTACATCAAGAAAGTACAGTTAGTTACCTCACTTTTAAAGGTGTCAAGATTAATCTACATGTTAAGGGATTGATCAGCTTGATTCCCTTCATTGTAAAGTTATCCATAGACGTTACACCTAATAGTTTTAGTATCCATTAATGAGCATTATCTAAATACCGTCATCTCTCAGGATGAGTAATGGATACCAAAATCCTCAGATGCTCATACCCTAAATATCAAGCGGCAAAGTACAGTTGGAGCTCAGTATCCAAGGATGCAGAACCTCCAGATATGGAAGGCCAACTGTAAATTATTTCATCAGTATTTACAAAATGGTGATTCTGTAATAGTCTTACTCTTCCACTAGGTAGAATCTTGTTCATTCCTTTATTCACAGGCTTAGGCACTTAAGCCAAAATAAAATTTATAAAGGGCAGGATAAATGCTTAATTCCTTTTTAAAATTGCCAATATTTAAAGGGATGAGTTGATGTCCAAGCAATATCTGATAGTTTCCAATGAGTTTTGTATCTTTCTCTTTTTCATACCTTTTTTCTCCTCGTCCTACCATTAGAAACACAGCTTTAAACTTCAAGTATAGTTGCTATACAATATTATATAAAGTAAAGGTTTACAACACAGTGATTCACAGTTTTTCAAGATTATACTCCATTTATAGTTATTGTAAAACAGTGAGTATATTCCCCCTATTATACAATATATCCTTATAGCTTATTTTGTACCTAATAATTCTCTGCTCCTATATTGCCTCTCCCATCTTCCCTCTCCCCACTAGTAACCACTAGTTTGTTCTCTATATCTGTGAGTCTGCTTCCTTTTTGCTATATTCACTAGTTTGTTGTATTAGATTCCACATATAAGTGAAAGCATATAGGATTTGTCTTTCTCTGTCTGACATTTCACTTAACATAATGCCTTCCAAGTCCATCCATATTGCTACAAATGACAAAAATTCATTCTTTTTTATGGCTGAGTAGTATAGTATTCCATTATGTATGTATGTATGTGTATGTATACACATACAGACTAGACAGACCTTTGTTAGCAAAGTAATGTCTCTGCTTTTAATACACTGTCTAGGTTTGTCATAGCTTTTCACATGTCTTTTAATTTCATGGCTGCAGTCACTATCTGCAGTGATTTGAGAACCCAAGAAAATAAAGTCTGTCACTGTTTCCATTTTTTCCCCCATATATTTGCCATGAAGTGATGGGACCAGATGCCATAATCTTAGTTTTTTGAATGTTGAGTTTTAAGCCAGCTTTTTCACTCACCTCCTTCACTTTTATCAAGAGGCTCTTTAGTTCCTCTTTGCTTTCTGTCATAAGGATGGTGTTATCTCTGAGGTCATTGATATTTCTCCCAGCAATCTTAATTCCAGTTTGTGCTTCATCCAGCCTGGCATTTTGCATGATGTACCCTGCATATAAGTTAAATAAGCAGGGTGACAATATACAGCCTTGACTTATTCCTTTCCCAATTTGGAATGAGTTCATTGTTCCCTGTCTGGTTCTGTTGCTTCTTGACATGCATATAGGTTTATTAGGAGGCAGATGAGATGGTCTGGTATTCCCATCTCTTTCAGAATTTTCCGTAGTTTGTTGTGACCCACACAGTCAAAGTCTTTAGCATAGTCAAGGAAGAAGAAGTAGATGTTTTTCTGGAATTCCCCTGTTTTTTCTATGATCCAATAGATGTTGGCAATTTGTTCTCCGGTTCCTCAGCCTTCTCTAAATTCAGCTTGAACATTTAAGTCCTTGGGTCACGTACAATTGAAGCCTCACTTGAAGAATTTTGAGCATTATTTTGCTAGCATGTGAGATGAGTGCAATTGTGCAGTAGTTTGAACATTCTCTGGCATTGCCTTTCTTTGGGATTGGAATGAAAACTGACCTTTTCCAGTCCTGTGGCCACTGCTGAGTTTTCCAAACTTGTTGGCATATTGAACGTAGCACTTTCACAGCATCATCTTTTAGGATTTGAAAGAGCTCAACTGGAATTTCATCACCTCCCCCAGCTTTGTTCATAAGGCCCACTTGACTTCACATTCCAGGATGTCTGGCTTAAGGTGAGTGATCACACCATCGTGATTATCTGGGTCATGAAGATCTTTTTTTGTATAGTTCTTCTATGTATTCTTACCACTTCTTCTTAATATTTTCTGCTTCTGTTAGGTCCATACTGTTTCTCTCCTTTATTGTGCCCATCTTTGAATGAAATGTTCCCTTGATATCTCTAATTTTCTTGACAAGATCTCTAGTCTTTCCCATTCTAATGTATTCCTCTATTTCTTTGCATTCATCACTGAGGAAGTCTTTCTTTTCTTTCCTTGATATTATTTGGAACTCTGCATTCAGATGGCTATGCTTTTCTTTTCTCCTTTGCCTTTCACTTCTCTTCTTTTTCTCAGCTGTTTATAAGGCGTCCTCAGACAACCATTTTACTTTTTTGCATTCCTTTTTCTTGGGGGTGGTTTTGATCTCCAGCTCCTGTACAATGTTATGAACTTCTGTCCACAGCTCTTCAGGCACTTTATCAGATCTAATCCCTTGAATGTATTTGTTACTTACACTGTAATCATAAGGGATTTTATTTAGGTCATACCTGAATGGTCTAGTGGCTTTTCCTTTCTTCAATTTGAGTTTGAATTTGCAGTACATTCTCTTCTTTATCTCATGGGGCTAATTTAAGTGCTTGACTTGAGCACACAGTCAAGCCCTGGTCCTCCTTGGCTATTGTGTGTGATCACTGATGCTGATTCACAGCTCAATTGTCTTCCAGACTGGTTATAATGTGTGACCACCAGTACAATTAGTCTTTGGTGTGACTGCTACTTTTACCAGTAGCAGTAAAAGTACTCCTGAATCCCTGTGTTGGCTGGAAAGGAGTAACTAAACATAACTAAAGGAGTAACTAAACATAAACAGAGGCACACTCAACTATATTAGCATTCGCCTGTTTTTTTTTTTTTTAATAAAAAATTAGACATTCCCAAGATGGTGGAGGAATAGGATGGAGAGACAACTTTCTCCCCCAAAATTCATCAAAAGAACATTTAAATGCTGAGTAAATTCCACAAAACAACTTCTGAATGCTGGCAGAGGACATCAGGCACCCAGAAAAGCAGCCCATTGTCTTCGAAAGGAGGTAGGAAAAAATATAAAAGACAAAAAAAGAGACAAAAGAGGTAGGGACGGAGCTCCATCCTGGGAAGGGAGTTTTAAAAAGAGAGAAGTTTCCAAACACCAGGAAACACTCTCATTGCCGAGTCTGTGGTGAGCCTTGGAAGCACAGAGGGCAACATAACAGGGAGGAAAAATAAATAAATAATTAAACCCCACAGATTATAAGCCTAACGGTAACTCCCCCAGTGGAGAAGCAGTGCAGACGCCTGCACCCACCACTAGCAAGCAGGGGCTGGGCCGGGAGGCATGGGCTGCATTGCTTAAGTAAGGACTGGGCCTGAATGCCCCTAGGGCAATCTGAGCAAACTAACTTGGGCTAACAAACCAGACTATGGGATAGCTACCACGTGAAAAGCCCTAACCTAAGACACTGCCAGGCCCACACACAGAACAAAGGACTAAACAGAACTAGCTGGCTGTAGACCATCCTCCTCTGGTAACGGGCAGCCAGAGCCAGAAGGGGGCAATTGCAGCCCCAGAGAGACATTATCTACCAAACTGCAAGCAGGCTTCTTTTCTAAGACTTCTTGGGGTTCTGGACAGTCAACAACCACCTGAGAAGGTGTGCCAGTTGTACACCAGAAAACCGAGTGGCAGGGACAGGGGAGGCGATAAGTCGCAGTGACCGCGTTTGCCAAACACCTCATCACCTTAGCTGCTCAGACCTGGGAAGGGCACAAAACACAGGCCCAACTGAGTCTGCACCTCTGAGGACTACCCGAGTGCCTGAACCTAAGCGGCTTAGACGTGGGAGGTGCATGCAGCCCAGGGCTGGCCTCGGATTGTTCCCGGTGAAGCAAGCTAGAGCCTGAGCAGTGTGGGCAGGGAGGACACATGCACTGTGAACAGGGGCAGGCCCAGTGTGGCTGACACGCTGTAAGCACACGCCAGTGTTAATTGTTTGCAGCGTCCCTCTCTCCCCACAGCGCGACTGAACAAGTGAACCTAAAAACGTGTCCACCACCACCCTCCTTATGTCAGGGTGGAAATCAGACACTGAAGAGACCAGCAAACAGAAGCAGCTAAAACAGAGGAAACCGTCTTGGAAGTGACAGGTGAAATAGATTAAAACCCTGTCGTATTGACTACATAGGAAGGGGCCTATAGATCTTGAGAAATATAAGCTGGACCAAGGAACTATCCAAAAATGAACTGACCCCACAATACCCACAACACCAGAGAAAGTCCTAGATATATTTTTACTATTTTTATGATCATTCTTTCTTTTTTAAAATTTTAAAAAAATTTTAAGTCCTCTATTACTCCTTTAATTTTGACTTTTATAACCTACTATTACTTTGCAAAAAAAAATAGACCCTATTTTTTAAAGCAAACTTCATATATATATATACTTTTTATAATTTTTGTGACTTTTTTTTCTTCTTTTCTTTAATGTTGTATTTTTGAAATTCCAACCTCTAAAGTTTTTAATCTTTGCTTTTTGGTATCTGTTATCAATTTTGTACCCTTAAGAACTCAATCTTCAGTACCCATTTTTACTTGGGAGCGAGATTACTCGCTTGACTGCTCTCTCCCCGTTTGGACTATCCTTTATCTCCACCAGGTTGCCTCTGTCTCCTCCCTTCCCCTTCTCCTCACCCAACTCTGTGAATCTCTGTGTGTTTCAGACGGTGGAGAATACTTAGGGAACTGATTACTGGCTAGGTCTGTCTTGCTCCTTTTGATTCCCCTCTTTTATCCTCCTGGCCACCTCTGTCTCCTTTCTCCCTCTTCTCTTCTCTGTATAACTCTATGAACATCTCTGAGTGGTCCAGTTGTGGAGTGCACATAAGGAAGTGATTACTGGCTAGCTTGCTCTCTCCTCTTTTGATTCCACCTCATCTCATTCAGGTCACCTCTAACACCCTCCTCCTCCTCTTCTCCATGTAATTCTGTGAACCTCTCTGGGTGTCCCTCATTGTGGAGAAACTTTTCATCTTTAACCTAGATGTTTTATCAACGGTGCTGTATAGAAGGAGAAATCTTGAGACTACTGTAAAAATAAGACTGAAAACCAGAAGCAGGAGGCTTAAGTCCAAATCCTGAGAACACCAGAGAACTCCTGACTCCAGGGAACATTAATCAACAGGAGCTCATCAAACGCCTCCATACCTACTCTGAAACCAAGCACCACCCAAGGGCCAACAAGTTCCAGAGCAAGGCATATCATGCAAATTCTCCACCAACACAGGAACACAGCCCTGAGCTTCAAAATACAGGCTGCCCAAAGTTACTCCAAAACCACTGACATCTCATAACTCATTACTGGACACTTCATTGCACTCCAGAGAGAAGAAATCCAGCTCCACCCACCAGAACACAGATGCAAGCTTCCCTAACCAAGAAGCCTTGACAAACCACCTGTACAGCTCCACCCACAGCGAGGAAACTCCACAATAAAGAGAACTCCACAAACTGCCAGAATATAGAAGGCCACCCCAAACTCAGCAATATAAACAAGATGAAGAGACAAAGGAATATCTAGCAGGTAAAGGAATAGGATAAATGCCCACCAAACCAAACAAAAGAGGAAGAGATAGGGAATCTACTTGATAAAGAATTCCAAGTAATATTAGTGAAAATGATCCAAAATCTTGAAATCAAAATGGAATCACAGGTAAATAGCCTGGATACAAGGATTGAGAAGATGCAAGAAAGGTTTAACAAGGGCCTAGAAGAAATAAAAAAGAGTCAGTATATAATGAATAATGCAATAAATGAGATCAAAAACACTCTGGAGGCAACAAATAGTAGAATAACAGAGGCAGAAGATAGGATTAGTGAAGTAGAAGATAGAATGGTAGAAAAAATTAATCAGAGAGGAAAAAAGAAAAACGAATTAAAAGTAAAGAGGACAATATCAGAGACCTCCAGGACAGTGTTAAACACTTTAACATTCGAATCATAGGAGTCCCAGAAGAAGACAAAAAGAAAGACCATGAGAAAATACTTGAGGAGATAATAGTTGAAAACGTCCCTAAAATGGGGAAGGAAATAATCACCCAAGTCCAAGAAACCCAGAGAATCCCAAACAGGACAAACCCAAGGCAAAACACCCCAAGACACATATTAATCAAATTAACAAAGATCAAACACAAACAAATATTAAAAGCAGCAAGGGAAAAACAACAAATAACACACAAGGGGATTCCCATAAGGATAACAGCTGATCTTTCCATAGAAACACTTTAGGCCAGGAGGGAATGGCAAGACATACTTAAAGAGATGAAAGAAAATAACCTACAGCCCAGATTACTGTACCCAGCAAGGATCTCATTCAAATATGAAGGAGAAATCAAAAGCTTTACAGACAAGCAAAAGCTGAGAGAATTCAGCACCACCAAACCAGCTCTCCAACAAATGCTAAAGGATCTTCTCTAGACAGGAAATGCAAAAATGGTTTATAAACTCGAACCCAAAACAATAAAGTAAATGGCAATGGGATCATACTTATCAATAATTACCTTAAATGTAAGTGGGTTGAATGCCCCAACCAAAAGACAAAGACTGGCTGAATGGATACAAAAACAAGACCCCTATATGTTGTCTACAAGAGACCCACCTCAAAACAGGGGACACATACAGACTGAAAGTGAAGGGCCAGAAAAAAGGTATTCCATGCAAATAGAGACCAAAAGAAAGCAGGAGTAGCAATATTCATATCAGATAAAATAGACTTTAAAACAAAGGCTGTGGAAAGAGACAAAGCTGGACACTACATAATGATCAAAGGATCAATCCAAGAAGAAGATATACCAATTATAAATATATAGGCACCCAACATAGGAGCGCTGCAATATGTAAGACAAATGCTAACAAGTATGAAAGGGGAAATTAACAATAACAATAATAGTGGGAGACTTTAATACCCCACTCACACCTATGGATAGATCAACTAAACAGAAAATTAACAAGGAAACACAAACTTTAAATGATACAATAGACCAGTTGGACCTAATTGATATCTATAGGACATTTCACCCCAAAACAATGAATTTCAACTTTTTCTCAAGTGCACACGGAACCTTCTCCAGGATAGATCACATCCTGGGCCATAAATCTAGCCTTGGTAAATTAAAAAAAACTGAAATCATTCCAAGCATCTTTTCTGACCACAATTCAGTAAGATTAGATCTCAGTTATTGGAGAAAAACTATTAAAAATTCCAACATATGGAGGCTGAACAACACGCTGCTGAATAACCAGCAAATCACAGGAGAAATCAAAATATGCATAGAAACGAATGAAAATGAAAACACAACAACCCCAAACCTCTGGGACACTGTAAAAGCAATGCTAAGGGGAAAGTTCATAGCAATACAGGCATACCTCAAGAAACAAGAAAAAAGTCAAATAAATAACCTAACTCTACACCTAAAGCAACTAGGAAAGGAAGAAATGGATAACCCCAGGGTTAGTAGAAGGAAAGAAATCTTAAAAATTAGGGCAGAAATAAATGCAAAAGAAACAAAAGAGACCATAGCAAAAATCAACAAGGCCAAAAGCTGGTTCTTTGAAAGGATAAATAAAATTGACAAACCATTAGCCAGACTCATCAAGAAAGAAAGGGAGAAAAATCAAATCAATAAAATTAGAAATGAAAATGGAGAGATCACAACAGACAACACAGAAATACAAAGGATCATAAGAGACTACTATCAGCAAATTATATGCCAATAAAATGGACAACGTGGAAGAAATGGACAAATTCTTAGAAAAGTACAACTTTCCAAAACTGAAGCAGGAAGAAATAGAAAATCTTAAACAGACCCCATCACAAGCACGGAAATTGAAACTGTAATCAGAAATCTTCCAGCAAACAAAAGCCCAGGTCCAGACGGCTTCACAGCTGAATTCTACCCAAAATTTAGAGAATAGCTAACACCTATCCTACTCAAACACTTCTAGAAAATTTCAGAGGAAGGTAAACTTCCAAACTCATCCTATGAGGCCACCATCACCCTAATGCCAACGCCTGACAAAGATGCCACACAAAAAAGAAAACTACAGGCCAATATCATGGATGAACATAGATGCAAAAATCCTTAACAAAATTCTAGCAATCAGAATCCAACAACACATTAAAAAGATCATACACCGTGACCAAGTGGGCTTTATCCCAGTGTTGCAAGTATTCTTCAATATCCACAAATAAATCAATGTTATACACCACATTAACAAATTGAAAAATAAAAGCCATATGATTATCTCAATAGATGCAGAGAAAGCCTTTGACAAAATTCAACATCCATTTATGATAAAACCCTCCAGAAAGCAGGAATAGAAGGACATACCTCAACATAATAAAAGCTATATATGACAAACCCACAGCAAACATTATCCTCAATGGTGAAAAATTGAAAGCATTTCCCCTAAAGTCAGGAACAAGACAAGGGTGCCCACTTTCACCACTACTATTCAACATAGTTTTGGAAGTTTTGGCCACAGCAATCAGAGCAGAAAAAGAAATAAAAGGAATCATAATTGGAAAAGAAGAAGTAAAACTCTTACTGTTTGCAGATGACATAGAAAACCCTAAACACTCCACCAGAAAATTACTAGAGCTAATCAATGAATATAGTAAAGTTGCAAGATATAAAATCAACACACAGAAATCCCTTGCATTCCTATACACTAACAATTAGAAAATAGAAAGAGAAATTAAGGAAACAATCACATTCACCATTGCAATGAAAAGAATAAAATACTTAGGAATATATATACCTAAAGAAACTAAAGACCTATATATAGAAAACTATAAAACACTGGTGAAAGAAATCAAAGAGGACACTAATAGATGGAGAAATATACCATGTTCATGGACAGGAAGAATCAATATAGTGAAAATGAGTATACTACCCAAAGCAATCTACAGATTCAATGCAATCCCTATCAAGCTACTAGCGGCATTTTTTACAGAGCTAGAACAAATAATTTCACAATTTGTATGGAAATACAAAAAACCTCGAATAGCCAAAGCAATCTTGAGAAAGAAGAATGGAACTGGAGGAATCAACCTGCCTGACTTCAGGCTCTACTACAAAGCCACAAGTAGACAAGTATGTCTACTACAAGCCACATCAAGACAGTACGGTACTGGCACAAAGACAGAAATATAGATCAATGGAACAAAATAGAAAGCCCAGAGATAAATCCATGCACCTATGGACACCTTATCTTTGACAAAAGAGGCAAGAATATACAATGGAGAAAAGACAATCTCTTTAACAAGTGGTGCTGGGAAAAGTGGTCAACCACTTGGAAAAGAATGAAACTAGAACACTTTCTAACACTATACACAAAAATAAACTCAAAATGGATTAGAGATCTAAATGTAAGACCAGAAACTATAAAACTCCTAGAGGAGAACATAGGCAAAACACTCTCTGACATAAAAATCACAGCAGGATCCACTATGACCTACCTCCCAGAATATTGGAAATAAAAGGAAAAATAAACAAATGGGACCTAATTAAAATTAAAAGCTTCTGCACAACAAAGGAAACTATAAGCAAGGTGAAAAGACAGCCTTCAGAATGTGAGAAAATAATAGCAAATGAAGCAACTGACAAACAACTAATCTCAAAAATATACAAGCAACTCCTGCAGCTCAATTCCAGAAAAATAAACGACCCAGTCAAAATATGGGCCAAAGAACTAAATAGACATTTCTCCAAAGAAGACATACAGATGGCTAACAAACACATGAAAAGATGCTCAACATCACTCATTATCAGAGAAATGCAAATCAAGACCACAATGAGGTACCATTTCATGCCAGTCAGAATGGCTGTGATCCAAAAGTCTACAAGCAATAAATGCTGAAGAGGGTCTTGAGAAAAGGGAACCTTTTACACTGTTGGTGGGAATGCAAACTAGTACAGTCACTATAGAGAACAGTGTGGAGATTCCTTAAAAAATTGCAAATACAACTGCTTTATAATCCAGCAATCCCACTGCTGGGCATAGACACCGAGGAAACCAGAATTGAAAGAGACACATGTACCCCAATGTTCACTGCAGCACTGTTTATAATAGCCAGGACATGGAAACAACCTAGATGTCCATCAGCAGATGAATGGATAAGAAAGCTATCGTACATATACACAATGGAGTATTACTCAGCCGTTAAAAAGAATACATTTGAATCAGTTCTAATGAGATGGATGAAACTGGAGCCGATTATACAGAGTGAAGTAAGCCAGAAAGAAAAACACCAATACAGTATACTAACACATATATATGGAATTTAGAAAGATGGCAATGATGACCCTGTATGCAAGACAGCCAAAAAGACACAGATGTGTATAGTGGACTTTTGGACTCAGAGGGAGAGGGAGAGGGTGGGATGATTTGGGAGAATGGCATTCTAACATGTATACTACCATGTAAGAATCAAATCACCAGTCTATGTCCGATGCAGGATACAGCATGCTTGGTGCTGGTGCACGGGGATGACCCAGAGGGATGTTGTGGGGAGGGAGGTGGGAGGGGGGTTCATATTTGGGATCACATGTACACCTGTGGTGGATTCATGTCAACGTATGGCAAAACCAGTACAGTATTGTAAAGTAAAATAAAGTAAAAATAAAAATTAAAAAAATAAATAAAAATCCTTATTAACATTAGGAAAAAGTTTTACACAAGATGTTAAACTGAATTCATAATCAACAGCAATACCAAATTCCTATTAGCATTTCGAAAAAAATAAATCCTATCAAAAGTTTCTTCTCTACTTGACAGTTGTATATTTTAAAGACTTTGGAGAAGCAAGTTTTATGTGTATATAAACTAGAATGAACTGCAGAGTATGCGGGGCTAATGCAAATTCAACACTAGGGTATTTAAAATATATATTTGTACTGATAATTACAAGGAGGAAAGCATACATTTCTTCTACTTACTTCCAGACAATATAGAAATATATTTAATATAATATAATATGAACATATTTCATATAGAAATATATACATAATTCCCTAGAAAACATATTCAGAATGAATGTCTATATAGGGAAAGGCCTTGGTTTACCAATTCTCACCTTAACTTTATTTTCAAATTTACAATTACTTCTCCTAATTATTGTAATCTTCTATTGTATTTATTTTCCAGAGAAACATCACTTATTACTGAAAAACTTCTGTTCCTATCTATTTTCTGTTCCCGACATAGTCCTCTTATTTGACTCCCGTTATCATTTCACTACATTGAGAAGTAACGTGTGCCACCTAAGATGTAGTAACATCTTTAGTCCTTTTCCCAAAATTATGCTTAAATATGCTTAAATAAATTAACCTTTGACTGATATATTTGGCAGTAGCAGCAAATTCACATGCCAATGAATGGACTGATCCTATCAGAAAATACAGTGTATCCTTGTATTTTCATGCTGCTAGTCAGCATTAAAAGGTGTTAAGATCTTGTTTTCTCCTGTTCTCATTTTTTAAAGTGACATACTAGTGTCCTAGTAAATACATTTAAGTTTGGTATTATGCATTCAATACAGAAATGCAGAGACAGGGAGAAGGAAAGAGACATTATACTGCTTATCAAGATATGAATCTATGCTTCATTTTTGTATTATTTTCTCCTTGCATTACTTAATTTTTTATTAAATAGAATTTAATTTTTAGAACAGTTTTAGGTTCACAGAAAAACTGAGTGAAAGGTACAAACATTTCCCATATACTTCTGAGCCTCTATGTGCATAGCTTCCCCCACTATCAATGTATTCCACCAGCATGGCACATTTTTTACAGTTCATCAACTGATGAACCTACACTGACATGTCATAATCAAAGTCTATAGTTTACATTATGGTTCACTCTTGGTGTTACACATTCTATCAGTTTGGACAGATTTATAATACCTCCAGAACATGTATTGTTGGAATCATACAGTATGCAGCTTTTCCAGACTGGCTTCTTTCATATAGTAATATGCATTTAAGTTTTCTCCATGTCTTTTTATTGCTTAATGATTCATTTCTTTATGGTGGTAAATAATATTCCATTCCATTCCACAGTTTATCCATTTGCCTACTGAAGGACCTCTTGGTTGATTCCAAGTTTGGGCAAGTATGAAGAAAACTGTCATAAACATCTAAGAATAGCTATCTGTGTGCAGGTGAATTTTCATCTCCTTTGAGTAAAAATCAAGGAGTTTAACTGCTAAATCATATGATAAGAACATGTTAGTTTTATAACAAACTGCCAAACTATCTTTCAAAGTGACTTGTACCACCATCAGTGAATGAGAGTTCTTGTTGCTCCACAGCCTGCCAGCATTTGGTGTCACCAGTGTTTCTGATTTTGGCCATATTCTAATAGGTATGTAGTGGTACCTCGTTGTTTTAATTTACAATCCCCTGATTACATACAATATGGGGCATATTTTCATATTCTTATTTGCCACCTGCATAAATTCTTTGGTTAGGTGTCTGTTAAGTTGTCTGCCAGTTTTTTAATCAGGTTTTCTGTTTTCCTATTTGTTAAATTTTAAGTGTTTTTTGTATATTTTGTAAAAGAGTCATTTATCAAACATGTATTTTCCAAATATTTTCTCCCAGTCTGTGGCTTTTCCTTCTCTTGACAGTGTCTATTGCAGAGCAGAAATTTTTTAATTTAATGAAAAACAGTTTATCAATTGTTTCTTTTGTAAATTATGCCTTTAGTATTATAGCTAACATCAAATCCAAGGTCATCTAGATTTTCTCTTATGTCATCTTCCAGAAGTTTTATAGTTTTGTGTTTTACAGTTAAGGCTTTGATCATTTTGAATTAACTTTATGAAGAGTATAAGTTAGTGCCTAATTCATTTTTTTTTGCATGTCAATGTACAGTTGTGCCCATACCATTTGTTCAGAAGACTATCTCTGCTCCAGTTTATTGCCTTTTTCCTTTGTTTAAGATCACTTAATCACATTTATGTGGTCTATTTGTAAGCTCTTTAGTCCGTTCAAATGATCTATTTGTCTGTTTTTTCATGAATATCATGCTGTCTTGATTACTGTAACCTTATAGTAAGCTTGGGAGAAGGTAATGGCAACCCACTCCAGTACTCTTGCCTGGAAAATCCCATGGACGGAGGAGCCTGGTAGGCTGCAGTCCATGGGGTCGCTAGGAGTCGGACACGACTGAGAGACTTCACTTTCACTTTTCACTTTCCTGCATTGGAGAAGGAAATGGCAACCCACTCCAGTGTTCTTGCCTGGAGAATCCCAGGGACGGGGGAGCCTGGTGGGCTGCCGTCTATGGGGTCGCACAGAGACGGACACGACTGAAGCAACTTAGCAGCAGCAGCAAAAGCATAGTAAGCTTGAAGTCAAGTAGTGACAATTCTTTAACTTTGTTATTCGCTTTGAATACTACATCAGTTACACTGGTAGCTTTTGCCTCTTTTGCCTCTCCATGTAAACTTTAGAATCATATTGTGGATATCCAGAAAATAAAACTTGCAAGGATTTTGACCAGGACTGTGTTAAGTCTATGGATCAACTTGGGAAGAACCAACAACTTGACAGTATTGATTCTTCCTGTTCATGAACATGTAATATTTCCATTTATTTAGTTCTTTCATCAGTTTGTAGTTTTCCTCATTTTCTAGATCTTGCACATATTTTGCTAGACTTAAACCTAAGTATTTCATTTTCGAGGGTGCTAATGTAAATGATATTCTGTTACTAATTTCAAATTCTACTTTTTAATTTCTGGTATATGAGAAGGCAACTGACTTTTGTGTATTAACCTTGTATCCCACAATCTTGCCATAACTGCTTGGTTCAGGTGCCCAGATCAGGTGGGATTCCTCTTATATATTTAAACATTATTCATGCCCTGTGTTAGCTGTGGTCTGTCCTCCCTTTTCAGTCAGCCTACAAACAGCATACTTTCAACTTTTAGCCATTTTAGTTCTTTTCTTGAGGCCCATTTACTAGACTTGTATATAATATCCCAGATGCAAAGGGATAATTGCTTTATTCAAGAGTCAGGACAACTTCTATTAGAAAAACAAAAGTGGTGTGTGGTAACTGACTCAGAAGCCTGCATCTACAGTATTATGTATAACACTGATAGTGTCTAAAACTGATCAATCAAGAATCCCAGAGTAATTACATTATTTAAATGTATTCAAGTAAAGCTAGAGGATCATGGATAAATGAATGGAAGATGGTTGCCTCTTAAGCTGGATCAGAAAGAAAGAAAAGGTTGAGTCAAAGAACTGCTATTGCTGTAAGTTTTAGACTTATTGCACTTTCCAGACTATGCATATATATATATTGCTAACAGTTAAAAAAATAAACTAGCTTAGTAAAAGTAGGAGAGGAACTTCATCTGCTTTTGTTTTGCCCACACAGATATGTTAGGATATGTATCAATTGACCAGGTTATATGAGTCATAAATAATACATAATCAAATGAAAAATGGATATTTACATTGGCCACCTCCTTTAGGTTGCTTTTTATCTCTTAATTTGAGAATATTGAATAATATGTTCTCTTAAGAAGAAATCTTTGTCTTTTTCTATGCAGAAAAATATTCACTCAACCTTCCTTTGGATTTTTGTCCCAAGCCATCTTTGTCTGTAGCAAACATTTGTCACTACACTTCCAATCCTATAGTTCATTTTTCATAAATTCATGTGCTTCCTCAGAGAACTCCAAATAATTAGGCATATTTTTTCTTTATAGTTATAATTAAATCTATTCAATCTATTTCAATATTTATCCCAACTGGCTATATTTATTCAAATGATTTTAAATTACATCTCCCTGTAAATCATACTCTTTTGCTTCATGAGGCACAGTTGTCCTTCCTTCATCATTTTTGATCAGTATTGGTACTTTGTAGAAATGGCCAAACTTTCTCTCATTTACCTTTATGATACAATTGCACTCATCTCACATGCTAGTAAAGTAATGCTCAAAATTCTCCAAGCCAGGCTTCAGCAATACGTGAACCGTGAACTTCCAGATGTTCAAGCTGGTTTTAGAAAAGGTAGAGGAACCAGAGATCAAATTGCCAAAATCTGCAGGATCATCGAAAAAGCAAGAGAGTTCCAGAAAAATATCTATTTCTGCTTTATGGACTATGCCAAAGCCTTTGACTGTGTGGATCATATAAACTGAGGAAAATTCTGAAAGAGATGGGAATACCAGACCACCTGACCTGCCTCCTGAGAAATCTATATGCAGATCAGGAAGCAACAGTTAGAATTGGACGTGAAACAACAGAGGTTCCAAATAGGAAAAGGAGTACATCAAGGCTGTGTACATCACCCTGCTTATTTAACTTATATGCAGAGTGCATCATGAGAAACACTGGACTGGAAGAAACACAAACTGGAAACAAGATTGCGAGAAGAAATATCAATAACTTCAGATATGCAGATGACACCACCCTTATGGCAGAAAGTGAAGAGGAGCTAAAAAGCCTCTTGATGAAAGTGAAAGAGGAGAGTGAAAAAGTTGGCTTAAAGCTCAACATTCAGAAGACGAAGATCATGGCATGTGGTCCCATCACTTTATGGGAAATAGATGGGGAAACAGGGGAAACAGTCAGACTTTATTTTGGGGGGCTCCAAAATCACTGCAGATGGTGATTGCAGCCATGAAATTAAAAGACGCTTACTCCTTGGAAGGAAAGTTATGACCAACCTAGATAGCATATTCAAAAGCAGAGACATTACTTTGCCAACAAAGGTCCATCTAGTCAAGGCTATGGTTTTTCCAGTGCTCATGTATGAATATGAGAGTTGGACTGTGAAGAAAGCTGAGTGCCGAAGAATTGATGCCTTTGAGCTGTGCTGTTGGAGAAGACTCTTGAGAGTCCCTTGGACTGCAAGGAGATCCCACCAGTCCATTCTGAAGGAGATCAGCCCTGGGATTTCTTTGGAAGGAATGATGCTAAAGCTGAAACTCCAGGACTTTGGCCACCTCATGCGAAGGGTTTACTCAATGGAAATGACCCTGAACCTGGGAGGGGTTGGGGGCAGGAGGAGAAGGGCACGACAGAGGATGAGATGGCTGGATGACATCACTGACTCGATGGACATGAGTCTGAGTGAACTCCAGAAGTTGGTGATGGACAGGGAGGTCTGGTGTGCTGCAATTCATGGGGTCACAGAGAGTCGGACACGAGTGAGCGACTGAAATGAACTGAACTGAACTGTAATAACTCATTGGTTTGCTCCCTTTGCATCCAGACCTTGTCTGGCACACTTCTTTGCATTGTCTCAAAACCTCTGCACCCAGAGCACTGACCTATAGCTCCTTTGACAGTGTCTTCAGCTCTCTGATGGGGGCTGTGCCTCTGGATAATGTAAACTGTCATCCATCCATTGTAACCTCACAGTAGGTAGCAATAAAGAATCAAAATAAATTAACCTCAGTTGCTATGTGCTGCAGTACATTGTCCAGAAGTTGTTCCTAATCCCTTCTTTTCATGAAATTTAAAGACAGCATGACACCAGCAAAGCAAACCATTCACCTTTATCCTCACAGCTAAAAATACCTGTCCCAAATGCAAGTTTAAAATTGAGGAGGGAGAAGCATAAAGATGGCAGAGGAATAGGACGGGAAGACCACTTTCTCCCTCATAAACTCCTCAAAAGAACATTTCAACGCCGACCAAACTCCACAAAACAACTTCTGTATGCTCAACATCACTCATTATCAGAGAAATGCAAATCAAAACCACAATGAGGTACCACTTCACACCAGTCAGAATGGCTGCGATCCAAAAATCTGCAAGCAATAAATGCTGGAGAGGGTGTGGAGAAAAGGGAACCCTCCTACACTGTTGGTGGGAATGCAAACTAGTACAGCCACTATGGAGAACAGTGTGGAGATTCCTTAAAAAATTGCAAATAGAACTACCTTATGACCCAGCAATCCCACTGCTGGGCATACACACCGAGGAAACCAGAATTGAAAGAGACACATGCACCCCAATGTTCATCGCCGCACTATTTATAATAGCCAGGACATGGAAACAACCTAGATGTCCATCAGCAGATGAATGGATAAGAAAGCAGTGGTACATATACACAATGGAGTATTACTCAGCCATTAAAAAGAATTCATTTGAATCAGTTCTGATGAGATGGATGAAACTGGAGCCGATTATACAGAGTGAAGTAAGCCAGAAAGAAAAACACCAATACAGTATACTAACACATATATATGGAATTTAGAAAGATGGCAATGACGACCCTGTATGCAAGACAGGAAAAAAGACACAGCTGTGTATAACGGACTTTTGGACTCAGAGGGAGAGGGAGAGGGTGGGATGATTTTGGAGAATGGCATTCTATCATGTATACTATCATGTAAGAATTGAATCGCCAGTCCATGTCTGACGCAGGATACAGCATGCTTGGGGTTGGTGCATGGGGATGACGCACTGAGATGTTATGGGGAGGGAGGTGGGAGGGGGGTTCATGTTTGGGAACACATGTAAGAATTAAAGATTTTAAAATTTAAAAAAAAATTAAAAAAATAAAATAAAATTTATGTCTCCACAAAAAAAAAAAACTGCACATAAATGTTCATATCAACTTTACTTTTATTAACCAAAAAATAGAATTAACTCAGATGTCTGAATAGTCAAATAAATTGTGATATATATATGTAAAAAAAATGAAAAAAATATAAAATTGAGAAAATGAACTTTCTTTCAACTGAGAGGGTTAATGTTTTTAAGACACAAAAACTAGTCCTAAAATTCATAGGCTTCAAACAGGAGATGAGAGGCCACAATCATTCACAAAATAACAATTCTTATTACTGACACAGTCTGGTCTCTTAAAACATTATATATGAAAAACCAAATTTATAGAATAAATTAGATATTGTTTTTAAGAACAAAAGATTTTCATTATTTGAAAGTCTTAATTTCAAAAGGGTTTTAGAAAATGAGCTCCCCAGACATTTAAGATTTTCTTCTCTTCATAGATCATTGACCACTCTAGCTACTTTAATAAGATGGTAAAGGACAGAGACTTTGCTCTAGTTAGGTGAAAAATGCCGTTGGTAATTTGATAGGGATGGGGCTGACTTTGTAGATTGCCTTGAGTAGTACAGTCATTTTGACAATATTGATTCTTCCAATCCAAGACCATGGTACTATCTTCCATATTTGTGTCATCATCCATTTTTCCTCAGTGTGTTAAAAGTTTTGGAGTATAAATCTTTTGCCTCCTTAAGTAGGTTTATTCTTATTTATTCCTAGGAATTTGACACAATGGTAAATGGGATTGTTTGCTTAATTTCCCTTTCTGATCTTTCATTGTTAGTGTATAGGAATATATGAGATTTCTGTGTATTAATTTTGTATTCTGCAACTTTACCGAATTCATTGATGAGCTCTAGTAGCTAAGGTATGCAATATTCCAAAACAATGGACTATTACTCAGCCATTAAAAATGAAATAATGCCATTTGCAGCAACATGGATGGGTCTAGAGATTATCATACTAGGTGATGTTGCCAGATAGATGAATATCATATGGTATCACTGATATGTAGAGTCTTAAAAAAATTATACAAGTAATATTCAAAACAGAAATGGACCCACAGACATAGAAAATAAATGTATGATTACTAAAGGGGAAATATGGAGGAGGAATAAATTTGGAATTTGGGGTTAATATATACACACTACCATATGTAAAATAGATAACCAGCAAGGAAATAATTGCCTAGCATAGGGAACTATATCCAATATTCTGTAATAAGCTGTAAGTGAAAACAATTTTTAAAAAGTGTATATGTATGTATGTGTGTATGTATATATATATATATATATATATATATATATATATATTTAGCTGAATCACTTTGCTGAACACCTGAAACTAACACAACATTGTAAGTCAGCTATACTTCAATTTTAAAAAAAGGACACAGAATTTTAAATCTGCTCTACTGTGAGGCATCGCTAATTAATGACATTCAAAAAAATTCCAGTTTCCAAAATTAAATTGACTCAAATTTTTAAACACAAAAATTATTTTACAAAGAAGAGGTCACATATTTGTCCAAAAGCAGATAGCTTGTCTCTAGTCTTTTTCTCTTCTATCTTTTTCCCTTTCCTTTTTGAACACTTTTTTTGAGACAAATTTAAAATTTCAGGAATATCACATAAAAATCTGGACTCCTAGCTTCTCCTCAGAAAAATCTGGAGTCTGGCAACTCACATTTTCACTAGCAATGAGAAGGTAGAATTCAATAGCTAAGTCCTCTTTCATGTGCAGCATGAGCACTCCAGTACCCAGAGACCTCTTCATATACTATTGCATACCAGATCTAGCCAAATTCATTCATGGAAATGACCTGCTTAATGTCTCTAGGCATTTATTTTGATATTATGAGTGTCAGTTTCCTAAATAAACTAGTTATGATACTCATTTGAGTTAGTTATGGTACTTAGGGTGATGATCTTAATAGTAACAGTAAGTTTTAACATTTACTATTATTATACTTATGGTTAATTACTTTTCATCAACAAATAGTAATTTTACATTTAAATTAATAGTGGTAGAAATAAAACTCTTATGCAGAGTAAAAATAAATAAATAAATTGAAGGGTTGTGTAACTCAGTTGAAAACAAACTAGCCAAATGGTATTTTTCCTTGTTTCACTACTAATTTGATATACTGTGTATTAGTCTCCAGGGCTGCTCTAACAAATTACTTGGTCTCTTAAAAGAACAAAATTTTATTTTCTCAGAGTTATGGAGACTAGAAGTCTGAAATCAAGGAGCTGGCATCGTCATGCTCCCTGAAGAGTCCTTCCTGCCACTTTCAGCTTCTGGTGGTTCCTGGTGTTCCTTGGTTTGTGGTAGCAGGACCAGTCTCTGCCTTTGTCTTCACATGCCCTGATCCTCACAATTTCTGTGCTTCTGTGTCCTTTCTCTTATAAGGACACCACTCACTGGATTTAGGACCAATTCCAAATCCATATCTATATCTTGAGATTCTTAACTTGATTACATCTGCAAAACCCTATTTCTAAATACAATCACATTTATAGGTATGAGAAGGGAGGGAAGGGTTAGGAGTTGAACATGTCTTTTTTTGAGAAGTACAGCTCAACTCACTATATACTGACTTTTCACAGATTTAAATAAATTTTGTCTTATTTTTGTTTAAGTATTTAAACTCTAGTCATTTTCCAATTTAAATTCACATATTTAATAAAATCAGCTATAAATATAAAATTTTACTTTGGTTTCAAAACTAGGATCTCTGATGAATTATAAATATAATTAGTTGCATCTAATAAGCCAGTTCTAAGACACACACACACACACACACAAATTGAAGTAAAGGAAGTTTTACAGTTTAAGCCTTAGTTTTTAATTCAGAATAGTTATCACACTTCTCTCTTTGATCTGGGTTTTTCAAGATGGGTGCATGGTCCCTGCAATGGATGCTGGAACAAGCTAATGCAACTCTGATGTTGTAAGAAGCAACTGTTAAGTATCCAGCAATTCTAAAAGCTGGTAGTAGCTTGAAATTGGTCATCAGCTCAGTTCAGATCAGTCACTCAGTCGCATCCAACTCTTTGCAACCCCATGAATTGTAGCACGCCAGGCCTCCCTGTGTGTGCATCACCAATTCCCGGAGTTTACTCAGACTCACGTCCATCAAGTCAGTGATGCCATCCAGCCATCTCGTCCTCTGTCATCCCCTTCTCCTCCTGTCCCCAATCCCTCCCAGAATCAGGGTCTTTTCCAATGAGTCAACTCTTCGCATGAGGTTGCCAAAGTATTGGAGTTTCAGCTTCAGCATCAGTTCTTCCAATGAACACCCAGGACTCATCTTTAGGATGGACTGGCTGGATCCCTTGCAGTCCAAGGAACTCTCAAGAGTCTTCTCCAACAGCAGAGTTCAAATGCACCAATTCCTCGGTGCTCAGCTTTCTTCATAGTCCAACTCTCATATCCATACATGACCACTGGAAAAACCATAGCCTTAAGTAGGCAGACCTTAGTCGGCAAAGTAATGTCTCTGCTTTTGAATATGCTATCTAGGTTGGTCACAATTTTTCTTTCAAGGAGTAAGTGTCTTTTAATTTCATGGCTGCAATCACCATCTACAGTGATTTTGGAGCCCAGAAAAATAAAGTCTGACACTATTTCCACTGTTTCCCCATCTATTTCCCATAAAGTGATGGGACCACATGCCATGATCTTCATTTTCTGAATGTTGAGCTTTAAGCCAACTTTTTTTTTAATCAAGAGGCTTTTTAGTTCCTCTTCACTTTCTGCCATAAGGGTGGTGTCATCTGCATATCTGAGGTTATTAATACTTCTCCCAGAAATCTTGATTCCAGCTTGTGTTTCCTCCAGCCCAGCATTTCTCATGATGTATTCTGCATGTAAGTTAAATAAGGAGGGTGACAGTATACAACCCTGATATACTCCTTTTCCATATTTGGAAGTTTTTACTCCACAAAATCGGGCAAATGCTACAAATCAGGGACCCTTTTCCTCAGGGAGCCTGATGTTAAACAATTACCAGAACACTACTGCCTGCATATTATCAAGTGGTCCATGGTGGTCTGGTGGTTTCAAAAGAAAAATTATTTAGTTTTGTTCACCTACACTTCATAAATGTCAAATGCAAGATTATTACCACCCCCCAAATATTGTTCTTCTTGATCATCATTATTTCCTTAAGTGATGTTTAAGAGAAGCAAGAATAGCTACAGTCAAATTTAACAAGCTGAATTAGTCTCAGCTAAGGAATTTTCACATCTTTTGCATAAAGTTGGTATTTTAAATTGTTGTCATAGTGTTGTATTGTATCTACAAAAATAGATCAGTGACTTAGAGTAATTCAGAAAAGCATAAAAGTAATGACAAAGAGTAACAGAAAGATTTCAGTTCAGACTATCATCATATATGAACACTGTGTGCATGTGCACTCAGTTGCTTCCGTTATAAGGGATTCTTGCCCACAGTAGTAGATATAATGGTCATATGAATTAAATTCACCCATCCCTGTCCATTTTAGTTCACTGATTCCTAATATGTCCATGTTCAATCTTGCCATCTTCTTCTACTTGACCATTTCCAATGTACCTTCATTCATGTAACTAATATTCCAGGTTCCTATGAAATATTGTTCTTTACCACATCAGACTTGACTTTCACCACCAACTGAACATAATTTCTGCTTTGGTCCAACCGCTTCATTCTTTCTGGAGCTATTAGTAATTGTCCTCTACTTTTCCCTAGTAGCATATTAGACTTCTGACCTGAGGGGCTCATGTTCCGGTGTCATACCTTTTTGCCTTTTCATACTATCCCTGGGGTGCTCCAGACAAGAATGCTGGAGTGGGTTGCGATTTCCTCCTCCAGTGAACCACATTTTGGCAGGACTCTTCCCTATGACCTGCTCATTTGGGTGTGATCCATAAAGGTGGTTTACTTTTATAAGTAATATGAAATGCATATTTACTAAATATGAAATGAAATGGAAAAAGGAATGCCAGCTATGGAAAGAACAAGTGTTCACATGAGGTTTTGAGAAGTTGGACAAGATATAAGTATGTCATCTTCTTAAATTAATAATACCAGGAAATGACTTATCTTATTCAAAGTGGCGTGCTCAAGATATCTGTCTAAAGTATACCCTGTATCTTGAATAGTCTGAATTTATCACCCTGTGGCCAAAATGGCACAATTTTGATATTGAGACTGGAGATATCAGGATTTCTTTAGAAGACCAAGTGGTGGGATATTCAACTTGACCACTAAGAGTTCAATGCCTGCCAGAGAAAGTAATCTGACTTTTTAAAAACCACATACAAACCTTGCAATAGAAAATGGGTTGTACTTTCAAAGCTGGATACCATCTAAAAAGTAAATTGGAAAACCACTGGCTATATCTACCAAATTGAAGCTTTTAGGTTTTGTGTGTAACTTTGCCTATGTAGCATCTTTCAGAAGCTCAAAATAAGTTTCAGTGGAAAATTTCTTCATATTTCTGGATCAACTATGCAGTCTGAAAATCTGGAACTACATGACAGTGCCAACAAACAGTTGTTGCCATTTCCAAGAACCTATAATTATGATGAAAGAATTTTTAATTTAGCAGAAATAAAGACAAAGAAAAGGAACAAACTGCTTATGGAACATGACCTATGGCTACAGCCTTCATACTGAATAAATAAATCCAAGTAAAATCTTGCAAACAGCATTATCCCTCTCACAGACATGATAAAGGGAGTAAAATAGTGCCTGGTTAATCCAGGCACCAAAGTCTGGATTTGAGTCCCATTGAATCATCTGCATGGCTTTGAACAAGCTACTTAACCTTTCTATGCCTCAATTTCCATCTGGGAATGATCATAATAATTCCAATCTTGAAAGGTTAATATGACTATAACATGAATTAACATATGTAAGAAACTTATTGCCTGATATTCAATAAAATGTCTTAGTACCTGGAATATAATAAGGAATATGTACATAATAAGACCTACCAGGTTAATGTGATAACCTGATGGATTTGAAGACACAACAACCAATGAGAAGCATAATGTATATGCAAAAACTTTTATAGCTTGAAGACTAGACACACCATTCAGTGATGTGTCTCTAAAACCTAATGCATTAAGCCTACTGAAAATAAAGGGTCAAAGGAAACTGTCATATAAAAAATAAAACAAAGGGCTTTAAATTAGCATGTTCTATTCCTTACACATTCTCTTTTACCTTTGTGGACATGTCTTATTTGCTTAATAAGCAACCCCCTTTGTCACATCCCTGAATATTTACAAACACTAAACTTGTGAAGTCTAAGTTTAGACCATTATTAAGTGCTCACTGAGATGATCTTTATAGCTTTACAGGAGTTCAAACAAGATATCCTTACAAGATCATGCCATTCCATTAAAATCTAGTATTGTTTTCATTTAATCATACATTTCCAGATTTTGCTTTAATAACAGATCTTAGGTACAGAATGAAATGAGGTATAGGGGAGAAAAGAGTAAAATCGGTCAAGCTAAACCTGAATTCTGGATATTGAACTTTAGACCTTAGTGAATATGAGCAAATCAATGAAGCCTTTGAAGCTTCTTTTCCACATCCAGAAAAATAAGCTTTTTGCAAGAAAAAACTACAGTGTTATGAACACAAAATTAAGTACAGAAGTAACTGCCTGACATGCTGTTAAAATAGGTGTTTCCTATAGTTTTGACTGCATAGTCTTTCAAAACCTCTTGAGATGATAATGGTTTTATAAATTTTCTATGATAAGTAAAAAAAATTCAGACTTCACTCTAACATGATCAAATAGGATAGTTTTCGTAACTTAGAATAGTTTTTATTTTTTTAGCTTCACAGTTTGTTTTTGTTTGTATCATCTATATTTTTAAAGATATTGTCATCTGTGGGAAACCCTTCATCAGTGTCTTTCCTGTATGTGCCCTATGATCTCAGCATGTTTCTTGTTTTCCTGTCTAGAGTCTAACCTAACATATTCACTGACTCGGTGATATCCATTAATAAATTTGCTCTAGAGTTATGTTATCATCAGTTTCAGTACTCATATCAAATTAAAGTATTTTCCCAATGTTTTCATATGATGTATTCCTCTTTATTAATTGCATTATTAAACTATTCAAAAGCCTAATTCATTGCTTCTACTCAAAATTTATCCTAGAAATTATTCCTACAGTGGGATAATAACTTAATCATGTAAGAAAGTGTCTGCAAACTTCATATATATATTATGCAAAACTCAAAGTGAATGTGTTCTTGACTCCACTTCCCTTTAACTGGATCCCCAAAATAATTCTGGCCACTTCAATGCTGCCTAATACTAAAAGTGTGACAGACAGTGAGTGGATGTAGTAAGAGATAGCAATCTTGACCTATCGCTGTTAATGATATCTAATTTTTTAATATAAATTTATTTATTTTAATTGGAGGTTAATTACTTTACAATATTGTATTGGTTTTGCCATACATCAACATGTATCCGCCACAGGTATACACGTGTTCCCCATCCTGAACCGCCCTCCCTCCTCCCTCCCCATTTTTTAAAAAATTTACAAAAACATTTGACAATGTAAACATTGACTTGGGCCCACTCCCAGGGTTTTGGAAAGCTCCTGTGCAGATGAAGCTTAAGTTTCATTGACTTCATAGTAAATCTTTCCCTGAAGATTTAACCTATTTACCCACTAAAAAAAAAAATCTCAGCCCTCACTACTTCTAACAACTTTAAGAGCAACTGATACAAATAGGGTCTGATACAACTGATACAACAAATACAAATAGGATAAATATTTGGTGAACAGATAAAAGAGGTTGCACTATGATTAACATAATTAATGAGAATTCAATTAGCCAATTTGGTAAAAAATATAGGAAGAGATTTTCAATGCACTAGACAAAGCAATATGATGTAATGGTAGAGCATGAGATCTGGGGCCAGGATTCCTAGCTCCATTATATAAAGGCTGTGTATCTCAACATTTTCTGTGCCTCAGTTTCATCTTCTGAAAAATACAGATAATACTAGTAACCTGCCATGTAGGGTTGTAAGGATTCAATTTATTGATGCATGTAAAATGCTTAATGGATTTTAATACACAGTAAGCATTTGCCAAGTGTCACTATTTTTCTTTTAGAAACAAAGACCTTCCTTTTCTGTTTTCAAAAATGTTTTGAGGTAGCATAAACAAAACACTTCAAAAGACTAAAATACAATTAATACCTGGGATAATAAAAATGATGTGTAAACTAAAGATAAAAATAATAAACATCAGGGATGAAATCAGTATGTGAAATGAAAAATGTCATATGAAAAAAAGTTCCTTACACTTGATGGAAGGAGGGAACGAAATTTGGCTCTATGAATCCTGTAAAGTAGCCCACTCTGCTGAAGAACACCTTTGAGATACAGCAGCAACCAAATTTCTACAATCTGTCCTGTTATTTGACAAAAGATACCGGCAAAAATTATTAGTACTTAAACATTTCTCCATCTTTCTCATCCTCTTCAGATTATACATTATGGGGGAGGCATTTTAATTAGTCAAATGTTCTTAAGGGAACTCTGCTGCTCAGTGATTGGCGAAAATTTGTCAAGCAGATGCTAACAGTGATTTGGTAGGCTGGATTCG
Source organism: Capricornis sumatraensis (assembly GCF_032405125.1). Taxonomy (NCBI): domain Eukaryota; kingdom Metazoa; phylum Chordata; class Mammalia; order Artiodactyla; family Bovidae; genus Capricornis; species Capricornis sumatraensis. The sequence continues at coordinate 192,971,035 of NC_091069.1, read as the reverse complement.
AATGAAAGGAATATCTCATTTTTAGGGCTTCTTGTGATTTCGTAGGATGGAGTGAATAAAAGGTCACAGGACCAAAAGAAATGCAGAAAATGAGCATCAAAACCTAACATTACTCGACATTTTCCTTTGCAAAATAAAGATGAGAAACTTTAAAGTTATTGTGTATGACCGACTAGTTAGGACAAAGAGTTTTAAGTTTTCATAAAGCCCTGCAGATTTTCATTGTGCTAACCCAAAGAGTCTTGAGAAGCTGTAACATATTTGCTTTCCAGAATTATAGTTCTCTGATCTAAATTAAAAAAAAAAAATTGAGGCAATTCCTAAGTTGTCTTTTTATTGTTGCCGCTGTTTCAAATTCTCTTTAAAAAAAAAAAAAAAAGCCTCTAAATGTTTGTGCACCCTCTAAGATAAAAATCCCCAAGTACTACTTCAAACTTGATGTTTTCTATTACAGCTTAAAAAGAACATCTAACTTCTACTTGAATTACTACTTCAGTTAAGCCTGTTAATGTAAATGAGGATACTCTCTGGAATCATATAGGTTTGCTAAGTACTGTTTAGCTGCAGAAAGAATACGAGCCATTCTTGTAGAACTTAGAATCCATTAAAATAATTTCACTATGTATGGTTTTAAATGTGCCTAAAACGGAATCAAAATTGCCGGGAGAAATATCAATAACTTCAGATATGCAGATGACACCACCCTTATGGCAGAAAGTGAAGAACTAAAGAGCATCTTGATGAAATGAAAAAGGAGAGTGAAAAAGTTGGCTTAAAGCTCAACATTCAGAAAACTAAGATCATGGCATCTGGTCCCATCACTTCATGGCAAATAGATGGGGAAACAGTAGAAACAGCGACTGACTTTATTTTGGGGGGCTCCAAAATCACTGCAAATGGTGACTGCAGCCGTAAAATCAAAAGACTTGGAAGAAAAGTTCAGTTCAGTTCAGTTGCTCAGTTGTGTCCGACTCTTTGCCACCCCGTGAATCGCATCACTCAAGGCCTCCCTGTCCATCACCAACTCCCAGAGTTCACTCAGACTCATGTCCATAGAGTCAGTGATACCATCCAGCCATCTCATCCTCGGTTGTCCCCTTCTCCTCCTGCCCTCAATCCCTCCCAGCATCAGAGTCTTTTCCAATGAGTCAACTCTTCACATGAGGTGGTCAAAGTACTGGAGTTTCAGCTTTAGCAAAGTTAGACCTACCTAAACAGTACATTAAAAAGCAGAGACATTGCTTTGCCAAAAAATGTCTGTCTAGTCAAGGCTATGGTTTTTCCCCTGGTCATGTATGGATGTGAGAGTTGGACTGTGAAGAAGGCTGAGAGCCAAAGAATTGATGCTTTTGAACTGTGGTGTTGGAGAAGACTCTTGAGAGTCCCTTGGACTGCAAGGAGATCCAACCAGTCCATCCTAAAGATCAGTCCTCGGTATTCTTTGGAAGGACTGATGTTGAAGCTGAAACTCCAATACTTTGGCCACCTGATGAGAAGAGCTGACTCACTGGAAAAGGCCCTGATGCTGGGAAAGATTGAAGGCAGAGAAGTGGACGACAGAGTATGAGATGGTTGGGTGACATCACTGATTCAACGGACATGAGTTTGGGTAAACTCCTCGATTTGGTGATGGATAGGGAGACCTGGCATGCTACAGTCCATAGGGTCGCAAAGAATTGGACACGACTGAGTACTGAACTGAACTGAAAATGGAAATCAGAGTGCCAATTCTGGATTTTTTGGTTGTATTCCTTGGCATACTAAGGAAATAACTTTAAAAAAATTCTCAGAAGTATTTTTCATATCCCCAAACCAAGGAAAAGTTGGTTATGGAAATGAAACTTTTGGGAGGTTTCTTTGGAATTAGTAGCAACTACAACCACTGATTTTTACTAGCACACCAGAAATGAATTATCTCCTTAAATTAAATTTGCCTTTCAGGGAAATTGTTTTGAATTTTTAACTGGTGGTAAAATATATATAGCATAAAATTAGCCATTTTAAGTGTGCAATTCAATGGTATTAATTACAGTCACCATGTTAAAAAATCATCATCACTATTTCCAAAACATTTTCATGGCCCAAAATAGAAAGTCTGTAACCATTAAGTAATAATTCTCCTTTTCTCCTCTCTTGCTCAATCCCCTGTTAATTTCTCATCTATTTTCTATCTCTATGACTTTGCCTATTCTAGAAAACTTCATATAAATACAATCATACAATATAAATACACCACATTTTGGTTATCCATTCATTGGTTGATGGACATCTGGGGTGTTTATACCCTTTGGCTATTGCTAATAAGGCTGCAATGAATACTGGCATACAAGTATCTGTTTGAATTCCTTCTATCAATTTTTTGGAGTATATACCTCAAAGTGGAATTGCTGGATAATATGGTTATTCTTTGTTCAACTTTCTGAAAAAACACCAAACCATTTTCCACAGTAGTTGCAACATTTTATATTTCCATCAGAATTGTACAAGGTTCTTCACATCCTTGCCAACACTTGTTATTTTCTGCATTTTCAAAATTATTATAATAGCCATTCTAGTATCTCATTGTGGTTTTGATTTGAATTTCCCTACTTAGATAGCATATTCAAAAGCAGAGACATCACTTGCCGACTAAGGTCCATCTAGTCAAGGCTATGGTTTTTCCTGTGGTCATGTATGGATGTGAGAGTTGGACTGTGAAGAAGGCTGCGTGCCAAAGAATGGATGCTTTTGAACTGTGGTGTTGGAGAAGACTCTTGAGGGTCCCTTGGACTGCAAGGAGATCCAACCAGTCCATTCTGAGGGAGATCAACCCTGGGATTTCTTTGGAAGGAATGATGCTAAAGCTGAAGCTCCAGTACTTTGGCCACCTCATGCGAAGAGTTGACTCATTGGAAAAGACTCTGATGCTGAGAGGGATTGGGGGCAGGAGGAAAAGGGGACGACCGAGGATGAGATGGCTGGATGGCATCACGGACTCGATGGACGTGAGTCTGAGTGAACTCCGGGAGATGGTGATGGACAGGGAGGCCTGGCGTGCTGCGATTCATGGGGTTGCAAAGAGTCGGACACGACTGAGCGACTGGACTGAACTGAATGTCTAAGATGATGTTGAGCATCTCTTGTCTATTTTGTAAAGTCTTTTATCCATTTTTTAAATAGAGCTCTCCTTTTCTTGCTGAATTATAGGAGATATTTATATATTTAGGGAAATATAACCCTTACCATATATGTGAGTTGTATTTTCCCACATCCTGTCAGTTGTCTTTTAACTTTCTTGTAATGTAACTTTGTTTTTTTAAAAATATAATTTACATTTTTCTCTTTGATATAAAAGAGAATATGAAAGAATTTAATATATAAATTACAAAAGTTATTGAAAATGCTATAAAGAAAATGAATTTTCCTCTCAACCGACTCATTATTCTTAATGTGGAAGACATTAATTAACCTTGTTTCTTATATGTATAAATGAAAACTGGTTTTAATTAGAGCTATTTTTACAATAAAGAGGTTTTCAGAGTAAAAAAAAAGACATCATAGGAAAAACTAAAGCTTTGTTTCATTTATAGAACTGTTTTAACCTATGCTTAAAGATTCATTTACTTTATTGGAGTTAGTATTGATTACAAGAAGATCTACTGTATCAGAGGAGGGAATTGTGTAAGGTTAGCAGGAAGAGAATATATTAAATTAGCAAATTCAAGAGAATATGCATAGGCATGTAAAACACTGTGGAAAAAGAGAAAATATAAAGAAATTGAATATTATTCTCTTTCTTGGGACCGCAAAAGTTAGATGAGTTAAGAACACAGTTGGAATTTACCCAGATGCACAGAGCATATAACACCAAAACATTGCAAGCTCTACTCTTGTTTTTTTTCATAACAGTTCCTGCTCATATTATAAATATTATAAGTGAGAAAAGCTACAGGCTCTTGCATTTTATAGTAATCAAGGGTGGAGGTAGCCCCATTCAGGAGAAAGAATGGGAAAATGTTTAAAGAGAGACAAAGGATAGGACCAAAAAAGAGGCTCTTGATTGTAGATAAAAAGGATTATAAAGAGCCTGTGTGCTGAAGAACTTCACCCTTGTTAGAAAACCTTTAACAAAAGGTTTTGCAAGCATGGAGAAAAGAATTAACCATGAAGTATTGTAAATTACATTAGGAAAACAAGCTAATAAAACAGAGAGCTGATGAAAAGTTATGACAGTCTTTATATTACTTCAGAATTGAGGTCTCTTCATAGATTTTGAGAAGATAGAAAGATACCAGGCTTGATAGAATCACTGATACTCAGCTTTCAAGCATCCCCCAATGCAGTATATCCCCCTAAAAGTGCACAGAGTGATAGTATCCTAATCGCATTGTCACTTGAAAAATTAACATAGCAGAACCTGACAGTTTGCCACAGTATTTAAAACTGGAAAAGTGTTTTCAAGGGAATGTACCTTTAAAATATTCTTTTCTATATCTAATAAATGAATAATCCCTCAAATAACTCTAAAATAGATACAAGGCATATGTCAAATAATGCTCCAGCTAAAGGTAAGATAATAACTCATAAATATCTAATATTTTTATTATTTGGGGGTCCTGAGGGCAAAAGAGCATGCACATACATGGAAAATATACTCACAGTAAAAACTTTGCATGGTTAAAAAATACAACTAACTCAAAGAAAGTGGAAGGAGATGTTATTGATACCAGCAGGGTCTGAACACAGCTAACCCAGTCAAAATGTTTTGCTACAAATATGAGTGTATGTGGTAAGAATGTATGTCATTTTAAATAACAAATCCCAATATATCCCAGAATACACAGATATTCTTTTTTTTAATTGAAATATAATTGATTTACAATGTTGTGTTAGCTTCAGGTATACAGCAAAGTGATTCAGTTTTATATGTATAATATGTACATATTATATAACACTATAACACAGTAAGCCTTTGTTAGTTATCTGTTAGGTTGGTACAAAATAATTGCTTTTTTTGCATTCTTGAAATTTGCCATTTGATAATGGAATACATTCTTAAATAAATGTGGTTTTTCTATACATCATTTTAATGCACATTCCTTGCTTTATGTTTTTTGCCAATGACTTATTACTTGCTACTTATTTTATATTTATTTTAGACTATGGAAATGATGTTAGACAAAAAGCAAATTCTAGCAATTTTCTTTTTTTAATATAAATTTATTTATTTTAATTGGAGGTTAATTACTTTACAATATTGTATTGGTTTTGCCATACATCAACGTGAATCTGCCACAGGTATACATGTGTTCCCCATCCTGAACCGCCCTCCCTCCTCCCTCCCCGTACAATCCCTCTGGGTCATCTCAGTGTACCAGCCCCAAGCATCCAGTATCATGCATCGAACCTGGACTGGCAATTTGTTTCATATATGATATTATACATGTTTCAATGCCATTCTTGCAAATCATCCCACCCTCACTCTCTCCCACAGAGTCCAAAAGACTGTTCTATACATCTGTGTCTCTTTTGATGTCTTGCAAAATCACTGCAGATGGTGATTGCAGCCATGAAATTAAAAGACGCTTACTCCTTGGAAGAAAAGTTATGACCAACTTAGATAGCATATTCAAAAGCAGAGACATTACTTTGCCGACTAAGGTCTGTCTAGTCAAAGCTATGGTTTTTCCTGTGGTCATGTATGCATGTGAGAGTTGGACTGTGAAGAAGGCTGAACGCCAAAGAATTGATGCTTTTGAAGTGTGGTGTTGGAGAAGACTCTTGAGAGTCCCTTGGACTGCAAGGAGATCCAACCAGTCCATTCTAAAGATCAGCCCTGGGATTTCTTTAGAAGGAATGAAGCTAAAACTGAAACTCCAGTACTTTGGCGACCTCATGCGAAGAGTTGACTCATTGGAAAAGACCCTGAACCTGGGAGGGATTGGGGGCAGGAGGACAAGGGGATGACAGAGGATGAGATGGCTGGATGGCATCACGGACTCGATGGATGTGAGTCTGAGTGAACTCTGGGAGTTGGTGATGGACAGGGAGGCCTGGCGAGCTGCGATTTATGGGGTTGCAAAGAGTCGGACACGACTGAGCGACTGAACTGCACTGAACTGATACAGGGTTATCGTTACCATCTTTCTAAATTCCATATATATGCGTTAGTATATTGTATTGGTGTTTAAAATGGGTTGTAAAGCAGCGGAGACAACTTGAAATATCAACAACACCTTTGGCCCAGGAACCGCTAACAAACCTACCATGCAGTTGCAGTTCAAGTTTTGCAAAAGAGACAAGAGCCTTGAAGATAAGGAGTATAGTGGCCAGGCATCATAGGTTGTAAACAACCAATAGAAAGCAATCATTGAAGCTGATCCTCTTACATGAAGTTGTGAAAGAACTCAGCATCAAACCATTCTACGATCGTTTGGCATTTTGAAGTGAACTGGAAAGGTGAAAAAGCTTGATAACTGGGTGCCTAATGAGCTTACCACAAATTAAAAAAAAATCATTTTTGAAGTATCCTCTTTTCTTATTGTACACAACAACAAGGAACCATTTCTCAATTGGATTGTGACATGTGACGAAAAGCGGATTTTATACAACCAGCGATGACCAGCTCAATGGTTGGACCAAGAAGACACCCCAAGTTTAGTTCAGTCGCTCAGCCGTGTCCAACTCTTTGTGACCCCATAGACTGCAACATACCAGGCCTCCTTGTCCATCACCAGCTCCTGGGGTGTACTCAAAATCATGTCCATTGAGTTGGTGACGCCATCCAACCATCTCATCCTCTGTCATCCCCTTCACTTCCCACCTTCAATCTTTCCCAGCATCACACTTGAACAAAAAAAAGGTCATGGTCACTATTTGATGGTCTGCTGCCAGTCTGATCCACTACAGCTTTCTGAATCCTGGTGAAACCATTACACCTGAGAAGTATGCTCAACAAATCAATGAGATGCACTGGAAACTACAAAGCCTGCAGCCAGCATTGGACCACAGAAAGGGCCAAATTCTTCATGACAATACCTGACCTCATATCACACAACTAATGCTTCAAAAGTTAAATGAATTGGGCTACAAAGTTTTGCCTCATCCACCACATTCACCTGATCTCTCACCAACAGACTACCAGTTCTTCAAGCATCTCAACAACCTTTTGCAGGGAAAGTACTTCAACAATCAGCAAGATGCAGAAAATGCTTTCCAAGAATTCGCTGAATCTTAAAACATGGATTTTTATGCTATAGGAATAAATCAATTTATTCCTCATTGGCAAAATGTGTTGATTATAATGGCTTCCATTTTGATTAATAAAGATGTCTGAACCTAGTTATAATGATTTAAAATTCACTGTCCAAATCCACAATTTCATTTGTACCAATCTAATATTTCATATATAGTAGTGTGTATATGTTAATTCCAAACTCCTAATTTATCCTTCTCCTCCATTTCCCCTTTGGTAACTATAAATTTGTTTTCTATGCCAATGAGTTTATTTTTGTCTGTACATACATTCATTTGTATCATTTTTTTAGATTCCATGCATCAGCGATATCTTATGATACTGTCTTTTTCTGTCTGGCTTACTTCACTCAGTATGATAATCTCTAGGTCCATCCATGTTGCTGTTCAGAATTAGTTGTATGTGGCAAGTATGAATGTCATCTTAAATAACAAATCCCCCAAAATATCCCTGAATACATGAATTTTCATCTTGTTCTATGTGAGGAAGAAAAGCCTCTTCACACAAATGTTCAGTCACCAATAAAATACAGGATAAACCCAGTAACTCAATTAAAATTCTATGCCTGAGTGTGTATCTACATGCATGTGTTTATGTGATTAAACATGGCCATTCTCTCCATCACTCCAACACTGTAATATGTATATAGCCCCAGGGCATATGTTATGTTTACTGGACATGGTTGCTTACTTAATGTTGTTGCTTTGAGGTGATGGAGAAAGATCACATCCCTATAAACAACTGGGGAGTCTCTCTTGCCCCTGGAAAGCAGTAAAACTAGTTCTGAGACCAGCTGATTCTTGGACTACAATATCTCTAGGTCCCACACTTCTCATTTCAACTTGAAGGAGTCAAATCAAGATTAAGAACAGTCCTAGATGTTGAAAAAGGAATTTCTAATGACACTTCAAGACACAGACTAGTCAAAAACATTCTGAGGTAGGTCACAGGCTGAAGAGAGATAAGAAACCAGATTTATGAGCCAGGTTATTTCCTCACCCATTACCAACTTTATCTCTTTCCTTTGTGTTTTCTCATGTGTTTGGTAAACCTATTTTCAAACATTATTTTCTAGTGTATGTAAAAATTCAAGCTCCATGCCGGGAGGGGTGTTTACCTAGAACAGTACCAGGAGTACACTAGGCAATTAACAAATATTTAATGAATAATAACTGTGTTCATCGTGTTATGGGGAAATTAGGGACTATTTCTATAGCTATACTTTGATCCATATTTTTATGGAAAGAACATTCCTGAAACCAGAGAGTGGGGGCAGCACTACTGGTGAGAAAACTAAGGAGAAATTCAATCTAGGGGTAAGGAATCATGGCTCTAAAAGAACACCATTTTTCCTTCTGTGCGGCTAATTCTTTAATTGCTAGCCTAGAAGAAGTTGGTTTTGATTTAAGACAGCTTTGTGTTTGGAGGCGGTGAGAGCGGCGAGTGAGTGAGCCCACAGAGCTGCATTATACAAGTGTAATCAATAGCACAGGTCAGACAAAAAGTGAGGAGGAGCACAAGGAAGCAGTTTAACTATAGTCTATGTGGGACTCAGGAGGTCTTAGATCTGTTTCCAGTCCTAATCTAGCTTCCAGTGGGAAGTAAAGAGGCATGATGTTAGGCCCTTCATACATGCCTTCTCATTTAATCCCACAGTAACTCTTTAAAGATAAATGACATGGCACTTTGCTAAAAGGAACACTGATGCTGGCAAAGATTAAATACGTTATTTAGATGGTAGAGCTAGAGAATGATTGTGCCTGGATTCAAAACTGGATCTGTCCAATTCCAGTGTTCGCTTTTGTTACTCCATGCTTCAATATCTTCAGTCTGGCTAACTCCCAAATCTTACACTCTGATCATTTTCACCTTTTACTGAACTGATATAATAGTAAAATAATTTCCTCAACATAGGAATGTGCTCTCTAAATCATTATTTTTTGTTTGTGTAAAGGATATGGATATGAATCTCCGCACAAAGGAAAAGTTGTTCAGTCACCCACTCATGTCCAACTCTTTGTGACCCCATGGACTGCAGCACACCAGGCCTCTCTGTCCCTCACCATCTCCCAAAGTCTGCCCAAGTTCATGTCCATTGCATTGGTGATGCCACCCAGCTGTCTCATCCTCTGACATCCTCTTCTCCTTCTGCCCTCAATCTTTCCCAGTATCACGGACTTTTCCAATGAGTCAGCTGTTCCCATCAGATCACCAAAATACTGGAGTTTCAGCTTCAGCATCAGTCCTTCCAAAGAGTATTCAGGATTGATTTCCCTTAAGATTGACTACGTTGATCTCCTTGCTGTCCAAAGAACTCTCAGAAGTCTTCTCCAGCACCACAGTCCAAAGGTGTAATTCTTCTGCACTTTGCCTTCTCTATGGTCCAGCTCTCACAACTGTACATGACCACTGGGAAGACCATACCCTTGACTACACAGACCTTTGTTAGCAGAGTTACTTCTCTGCTTTTCAACACACTGTCTAGGTTTGTCATTGCTTTCCTGCCAAGAAGCAAAAGTCTTCTGATTTTATGACTGCAGTCACCATCCAGTGATTTTAGAGCCCAAGAGGAAATCTGTCACTACTTTACCTTTTCCCCCTCTATTTGCCATGAAGTAATGGGGCCGGATGCCATGATCTTAGTTTTGTTTTGTTTTTTAATATTTAGTATTAAGCTGGCTCTTTCACTCTCCTCCTTCACCTTCAAGAGGCTCTTTAGTTTCTCTTCACTTTCTGCCATTAGAGTGGTATCATCTACATATTTGAGGTTGTTAATGTTTCTCCCACCTATCTTGATTCCAGCTTGTGAATCATCCAGCCTGGCATTTCTTATGATCTGCTCAGCATATAAATTAAACAAAGAGGGTGACAGCAGACAGCTCTGTCATAATTCTTTCTCAATCTTGAACCAATCAGTTGTTCCATACAGGGTTCTAACTGTTGCTTCTTGACCAATATACAGGTTTCTCAGGAGACAGGTAAGATGGTCTGGTATTGAGAGAGTCATTTCCTCGGCAGGTTGATAAGAAGTCTAGGGGTCCCCAAGGAGAGAGGGGTCTGGAATTCTCAAAGAGGAAGAAAGGACAAACTTTTTTTTCCTTCTCTACACTCCTTAGACAACAATGTATCTTGCCTGAGAACAGTCTCTGGATTAAACCTTCTGGCTAATTCTGTAAATTATGGGAGTAGACCTGCTCTTTACAAGGATTATATAACAATAATGTATTCTGCCTGAGGACAGTCTCTGGATTAAACCTTCTGGCTTATTCTGTTACCTTAAAATGTAAATTATGGGAGTAGGTCTGGTGAGGTCTTTATAACCTCCAGACATTCTTTGGATTCATTGGAGAGTATATAACTTCATTGCTAACACTAACAAGGGGGTACTCTTTCTGACCCCTTCTGATGCCTATGTCAGAAGCTTTCTCTATCTCCTTTATACTTTAATAAAACTTTATTACACAAAAGCTCTGAGTGATCAAGCTTCGTCTCTGGCCCCGAATCGAATTCTTCTCCTCTGGGGGCCAAGAATCCCGGCGTCATGATTCAACAACAACCTTTCAGTATTTCCATCTCTTTAGGAGATTTACACAACTTATTATCATCCACACAGTCAAAGGCTTTGGTGTAGTTGAAGAAATAGAGGTAGATGTTTTTCTGGAAGTCCCTAGCTTTCTCTATCATCCAGTGAATGTTGGCAATTTGATTTGTAGTTCCTCTTCCTTTTTTAATCCAGCTTTTTTTTTTTTTTGAATCTTTGAAGTCGCTCAGTCATGTCTGACTCTTTGTGACCCCATGGACTGTAATCCACCAGGCTCCTCTGTCCATGGGATTCTCCAGACAAGAATACTGGAGTGGGTTGCCATTTCCTTCTCCAGGGGATCTTCCCAACCCAGGGATCGAACCCAGGTCTCCTGCATTGCAGGCAGACGCTTTATCCTCTGAGCCACCAGGGAAGCCTGGAAATTCTTGGTTTGCATAACACTGAAGCTTAGCATGCAAGATTTTAAGCATGACCTTCCTATCATGGGAAATGAGTGCAACTGTCCGATGGTTAGCACATTCATTAGTAATACCCTTCTCTTGGGAACTGGGATGAGAATTGACATTTTCCAGTCCTGTGGCCACTGCTGGGTCTTCCAGATTTGCTGACATATTGAATGCAACATGTTGATGGCATCATCCTTTAGGGTTTTGAATAGTTCTACTGGAATTGCATCACATCCACTAGCTTTATTAACAGAAGTGCTTCCTAAGGCCCAGTTGACTTCACTCTCCAGAAAGTCTGACTCTGGATGGCTGACCATACCATCATAGTAATCTGGTTCATTTAGTTCTTTTTTGATACAGTTCTTCCATATATTCTTTTCATCTCTTCTTGATCCTTTCAGTATCTACTAGGTCTATCATTTCTGCCCATCTTTGGGCAAAATATTCCCTTGATGTCTCCAATTTTCCTGAAAATATCTCTAGTCTTTCCTCTTCTGTTGTTTTCTTCTAGTTTTATACACTATTCACTGAAGAAGGCTTTCTTGTTTCTTCGTGCTGTTCTTTGGAAATCTGTGTTTAGTTGGATATATCTTTCCCTTTCTCCCTTGCTTTTCGCTTGTGATAAAAAGTTAGCAAATAAAACCAAAAATTGTCCACAGAAATGAAGAGGTTGTTTTCAATGTCAAATTTAATTAGGAGTGATAACCTCATTCAAACTGTTCCTTTCTTATGCGGTTTCTAAATTTTTTTCACTTAAATTTAGCCTTAGGGGGAGAAAAAAAAAAAACAGAGACATTTTTCCCATGTATCTTTAAATGCCTTTGCCAGCCTGTGGAAAATATTCTGTGTTTATCAAAGATTCATTATAGGCAGAGCAGTATGACTTGGAGCTAAGTGCTTCTTCATATGGCTATATTCTTGGAGTGCTGCTGATTAACACAAGATTCTACTATCTGAATCATTAAAATATGGAGGACTTTGTATAAACTTCCCGTGGGTTCTCTTTTCACAGTTCATTTATTTTCACCCAATTTGTTTCTTCCTTATGCATGGCTCCTATGCTCTACTTTTTTTTTCTTTTTTTCCCTTATCCTCTATTTTTGCATACTTTAATAACAGAGAAAGTATTTGGGGTACTGAATTTTAAGGATACTGAAAGATACAGCAATTTGGTATGTAAAATGATGGAGTACCATGAGTAATTGTTGGCTTTGGAATAAAAATGAAGTTCCAAGAAAGCTGAGCTGAAAAAGCCTCATAATTAATACAAAGAATTTAGTTTGGCTCTGGATTTGACTCTGTCTCTAGCTGTCCAATATTCAGGAAAGTAAATTTGAGGGTGGATGGTTGGTGCACATATTTATTGAGGACCTACTATATACCAGATTCTGTGCTAGGAAGTACTTTATGCATGCTAACTCATCATTCAACAGCTCTGTAAAGTAGTTACTTTTATTCTCATTTTATACTTGACAAAACTGAGCCTTGGAGAAGCTAAATAATCTGCCTCAAATTACACTACTAGAATTTGTTAGAGGTAAGATGTGAACCTTGGTGAATCAGGTTCTAAACTTTTACTTTTTATTTCCATAAGGAAAGATATTATTTTAATTAATTGCATCTTTGAATGTCATCATCAATAATTATATATTTTACACAGAGAAGTGTGTGTAAAATGAACGCTGCTGCTGCTGCTAAGTAACTTCAGTTGTATCCGACTCTGTGCGACTCCATAGACGGCAGCCCACCAGGCTCCCCCGTCCCTGGGATTCTCCAGGCAAGAACACTAGAGTGGGTTGCCATTTCCTTCTCCAATGCATGAAAGTGAAAAGTCAAAGTGAAGTCGCTCAGTCGTGTCTGACTCTTAGCAACCCCATGGACTGCAGCCCACCAGGCTCCTCCGTCCATGGGATTTTCCAAGCAAGAATACTGGAGTGGGGTGCCATTGTGTTCTCCGTGTAAAATGAATATGTATAGCTTAAAGGATCATAACACAATGAACAATCACATATCCAGACTGAGAAAAAGAATTTATCAGCATAGCAGAAGTCCTTTGTGAGCTCCTGCTTAATCATAATATTCTCTTTCCTCTACAAATGTTATTTCTCTTCTGTGATATTCATTCATTTGTGTTTATCATTTTTGCACCTGTATATGTATTCCTAAACATATTTTATTATACTTTGAAAAAAATTAATCCCAAGAATAAGTCCAGTTCATAGGAAAAGTCAATAATGCCACAGTTAGGACAAAGTTACCAAAAGAAGATAAACAAATAGTTTCTAGGGCATAATCTGAATTCAGCCTCCCCAGAGGTTAACAGAGACCTCTAGGGAAATCAGTAGACAAGGTGATAGATGAATGTGGAAAATATACAGTTTATCCCAGTTGGGTAGATGGCAGACTTGAAGTACATCCTGGGACAGGACAAATGAAAAAAGTTAGCTCTGTGTTTTCTACTTCAAGATCACCGCTGTCTACCTTCAGTTCTCAGGGACATATCTAAGAAAAACATTTCTGTGGAGCAACTCTGACGACCATATCTGACCCAGATGACCATATCTGACCCAGATAGCAGTTTGGAAGGGAAAGTAGAAATTTCACCAGTACATGGTCTGGACAAGATAGCATAGAATTCTCACTTGGACATTCTGTTCTAGGTTTAAAAGAAGGAATAGTGGTAGTAGAGCAGACAATTCAGTTTCTGCCCACCATAGGTGAGATAAAGACTGGAATCTGAGTCCTGCCAAGTTATAAAGGCATGTAAGCCCCTTGGGTTTTCCACTAATATCCCAGAACCATGTCTTATGAATATAAATTAAGCTCAAGAATTAAAATTTTCCCTAAAATTAAGGGCAATACCGAAGTACACTTTTATGAAGAAAGCATAAAGCTGGATCTCTATGCATTCAAGTTAGCTCTTATATGAACAAACCCAACAATCTTCAGAGGACGATATCAAAATTCAGTGTCTCTTATAACATATCAGCTATAAAATACAGTATACAATAAAAACATATCCAGACATGTGAATAAACAGAAAAAATATGACACATAGTCAAAAAAAAATTACTCAATAAAAAGAGAGCCACAGAAAACCCAGATATTATAATTAAAAGATAAGGGTTTTAAGATAACTATGATTATTATGTTATAACATAAATGAAAAAAGTTACTATAGTGGGGAAAGATTTAGAAAATTTCAGGAGAGATTGGGAAAAATTCTAAAAGTGAAAATACAATATATAAAAAGACTGTTTGAAAAGATTAATGGTAGATTGGACACAACAGAAGAAAAGATCAGTGAACTTGAGCATGAGTCATTAGAAATCATCCAAAGAGAAGAACAAAGAGAAGGAAAACCAACAAGCCTCAGTGACATATGATGCATATCAAGCCATCTGATATATATTTACCTAGAGTCTCATAAAGCAAGGAGATAAAAAGAAGGCAGAAAAATATTTGAAGAACTATTGACTAAAAACAATTCAATATTTTATCAAAGACAGCAAACCACCAAACCAACAAGTCTGGCAAATCTCAAGCAAGAGACCTCATCCATTGAAGATGTTTATGACTTTTTCAAAGTACTTGCAGATGACACCACCCTTATGGCAGAAATTGAAGAAGTAAAGAGCCTCTTGATGAAAGTGGAAGAGGAGAGTGAAAAAGATGCCTTAAAGCTCAACATTCAGAAAACTAATGTACAATCACTTCATGGCAAATAGATTGGGAAACAGTGGAAACAGTGGCAGACTTTATTTTGGAGGGGGGCTCCAAAATCACTGAAGATGGTGACTGCAGCCATAAAACTAAAAGACGCTTACTCCTTGGGAGAAAAGTTATGACCAACCTGTTCAGTTCAGTTCAGTCACTCAGTCGTGTCCGACTCTTTGTGACCCCATGAATCGCAGCACTCCAGGCCTCCCTGTCCATCACCATCTCCCGGAGTTCACTCAGACTCACGTCCATCGAGTCTGTGATGCCATCCAGCCATCTCATCCTCTGTCGTCCCCTTCTCCTCCTGCCCCCAGTCCCTCCCAGCATCAGAGTCTTTTCCAATGAGTCAACTCTTCACATGAGGTGCCCAAAGTACTGAAGCTTCAGTTTTAGCATCAGTCCTTCCAAAGAAATCCCAGGGTTGATCTCCTTCAGAATGGACTGGTTGGATCTCCTTGCAGTCCAAGGGACTCTCAAGAGTCTTCTCCAACACCACTCTTCAAAAGCATCAATTCTTCGGCACTCAGCCCTCTTCACAGTCCAACTCTCACATCCATACATGACCATTGGAAAAACCATAGCCTTGACTAGACGGACCTTAGTTGGCAAAGTGATGTCTCTGCTTTTGAATATGCTATCTAAGTTGGTCATAACTTTTCTTCCAAGGAGTAAGCGTCTTTTAATTTCATGGCTGCAGTCACTATCTGTAGTGATTTTGGAGCCCAAAAAAATCAAGTCTGACACTCTTTCCACTGTTTCCCCATCTATTTGCCATGAAGTGATGGGACCGGATGCCATGATCTTCGTTTTCTGAATCTTGAGCTTTAAGCCAACTTTTTCACTCTTGTCTTTCACTTTCATCAAGAGGCTTTTTCATTTCTCTTCACTTTCTGCCATAAGGGTGGTGTCATCTGTATATCTGAGGTTACTGATATTTTCTCAGCAATCTTGATTCCAGCTTGTGTTTCTTCCAGTCCAGTGTTTCTCATGATGTACTCTGTATATAAGTTAAATAAGCAGGGTGACAATATACAGCCTTGACGTACTCCTTTTCCTACTTGAAACCAGTCTGTTGTTCCATGTCCAGTTTTAACCATTGCTTCCTGACCTGCATACAGATTTCCCAAGAGGCAGATCAGGTGGTCTGGTATTCCCATCTCTTTCAGAATTTTGGCACAATCAATAACGCAGAAATAGATGTTTTTCTGGAACTCCCTTGCTTTTTCCATGATCCAGCAGATGTTGGCAATTTGATCTCTGGTTCCTCTGCCTTTTCTAAAACCAGCTTAAACATCAGGAAGTTCGTGGTTCATGTATTGCTGAAGTCTGGCTTGGAGAATTTTGAGCATTACTTTACTAGCATGTGAGATGAGTACAATTGTGCGGTAGTTTGAGCATTCTTTGGCATTGCCTTTCTTTGGAATTGGAGTGAAAGCTGACCTTTTCCAGTCCTATGGCCACTGCTGAGTTTTCCAAATTTGCTGGCATATTGAGTGCAGCACTTTCACAGCATCATCTTTCAGGATTTGAAATAGCTCAACTGGAATTCCATCACCTCCACTAGCTTTGTTCATAGTGATTCTTTCTAAGGCCCATTTGACTTCAGCATATTAAAAAGCAGAGACATTACTTTTTGCCAACAAAGATCTGTCTAGTCAAGGCTATGGTTTTTCCAGTAGTCATGTATGGATGTGAGAGTTGAACTATAAAGAAAGATGAGCACCAAAGTATCGATGTTTTTGATGTGTAGTTTTGGAGAAGACTCCCGAGAGTCCCTCGGACTGCAAGGAGACCAAACCAGTCCATCCTAAAGGAAATCAGTCCTGCATATTCATTGGAAGGACTGATGTTGAAGTTGAAACTCCCAATACTTTGGCCACCTGATGTGAAGAGCTGACTCATTTGAAAAGACCCTGATGCTGGGAAAGATTGAAAGGTGGGAGGAGAAGGGAACGACAGAGGATGAGATGGTTGGATGGCATCAACATCCAATGGACTCATTGGATGACTCATTCAATGACTCAATGGACATGAGTTTGAGTAAACTCCTGGAGTTGGTAATGGACAGAGAGGCCTAGTGTGTTGCAGTCAATGGGGTCGCAAAGAGTCAGACATGACTTAGTGACTGAACTGACTGATGCCTTATGCAAAATTTTTTCTTTAAGATGTAAACCATTTTCTTGTTCAATATCTTTATCATATAGAGGTATGATAAAAATAGTTCTAGAAAGTTACTGTCAGGAAAAAATGAATATATATTTCTATTGTCAGACTGATTACTTCCAACCCAAACACTTTCACATTTTTTGCTTTGTCAGGAAACTTGGAGGTGGATATAGTGGAAATTGTAGGAACTAAATTGTTATTAAATTACTACATATCCGCCTTCTAAAAATCTCTTTTTCTGTTCCTAGTGCCTCCCCCAATAATTCAGAGCTTCCCAGGTGGTGCTAGTGGTAAAGCATCTGCCTGCCAATGCAAGCGACACAAGAGACACAAGTTGGATCCCTGGGTCAGGAAGATATGCTGAAAAAGAAAATGGCAATCCACTCCTGTATTCTTGGCTGGAAAATCCCATGGGCAGAAGAGCCTGGAAAGCTACAGTTCATGGGTCTGCAAAGAGTCATTGATGACTAAGCACAAAAATCACCCAGTAATTTATGTGTGTTTTATGTCAGAGAGACTCCATAGCAGGTGGATTTGGGAGTTCACTAGACCTGGCTAGAACAGAGTCAGACATGACTGAGCGACACAACACAGACCTGGATAGGAATGGACCCTAAACCTTCCTCACTGTGACTTGATTCCACTGTACCTAAATTTCCTAATCTGTAAAAGGACGGTAGTAAGAATACTTCTCTTACCTCCCTTACATCATTGTTGGAGCATTAAATTATAAAATGAATGTAGAGCCCACACACCCTGGTACAGAGTGTGATCTCATTTATGCTGGCTATGGCTATTTAATCATTTCAAATAATGCTTGGGGAGTAGTTGTCACATAAAATGTAAATTAACAACAATAATGTACACTCTAGTGCAAAGCAAGCCTTTATAGTAACATGAGGAATTATGAAATTAATAAGAGATTCTCAGTCTCTGTCTCTGGAATAAATACTGGCCCAACATACATGATGACCTGAAATAATCCATTAATTTTCTGGATAATAGAAAATTATCCAGTGTATACAGTGCATACAGTGAACACTGCATTTTTTCATGGAACAACTGATAGACATTAACAGGCTTCAGACATCTTTGGTTAAACTCTTCATTTTGTCATTAAGGAAATACATAATTTGGTGTATTTTTAATAAACTGGATCTTTAAACTTCATAATTACTTCCTGTAGACCCTTAGTTCCCAGTTTCCAACTTACAGGTTTTGAAAAATCACTAAATCTGAAAAAAGTATTTGTGAAATAGGAATAACAGCATCTTCCCTGCCTACCTCACAAGTTATGAGAATTAATGTGAAATATTTTAGAAAAAATATACATGCACATGGGAAACTATTACTTTCATTATTTTTCTCTGTGTATTTCTTTTCATCAAACAAAATCCTGATATCAATCTTCTTAGACAGTAAGAGAATTTATATTATATAAAATATAAACGATTTACTTGGTTTTATTTTTAAAGGAAGAAAAAGCAGGGAAAACAGACTATCAGGGAATATCTTTTACCTGTGCTTTTTAAAAATAAAATATGAATTTGAAGCAACTACTATTTAAAGCCTGGGTGTGAGGAAAAATGCATAGGATAGAAACAACATTTGACCTTTTACTAGAATGGGAATAAGTTTTCTGGGGCCCAGAAAACCTAGTAAATGATAATAGCTCTGTTATGAAAAGAAACCAAGCAGAAAACAATGGTTCCATCGTGATGAGAGCTTTTAGTTCTCTTTCCACACATAACTGGATTACTTCTTGATCCATACTCTTTAATCCTATCACTCCAATAGCCTCTTCTACCCACAATGAACAGCACTGTGTGATATTAGAAGAGAAGAGATGGATTAGCTTACTATCAGACATAAGCATTTTCTGGGCAAGTATTTATAAACCATAAACCATCTTTACTAAGTGTCAGTTGCTATAAGTTATTTATTATATTTTGGACGTGTCCTTTATAATTCATATCACTTCAGAACAAAAGACATTTTTTTAAAAGGACAAAAAATTATGCTGAGAGCTTCTACTTATGTGCCAATGGACTCCAAAATTGGTGACTCTAAACTGGATCACACTTCTGACTGCCAGACACCTGATTCTGCTTCAAATTCAACATACACAGTATTAAATTCATCATCTCTTCCTCCCATCCAAGCCTGCTCTCTTCTCTATGTTTCTTATCTTTACCTAATGATAAACCTGTTATCATTCTATTGATCTCTTAATGGAACTGTTATCTTTCATTTTATTGAAGTATAATTGATAAATAAGAATTGTATATATTTAAAGTAAACAAGTATACATTTTAATGTTTTGATATATGTATGCATTGTGAAATGATCACCACAACCAAGCTAAGTAACATACCCATCACCACATGTAATTACCATTTCCTTCCTTCCTTCCTTCCTTCCTTTGTATCATTCTATTTTCTCTCTTTTTCTGTGTGTGTATGTCTGTCTATAATGAAAAAAATTAAGATGTGCCAAATTTTAAACATACAACACAGAATTATTAACTATAGTCACCTTTCCACATATCTCCAAAATTTTTTTCTTGAAAACTGAAACTAGGTATCCTTTGACCAATGGCTTCCCTGATGGCTCAAGCAGTAAAGAATCTGCCTGCAATGTAGGAGACACAGGAGACATGGGTTCGATTCCTGGGTCAGAAAGATCCCCTGGAGGAGGAAATGGCAACCCACTCCAGTATTCTTGCCTGGAAAATCCCATGGATGGAGAAGCCTAGTGGGCTATAGTCCATGGAGTCACAAAGAGTTGGACACAAATGAGCACACGATGGATGAATGGATAGGTACCCTTTGACCAACGCCTCCCTATTTTTTCCTTTGACTTTACCACTGGCAACTACCATTCAACTTTCCTCTTCTATGAATCTGACTATTTTAGAGCCCACATATAAGTGAAAACATGCAGTACTTGTTCTTCTGTGTCTAGTTTATCTTACTTAGCACAAATTCCTCCAAGTTCACTCATGTCATTGCAAATGGCAGATTTCCTTCTTTTTTAAGACTGAATAATATTCTATTGTGTGTGTGTATTTCTTTATTCATTCATCTGTCAGCAAACATTTAAATTGTTTCCTTACCTTAGCTATTATGAATAATGCAATCACCTCTTAATGGGCTTTTCTTTCTCCTCATCCTAATACATTATCCATACTCCTCCAAGGCTGATTTTTCTAAAACCCTAATCTGATTCTATATAACTGCAGTGTTTTGAACCCCTCAGTGATTCCACAATGCCTGTAACAAGAAATCTGATCTCCTTAGAGATCTCCTTATATGTGAAACCCAATGTCTGGTCGTCTTCCTCTTAACTTTCCTAGCTTCAACATCCTGCACATACTTTGTGTTTCAGCCAGAGTAAACTGTTAAAGTTCCTCAAACACTTTAACTGTTTGTACTGTTCCAAGCTCTCCTGTCTTTGAAAACAGTTTTCCCACTGCCCAGAATGCCTTTTCCATTTACCATACCCACCCACTACAACATCCTCTTACTAAATTTTACTCATGCTCCAAGCCCAACCCAAACTTTTATCCACTATGAAGCTTTCCCTGATGTGCCAGAAAAGAAAATTTCCTCCTCTGAGCTACCTTGATGCCGTGGACAGAATATCCTTGTATTATTGCTCTCAGCAGATTGTATCATAATATCTTTTCACATCACTGTTACCTCATTTTAGATTTAAACTCCTTAGGACTAGAAAAGTATATTATTTGCATTTATTTCTCAGTGCATAGCCAATTCATTACATAGATTAAGTTCACAGTATCTGTTGAATACATAGCAAATGAAATTTTTAAAATATCACTTACATAAGAATAGCACTTTCATATATATTTTAATCCTCATCAGAGTTCTGGGATGTCAGTACCACATGGTTACTGTTGTGGAACAGTTAGAAAGAGCAGAGGTACTAACAAATCAATGTAAAAAAAAAGTCCTTTTGTTCCAGGTCTAAAGGTCCAGTGGATGGGTAATATGATCATGGCTGATATGACTCGCTGAGTAATTCAATATGTTAAAGTACTTGATGTTTATTCCCCTTTAAGTTTGATTATTATAAGTCTGTGCTTATCTTGCAGAAAGATATTTTTCTTTTCCCAACTGTTAAGAGACTACCAATAGCCTGAGGTAAAGTTTTCTCTTCTTCCCAGAACATAGATCACACTATACTGGCATTTCTTCTTCACTTTTCTGTTTCCCCTACTGCCTGTAATCTCCTGAGGAAAAGAATTTTTTGCATCCCCAGCACTAATCACAGTGCCATATTCAGTGGGCTTTAATGAAATGTTTTGAGAAAGAAAAAGAAGTAGCAGAAGAAAGTGGAAGGAGAGAGAAAAAAAGGAAAGGGAAGAGAAAGCAGTCATTTATGTTCGTTAAAGTACGAAATGTAAACATTATTTCATTTTTCAGATAAGGAAGCAAAAGAAAAAAAAGAAGTGTCCAAGACTACCCATGAATTGATGTACTGGTCAGGCTGAGACAAGAGCTCCGTTATCCCATGTCAGAGTCCAAGGAGCACATAACCTGGCATCTGAAAAGGAACAGGCACCCACAAGTTAATATTTCCTTTCCCTTTTCCACTGAGACTCTGTCATTTGACAAAGACAGTTGTGTGCAGCTATTTTTTTCTAATTACTCATGAATAAAACCAGAGTTCTGCTGCGTATACTCAGAGGACTTCAAAAGAAATGCCTTATTCATGGTATCCTTTTAAAAATTAGTTACAGGTTTTCTTGTTCTTTTTCCATTCCAAAATTCCATCCTTGACTGGTAATGTAGAGGACAGGAAAGCTGTAAAATTAATAAGCTGAAAATCATAAGAGGTCAGTGGAACATTATTTCTACTAAAGCAATTAATAGGAAATGAAATGCAGGTTACCTTCTTTCTTTGGCTATTACTCTTTTTTCAGAGTTAAGAAATATCATTTTTAAATTATTAAAGAACATTGAAATTGTGTTTCAGCAATACTTAGAGACTACATTTTCTTCCAAGCATATCTGCCTACAACATACACATCTCATTTTATACTCTAGGAAAATGTCCCTTCTCTGGATTCCCATAGCCTCCTCCAACAAATACATTTGCTACATTATGTGTGCATCCGGGCTCAGTCGTGTGCGACTCTCTGCAACCCCATGGACACTAGCCCTCCGGGCTCCTTTGTCCATGGGGTTTTCCAGGTAAGAATACTGGGTGGGTTGTCATTTCCTCCTCCAGGGGATCTTCCTGGTCCAGGGATCAAACCCGCATCCCCTGTATTGTCAGGTGGATTCTTTATTACTGAGCTACCTAAACTCTTTTAACCCATAGATTATTTTCCACTGGTTCTTGAACCCTTTGAAAATAGTGAAATTTAGGCATTATAAACTATTTGCTTGAATCAATGAGGATTGTATGTAAATATTTAATTTTTAAATTTTGTGATAAAAGTGTATTTTCATTGTACCATGTCTTCTCTCTGACCCTACTTTTCTCCTGGACTGTACCTCTCTTACATAACAAACTATGAATGCATTAGAGGCATCAGTTCAAGAATGAGTTGGCAATAACTTGTATTAGAGTCAGATAATTTCAATCATTTAGGTCTACTTTGAAACATACAACACCTAGTATGTAAGGTTTGGTCAAGTAAGAACATATCCTAGTGCTCCTATTCTAGTTAATTTTAATGAAGGAAAAAATTCATAATAGCCTTATTTATAATAAGGTCAAAATTAAGAAAATAAACTGTGGGGAATTCCCTGGCAGTCCAGTGGTCAAGATTGCACCTTTCAGTGTAGGGAGTAGGGTTCAATCCCTGGTCAAGGAGTTAAAATCCCACATGTCTTGTGGCAAACACACACACACCAAAATATAAAACAGAAGCAATATTGTAAGTTCAATGAAGCCTTTAAAAATAATCTTAAAAAAAAAAAACTCTACCAATATAATTGTTTCTGAAAAATAAATTAAAATGTAACATGATGATAATAGATAACTATTATATTCACCAGCCCAGGAACTACTTGATTTCCCTTTGGAGAACTGCTTCCCAACTCAGATATTATGTAATTTTCTCAGGTTGGCCCTACTACTACATTTCAAGGGACTTTATGGAACTGTATGAACCAGGCCTAGGAATCAAGCAATAGCCATAGTGATTAGTTCAGTAAGGAGCTTGGAATCTGATAATGCAAACAGTCATAGGAAGTGTGTTAGAACAGCCGTGAAAGAAAAGCTATCTTCTTGTAGAGGTTGCTAAGAGGATGGCATATGCATATGAAACTGTTGGCCACTACTGAAAGGAGACACTTGCCTTAAAATGGAGCCAATAGTGAGCAAGACATAGAGTAGTAACGACATTGTTTAAACCCCTGAATATAACAATTCATGGCTTTTCAGTAATGGAAGCCAATGAACTTTTCTTTTTGTTTGACTATGTATGATTCTATAACTACGATCTGAAGAGTAATAACTAAAAAAGTTATGGTTTTGTCATAATTTATGAAATATATTGAATAGTATTAAATCCCATAAGCTCAGATGTTCTGACCTATCCATAATCCATGATCCATAAAGCAACACCCATAGCAATGAGGAAGCAATGTTTCTAGCTGATTATTCCATGGAAAGAATTTAAGCATTTACCATGTTACCATGGTAAGATTTACCATGTTTTCTCTCTAGTTCTGTATGATTTAGAAACATTTACGTTGCCCTTGTCATTGAGTAAATGCTTACAACTAGGAAGAATGGACCATTCCGTTATTTTAAGATAGGTTTCCCCATATATTTCATAAATAAATTTCTTAGAATTAAAGCAGTGTTTACACTGCTTGACAACCATAGTAAACTATGCCAATAACCTGTGGTTGATTAGCATAGGATGAAATAAAGGAGCAGGGTACCATTGCCAAATGCTATAGCTTTCTGATTATTAGAATCACCTATGGCACTTGCAGAGACATTACTTTGCCAACAAAGGTCCGTCTAGTCAAGGCTATGGTTTTTCCAGTAGTCATGTATGGATGTGAGAGTTGGACTGTGAAGAAAGATGAGTGCCGAAGGATTGATGCTTTTGAACTGTGGTGTTGGAGAAGACTCTTGAGAGTCCCTTGGACTGCAAGGAGATCCAACCAGTCCATTCTAAAGGAGATCAGTCCTGGGTGTTCTTTGGAAGGAATGATGCTAAAGCTGAAACTCCAGTACTTTGGCCACCTCATGCGAAGAGTTGACTCATTGGAAAAGACTCTGATGCTGAGAGGGATTGGGAGCAGGAGGAGGAGGTGACGACAGAGGATGAGATGGCTGGATGGCATCATTGATTCAATGGAGGTGAGTTTGAGTGAACTCCGGGAGTTGGTGATAGACAGGGAGGCCTGGCGTGCTGCAATTCATGGGGTTGCGAAGAGTCGGACACGACTGAGCAACTGAACTGAACTCAACTGATGGCACTTGTAACTTATATCTAGTTGGCCACGGCATGTCTCTAGAATTCAGCCTTTTTGTAACTAGTCATTCATGTTGTTGAGCTAACTGGGATTTAAAAAGAAACAATTTGAGAGAAAGAGAAAATACAATAAGAAGAAAGTTTATTTCAGTTTAAAATTTTTCCAAGTTTACTTGTAGCTTTGTCTAATGGTAGAAGCAATCTCAGTCAGAAACATTATTTCTTTTTTCATTCATTAATTTAGGCAATATTCATTTAGCATAGCCATGAAATGAATATACTCCTGTGTTTGTAGGGGAAAGGAAATGATAAAGAACATGCTTTTACAATACAAAGAGGAGTTGCTCTATGCAAACCTTAATACTAAAAACTACATATTGTCAATAGATACTATATGCTAAATTATTTTATATATTATCATATCTAATTCTAATTACAGTCCTATAATTTTTTAATTGCTGTACCCCCATTAAAATGAATTTTTAATTTAAAATGTCAATATAAAGTTTTTTAAAAGAGCAATTGTCAAGTAGAATACATGTTTCACAAACAAAGAAAAATATAAAGTGATGAAAACTATGAAGAAAAAGTAAAAGACTTGGAGAGCAGATCTTGGAGACATAAGAGTGTGAAAAATCAGAGTTTTACCACAGGAAAAGGAAGCAGTTAATTCTACTCATTTTAATTAGAAAGTATACAAAAAGGCATAGGAACACCTATGAGTTAAAAATTAATTATCTGGGGAAAAGCTGGCCTTCAGTATTAACAAAAGTTTTTAAGGTAAACCAATATTAAAAAAAAAAAAATGATCATGGCATCTGGTCCCATCACTTCATGGCAAATAGATGGGGGAAAGTAGGAACAGTGAGAGATGTTATTTTAGGGGCCTCCAAAATCATGGAGACTGCAGCCATGAAATTTAAAAATGCTTGCTCCTTGGGCAAAAAGCTATAGCAAGCCTAGACAGTGCATTAAAAAGCAGAGACATCACTTTGCCAACAAAGGTCCATCTAGTCAAAGCAGTGGCTTTTCCAGTAGTTAAATAAGGCTGTGAGAGTTGGACCATAAAGAAGGCTGAATGCTAAGGAAAACTGATGCTTTCAAGCTGTGGTGCTGGTGAAGACTCTTGAGAGTATCCTGGACAGCAAGGAGATCCACCCAGTCAATGCTAAAGGAAATCAACCCTGGATATTCATTGGAGGAATGGTGCTGAAGCTGAAACTCCAATACTTTGGCCACCTGAGGCAAAGAGCCTACTAATTGTAAAAGACCCTGATGCTGGGAAAGATTGAGGGTGAGAGGAAAAGGGGACGACAGAGGATGAGATGGTTGGATGGCATCACTGACTCAATGGACATGAGTCTGAGCAAATTCAGGGAGATAGTGAAGGACAAGGAAGCTGGCATGCCACATGAGTGCATGAGGTCACAGAGAGTTGGACATGACTTAGCTACCAAACAACAGCAATATTTCAAACTGAAAAACTAGAATGTACAAAGAAAACAGGAAGATTTTCTGTTTGAGGAGTGGTGAGCAGCCCCATGTGACACAGGGGACATGGAGAATGACAAAATATGAAGTTGCCAAGCCAGTTCATTAGGGTTTCTTGTGATAAGGAATATGAACTGTAGCATACAGGCAAGTAGTTCTCAAGCTTCAGTACACATAAAAACATCCTAGGAGTGCTTGAAATCCAGTCCCATGTGAACCAGGAATCTGCATTATAATACACAAGTGATACTTGAGTGATACTAGAAACAATGATACTTAGAAACAATGTGGCAAATAGTGAAATCATCGAAGATGTGTAATTAGGATGATGACATTATTAGACATTATCAGTTGGTTTTAGATGACTAACTCTGGCATCACTGGATTGGGTTAGAATTATAGACTGGGAAATGGGAGATTGGGTTAGGATATTCAGAGGCCATTAGCAAAGTGTAGTTGAAAGATAATGAAAACCTGAGTTAGGGAATCAGCAGCAGAGACAGACACCGGAAACAGTTTTAAAGATACCGGAAGTTGAATGAAAAAGAATGCTGTTTAATTAAAAGTTGGTAAAAGGCAGGAAGAAAAGGAAAAAACAAGAGGAAAACAGAAACAAAGATCCCATTTTCAAAAGACAAGACTGGGTGTTTTGAGGCCCTGTTAGTAACTACTCAAACAGGAGTTAAAACCATTAATCAAAATGTTAATGTGACAACTTGCCTCTGTGAATAAATTTCTGAGTCAAGCGATCAGTTTGACCCAAGAACAGCTGCCTTCAACCCACTTCTACTCCTGAAAGTCTTCCAAACTCTAAAATTCATGCCTCCCCAGTCTGTCAATTTATCCCCGTACCTTGTAAATGTCTTCTTTGTTAAGGAGATTGTCTTGCTAGCATCATTCTTTTTCACTCAGAGACAACATGACTGTCTAACAGAGGAATGGTTGAATCCATAGTAGATGGTAGTATAATCCATACTATGACATTTTACCTAGCTCTTTAAAAGAACAAGTTAAGTTTCTGTCTAATAAGTCTCTATCCAATAAATTTATTTGCTTCTTTTAGTTATTATGAGTTAGTTTCTTCCTTTTACAGAAAGAAGGTAATGTACAAAGAAAAGGAAACTGACATTTATCGAGTGACAGCTATATGCTAAGCATTTTGCATGATACTTTCACTTTAATCTTCAATTATTTATTTTTGAACTCGGTGAAGTATTTTCATTGTTATTTTGCATGTGAGGAAATGAAGAAACACAAAATAATAAAACTAATCTATAGATCCTTGGTGGCTTTCCTGGTGGCTCAGAAACTAAAGAATCTGCCTGTGATACAGTAGATTGCAAGAGATTGCAGATGCAAGAGACCTGGGTTCATTGCCTGGTTTGGGAAGATCCTCTGGAGAAAGAAATGGATAACCACTCCAGTATTTTTGCCTGGAGAATCCCATGGACAGCCTGGAGGGGTACAGTCCATGGGGTCACAAAGAGTCTGATACGACTGAGTGACCAACACTAATCTGGATCCTGATCCAGGTTTTGACCCCAGGACTTATGATTCTAAGTCTAGTGATTCTCCTGGATTTGAGCTCGATAAAAACTAGCTGAGATAGTAATCTATGAGGAAAAAGACTTCAGGAAACAGATAATAAGCTCATCTTATATATGTTAAAGATGGAGATTCCTAAAGGACACTGAGAGGAAATGAGTAATAAACAGTTTAAACAGTTGGAAATAAAGATGAAACTCAGGAGAGAAGTTGGGTCAAGAATAATATACTTGCGAGAAACTTTTATGCTGATGCAATGTTAAATGCTAGTCAAAGTGATAGAGGAGAAATAAACAACAAAAGAAAGTGGACAGAAATTCATTCTTTAAGGAGAGAATCAGAGAAAATACAGTCACATATGAAGTTAGAGGAGGAAAGCTGTAATAAAGAAGGATGTGATCGACATATTGGGTTGGCCAAAATTTTCGTTCAGGTTTTTCTGTATTATCTTATGGAAAAACCCAAAAGAACTTTTTGACCAATTTGATATATGTTGTGGAAAAGTAACAGAGGATGAGAAATTTAATGATGCTATTGGCGTAAACAACTACTACATCTTTCTTGATTTCTACGAGTAATTTCAATCAAGTGACAGAAATATAGACCCGATTTCTATGAGTTAAAGAGCAAAATGATAGGGAAAGAGAGAAAGAAAGTGGCTGAAGGGGAAACTATGATTCAGGGAGAATTTAGTTGCTATTTTCAGAATGTTAAGAGTTGGGCCATATTTGTAATCAAGAGTGAGGAAACCAGTGAAGATACTTTAGAATTAGATAGGAGCAGAGGTGGAGGATTAAGCCTTTGTGTGTGAACTGCTCTTGTGAAGGAAAAATGGAAAGATGGCTGAAGTAATGGATAGGTATGCCAGTGAAGGGGAAGAAATTAAGGGATCATCTTCCTACTAATAAAGAAAATCTATGCCTCAAGTTTTGCTGGGGTCCAGCCCCGGTGGATCCAGGGAATTCGAAGGGTGGACGGCATTGGCATGAGAAAAACTTATTTATTGATTGATATAAGATTAGATTAAGAAACAATAGTGTAGTGGGGAAATTAAGTGGAGGAAGAGGGCTGAATAGCTTGGATTACACGGAAGACCAACAAAATTCCAGACAAGGAATCTGCACCATCTATGTTGGGCCACCGGCGCTTGCTTAAATATCTAGGGGTGCCTCGCCTTAGGCTCCCTTTTGCGCGAGTCTTAACAGCCAGGGCAAGTAAGTAGACTTGGCGAGCCTCCAAAGAGCAGAGAGAGGGAAAGGGAGAAAAGGAGAGAGAGAGACACGGGGGAAACCAGTCCAGCGACTGGCTCTGGCCCCTATTGTTCAGAAGGCCTTTTATATTTTTGATAAAACATGGGGATCAATGGGTAACACAAAGTTGTGCAGCGTTAGCAGTCCAGACTCTTATCAAAACCAGGCTTCTCTCTCTGCATACCTAATTGTACACACAAGTCTTAGGTGATTTACATCGTCTTCTGGCTAAGAAGGGCCAATTAGCATTTTACAACCTTTTTTCTGATAAGGGTTTGTTAACTAGAAGACTTATTTGTTTTGATCTTCCCAAAGTCAGGTGCCACTCTCAGAAAGCACTAAATAAAGTTACATTCTTACATAGCAAGGATACAAGAGGAGCGCAGTGATATATAACAAAGAGAAAAGTAATTAACTCAAAAGTCTAGTGTTGTTAACATCAAAACTACTATTTATCCTTTTCCATATCCCGTTTACATTGATTAACATCCTCCCAGGTGCCTAAAAGATAAAGAATATGGAGGCCTGGCAGCAGTCATTGAGTCAACAGTGAAAACCCTCTACCAATATAATTTTTAACTCTTTAGAAAAGGCTCTGTATCTTTAAGATGCTTTTATTTTTATTTTTTTATTAAATTTTAAAATCTTTAATTCTTACATGTGTTCCCAAACATGAAACCCCCTCCCACCTCCCTCCCCATAAAGCTTTGTGCCTCTCGCGGTTGGGGGGCTGTAAGCAATTCACAAGCTGTAAGAGGTCTGGGGAACCTGTTAGGCAAGCTAGAGAGCTATCAGAGGGGTTTAACTGAAACATCCCTTTCAAATGCAGAAGACTAAAGCCCTGAGTTGACTTTTTCCAGGGGATATCAGCAGAGTGGAAAAGCAGGCAGATTCTTATTTTGGGGGGTGGAGGGGGGTGGGGTGGATGCTCAGGAAATTCCAGGGGGAAAACCTGAGGTCTGATTAGCCTTGCCATCAGAGCTCTTGCCACATGACCTTGTCACGGGTGGAATTCCTCACGCTGGCTCCCGGCAAAGTTTCTTTAATTTTATTTAATCAGAACAGTTTTTCTTAAGGGGATACATTAAACTTCAAAATTATATGTATTTGTGTCAACAAACAAAGGTGGGAAACTGAGGAAAATTAGATAGCATGGAAATGGCAGGGAAAGGATTAGGGGAAGGGGAATTCAATTCCAAGGGAAAAATGGGGAGATAAACTTTATGTATCTCCAAGAAGCCAAAAACTTGTGAATACAAAGATAACAATTACTCTGACATTCATTATGATTTTGGACCAATTCCTTAATTTCTCTATTCTTGAGAGTTTGCACCCTAATTATTAGCTTTCCCAACTATGTAACTATGGGGCATGTCAAATATTGTACAGCTCGACATTGTACAGTATATTGTACTGTACAATTGTACATTGTACAGTAAGTATTGTACTAATACTACAATTAGTATTCTAGTCAAATACTAATATTTGCCTATCTGTCAAGAGTAAGGCACAAAAATTAATTGTTCAGAGTCTGTGGATACATATAGTGATGAGTCTGAAAGGAGCAAGGAGGTAGAAATTTACAGAGAAACACTCTGAATATATTAATGGTTTTAAATACATATATATTGTTTCCACTAAATCCATTTGTTCTTATTCACCTCTCCATTTAATTTCAGGTACTTTCATTCAATTGTTTCTATGGTTTCTGATGAAAAGAGTTTGTCAAAATTTTCTTGCAATTTACTTTTTCCAATTTCATCACTGTTCATTAGAAAAAAAAGGTGCACTGACAAAAGAGGTTCAGTATTAGAGATTCGTCATTTCAAGTTTTTAGACAAAAGTGAAATTTTCTATAAATGGCCTAGGGCCATTAATAAGTAGTAATCCATTAGCTTTTAGAAGGAACCAGAAATGGAAATGTGATGTGCAGATAATCTGATTTAAAACTAATTAGATCTCCTGAATAGCCCACAAACTGTCAGTGAGTGCAAAGAACTCCACTTAAATTAGAATTCTTTATGGAATTCACTTTAACAGAAGAGCTAGACAAAGCTAGAAGTGGAACCATCAGAGGAGAGCAGGTGGAGAAATCATTTGATTTATGTATAGTTTACTAAGGTTGTGACTGTGGTCACTTGTTCTGTGATTTGTCTTGGTTTTATAACATTTTGAATGTCATTTTTAATATACACTTAAGTAATGTTGAGAGACAAATCCTAAGAAGTTACATACTAGAAAAAAAAACAAAACCACTGATTCAGAACTATCAGAGAGAAAGAATATTTGGTGTGAAGCTACTGAATTGGCAGTGTTTGTGTTTATCTGATAACTTTAGTTTAAAATACTACATGACAGCTGGACAAGTGCTAAAAAGATTAAATCCTTATAACAGAGGAAATAACTGACTTACTTGTTCCTCTATAGCTATAGCTATAAAAGAACCACAGCTCTTTTAGCTATTAAAAACAAAGTCAATAATCAAAGTGCAGCTTACAACATTGCATTTTGAAGAAAAAGATATTTTCTCTGCAGCAGGAAAGTTCAATACGGAGCCATTAAGAAAGCACACACAATTCCATCATCAGTGGGGATATGAGTATACATGATGCACATGTGAGAGCTCACTTACCTGACTACCAAACAGTTCAGTCACTAAATATAACACTCAGCACTAAACTGAGTGCTCAAAATAAAACAAGTGCTGTTAGAAAACAGAGTCTCAGATCTGTTAACCAGACAGGGCCATTCCCTCGGGAGGCACCAAGAGATCATTAATATTGTGTGTTTATGCCAACAAATATCATCTCTTTCTTAACAATACCTGAAGACATTTTTCAAGAAGGACTTTTAAGGATACCAAAAGGAATTGAGGAAAAATAAAACAGTCCAAACATAATTATAAACTAAATTAAAAATATGTTAATAATTATTTAAATATAAATTGTATTCTTAACTCATTTATTCTCTATTCATTCTAGGATATAGATACAGCCTTAAATAACAGACAAATATAATCATTTCTTTTTTTCAGGTTCTGTTCCTGATCCTAGTTCTCTTCTTATTCTTAACTTTGAGCCTTATTCAAAATTCAAGAACAATCAACCAAACTTTCTGAACAGCTGACACATGTCAGGCATTGTGCTGTACCCCACAAAATCTAATTATGTTGTGATTTCCTGAGTTTCTTGATCTATCATATTGTTCATGCCAGATTCACTAGTTCTTTCTGGATCATTATTGAAATAATAGTTATAAACATCTTTTCTCTCTCTGAAAATACTCTAGGTTTAAGTGATAGATATATATGTGGAGATTTTGTTCATTTGTTTGTATGTCTGTCTTATCTTTAAGAACAGAGTGGTTAATTTTTTGCCATTCTTATTATTAATATTTCCTTTTCTTTACTCTATCTGGTCTTAGTATCCATTATTTTAGTCTCACCTCTTTTTTCCTTTCCCCTTTACCCTTTAATTCATCTCTCCAAATCCACTGCCACAGACAGATTTTTGCCAGATGGGTCCAGTTGTTCTAGGCAAGACCCTGCCACCCTGCCTCTCACAATATTCTAACAGAGAAAATCAAAGAGCCTAAGGTCTGCAGCTTAACTAAGCTCTTATTTAAGGATGAGTACAACTCTCTCAAGACTACTATATATGTTAACTTAACAGTTTTAAAATGCCAAATCAGTTCAGCTTTATCTTAGGATGGCAAACTCAAACTTCTACCTTAAAACTGAAACTTTTATAATGGCCTAAAGCCCATGGCACTAAATTGAAACCTAAGAGCCAAGAAAGATAAAATCTGCAAATTTAGAAGATAAAATGGATTACTACAAAGCTGTGCCAAATGTCTATTCAATGAGTGTTACAAATTAGAAGGGAACTTATTCCAATAAACTCATACTGAGTAGTCTGAGAATAATGAAGAAAATTAAGAAAAAAAATTGACTTGAAACTAGTGTTCAACCAAGAGGAATCTGTTCTTTCCCCCCTTTTTTTATTTTTAAAATGTGTTTAAACCTAGATCAGCAGACCTTGAAATAACCTTGGGGGCAAGAAATTGATCACTACCTTGAATGATTCTGTTGTGCAAATGTGAACCTTGTTTACTCTTGTTCAGTCGCTCAGTTGTGTCTGACTCTTTGCGACCCCATGGACTGCAACATGCCAGGCTTCCCTGTCCTTCATTATCTCCTGGAGTTTGCTCAAACTCATGTCCATTGAGTCATTGATGTCAATCAATCATCTCATTCTCTGTTGTCCACTTCTTCTGCCTTCTATCTTTCCCAGCATCAGGGTCTTTTCCGATGAGTCAGGTCTTTTACACTGAGTCAGTTCTTCGCATCAGGTGGCCAAAATACTGGTGCTTCAACTTCAGCATCAATCCTTCCAGTGAATATTCAGGGTTGACTTCCATTACGATTAACTGGGTTGATCTCCTTGCAGCCCAAGGGACTCCCAAGTGTCTTTACCAGCACCATGGTTTGAAATCATCAATTCTTGGGAACTCAGCCTTGTTTTATGGTCCAACTCTCACATCCATACATGACTACTGGAAAAACCATAGCCTTGATTATATGGACCTTTGTCAGAAAAATAATGTCTCTGCTTTTTAATACACTGTCTAGGTTTGTCATAGCTTTTCTTCCAAGGAGCAAGAAATAGCTCCATGTGGTTTAATTTCATAGCCGCAGTCAACGTCGACAGTGAATTTGGAGCCCAAGAAAATAAAATCCATCACTGTTTCCATTGTTTCCCCATCTATTTGATGGGACCAGATGCCATGATCTTAGTTTTTTGAATGTTGAGTTTTAAGCCAGTTTTTTCACTCTCCTCTTTCACCTACATCAGGAGGCTCTTCAGTTTCTCTTCACTTTCTGCCATAAGGGTGGTGTCATCTGCATATCTGAGGTTATTAGTATTTCTCCTGGCAACCTTGTTTCCATCTTGTGCTTCATCTAGCCCTTATTAAGAGATACTTATTAAATATTTTATCAGTTCCTTGGTTGTGCCATAGAGATCCAACGATGAGACAGACACAGGCTCTGCCTCTGGAATTCACTCACCCTTTTGGATGGTATGTCAAGAAAAAAAGTCACAGAATGCTTGAAGCATCCCGGAGACGGCACTCCATTTATTCCCAACAGTGGGAAACAATTTCCCACTGTTTTCCAGAGGAGATAACATTTATGCTAAAACCAGAAAGATGAGAAGGAAATAAATTATTTCTGTTTTTAGATCCTTGAGATTCTACAACCTTGACATTTTTTCCCAAACATTTTAATATGGAGATGAGAGAGACAAATAAAATTGTTTTTCTCTGTCCAACATCATCACCCTGATCAGCATTAATGCTTTCTTCTCCTTCTTCCAAAAATGGGAATAAGAGAGAAACAATAACAAATTGAGGGAGACGGGTGAAAGTTTCTGGAACAGATTATACCTAATTATAGGGGAGTTCTGTATTCTGAGAACAACACACACACACACACACACACACACACACTCACACATATTTTATTTACAGTAAATACCCAGAATCTTTCAATCTAAAGAGGAAGAATTGAAAATTCAAATTGAATACTGGGCTCTGTAGAGAATTATGTGAATGAAGGTTGATTTCACTACTATAGACCTTACCGAGAGAAAAGGTTTTATTTTTCAGAGTTAGTATGAGCCTCTTTCTCTAAACTTCTAAAATTTTGATGCATTCCTTCTGCTTCACTGTAATTCCCTAATCACTTAAACTCATATTCAGGAAAACCATAGCCAAGTATACTGACAATTGTAGCTAGCCATAGGACCATTAGTAATATGAATGTTTTAGGGGAAAGCTCAGATCATTAAATGCAGGCAGAAATTTTGCAGATACCACTTCTGCCAACATCCCCATGAAAGAGCTCTCTGAACTTAGCTAAAGAAGCTCTACTGATTGATCAATAACAAGGTTAAAGTACAAATAAAAGGTGGCACCTGAAGAAGATGATGTTAAGGGAAATGTACCATTCTCTTACCATTCACTTCCGTGGTGGCTCAGAGGTAAAAGGGTCTGCCTGCAATACGGGAGACCTGGGTTCGATCCCTGGGTTGGGAAGATCCCTTGGAGAAGGAAATTGCAACCCACTCCAGTACTCTTGCTTGGAAAATTTCATGGACAGAGGAGCCTTGTAGGCTACAGTCTATGGGGTCGCAAAGAGTTGGACATGACTGAGCAACTTCACTCACTCACCATTCTCTTAACTAAATATCTGTTATCATATATACCCTGGGTTATTTCAACAAATAGTACATCATCTTACTGGTTATTCCATAATAAATTTATTTTGCTGACTTAAAAACTCAATGGTCCTTTACACACTTCAGCCTTCTCAATTGCAACTGCTCTGCTTACAACTTTAAATCCATTATCACTCAGAGATTTTGCAAATTAAAACTCCTTACATCAAAATTTCTCTTTGACCACCTTCCCATCCTCAAATCTTCACTGACTCATTCTACTGAACCAGCTTTTTATACAAATTGAACAATGTAACATCTATATCCTTCAGTTCAGTTCAGTTCAGTTGCTCAGTAATGTCTAACTCTTTGTGACCCCATGAATCGCAGCACACCAGGCCTCCCTGTCCATCGCCAACTCCCAGAGTTCACTCAAACTTATGTCCATTGAGTCGGTGATGCCATCCAGCCATCTCATCCTCTGTCGTTCCCTTCTTCTCCTGCCCCCAATCCCTCCCAGCATCAGTCTTTTCCAATGAGTCAACTCTTCGCATGAGGTGGCCAAAGTATTGGAGTTTCAGCTTCAGCATCAGTCCTTCCAAAGAACACCCAGGACCAATCTCCTTTAGAATGGACTGGTTGGATCTCCTTGCAGTCCAAGGGACTCTCAAGAGTCTTCTCCAACACTACAGTTCAGAAGCATCAATTCTTCGGTGCTCAGCCTTCTTCACAGTCCATCTCTAGCATCCATACATGACCACTGGAAAAACCATAGCCTTGACTAGACACATCTTTGTGGCAAACTAATGTCTCTGCTTTTGAATATCCTAATTAGGTTGGTCATAACTTTCCTTCCAAGGAGTGAGCGTCTTTTAATTTCATGGCTGCAGTCACCATCTGCAGCAGTTTTGGAGCCCCCCAAAATAAAGTCTGACACTGCTTTCACTGTTTCCCCATCTATTTGCCATGAAGTGATGGGAGCAGATGCCATGATCTTCGTTTTCTGAATGTTGAGCTTTAAGCCAACTTTTTCACTCTCCTCTTTCACTTTCATCAAGAGGCTTTTTAGTTCCTCTATATCCTTAGTTCCTCCAAATCCTTCCCCCTTAAGTGAAGAGGAGGTATAAGAGGTGGCCACCACCCTACCATGCAGATGCTTTACGTACAAACCAAAATCAATCATCTTTCAGCACAAACCTACTATTTTTTCAATTTCCCCTGTCCTTATAAATTATAGAAGCTTACTATGTGTCAGGGCTTCCCTTGTGGCTCAGCTGGTAAAGAATCTGCCTGCAATGCGGGAGACCTGAGTTTCATCCCTGGGTTGGGAAGATCCCCTGAAGAAGGGAAAGGCTACCCACTCCAGTATTCTGGCCTGGAGAATTCCATGGACTGTATAGTCCATGGGGTCACAAAGAGTCAAACACGACTGAGCAACTACTCACTCACTCATGTATCAGGCACTGTGGGTAGAACAATGTAATAGTCAGAGTGAGCTATTTGATACAATAAGAAGGCCTAAATTTCTGTGGCTTTAGTCAGTGAATATTTACTTCTCATTCGCAGCACAATCCAATGAAGGTCAGTGTGGTGGTATGTGGGCAGGCTTTACTCTACACCATCATTAGAATTACAAGGATGGTTTTATAGGAGAGGTCCAGGGATGGAATACCTCTCTTCTACCTATTTCTCATTGTCCAGAAGTCTGCCACAAGGCTTCACCTAACTGAAGGAGGCTATAGTCCAGAATGCTCAAGAAGAAGAGATATATGTGGTCTACATCTAGCAAGGCTCTGCAACCAGTAATGAACAGATCCAAACTCTGATAATTCTCTTAAATACTACTGTGGAGAGATAAGATAACAAAGAAAACATACAACATGTCAGATAGTGATGAGTGCTACAAAGAGAAACAATCTGGAAAGGAACACTGGAGAAAGTCCAGAAATACTGTGTTTCATTAATCCTAAGAATATGTTTTTCTCTATGTTTAATATCTCTGAAGTCAGGATGCATCTTACAAAACTGTTATATCATTGGTTAATTGGCAGTGTTTGTCTTTCTGGATGATACCTGAAATAATGATGCATCTTACTAAAAATGGCATATGAAATAATATTTTTTTTAATATAGAGTCATCAGGGAAGACCTTTCAGCATTGACGTGTCACCAGAGATCTGAATGAAGAGAGAGATGTTACTATATTAATAACCAGGGCCAGAGATCTCGGAACAGAGGAAATAGCACAGATGTGGAAGAACAGAGAGACACCACCATGACTGAGTGGAGTAGGGGAGGCAGACAACGGAAGAAGGGGAGGCTGGAGAAGTAAAGTGACTGGTGACCTTCAACAATTTTACTTCACTGAGCCTTAGTTTTTTGAACTGTGAAATAAAGATAATAACACCTACTTGAGAGGAAGGTGTGAAGATTAAATAACATAGTCAAGGAATAGAAGAGCAGACATGGCACAAACATCTCCCCCTTCCATTCCTCACCCCCAGAAAATGAGGACCAATCCAGCAATCTTTTGATCCTCTTATACTACCTCTAGCAGAGTAGTGACAATAATACATTTTTAATTCTCTAATTTTAGGCTTCAAATTTTAAGCTTTTAACATAAGTCCTCATCTATACAAGCATGTTGTTTCCTATAAACTAACAAAAGCTATGCATACAATCTTTGGAGCCTTTCTCTCACAATAAATTCTCAAAGGAAGGCTCTCTAAGTGCCACACTAGAAAAAGCTCATTTTTTTTTTCAAAGATGAAGCATTCACCTTTTTTTCTTTTCTCTCTATATATGTAAACTTGACAAGAGAAGAATAAGAAAATGTGTGAGGAATGGAGATTAGTAAATCTTGAAAAGGTTCTCCCATTTTTGTATAAAATTGTATTCCTATCTCTTACAACTTCATTGTTGCACCTCAATTTAGTCTTCTCTCTTAGTTGTTGATTTTAATTCACCAGGAAAAAAAAGTGTTGCTGTTAAAACCAAACATTCTAAGCAAATATGCGTGCTAAGTTGCTTCAGTCATGTCTGATTCTTTGCAACGCTATGGACCATAGCCCACATGGCTCCTCAGTCATGGGATTCCCCAGGCAAAAATACTGGAGTGGGCTACCATTTCCTTCTCCAGGATCATCCTGACCCAAAGATCGAACCCACATCTCTTATGTCTCCTGCATTGGCAGGCAGGTTCTTTAACATTAGCCCCACCTGGGAAGCCTTTAAGCAACTATACAATTGATCAAATGTAATAAACACTTGGGCCAGTGACCTCTGTAGTAAAATTAATTTGTTATATTTTATTCTGAGATATTCAGGCCTGATTTCAAATACTAGATCACACTTCAATCAAATCCTGATTGTATCATTTCCAGGGACACAAATTTTTAATACATTCATAAGGTATACCATGAGCACTAAGAACTGCACAGCTTACTACTTTAAAAAATCATACTGTTTCTACTTAAGAAAACCTACAAAATGACCCTCTATGAACATGTGTTAATTTATTCATTCCATTATGTATTAAAAAACATATAAAAACATGAGAGCCTAATGTATACAAAAGATACAAATATTGAACAAGGCTGCTACTTCCAAGAAATCAATATTTTAGCATTTGTTCATTAAAAATGTATTGTGCCATGAATTGTGCTAATGATTTAGAAATAAAATAGCTGAATTCAACATGGTAGTTAATCTTAAATACTTCACTGCTAATGGGATAAATATTTAAGTGAATGATCAGAATACAATTTTATTAATACAGAAAGACTATAAAAATGAAATATTGAGAAAGTGGGTAATGCATGATGAGCTAACTTTTGCTTTATAATTTAGAAGTGTCTGGAATGTTAAATGAATTTTTTTTTTTTTGTAATTCTAACCATAAAGAAAACCTTAACAAAAGTAAACTTAAAAGGTGAAACTATTTCACAGTCCTTCATTCTATATTTTTCATGGTTAATTTATAGATCTGTCTCAATCTCTCAACAAACAGGAAGTGAGAATTCTGCAATGGTTGAACAATAAAAGTCAAGAAGCCCGGGACCTCAAACTACCTTGGCCAGGTCTCGTCACTGTTTGTCCTGGGGCAAAGCAGTTTAAAATCTTAATTTCTGTGCTGATAAAACAAGGGAATTAGGTGAAATGATATCTAAGGTGTTTTCCATTTCCAATATTTTCTCTCAGCTCCTAATAGATTCTTTGAGTGCTGAAGGTTAGCTACAGGAAGGCTGTGTATTACATCAACATAGTGGTTTTTTAAGTTGTACATTTTGTGGTGGCTCAGATAGTGAAAAATCCACCTACAATGCAGGAAAACTGGGCTTGATTCCTAGGTCAGGAAGATCGCCTGGAGAAGGGAATGGCTACCCACTCAAGCATTCTTGGCTGGAAGATTCCAGAGACAGATAAGCCTTGTGGGCTACAGTCCATGGGATCAGAAAGAGTGGAATACAACTGAGTAACTAACACGTACTTATTTACATCTCTATGAACAAATAACCTAGTTTATAAGCTTATTCATCTAATAAAAGAGTTCTATAATCTGTCTTGCCAAGATTCTTTTGGAAGAGTTAGAGCTTCTGGGTATTGTAGGAAGCCTAATTGGAGTAAATCTTTAATACAAATTATGTATTAGAAAAAATTTTTAATTCACTTTATAATCACAGGCCAAAATATCAATTCAAGTTCAACAACACTTTTGCTTTCAGGAATAACTGATTACAAATCATTGGTAATTTTATGAATCAATTTGAACACAATATTAAGAATTTTTACTGTCTCCGCAAATAAGTGTTTAATATTTACATCCCAAGAGATTATATATTTCATTTCTATTCTGATGGAGACTCAAATTTATTTCAAACATAGACATTCTACTCTGGTAAAGGAACCGTTTGATCATAATGGTCTAATAAAAAGACTGAAAAAGCCTGACTTAGTTCCTTTTCCAAGCTCTTTTATTTCCTGTTTTACTTACATTATTCCTTTGGAAAGCCAGGTTTTAAAATACATTATCACTCTCTGACTTTTCCCCAACAAATTAAGTTGTCAAGTATTTCTGTGAGATATATTTATATAAATGTTTATAAGCAAAACTAATGAACCAGAAAAACCAAGTTGCTAATAAATTCTATATTTAATGATGAGACACAAAAATTTGAAACTTTTAGGAAAAGGAAGAAAAGTACTGAATTTATCTAGTTTTTCAAATTTGGCTTACATTTTAAATAAAGAAATATGATATTGTAATTTAGCAACTGGCCTAAAACAAGACACCAAAGTTATTGTCCTAATAATGCCTCAAATCTAAGGATTATACAGTGAGTATCAGCATGCCTTTTAACAGTCTTTCAGAATACTACCCATAGACAACTTCAGAAGGATGCCATTGGCAATGAAGAAAAGATTTCTCTAGATAATGTATAATATCAAAGGCAAAAGAATGTGAAATATGAAAATATAAAGTGAAATTTTTAACCAAATAAAATGTAAAAACTGAAGTAGCTAAGTCTAAATTAACTAATATTTACCCCTGTGTTATTCATATCCCTTGACTCCACATCCTCACCCCAAATTCAGCAGCAACAGCATCCATTGCCTCAACAGAAAGAAAAATAAAATTTATTCCTGGCTTTTGAATTTCAAAACCTTGGAATCTGAGGACAAAAGGAAAGGATTATTATGATGAAACAATTGATAAGAATCCTAGTAAAGCTAAGAAATTTAAAAATAAGAGTTCCTAGGACTGGAGAGATCAGAGGTGAGAGGGCCTGCCTAAACACCAAGTCCAGGTGTGTTTGGATAAGTCTGTGCTCCAATTTCTGGAGAAGGAAATGGCAACCCACTTCAGTGTTCTTGCCTGGAGAATCCCAGGGACGGTGGAGCCTGATGGGCTGCCGTCTGTGGGGTCACACAGAGTCGGACACAACTGAAGTGACTTAGCAGCAGCAGCAGCAGCAGGAATAATTTAGGAGAAGGCAGTGGCACCCCATTCCAGTACTCTTGCCCAGAAAATCCAATGGACGGAGGAGCCTGGTGGGCTGCAGTCCATGGGGTCGCTAAGAATCTGACATGACTAAGCGACTTCACTTTCACTTTTCACTTTCATGCATTGGAGAAGGAAATGGCAACCCATTCCAGTGTTTTTGCCTGGAGAATCCCAGGGATGGGGGAGCCTGGTGGTTACCGTCTACGGGGTCACACAGAGTCGGACACGACTGAAGCGACTTAGCAGCAGTAGCAGCAGCAGTGCTCCAATCTCTAGGCAAGGCCTGAGAAAGCAGCAAAACTCCGGAGTTTATCTCCTGTGGTGCATGTGAGATGACTGTATGAAGTAGACAGTCTTCATCAGATGGTGTCTTAGACACCTGTGATGCTAAGAGGCTCAGGAATACAGAATGCTTCCTGTGTTCCCAAGAACAATGGAGAAATGACTCAGAGAACTAGCTGCTTGGTAAAGTATGAGGAAGGACCCACAAATAACCAATACGACCAAAGAGTAATGAGGTCATCCCATCAAATGCTGATATGGGCACCCATATTTTAAAGGGCCAGATGTGGTCTCCCAGTGATTTGCCTTATGAAAATCTGCTAGAACATATCTTCAGTCCCAGATCAAAGCAGTTACTGAGAAGGAATGCCAAAGTGACTAAAATATGGTTTCATCTTTCCATTAAATTGAGTCTCAAGTTAGATATTTTAAATCTTACAGAAAAATTAAGCTAATATTTTGTACAAGTCTGTATGTTGGGGCTGAGGGCTGTACCTGCTAAATGGAATGAACTGTCTCATTCTCACTTAGGTCATGCATTGGCCTCAGACAAGGGCTTAAGTGGGGGTGGTACAAGATTGGAGCAGTGAAGTGGAGGAAACAAGCAATGGTAACCTTGCTATAGTTCTGCCTTAATCTCAAACCTCCTATATATAGTAGTTCTGTGTGCCTCTTATTGAGCTACAATCAAATTTTGGGTTAAGAGTTTTACAGAAATTCTCTCTTTCCTCACTGCTATCTTTTTACTTATTAATAGGGTAGAGATGAGGAAATGGAAGTTTAGAAACTTACAGTCATTCAAGTTCACACAATGAAAAGTGAAGATTTAAACCAGTTTCCCTGGCTCTGAGGACCATGCTATTTCTAACACCTACGTGTTGCCTCTAACAACAGAGTGCAGATTGAATTTTCAGGGAAATGTAACTAAAGGGGGGTGGGGTGGGAAATAATACTATAACTAGATTTGAGAAGAATCAGAATTTTCCACAGAAGTGTGTAAAAGAGGACTTCTGACTTTATGGGTAGGATGATGCCAACAAAGGGGCTTTTTTTAATTTACTCATTCAGTCAACAAATATTTTTGAGCACCTATGATATGTAAAATACTGTACTCCAAACAGGGTTATAACTGTAAGTGCCCACTATGGAAGGCACTCGAGTACCAGATGCTTACTCAAGGTACGTACTGAGAACTATGTCCATCCTTCTTCTCAGTACTCTGCTCTGGAAACCAGAACTGCTTCAGAATACCTGGAGTGAGCAGGCAAGGGGGACAGAGAGCACACTCACTGCCTGAAGAAGGAGGAGAACTGATGACTTGTCTTCTGAGTAGTCTCCCTGCTTCCAGTCTCTCCTCTTTTTCCTACCCATTCTTCCTTCTTTATGCCAGGAAATACTGTTTCTAATACATACATTTTACCAGTTAAACTGTACCATTTAAATATTCTACTTGCTTGCCTGATCCCATACAATGAAGTTCATGGTCTTTAGCATGAATTCAAGGCCCTTCACTGTCTTTTCAGGCCTCCATCCTCCAATTTGTCCTGCTTTTCAACTACACTACACTATTCTCTTTGTGCAAACTGTATTCCACTGTCTAAATGCCCTTCCCAACCTTGTATTTTGGGCATTTTTCATATGTCCCAGGATTCTAACTCCTCTAGGAAACATTTCAGGAGTCCTCTCGGCTTGTGAAATCAATAATTCCTCCTTCTGATTCCAGATAGCAATTCCCTTACAATTCAATGAAATTTAGACATAACATTTTCATCAATTATGTCAAATGGGCAACACTGATCAGAAAGGCTGCGAGGGGAAAAAGTCTGTTAGATTGGAAGAGTGAAAGTATCAGAAATGGAATGTATGAAGTCAGTGAATTTAGAGGAACATGTATAGGTCAGAAAGAACTTGCAGAGGAACATATTAAAAATGAAAACTAAAAAAAAGAGGGAGAAGCTGAAGAATATTTACAAATATACGACTAGAGAACTAAGGTGTCCTAAGAACACTGTTGGAGAAAGCAATGGCACCCCACTCCAGTACTCTTGCCTGGAAAATCCCATGGACAGAGGAGCCTGGTAGGCGGCAGTCCATGGGGTCGTATAGAGTCAGACACGACTGAGCGACTTCACTTTCACTTTTCTCTTTCATGCATTGGAGAAGGCAATGGTAACCTACTCCAGTGTTCTTGTCTGGAGAATCCAAGGACGGGGGAGCCTGCTGTCTATGGGGTCACACAGAGTCAGACACAACTGAAGTGACTTAGCAGCAGCAGCAGCAGCAAGAACACTGTTATATGCCATGGAGCACCTGGGGTTGAAATTCTCAAGGTTCACAGTCAGTTTTCTTGTTAACAGACATCTGTGCCATACCACAGACATTAGGATGGGAGAAAACCACACACTAACAAATTCATAATGAAAGGTATGCATAGCTATAAGGTATGTATAGCTATACATAGTCTGGTTATCCTCATCTTTTTGCAAAGGTCTGGAGAGAGGTTTGGAAGAATTATTGTCCCCCTTTCCCCCAAAATACAATTAGATCCTGAAGGATGAATTCTGGATCATATGATATGAATCATGAGTCATGTACAGATATGAAAGTTGGAACATGAAGAAGGCTGAGCACCAAAGAATTGATGCTTTTGAACTGTGGTGCTGGAGAAGACTCTTGAGAGTCCCTTGGGCAGCAAGGAGATCAAACTTGTCA
Organism: Capricornis sumatraensis; assembly: GCF_032405125.1. Taxonomy (NCBI): domain Eukaryota; kingdom Metazoa; phylum Chordata; class Mammalia; order Artiodactyla; family Bovidae; genus Capricornis; species Capricornis sumatraensis. The sequence continues at coordinate 192,926,958 of NC_091069.1, read as the reverse complement.
ATCCTAAAGGAAATCAACCCTGAATATTCACTGGAAGGACTGATGCTGAAGCTGAAGCTACAATACTTTGGCTACCTGACAAAGTGCTGACTCATTGGAAAAGACCCTGATGCTGGAAAAGCATGAGGGAAGGCAGAGAAGGGGGTGAAGGAGGATGAGATGGTTGGATGGTATCACCAACTCAATGGACATGAGTTTGAACAAACTCTGAAAGGTGGTAAAGGACAGGAAAGCCTGGTATGCTACATTTCATGGGGTCACAAAAAGTTGGATGTGACTTAGTAACTGAACAACAACTATTATGATATAACTCTTTTCAGTCTGCAAGCCCAAGATATTTTCTGGAAACAGTGCATCCTATCACTCTTCCATGTGCTTTGTTGATGTGGATAATGTCAAGTATTTCTGCCAACCTAGCTTCAACCTATGTCTCATCTATTCTACTCATCAGCCTTATTTCCTGGAAAAAAAAACTTCAGGCTAGATTTTGATTTTAAGCATTTATACACATTATTTCTTTCTTTAGCTCAACTGGAAAGTTGCAGAAGTCCATTTCCCAGTGACTTAGGTTAGGGATTGGAAAGGTTATGTCAATTCACAAAGATTTCTCAAGGAATCTGCTACATTGGGCAGGGTTTTTCTGGTTTCTGAAGAGACACTGGTAACACAACTTGACCTGCACTGAGAGAATTTCAGCGAGACTAGAATAGTGTTTGGCACGAAAAATGAAGAAACAGACTAATCCAATCTCCACAATGGGGTATCAAAAAGAAATGCAACGTTTATTTATACTAATAAATGTTTGATTTATTACAGCAACAGGTTCAGAAATGGACAGAAACTTTCATGACTCTGAAAGAATCTGGGGAGAGATGCATAAATACATAGAACTGGAATCATCTCTGGAAGTGGAGGAAAGGGGAAAGCTGCCCAAGGGCTACAATAAGAAGGTGATGAGTGAATCAAAAAGGACCAGGAAGAGAAGAAAGCTTGTACACTCTAGCAGATCAGTACAGCAAACTCTGCCCAGGCCATTTGAGTACTGAAGTGCAAAGTAGCAGTTAACCCAGGGAAAGAAGTAGTCATGCCATGTCACAAGGAGAGACCTTCAAGGGCAAAACAAGAAAGACTTTGCCCCTTTCTTCCTGGTACCCAAAAAATAAAGTGGTTGCAAACAATAGCATGCAAACTATGGCCACTGGAAAATATCTACCTCTGTCTCTATGTCTAGAGATCTCTTCAAGAAAATTAGAGATACCAAGGGAACATTTAATGCAAAGATGGGCTCAATAAAGGACAGAAATGGTATGGACCTAACAGAAGCAGAAGATATTAAGAAGAGGTGGCAAGAATACATGGAAGAACTGTACAAAAAAGATCTTCATGACCCAGATAATCATGATGGTGTGATCACTCATCTAGAGCCAGACATCTTGGAATGTGAAGTCAAGTGGGCCTTAGAAAGCATCACTACGAACAAAGCTAGTGGAGATGATGGAATTCCAGTTGAGCTGTTTCAAATCCTGAAAGATGATGCTGAGAAAGTGCTGCACTCAATATGCCAGCAAGTTTGGAAAACTCAGCAGTGGCCACAGGACTGGAAAAAGTCAGTTTTCATTCCAATTGCAAAGAAAGGCAATGCCAAAGAATGCTCAAACTACCACACAATTGCACTCATGTCACATGCTAGCAAAGTAATGCTCAAAATTCTCCAAGCCAGGCTTCAGCAATACGTGAACCGTGAACTCCTGGATGTTCAAGCTGGTTTTAGAAAAGGCAGAGGAACCAGACATCAAATTGCCAACAGCCGCTGGATCATGGAAAAAGCAAGAGAGTTCCAGAAAAACATCTATTTCTGTTTTCTTGACTATGCCAAGCCTTTGACTGTGTGGATCACAATAAACTGTGGAAAATTCTGAAAGAAATGGGAATACCAGACCACCTAACCTGCCTCTTGAGAAATCTGTATGCAGGTCAGGAAGCAACAGTTAGAACTGGACATGGAACAACAGACTGGTTCCAAATTGGGAAAGGAGTAAGTCAAGGCTGTATATTGTCACCCTGCTTATTTAACTTCTATGCAGAGTACATCATGAGAAACGCTGGACTGGAAGAAACAAGCTGGAATCAAGATTGCCAGGATAAATATCAATAACCTCAGATATGCAGATGACACCACCCTTATGGCAGAAAGTGAAGAGGAACTAAAAAGCCTCTTGATGAAAGTGAAAGTGGAGAGTGAAAATGTTGGCTTAAAGCTCAAGATTCAGAAAACGAAGATTATGGCATCTGGTCCCATCACTTCATGGGAAATAGATGGGGAAACAGTAGAAACAGTGTCAGACTTTATTTCTGGGGTCTCCCAAATCGCTGCAGATGGTGACTGCAGCCATGAAATTAAAAGACGCTTACTCCTTGGAAGAAAAGTTATGACCAACCTAGATATTATATTGAAAAGCAGAGACATTACTTTGGCGACTAAGGTCCATCTAGTCAAGGCTATGGTTTTTCCTGTGGTCATGTATGGATGTGAGAGTTGGACTGTGAAGAAGGCTGAGCGCTGAAGAATTGATGCGTTTGAACTGTGGTGTTGGAGAGGACTCTTGAGATTCCCTTGGACTGCAAGGAGATCCAACCAGTCCATTCTGAAGGAGATCAGCCCTGAGATTTCTTTGGAAGGAATGATGCTAAAGCTGAAGCTCCAGTACTTCGGACACCTCATGCGAAGAGTTGACTCATTGGAAAAGACTTTGATGCTGGGAGGGATTGGGGGCAGGAGGAAAAGGGGACAACAGAGGATGAGATGGCTGGATGGCATCACGGACTTGATGGACGTGAGTTTGAGTGAACTCTGGGAGTTGGTGATCTACAGGGAGGCCTGGCATCCTGCGATTCATGGGGTCGCAAAGAGTCGGACACGACTGAGTGACTGAACTGAACTGAACTGAACTGTCTCTATGTCAAGGCTGTCTCTCTGGGTATTGTTCCCAGGATTGATCCCAGGATGATGAATCAAAGATGATAATCAGAATCTCTAGCAGTTGATTGAGGACTGGCATCTGAATCACTGGACTGTCCTAATCAACGACATAGAAGATAAAAGAGTGGCTAAAGAAGGTGAGACACTGCATAAGATAGCCTACATCTTTGACAGTTGACCTGTCTACGTACAAGAATGCAGAAGGAATCTGAGAACTGTAGCAATAAAAGGCTAAAAAGACAAGGGAAAGTGGATGAGTGCCAAATGTTTTAAGAGGTGAGAGTGGGGAAATGCTGGGCTTTTATTGATCCTCTAAAAAGGAACAACCTAAAAAAACATTAGTTTCAGTAAAGTGTTTTAAAGTAAAAGTTTTGAAACTTGAAGTGCAATGCTAGCATGTTGACATATGGCACAAACCAACACAATACTGTAAAGTAAGTGAAGTAAAAGTCGCTCAGTCATGTCTGACTCTTTGTGACCTCATGGACTGTATATATAGTCCACAGAATTCTCCAGGCCGGAATACTGGAGTGGGTAGCCATTCCCTTCTCCCGGGCACCTTCCCAACCCAGGGGTTGAACCCAGGTCTCCTGTATTGCAGGTGGATTCTTTATCAGCTGAGCCACCAGGGAAGCCCAAAAATACTAGAGTGGGTAGCCTATCCCTTCTCCAGCAGAACTTCCCAACCCAGGAATCAAACTGGAATCTCCTGCAATACAGGTGGATTCTTTACCAGCTGAGCTACCAGGGAATCCCATATTATCCACCAATTGAAAGTAAATTGGTGGATAATATGAAAAATAAATTTTCATAAAAAAGACAAAATCTTATGCCTTAAGAAACTTTTTTTTTAATGTGCGTGGCTTAAATCTCTCTCGGTAAATGTCCTAAAGAGAGCCAGCAGGGTCCAATTAATCTTCTGAGTTTCATTGTTTTGAAACTTTTCTTTTAGTAAAAATACGGTGAAGTATTTCTGAAACTTCTTTATTAAACAAACCAGGTAGAAATATTAGAATTTGGGCTATGTTTATAAGAATTTTTAAAGCTATGTATTTTTTTTTTTTAATTTTCTAGGTGGACCTTTGTCAAGCAACATGGCCTGTTCTATCATCCCCTAGTTGAATACCAGTCCTGTTTACAATGACACATTTGAACACGGAATGATGAAATCAGTAATCTTTGCTTTGAACATGGTTAATATTTCACTATTATTTTGGCAGTGATTTAACCAACAGTTTCATTTGCTTTTTAAGGCCACACACAATCAACTGTTATTAGTAACAGAAAAGAAAGAAATGAACTGAAGTGATCTTGAAACAACTGATCTACTGATCTCTTGTTATTAATTGACTTGTTTTAAAATTACTATTTTTTGTGTGTTTGGCTTAAGTTGGTTTTTAGAAATGTGACTCATGAAATAGCAGCACAAAAATAGGTAAATGTAGAAAAACTTCCTATAACACAGAAATGCAATGGCATTATGTGTTTAATAATGGTTATCCAAGAATTATTCTTCAAGGTTGAAATTCTGGGAAAAAATTCTTTGAATATGGTTTTGTAGTCTAGGTTTGAGCTATGGAATCTATGGCTTCTAAATAAAAGAAGTCCTGGCCAGTCTTCCCACCATCTGTAATAAAGTATGATGTTCAAAAGATTTACAAATACAAATTGGAAAGGCCCTTTACTTAGGAAATTTAAACTATTAAAAAATCAAAATTTTAAGTTAATTTAAAGCTAAAGAATGTGAAAATGGCAGAAATATCTACTATAATATATAAATTAGATACTTTTAATTGGAAGATTTCTTTAGATAATTTTCCAATTGAATAGATAAGTATCTATTTTGAAGGAAGAGGAATAGACTAATTTGTATAAATTTAATTTTAAAGGAAGTTATACAATGAAAACAACTTAAAATAAAAATTAAAAAATGTAAAGAGAACACATTGGTCATAGCAAAACATCCTTTTCCAACAATCCAAGAAATGACTCTACACATGGATTTAACTGGATGGTCAATACTGAAATCATATTGATTATATTCTTTTCAGCCAAAGATGGAGAAGCTCTATACAGTCAGCAAAAACAAGACCTGGAGCTGATTGTGGCTCAGATAATGAGTTCCTTATTGCAAAATTCAGTTCTTTATGGCAAAAAAAATTGCAATTAAATTGAAGAAAGAGAAACTTATAGGAATGATCTAAATCAAATCCCTACTGATTAGACAGTGGAGGTGATGAAGAGATTCAAGTGACTAGATCTAGTAGACCAAATGCCTGAGGAACTATGGATGGAGGTTTGTAACACTGTAAAGGAGTCAGTGACTAAAAAACATCCCAAATAAAAAGAAACACAAGCAGGCAAAATGGTTGTCTGAGGAGGCCTTACAAGTATCTGTGGAAGAAAGAGAAGCAAAGGAAAGGGAGAAAAGGAAAGATATACCCAACTGAAAGCAGAATTCCAGAGAAAAGCAAGGAGAAATAAGAAGGACTTCTTAAATGAACAGTGCAGAGAAATAGAGGTGAACAATATAATGGGAGACACTAGAAATCTCTTCAAGAAAATTGGAGAAGTCAAGGGAACATTTCATGCAAGAATGGGCAAGATAAAGGATAGAAACAATAAGGACCTAACAGAAGCAGAAGATATTAAGAAGAGGTGACAAGAATACACAGAACTATGCAAGAAAGATCTTAATGACTTGGATAACCATGATGATGTGGTCACTCATCTAGAGCTAGACATCTTGGTTTGTGAAGTCAAGTGGCCCTTAGGAAGCATTACATGAACAAAGTTAGTGGAGATGATGAAAGTCCAGTTAAGCTATTTCAAATCCTAAAAGATGATGCTGTGAAAGTTCTGCACTCAATATTCCAGCAAATTTGAAAAGCTCAGCAGTGGCCACAGAACTGGAAAAGGTCAGTTTTCATTCTGAAACCAAAGAATGTTCAAACTACTGCACAATTGCAGTCATCTCATATGCTAGCAAAGTAATGCTCAAAATTCTACAAGCCAGACTTCAACAGTACATGAACTGTGAACTTCCAGATGTTCAAGCTGGATTTAGAACAGCCAAAGGAACCAGAGATCAAATTGTCAACATCTGTCGGATCATAAAAAAGCAAGAGTTCCAGAAAAACATCTATTTCTGCTTTATTGACTACGCAAAAGCCTTTGACTGTGTGGATCACAACAAACTGTGGTAAATTCTTAAAGAGATGGGAATACCAGACCACCTTGCCTGCCTCCTGAGAAACCTATATGCAGGTCAAGAAGGAACAGTTAGAACTGGACATGGAACAACAGACTGGTTTCAAATAGGAAAAGGAGTACGTCAAGGCTGTATATTGTCATCCTGTTTATTTAACTTATATTCAGAGTACATATGCAGAGTATATGAGAAACACTGGGCTGGAGGAAGCACAAGCTGGAATCAAGATTGCCAGGAGAAATATCAGTAACCTCAGATATGCAGATGACACCACTCTTATGGCAGAAAATGAAGAGGAACTGAGGAGCCTCTTGATGAAAGTGAAAGAGGAGAGTGAAAAAAGCTGGCTTAAAATTCAACATTCAAAAAACGAAGATCATGGCATCTGGTCCCATCACTTCATGGCAAATAGATGGGGAAATAATGGAAACAGTGACAGACTTTAGTGTTTTTTTGGGAGGGTGCTCCAAAGTCACTGCAGATGGTGACCATGAAATTAAAAGACGCTTGCTTCTATATATATAAAAGAAGAAAAGTTATGACCAACCTAAGTTCAGTTCAGTTCAGTCACTCAGTCATGTTCGACTCTTTGCGACCCCATGAATCGCAGCACGCCAGGCCTCCCTGTCCATCACCAACTCCCGGAGTTCACTCAGACTGACGTCCATCGAGTCAGTGATGCCATCCAGCCATCTCATCCTCCATCGTCCCCTTCTCCTCCTGCCCCCAATCCCTCCCAACATCAAAGCCTTTTCCAATGAGTCAACTCTTTGCATGAGGTGGCCAAAGTATTGGAGTTTCGGCTTTAGCATCATTCCTTCCAAAGAAATCCTGGGCTGATCTCCTTCAGAATGGGCTGGTTGGATCACCTTGCAGTCCAAGGGACCCTCAAGAGTCTTCTCCAACACCACAGTTCAAAAGCATCAATTCTTCAGTGGTCAGCCTTCTTCACAGTCCAACTCTCACATCCCTACATGACTACTGGAAAAACCATAGCCTTGACTAGACAGACCTTAGTCGGCAAAGTAATGTCTCTGCTTTTGAATATACTATCTAGGTTGGTCATAACTTTTCTTCCAAGGAGAAAGCATCTTTTAGTTTCATGGCTGCAGTCACCATCTGCAGTGATTTTGGCGCCCAGAAGAATAAAGTCTGACACTGTCTTCACTGTTTCCCCATCTATTTGCCATGAAGTGATGGGACCGGATGCCATGATCTTCGTTTTCTGACTGTTGAGCTTTAAGCCAACTTTTTTGCTCTCCACTTTCACTTTCATCAAGAGGCTTTTTAGTTCCTCTTCACTTTCTGCCATAAGGGTGGTGTCATCTGCATATCTGAGGTTATTGATCTTTCTCCCGGCAATCTTGATTCCAGCTTGTTTCTTCCAGCCCAGCATTTCTCATGATGTACTCTGCATATAAGTTAAATAAGCAGGGTGACAACCTAAACAGCATATTAAAAAGCAGAGACACTACTTTGCCAACAAATGTCTGTTTTGTCAAAGCTATGGTTTTTCCAGTAGTCATGTATGGAAGTGAGAGTTGGACTATAAAGAAAGCTGAGTGCCAAAGAACTGATGCTTTTGAACTCTGGTGTTGGAGAAGGCTCTTCAGGGTCCCTTGGACTGCAAGGAGATTCAAGCAATCAATCCTAAAGGAAATCAGTCCTGAATATTCATTGGAAGGACTAATGTTGAAGCTGAAACTCCAATATTTTGGCCACCTGATGTGAAGAACTGACTCCTTGGAAAAGACCCTGGTGCTGGGAAAGATTGAAGGCACGAGGAGAAGGGGACAACAGAGGATGAGATGGTTGGATGGCATCATGGACTTGATGGACATGAGTTGAGCAAGCTTTGGGAGTTGGTGATGGACAGGCAAGCCTGTACTCCATAGGGTCGCAAAGAGTTGGACACGAGTGAGTGACTGAACTGAACTGATATATATATATTTCTTTATCAGATTCTCTTCCATTATAGTTTATTACAAGGTATTGAATATAGGCCCCAGTGCTATATAATAGATCCTTGTTGTTTATCTGTTTTATACATAGTAGAGCATGTCTGGTAATCCTAAACTTCTAGTTTATCTGAAGGACACCAGGCATGCCAGATCAGTGATTTTCACTTTGGTAGCCATAAGTTTGTTTTCTAAGTCTGTGGGTCTATTTCTATTTTGTAAGTAAGTTCATTTGTCTCATTTTTTATAGTCCACATATACATTACATCATACGATATTGTCTTTCTCTATCTGACGTACTTCATTAGTATGATAATCTCTAGGTCCATCCATGTTGCTGCAAATGGCATTATTTCATTTTTATGACTGAGTAATATTTCATTGTGTTATATACACAACACATACTTATTTTATTTTCAGGAAGAGGAAGAGGAGGGTGAAGACTAGGCAGGGGAGAAAGAGTATGAATAGGAGAAAGAAAATTATATATATATATATATATACACAAATTTATATATAATGTTACTAAATGTAAGTATGTATGGATATACAGTACCTCCACAAAAAAGCCATATTAACAGTGGTAAACCAAGAAGCAATATGCATCCATTAGCACGCTACAAACTTATATGGAATTATCAGACCGAATCTGAAAATTTCTACAATCATGAATTCTTATAGCTATACTTTAGAAATTTATAACATAATACTAATTTTTTAATTCAAGAGCAAATATAAATGAAAATTATGACCTGTGTAGAATGAGCAATTATATCTTAGCGTATTGAAATTTGTGGAATGTAACCAAAGTAACATTCAGAGGGACATTTATAAGCAAAATACACTTATTATTAATGAAGAAGAACTGAAAGTAAATGACATAAGCTTTAGATTTAATAAACAGGAAAAAATGCACAAAGTAAATAAAATGTTAGACATAGAGATTCTCCACCAGATCCCTCTTCAAGGAAAGAGTTTCTGTTCAGGGTCAGAAAGGAAGTGCGGTCAGAAGGCAGCCTGCCATCTTCTTCAAGGTCCCCCTCAGGTACGAAGATCCCCCTTGTCTGAAGCCACATTTTCCCAGAGTAGCCTACATCTAGTGACTGAGGAAAGTGGGGTATAAAGACCCATTTTATCCAGTGAAGACCACCTCTGACGGGAAATTCTCATATCAGAGCTCTAGACAGATTGGCCAGTTGGCCAAGGTTTTGTTAGTAGAATTATGCTTGCCTCAGAAATGAACTGGGGACCATATAATCTTTTTCTATGCATCAAAAGAGCTTGTCTTTTTTTAAGGTTAGTTAGAATTCACCCCATCTAGGCCTGATACTTTGTTTTGGGAGTAGATCAGCTACTTTTATGTTTATTACTCCATTTTATCATCCTAAACTGGCTCTTTCTTGTTCTGCCAGTTTTAGTCTGTTCATTTTTTTGTCTGTTTGTTTTGCAAGGGAGGGGAGCAGATAGAGAAAACACTGCATTTCATCTAGTGTGTAAAATGTATTAGCATAAAGTTGACTATATCTGTCTCTATAGTTTTGTCCCTTTTTAATTCTTGATGCTGTTTACTTATGACCTTCATAAATTTTGTGATCAGGTTTACCTAAATTTTATCTATTTTATTTTTCATTTTAATTTTGTAAAGACTCAATTTTCCATTCCATTATTTGTATCAATTGTGAACTGTGTGTATGCTTAGTCATTCAGTCATGTCGAACTCTTTGTGGCTCCATGGACTGTAGCCTGCAAGTCTCCTGTGCTTATCCTATGGAATTTTTCAGTCAAGAGTACCGGAGTGGGTGCCACTTCCTACTCCAGAGAATCTTTCCAACTCAGGGATCAAACCCATGTTTTCTGCATTTTCAGGTGGATTCTTTACCACTAGCCCCGCCTGGGAAGCCCAAATGTGAACTGAAGAGAGATAAAGTAGAATTGAGCAGAAGAAGTAATAGTGAAATTTTGAAGGTATCCCATTAAAGCTGGAAATAAAGATCAGGATGACACAGCCTGTTCGACATTGTAATATAAGCTCCAGCTGATACAATAAGATCTGGAGCAGGAATGATGAATAATAAATGAAGAAATATAAGAAAGGATTGGAAAGTAAAGATAAAGCTGTCCATTTGTGAGGACAATATAACAGTCAACCTAAGAAATACAAGAGAATTGAAGGACAAGCTTACTCACAATAGCAACAGAAACCACAAAGTACTTAGGAAGAGATTTAACAGGAAATGCAAGATATTTGTAGAAAAAAAAAACTAAAAAACTCTTCTGAAAAATATAAGAGTTTGCTAGGTGTAAATATAACATATTTTTATGCAGGAAGGTTGCTTATTGAAAAGATATCAATACTCCCGGGATTAGCTTATTAATTCAATACAGTGTAATCAAAATACCATAAAAGCTTTCATCAAGTTTTTGACAGACTTTTCTTAAGATACAGTGAAAAAAAGCTATAATCATTTTTAATGCAAATAAAAGAGATATCTATTTATACCAGCTAGAAATCAAGACAAATTCTAAAATCAAAGTAATTAAAATAATATGGTCTAGGTGCAGGAACAAAGAGATCAATGAAACACAACAGAGCATACATAAACTGAATCATGTATGCAAATAAGGAAATATAAAATACAATAAATGTGATAACTTCATGTTCATTCCAAACTTCAGAATATTACCCTCAGTATAAAAATATGACCAGAAATTTGCAAGTAAATATGATTATGATTTTGAGGTAATGGGTGATCTTCTTCAGCATAACACAAGAAAGTAAGTCCTACAGTTAAAAAATATCTGTATTTTTAAGGATAGCTTAAAATAAAAAAGAGGAGTACATATTTATAATATATATAAAAAATGAAAGTGAAGTCGCTCAGTCATGTCTGACTCTTAGCGACCCCATGGACTGCAGCCTACCAGGCTCCTCCATCCATGGGATTTTCCAGGCAAGAGTACTGGAGTGGGGTGCCATTGCCTTTTCCAGCTATGAAGTCTTAAGTAACCTTAAAGAGGCTTTTATTCATCCCATTTATTGAATTAGTTTATTTAGGGGTAAAATAGACCATTTATAAGTCATGAAGTCCTTTAGACTTCACAAATTCCAATAAGGAAAGGTCTATTAACTAACTATAGTTTCCTGACTGCAGTGCATTTAAAAGATACTTGAGCCAGAAAAGGGCTGAAAATGTTTTTCTGAAGGAATAGTAAAACCATGATAAACACTAGAGGTCCCAGAAGAAAACAAATTATTTCAAAGTTAGCAAACATGACATGTAAGAAAACACTGAAAAGTAGTAGAATCATTCATCTAGGACATACCATTAGAGAAGAACAAAATTGAGAAGTTTCTTTACTTTTGTGCATGAGATACAGTAATCATGTTTGTGTGACTAACAGAATGTAGGTCATGAAATACTTTCACATACATTTTAATTACATGATTATAAATCAGTTATCCCACTGATTCTTACCAGAACATTGTGAAATTTCAAGAAGTATTATTACTCATTTTTCTCCAGTTAAAATTAAAATATATTAGTAATATGAATTCAAATATATCTTTTCTAAGACATATTGTGAAATCAAAGCAAGTTGTAGATAAACACCAAAAAACAAAACTACATGTCTTTATGCATGCATGTATGTTTTGGTAAATGCAAAGAAAAAAATCTGGAAGGAATACATCAAAGGGATAATAGAGTTTATTTCTTGGGGAGAGCATACTGAATAATGATTTACAGGTAGTAGTGAGGTAGGCAAAATAACAGGCCCCAAAAATGTCCATGTCCTAATTCTTGGAACCTGTGAATATGTTAGATTACATAGCTAGAGAGATTAAGATTGCATATTGAATGAAGGTTATTAATCAATGATCTTAAAATATGGATATTATTCTGGATTATCCAGTGAACCAAATGTAACTACAAAGGTGGAAGAGGAAGGTAGAAGAGAGAGAACCAGAGAGGCAGAAACATGAGAAGGATTTGGCTTGAGGTTGCTGGCTTGGAAGATGGAGGAAGAGGCTACAGGCCAAGAAACGTGGATGGTTCTAGGAGCTGGAAAAGGCAAGGAAATGAATTCTCCCCTAAGGTCTCTGAAAGGAACACAATCCTGCCAACACCTTGGTTTTACTCTAATGAGACCCATTTCAGGCTTCTGACTTCCAGAATTACAAAATGCGTTTGCAATGTTTAAGTCACTAAATTTGTGGTAATTCGTTATGACAGAAAGGAAACTAATACAAGTGGTAAAAAAAAAGAAAAAGTTTGCCTTGCCTGTAGTATGTCAGCTTTTAAATGTAGAAAACTAACTGATGTGTAATTTCAAATTATGTATAAACTTATTCATGTGTAATTTCTTTTTCTAGAAAAAGGAAAATGTAGTAGCTAGATGTCACTGGATGGTACTCAGTATGCAGATATTATTATGATTATTTTGTCCTTATTTGTGTTATTTGCTCATTTAATGCTAATGCAACATGACATAATTGGCACTGATTATCATACAAGAGGAATGTCAACCTAAGCAGTAAAGGAGTTTTGAGGTTCATTCTGAAGACCTGTGCATTCTACAGCAGGTCTCAAGATCCTACAGTTCAATTTTTCAACTTCACACATCAATATCTATTATAAATAGATAAATTGTGTGCAAAATTGCCTAGTGTTGTATCTGTTGATTTCTTTGTCAGCAAAGCACAAACTATCAAGAAAAAACAGTTTAAAGACCACATGCAATTTAAGAACATGGAAACATTTTGGCTCATTCACCTTTTCTCAACACTTAGATGTTAAGCAAGAGACAAAAACAAATCCAGATCCAAATGCTTTAGTGAACAAGTGGTGCTGGTTTTTAGCATCAGCACAATCTATCCCCACTCTGAAGCTATAACTTGAGCAGCTGCTGTGCTTTGTGAGGCTGCAACCTAATTCATTTGATAATTACAATTACCAAATCCAGGCTTTGCTGACTACAGAGTTCAAAAGAACAGCGTGGAAGGAAGACCTACTGAGAACTTCAGAATCCATCAGTAAACTCTTGAAGCAGTTTAAAGAACTAAGCAATTTCGACTGAAAAAGCAATAGTTTTTGTCATTTATACATGTATGCAAGATTTATATTCTCCTTATTCTAAAAGAAGTACTTGAGAAAAGTTATAAATATGCAATTAGGAGCCAAACAAGTTGCTAAAAGGAAAGTGATAGATGTTACTATACCAACTTGAGAGGAGTTAGTGAAATTGGGAGCACTATATTTACTCTGGATTTCCTGGCAACTAAAACAAAAAAAGAAAAGCTCTGAAATGGCACTATTAGAAATGTTCATTTCTTTCCAATTTTCTTATTGTTTGATAGAAATCATACCAGTCATTTTTTCTGAGATAAAATTTCACTTGGCACTAATGTTAAGGGAGAATTTATGGCATATAACTGAGAAACACCAGGTAAATAAGTGTATACGTTTGTCAATCAAGTAGCCATCTATAAAATAGACTGTATACATGATACCAAATCTTCATTCCATGAAATTATTTCCCGAGTGTTGGGATAATACCATTCAGCTATTCAGGTTTCAAATATTTCAGACAAGCAGCCCTAACCCTTTTGGCACCAGAGACCAGTTTCATGGAAGACAATTTTTCCACAGACTTGGAGCAGAGATAATAATTTCAGGATAATTCAAGCACACTGGAGAGCAGCTGTAAATACAGATGAAGCTTCACTTGCTCACATGCCAGTCACCTCCTTCCTTGCAGGAGTGCTGGACAGAGGATGGAAGGTGAAGCATGAAGTCCAAAGAACAAGGCAAAGAGTTAGGGCATGAGGTAATGAAAGCCAAAACCAAAATGATAACAATTAGGCTAATTAGAAAGAGCTATAGGTAGAGATCATTTTGACATAAGATTTACTGGAGCTTAGTGTTATATAATGAAATATGGCAGTAGAGAGGAGACATCAGTGTTGGGAACACAAGGAGGGGGTAGGAAAGCTAATGTGTGGTTAGCTACAAGCCCTGACTCAAAAGTTGAACTCAAATTTATGCACTTGAAATATAATGTTTCAAAAACTCCAAGTTCAGTGTCCTAAAAACAAATTATCCAATACCAAGCCCTTGAATTATTCACAGTAGTGATATCCAATCATTTTGTTATAATTATATTTGAAGGCAGTAACTCAGAGGAAAAGTGATGGTATGTTTACAGACAAATAAAAGGGGGTAAATAATAATCACTGAATGAAAAATGGGCAAATAGTTAAGAGAGTATGTGCAGATGAGTTTTATAGCCAGGAATTATGTGAAAGAAGATGAAAGAAGAAGGAATTAGTAGTAATAAGGGAAAAGAAGAATCAGATATATGGGTTCATAATTTCTACAAAGGAATCTAATTGAGTTGCCAGCACAATTCTTTCTGAGTTACCTAGATTATGGTTCCCCACAAAGGTGACCTAAAACCAGCTACTTGATGAGGTTTTTGGCAAGTCAGAATTAAAGTGTACTGGATACTGAAATTATCATGTCCATCTCTGTGAAGAAGATTATTGGAAGCCAGGACAATAAAAGGAAGGGATTCAGGCAGTCTACCATTTTAAACTTAAGTTGACAGGTAAGAGAGGAGAAACTTAAAACAATGCCAAAGTTTAAACATAAATGACTGGGAGAATAATGATGTTATTAGCATAAATAGCAAACTCCAGGAGGAAGTTTGGTTTGGAGAGGAACATGAGTTTAAATTTAAACCAACTGAATGTGAAACGGTAGCAGGACACCCAAGTGAAAATTTAGTGAAGTCAATTGAACACCTAGACCTGAAGCCCACAGGACAGGACAGGACTTTAGGAGATCAATAGAGCATTGGAAATCAGTTTCAAAGGAAGGATATTAAAGCCATGAAATTCTAAGGTTAAAAAAAGAGAAAAGATAGAAGAGGGTCATGGAAAAAGCCCAAGGAAGTTCCACATTAGCAGCAGAAATAGGATAAAGAGTCTTAAAAGAGGCTGATGAAACATTTGAGAGGCATTAAGAGAACCAAAACAAAGACATCAATAAAGAAGCTTGTAAATATGAGAAGTGGTGAATACAATCAAAATAAACTGAAAGGGTGAAGACTGAGGAAAGGTCACTGTATTAACTTGGATCTAGATGCAGCTAAATGGTTTATACAAAGGCATTTTTTTCCCCTTATATTAGTAATATAGAGGACAATGATCCTGCTTTATAAGGTTGTTAGGAATCCAATCTCTTTATTGCTCCTAGGATATTGCTCTCTTTTGTATGGTTCCTGATGGCTTCTCACAGTATTCACATCCTAGAAAACCATATGGAGAAAGAGAAGGAATGAGGTGTGACCTGAAGGGACATACATCACTTCCCTTCACATTCTTTTGACTAGAACTTATTGACATGACTACAGTTAGCTGAAATGTAGGCTATAGCTGAATATTTATGTATATAACTTAAAATTCCATCATAATTGAAGAAGAGGAGCGCAAATATTCACTGTCACTGTCAATGAATTTCCTTGAACTTCACTCTGATTTAGATGACCATTCTCCATATTCTCAAAATAAATGGTCCTAGTATTTACCACATTGATCTGAATTATTTTGTTTAGATATTTTTCTTTTCAGAAAATCAGTACCTTGAGGGCATGGAATTTGACATATTAATCTTTATATTCTTTCTCTCAAAGATAGTACCTGGTAATAATACATACTAAATAAATCAATAATATTTGATGAATGGATGAAACAGACAACAATAAAAGTAGATACTGTATTGGTACAACTTTAATAATTTAAGACAAAGAATGAAAAAATATTTCCTCTAGTGAATGTACAAATGTTCTGGAATTTTTTTAGGATACCATCAAAAGCTTTTGTTTTGAAACTCCTTTGAAATAATTAACATAATAAGCTCTGTGACTTGGACAAGGAAGAAAAAATTTCAGAGGTGAAAACATCTAAATGAATTGATTAAAGCAATAAGTAAGGAAAATACAGATTGTTCGATATCCATTATGTGGATACACACAGTAAAAATCTGTGTCAGTGACTTGCAATTTTATTTATCCTTTACTAAAAGCTGCCCTACCCATGGATACTCTGATATATGCAATCCTGAACTTTTTCATGAGTAAAACATAGTAGAAGGGTATTTATTCAGATGTAATAGTATTTAGAATCTGTCACTAAATGACACTTTTAAGTGAATGAAACACCATAAAATGTATAGTTATGACTAGATTGACATGCAGATTTCAACTGGAAGGACCTCAGTTTGTGGTGAAAACACCTTTTACCTACAATCATAAGTTGCCTTGAAATCAAGAGGTTCTTCTAGGTGAACAGCTAGCAGAGCCAACGCTTGGCTTTCAATTATTTCTTTGCCCATCTGGAAATATATATCCTAAGCTCAAAAACTTTAAAGCCAACTTGAAGACCCAGAAAAGATTTAGGGGCAAAACTAGGTTAAAGCCTGAGACCTATTTTAAGGAAAAAAAAATTTATTCTGCAGTCAGTTGATAGTGTTCTATACAATGAATTAAAACAAAATCCATATGCAAAAACTATCACTAGTAATATCCTTCCTAATATTGTAATGATATCTCTTCTCAGCAGCCAAAATTACAATGTTGAAATATTAAAGTCAGTCTCATTAAAGTTCAGAATAAATAAAGAGGTTCTGGAAAATTTGAGAAGCACATTAAGAAGTTGGAAGAAAAATATACAAACAGCTCATACAACTAAAAAAAGAAATCAAAAAATGGGCAGAAGATTTAAATAGACATTTCTCTGAAGAAGACATCCAGATGGCCAACAGGCACATGAAAAGATGCTCAACATTGCTAACAATTAGAGAAATGCGAATCAAAGCCAATGAGGCAGCATGTCACAGAGGTCAGAATGACCATCATCAAAGTCTACAAATATCAAGTGCTGGAAGAGGGTAAAAAGGGAACTCTCTTACACTGTTGGTGGGAATTTAATTTGGCATAGCCAGTACGAAAAACAGTATGGAAGCTCCTTATAAAACTAAAAATAGCATGACCATATGATTCAGAAATCCCACACCTGGGCATATAATTGGATAAAAGTCTAATTCTAAAAGATACATACATCCTAGTTTTCATAGTAGCAGTATTTTATAGCCGAGACATGGAAGCAACCTAAATGTCCACCAGAAGATGAATAGATAAAGAAGATGTAGTACATATATACAATGGAATATTACTCAGCCACAAAAAAAGAATGAAATAATGCCATTTGTAACAACAAGGATAGACTTAGAGATTGCCATATTGAATGCACCAAGTCAGAGAAAGACAAATGCCATGTAATACTGCTTATATGTGTAATCTAGAAAATTAACTGATTTACAAAACAGAAATAGAGTTACAAATGTAGAAAAACTTATAGTTACCAGGGGTAGGGTAGAGGGATAAATTGGGAGATTCAGATTGACATATACACACTATATAAAATAGATAAGTAATAGATATATATAGTAATAACATATATAGATAGTAATAGATATATACCTACTGTATAGCACAAAGAACTGTACTCAATACTCTATAATGGCCAATTGGGAAAAGAATCTAAAGAAGTGGATATATGCATACGTTGAACTGATTCACTTTGCGGTACACCTGAAACTAACACGTTTTAAATAAACCATACTCCAATAAAAATTAGAGAAATAAATAAAAAGTTATTTCTAATTCAAAAAAAGATGTGTTATATAATAAATATATGGTGGAATATTGTGAAAGTTGTTCATTCGTGTCCGACTCTGTAACTCTCTGTGACACTGTATAGTCCATGGGATTCTCCAGGCCAGAATACTGGAGTAGGTAGCCTTTCCCTTCTCCAGGGATCTTTCAAGTCAGGGATTTAACCAGGCTCTCCCACATTGCAGGTGGATTCTTTACCACCTGAGCCACAAGTGAAGCCCAAGAACATTGGAGTAGGTAGCCTATCCCTTCTCCAGTGGATCTTTCCGACCCAGGAATCAAACCAGGATCTCTTGCATTGCAGATGGATTCTTTACCAACTGAGTTATCAGGGAAGCCCTGGTGTAATATTACCCAGCCATAAAAAGAATGAAGAAATGTCATTTGGGTTTGTTTTTCCTCTATTTTAAAAAATTTATTTATTTTAATTGGAGGCTAATTACTTTAAGTATTGTAGTGGTTTTGCCATACGTCAACATGAATCTGCCACAGGTATACACATGTTCCCCATCCTGAACCCCCCTCTCTCCTCCCTCCCCGTACTATCCCTCTGGGTCGTTCCAGTGCATCAGCCCCAAGCATCCAGTATCATGCATCGAACCTGGACTGGTGATTCATTTCATATATGATATTATACATGTTTCAATGCCATTCTCCCAAATCATCCCACCCTCTCCCTCTCCCATAGAGTCCAAAAGACTGTTCAATACATCTGTGTCTCTTTTGCTGTCTCACATACAGGGTTATTGTTACCACTTTTCTAAATTCCATATATATGCGTTAGTATACTGTATTGGTGTTTTTCTTCCTGGCTTATCTCACTCTGTATAATAGGCTCCAGTTTCATCCACCTCAGTAGAACTGATTCAAGTGTATTCTTTTTAATGGCTGAGTAATATTCCATTGTGTATATGTACCACAGCTTTCTTATCCTTTCCTCTGCTAATGGACATCTAGGTTGCTTCCATGTCCTGGCTATTATAAACAGCACTGCGATGAACATTGGGGTACACGTTTCTCATTCCATTCTGGTTTCCTTGATGTGTATGCCCAGCAGTGGGATTGCTGAGTCATGCAGTTCTATTTCCAGTTTTTTAAGGCATCTCCACACTGTTCTCGATAGTGGCTGTACTAGGTTGCATTTCCACCAACAGTGTAAGAGGGTTCTCTTTTCTCCAAATCCTCTCCAGCATTTATTGCTTGTAGACTTTTGGATAGCAGCCATTCTGACCATCGTGAGATGGTAGCTCATTGTGGTTTTGATTTGCATTTCTCTGATAATGAGTGATATTGGGCATCTTTTCATGTGTTTGTTAGCCATCTGTATGTCTTCTTTGGAGAAATGTCTGTTTAGTTCTTTGGCCCACTTTTTGATTGGATCATTTATTTTTCTGGTATTGAGATGCATGAGCTGCTTGTATACGTTGAAGATTAATTCTTTGTCATTCTTCAATACTGAATCAGTCATGCCTTTACTATTCCTCCCAAGGAAGCAACCCTAGGAACTACTGAGAAGGTGTGCCTCCCCACAGTGTCTGCCTTAATGAACAAACAAAAGCTACTGAAAATTGTTGTTGAAATCAGAGCTGTCAGGTTTTGTTAGCATCCCAAGTCTTTTAAAGTCTGACTAAAAATTATGCAAATGACTAAAATCTAAGTTTCTAATAAACAGAGCAAGGAAAGAGATACCTGATGGAGAGTTTAAAAAGAAAATCCTGTTCTTCAATCCCACATTCTCCTCCTTTATTTTATGTAGGTACAATAAGAAAAAGTTATTGGCAATAAATCATAAAAATTGCTGTTAATTATTATCAGTGTTAGCTTTTGTTATTAGCTGTATCTCAGCCAAGTGAGCTTTCTGATCCAGCTTTCTGATTTTTAGTGTTATTCTTTAGCTTGTCACAATTAAAAAAAAAGAAAAAGTAAACTGTACTTTAATAAAAAAGAAATTGAGGGGGCAATCTCATGATGGCAGAGGGATAAGATGAGGAATCCACTTTATCCCCCACAAATTCATCAAAAGATCATTTGAGTCTTGAACAAATTCCACAAAACCACTTCTGAAAGCTGGCAGAGGACACCAGGCACCCAGAAAGGCAGCCCAATCTCTTCAAAAGGAGGGATTTGACTGCTGGCTTGATTGCTGTCTTCCCTTTTGACTCTCCCTTTTCTCCTCCAGGTCACCTCTATCTCCTTCATCCCTCTTCTCTTGTCTGCATAGCTCTGAATTTCTCTGGGTGTTCTGGGCTGTGGAGCACTTAGGGATTTGATTACTGGCTAGACTATGCTCTCCCCTTTTGACTCCCCCTTTTCTCCCCCTGGTCACCTCTACCTCCCTCCTCCCCATTCCCTTTTCTATATAACTCAGTGTATCTCTCTGGGTGTTCCTGGCTGTGGAGAATCATTTCACCATTAACCTAGGGGTTTTATCTTCTGTTCTGTGGAGAAGTCTTGAGGCTACTGTAAGAGATGGACAAAAAGCCAGAAGCAGAAGGCTTAATTTCAGAACTTTAGAACATCAAAGAACTCCTGACTCCAGGGAACATTAATAGGCAAGAGCTCACTCAAAAGTCTACATACCCACACTGAAACCAAGCTACACCCAAGAGCCAATAAGTTCCAGTGCAAGTCACATCACACTAATTCTTCAGCAAAACAGGAACACAACCCTGAACATTAAAAGATAGGCTCCCCAAAGCCATGCCAAACCCACAGACACCTCAGTACTCACTACTGGACACTTCATTGCACTCCAGAGAGCAAAGATTCAGCTTCACCCGCAAGAACACAGACACAAGCTCCCCCAACCAGGAAACCCTGGGTCCAACTCCCCTACCCCCCGCAGGGAGCAGACTCCACAATTAAGAGGAACAACAAACTTTCAGCCTGTAGAAAGTCAAAGACAGCAAAGTGAAAAGGCAGAGAAATTTTGTCATGTTCCTTCAGCAGGTGAAAGAACATGACAAAACCCCACCAAACCAAGCAAAAGAGGAGGAGATAGGGAGTCTACCTGAAAAAGAATTCAGAATAATGATAGTAAAGATGATCCAAAATCTTGAAAACAAAATGGAGTTACAGATAAATAGAGTAGAGACAAGAATTGAGACGATGCAAGAAATGTTTAACAAGGGCCTATAAAAAATAAAGAAGAGTCAATCACTAATGAATGATGCAATAACTGAGATTAAAAGCACTCTGGAGGGAACCAACAGTAGAATAACTGAGGCAGAAGAGAGGATAAGTGTGGTGGAAGATAGAATGTTGGAAATAAATGAAGCAGAGAGCAAAAGAGGAAAAAAGAATTAAAAGAAATGAGGACAGAGACCTCATTCTGAGGACAGAAACCTAAGAGATCTCTGGGACAATGTTAAATTCCCCAACATTCAACTCATAGGTGTCCCAGAATAAGAAGACCAAAAGAAAGGGCATAAGAAAATACTTGAGGAGATAATAGTCAAAAACTTCCCTAAAATGGGGAAGGAAATAGTAACCCAAGTCCAAGAAATCCAGACAGTCTCAAAAAGGATTAACCCAAGGAGAAACATCCCATGACACATATTAATCAAACTAACAAAGATCAAACACAAAAATCAAATATTAAAAGCAGCAAGGAAAAAGCAACAAATAACACATAATGGGATCCCCATAAGGATAACAGCTGATCTTTCAATAGAAACTCTTCAAGCCAGAAGGGAATGGCAGGGCATACTTAGAATGATGAAAGAGAAAAACCTACAACCAAGATTACTCTACCAAGAAGGATTTCATTCAGATATGAAGGAGAAATCAAAAGATTTACAGACAAGCAAAACCTGAGAGAATTCAGCACCACCAAACCAGCTCTCAACAAATGCTAAAGGATCTTCTCTAGACAGGAAACACAGAAAAGATTTATAAAAATGAACCCAAAATAACAAAGTAAATGGTAATGGGATCCTACTTATCAATAATTACCCTTAAATGTAAATGGGTTAAATGATCCAATGAAAAGACAAAGACTGGTCAAATGGATACAAAAACCAGACTCCTATATATGCTGTCTACAAAAGCCCCCACCTCAAACCTAGGGACACATACAGACTGAAAGTGAGGGGCTGGAAAAAGACATTTCATGCAAATGGAGATCAAAAGAAAGCAGGAATAGCAATATTCATATCAGATAAAATAGATTTTGAAATAAAGACCATGATAAGAGACAAAGAAGGATGCTACATAGTGATCAAAAGATCAATCCAAGAAGAAGACATAACAATTATAAATATACATGCACCCAACATAGGAGCACCTCAATATGTAAGGCAAATTTCAAATCAAGTATGAAAGGAGAAATTAACAGTAACATAATAAGCATGGGGGACTTTAATACCCCATTCACACCTATAAGATCAACCAAATAGAAAATTAGCAAGGAAATACAAGCTTTAAATGATAATATGGACAAGTTAGACCTAATTGATATCTGTAGGGCATTTCACCCCAAAATAATGGATTTCACCTTTTTCTCATGGAGTGAGAAGTGCACACAGAACATTTTCCAAGATAGATCACATACTGGGCCAAAAATCTAGCCTTGGTAAATTAAAAAAAAAGAAGAAGAAGAAGAAGCTATTTCAAGCATCTTTTCTGATCAAAATGTGGTAAGATTAGATGTCAACTATAGGTAGAAAGACTATTAAAAATATATGGAGGCTAAACAACACACTTCTGAATAACCAACAGATCACAGAAGAAATCAAAAAGGAAATAAAAATATGCATAATAGACAAATAAAAATGAAAACATGACAACCCAAAACCTATGGGATTCAGTAAAAGCAGTGCTAAGAGGGAGGTTCACAGCAATGCAAGCTTACCTCAAGAAACAAGAGAAACATCAAATAAATAACCTAATTTTACACCTGGAGCAACTAGAAAAAGAAGAAAATAAGAACCCCAACGTTATAGAAGGAAAGAAATCAAAAAAATCAGAGCAGAAATAAGTGAAAAAGAAATGAAGGAGGCTATAGCAAAAATCAACAAAACTAAAAATCTGCTTCTTTGAGAAGATAAATAAAATAAACAAACCATTAGCCAGACTCATCAAGAAAAATAGGGAGAAGAATCAAATCAATAAAATTAGAAATGAAAATGGAGAAATCTCAACAGACAACACAGAAATACAAAAGATCATAAAAGACTACTATGAGCAATTATACACCAATAAAATGGACAACTTGGAAGAAATGGACAAATTCTTAAAAAAGTATAACAGTTCAAGACTGAACCGGGGAGAAATAGAAAATTTTAACAGACCCATCACAAGCATGGAAATCAAAACTGTAATCAAAAATCTTCCAACAAACAAAAACTCAGGACCAGAGGGCTTCACAGGTG
Source organism: Capricornis sumatraensis (assembly GCF_032405125.1). Lineage (NCBI taxonomy): Eukaryota > Metazoa > Chordata > Mammalia > Artiodactyla > Bovidae > Capricornis > Capricornis sumatraensis. Next base: position 192,903,702 of record NC_091069.1, on the reverse strand, counting down.
AATTCTACCAAAAATTGAGAGAAGAGCTAACACCTATCCTACTCAAACTCTTACATAAAATTGCAGAGGAAGGTAAACTCCCAAATTCATTCCATGAGGCCACCATATCCTAATATCAAAACCAGAAAAAGATGCCACACAAAAAAAGAAAACTACAGGCCATTATCACTGATGAACATAGAAGTAAAAATCCTCTACCAAAATGCTAGCAAACAGAATACAATAACATATTAAAAAGATCATACATGACACCAAGTGAGCTTTATCCCAGGGATGCAAGGATTCTTCAATATTTGCAAATCAATCAATGTGATACACTATATTAACAAAGTGAAAGATTAAAATCATATGATTATCTCAATAGATGCAGAGAAAGCCTTTGACAAAATTCAATACCGATTTATGATTAAAAAAAAAACTCTAGTAAACAGGCATAAAAGAAACATACCTCAACATAATAAAAGCCATCAACAACAAACCAACAGCAAACATTATCCTCAATGGTGAAATAATTGAAAGTTTTCTCTAAAATCAGGAACAAGAAAGGTATGTCCACTCTCACCAGTAGGATTCAACATAGTTTTGGAAGTTTTAGCCAGAGCAATCAGAAAAGAAAAAGAAATAAAAGTAATCCAGATTGGAAAAGAAGAAGTAAAACTCTCACTGTTTGCAGATGACATGATCCTCTACATAGAAAACCCTAAAGACATCACCAGAAAATTACTAGAGCTAATCAATGAATATAGTAAAGCTGCAGGATGTAAAATTAATACACAGAAATCCTTTGCATACCTATACACTATCAATGAAAAAAACAGAAAGAGAAATTAAGGAAACAATCCCATTCACCATTGCAATGAAAAGAATAAAATACTTAGGAATAAATTTACCTAAAGAAACAAAAGACCTATATATAGAAAACTATAAAACACTGATGAAAGAAATCAAAGATGACACCAATTAAGAAATATACCATGTTCGTGGATGGAAGAATTAATATACTGAAAATGAGTATATTACCAAAGCAATCTACAGATTCAATGTAATCCCTATCAAGCTACTAATGATATTTTTCTGAGAACTAGAAAAAATAATTTCATAATTTGTATGGAAACACAAAAAACCTCGAATAGCCAAAGCAATCTTGAGAAAGAGAATGGAACTGGAGGAGTCAACCCTCCTGACTTCAGACTATACTACAAAGCTACAGTCATCAACAGTATGGTACTGGTACAAAGACAGAAATATAGATCAACGGAATAAAATAGCCCAGAGATAAATCCATGAACCTATGGACACTTTATCTTTGACAAAGGAAGTAAAAATATACAATGGAGAAAAGACTATCTCTTTAACAATTGAAGCTGGGAAAACTTGTTCAGTTCAGTTCAGTCACTCAGTCATGTCAGACTCTTTGTGACCCCATGAATTGTAGCATGCCAGCCCTCCTTGTCCATCACCAACTCCTGGGGTTAACTCAAACTCAAGTCCATTGAGCCGGTGATGCCATCCAGCCATCTAATCCTCTGTCGCCCCCTTTTCCTCCTGCCCACAATCCCTCCCAGCATCAGAGTCTTTTCCAAGGAATCAACTCTTCATATGAGGTGGCCAAAGTATTGGAGATTCAGCTTCAGGATCAATCCTTCCAATGAACAACCAGGACTGATCTCCTTTAGGATGAACTGGTTGGATCTCCTTGCAGTCCAAGGGACTCTCAAGAGTCTTCTCCAACACCACAGTTCAAAAGCATCAATTCTTCAGCACTCAGCTTTCTTCACAGTCCAACTCTCACATCCATACATGACTACGGGAAAAACCATAGCTTTGATTTGACGGACCTTTGTTGGCAAAGTAATGTCTCTGCTTTTCAATATGCTATCTAGATTGGTCATAACTTTTCTTCCAAGAAGTAAGCATCTTTTAATTTCATGGCTGCAGTCACCATCTGCAGTGATTTTGGAGCCCCACAAAATAAAGTCTGACACTGTTTCCACTGTTTCCCCATCTATTTGCCATGATGTGATGGGACCAGATGCCATGATCTTCATTTTCTGAATGTTGAGCTTTAAGCCAACTTTTTCACTCTCCTCTTTCACTTTCATCAAGAGGCTTTTTTGTTTGTTAATCACCTGTAAAAGAATGAAACTAGAACACTTTCTAACACCATACACAAAAATAAACTCAAAATGGATTAAAGATGTAAGTGTAAGACCAGAAACTATAAAACTCTTGGAGGAAAACATCAGGAGAACACTCTCTGACATAAATCACAGCAAGATCCTCTATGATTCACTTCCCAGAATATTGGAAATAAAACGAAAGTAAGCAAATGGGACCTAATTAAACTTAGCTTTTGAATAGCAAAGGAAACTATAAGCAAGGTGAAAAGGCAGCCTTCAGAATGGGAGAAAATAATAGCAAATGAAGCAACTGACAAAGAATTAATCTTCAACGTATACAAGCAGCTCATGCATCTCAATACCAGAAAAATAAATGATCCAATTAAAAAGTGCGCCAAAGAACTAAACAGACATTTCTCCAAAGAAGACATACAGATGGCTAACAAACACATGAAAAGATGCTCAACATCACTCATTATCAGAGAAATGCAAATCAAAACCACAATGAGCTACCATCTCATGCCAGTCAGAATGGCTGCCATCAAAAAGTCTACAAGCAATAAATGCTGGCGAAGGTGTGGAGAAAAGGGAACCCTCTTACACTGTTGGTGGGAATGCAACCTCGTACAGCCACTATCGAGAACAGTGTGGAGATGCCTTAAAAAACTGGAAATAGAACTGCATACGACCCAGCAATCCCACTGCTGGGCATACACATCAAGGAAACCAGAATGGAAAGAGAAACATGTACCCCAGTGTTCATCGCAGCCTAGATCCATCAGCAGATGAATGGATAAGGAAGTTGTGGTACATACACACAATGGAATATTACAGAGCTATTAAAAAAAAGAATGCATTTGAGTCAGTTCTAATGAGGTGGATGGAATTGGAGCCTATTATACAGAGTGAAGTAAGTCAGAAAGAGAAATGTCAATAAGTATATTAATGTATATACAGAAAAATGGTAACAATGACCCTATATGCAAGACACAAAAGAGACACAGATGTAAAGAAAAGACATCTGGACTATGTGGGAGAAGGTGTTCAGTTCAGTTCAGTTGCTCAGTCATGTCCAGCTCTTTGCAACCCCATGAATTGCAGCACATCAGGCCTCCCTGTCAATCACGAACTCCTGGAGTCTACTCAAACCCATGTCCATTGAGTCGGTGATGCCATCCAACCATCTCATCCTCTGTCATCCCCTTCTCCTCCTACCCTCAATTTTTCCCTCAATCTTTCCCAGCATCAGGGTCTTTTCCAATGAGTCAGCTCTTCGCATCAGGTGGCTAAAGTATTGGAGTTTCAGCTTCAGCATCAGTCCTTCCAATGAACACCCAGGACTGATCTCCTTCAGGATGGACTGGATGGATCTCTTTGCAGTCCAAGGGACTCAAGAGTCTTCTCCAACACCACAGTTCAAAAGCATCAATTCTTCGGCGCTCAGCTCTTTATAGTCCAATGCTCACATCCGTTCATGACCACTGGAAAAACCATAGCCTTGACTAAACAGAACTTTGTTGAAAAAGTAATATCTCTGCTTTTTAATATGCTGTCTAGGTTGGTCAAAACTTTCCTTCCAAGGAGTAAGCGTCTTTTAATTTCATGGCTGCAATCACCATCTGCAGTGATTTTGGAGCCCAAAAAAATAAAGTCAGCCACTGTTTCCACTGTTTCCCCATCTATTTGCCACGAAGTGATGGGACCAGATGCCATGATCTTCGTTTTCTAAATGTTGAGCGTTAAGCCAACTTTTTCACTCTCCTCTTTCACTTTCATCAAGAGGCTTTTTAGTTCCTCGTCACTTTCTGCCATAAGGGTGGTGTCATCTGCATATCTGAAGTGATTGATATTTTCTCAGCAATCTTGATTCCAGCTGGTGCCTCCTTCAGCCCAGTGTTTCTCATGGTGTACTCTGAATATAAGTTAAATAAGCAGGGTGACAATATACAGCCTTGATGTATTCCTTCTCCTATTTGGAACCAGTCAGTTTTTCCATGTCCAGTTCTAACTGTTGCTTCCTGACCTGCATATAGGTTTCTCAAGAGGCAGGTCAAGTGGTCTGGTATTCCCATCTCTTTCAGAATTTTCCACAGTTTATTGTGATCCACACAGTCAAAGGCTTTGGCATAGTCAATAAAGCAGATATAGATGTTTTTCTGGAACTCTCTTGCTTTTTCCATGATCCAGTGGATGTTGGCAATTTGATCTCTGGTTCCTCTGCCTTTTCTAAAACCAGCTTGGGCACCTGGAAGTTCATGGTTCATGTATTGCTGAAGCCTAGCTTGGAGAATTTTAAGCATCACTTTATTAGCATGTCAGATGAGTGCAATTGTGTGGTAGTTTGAGGGAGTTGAAGTAGTTGACAGAGAAGGTGAAGGTGGGATGATTTGAGAGAATAGCATTGAAACATGCATATTACCATATGTAAAATAGATGACCAGTGAAAGTTCGATGAGTGAAGCAGGGCATTCAAAACTGGTGCTCTAGACCAACCCAGAGGGAAGTGGTGGGGAGAGAGGTGGGTTCAGGATGGCCAGACACATGTACACCTGTGGCTGATTCGTGTCTATGCACGGCAATAACCACCACAATATTGTAAAGTAATTAGCCTCCAATTAAAATAAATATTTTAATTTTAAAAAGAAATTGAAATAAAATACTAAGAGTTTAATTCATGAATAAAATACAATTATACATCCAGAAATTACAGGAAATCATCAAAAAATTTATAATTAATCAGAGAGTTTTGAAACATAGCTGTGAATATCTCTATATAGACATACATATTTGCATGTATATATGTACCTATATTCATATACTATATAATATGGTTTGTTTAGTTGCTAAGCTATGTCCGACTTTGCTACCCCATTGACAATAGCCTACCAGGCTCCTCTGTTCATGGGATTCTCCAGGCAAGAGTTCTTGAGTGGGTTGCCATTTCCTTCTCCAACTATATAATATATGTAGGTTTAAAACGAATCAGCAATATTCAGTTACAAAATATAATAAAAACAAGCTTCTTCACATAATAGTAAAGCAAAACAAAACCATATAATATACAATATCTAGGAGCTACCTTCATATGATATATACGCTTTATATGAAGAAAATGGCAACACATACTTGGACAAGAGGGCTAAATATATCTTGTTTCTATGTTATAAATGTATATATTATTGTCCATTATAGATATTACATGGAGATATCAATTCTTCAGGTTTAGTATAGTTGAATATATGTTGGTTTAATATAATTCTGTCAAGTTCAATATTGAAGATATAACTCAAATAAGTCAATAAAAATACAAAATTAAAATTGGGCAAATTTTGGCTTATAAAAGACCCTCTGAACACAATCATGAAAAACAAAAGCTACAAAAGATAAAAATGTAAAATTTCTGTATCAAAGTTATGTACACATATAATGGCAAAAAGTAAATGGCAAAAAAGATTGCCAACACTTATGACTAAGAACAACATACCTCTATGGAAGACTTTGGTAATGCCTGCTGCTGCTGCTGCTAAGTCACTTCAGTCGTGTCCGACTCTGTGCGACCCCATAGACGGAAGCCCACCAGGCTCCCCCGACCCTGGGATTCTCCAGGCAAGAACGCTGGAGTGGGTTGCCATTTCCTTCTCCAATGCATGAAAGTGAACAGTGAAAGTCACTCAGTCGGTTTCAGTCAGTAACGCCTAGTCTATATCTATTTTATGCTTCTGTGCTTCAAGAACCAAGCCATGTTGTGTTCGGGGGCAACAATGTGTCCAGCTATTTTCTTTACTTTAAAAGTTAGAGGTAGCCATTAACCAAGTCTGGCCAATGAAATTTAAGCAAAATTTCCTGGATGGGGTTCCTAGGAAAAAAATGCTTTCCTTATCAAAAAGAAGAGTCTCAGAATGGATAATTTTGCTATCCATTCTTCCCCTCTTCCCTCCTGAAATATGAATCTGATGCCTAGAAGTAAAAAAAAAAAAAAAAAAAAAAAACTATTTTTTGACCATGAGAAAATAAAAGTCGCATGCCAGTGTGAGTGAAGTATCAAGAGAGAAATCTAATTCCTTGAGTGCCTGCATCAGTCCTGAAATATCTTTGCTGAACTTGCCATGTGAGGAAAAATACTCTCATCTGATTAAGGTACAATAGTTGGTTTCTGTTATGTGTACTTAAAATGATAAATAAAAGATGAATGCTCTACTAGGGAAAATGAACTGAACACACAAAATATAGTTTTAAAACTATAAAAGTAAAAAAAGAAAAAGTATTGAAAATCACTAATAATAATAATAAATTTAAACAAGCTGCCAGTATGAAAAGGTGAAGATACAAAAATTTAAAGACAAAGGATAACATTCAGTGTGGTGGTAGATGTGGAAACTGTCATATATGGCTAGTGGGAGTATACGTTAGTAAAATCATTCATAAAGCATTTTTTCAGTACATCTCACTACACATTAAAATATGCATGTTCTTTGATTCATAGTTCCAAATGTAAGAATAAAGCTATAAAAGTGCTAAAAGAAAACACAAGAGAAAATCTCTGACCTTAGGTTACATGACGAGTTTTTGGACACAACACTAAAAGCATACTCTGCAAAGAAAAAAATTAACAAGTTGTACTCTATCCAAATTAAAGACTTTTTCTCTGTGAAAGACATCATGAAGAGAGTGAAAAGCCAAGCCACAGGCCAGAAAGAAATATTTACAGATCACATATCTGATCAAGGTATCTCCAGGTCAGATAAAGAACTCAACTAAATAATAAGAAAACAACATGAGAAAAAATAAGGTGTAAAAGAACTATACAGTCACTTCATCAGAGAAGAAATATGGATGGCAAATGAATATATGAAAAGATGCTCAACATTATTAGTTAGGGAAATACAAGTTAAAATAACAATGAAATACCAACATGCACTTATAAATATTGTTTCAAGTTCAAAACAAAGCCAAAGAGACCAAAAAATAACAACTGCTGATGAGGATGCTGATCAATAAGAATCTCTCATTCATTGAAAGCAGGAATGCAAAATACTGTGCAATACAAAATACTGATACAATGTCATTTTGGAAAATAGTTTCTTATAAAGATAAACATATACTTACAATGACAATAAAATCTAGAGTACACTGAGAATGAATGGACTATTACAGAACTACACACAACAAACTGGATAAATCTCACACTGTTAAGGGAGAAGCCAAATACAAATAAGTACATATTGTATGATTTCATTTATATAAATTTCTAAAATAGCCAAGACTAATCTATGGTGTCAGAACAGTTACTGCCCTGGAGAATAAGGTAGTTTTTGCACACAGGGTGGATTTATAAGAAGACTTTTGGAATGTTGATAATGTTTTGCTTCTTGATCTGGGGACTAGTTACATGAGTACAATTATTTTGTGAAACCATAAGCTGCACATGTATTATTTATAAACTTTTATATATATATGTCCTTCTTCAACAAATTATTTACCAAGAGGGGACAGGAGGTTGTTTAAATCATCATTTATCCATGCAATGAAATATTCTTCAACAATTAAAAATATTACAGTATGTTATTGATATGCAAATATAAGTAAATTATGAAATAATGTATGACCTTATTTTATAAAAAGTTTAAAAGTATATAAATAACAAAAGATCTGGAAGACTATAAACTCAGTTGGAAATTTAGATTGGGTCATGGATGCTTTGGGGTTCTTTGCACTAGCATTCATTATTTAATTCTTATGTGATGAGCATCTATTAATTTTAAATAATAAAAATTTTACTTCATATGAAAACTTTAAAAGGGGTTCTTATACTGCAAAATATAAAATATGATATAAAATTAAATAGCATAGGAGTGGATATATAAATGAAAAGAATAGACAGAATTCTCAATAACAGAATTCTTACTGTGGTAAAAGTAGTGCTATAAATATACATAAAAGGAGGGATACATTATAAATAGCACCAAGAGAACACTTTGGAAAAAATAAATTTATATATACTCCATGTAAAGAAATACATCCCTTAAAAATCTAGAAGTGTTAAGAACAGCCAAGCAACAAAAACATAGAACAATACAGGTAAATATCATTCTCTGATTGTGAAGGAACATTGTAAAAAAGACTATATAGATTTGGCTACAGTAAATAAAAGGTTGTTTGTTATACTTCAAAAGATAACATCACCAAAATTAAATGTAAACAATAAATGGGGGCCCTTGTTAAATATAAATATGGCGTATATAGAACATGTATAGTAGTGGTGATGCTGGTTTAGTCACTAAGTCATGTCTGATTCTTGCGACCCCATAGCTTATAGCCCACCGGGCTTCTTTGTCCATAGGATTTCCCAGGCAAGAATACTGGAGTGGGTCATCATTTCCTTCTCCAGGGGATCTTTCCGACCCAGGGATCAAACCCGTATCTCCTGCACTGCAAGCAGATTCTTTACCAGCTGAGCCACCAGGGAAGTCCCTATGTACAGTAGAGTAGATACTTAATACCTCAGAGAAACTTGTAAGAAATTCTTTTAAATGTCAATTGAAAAGTAGGAAAAAAGAATGATAATCATGAATAATAGAAAATAAAATGTAAAATGTTTAATAAACACATGGTTATGTGATGGCTACGTGAATCACAAAATATCCCTCCCCTAAACTAATGTAATCAACAAAACTAAACAAAAGAAAAATGGGATGGAACAAATCTGTTTTCAGCAGCACCGAACAAATGAGAAAAAATTCTGATCTAATGTTAGACAAGTGGTCCAACTTTCAGTCAACAAGTAAAAGAAATCACATTTGGTCCCCTATCAGAAACAAAATAGAAGAAAATATATGAAACCATAGTTTTCAAGACAGCAGTCATCAGACAATTAGAGAGAGTGATCTCTGAGAAATGGAAAACCAATTAGGTGAATCCTAAAACTGCTTCAACACTCTTCACAACAGTATATAATATACAGTATTAAATACACTTAAGGATTATACTTGCAGAATATATGCAAGATGTTTAGACTGAAACCACAAACATTGCTGAGAGAAATTAAAGAAGAGCTAAATAAAAGGAAAGAAACACTGTATCTATGATTTAGAAAAAGACTCCATCAAAAGTGTCTAGTCATCATTTCTAACTCCATCTTCCCATTCTCCTTATTTTTTTTTAACTTTTCATTATAAAAGATGTCAAATAAAATCAAAGAAGAATAGCTAAATAAATCCCCATAGATTCATTACTCAATTTCAACAATTATAAACTTCATTATAATTCTAGTTTCATCTATGCTGCTAACCACTTCCCAGCCATCCAACCCTAACCCTAACCCTAATCTTCTGTGTCATAGATTTCATCTGTAAATATCTAAAAATAAGGCCTCTTTTAAAAAACATTTGTTGTTGTTTAGTCACTAAGTTGTGTCTTGATTCTTTTGCAAACATGTGGACTGTAGCCCACCAGGCTCCTCTATTCATGGGACTTTCCAGGCAAGAACACTGGAGTGGGTTGCCATTTCCTACTCCAAGGGATCTTCTCAACTCAGTGATAGAGCCTTCATCTCCTGCATTGGCAGAAGGATTGTTTACCACTGAGCCACCATAATCACAACATAATTTCACCTCAAAACATTAACTGCAATACCCTAATATGATCAAATAGATCATCAGTGTTCCAACTCTCCAAATTATCTCAAAAATATTTCTTTTACAGTGTGTTGCTTGGTTAAACTGAAGTATATGTTTTCACTTGCTTATTATGTATCCTAAATAGGATCACTTCATATTTAATTGTCCAAACTGCAACATATTTGTGAGTGAAAAGGACCACTAATAATAATTATGCCAGAAAATAAGCATAAATCAGGATGATCACAGGCAAACTGAAATATGTGGTCACCATGTTCTTAAATCTCTTTTAATCTATATGATTCCACTTTCTATTCCTCCCCCCTTGTTCCCTTTCATCCAATGGCAATGCATTTACTGAAGAAACCAGTCCCTTTATTCTGTATAATTTCCCAGAGTCTGAATTTTGCCCATATTGTTCCTCTCTTACATGCATTTCCTAAAATATAGTAGGTCCAGAAGCCAGATCTGATTCTGATTAATTTTGACAAGAATACCTCCTAGATGTTCTTTTCTCTCTCAATCCCACACCAGTCTTTTCTCTGAGCCCTCAAACAAAACTGCTCTGTCCAGGTTCCTTTAATTCCTTAGTGAGTGAAGTTGCTCAGTCGTGTCCAACTCTTTGTGAACTCCCCGTGGACTGTAGCCCACCAGGCTCCTCAGAGTACTGGAGTGGGTTGCCATTTCCTTCTCCAGGGGATCTTCCCAACCCAGGGACTGAACTTGGATCTCTACTGCTAAACCCAGTTCACATCTTATTCAGCCCAGCAGCTGATATCTTACTCCTGGCTGATGCCCTTTCTTCACTTGGTTTTTAAAACTCAACCACAGTTTGCTTGTCCTCCACCTTCACTGATCTTTGCTTCTTAGTCTTTTTCAGAGTTCCCTCTATTCTCTGGCCTCTTAATGTTGGAATACCCCAGTGTTCAATTATTGATCCTTCCCCTTGTTTTACATTCACTCCCTTGATGAGATCATCCAGACTCCTGGCTTTAAATGCCATCTATGTATTCTGACCGGCTTCCTAGGTGGCTCAGATGATAAAGAATCCACTTGCTAAGGCAGGAGAAACAGGTTCGATCCGTAGGTTGTGAAGACCCTCTGGAGAAGGAAATGGCAACCCATACCAGTATTCTTGCCTGGGAAATCCCATGGACAGAGGGGCCTGGTGGGCTACAGTCTATAGGGTCACAAAAGAGTTGGACAAGACTTAATGACTAAACAGCAGCACCACCATATATGCTGACAGCTTCCAGCTCAGTGCTATTCCAGAACTTCAGGCCTGAAGTTGCTTATGTAACATCTCCACTATGATATCTCATTTGAGGATACAACTCCATTTTTATTAGTTTCTCAGTCATAAAATCTTGTAGGCATCCTTAACACCTCTCTCCTATATCCTACATCAGATTCATCAGGAGCTTTTGTTGGATCTACCTTCAAAATATATTAAAAATCTAACCACTTTGCACTACCTCTTCAATTATCACATTAGTTTAAATTGCCAACATCTCTTATCTAGATTATTGCAATAGCCTCCTAATTGATCTCTCCATTGTACTCTTACCTCCAGTATTTATTAAATAGTAGTCAAATGATCCTTTTAAAATAGATTGTGTCACCACTTTGCTCAAAACTGTCAAAATGGTTCCTCTTTTCATTCAGAGTAAAAGTCAAAGTTCTTATAATGTCCCACAAGGCTCTACATCTTCTCACATGTTTACTGACTTCCTCTCCCTCTACACTCCTTCACTCATTCACTCATTCACCCTGTTACAGTCACATAGGTTTTCTTGCTGCCTCAAAAACACAATCAGATACATTCTCATTTGAAGAACATTTACTCTAGATGTTCCTTTTTTCTGAAACATTCTTTTCCCTGATATTCCTTTGGCTAAGTCTATCCTGAAAAAATCAACTTCTCAATGAGACCTACTTTGACCTCCTTTTATATACTTCCCTGGTGGCTCAGACAGTAAAGCATCTGCCTACAATGTGGAGACCTGGGTTTGATCCCTGGGTTGGGAAGATCCTCTGGAGAAGGAAATGGCAACCCACTGCAGTACTATTGCCTGCAAATCCCATGGACGGAGGATCCTGGTAGGCTACAGTCCTCCAGTATTCTGGAGGGTCGCAAAGAGTCAGATATGATTGAGCAACTAAACTTTCTTTCTTTTTTATATACTATAATCTGGATCATAATTTTCCCAGAACCTCCTGTCCCCTTACTTTTATTAATTTCCACTTTTCACATTATTTACTTCATTTAGTTATTGTATAATTTACTTATTTTTATGTTTATTGTTTACTATGTATCTTCTCCCACCAGAACATAAGCTTCTTAAAGGCAGAAACTTTTTTTTTGTTGTTCTCTGATGATCCCTCAGGCTTTCACAGTCTAACCTATGATAAGCTCTCCATGTAGTGAGTCAAATGCTGAATTAATGTTGAATGAATGAATGATTACTGTTACTGTTATTACTATGTGAACACTTAATTTCAGCAGGACAAGTATTTGGGAGCTTGCTGCAATGGACCAAGTGGGAAATACTGGTATAGTGTGGTAGCAGTGGTGATGGAAAGAAGTGACACACTTAAAACATAGTTTGGAAATATTTACAATGATTGGATGAAGGGATATGATTTGGTTAAAGGGGAAGAATCAAGAATAATCCTTAGATTTCCTGGATTGCCTAATTATAAGGTGGCACAGTGGTAAAGAATTCACCTGCAATGCAGGAGAGGCAGGTTCAATCCCTGAATTGGGAACATGCCCTAGGGGAGGAAATTGCAACCAACTCCAGTATTCTTGCCTGGACAGAGGAAGTCTGGAGGGCTACAGTCCACAGAGTTGCAAAGAGTCAGACACGATTGAGCATACATGCAGCATAATATGTTATGAAATGGCGAAGAGGTGAGAAAAACAGATTAGAGAAGTGGATCAAGAGTCTGTATTGAATGGTAAGTTTGAGATGCCTGTGAGCCATCCAAAAGGAAATTACAAGAAAGTAGTTATAAGGAAAGTCAAAATTAAAGCTCTTGGCTATGTTTACAGAGTTTGGAAATATTGATATAAGAAAAGAATATAAACCTATAGGAAAAAAAGGTGAGAAGAGTAGATTATTCTAATCATCTCCTCAAGAGGCTTTTACACTGGTCCTTTGTTGTTCAGTCACTAAGTTATATCCGACTCTGCACCCCAAGGACTATAGCCCATCAGGCTCTTTTGTGAAATTTCCAGGCAAAAATACTGGAGTAGATTGCCATTTCCTTCAGGGCATCTTCCTATCCAGGGATAGAACCTTCATCTGCGCTAGCAGGAGGATTCCTTACCACTGAGCCACCAGGGAAGCACTATACTGGCCCTTCAATCACGGTAAAGCTACTGAGAAGAAGCACTCAGTGAGGAAGGAGAAAAACAAGATGAAATTGCATGGTAAGAGCCAAGAGACAAAAATGTTCCATGAAGCTGGGGAACATCCATTGGCTTTTGTAACAGAGCACCATTCATGGTATCCCTGGTAGATGCAATCTCAGCAGAACAGTAAGAGTGGAAGCCAAATTATATTTCTAGTATGTCACTATGCCTCTTTGTTTTTATCACAACAGGAAGCAAAAGTTTTATAATCTTCAATCAAATCAGTTCAGTTCAGTTCAGTCGTTAAGTCACATCCGACTTTTTGCCACCCCATGAATTGGAGCACGCCAGGCCTCCCTGTCCATCACCAACTCCTGGAGTTCACTCAGACTCATGTCAATTGAGTCAGTGATGCCACCCAGCCGTCTAATCCTGTCGTCCCCTTCTCCTCCTGCTCCCAATCCCTCCCAGCATCAGAGTCTTTTCCAATGAGTCAACTCTTCGCATGAGGTGGCCAAAGTACTGCAGTTTCAGCTTTAGCATCGTTCCTTCCAAAGAAATCCCAGGGCTGATCTCCTTCAGAATGGACTGGTTGGATCTCCTTGCAGTCCAAGGGACCCTCAAGAGTCTTCTCCAACACCACAGTTCAAAAGCATCAATTCTTCGGTGCTCGGCCTTCTTCACAGTCAACTCTCACATCCATACATGACTACAGGAAAAACCATAGCCTTGACTAGACGGACCTTAGTCGGCAAAGTAATGTCTCTGCTTTTGAATATGCTATCTAGGTTGGTCATAACTTTTCTTCCAAGGAGTAAGCGTCTTTTAATTTCATGGATGCAATCACAATCTGCAGTGATTTTGGAGCCCAAAAAAATCAAGTCTGCCACTGTTTCCACTGTTTCCCCATCTATTTGCCATGAAGTGATGGGACCACATGCCATGATCTTCGTTTTCTGATTGTTGAGCTTTAAGCCAACTTTTTCACTCTCCTCTTTCACTTTCATCAGAGGCTTTTTAGTTCCTCGTCACTTTCTGTCATAAGGGTGGTGTCATCTGCATATCTGAGGTGATTGATATTTCTCCCAGCAATCTTGATTCCAGCTTGTGCTTCTTCCAGCCCAGCGTTTCTCATGATGTACTCTGCATATGAGTTAAATAAGCAGGGTGACAATATACAGCCTTGATGTATTCCTTTTCCTATTTGGAACCAGTCTGTTGTTCCATGTCCAGTTCTAACTGTTGCTTCCTGACCTGCATACAGATTTCTCAGGAGGCAGGTTAAGTGGTCTGGTATTCCCATGTCTTGAAGAATTTTCCACAGTTTATTGTGATCCACACAGTCAAAGGCTCTGGCATAGTCAATAAAGCAAAAGTAGATGTTTTTCTGGAACTGTCTTGCTTTTTCCATGGTCCAGCGGATGTTGGCCATTTGATCTCTGGTTCCTTTGCCTTTTCTAAAACCAGCTTGAACATCAGGAAGTTCACGGTTCACGTATTGCTGAAGCCTGGCTTGGAGAATTTTGAGCATGACTTTACTAGCATGTGAAATGAGTGCAATTATGCTGTAGTGGCCACTGCTGAGTTGTCCAAATTTGCTGGCACATCAGCTTTCAGGATTTGAAACAGCTCAACTGGAATTCCATCACCTCCACCAGCTTTGTTCATAGTGATGCTTTCTAAGGCCCACTTGATTTCACATTCCAGGATGTCTGGCTCTAGATGAGTGATCACACCATCATGATTATCTGGGTCATGAAGATCTTCTTCGTACAGTTCTTCTGTGTATTCTTGTCACCTTTTCTTAATATCTTCTGCTTCTGTTAGGCCCATACCATTTCTGTCCTTTATTGAGCCCATCTTTGCATGAAATGTTCCCTTGGTATCTCTAATTTTCTTGAAGAGATCTCCAGTCTTTCCCATTCTGTTCTTTTCCTCTATTTCTTTGCATTGATTGCTGAAGAAGGCTTTCTTATCTCTTCCTGCTATTCTTTGGAACTCTGCATTCAGAAGCTTATATCTTTCCTTTCCTCCTTTGCTTTTCACCTCTCTCCTTTTCACAGCTATTTGTAAGGCCTCCCCAGACAGCCATTTTGCTTTTTCGCATTTCTTTTCCATGAGGATGGTCTTGATCCCTGTCTCCTGTACAATGTCACGAACCTCATTCCATAGTTCATCAGGCATTCTATCTATCAGATCTAGACCCTTAAATCTATTTCTCATTTCCACTGTATAATCATAAGGGATTTGATTTAGGTCATACCTGAATGGTCTAGCAGTTTTCCCTACTTTCTTCAATTTGAGTCTGAATTTGGTAATAAGGAGTTCATGATCTGAGCCACAGTCGGCTGCTGGTATTATTTTTGTTGACTGTATAGAGCTTCTCCATTTTTGGCTGCAAATAATATAATCAATCTGATTTCGGTGTTGACCATCTGGTGATGTCCATGTGTAGAGTCTTCTCTTGTGTTGTTGGAAGAGGTGTTTGCTATGACCAGTGCATTTTCTTGGCAAAACTCTATTAGTCTTTGCCCTGCTTCATTCTGCATTCCAAGGCCAAATTTGCCTGTTACTCCAGGTGTTTCTTGACTTCCTACTTTTGCATTCCAGTCCCCTATAATGAAAAGGACATCTTTTGGGGGTGTTAGTTCTAAAAGGTCTTGTAGGTCTTCATAAAACCATTCAACTTCAGCTTCTTCAATGTTACTGGTTGGGACATAGACTTGGATAACTGTGATATTGAATGGTTTGCCTTGGACACCAGGTCAATCCAATTACACCCTTACCCACTCAAGGGTAACAAAATATAAGTAGTAGAGAATAGAAAGTAATGTGGAGCCAAAGTTGCCTATAGAATCTGGAGAGCTGAGTAGGTATGCTGAACTGGTAGTAGGCCCACTGGGATGACCTAGCATCATAGAATCTAAGGAGTGGAGAGAATAATGAAGGATCATCCCAGAGAAAGAAAATGCAAGGCATGCATATTGATTCTAATCAATCATAGCATTTCTTCCTCATGAGCTGCAACAGTGTCAGAGGACCACAGTGCTTCAGCTAGCCCTTACCAGTTGATCACAGTTGGCACAGGAATTAAACTCATTCACTATCCCTATCTCAAGTCCCAAACACGTCCCACCTCCTCTAATCCTTTTTACTTTACCTCTACAAAACCACAGGTAATCATTTAGCTTCTGCTTTTGAGATTGAGTCAAAAGCTGTTCCCACTTTCTGTTCCCTAGAAGTTGCTGCAATTACATGAGCCACTGTAATTTTTTGTCCTCATATGTCAAACTTTCAGGTATTTGAAGACAGCTATTTATTTTCCCTAGAATTTTCTCCTCTCCAATAGAAACCAATTTGGGCTGTTTTTTCTTAGTCACTCAGTCATGTCTGACTCTTTGTGACCCCATGGACTGCAGTCTGCCAGGCTCCTCTGTCCATGGGGCTTCTCCATGCAAGAATACTAGAGTGGGTTGTCATGCCCTCCTTCAGGGAATCTTCCCAACCCAGGGATCAAACCCAGGTTTCCTGCAATGCGAGTGGATTCTTTACCACCTGAACCACCAGGGAAGCCAAGAAAAAATTTAGGATCTTTATCAAAGGATTTAGTTCCTAGTTTAATACTACTTTATTCACTTTTACCAGCACTCTCATTTGCCTGAATAATATATGCCCTCCACCATCATGCTTTACATACTCAGACTGAACTAAAAAACTGGGATATCTACCTTAAACAACAAATAGATAAAAGGCATCCATATCTAACTTATGTAGAGTCTCAGCTACCAGATGCTAGGAGTTTTCCCCTAACAACAATGGGGGAGTAAAAATCAGGTCTTAAGAGCTCCATGGGGATAAAGGGAGATCATGCAAAGAGGCATAAATTCCAGCTGTTGGAACTTAGGCAGTCTAACTACCGAGTGGAACAGATGATACATTACAGGACGTTTTCCCTTGGGTCATGTGAATTTTAGGATCAAAATATCTAGCAGAATAAAAATAGGGCCTGAATAAAATTACAACATATTGAAGATGAATAAATACCGCTCTAAAAGCCTAATAAAACAGACTGCATTATCTTTTAGTCAGGTTTTACATAAATAAAATACTATTATATATTAACCTCCCCTCTTAAGAATTTTAGAGGAAAACTTTTTTTACTTGATTTTTCAAGGTCTCTTACAAGTTAGTTTATTAGAGAAATTATGGGGAATTAATCAAAACAAAACCATACATTATTTCCAAATAGATTTCAAACTTGTTAAGGGCAAGAATCATGTTTTTCCTTTCTTAAAAGGAAATCATTAAATCCAATGATTGTAATATAAAAGATACTCAAATTATGTGCTTATTAACATAAAAATAATTATGAATAAATGAAAATTTATTTTAAAGCATAAGAAATGACAAACTTTGGTTAATCTTCAGAGTTTTCATTATCGGGTCTGCAGAACAACCAAAAATTTCAAATTGTTCCTTGGAAATTGATCTACTTATTTCTCATATATTCCACTAATAACCAATAAGCAGATTACACAAATCATATAGAAAGGCACTGTGACTTTTCATTTGCACAAGACAAGAGGAAAACCTCATTTCTTAATCTCCTCTTCTCTTCCTTGGCTTTCCTGTCTTTGCTAGTAACTTTTTATGATCACTAGCAGTTTCTCTTAAATAGCATTCTGTTACTTGGATACCTCAACTGCAGCCATCTGTTTATAGGACATCATAAATGTTTTAGTTAGTTTGGGTTGAGAATTTCTAAGCCTTGCTTTTTTCCTTTTTCTTTATTCACCACTTGACCCCATTTTTTCAGTTTCCAGTAAGTCTTGTCACTTCTACTAAAAAGAAAGAATGGAGTCACACTGCCTTAGATCCCATACCTCAAGAGGAACAGGTCTGCGAGCTATACATAAAGCTTTAAAAAGAAGTTATCAAAATTATTATTGGCAGTGGCTAAATAATTTGAAAAATTAAAGTACTTGCTAAGGGTCAGTTTAGGGAATCTTGGCTTCAATTTTTCTGAGATAACTTTTTATCAAAATGAAAAATCCTTGGGATAAGGGCAATTTCAAATTATGGGAATGAAACTAGGGAATCATTTGTTACAGCCTGAAGATATAGAGTAAAGGATGTTATTACTTTTGAGTAAATAAAGTTTGAGCTTCACTTACATGAATTGCTACATCCCTTCACCTTTGGCCAGAAGATTCTTCTTGTAAAAGTATCTATATTATTATGCTATTTCATGCTGCAAAGACAGAAATATTTTATAAGTTAGATATCTCTTCAAGCTTATGTCACTCCAGTTTTATTAGTATTTTTCATGATAATCCTCATAATAATATAAATATTCATGCATGATTTGGGGTTTGCATTTATCCATTTGCATGCACCCTTGTGAGATGTGAGCTTCCTTCTTTAATTCTTTATTACCAAAGAGGATCATACATTTTCCTTCAAAAAACCCAAAGAGAATCATAACATTTTAATGCTGCAAAGTTCCCCAGAGGTCATATAGTTCAAGTCATTCATTTTACAGATGAAGTAACTGAAGCCCAGAGGTTAAATGACTAGGCAACCATTACAGAATGCAATTTAAATGGCACCTCAAGCTTCAAAGCAGCTCATTCATTGGCCTGCAATGATCCTAGTCCTCTCCCACCTGGTCCAAAATTCCCATCAGTTTCACAATGCTTGACACTTAAAGTACTTATATTAATTAATCAATAGGGACTGGGTAAATGGAATCATTGTTCTTTTATGGATATTGTTAACATTGGGGCTGGAGTGAACTAAGCACAATTTGTCTTTGATAGCCCTTTCCATCTCTTTCTTACTCTCTTGCTTTTCTCTTCTACAGCCTCAGAGGATTCTTTATCTTCTGAAGCCAGCTCCCATCACCATGTCTAATGGGGATTTTAATTCCCAGCAGTGACTCACATATTTCTATATTACCTCACTGACTAGCCAAACTTATTTGACTTATGTTCTATTAATCTACATAACCAGGATCTGCTATGTTAAACTACAATCTAGAGGCCACTAGTATTTTCCCCTATCTTTCAAATAACTCACTAATCTCAAACTTGCTAGCACATCAAATATTGGGGCATACTATAAAGACTTCATGGGGCTTCCCTGGTGGCTCAGATAGTAAAGAATCTGCTTACAATGTGGAAGACCCAGCTTCCATCCCTGGGTCAGGAAGGTGCCCTGGAGAAGGGAATGGCAACCCACCCCAGTAATCTTGCCTGGAGAATTCCATGGCCAGAGGAGCTTGGCAGGCTACAGTTCTTGGAGTCACAGAGAGTCAGGCATGATTGAGTGACTAAGACACACACACACACACACACACATACACATAAAGACTTCCTATATCTCATGGCTGTAAATATTGATCCTTTAAATGGAATAATTCTAGAACAGCAATGACTCATAGATAGGGATATCCCTTTCCCAAATGCAGCCCTTCAACAGTGTACATCAACTGCCCATAGCTGTCTTCCATCAGAACCTAACAGTAACTTTTTTCTCTATTACATTCTCCTATGTCAGTTGCAAGGACTCGAGGAGCATTTTGGTTCTTCATGCAAAAAAAAAAAAAAAAAAGCTTCTGAACTTTTTCTCTGGGTAATCTAACTGATCTCTAGAATGCTGTGTGTGTGTATGTGGTAGTTGCTCAGTTATGTCTGACTCTATATGACCCCATGGACTGTAGCCCTTCAGGCTCCTTTGTCCATGGAATTCTCGAGGCAAGGATACTAGAATGTGTTGCCATTCCATTCTCCAGAGATCTTCCCAACCCAGGGATCCAACTGAGGTCTTCTGCACTGCAGGTGGGCTCTTCATCATCTGAGCCACCATATGTTATTCATTCTTTCTGATATATGTTTGATTGAGTCTGGTTTTTTAAGGCCAGTTGAAGTTTATTGATATTAATAATGTAGACAATTATGCTTACCCAGCAACAATGAAAACAATAATTATGATAACAAAATATTTACTGAATATTTCATGTGTCAGTTTGCTAAAAATTCTTTATCTGCTTTGTCTCATGTAATCATTTCACAACACTTTGATCGGTATGCTATTAATATCTTGTATTTCACTGATATGGAAACTGCTGGGTGTGTGATCTTGGGAAAAATTACTTAGCTTTTTTGGGTTTCTCTAAAATGGGTAATAACAGTTTCATTGAAGATTCAATGTAATATCCACATATGATGTTTATCATGGTGCTTGGCTTATAGTAAGTGTTTCAAAAATGATAGCCTTTATTGAGGAAATTGTCCTAGGTCATATAGCTAGAAAGTGGTAGACCCAAAGATCAAAGCAGGGCAGTCAGCCTCCAGAGATACACTTTACTGTTTCCAAAATGATAAGTACAAAGTATTTATGAAGGTGGTTATTATCAAACATGCCTAGATTATGAAACAAAAACAGCTATCTCTGACAATTTGCTTTTCCCAAAAGAACTTTAATTTAATCATTCAATTCCTTAAAATTTTATTTCTAGTTTTGCTATATCCTTTAACAAATTTAAAAGACTGCAGTAGTAGTCTTACAGTTATTTAAATACATTATAAATGCTTACACATAGATGCTGACAAAGAAAAACTTAAGTTCACAACAAAATTAACAAAAGCATACACTCGCACCAAGGAAACTGATCTTTCTTTTTTAATTGATGTATATTTGATTTACAATATTGTGTTAGTTTCAGGTATACAGCAAAGTGATTCCGTTATTTATATTTTTCAGACTATTTTCCATCATAGGTTAGTATAAAATATTGAACATAGTTCCCTGTGCTATCTAGTAAATCCTTGTTTTTTATCTATTTTATGTATAGTAGTTTGTATCTGTTAATCTCATACTCCTAATTTATATCTCCCCTCGTCCCTTTGGTAACCATAAGTTTAGTTTCTATGTCTGTGTTCTGTCTGTAAGTCTGTTTCTGTTTGTATACAAACATATTTGTATTATCTTTTGGATTACATGTATAGATGATATCACATGATATTTGTCTTTCTCTGTCTGACTTACTTCACTTAATATGATATCCTCTAGATCCACCTATGTTGCTGCAAATGGCAATATTTCATTGTTTTTATGGTTGAGTAATATTCCTATATATATGCCATTAAAAGGGCCCTCACCAGGCAAGTCACTCAGTCATGTCTAACTCTTTGTGACCCCATGGACTGTAGCCCACCAGGCTCCTCCATCCATGGAATTTTCTAGGCAAGAGTACTGGAGTGGGTTGCCACTTCCTTCTCCAGGGGAATCTTCCCAACCCAGGGATCGAAGCTGGGTTTCCCACATTCCAGGCAGATGCTTTACCATCTGAGCCACCAGGGAATCCCTTTATATGTATATGCCATATCTTCTGAAACTAGTTGTCTGTTGATGGGCACTTGGGTTGCGCCCATGTCTTACTATTGTAAATACTGCTGCTATAAACATTGGGATGCATGTATCTTTTGGAATTAGAGTTTTCATCTTTTTCAATTATATGCTCAGGAGTGAGACTACTAGATCATATTGTAGCTTTGTGTTTAATTTTTTTAAGGCATCTCCTTACTGTTTTCCATAGTGACTGCAACAATTTACATTCCCATCTACAGTGCAAAAGGGTTTCCTTTTCTCCAAATGCTCTCCAGAACTTATTATTTGTAGACTTTCTGATGATAGTCATTCTGACCTATGTGAGGTGGTACCTCACTGTGGTTTTGACTTGCATTTCTCTAGTAATAAGTGATGGAGAAGGCAATGGCAACCCACTCCAGTACACTTGCCTGAAAAATCCCATGGATGGATGAGCCTGGTAGGCTGCAGTCTGTGAGGTCACAAAGAGTTGGATATGACTGAAGTGACTTAGCAGCAGCAGCAGTAATAAGTGATGCTGAGCATCTTTTCATGTGCCTGTCAGCCATCTGCCTATATCTTCTTTGGAGAAATGTCTATTTAGGTCTTCTGCCCTAACAATTTTCACAGAACAGGGACAAATTATACTAAAATTTATATGAAGCTTTGAAAGACCATGAATTGCCAAATGAAATCCTCAGGAAAAAGAACAAAGCTGGTGCCATAACACTTTTAGATTTCAGACAATATTACAAAGCTACAGTAATCAAAGCAGCATGGTATTGGCAAAGAAACAGACATATCAATCAGTAAAACAGAAAAGAGGCCCAGAAATAAACCTACACACCTATAGTCAATTAATTTATGACAAAGTAGTTAAGAATACACAACAGAGAAAAGACAGTCTCCTCAGCAAGTGGTGCTTAAAAAGTTGGAGAGCTACATGTGAGTCAATGAAATTAGAATATTCCCTCACACTATACACAAAAATAAACTCAATATGGTTTAAATACCTAATTATAAGGCATAACACCATAATAACTCATAGAAGAAAACATAGGCAAAATATTCTCAGACATTAATTATAGAAATATTTTCTTAGATCCAGTCTCCCAAGCAAAGGAAATAAAAAGAAACAAATTGGGCAAAATCAAATTTACAAAATTTTATACAACAAAGGAAACCATCAACAAACAGAAAGCCTACCAAATGGAAGAAAATATTTGCAAATAATACAACTAACAAGGGGTTAATATTCAAAATATACAAACAGCTTATACAACTTAACATTTAAAAAAACACAACCCAATCAAAAAGTGGACAAAAATAAACTCACCTCTTGTTTCAGCAGAGGTTCAAAAATTTTGGAAAGAAAATTATGTTTAAAGCACTGTCTATCAGCAGATGAATGGATAAGAAAGCTGTGGTACATATACACAATGGAGTATTACTCAGCCATTAAAAAGAATGCATTTGAATCAGTTATAATGAGGTGGATGAAACTGGTGCCTATTATACAGAGTGAAGTAAGCCAGAAAGAAAAACACCAATACAGTATACTAACGCATATATATGGAATTTAGAAAGATGGTAATGATAACCCTGTTTGCGAGACAGCAAAAGAGACACAGATGTATAGAACAGTCTTTTGGACTCTGTGGGAGAGGAAGAGGGTGGGATGATTTGGGAGAATGACACTGAAACATGTATAATATCATATATGAAACAAATCGCCAGTCCAGGTTCGATGCATGATACTGGATGCTTGGGGCTGGTGCACTGAGATGACCCAGAGGGATGGTACAGGGAGGGAGGGGGGAGGAGGGTTCAGGATAGGGAACAAGTGTATACCTGTGGCAGATTCATGTTGATGTATGGCAAAACCAATACAATATTGTAAAGTAATTAGTCATTTCCATGACTACTGGAAAAACCATAGCCTTGACTAGACGGACCTTAGTCGGCAAAGTAATGTCTCTGCTTTTGAATATGCTATCTAGGTTGGTCATAACTTTTCTTCCAAGGAGTAAGCATCTTTTAATTTCATGGCTGCAATCACAATCTGCAGTGATTTTGGAGCCCAAAAAAGTCAAGTCTGCCACTGTTTCCACTGTTTCCCCATCTATTTGCCATGAAGTGATGGGACCACATGCCATGATCTTCATTTTCTGAATGTTGAGCTTTAAGCCAACTTTTTCACTCTCCTCTTTCACTTTCATCAAGAGGCTCTTTAGTTCCTCTTCACTTTCTGTCATAAGGGTGGTGTCATCTGCATATCTGAGGTGATTGATATTTCTCCCAGCAATCTTGATTCCAGCTTGTGCATCTTCCAGCCCAGTGTGTCTCATGATGTACTTTGCATAGAAGTTAAAGAAGCAGGGTAACAATATGCAACCTTGACGTACTCCTTTTCCTATTTGGAACCAGTCTGTTGTTCCATGTCCAGTTCTAACTGTTGCTTCCTGACCTGCATACAGATTTCTCAGGAGGCAGGTCAGGTGGTCTGGTATTCCCATCTCTCTCAGAATTTTCCACAGTTTCTTGTGATCCACACAGTCAAAGGCTCCAGCATAGTCAATAAAGCAGAAGTAGATGTTTTTTCTGGAACTCTCTTGCTTCTTCCATGATCCAGTATGTTGGCCATTTGATCTCTGGTTCCTTTGCCTTTTCTAAAACCAGCTTGAATATCAGAAAGTTCACGGTTCACATATTGCTGAAGCCTGGCTTGGAGAATTTTGAGCATTACTTTACTAGCATGTGAGATGAGTGCAATTGTTCGGTAGTTTGATCATTCTTTGGCATTGCCTTTCTTTGGGATTGGAATGAAAACTGACCTTTTCCAGTCCTGTGGCCACTGCTGAGTTGTCCAAATTTGCTGGCATATTGAGTGCAGCACTTTCACAGCATCATCTTTCAGGATTTGAAATAGCTCAACTGGAATGCCATCTCTTCCACTAGCTTTGTTCGCAGTGATGCTTTCTAAGGCCCACTTGACTTCACATTCCAAGATATCTGGCTCTAGATGAGTGATCACACCATCGTGATTATCTGGCTCATGAAGATCTTTTTTGTACAGTTCCGTGTATTCTTGTCACCTCTTCTTAATATCTTCTGCTTCCGTTAGGTCCATACCATTTCTGTCCTTTATCGAGCCCATCTCTGCATGAAATGTTCCCTTGGTATCTCTAATTTTCTTGAAGAGATCTCTAGTGTTTCCTATTCTGTTGTTTTCCTCTATTTCTTTGCATTGATTGCTGAAGAAGGCCTTCTTATCTCTTCTTCTTGCTATTCTTTGGAACTCTGCATTCAGATGCTTATATCTTTCCTTTTCCCCTTTGCTTTTCACTTCTCTTCTTTTCACAGCTATTTGTAAGGCCTCCCCAGACAGCCATTTTGCTTTTTTGCATTTCTTTTCCATGGGGATGATCTTGATCCCTGTCTCCTGTACAATGTCACAAACCTCAGTCCATAGTTCATCAGGCACTCTATCTATCAGATCTAGGCCCTTAAATCTATTTCTCATTTCCACTATATAATCATAAGGGATTTGATTTAAGTCATACCTGAATGGTCTAACGGTTTTCCCTACTATCTTCAATTTAAGTCTGAATTTGGCAATAAGGAGTTCATGATCTGAGCCACAGTCAGCTGCTGGTCTTGTTTTTGTTGACTGTATAGAGCTTCTCCATCTTTGGCTGCAAATAATATAATCAATCTGATTTTGGTGTTGACCATCTGATGATGTCCATGTGTAGAGCCTTCTCTTGTGTTGTTGGAAGAGGGTGTTTGCTATGACCAGTGCATTTTCTTGGCAAAACTCTATTAATCTTTGCCCTGCTTCATTCCACATTCCAAGGCCAAATTTGCCTGTTACTCCAGGTGTTTCTTGACTTCCTACTTTTGCATTCCAGTCCCTTATAATGAAACGGACATCTTTTTTGGGTGTTAGTTCTAAAAGTTCTTGTAGCTCTTCATAAAACCGTTCAACTTCAGCTTCTTCAGCGTTACTGGTTAGGGCATAGACTTGGATTACCGTAATATTTAATGGACCCCAGCCATGAGATCCAACAAAAGGAAGACATACCCCTTGGCTTTTTGGAGGGCCAGTGGGATTAACAGTAGAGCTGTAGGAAGAGGGACCCCACTCAGGAAGAGTGTACCTGCACTTCCTTGCTACAATGCAGGGCGAAGAGCATGTCTTAAGAATGCAGGGGTGGCTAACTGCATTTCTTGCTACTGTTCCAGTACATGCCTTGGCCTGAGCTGAGTGAATGCCCAGAACCTCTTGCCTCATGTGGCAGCTCCACACTGAAGCAAATGCTGCCATGACTGGGGAAAGACCTCAGCCATGAAATTCTGAGGTGACTCCAACTCAAAGTCGTATCTGAGCAGAGAGGGGGCAGTCACTGCTGGCATTTACACCAGCAGTATATCAGATGAGTTACCTAAGGACCAAAGGACTTTAGCTGCCCAGTGCCCCAGACCTCACCAACTGCCCAAGCTAGCCCCTCTTGCTCCAGTGCTTCTGGGAGTGGAGAGAGCTCACACTTCAAGAGTACTGAACCATCTCAGATCCAATCCTCAAGGCTTCTGCTCCAGCAACTTGTGACCTGACCCCACCTCTAATAGGTTTGTGATGGCCATTGATCAGAGGAGGAGCCCCAGACCACACTAGACTCTGGTTCTAGCCACTCTATCTCAAGTTCCACATCCTACCAAAGTGATACCATCAGCACAACCTAAGGAAAGACACAACTTGTGTTCACATAAAATTCTGTTCTCCTACCAGAACCACTGGATACATACAGACTGTATAGGGCTATTCCACATAAGGATATACCTTCAAGACTGCAATAGGCAACTGTTTACCTTATTTCCTAGAGACATAGAAAGTTAATTAAAATGAGGAAACAGAAGAATTTGTCTCAATTGAAAAAGCAAGAGAAAAATGTCAATAAAAAACAACTAATAAAACAAGCAATTTACCAGATTAAAAGCTCAAAACATTAGTTAAAGGATGCTAACTGAATTAAGGAAAAGAATAGATGAACACAGTGAAAATTTTGACATGGATCTATGGAATACAATAAGAACAACTCAGAACTGAAGAATACAAAAACTAAAATGAAAAACACATTTGATTGTGGAATCAAATGAATAGCTGACTAGGTGATACAGAAGAGGAAGATAAAATAATGGAAATCTCCCAATGAGAATGTAAAATTAAATAAACATCTAAAAATTAGAAAAGTTTAATGAATCTTTGGGATAACATCAAGCTTACCAACATTCCCATTATAGGGTTCCCAGAGGAGAAGAAAAGGAATTTGATAATGTACTTAATGAAATCATGGCTTAAAACTTCCCAAACCTGAAGAAAGAATTCAGTGAAGTTGCAGGATACAAGATTAATACACAGAAATCTATTATACTACTAATAAAATATAAAATATAATATAAAATTATATTATAAATACAATATATAAATATATATAAATATAAAAATAGGAAGTAGAAAAGCAATCTTATTTAAAATTTCAATCAAAAAAAGGTTAAGTATTTGGGTATAAACTTAACCAAGGAGGCAAAAGAACAATGCTCTGAAAACTACAAAACACTGATGAAGAAATTTGAAAATGACACAAAGAAATAGAAAAATATCATATATTCTTGGATTAGAAGAATTTATACTGTTCAGATGTCCATGTCAACCAAAGCAATTGATAGATTTAATGAAATCCCCATCAAAATACCAATTACATTTTTCACAGAACTAGAACAAATAATCATAAAATTTATAGGAAACTACAAAAGACCCTAACTCGTTAAAGCAATCCTGAGAAAAAAGAACAAAGCTTGATACATCATGCTTCCTGATTTCAGACTATACAAAACTGTAGTAATCAACAACATAGTAATGACACAAAAACAGACATATTGATCAATGAAACAGAACAGAGAACCCAGATATAAACTCATGCACCTATGGTCAATTAATCTATGACAAAGTAGGCACGAACATACAACGAGGAAATGACAGTTTCTTCAGTAAGTAGTGTTACACATAAAAGAATGAAATCAGAACATTTTCTTACACCATGTACAAAAGTAAGCTAAAAATGGATTAAAGATCTAACAGTACAACTGGAAATCATAAAACTGCTAGAAGAAAACACAGGCAGAATATTCTTTGACATGAATTTTAGCAATATGGTTTTCTTTTTGGATCTATCTCCTAAGGCAAAGGAAACAAAAGCAAAAGTAAACAAGTGGGACTTAATTAAACTTGAAAACTTTTGCACAGCAGAGAAAACCACTAGCAAAGTGGAAAGACACCTCTTGAATAGGAAAAAATATTGCAATTGATATGACTGATAAGGGGTTAGTACTAAAATATATAAACAGTTCATACAACTCAACATCAAAAACAAACAAACAATCCACTTAAAAAATGGGCTAAGGACCTAAATAGACATTTTTCCATAGACTAACAGGCACATGAAAAAAAATGCTAAACATTGCTAATCATCAGAGAAATGCAAATCAAAACTACAAGGAGGTATCATCAAATGACTATCATCAAAAATTCTACAAATAACAAGTCTTGGGAAGGATGTCAACAAAAGGGAACCCAAGTGCACTGTTGGGAGAACTGTAATCTGGTGCAGCCACTATGGAAAACAATATGGAATTCCTCAGAAAAAAATAAAGGTAGAACTACGATATTACCCAGCAATTTCACTTTTTGGTTTGAAGAAACCAAAAGCACTAATTTGGAAAGATACAGGCACCCTGATGCTCATAACAGCATTATTTACAATAGTCAAGATGTGAAAGCAGTATAAGTGCCCCTCAACAGATGAATAGATAAACATGTGTCATATACATACAGTGGAATATCACTTGGTCATAAAAGAGAATGAGATTCTGCCATTTGCAACAACATGGATGGACCTAGAGAGTATTATGCTTCAGTGAAATATGTCAGACAGAGAAAGACAAATACTCTGTATTATAACTTATATGTGGAATCTAAAAGATAAAACAACCAAACATATATAACAAAACAGAAACAGACACACATATATAGAGAACCAGTGAGAAGAGGGAAGAGGGTACAGGAGAGTTAGGGATATGGGATTAAGAGAAACAAATTATTCTCTATAAAATAAGTAAGGGGCTTCCCAGGTAGTCCGGTGGTTAAGATCCACTTGCCAATGCAGGGGATATCAGGTCAATACCTGGTTTGGGGAGATTCCATATGCTGCAGGGCAACTACACCTGAGTGCCACAACTATTGAGCCTACACCCTGAAGCATGCAAGTCACAACTACTGAAGCAGGCTCACTTTAGAATTCATGCTCCGCAATAAGACAAGCCACTGCAACTAGAAAAAGCCTGCACCCAGCAAGGAAGACCCAAAGCAGCCATAAGTAAATAAATACATAAAGGCTTCCCAGGTGGTGCTAGTGGTAAAGAACCTGCCTGCCAATGCAGGAGATGTAAGAGATGTGGGTTCGATCCCTGGGTTGGGAAGATCTCCTAGAGGAGGGGATGGCAATCTAGTCCAGTATTCTTGCCTGGATTTTCCCATGGAGAGGAGTCTGATGGACCACAGTCCATGAGGTCACACAGAGTCGGACATGACTGAAGTGACTTAGCATGCATACACACATATACATATTTAAATATAAATGAGCAACAAAAATATATTGTATAGCATGGGGAGATACAGCCATAATTGATAATAATTTTATATGGATTATAATCTATAAAAAATATTGAATCATTTGAAAAAGAGAAAAGAAAGCAAAAATAATGAGTATAGAACTTATCTGTGAAGACTCTAATATGACATTGTGAGGGCTTTGACTAGTGACCAAAAGCATATATATAGGTCAGGATTTTCTCTTTCTTCTATATTACTTTTCCCATAAAACATAACTTTCAAATCACAAGTTAGGACTGAACTTTTTCAGGTTCAAAATTAGTGCCAAAATTTTGGCTGTCTATTAATTTTTGGTTGTCCCTTCAATAGTAAACTCAAGATCAAATACAAGGAAAAAAAGCTATAAACATATACTTAAGTTGAACTGTGTCAGGAATTTTCATTTACACCATTAATTTAATCTTCACAATCTCCCAGCGTGAAAAGTATTATTATCTCCTTGGTCTAGAAGAGGAACTTCAGGCTTAGAGAAGTTAAGGAATCAGTCAAACATGCAGGGGTATTAACTGACAGAAGGAAGAGTCTCCTCCAACCTCTCCCCTTCTCCAATAGACTTAAATTTTATATTTAAAAATAGAAATATCTTTTTTCCTGATTGAATGATCAGTGTAAAAATTTTAAGTACATAAAATTAAAGGATCACCTCTCTGTCAATTTACACATGCACACACATGTATAAACATACACTCACATCCTTAAAATGACAGCACAGCAATCCTGGCAGCTTACTTCTTCCCTTTGAAGAAGCATCTCTGACTGTTAAATTCTTTAAATTTTTACTGAGCTTTAGTCAAATCTGCTCAAGACTATAAAATGCTCCCTCTATGTTGAAAGCTTTTCTAATAATGTATATGAAAACAATTCTCATGCCCCACTTAGAATTTTTTTTCTTATACCTAGTCCCTTCAACATTCACTTTCTCTCTCACACACACGTGCACAAGTGAAAGGATTTCCAGATCTATGTTTTTCCTGGATTACAACTTGAAATTGAACATAATATCCCAGATATAGAATCATCAGCTGCAGAATATTTTACTGTCTTAACTTGGACATTCTATTTTAAAGCACTTTATTGACCATATGACTTTAAAATCCAAATGTGCATTTACTTTCTGGGCATCTATATCAAAATTTTCACTTTTAATGAGTTTATAGCCAATTGAAACCTCTAAGCAATTTTGCCAGATCTCCTTCTTTCTATATTTAAAAACTTTTTGTCTTAATCTAATTAGGTATCCTTTTTTTTAAGTGAATCAGTTCTATGATCTAGTATATTATTAGTTGTCCGTTCCAAGTTATATCATTTCCAGTTGAACCCATTCACCTCGTATGTCTTTAGGTCACTAATAAAAATGTCAAGCAGATCAGGACAAAATTCACAGCCCTGAAATTTGTCACTCAAAACATCCTTCAAACTTGATATCCATTATCAGCTGCCTTCATGTGCCATGCAATGTTGTGATAGACAAAAATCACTCATGGCATTGGTCTTTTGAATTAACTTAAGTCCCCCATATTTTATACAATGATTATAGCATAAAATATTATAAAATTATACAGTGATTATATTCAAGATGATACATGGACCATCAATTTTTTTGTTCATAGTTATGTATTTATTACAGGGTATATTAGAAAAAATATTATTACAAATCTGTGGCTTTAAAGATATTTTCATTTTGGATAAGGTTATGTTTAAATAAAAAAGATCCGGTGACAAAGAAAAATGTTAGGTATATAAAAGTAAACATGGCATGTGAATATGACAAAAAATAAAGGTATTAATAAACAAATGACTAAAAATAGAGAAAGTCTGGCATAGAGTTTTATAGTTTTCAGTGCACAAAACTATCATCTGGTCCACACAAAACCACAACAGAGAGTACATAAGAGACATCATCAAATGCCTTACAGAATATACAGCCATTGAAGTGAAATGAAGTCGCTCAGTTGTGTCTGATTCTGTGACCCCATGGAGTGTAGCCTACAGGCTCTTCCATCCATGGGATTTTCCAGACAAAAATACTGGAGTGGATTGCCATTTCCTTCTCCAGGAGATCTTCCCAACCCAGGGAATGAACCTGGGTCTCCTGCATTGTAGGCAGATGCTTTACCATCTGAGCCACCGGGGAAGTCCATTACCATTATTCTCAGTCAATAAGTTTCAAGAAACACAGAAAAAGAGTGACATACAATTTTAACTTGTCCTAAGCAAAACTAGGAATCAATATCCACCTCTAATTCTTTATGAAATTAAGCAGAGTTAAAATATAACAATAGAAAAATTTTAAATAAAAATACTTTTCAGTATTTTTCCTAAAGTGCTCACAAGCCATCTGTCTAATAATCTGCTCTACAATTTGGCCTAATGCTTGTGAACCTCCAATTTCTAGATATACTTTTACACCCACTGTGAAAATTAAAACATGGCCTATCTCCAGTCTTTTGACACTTCTATTACCCAAAATTCCTCTGAGATACTTGGCAATAGCTCCTAAATCACAAATGGATTTTTTTTTATTACTCTAAGATGGATGTATTTCATCTGACCCTAAGAACTTGAATTAATTTAT
Organism: Capricornis sumatraensis; assembly: GCF_032405125.1. Lineage (NCBI taxonomy): Eukaryota > Metazoa > Chordata > Mammalia > Artiodactyla > Bovidae > Capricornis > Capricornis sumatraensis. Next base: position 192,871,934 of record NC_091069.1, on the reverse strand, counting down.
ACCATCTGCATGCTCTCATCAATTAGTCAATTAACATTCTGAATATTCACTAAGTTCTGAGCAATACTTGTTTCCCCCAGGGAACTCAGAGTGCAGCAGGGAAGAAAGACATGTAAATAAATATGTATTTATTTCAATATAACAAGTACTACAACAGAAATATTTACAGAATGCTATGTAGATACACAGAAAAAACTAGCAATCTGTGTGTGGCTTTTAAAAGGTAGAGATATGTGAGTTTAGTCTGAAAGACTGCCCATGAGTTTTCCCAGGCAAAGAGAGGCATTCAAACAAAAGGATTAGTAAGTTTAACATTCAGGAAATAATAAGAGGTTTGACAAAGGTGAAGCTCAAAACACATGAACGGAATAGACAGATGAGATGAAAGAAAAGTTCAAAACATATCATGAAGGGCTTTATATGTCATGGTAAGAAGTCTGAACTTAATTCTATAAATTATAGAGAACCAAAAAAAGTTTTTAAGTGTGGAAAGACATGATTTATTTAAAAAGAAAATAACTGGTAGGAGTATAGAAGTTGTCTTCTTTACTTGATTGGAGGGTGAGAAGGGAAAATGTGTGCCAAGCAATAGCAAGAATTTTAAGGAGGCTGCTGAGATAATGCAGGCAAGCAATGAGAACCAGAATCAAGGTGCTATTCTATCGTATTTGGGATTTCAATTTCTCATCAGCATGTTCTTCTAATTTAATAATTAATTTTGGTATTAGGTTGGTGCAAATGTAATTACGGTTTTGAACCATGAATCAAAATCAAGACTCAAACACATCTTTATTAGTCAGAATAGGAACCATTTCAATCAACACATTTTTGCCAAAGAAAAATAGTTTGTTTATTCCTGCAGCATAAAGATCCATGCTTCAGGATTCTGTGAATTCTTGGTAAGTATTTTCTGCATCCTGCTGGTTGTGGAAGCATTTCTCTGCAAAAAGTTGTTGAGATGCTTGAAGACCTAAGTAGACTGTTGGCGAGAGGTCAGATGAATATGATGGATGACACAAAACTTTGTAGCCCAATTTGTTCAACTTTTGAAGTGTTGGTTGTGTGATGTACAGTCAAGCACTGCCAAGAAGAATTGGGCCCTTTCTGTTGACCAATGCCAGTTGCAGGCGTTGCAGTTTTTGGTGTATCTCATCGATTTGCTGAGCATAATTCTTAGATGTAATGGTTTTGCCAGGGTTCAGAAAGCTGTAGTGGATCAGATGGGCAGCAGACCACAAAACAGTAATCATGACCCTTTCTTGGTGCAAGTTTGGCTTTGGGAAGTACATTGGAGCCTCTTCTCAGTCCAATCACTGAGCTGGTCATCACCAGTTGTCTTGTACAATCCGTTTTTCATTGCATGTCACAATCCAATCAAGAAATGGTTTGTTGTTGTTGCATAGAATAAGATGATACTTCAAAACGATTTTTTAAATTTGCTGTTAGCTCATCCATTTATCAAGCTTTTTCACCTTTCCAATTTGCTTAAATGCTGAATGACCATACAACAGTCGATGTTGAGTTCTTCATCAACTTCTCATGTAGTTGTAAGAGGATCAGCTTTGATGATGGCTCTCAATTGGTTCTTGTCAACTTTCAATGGCTAGTGACTATGCTCTTCATCTTCAAGGCTCTTGTTTCCTTTGCAAAACGTCTTGAACCACCATTGCACTGTATGTTCGTTAGCAGTTCCTGGCCCAAATGCATTGTTGATGTTGCAAGTGGTATACTCTGCTTTACAACCCATTTTGAACTCAAATAAGGAAATTACTCAAATTTGTTCTTTGTCTAACATCATTTCCACAGTCTAAAATAAATATGAAATAAACAGTAAGTAATGTCATTAGCAAAAAAACATAAAGTGAGAAATGCACATTAAAATGATATATAACATAACCACATTTATTTATAATGTGTTCCAGTATCAAATGGCAAATGGCAACACAGAAACCATGATTACTTCTGCACCAAACTAATAAAAGAGGTGGGAGACAGAAGCTAGGCATGCTGCAGTCCATGAGGTCACAAAAAGTCAGACAAGACTTGGTAGCTGAACAACAACAAATACAAGAGGTGAAAACAATATACGGGACTAATTCTACTATTTTTTCATCACCTATTAACATTAGAATTTTCCCCAAGTGAGAATTAGCTATCACTTTCCTTTATTATATTTACTCTAAATGTAATTACAAATATTTACATTTATTCTAAAATTATGTAAAAACTTTTGAACAATCAAAAGCCAAAATTTTGTTAGAATTTTCTATAAACTTCAAACTATATTAGGCTTTTATCTTTCCTGACACTATTATTATAGGTTTCTGTTATCTTTCTCTTTGAATTTGATTACATATATGTGATAAAAATTTGCTGGATCCGCACCCACACCTTCTGTTTCTACCTCCTTATAATTTACTAATAGCAGGCATAAGTGCTCAGTCATGTCTGACTCTTTGCAACCTCATGGACTGTAGCTGACCAGACTCCTCTTTCCGTGGAGTTTTTCAGGCAACAGTACTGGAGTGGGTTGCCATTTCCTACTCCAGAGAATCTTCCCAACCCGGGAATTGAACCCACATTTTCTGCATTGGCAGTTGGATTTTCTTTTTTTTTATCATTGCACCACCTGGGAAGCCCATAATTTACTAATAGCACTCACAGGTTCTAGGCAGAAATGCAGATATCTAGACTAAAATTTGCATTTCCCCATTTTAATTATCACTAGGTGTAACCATCTGACTAATTTTGACCAACAGAAGTAAAAGGAACTAGTTTGTGCAATTTAAGAGTACCCTTACAGTGTGCAGACATGATGTTCTTCCTTTCTCTCTTGATGGTTGAAGTATAGAAGTGATGACTGGAGCTGGAGTAGCTATATTATACCATGAGATGACTTTGAAACTAATGTCTACATGGAACAGAACCACAAAATAGGCTGAGCCCATGAGAACCTTGTAGAGCATAGACATTGTGCCAGTCATGGACTACTCACCTACAGATTTCAGCAGAAAAGAGAAATGAATTTCTATCCTGTTAAGCTGCTACAACTTAAAGTTCTTCACAGTCAAGCCTAATCCCTAAATGATAGATATCTTTAAAATTTTAATCTCTTCCATCTTCTTTTAATGATCATAAACTGAAAGTAAAAGATAAAGCAAAAACATCACTGGCACTAGGTAAGTCTAGTTACGATCTGTCACTATATGAGTATATTACAAAATTATTTGAAAGTGAAGATGTAGTCACTCAGTCATGTCTGACTCTGTGAGACCCCATAGACTGCAGTCTGCCAGGCTCCTCTGTCCATGAAATTCTCCAGGTAAGAATACTAGAGTGGGTTGCTATTCCCTTCTGCAGGGGATCTTCCTGACCCAGGGATCGAACCCAGGTCTCCTGCACTGCAGGCAGATTCCTTACCATCTGAGACACCAGGGAAGCCAATGTAATTATTTACTACAATATATACCCTCACCTTTCATTTCATACCTGTGACTCATTTATTTTGCAACTGAAGATTTGTACCTCTTAATCTCCCTCATCTATTTCTTTCCTCCTCCTGCTCCTCTTTTCTCTGGTAACCACCTGATTATTCTCTGTGTTTATAATTCTGTTTCTGCTTTGTTATATTTATTCATTTGTTTTGCTTTTTAGATGCCACATAAAAGTGAAATCATATCGTATTTGTCCTTTTCTTTCTGACTCATTTCAGTTAGCATAATACTCTCTAGATCCATTCTTGTTGTTTCAAACAGTAAGATTTCATTCTTTTATATGGCTGAGTAATATTCCATTATATATATATAATGTATATATATATATAGTGTATTCTATATATATATATATAGAGAGAGAGAGAGGCACTTATGTGCTTTCATATCTTTTGTTGTTGTTAAGTTGCTAAGTCATGTCCAACTCTTTGCAACCCCATGGACTACAGCATGCCAGGCTTCCCTGTCTTGGCTATTGCAAATAAATACTGCAACGAACATAGAAGTATATCTATCTTTTTTAATTAGTGTTTTTTTCTTCATATAAATACCCAGAAATGGAATTGCTAGATAATATGTTAGATCTATTTTAATTTTTTGAGGAATCTCCATACTGTTTTTCATAGTGGCTACACCAATTTACATTTCCACTAACATTTGTATGAAGGTTCCCTTTTCTCCACATTTACCAATACTTGTTATTTGTTTTGTTTTTTATAACAGCCATTCTGACAGGTATGCGTGACATCTCATTGAGGTTTTGAGGGTTTGCATTTTCCTGATGATCAGTGATGTTGGGCATCTTTTCATATGCTTATTGGATATTTGTATGCCTTCTCTGGAAAAATGTCTACTCAGATCAACTACTCATTTTTTATTCAAGTTGTTTGGCTTTGGGTGGGTTTTTTGATGTAGGATTATATGAGTTCTTTGTATATATTGGATATTAATCCTTCATGGAATATATCATTTGTAAATATCTTCTAAGTAGGGAGTCTTTTCATTTTGTTGAGAATTTCTTAGTTGTGCAAAAACTTTTCAGCTTGATGCAGTTCCATTTGTTTATTTTTACTCTTCTTTCCCTTGCCTAAGGAAACATATCCAAACAAATATTATGAACAATGTCAAAGCACGTACTGCCTATTTTTTTCTAAAAGTTTTATGAATTCAGGTATTACATGTAAGTGTTCTGCTTTGAATTTTTTTGTGTGCATGGTGTGAGAGAACAGTCTAGCTTGATTCTTTTGCATGTAGCTGTCTAGTTTTCCCAACATCATTTATGAGAAGACTGTGTTTTCCCCATTGTATATTCTTGCTCCCTTCGTCATGTTAATTGACCATAAGTATGTGGGTTTATTTCTGGGTTCTTTATTCTATTCCATTAATATATGTCTTATTTGTGCCAGTAACATATTGTTTTGATTATCATAACCTTGTAGTATAATTTGTAATCAGGGAGCATCACACCTCTAGCTTTCAGCTTCTTTCTCAAGATTGTTTTGGCTATTCTGGGTCTTTGGATTGCCATTCTTTCTTTTAAATTTACTGGTCAAGGAAATCCATTTATCTTTTCAAAAAACTCTAAGAAATATACAGTCTTAGAAAGATATTTCTATATTCAGACTGCATGGATTCAAATCTGGCTATCTTATTAAATGTCTGTGTGCCACTTGGAAAATCACTTCTTTTCTAAGCCTCAGTTTGTTTATCTATAAAACTGGGATGAACTGTGAGAATTAAATGAGATATTCAATATAAAACACTTGTTATGGTATCTTGTATATTAGTAACTGTTCAGTAAATAACAACTATCACTGCTGCTGCTGCTAAGTCGCTTCAGTCGTGTCCAACTCTATGCGACCCCATAGATGGCAGCCCACCAGGCTTCCCCGTCCCTGGGATTCTCCAGGAAAGAACACTAGAGTGGGTTGCCATTTCCTTCTCCAATGCATAGCATGATTTAGTGGTCCAGACATTCTCTCATTTTCTTTGTTTGGTTTTACAAACTTGAAAACATGATCCCTATTATTCATGGTTATTCACACTTTTACACCTACAAGCAATTTTCTCTCATTGATCAGATTAAGCTCAGACTAGGAAATGGCAACCCACTCCAGTGTTCTTGCCTGGAGAATCCCAGGGACACGGGAGCCTGGTGGGCTGCCGTCTATGGGATTGCACAGAGTCAGACGCGACTGAAGTGACTTAGCAAAGAGGCTTATTCACTATTTCCTCAACTTTGGGGGGGGGGAGGGGTGGGAATGAAAGCACACTACCACTCTTTTGGCTTCACTGAACAAGGTGCCTCTTCATGACATTTCATTCAGATCAGTTCAGTCGCTAAGTCGTGTCCGACTCTGCGACCCCATGAACTGCAGCACACCAGGCCTCCCTGTCCATCACCAACTCCCGGAGTTCACTCAGACTCACATCCATCGAGTCAGTGATGCCATCCAGCCATCTCATCCTCTGTCGTCCCCTTCTCCTCCTGCCCCCAATCCCTCCCAGCATCAGAGTCTTTTCCAATGAGTCAACTCTTTGCATGAGGTGGCCAAAGTATTGGAGTTTCAGCTTCAGCATCATTCCTTCCAGAGAAATCCCAGGGTTGATCTCCTTCAGAATGGACTGGTTGGATCTCCTTGCAGTGCAAGGGACTCTCAAGAGTCTTCTCCAACACCGCAGTTCAAAAGCATCAATTCTTCGGCACTCAGCCTTCTTCACAGTCCAACTCTCACATCCGTACATGGCCACAGGGAAAACCATAGCCTTGACTAGACGGACATTAGTCGGCAAAGTAATGTCTCTGCTTTTGAATATACTAACTAGGTTGGTCATAACTTTTCTTCCAAGGAGTAAGCGTCTTTTAATTTCATGGCTGCAGTCACCATCTGCAGTGATTTTGGAGCCCCCCAAAAATAAAGTTTGACGCTGTTTCCACTGTTTCCCCATCTATTTCCCATGAAGTGATGGGACTCTAAACCCCATTCCACTCTAATCTTAATAACTACATCCTAGTCTTAATATTTTAAGATCACTTTCTTCATTACTTATGTTCTGCATCCATATGGAGATATTTAAGGCCAAACGTGTTATTAATGACCCTCTTCTTTATGTTCTCCAGTGAAAATACATCTCTTCCACTATGGATCTATCAGTGTTAGACCCACTGTCCTGTATACTATTTGGATTTTAAGTTTTTGAATAAACATTATATCTCTATCTCTAAATTCCTTTTAAATCTGAATTGAAAACTCTGAAAACTTTGCATGTTTTCTTCCAGATTTTGTAAGACATATTCCAACTTTCCCAGGTTCTCAGTTGGTCTGGAAAAGCGATTTCTACCCCCATGACACTATATATTCAGTTAGCTATTCACTTCTAATAACTCTTTTTTTTTTCACCATTTGAGTTCTCCGGGATTCCAAAGTCACTTATCAAGTATTCTATACTTCTTTTGGTGGTTTTGTTTATCACCAAAAGTGAGTAATGGTCAGCAGTTTCAATGTCTTTTAGATTTTCTATCTTCCTAGTAAATTTTCATGTGGCTACAGCCAAACCCATCTTCAGTAAAGAGTAAATAAACATTCATCATTAAGACTGCTTACCAGATGATTATTATAGGCTTGCTTTAATAAATAAACTCCTTTGAGTTTTTAATTCTAATTTTTTAAAAAATATGAAAACAATTTCAGTGAGGCTTTCCATCACAGAGCTAATAAGTAACTTAACCATAATTAAAAAGCAATGTTCTTTCTTCCACACTATACGATCACAAAATTTAAAGAGACTAAAATTAATACACATAATAATATAATAAACTTTAAGACTATAAATTATATTATACTAAGTTGTAAAAATCATTATGGACTAAATTTAATGTCAACACTAAAATAGACACAATACTGTAAGAAAAAGAGGTTGCACAGCTCAAAAAGATTAGCAATGATTTCATGAAGAAGGTGAAATTTTAACTGTGAATTTAATAATGTGCGCTGTGTGCTCAGTCATGCACAAATCTTTGTGACCCCTTGGAGTGCAGCCCAGCTGTCCTGGTATTCTCCCAGCAACAATACTGGAGTTGGATCGCCATTCCCTTCTCCAGGGGATCTTCCTGATGCAGGGATCAAACCCAGGATTCCTACCTTGCAGGCAGATTCTTTACCATCTGAGCCATCGGAGAAGCCCAAATTTAAGAATGGTAACCATTCAATAGGCAATTGCTTAAAGGAAGGTTTACCAGTAACATTAAGGCATCTACTAGGCATTCCCATGACACATTCCTCAGAGAGTGACGACACCAGCCTAACAGAGAAGGAGTCCTGTTTCATCATCAATGTTGTTTTCTAAGTAAAAATGACTCAAATATGGTGGACCTTGAGGGTGTGTCCTTGAGTGAGCAGGGCACACCAGTGTTTCCCTAATTGAAACTCTTCAGGCATAGCCCCAATGGTCCACAACATTTTCCACAAGAATTTTTAAATTTTATGTTTTCATTTATTTGATTGTCTAAGCAGATATTTATAATTGATAGATTTATCCCTATGACCACCTCAATATCAAGTACTGACAAGAGATTTCAGTACACACATCTTGTATGTATATGATTATATTGGTGCTAATTACTTTAATTATTGAAGATTCCTGAGAACAAAATAGAAGCTGATTCAATACATAAATTTTGTATTCACATGAAATAAGGTCTAAATTGTGTCATAGAGTAGTGTATGAAAAAAGGTTCTGAGACGACTCAAATGGAAAAACAACTATATCATAAAGTGACACAGGCATAGTAAACACAAAAAGCCAAGCTATGAAATCAATACTGTATTCACATGGTGACAGAGTTTGGTTTCAGCAAAATATTATATATCTTATTAAATTTTGCTAATGGAAGTTTTACTAAATTTTCACCTTTGCTTATATTAAATATACTAATTTGCTTTTATGCTTGTATAAGAACTACAAACAAAAGGGGGTTATATATCATTTTCTATTTATTTTAATTTAATAAAAATAACTTGTCAGCATTGAACATTTATGAAAAAAATTATTGTCTTTAAAAAGTGGTCTATCTAAAGGACTGGAAATGCATATCTTGATCCGAATGGTAGCTACCTGAATGAACAGATATTTAGAAATCCATTGAACTGTACACAAAATTTACATACTTCACCCTATTATACCTCAATGAAAAGGTGAAAAAATAAAACTCAAACAAATAAATAAAGCAGTCTGTATATTTCCTGAGTTTGAGGAAACAATGGTACAGAAGCTTTAGAATGCTGCTGCTACCGCTGCTAAGTCACTTCAGTCGTGTTCAACTCTGTGTGACCTCATAGATGGCAGCCCACCAGGCTCCTTTGTCCACAGGGTTCTCTAGGCAAGAATACTGGAGTGGACTGCCGTGTCCTTCTCCAGCTTTAGAATAGGCAGATTTAACTCCTATTGCAATTCTGCCACTTAATAGCTGAGTAACCTGAGATAGGCTTCTTAACCAGTACAATATATATTTTCTCTATCTAAAAAAATGAGGATAATAACAGATTCTTGTAAGATGTTGTGAAGCTTACAGGGAAATTTTGCAGGTAAAATACAAAAAAAAAAAAAAAATAGACCTAATATATATAGTGGCGCTCATTAAACAATAGTGATAAAATAAAAGAAGGAAGGGAGGAAAGGAGGGAGAAGGAAGCAAAGATGCTTTGTCTTAACATTATACACAAAGGCATACATGGTGTACTCACACACAACCATGTACACATGATTTTGAAGGTTTTGAGTAAAGCAGGAAAATAGTAAAAGAAGGTTTTTAAAAACCATAATCTGACAGTATTATTAAGGAAGGGCTAGAGCTGATACCAGAGTTTAGGAAGTCTACTAAAATTTACCATAACTTTCAATAACCAAACTGTATAAATCAGTAAATTACATATCCTGCAGTGATATTTTAGAGAGCTTCAAAAACTATTCAGTCTATCTGGATTTTCCTCCAAGCTTAAAAAAAATTAAGTATTTATTGAGTATTTATTAAGTACCTTTTGAACTGCTGCTACTGCTGCTGCTAAATCACTTCAGTCGTGTCCGACTGTGTGACCCCATAGACAGCAGCCCACCAGGCTCCCCCGTCCCTGGGATTCTCCAGGCAAGAACACTGGAGTGGGCTGCCATTTCCTTCTCCAATGCATGAAAGTGAAAAGTGAAACTGAAGTCGCTCAGTCGTGTCCAACTCTTCACCACCCCATGGACCGCAGCCTACCAGGCTCCTCTGTCCATGGGATTTTCCAGGCAAGAGTACTGGCGTGGGGTGTCATTGCCTTCTCCATCTAATCCAGCTTAAACATTTGGAAATTCACAGTTCACGTACTGTTGAAGCCTGGCTTTGAGAATTTTGAGCATTACTTTATTAGTGTGTGAGATGAGTGCAATTGTGCAGTAGTTTGAGCATTCTTTGGCATTGCCTTTCTTTGGGATTGGAATGAAAACTGACCTTTTCCAGTCCTGTGGCCACTGCTGAATTTTCCAAATTTGATGGCATATTGAGTTCAGGTCTTTAACAGTATCATCTTTTAGGATTTGAAATACCTCAACTGGAACTCCATCACCTCCACTAGCTTTGTTCATAGTGATGCTTCCTAAGGCCCACTTGACTTCACATTCCAGAATGTCTGGCTATAGGTGAATGATCACACCATCATGATTATCTGGGTCATGAAGATATTTTTAGTATAGTTCTTCTGTGTATTGTTGCCACTTCTTCTTAATATATTCTGCTTCTCTTAGGTCCATAGCATTTCGTTCCTTTAGGGTGCCCATCTTTACATGAAATGTTTCCTTGGTATCTCTAATTTTCTTGAAGAGCTCTCTAGTCTTTCCCATTCTATTGTTTTCCTCTATTTCTTTGCTTTGATCACTGAGGAAGGCTTTCTTATCTCTCCTTGCTATTCTTTGGAACCCTGCATTCAGATGGTTATATCTTTCCTTTTCTCCTTTGCTTTTCACTTCCCTTCTTTTCACAGCTATTTGTAAAGGCCTCCTCAGACAGCCATTTGCTGATATTTAGTATAAGTATTAATGCTATTTATTAATAGTAATAATACTTAGATATTTAGTATAAGTTTACCTATCTACTAATTCAAGAAAACTAAATTGGGTGATCCATCCTAAAATTTATTACTTGGATATAGCTTTCAAAGCATTTCTAGAATATTAATTTTATTTCAATACTACCACATTCAACAAGTTTTTAATGAGCATCTTCTATATGCCAATGTTCTGAGACTTGGGATACATCAAGGAACAGACCAGATGAACATTCTTGGCTTCATAGGACTTACATTTTAGCTTACATCTTGTGAGATAAATATTATTTACATTTTACATAAGAAGCCATATACAGTCAGATACAGACAATTGCCCTAGATAAGTTAGTAGGAAGCAGAGTTAGAATTCAGACTCAGTGCTTCTGATTCATGGATTATGCTCTTTCCATGCTAAATAGGGAAACAACTATGAGAAAAATAGAAGCTGATGCTAACTCCAATGGCTATTAAATAATGCCACATGCTCTTATTTGTGGTCTTTGATTATGCTAATCATTTTTTAAAGAAATGAAAACCCCAATGGTACTAAATAAGGAATAGGTCTTATGAAACAGATGGCTTAGCAGATGGTAGATTGCTCCTTTTCTTCTTGGCACCTCCTGCTGAAATAATGTGATATGCAGGGTGGTTAGGTATGTTTGACTTCTTGGGTCTTAACTAGTAGATATTTCTGGAACAGATGCTGTTTCCTTATCCTGAGTTCAACAAATTCACAAGTACTATCTGCAGCATTTCCTTTTCTGCCATTCTTGTTATATTGTGTCCAGTTTTATCAACTCTAATTAAAATATTTTACATTGAAAAATGGCCTAAAATGAGTCAGGGGTTTCAGGACAAGTAACAGTTAAGAAATTATTTTAAGCCATTAAACACTCCCAATAAGATAAATGGCAATCATAACCTTTGGACAAGTCAATATTTCATTAATTACATCCTCAAAGCAGTAGAATTTATTAGGCAACAACAATGTACAGGCCACTGGGATGGGTACTGTGGGAGACAGAAGGATGATGAGATGTGAGCTTGGTCTACAAGGATTTTACAGTATAGGAGGGGCTTAAATAAGCATACAGATCATTACAATGAAAATCAGAGTATGGTAACTTCTATGAGGGTGGTTCAAAAAATGAGTCTGGGAATTCAGAGGAAGGAGAACTCACTTATACTTGGTTGGACTGTGAAGTGCTAGAGCAAGGTAAAGTGAGGGTGAAAGAACTTGATAAGGTCAGACTTTGTAGGATTATGAGGGTTTCTGCAACTAGAAATAATAGGGAGGGCTTTCCAGATAGCAAGGGCTTAACTGTGGAGGTAGGAATGTTCATAGTAAAGTGATCACCTTTGACTAGAGATATAAGGTATATGAATGAGATGAACTGTGGCAGCCTTGCAAATCAAGGCAACGCATCTGAGTATAGAACATGTTGTAACAGGGAATTATTGAAAGCTTTTCTGCAAGGAGGTGGCATGATCCATGCTTTGTTTTAGCAAGATTAGTTTCTCAGGAGTTGGGTTGGATTACATGAGCAGGAAACAGAAGGCAGTGAGACCAATTAGGTGGTCTTTATTATAGTACAGAGAAGAGCTAATGAGGGTCTGAAGTAGATCTGGTACTTGTTAGAGGAAGAAGGCAATCAATAGGAGAGATATTGAGGAGGTATTCACCATAATTTCCTCATTAAAAGGGGAACAGTCTGCACCTTTGTAATAATTGCAAACTAAGACTTGATAAAGGTTGCAAGAACATTAACAAAATCATTAACTCAAATAGGAATCCCTAGGGTTGGTTAATTTCTTTCCTTTAACTTAATAAATTTCTAGAGCAATTTATAAGCATATATAAATATATAGGGTATCTTAAGCATTGATTCATTATTTAAGTCAAGCTAAAACATAGAAACCTAAAACAGGATTCAAAATTAACTGTAAATGATTTCACATTATGTAATGTAAGATTTCCTTTAATTCTTCACTGTGATGATATGAACATATAGTGTCACAGAAAGCAGGTGGTATTACGTATTGATAGATTTTCTTCTAAACCAATTTCTAACCAACAGAATTAATAAAAATACATTAAAGATAAACTATCTTATATGTGTCATCAAGTGTTTTTTAAAAAGCAAATCTCTATCTTTTAGAATGAAATCCCTAAGTAAAAGCATATATATAAATAAAAATTACACATGGAATGATATGTAATAGAATTCAGCATGGGAAAGAATTCTTTCTTCAGAGTTCTGACACAACAGAACACAACAGAATGGATCCAGGCCAGGTTCCCCTGGGCCACACAAAAAGGTGGAGAGTGATCAGCTGTTGACTAGTCCAATAAAAGAACTAAATTGTCTCTTATGCTACTAAATCATGTTCCAGTCAATCCATCCTAAAACTTCCAGTCTACGACAGAGAAGGAACTGCTTTTACAACTTGAAATTTCAACCACCATAAATAATGTTATCTCATAGCCAAGTTCTAGCCAAATACAGCTATTCATTCTTCAGAAACCCTTCTAAATTCCCCATAAAATTCTTCTCACATCTTCATTGCAAGTTATCTTTCCCAACCCTCAGCTCCCATGGCACTCTGTTTTAGCTGTGGTTTCAGGTCTACTATTTTCTAAATTTAAAATATTATTTAAGCATAGGTTATCTTCTCAATCAAATTGTAAGTTTCCCAAGGACAGAGTCAAGGTCTCATTTTCACAACCTCATGGTACCCAACACTGAGTTCTTACCACAAAAATTACACGAGAATTGTTCATAAAGAAACAGTCTATGTCTGACGCAGGATACAGCATGCTTGGGGCTGGTGCATGGGGATGACCCACAGAGATGTTATGGGGAGGGAGGTGGGAGGGGGGTTCATGTTTGGGAATGCATGTAAGAATTAAAGATTTTAAAATTAAAAAATAAATAAATAAATAAATAAATAAATAAAATTTAAAAAAAGAGAGAAACATCTAAGCCTCCACTTCACAAAGCACTCTGTTGCTTCTTCAAAAATTAAGAAAAATAAATAACTTGAAGATTCTTTTAAACTCATCAACCTTGTTATGGAAGTTTGGATGAAATCTGGGCCTCAGTGTCAATTATGATCACCCAGATCTATCTCTCAAGGAAAGATAAGAAAGCCTTCCTCAGTGATCAATGTAAAGAAATAGAGGAAAACAATAGAATGGGAAAGACCAGAGATCTCTTCAAGAAAATTAGAGATATAAAGAGAACATTTCATGCAAAGATGGGCTCAATAAAGGACAGAAATAGTATAGATGTAACAGAAGCAAAAGATATTGAGAAGAGGTGGCAAGAATACACAGAAGAACTGTACAAAAAAGATCATCACGACCCAGATAATCATGATTGTGTGATCACTCACCTAGAGCCAGACATCCTGGAATGTGAAGTCAAGTGGGCCTTAGAAAGCATCACTATGAACAAAACTAGTGGAGATGATGGAATTCCAGTTGAGCTAGTCAAGGCTATGGTTTTTCCAGTAGTTATGTATGGATGTGAGAGTTGGACTGTGAAGAAGGCTGAGTGCCGAAGAATTGATGCTTTTGAACTGTGGTGTTGGAGAAGACTCTTGAGAGTCCCTCAGACTGCAAGGAGATCCAAAGAGTGCATTCTGAAGGAGATCAACTATGGGATTTCTTTGGAAGGAATGATGCTAAAGCTGAAACTCCAGTACTTCAGACACCTCATGTGAAGAGTTGACTCATTGGAAAAGACTCTGATGCTGGGAGGGATTGGCAGCAGGAGAAGGGAATGACCGAGGATGAGATGGCTGGATGGCATCACTGACTCGATGGACACGAGTCTGAGTGAACTCCGGGAGTTGGTGATTGACAGGGAGGCCTGGTGTGCTGCGGTTCATGGGGTCGCAAAGAGTCGGACACGACTGAGCGACTGAACTGAATTGAACTATTTCAAATTCTAAAAGATGATGCTGTGAAAGTACTGCATTCAATATGCCAACAAGTTTGGAAAACTCAGCAGTGGCTACAGGACTGGAAAAGGTCAGTTTTCATTCTAATCCCAAAGATAGGCAATGCCAAAGAATGCTCAAACTACCACACAATTGCACTCATCTCACACGCTAGCAAAGTAATCCTCAAAATTCTCCAAGCCAAGCTTCAGCAATACGTGAACTGTGAACTTCCAAATATTCAAGCTGGTTTTAGAAAAGGCACAGGAACCAGAGATCAAATTGCCAACATCCAATGGATCATGGAAAAAGCAAGAGAGTTCCAGAAAAACATCTATTTCTGCTTTATTGACTATGCCAGAGCCTGGGACTGTGTGGATCACAAGAAACTGTGGAAAATTCTGAAAGAGATGGGAATACCAGACCACCTGACCTGTCTCTTGAGAAATCTGTATGCAGGTCAGGAAGCAACAGTTAGAATGGGAGATGGAACAACAGACTGGTTCCAATTAGGAAAAGGCATACATCAAGGCTGTATATTGTCACCTTGCTTATTTAACTTATATGCAGAGTATATCATGAAAAAAGCTAGGCTGGAGGAAACACAGGCTGGAATCAAGATTGCCAGGAGAAATACCAATAACCTCAGATATGCAGATGACACCACTCTTATGGCAGAAAGTGAAGAACTGAAGAGCCTCTTGATGAAAGTGAAAGAGGAGAGTGAAAAAATTGGCTTAAAGCTCAACATTCAGAAAACAAAATATTGGCATCCACACCCGTCATTTCATGGCAAATATATGGACAAACAGTGGAAGCAGTGGCAGACTTTATTTGGGGGAGCTCCAAAATCACTGCGGATGGTCATTATAGCCATGAAATTAAAAGACGCTTACTCCTTGGGAGAAAAGTTATGATCAACCTAGACAGCATATTAAAAAGCAGAGACATTATTTTGCCAACAAAGGTCCGTCTAGTCAAGGCTATGGTTTTTCCAGTAGTCATATATAAATGTGAGAGTTGGATGATGAAGAAAGCTGAATGCAGAATAATTGATGCTTTTGAACTGTGGTGTTGGAGATGACTCTTAAGAGTCCCTTGGACTGCAAGGAGATCCAACCAGTCCATCCTAAAGGAAATCAGTCCTGAATATTCATGGGAAGTTCTCATGTTGAAGCTGAAACTCCAACACTTTGGCCAACTGATGCAAAAAGATTACTCATTTGAAAAGACCCTGATGCTGGGAAAGATTGAAGGCAGGAGAAGGGGAACGACAGATGATGAGATGGTTGGATGGCATTACTGACTCAATGGACATAAGTTTGAGTAAACTCCAAGATTTGGTGATGGACAGGGAATCCTAGCGTGCTGTGGTCCATGGGGTTGCAAAGAGTTGGACACAACTGTGCGACTGAAGTGAACTGAGATCTATATCAGTCTGGATCAATATTTCTCAGGTATGATGAGGACTGTGGTTTTTCATATTACTCTTCCTTCCCACCTCATCATACTTTCCCCTCCCCGAGGCCTCCATTATATTGTTTTTAGATTAAATAATACAGTATTAGCCAAGTACTCTCTTTTTTATAAACTGAAGTCTTCATTTCAGATGATCTTGTTTTTTCTTTTAGCCTGTCTTTCTCTGCCTTTATCACAACAACCTTTTCCTTTTACAAGGATTTCTGTCCTCACGGGAATTAAACATTATATTTTGAACTATAATTGGAAAAATAATGTTATTATATTGTATTATGAACCTTCTGCTGAAATTGCCATTTTTCGGGAATTGAACATATTCTGGGACTCTTTCTGTCTCTTCACAGTGGCTATTGTATTAATCCTGGCAAAGTGCTACAGGCTTCCATTTACTAATTTTAAATCTGTTTGTGTAACACTTTGTATTTAGTGTCTAGAGCCTAGTGTAATTGCACTGAAATTGCCAAACAGTGTGGGTGATAGATGGACTGCCACTATTCAGTTTCCTACAGACTCTGATCCAAGGTCTTTAATTTGCTTGCCAGTTCCTCTCTCGCTCATGCCTTTGACCACACTAAAGGCTAATAAAAAAGAGGAGCATACCAAGCCCTCTTTACATGAAAAATTTAGTGTGCACAGGTGACATGATATTAAGACAATAAAATGAAAATTAGAAATACAAAAAAAATTTCAGTTCAGCTAAGGCAGAGAGGTTACCCAATCCCGCATCTGTTTTCCCTCACAGCTGATTACATATTTAAGGTTTAGGAACTGTCTTTCAAAACTTGAATTACTGATAATCTCCATCTTTCAACTCAAAGAGCTGTAGAGGAATTATCCAGTTCCATTTTGGAACATTAGCTGAAGGTTCAAATTATCTGCAGTATTCATACACAACTTTGTGATTTCTATGGGACATCTCTCTACATTGATGAAATGTTTCAACTATGTATACATTTTGCTCAAAACTTTCCCATGAAAGGCATCAGAGTAGGCATAGTCCTCACTTTAAAATGGAAGAAATGATGAAACAAAGCATTAAGTAATTCATAATAGACCCTAACACAGGTAAATAACAGTAGTGCTAAACAGCTAGGTAGGGCTGTTCTCACTTGCTGACCTACCTTTCTTTTTTACTTAAAACTTTGAAGAAGGTTTTACCTTCTTTTGTAACTCATATTTTAACTATTCTACAAAGTATAGCGGTATAGAATGTCTACAGTTGTTAAGAACATGGCCTCTGAAATTAGACTACCTAGGTAAAACCCCAGCCCTGCTACTTACTGGCCTTGGGAACTTAGGTAACTGACTTACGTTACTTTGCCTTGGTTTTCCTTCTGTCAAATTAGAATAACAATCTATTTTACTTGTAACCTGTTATGAAGAGTTAATACATATTTGTTGTTGTTTTTCAGTCTCTCAGTTGTGTCCCACTCTTTGTGATCCCATGGATTGCAACACACCAGGCTTCCCTGTCCTTCACCATCCCCCAGAGTTGTTAATATATATAAGATCCATGTAAGAGATGTATCTAAAGTCTTTAAACAGTGCTTGACACATAGTACACTTAATTTTTTCTAATAGAGCTAATTTTGCATGAGGCAATTCACTTAAGTAAGTTGATATCACTTAAATATAAGTGATATCATGAAGTGAAACTGAAAATGTTAGTCGTTCAGTCATGTTTGACTCTTTCAAAACCCACCAGGCCCCTCTGTCCATGGAATTCTCCAGGCAAGAATAATGGAGTGGGTTGCCACTCCTTTCTCCAAGCAATCTTCCTAATCCAGGGAGCAAACCTGGGTCTCTTGCTTTGCAGGCAGATTCTTTACCATCTGAGACACCAGGGAAACCCCAAGTGATATTATAGGTTGTGTGATTTGGTAATCTTTGGCCCTTACTGAATTTCTAGCCAGTTTTCAGAAAACTGGATTTGCTTTTATTAGGGAAATGAAGAGGATTCAGGTTTTTGATCATCTAAGCCATATCTATGTAGCCAGGTATCTGAGCCCACAATGCTTCTGAGTTTTAAATAAAATCAGGAAGACTAGCCTTTACTCTAAGTGTGAAGTCTAATGACTTCTGCTAATTTTCACCTATGGCTCTAAATCTCTGATTTGCATGTCTTGGTTCCTGTAGTTATTCTCTATTTTTCTGCTCTACTCACCAAAATGAATGTGGGATTCATCCTGATTTCCTTGATTACTCCTCCAAACTACTCACCCAATATACATTTCTATTGTAGCCTGGATGAAACTGTGTGCTCATACTGGTGTGTTCAATACATTCTTCTGTTCAGTGAGCCATGTCCCCTGGAACTGTGTACTAAGGGGTTTATATATTTATTTTGACTGGAATGTTAGTCACATGTAGTCTTGGGCATTACTAACTACCCCAAAGCTGGAATGTCCCACTTCCTTCAGAGCCTGCAGCCTCCTGTTAAGTAGTTTTGCAGACCCTCCCCACAACACCAGACACCTTTATCCTTGAGAGCATCACCTTCCACCTGACAAAGCAGTTCATGGAAGTATTTTTCTATACAAGGTAGTCCCCCTCACAACAGGAATACAGATATCAGTTAACAAAATATTATTTTCTCTATTACATTTACACAATGTGTTTTTATCACCACAAAATATGAATTCAAATACATTCTAACTTTTTTCACAAATATCTCTTGAGCTCTGGTTAGTAGTTCTCAAGAAATTCAGGGAAGTCAGTTTAGCCCTTTTTAGCCACTATAAGTACTATGTCAAAAGGGATGAATTATATGAGACATCAAGATGAAGTGCTACCAGCATTCAGATACAGATTAATCCTATTTGAGCAGGTCCAGGGAAATGTTTTCAAGAGTTACTAATTCCATATTCAAGTTTGAAATGGCTGGTTGTAAATCGGTGAAACCAAACAGACTATTTAGCAATATAAGGAAAAGTACTTACCAGGTGAAACAGAATGATCTCAAATTATTTCCAAGGCAAACCATTCAATATTCCATTAATCCAAGTCTATGCCCCAACTACTAATGCCAAAGAAGGTAAAGTTGTATGGTTAAAGAACTACAAGACCTTCCACAATTAAAACCAAAAAAGAATGTCCTGTTCATATAGGAGGCTGGGATAAAAGAGTAGGAAGTCAAGAGATATTTGGAATAACAGGCAACTTTGGCCTTGGAGTATAAAATGAAGTAGGGCAAAGGCTAACAGTTTGGCCAATAGAATGCACCAGTCGTAGCAAATACACTTTTTCAACAACACAGAGATGACTCTACACATGGACATTACCAGATGGTCAATACCAAAATCAGATTGATTATATTCTTCATAGTTGAAGATGGAGAACCTCTATACAGTCAACAAAAATAAGACCAGGAATAGACTGTCTGTGGCACAGATCATAAACTCCTTATTGCCAAATTCAGACTCAAACTGAAGAAAGTAGGGAAAACCACTAGGCCATTAACTGCTAAGTCGCTTCAGTCGTGTCCAACTCTGTGCGACCCCATAGACGGCAGCCCACCAGGCTCCACCATCCCTGGGATTCTCCAGGCAAGAACACTGGAGTGGGTTGCCATTTCCTTCTCCAATGCAGGAAAGTGAAAAGTGAAAGTCAAGTCACTCAGTCATGTCCGACTTTAGCGACCCCATGGACTGCAGCTCACCATGCTCCTCCGCCCATGGGATTTTCCAGGCAAGAGTACTGGAGTGGGGTGCCATTGCCTTCTCCGATTTAAGGTATGAGGGATTTGTAGGCCATTAAGGTATGATCTAAATTAAATACCTTACAATATTACAGTGGAATGACAGATTCAGGGGATTAAATCCGGTAGACAGAATGTGTGAAGAACTATGGGTGGAGGTTTGTAACATTGTACAGGAGGACATGATCAAAGCAATCTGAAAAAAAAAAAGAAATGCAAAAAGGAAAATGGTTGTCTGAGGAGGCCTTACAAATAGCTGAGGAAAAAAAGAGAAGTGAAAGCAAAGGAGAAAAGGAAAGATATGTTCATCTGAATGCAGAGAGAGATACAAAGAATAGCGAGGAGAGATAAGAAAGTCTTGCTCAGTGATCAATGCAAAGAAATAGAGGAAAACCATAGAATGGGAAAGACTAGAGATCTCTTCAAGAAAATTAGAGATACCAAGGGAAAATTTCATGTAAAGACTGGCACAATAAAGGACAGAAATAATAAGGACCTAACAGAAGGAGAAGAAGTTAAGAAGAGGTGGCAAATATACACAGAAGAACTATACAAAAAAGATCTTAATGACCCGAATAACTACAGTGGTGTAATCATGCACCTAAAGCCAGATATCCTGGAATAGGAAGTCAAGGGGGCCTTAGGAAGCATCACTACAAACAAACCTAGTGGAAGTGACAGAATTCTAGTTGAGCTATTTCAAATCATAAAAGATGATGCTGTTAAAGTATTGCACAATATGCCAGCAAATTTTGAAAACTCAGCAGTGGCAATAGGTCTGGAAAAGGTCAGTTTTCATTCTAATCCCAAAGAAGGGCAATGCCAAAGAATGTTCAAACTATCGCACAATTGCACTCATTTCACATGCTAGCAAGGTAATACCCAAAATCCTTTAAGCTAGGCTTCAGCGGTTTGTGAACTGAGAAATTCCAGATGTACAAGCTGTGCTTAGCAAAGGCAGAGGAACCAGAGATCAAGTTGTCAACATCCATTGGATCATAGAAAAAACAAAAGAATTCCAGTAAATCATCTACATTTCTGTTCCATTGACTACGCTGAAGCCTTTGACTGTGTGGATCACAGCAAACTGGAAAATTCTTAAAGAGATGAGAATACCAAACCGCCTTACCTGCCTCCTGAGAAACCTGTATGCAGGTCAAGAAGCAACAGTTAGGACTGGACATGGAATAACGGACTGGTTCAAAATTAGGGAAGGAGTATGTCAAGCTTGTATATTGTCACCCTGCTTATTTAACTTATATGCAGGGTACATCATGTAAAATGCTGGGCAGAAGGAAGCACAGCTGGAATCAAGATTGCCAGGAGAAATATCAATAACCTCAGATATGCAGATGACATCACCCTAATGGAAGAAAGTGAAGAGGAACTAAAGAACTTCCTTTTTTTTTTTTTAAGTGCCTCTTGATGAAAGTGAAAGAATAGAGTGAAAAAGCTGGCTTATAACTCAACATTAAAAAACTGATCATAGCATCTGGTCCCATCACTTCATGGAAAATTGGTGCAGAAACAATGGAAACAATGACAGACTTTATTTTCTTGGGTTCCAAATCACTGAGGATGGTAACTGCAGCCATGAAATTAAAAGATGCTTGCTCCTTGGAAGAAAAGCTATGACAAACCTAGACAACACATTAAAAAGCCGAGACATTACTTTGCCTACAAAGGTCCATATAGTCAAAGCTATGGTTTGTCCAATAGTCATGTACAGATGTGAGAGATGGACAATAAGAAAGGCTGAGCACAAAGAATTGATGCCTTCGAACTGTGGTGCTGGAGAAGATGCTTGAGAGTTCTTTGGACTTCAAGGAGATCAAACCAGTCAATCCTAAAAGAAATCAACCCTGAATATTCATTGGAAGTACTGATGCTGCAACTGAAGGTCCAATACCTTGGCCACCTGATGCAAAGAGTTAATTCATTGGAAATGATGCTGGGAAAGATTGAAGGCAGGAGTAGAATGGGACCACAGAGGATGAGATGGTTGGATGGCTAGATGGACATGAGTTTGAGCAAGCTCTGGGAGTTGGTGATGAACAGGAAAGCCTAGTGTGCTGCAGTCCATGGAGTATCAAAGAGTCGGACACGACTGAATGACTGAACAACAACTACTACTACTACTCCCCAGGTGACACAATGGTAAACAATCTGCCTGCCAACGCAGATGTGGGATATGTGGTTAGATACCTGGGTCAGGTAATATCCCCTGGAGGAGGAAATGGCAAGCCACTTCAGTTTTCTTGCCTGGAGAATCTCTTGGACAGAGTAGCTTGCCTGGCTCCAGTCCACAGGGTCACAAAGAGTCAGACACATCTGAGCCACTGAGCACATCAGTTCAGTTCAGTCGCTCAGATGTGTCTGACTCTTTGTGACCCAATGGACTGTAGCACACCAGGCCTCCCTGTGCATCGCCAACTCCTGGAGTTTACTCAAACCCATGTCCACTGAGAAGGTGATGCCATCCAACCATCTCATCCTCTGTCATCCTCTTCTCCTCCCACCCTCAATCTTTCCCAGCATCAGTCTCTTTTCAAATGAGTCAGTGTGCTATAGCTTTCAATTAGGTCTAACTGGTCTATTGCATCATTTAAAGTTTGTGTTTCCTTGATAATTTTCTGTTTAGTTGATCTATCCATAGGTGTGAGTGGAGTATTAAAGTCTCCCACTATTATTGTGTTATTGTTAATTTCCCCTTTCATACTTGTTAGCATTTGTCTTACATATTGCAGTGCTCCTATGTTGGGTGCATATATATTTATAATTGTTATATCTCCTTCTTGGATCAATCCTTTGATCATTATGTAGTGTCCAGCTTTGTCTCTTTTCACAGCCTTTGTTTTAAAGTCTATTTTATCTGAGTATTGCTAGCAATCAGAATCCAACAACACATTAAAAAGATCATACACCATGACCAAGTGGGCTTTATCCCAGGGATGCAAGGATTCTTCAATATCCACAAATCAATCAATGTAATGCACCACATTAACAAATTGAAAAATAAAAGCCATATGATCATCTCAATAGATGCAGAGAAAGCCTTTTACAAAATTCTACATCCATTTATGATAAAAACTCTTCAGAAAGCAGGAATAGAAGGAGCATACCTTAACATAATGAAAGCTACATATGACAAACCCACAGTAAACATTAGCTTCAGTGGTGAAAAATTGAAAGCATTTCCCCTAAAGTCAGGAACAAGACAAGGGTGCCCACTCTCACCACTACTATTTAATATAGTTTTGGAAGTTTTGGCCACACTAATCAGAGCTGAAAAAGAAATAAAAGGAATCCAAATGGGAAGAGAAGAAGTAAAACTCTCACTGTTTGCAGATGACATGATCCTCTGCATAGAAAGCCCTAAAGACTCCACCAGAAAATTACTAGAGCTAATCAATGAATATAGTAAAGTTGCAGGATATGAAATCAACACACAGAAATCCCTTGCATTCCTATACACTAATAATGAGAAAATAGAAAGAGAAATTAAGGAAACAGTCCCATTTGCCATTGCAATGAAAAGAATAAAATACTTAGGAATATATCTGCCTAAAGAAACTAAAGACCTATATATAGAAAACTATAAAACACTGGTGAAAGAAATCAAAGAGGACACTAATAGATGGAGAATATACCATGTTCATGGACTGGAAGAATCAATATAGTGAAAATGAGTATACTACCCAAAGCAATCTACAGATTGAATGCAATCCATATCAAGCTACCAACGGTATTTTTCACAGAGCTAGAACAAATAATTTCAAGATTTGTATGGAAATACATACAAAAAACCTCAAATAGCCAAAGCAATCTTGAGAAAGAAGAACAGAACTGGAGGAATCAACCTGCCTGACTTCAGGCTCTACTACAAAGCCACAGTCATCAAGACGGTAAGGTACTGGCACAAAGACAGAAATATAGATCAATGGAACAAAATAGAAAGCCCAGAGATAAACCCACAAACCTATGGACACCTTATCTTTGACAAAGGAGACAAGAATCTACAA
This sequence comes from Capricornis sumatraensis, assembly GCF_032405125.1. Classification (NCBI taxonomy): domain Eukaryota; kingdom Metazoa; phylum Chordata; class Mammalia; order Artiodactyla; family Bovidae; genus Capricornis; species Capricornis sumatraensis. Next base: position 192,848,221 of record NC_091069.1, on the reverse strand, counting down.
TGGAGAAAAGACAATCTCTTTAACAAGTGGTACTGGGATAACGGGTCAACCACTTGTAAATGAATGAAACTAGAACAGTTTCTAACACCATACACAAAAGTAAAATCAAAATGGATTAAAGATCTTAATGTAAGACCAGAAACTATAAAACTCCTAGAGGAGAATATAGGCAAAACACTCTCTGACATAAATCACAGCAGAATCCTCTATGATCCACCTCCTAGAATATTGGAAATAAAAGCAAAAATAAACAAATGGGACCTAATTAAAATTAAAAGCTTCTGCCCCAAAAAAGGAAACTATAAGTAAGGTGAAAAGACAGCCTTCAGAATGGGAGAAAATAATAGCAAATGAAGCAACTGACAAACAACTAATCTCAAAATTATACAAGCAACTCATGCAGCTCAATTCCAGAAAAATAAACAACCCAATCAAAAAATGAGCCAAAGAACTAAATAGACATTTCTCCAAAGAAGACATACAGATGGCTAACAAACACATGAAAAGATGCTCAACATTACTCATTATCAGAGAAATGCAAATCAAGACCACAATGAGGTACCATTTCACGCCAGTCAGAATGGCTGCGATCCAAAAGTCTACAAGCAATAAATGCTGGAGAGGGTGTGGAGAAAAGGGAACCCTCTTACACTGTTGGTGGGAATGCAAACTAGTACAGCCACTATGGAGAACAGTGTGGAGATGCCTTAAAAAACTGGAAATAGAACTGCCTTATGACCCAGCAATCCCACTGCTGAGCATACACTCTGAGGAAACCAGAATTGAAAGAGACATGTGTACCCCAATGTTCATTGTAGCACTGTTTATAATAGCCAGGACATGGAAGCAACCTAGATGTCCATCAGCAGAAGAATGGATAAGAAAGCTATCGTACATATACACAATGGAGTATTACTCAGCCATTAAAAAGAATACATTTGAAACAGTTCTAATGAGGTAGATGAAACTGGAGCCTATTATACAGAGTGAAGTAAGCCAGAAAGAAAAACACCAATACAGTATACTAACTCATATATATGGAATTTAGAAAGATGCTAATGATAACCCTGTATGCGAGACAGCAAAAGAGAAACAGGTGTATTGAACAGTCTTTTGGACTCTGTGGGAGAGAGTGAGGGTGGGATGATATGGGAGAATGGCATTGAAACATGCATAATATCATATAAGAAATGAATCTCCAGTCCAGGTTCGATGCATGATACAGGATGCTTGGGGCTGGTGCAAAGGGATGACCCAGAGGGATGGTACAGGGAGAGAGGGGGGAGGGGGGTTCAGGATAGGGAACACATGTACACCCATGGCAGATTCATGTTGATGTATGGCAAAACCAATACAATATTGTAGAGTGATTAGCCTCCAATTAAAATAAATAAATTTAAATTTTTTAAAAAGGATAAAAAATAAATAAAATAAAATAAAAAATTATGAACTTCAAATGAGCCAGTGAGAGCACATACACATGTACTAAAGGACATATGTCTTTCAACGACTTTACAAATTGTTATAATTTTGAGCTTACACTCAGAGTAATGTCAAATGGCCTACAAAGAAGTGAAATTTCACCACTTGAACATTTCAACTAATTCCTAGGCTACTCTATGAATATAACTAAGGCAAAATAATAATGAGTTTTTCACAAAATACGTATATGAAGAAATAAGGCAAATATACTTGCAAGGAATTTACTGACTTAGAAAGTGATAAAAGTTATTAAATGAAAACTATATGATTGTCATATTTGATTAGGTAATTTGATTTTTTATTATAATGGCAGAAGGATGCTTAGAATGAAAAATTCTGCTAAATTAAGAGGATATCAACAGGGGGAAAATAACTCTCTGTAATCAAGGTTAAGGACAAAACAATGGCCTGTGATTACAAGGCAGAAATGATGGATACATGGGAAATCCTCACTACTAAAGAAAAGGCAGATGAACAGAGATCAAATTGCCGACATCCTCTGGATCATAAAAAAAGCAAGAGAGTTCCAGAAAAATATCTATTTCTGCTTTATTGACTATGCCAGAGCCTTTGACTGTGGGGATCACAATAAACTGTGGAAAATTCTGAAAGAGATGGGAATACCAGACCACCTGACCTGCCTCTTGAGAAACCTATAGGCAGGTCAGGAAGCAACAGTTAGAACTGGACATGGAACACCAGACTGGTTCCAAATAGGAAAAGGAGTACAGTCACCCTGCTTATTTAACTTCTATGCAGAGTATATCATGAGAAATGCTGGGCTGGAAGAAACACAAGCTGGAATCAAGATTGCCAGGAGAAATATGAATAAGCTCAGATATGCAGATGACACCACCCATATGGAAGAAAGTGAAGAGGAGCTAAAAAGCCTCTTGATGAAAGTGAAAGAGGAGAGTGAAAAAGTTGGCTGAAAGCTCAACATTCAGAAAACGAAGATCATGGCATCTGGTCCCATCACTTGATGGGAAATAGATGGGGAAAGAGTGGAAATAGTGTGAGGTTTTATTTTTCTGGGCTCCAAAATCACTGCAGATTGTGATTGCAGCAATGAAATTAAAAGACACTTACTCCTTCGAAGAAAAGTTATGACCAACCTAGACAGCATATTCAAAAGCAGAGACATTACTTTGCCAACAAAGGACTGTCTGGTCAAGGCTATGGTTTTTTCAGTGGTCATGTATGGCTGTGAGAGTTGGACTGTGAAGAAAGCTGAGCACTGAAGAATTGATGCTTTTGAACTGTGGTGTTGGAGAAGACTCTTGAGAATCCCTTGGACTGCAAGGAGATCCAACCAGTCCATTCTAAAGGAGACAGTCCTGGGTGTTCATTGGAAGGACTGATGCTAAAGCTGATACTCCAATACTTTGGCCACCTCATGTGAAGAGTTGACTCATTGGAAAAGACTTTGATGCTGGGAGGGATTGGGGGCAGGAGAAGAAGGGAACGACAGAGGCTGGATGGCATCACCGACTCAATGGACATGAGTTTGAGTAGACTCTGGAAGTTGGTGATGGACAGGGAGGCCTGGCGTGCTGTGATTCATGGGGTCGCAAAAAGTCGGATACGACTGAGCGACTGAACTAAACTGAAAGCAAATTAGGTCATTAATTTTCTTACTCTTGAAATAAACATATCCAATTAGTTATCTATCTAACTTGGTATCACTAATGATAACCATCCTATATAGACATCAAAAAGGAGATTTTTAGATATTGAATCCACTTTTTTCCCATGTTATCAATTGTTGGCTTTTAGCATCTCCTTTCAGATGCTGAAAATTTCAGAGACAGAAGGGATTTTAAGGGGTAAAACTTCTCACAAAGAACAGGCATCTCTGTTTCTACAACTCTATCTGGTGGTAAAATAGCATTAATGCTTTCAACATTAAATAAACATTCCAGTCCCCACCCTGTGACAGCACTGTACTAAGGACTTAAGTGAATCAGATGGCTCCCACTCTCTTAGAGCTCACTGTTTAGTAAAGAAGGGCCTATTTGCATACTAAGCAGCCCTGTTTCTTTTCTGAATAACTCTAAATATTAGAAAATCTTTTTTAAATTGAACTCAAATTTGTCTCCTTAAAAATTCTATCCAAGTTACGCCTTATGGAATCATGAAAAATAGATTGAATCTGTCCTAAATCTCATCCTACAGGCAGGAGAGGCCTTTAAAAGATTACTTCATCAAAGTCACTAAAAAAAAAAAATGTTAATAAGATGGGGCCAAATATAGAATCCTGAGCCTACTGTTAGTAAATTTCTTCATAGTTAACATCAGTTTCCACATACCAAATTTTTTTTTACAGAATCATGTTCACTGGTGATACCAACTACAAACTGGGACTTAGAATCTGCCTCTACAAAGATTAAGTTACTAGCCACTAAAGTCACTGACCTTCAGCACACCATCCATTTTGAGTTTATTATATGGCATTAGGGAGTACTCTAATTTCATTCATTTACATCTGCCTGTCCAGTTTTCCCAGCACCTCTAACTGAAGAGATGACCTTTTCTTCATTGTCTATTCTTGCCTACTTTGACATAGATTAAGTGATCATGGACTTTTTATCTCTGGACTTTCTATCCTGTTCCATTGATCTCTCTTTCTGTTTTTGTCCTGCTACCATACTGTTTTGATTATCTTAACTTTGTACTATAATCTGAAGTCAAGGAATTTTATTCCTCTGGGTTTTTCTTTCTCAAGATTGCTTTGGCTATTCAAAGCCAATGGTCCTTGTGTTTCCATATAAATATCAAATTTTTTGTTTTAATTCTGTGAAAAGTGCCATTGCTAATTTGATAGGAATTGCACCGAATCTGTAGATTGTTTTACCCCCAACTAAAACTTAACTCACAACTCTCACATAGTACTTTTTTTTTTTCAGTTGACAAAGGTTAGAAAAACCCTGAAATAGGACTTCCCTAGCGGTACAGTTGGAGAAGGCAATGGCACCCCACTCCAGTACTCGTGCCTGGAAAATCCCATGGATGGAGGAGCCTGGTGGGCTGCAGTCCATGGGGTCACTGAGAGTTGAACACGACTCAGTGACTTCATTTTCACTTTTCAATTTCATGCATTGGAGAAGGAAATGGCAACCCACTCCAGTGTTCTTGCCTGGAGAATCCCAGCGACAGGGGAGCCTGGTGGGTTACCGTCCATGGGGTCGCACAGAGTCAGACACGACTGAAGAGACTTAGCAGCAGCAGCAGCAGCAGCAGCAGTACAGTGGTAAAGAATCTGCCTGCCAATGCAGGGGACACAGGTTCAACCTCTGGTCCAGAAAGATCCCACATGTCACAGGGCAACTAAGCCCATGTGCCACAACTACAGAGCCACTATAAAAAAAGCCCACACACCACAGTGAACAATAGTCCCTGCTCACCACAACTAGAGAAAGCCTGTGAACAGCAACAAAGACCCAGCACAATCAAAAACAAATATATAAATAAAGTTATCTTAAAAGACACTGAAATACTTTATAGTAAAAGAAAGGTTAAGAAGAATGGTATATTTATTTCATGCAATATTATACAAACTTGATATTTCCTTAACTGTTTACATGAGCATGTGTAAAAACAGAGGGACTTTTATTTATAAAGTAGAATATTAAGTGACAGAAATATTCTAGAGAGACCAAACTGTTACAGATTGAACACATGAGTCTATCTCCATTTCCTCACAAAATCACACTACACTGCTGGTAATTTTAAAAGTAATTTCAGTAATTTAAAAGTAAATCTTAGAAATTTTTAAAGTAATACCAAAAGCACAAATGATATGAGAAACAAGAAGAAAGTAAACAGGGAAAAATAAAAATAAAATTTTGAATGTGAATAGAACAAAATAGAAAAACAGAACAAAAAGATACGGCTGAGGGAGCCAAAACACTAGCTGATTTACACTGTATAATTCCAGAAAGACTCAGAAACTGGAAATATTAATAGTACTAATGGTAGGGGTACCAGTGGGACTAAAAACAGGATTCGTTGGACTTTATACATATCAGTTCAGTTCAGTTCAGTCTCTCAGTCGTGTCCGACTCTTTGCGACCCCGTGATTGGCAGCACTCCAGGCCTCCCTGTCCATCACCAACTCCCAGAGTTCACTCAGACTTGCGTCCATTGAGTCAGTGATGCCATCCAGCCATCTCATCCTCTGTCGTCCCCTTCTCCTCCTGCCCCCAATCCCTCCCAGCATCAGAGTCTTTTCCAATGAGTCAACTCTTCGTGTGAGGTGGCCAAAGTACTGGAATTTCAGCTTTAGCATCATTCCCTCCAAAGAAATCCCAGGGTTGATCTCCTTCAGAATGGACTGGTTGGATCTCCTTGCAGTCCGAGGGACTCTAAAGAGTCTTCTCCAACACCACAGTTCAAAAGTATCAATTCTTCAGCACTCAGCCTTCTTCACAGTCCAACTCTCACAGCCATACATGACAACTGGGAAAAACATAGCCTTGACTAGATGGACCTTAGTCGGCAAAGTAATGTCTCTGCTTCTGAATATGCTATCTAGGTTGGTAATAACTTTTCTTCCAAGGAGTACGCGTCTTTTAATTTCATGGCTGCAGTCACCATCTGCAGTGATTTTGGAGCCCAAAAAAATCAAGTCTGCCACTGTTTCCATTGTTTCCCCGTCTATTTCCCATGAAGTGATGGGACCAGATGCCATGATCTTCATTTTCTGAATGTTGAGCTTTAAGCCAACTTTTTCACTCTCCTCTTTCACTTTCATCAAGAGGCTTTTTAGCTCCTCTTCACTTTATTCCATAAGGGTGGTGTCATCTGCATATCTGAGGTTATTGATATTTCTCCTGGCAATCTTGATTCCAGCTTGTGCTTCTTCCAGCCCAGCTTTTCTCATGATGTACTCTGCATAGAAATTAAATAAGCAAGGTGACAATATACAGCCTTGACGTACTCCTTTTCCTATTTGGAACCAGTCTCTTGTTCCATGTCCAGTTCTAACTGTTGCTTCCTGATCTGCATACAGATTTTTCAAGAGGCAGGTCAGGTGGTCTGGTATTCCCATCTCTCTCAGAATTTTCCACAGTTTATTGTGATCCCCACAGTCAAAGGCTTTGGCATAGTCAATAAAGCAGAAATAGATGTTTTTCTGGAACTCTCTTGTTTTTTCATGATCCAGCAGATGTTGGCAATTTGACCTCTGGTTCCTTTGCCTTTTCTAAAACCAGCTTGAACATCAGGAAGTCCATGGTTCACATACTGCTGAAGCCTGGCTTGGAAAATTTTGAGCATTACTTTACTAGCATGTGACATGAGTGCAATTGTGTGGTAGTTTGAGCATTCTTTGGCATTGCCTTTCTTTGAGATTGGAATGAAAACTGACCTTTTCCAGTCCTGTGGCCACTGCTGAGTTTTCCAAATTTGCTGGCATATTAAATGCAGCACTTTCACAGCATCATCTTTTAGGATTTGAAGTAGCTCAGGTGGAATTCCATCACCTCCACTAGCTTTGTTTATAGTGATGCTTTATAAGGCCCACTTGACTTCACATTCCAGGATGTCTGGCTCTAGATGAGTGATCACACCATCGTGATTATCCGGGTCATGAAGATCTTTTTTGTATAGTTCTCTGTGTATTCTTGCCACCTCTTAATATCTTCTGTTTCTGTTAGGTCCATACCATTTCTGTCCTTTATTGAGCCCATCTTTGCATGAAATGTTCCCTTGGTATCTCTAATTTTCTTGAGGAGATCTCTAGTCTTTCCCATTCTGTTGTTTTCCTCTATTTCTTTGCGTTGATCACTGAAGAAGGCTTTCTTATCTCTTCTTGCTAATCTTTGGAATGTGTCCACAAATACATATTTGCTTTTAATTTTAAAAATGGAAAGATAAACCAAAAAAGAGAAGAGAGAGAGAAATAACTCCAAAATTCTGAAGAAAAAACATTCTGTACCTAGATGTCTATGTCTGGAAACTATTAATCAAGAGCAAAGACAAAATAAGGGCATTTTCAGACATATAAAGTCTCAAAAAGTATACTTCCATGAATTATTTCTCAGGAAGTCACAGAATGATATTCCATCAAAAAAAGGGAATAAACCTATAAATAGAAAAATGTGAAATCCAGGAAAAAAAGAGGATAAGAGGATTCCCATCATGTAAAAAGTGAATGTAATCCATAGGATGATTGTGAAAGGACAAAAATCCCAAGACCAGCTGAGCATCAGGCTCAGAGGTCAGATGGCTCCAGATAAGTCACCAAGATATGTCATCCAAATATTTCACCAAGAAAATGATGAAACTGAGGGACTAGTTTATGTGCTTGAATGAATTATTAAGCAATTTACTTAATGCTAAGAATGAAAAAGTTGGCTTAAAGCTCAACATTCAGGAGACGAAGATCACGGCATTCAGTCCCATCACTCCATGGGAAATAGATGGGGAAACAGTGGAAACAGTGTCAGACTTTATTTTTGGGGGCTCCAAAATCACTGCAGATAGTGATTGCAGCCATGAAATTAAAAGACGCTTACTCCTTGGAAGAAAAGTTATGACCAACCTAGATAGCATATTCAAAAGCAGAGACTACTTTGCCAACTAAGGTCCGTCTAGTCAAGGCTATGGTTTTTCCTGTGGTCATGTATGGCTGTGAGAGTTGGACTGTGAAGAAGGCTGAGCGCTGAAGAATTCATGCTTTTGAACTGTGGTGTTGGAGAAGATTCTTGAGAGTCCCTTGGACTGCAAGGAGATCCAACCAGTCCATTCTGAAGGAGATCAGCCCTGAGATTTCTTTGGAAGGAATGATGCTAAAGCTAAAACTCCAGTACTTTGGCCACCTCATGCGAAGAATTGACTCGTTGGAAAAGACTCTGATGCTGGGAGGGATTGGGGGCAGGAGGAGAAGGGGACGACAGAGGATGAGATGGCTGGATGGCATCACTGACTCAATGGACGCAAGTCTGAGTGAACTCTGGGAGCTGGTGATGGACAGGGAGGCCTGGCGTGCTGCAGTTCATGGGGTCGCAAAGAGTCGGACATGACTGAGCGACTGAACTGAACTGAACTGAACACATTAAAAACTAAGCAAAAAATAAACAAACAAACAAAAAAAACTCCACTAAAAACAAACAAAAAAATTCACCAGAAAGTATATATGACAATGGTATACTGAAGACCTGGATTATAGATAATATTTATATAATCATCACTATAGTATAGACACTAAATATTTATTTAAACAAAAATCTGTGACATTACTACGTAGAAGAAAATAAAGTGGGGAGTGCGGTGAGGGGTAATGCTGGAGTGAGAGACCAAATTCTCATCTTTATTAACAGAATGTCAATAGATCTATTTAGAAAGTCATGTCATCACAGAAAAAAAATCTATTATTGTTAACACAAAAGTAAATTCCAAAGGAAACAGCCAAACTTAGTTGCTTCTGAAAAAGAATACATATATACATATGTGTGTTGGTCACTTAGTCATGTCCTATTCTTTGTGACCCCATGGACTGTAGCCGACCAGGCTCCTCTATCCATGGGGTTCTCCAGGAAAGAATATTGCAGTGGCAGTGGATTGCCATTTCCTTCTCCAGATATATATATATATATATATAGCTGAATCACAGTGTTGTACACAGTGCTGTAGATCAGCTATACTTCAGTTAAAAAAAAAAAACCAGTTGCTTCTGGAATTGGAAATAATAGGGTAAGGGACTGCATATATCATCATAAATCTTAAAGAATCATTTCAAAAAGAATCATTTGAAAAAAATATTTCTAAACACATTACATAGAAGTCTCAAAACTAAGGGCAAGAAATATACACAAATGTCAATGAAGTCTGTGTTTAGATTATTCATTTTGTATACTTTTCTGGGTGATTCAAATTTTAATAAAAATAATTTAAAAGGAACCAAGTTGAGCGTGCTTTGTTCTTTGAATCCCTGATGTCTCCTAATACTTAACAGATTATCTCTATGCACACAATAATCTACCTTCAATTCTCTTCCAGATCTTCTAGGAATTGTTGTTAAAATTAGTCTATTCCTAGAAGATGCATTCCTTCACAGACATCTAACATACACATATTTCACAAATGAAACAGTTGCTATCTATCTCTGTATCGTATCCATCCCCATTCTACTGGGCTCTTCAAAATCACCAATAATTGGCCTGTGGCCACAACTGTAAGTTCTTGCATACTCTAGAATACAGCTTAATTAAGACTAAATAGGGCATTCCCTGGCAGTCCAGTAGCTTCCCTGGTGGCTCAGTCAGTAAAGAATCCATCCATGATGCAGGAGACCCAGGTTCAATCCCTGGGTCAGGAAGATCCCCTGGAGAAGGAGATGGCAACCCACTGCAGTATTCTTGCCTGGGAAATCCCATGGACAGAGAGGCTCCTGGCTGGCTACAGTCCATGGGGTTGCAAAGAATTGGACATGACTTAGTGACTAAACCACCACCACCACCATCAATGGTTAAGACTGCACTTCCACTTCAGGGGGCACAGATTGGAACCCTGGTCAGGGCACTAAGATCTTGCATACTGTGTATCAGGGCCAAAAAAAATTTATTTTTAAATAATTGAAATTAGAGCAATCTGGCACTCTCATTTATCTTTTCATAGTAGTCTGGTGTTTACACAATGTATTCCACTCTAACAACTGACCTTTTTATTTGAAAAATATAGAAAGATATTTATGTATTTTTTACCAACATTATTTAAATTTCTCTTGAGATTTGAGTTTTCTTTTCAAAATAAGTTTAGATTACTAGTAAAATTCTGTTTATGAAGAGAGTAAATTTCATTTTTAAAAAGTTCATCTTGGGGCTTCCCTGGTGGCTCAGTGGTAAAGAATTCACTTGCCAATGCAAGAGACACTGGCTCAATCCCTGATCAGGGAAGATCCCACAGGCCAGTGGAGCAGCTAAACTCATGTGCCAAAACTATGGAGCCTGTGCTCCAGACCTCAGGAACCACAACTCCTGAGCCTACGTGCCACAACTACTGAAGCCCACTTACACTAGAACCCACGCTCCACAAGAGAGAAGTCACAAGCTATGAAATGTGCAAGCTATGAATAGCCCCCGGTCTGCACAACTAGAGAAAAAGCCCATGCAGCAACAAAGACCCAGCAGAGCCAAAAATAAATAAATATTTTTTAAAATTCACCTTATCTAATGCCTTAAAATATCAAATATATTCCTATACTATCTTTCATATGTACTTCCTTATATCTCCTCCCATTTCCACTATCTGAGCTCAGACTGACCTGCCTCCTGCAAAATCTGTATGCAGGTCAAGAAGCAACAGTTAGAATTGGACATGGAACAACAGACTGGTTCCAAATAGGAAAAGGATTATGTCAAGGCTGTATAGTGTCACATTGCTTATTTAAGTTATATGCAGAGTATATCATGAGAAATGCTGGACTGGATGAAGCACAAGCTGGAATCAAGAATGCCAGGAGAAATATCAATAACCTCAGACATGCAGATGACACCACACTTATGGCAGAGAGTGAAGAAGAACTAAAAAGCCTCTTGATGAAAGTGAAAGAGCAGAGTGAAAAAGTTGGCTTAAAAATTATTCAGAAAACTAACATCATGGTGTCTGTTCCCATTACTTCATGGCAAATAGATGGGAAAACAATGGAAACAGTGACAAACTTTATTTTGGGGGGCTCCAAAAACACTGCAGATGGTGACTGCAGCCATTAAATTAAAAGGTGCTTAGTCCTTGGAAGGAAAGTTATGACCAACCTAGACAGCATACTAAAAAGCAGAGACATTACTTTGCCAACAAAGGTCCATCTAGTCAAGGCTATGGTTTTTCCAGTAGTCATGTATGAATGTGAGAGTAGGACTACAAAGAAAGCTGAGAGCTGAAGAACTGATGCTTTTGAACTGTGGTGTTGGAGAAGACTCTTGAGAGTCCCTTGGACAGCAAGGAGATCCAACCAGTCCATCCTTAAGGAAATCAGTCCTGAATATTAATTAGAAGGACTGATGATGAAGCTGAAACTCCAATACTTTGGACACCTGATGTGACAAACTTACTCATTGGAAAAGACCCTGATGCTGGGAAAGATTGAAGGCAGAAGGAGAAGGGGACAACAAAGGATGAGATGCCTGGATGGCATTACTGACTCAATGGATGTGAGTTAAACTCCAGGAGTCAGTGATGGACAGGGAGGCCTGGTGTGCTGCAGTCCATGGGGTCACAAAGAGTTGGACACGACTGAGCGACTAAACTGAACTGAGCTCAGACTCTCACCAGCTCTCCTCTGAATCACTGAAATCACATTAAAAGTGGTCTCCTCAGTGCCAAGATTTCCCTTTCCAAATCATTATCTGGATATGGAACACTGCTCCAAATGGCTTTGTGCTTTCCTGCCTTCTATGTCTTCTTTAAGATGTTCAAATTGTTCTGATGCTTAGAAACCTCTTTCCCACTCCTATATCTGTTACTCAAAGTACTGAATCACTTCTTGGAGTCTAGCTCAAATTCCATGAACCATACCCAACTTTTACTCCTCACAATTAGTCTCATTCCTTAGCTATTTTTCCTCTAAAACATTGTTGTACCTCTATTATTGTTCTTACTAAATCTGTTGCAAGTTTTATATCATCTTTGACTCACCCAAAACATCTATATAAGATTTTATTCATAGTAGAGGAGCAAATAAATGCTATATTAATTTTACCTCAAATGGCACAATGTTGGATCAAGTCAAAATATCTGATAATACCAAAAGTAAGAACTGGAAAAGGTCAGTTTTCATTCCAATTCCAAAGAAAGGCAATGCCAAAGAATGCTCAAACTACCACACAATTGCACTCATCTCACATGCTAGTAAAGTAATGCTCAAAATTCTCCCAGCAAGACTTTAGCAATACGTGAACCATGAACTCCCTGATGTTCAAGCTGGTTTTAGAAAAGGCAGAGGAACCAGAGATCAAATTGCCAACATCTGCTGGATCATGGAAAAAGCAAGAGAGTTCCAGAAAAACATCTATTTCTGCTTTATTGACTATGCCAAAGTCATTGACTGTGTGGATCACAAGAAACTGTGGAAAATTCTGAAAGAGATGGGAATACCAGACCACCTAACCTGCCTCTTGAGAAATCTGTATGCAGGTCAGAAAGCAACAGTTAGAACTGGACATGGAACAACAGACTGGTTTCAAATAGGAAAAGGAGTACGTCAGGGCTGTATATTGTCACCCTGCTTATTTAACTTATATGCAGAGTACATCATGAGAAACACTGGACTGAAAGAAACAGAAGCTGGAATCAAGATTGCCGGGAGAAATATCAATCACCTCAGATATGCAGATGACACCACCCTTATGGAATAAAGTGAAGAGGAGCTAAAAAGCCTCTTGATGAAAGTGAAAGAGAGTGAAAAAGTTGGCTTAAAGCTCAACATTCAGAAAACGAAGATTATGGCATCTGGTCCCATCACTTCATGGGAAATAGATGGAGAAACAGTAGAAACAGTGTCAGACTTTATTTTTAGGGGCTCCAAAATCACTGCAGATGGTGACAGCAGCCATGAAATTAAAAGACGCTTACTCCTTGGAAGAAAAGTTATGAGCAACCTAGATAGCATATTCAAAAGCAGTGACACTTTGCCAACTAAGGTCCATCTAGTCAAGGCTATGGTTTTTTCTGTGGTCATGTATGGCTGTGAGAGTTGGACTGTGAAGAAGGCTGAGCGCCAAAGAATTGATGCTTTTGAACTGTGGTGTTGGAGAAGACTCTTGAGAGTCCCTTGGACTGCAAGGAGATCCAACCAGTCCATTCTGAAGGAGATCAACCCTGGGATTTCTTTGGAAGGAATGATGCTAAAGCTGAAGCTCCAGTACTTCAGACACCTCATGTGAAGAGCTGACTCATTGGAAAAGACTCTGATGCTAGGAGGGATTGTGGGCAGGAGGAGAAGGGGACGACAGAGGATGAGATGGCTGGATGGCATTGCTGATTCGATGGACGTGAGTCTGAGTGAACTCCGGGAGTTGGTGATGGATAGCGAGGCCTTGCATGCTGCGATTCATGGGGTCGCAGAGTCGGACACGACTGAGCGACTGAACTGAACTGAACTGAAGACTTATAAGATGCTTACTTTGCAGCCATTGTAACTCTTACATCTCCATAATTTTATTATTTTTAAATTTATGTATCTTACAGGCATTTAAAATGGATCTTAAACTTCAAGATCCTACTTATTATTTAGTTTGGAGAGATGCTAGTTCACAGACACATTTATCTTCTTTGGCTCAGTTTGGTTTCATATGGGAAATCTCTTTTTCTGATATCTTGATGAAAGAAAATTAGTCTGTCCACTGAGGTGAATAATGCCTTAGATAAAGGACAAGTCAATGCCCAGATAGCTGTAAAATTCCACTGTTGCACTCCATTTCTTCATAGAATGTTTCTGCGAAATGAATGGAAATCAGCTCAAAGGGCTCTAACACTTTATCACACTTTGGCATTTCATAAAAAATGTAAATAGGAGAATAAACCATACTTTGAATTTCAGGTTATATTTGCAGAACTAACCAGAACTCTATCACCAAAGATACTGATGAACAAAACAAACAAAAACAAGTTCAGAACCAAGAATGCCAATAATAATCCCATAATCCAACTTTTTAAAATTGGCCTTCCTAAGCCTTCAGTGGGAAAGGCCTGTTTTTACTTTATGAATTGCTACAAGGATGTAATATTTAAATGTCATAAATTTAATCCACTAAAAATTTTGCACATCCATTTTTTAAGAAATAAAACTTTAATAAGAAGTTTCTCAGGAGAGCTTAATTCAATTTAGATGCAGTTAAAATGCATTCTTTTACTTCCTTAAATAAGAAACTATATAATATTTATATGATTTGCTCAAATAATTGGGACAATATATGTTCAGAACGTCTTCAACTCACTTAATAAATTCTGTATCAATAATAATGCTCTAAAGAAACAGAATCAAAAGTGAATACACACACACAAACATATAAAGAAAGTGAAATTTTTTAATTTAATTTTAAGGAACTGGCTTGCATGACCATCAAGAACAGTCAGTCAGAAATCTATAAAGCAGGACAATAGGCTGCAAACTCAACTAGGATTTCTGTTACAGTCCTTAGGTAAAACTCCTTCTCCAGAAAACCTCTGATTTTGCTTTTAACACCTTCGGTTTATTGAAAGAGGTCCACCCACTTTATAGAGTAATCTGCTTTACTCAAAGTCAACTGATCATAAATGTTAATAACATTACTAAATACCTTCACATCAACATCTAGGCTATTGTTTGACCAAACCGCTGGGGACAATAGGCTAGCTGAGCTGATACATAAAATTAATCTTCAAACATTGTCAGCAAATATTTATTGAGTAACTCCAATGGGTCTAGTACTACTCCAGACACAGATCTTACCCTTAAGTCATCACATTATCATATGGAAGACAAACAAGGAAATCAACATAGGTCAGTGTGCAAAGTACTATGGTAAGGTGCTAAGAAAGTCAGATTAAGGGCACTGAATTCAACTCCATTGATTTTGACAACCATTAAAGAAAGGTGATGACTGAACTAAATTTTGAAGGATAAGTAACAGTTACTAAGCTAAGCAGGAGAAAGAGGGGCGACAAAGTCATATGCAAAATGACCTGTGTGGAAAAAAAAAAAATGCATGTGCATTTGACTTGTCTAGAGAAAAGAATGCCTATGCCAGCAAGACAGAAAATTGAGCTGAATAAGTGGTCAGATGCCAGAACACAAAGGGCTTTATATGCTAAGCCATGGCATCTGACCTGTACATATCCTGAAGGCTATGGTAATTTACCAAAAAGAAGTTATACAATCAAATAAGCATATCAAAAAAATAACCTTTACTGCAAGGGTTAGATGAGGCTGAGGGCAGAGTTGGCAGAGTGGAGCTGGGGAAGAACTTAAGCACAGAGACCAGTTTGAAGAGTGGCAACAGATAGCTAAGCAATTGTGAAGACCTACAGCAGTGGAATAAAAAGGAAAAGAGAAACTTCAGGAAGTAAAATAAATAGGATTCAGTGACTAACTGATGTGGGCTGAGGATGATGGAGCCCTATATGATAACTTCAGGTTTGGGGCTTGGATAAACATGAACATAATGGAGCCATTAAAAAATATATCTTGGTTAAAGACATAAAGGCATCTGGGTTAAAGATGAGAAAGGTTGGATAAAGTAAAAGGAGAAAATAAAGTGAAGACTACTCCAGCAGTTACTATTACATCTTTCTACATCAAAAGCAGATGATGAAAACAATCTCATAGATTTCTCCCTAATCCTCTATATTTCCTTACATATGGCCAAACCATGATTTGTGCAGAACAAAATAGATCGTTTAATAACCAAAGGAAAACTTTAGAGTACATTTGGTACTTAAGAATGTACTTGTAGAAGAAATTACTCTGCTAAATTACTTTTGCCTCTTCAGCAAAGTGTACAAAACACTTGAAAATTCTGAATGGATTAGGTGATAAATAGGGCAACAGTTAGCTTCCTGCTCAGAATTTAAAAATGAAATATCCCTCTGGTAATTAAACAATAAAAATGACACATAGTGAAATATATCAGAAATATGCAAAATCTCAAAGAAACAGATTGTTAAATGTATTAACAAATCTAAACAATACATCTATTTAGAATTAAGTGTTATAGAACTAAACATAAGTAGGAGCCATCTAAGCATTTCTCAAGGAGAAGGACACCCAGTAAAGATGGGTGTCCTTCTCATCTTCCTGTCACATATATTCCTACTACTGAGCTGCATAAATAAAGCTATTAAAATATGATGAAATTAAAAATTCAAATTAAAAATCCCTTTCCTTTGATTACAGATACTTTACTGGATCACATGCTTAAAATTTGGCTTCTAAAGTAGATATATATTTTTAATATGCCCCATGCCCATCTCTTCTTCTGCACAGAACTCCACACTGACCAAATCCTTCCTTCTCTTCAGCTTAATGCTCCTTCTTTTACCCCAGTAATGTAACATAGTACCCTCCATGTTCTTAAAAACTCATCCCCTTAGTAACAATAGAGAACAGTGGAAGACAGAACCAATGAATGGAGAGCAATAGTTGTGGCAACATCATTTGAGCCCTTGGGTCAGACTATACTAGAAAGGCAGTCATACTTCCTAGACTTCCCGCTTACATGAAGTATTCAACTCTGTAATTTTGTTTATGCCAATTTGAGATTCATTTTCTAGAACGTGCAAATTTGAGTTCTAGTTAATACTATATATGCATCATTATATAATGCCCCTAGTGGAGGTGATGGAATTCCAGTTGAACTGTTTATTTTTTTTTATATACATATATATTTATAACTAAATCACTTTGTTATACACCTGAAACTAATACATCGTAAATCAACTATATTTCAATTCTTTCTATTTATTTATTTATTTTTTTACTTTATTTTACTTTACAATACTGTATTGGTTTTGCCATACATTGACATGAATCCACCATGGGTGTATACAAGCTCCCAATCCTGAATCCCTTTCCCACCTCCCACCCCATATCATCTCTCTGGATCATCCCCATGCATCAGCCCCAAGCATCCTGTATCCTGTATCGAACATAGAATGGCACTTCTTTTCTTACATAATAGTATACATGTTTCAATGCCATTCTCCCATATCATCCCACCCTCTCCCTCTCCCTCAGAGTCCAAAAGTCCATTCTATACATCTGTGTCTCTTTTGCTGTCTCGCATACAGGGTCATCATTACCATCTTTCTAAATTCTGTATATATGTGTCAGTATACTGTATTGATGTTTTTCTTTCTGGCTTGCTTCACTCTGTATAATAGGCTCCAGTTTCATCCATCTCATTAGAACTGATTCAAATGTATTCTTTTTAACGGCTGAGTAATACTCCATTGTGTATATGTACCACTGCTTTCTTATCCATTCATCTGCTGATGGACATCTAGGTTGCTTCCATGCCCTGGCTATTATAAACAGTGCTGCAATGAACATTGGGGTACACATGTCTCTTTCAATTCTGGTTTCCTCAGTGTGTATGCCCAGCAGTGGGATTGCTGGGTCATAAGGCAGCTCTATTTGCAATTTTTTAAGGAATCTCCACACTGTTTTCCATAGTGGCTGTACTAGTTTGCATTCCCACCAACAGTGTAAGAGGGTTCCCTTTTCTCCACACCCTCTCCAGCATTTATTGCTTGTAGACTTTTGGATCACAGCCATTCTGACTGGTGTGAGATGGTACCTCATTGTGGTCTTGATTTGCATTTCTCTGATAATGAGTGATGTTGAGCATCTTTTCATGTGTTTGTTAGCCATCCGTATGTCTTCTTTAGAGAAATGCCTATTTAGTTCTTTGGCCCATTTTTTGATTGGGTCGTTTATTTTTCTGGAGTTGAGCTGCAGGAGTTGCTTGTATATTTTTGAGATTAGTTGTTTATCAGTTGCTTCATTTGCTACTGTTTTCTCCCATTCAGAAGGCTGTCTTTTCACCTTACTTATAGTTTCCTTTGTTGTGCAGAAGCTTTTAATTTTAATTAGATCCCATTTATTTATTTTTGGTTTTATTTCCAATATTCTAGGAGGTGGATCATAGAGGATCCTGCTGTGATTTATGTCGGAGAGTGGTTTGCCTACGTTCTCCTCTAGGAGTTTTACAGTTTCTGGTCTTACATTTAGATCTTTAATCCATTTTGAGTTTATTTTTGTGTGTGGTGTTAGAAACTGTTCTAGTTTCATTCTTTTACAAGTGGTTGACCAGTTTTCCCAGTACCACTTGTAAAAGAGATTGTCTTTACTCCATTGTATATTCTTGCCTCCTTTGTCGAAGATAAGGTGTCCATAGGTGTGTGGATTTATCTCTGGGCTATCTATTTTGTTCCATTGATATATATTTCTGTCTTTGTGCCAGTACCATACTGTCTTGATGACTGTGGCTTTGTAGTAGAGACTGAAGTCAGGCAAGTTGATTCCTCCAGTTCCATTCTTCTTTCTCAAGATTGCTTTGGCTATTCAAGATTTTTTGTATTTCCATACAAATCTTGAAATTATTTGTTCTAGTTCTGTGAAAAATACTGCTGGTAGCTTGATAGGGAATGCATTGAATCTGTAGATTGCTTTGGGTAGTATACTCATTTTCACTATACTGATTCTTCCAATCCATGAACATGGTATATTTCTCCATCTATTAGTGTCCTCTTTGATTTCTTTCATCAGTGTTTTATAGTTTTTGATATATAGGTCTTTAGTTTCTTTAGGTAGGTATATTCCTAAGTATTTTATTCTTTTCGTTGCAATGGTGAATGGAATTGTTTCCTTAATTTCTTTTTCTATTTTCTCATTATTAGTGTATAGGAATGCAAGGAATTTCTGTGTGTTGATTTTATATCCTGCAACTTTACTATATTCATTGATTAGCTCTAATAATTTTCTGGTGGAGTCTTTAGGGTTTTCTATGTAGAGGATCATGTCATCTGCAAACAGTGAGAGTTTTACTTCTTCTTTTCCAATTTGGATTCCGTTTATTTCTTTTTCTGCTCTGATTGCTGTGGCCAAAACTTCCAGAACTATGTTGAATAGTAGCGGTGAAAGTGGGCACCCTTGTCTTGTTCCTGACTTTAGGGGAAATGCTTTCAATTTTTCACCATTGAGGATAATGTTTGCTGTGGGTTTGTCATATATAGCTTTTATTATGTTGAGGTATGTTCGTTCTATTCCTGCTTTCTGAAGAGTTTTTATCATAAATGGATGTTGAATTTTGTCAAAGGCCTTCTCTGCATCTATTGAGATAATCATATGGCTTTTATTTTTCAATTTGTTAATGTGGTGAATTACATTGATTGATTTGTGGATATTGAAGAATCCTTGCATCCCTGGGATAAAGCCCACTTGGTCATGGTGTATGATCTTTTCAATGTGTTGTTGGATTCTGATTGCTAGAATTTTGTTGAGGATTTTTGCATCTAAGTTCATCAATGATATTGGCCTGTAGTTTTCTTTTTTTGTGGCGTCTTTGCCAGGTTTTGGTATTAGGGTGATGGTGGCCTCATTGAAAGAGTTTGGAAGTTTACCTTCCTCTGCAAATTTCTGGAAGAGTTTCAGTAGGATAGGTGTTAGCTCTTCTTGAAATTTTTGGTAGAATTCAGCTGTGAAGCCGTCTGGACCTGGGCTTTCATTTGCTGGAAGATTTCTGATTACAGTTTCAATTTCCATGCTTGTGATGGGTCTGTTTCAAATTCTGAAATATGATGTTGTGAAAGTGCTGCACTCAATATGCCAGCAAATTTGGAAAACTCAGCAGTGGCCACAGGACTGGAAAAGGTAAGTTTTCAACCCAATCTCAAAGAAATGCAATGCCAAAGAATGCTCAAACTACCACACAATTGCACTCATCTCACATGCTAGTAAAGTAATGCTCAAAATTCTCCAAGCCAGGCTTCAGCAATACGTGAACCATGAACTCCCTGATATTCAAGCTGGTTTTAGAAAAGGCAGAGGAACCAGAGATCAAATTGCCAACATCCGCTGGATCATGGAAAAAGCAAGAGAGTTCCAGAAAAATATCTACTTCTGCTTTATTGACTATGCCAAAGCCTTTGACTGTGTGGGTCACAAGAAACTGTGGAAAATTCTGAAAGAGATGGGAATACCAGACCACCTGACCTGCCTCTTGAGAAATCTGTATATAGGTCAAGAAGCAACAGTTAGAACTGGACAAGGAACAACAGACTGGTTCCAAATTGGGAAAGGAGTACATCAAGGCTGTATATTGTCACCCTGCTTATTTAACTTCTATGCAGAGTACATAATGAGAAATGCTGGGCTGGATGAAGTACAGGCTGGAATCAAGATTGCCGGGAGAAATATCAATCACCTCAGATATGCAGATGACACCACCCTTATGGCAGAAAGTGAAGAAGAACTAAAGAACTTCTTGATGAAAGTGAAAGAGGAGAGTGAAAAAGTTGGCTTAAAGCTCAACATTCAGAAAACGAAGATCATGGCATCTGGTCTCTTCACTTCATGGCAAATAGATGGGGAAACAGTGGAAACAGTCACAGACTTTACCTTTTTGGGGATCCAAAATCACTGCAGAGGGTGACTGCAGCCATAAAATTAAAAGATGCTTACTCCTTGGAAGAAAAGTTATGACCAACCTGGACAGTATATTCAAAAGCAGAGACATTACTTTGCTGACTAAGGTCCATCTAGTCAAGGCTATAGTTTTTCCTATGGTTATGTATGGATACGAGAGTTGGACTGTGAGGAAGGCTAAGCACTGAAGAATTCATGCTTTTGAACTGTGGTGTTGGAGAAGACTCTTGAGAGTCCCTTGGACTGCAAGGAGATCCAACCAGTCCATTCTGAAGGAGATCAACCCTGGGGTTTCTTTGGGAGAAATGATTTTAAAGCTGAAACTCCAGTACTTTGGCCACCTCATGCGAAGAGTTGACTCATTGGAAAAGACTTTGATGCTGGGAGGGATTGGGGGCAGGAGAAGAAGGGTATGACAGAGGATGAGATGGCTGGATGGCATCACTGACTCGATGGACACGAGTCTGAGTGAACTCCGGGAGTTGGTGATGGACAGGAAGGCCTGGCGTGCTGCCAATCATGGGGTCGCAAAGAGTTGGACACGACTAAGCGACTGAACTGAACTGAACTGAGGGCATACACCCTATCTGTCAGCTACTTATGAACATCAAGCTCTATATAAAATGAGCTGCTTCTGATCTTATAAAAAATTAAATACCAACCCATAATACTAACATAGGGCTCCATTTAAAGCAATCAAGTCCAATCTTCAAGTCCCTTAAAGTCTATAAACAGAGAATTGAAATGAACACATTTTTCTCAAATTATGGTCTTTTTTTAAATTATAAAATACAAGATGTATAGAAGAGTTTCATCTATTTCATTGGCCAAGTTATAGGAAATGGGCATGACTTAATTCTTTTTAATCTTAATCATACAGTGATTACTGAAGCTTACTTTCCATAAAACATTTCTATGAGAAACTCTTGAAGTTGACTGCCAGGTTGTTGTTGTTGTTCAGTCACAAAATCATGTCCGGCTCTGCAACCCTCTGAACTGCAGCCCACCAGGTTCCTCTGTCCTTCACTATCTCCGGGAGTTTGCTTACTTCACATCCATTGAGTCAGTGATGCTACCTAATCATCTCAATCTCTGCCACCCTTCTTCTCCTTTTGCCTTCAATCTTTCCCAGCATCAGTGTCTTTTCTAATGACTGCGTTTATCAATCTGCAAATTAAGACGGCTGAAAAATCTCGGTGTGCAATCATGCAGAATGGCTAGGAGATCATAACTGCAACCCTCAAAATACCTCTCAATTAGAAATGCAAAGATTTCTGAAAATCAAGTACACTGAAACTCCCTCCAACATGGGAGATTTCTTTTTTCTTAATTTAAGAAAATTTCTCCAATGTCTTATTATTGAGTTAAAGCATTACTGAGTAAAGCATTCATAAATCAATTCATGCAAGTCATCTACAGGGTAGATGATCTCCAAAAGTGGAATAAAATAAACTAAATGAAGTTCAGTTCAATTATGCATTAAAATGTGCTTATGAAGATACAGCTCAAAAACAAAATAAATTATGTATGAAAATGAGTTACATTACTGCTTTGATATCAAAACCAAAATGTTTCATAAAGTTCACATGTAGAGAGTTACTGGTAAATTAGTAAAAAATTTTTTAAAATACAAGCTTGATTTTTTTTCACAATGATTATATTTTTAAATTTTTCATAACTTTTATAAAATGTTTCATCCAATGTCAATCACTTGCTTTCCCCTTTCTTACTATAGTTTGACAATTTAAATTAATGAGTACATAAATTTGATTAGAAGTTACATATCATTATCTCAAATCAATATTCTGTAAAACTTGGGGAACAGGAATTCTTTACTATATATCCTATACAATCCTGCATATTAATAAAAATTTTAATAAATAATGAGGTTATCCTCAAATTTTATTCCATGTACTATCCAAATTCTTTAGGGTAGGTGCAGAAGAAATTTGGAGAAGAGTATCTAGCAGAAATAATGTGCCTATATAATCTTTCACAGTCAAGTTAGGGACCATAGCATTTGAACTGTATCATAACAGATCACCAAGAAAAGATGATGGATAGTGTATCTTAAACAGCAAAGCCACAGCATAAAGAAATAGTAATACCAGCTACGATTGATTAAACATCTTCTCCATGCTAGATACACTTTATCTGTACTAATTTATTTAATCCTACAAATGCCTAATGGTAGTCTACATTTGCACACCAGATAAGTGTCCCTCTCCTCCTTAACCACCATTGTGCAATTAAAATTTGTACCTTAGAAAAAATGACTAGATGTTACATGACTTTGAACTTTCAGAAGGTTCACAAATAGTTGAGACCACCAACGAAAGCTTAAGTTGATAAAACTAATAGCCTCCTTCATCTCATACCCTGACTTCCATCTCAAATGATGGTAGTATTCCAGTAGCTCATCATTTCTTCACATCTGATGTTAGTTCTCTTTCAGTGTAATGAGAGAGGGAAAAAAAAAGATGGTAATTCTAAATCCAATTAGAGTATCCTTCTCTCTTACATACATGTGTATGTATATATATGTACATACACATGTGCACATTACACAAATAATATTCAACAATAAGCAGTGCCAAAATTAACTGATTAATTTTATAGATTACTGGGAAAACTTGACTACTGTCCATCAGCACAGTGCCCTCTTGAGGCAGGAATTCTTTAATGATTTCATTCTTTTCATTGAGCTTGTAAATTATATTTTTGCCCCAAAGACATCACATCTATTTCCACATCACTTCATGACAAATAGATGGGGGAAAAATGGAAACAGTGTCATATTTCATTTTCTTGGACTCCAAAATCACTGCAGACGGTGATTGCAACTACAAAATTAAAAAGATGCTTGCTCCTTGGAAGAAAAGCTATGAAACACATAGACAGTGTATTAAAAAGTGGAGACATCACTTCATGACAAAAGTCCATATAGTCAAAGCTATGGTTTTTCCAGTAGTCACATGTGGATGTGAGAGTTGGACCATAAAGAAGGCTAGAGCCAAAGAACTGACACTTTCGAACTATGGCGCTAGAGAAGACCGCAAGGAGTCTGCAAGATCCAACCAGTCGATCCTAAAGGAAATCAGTCCTGAATATTCATTGGAAGGACTGATGTTGAAGCTGAAATGCCAACACTTTGGCCACCTGATGCGAAGAACTGACTCATTGGAAAAGACCCTGATGCTGGGAAGGATTGAAGGCAGGAGGAGAAGGGGACCACAGAGGATGAGATGGTTGGATGGCATCACCAACTCGATGGGCATGAGCTTGAGCAAGCTCTGGGAGATAGTGAAGGACAGGGAAGCCTAGCGTGCTGCAGTTCAGGGAGTCACAAAGAGTCAGATACAACTTAACAACTGGACAACAACAAAGGCAGTGGGAGGGATCTTAAGTTTTTATTCACCATTTAAGGAGTTAATAATGAAATAAGTATTATTAGTTGAATACTTCTTTCCAAATAGTCCTTATGTGGAGATCCTGTTGATCCAGGATTGGATTGGAAGGACCAGAACACTATCCACCTGGCCTCCCCTCAATTCCTAGAGCAGCTACTAGGAGAATTTCAGAGAGCTGCTAGAAATCACTGATGAAGGCACACTAAGCTGGGAGAACAAAGGCTTGTGTCAGATATTGTAAAAGTACAACCCTGTAGGCTAAATCTGTCCTGTAAGAGTGTTTTGTTTGACTCACATTGTCTTTTCTTTTTCTTTGAGGTCAGCATTTTATTTTCAGTAAAATTTCTTGACTTCCAACTTTTATTTAAAAATAAAATAATCTGGCTATAATGAACTTCCATTTTCATAGGAGAATAATCAGCTAGATCTGTGTGGCAGTGACTCTTTCACCTATGCTGTTTGCCATATTTCCTTATTCATTCTCTTTTATACTTTACAATGCTAAATTATGCTTCCTACATAAGCCTTGTAGCAGTTAACTTTGTAACCAATGACCAAACTTTTAGTAAAAGTGTTGCTGCCAATAAGCTGATTGACCTTAAGCAAGTTATTAAATCTCTCTGGGACTCAGTGTCTTCACCTGACGTTGGGAAATAAAGCTTAGAAAACAATACATCCTCATCTCTAAGAGTCCTTCTAGCACTAATATGTATTCTAAAATTTAGAATATTCTCTCTCTCTTGTAAATGGACTGCCTCCTATAACTTCTACTATCAGTGAAATCTTATCTTGACTATTACTAAATTAAATTTAAAATAGTTTTATTAGTTCATTTAATCACAAAAACAAGACTTCACTAATTTAAGAGTACTGAAAAGAAATATACACATACTTCAATTTTAATGTCCTTGGAAAAGCTTATTCATGCCAAACTTGATTTGCAAAATTTTGACTGAGCAGCCTCTCTGAACACCTGGGGATAACTGACTTCAATTAGATTACAGCTGGTATTGTCCATTGTCTACTTAAAGCCTAACAAAGAAGAAAGAAAGGTGGGGGCGTGTTCACTCTTTTCAATTAAATTCTCTTCCACACAACTGACTTAGGAAGTGATTTTACCGAAGATTTACCCAAATTTCCTTTGCCATAATTACTCTACAGTATCTAATTTGGATATGTTTTCAACCTATTTCAAAAAATTATTTCAAAAAATTAAGTCACTAAAAGAGCCCTGAGTAATTTTCTTCCTAGTAAATTAAATCTCTCTCAGATCACATTCTCAAGAGTATATTATGTATTTGCTGGATCAGTCTAGAACAAGTGTATACATAACCACTATCTAGGACCATCAATAAAACAATGTAAGATTCTCCAGAAAACAAAACACTAAATATGCAAACTGATAAGTGTATTAGTTGTTCTATCTTCACTCTTTAATACAGAAGGACCCCAGGTGAGAAGGGTTTGAGGCTTTGCCACTCAAACTATAGTTTGTGAGCCAGCAGCAGCAGCATTCCCTGGGAGGCTTTTAGAAAAGCAGAATCCTAGGCTTCACCCAAAAACCTGCTGTACTAGAACCTACAGTTTAGCAAGACCCTCAGGTGATTTATGCATAGATTACAATTTGGGAAATACTGGTCTAGGCACATTAAAGGCATAATGGGTAGGCCTGAATTGTAACCTGATTCTGTTATTTATTACCTATATTTAATTTCACTTGTTCTTCACCCATAAAGTGAAACTAAATATTATTTACCTCAAGGAATGTTCCCTGATTTTATTTGTTTTTTACACCTAAAAGAGTCTGGCACAGAGTAAGTCCTCAGTAAATATTTGCCAAGTCTAGTTACCAAAAAAAGTTAGAATCAAGAAATTCTGACTCTTAAAACGCAATTGCATTTTTTAACAAATCAATTTTTTTTTTTTACCATGAACTGAATCTGTTTACTTTGATTAAGATGTGGAAATATTTTCTTTGGTGTTTTTGCTTAAAAACTTAAATGGAGATTAAAAGAAAATTGGCTTCCTTACTCTTTCTTCTCTCTTCTTCCTCAAACTCATCCTCCCTTCTAACACAAATGAAGGAAAGAGCCCAAAGAGAACACTGAATGAGCACTGTAGTAATTTTTCAGGACCTCCAAATGAGTGTAACTAATTTGAAAGCCCTCAAAGTCCCAATCCAGCACAAAGAAACCATGCTGTTAAATGGTTAAATGACAAGAGAGCAACACAAATCAAACTTACCTACAGCACAGATGCAATGTTTGGGTAAAAGCCGTGATTTGTTGAAAGAGAGAGAGTTGCAAGATAACCAGGGAACTGAAGTTTGCTAAACCAAATAAAGAAAATCAAAACAAACAGGAATAAATGTAATAAAGATACCATAAGGGATACCTTTGAACTACATGTATAAAACACAGGATGTGGGCCATCAACAGCCCTAACTGTTGCTGCTGCTACTGCTGCTAAGTCGCTTCAGTCGTGTCCGACTCTTCACAACCCCATGGACTGCAGCCTACCAGGCTCCTCCATCCACGGGATTTTCCAGGCAAGAGTACTGGAGTGGGGTACCATTGCCTTCTCCACCCCTAACTGTTAGGGGCAACTAATTAGGAGCTGGCATATTGAGCGTAGCACTTCCACAGCATTATCCTTCAGGATTTGAAATAGCTCAACTGGAATTTCATCACCTCCACTAGCTTTGTTCGTAGGGATGCTTTCTAAGGGCCACTTGACTTCACATTCCAGGATGTCTGGCTCTAGATGAGTGATCACACCATCGTGATTATCCGGGTCATGAAGATCTTTTTTGTACAGTTCTTCTGTGTATTCTTGTCACCTCTTCTTATTATCTTCTGCTTCTGTTAGGTCCATACCATTTCTGTCCTTTATCAAGCCCATCTTTGCATGAAATGTTCCCTTGGTATCTCTAATTTTCTTGAAGAGATCTCCAGTCTTTCCCATTCTGTTCTTTTCCTCTATTTCTTTGCATTGATTGCTGAAGAAGGCTTTCTTATCTCTTCTTGCTATTCTCTGGAACTCTCCATTCAGATGCTTATATCATTCCTTTTCTCCTTGGCTTTTTGCTTCTCTTATTTTCACAGCTATTTGTAAACCCTCCGCAGACAGCCATTTTCCTTTTTTGCATTTCTTTTCCATGGGGATGGTCTTGATCCCTGCTCCTGCACAATGTCATGAACCTCTGTCCATAGTTCATCAGGCACTCTGTCTATCAGATCTAGGCCCTTAAATCTGTTTCTCACTTCCACTGTATAATCATAAGGGGTTTGATTTAGGTCATACCTGAATGGTCTAGTGGTTTTCCCTGCTTTCTTCAATTTAAGTCTGAATTTGGTAATAAGGAGTTCATGATCTGAGCCACAGTCAGCTCCTGGTCTTGTTTTTGTTGACTGTATAGAGCTTCTCCATCTTTGACTGCATAGAATATAATCAATCTGATTTCGGTGTTGACCATCTGGTGATGTCCATGTGTAGAGTCTTCTCTTGTGTTGTTGGAAGAGGGTGTTTACTATGACCAGTGCATTTTCTTGGCAAAACTCTATTAGTCTTTGCCCTGCTTCATTCCACATTCCAAGGCCAAATTTGCCTGTTACTTCAGGTGTTTCTTGACTTCCTACGTTTGCATTCCAGTCCCCTAAAATGAAAAGGACATCTTTTTTGGGTGTTAGTTCTAAAAGGTCTTGTAGGTCTTCATAGAACCGTGGCCACAGGACTGGAAAAGGTCAGTTTTCATTCCAATCCCAAAGAAAGGCAATGCCAAAAATGCTCAAACTACCGCACAATTGCACTCATTTCACACGCTAGCAAAGTAATGCTCAAAATTCTCCAAGCCAGGCTTCAGCAATACGTGAACCATGAACTTCCTGATATTCAAGCTGGTTTTAGAAAAGGCAGAGGAACCAGAGATCAAATTGCCAACTTCCACTGGATCATGGAAAAAGCAAGAGAGTCCCAGAAAAACATCTATTTCTGCTCTATTGACTATGCCAAAGCCATTGACTGTGTGGCTCACAATAAACTGGAAAATTCTGAAAGAGATGGGAATATCAGACCACCTGACCTGCCTCTTGAGAAACCTATATGCAAGTCAGGAAGCAACAGTTAGAACTGGACATGGAACAACAGACTGGTTCCAAATAGGAAAAGGATTACATCAAGGCTGTATAATGTCACCCTGCTTATTTAACTTATATGCAGAGTACATCATGAGAAACGCTGGACTGGAAGAAACACGAGCTGGAATCAAGATTGCCGGGAGAAATATCAATAACCTCAGATATGCAGATGACACCACCCTTATGGCAGAAAGTGAAGAGGACCTAAAAAGCCTCTTGATAAAAGTAAAAGAGGAGAGTGAAAAAGTTGGCTTAAAGTTCAACATTCAGAAAACTAAGATCATGACATCTGGTCCCATCACTTCATGGGAAATAGATGGGGAAACAGTGGAAATAGTGTCAGACTTTATATTTTGGGGCTCCAAAATCACTGCAGATGGTGATTGCAGCCATGAAATTAAAAGATGCTTACTCCTTGGAAGAAAAGTTATGACCAACCTAGAAAGCATATTCAAAAGCAGAGATATTACTTTGCCAACTAAGGTCTGTCTACTCAAGGCTATGGTTTTTCCAGTAGTCATGTATAGATGTGAGAGTTGGACTGTGAAAAAGGCTAAGCGCAGAAGAATTGATGCTTTTGAACTGTGGTGTTGGGGAAGACTCATGAGAGTCCCTTGGACTGCAAGGAGATCCAGCCAGTCCATTCTGAAGGAGATCAGCCTTGGGATTTCTTCGGAAGGAATGATGCTAAAGCTGAAGCTCCAGTACTTTGGCCACCTCATGCGAAGAGTTGACTCATTGGAAAAGACTTTGATGCTGGGAGGGATTGGGGGCAGGAGAAGAAGGGGACGACAGAGAATGAGATGGCTGGATGGCATTGCTGACTCAATGGATGCGAGTCTGAGTGAACTCCAGGAGTTGGTGATGGACTGGGAGGCCTGGCATGCTGCAATTCATGGGGTCGCAATGAGTCGGACACAACTGAGCAACTGAACTGAACTGAACTGAATATGAGACCCTTTGAATAACTTGGCACCCCAGCTTTTCAACTAAGGACCAAAACTACAAACTATAAAACATTCTATTGCATTTGTAATACAAAAGTAACTGCTCATCCAATTTTGGTAGTAATAGGCTTTTCTATATAAACCATAATCTTAACTAAATTTGTAGGATGTTTAAAAATTATTTTATAAAATATCAGTTCAGTTCAGTTGCTCATTTGTGTCCAACTCCTTGTGACCCATGGACTGCAGCACACCAGGCTTCCCTGCCCATCACCAACTCACAAATCTTGCTCAAACTTGTGTCTATCAAGTTGGTGATACCATCAAACCATCTCATCCTCTGTTGCCCCCTTCTCCTCCTGATTTCAATCTTTCCCAGCATCAGGGTCTTTTCAAATGAGTCTGTTCTTCGCATCAGAGAGCCAAAGTATTGGAGTTTCAGCTTTAGCATCATTCCTTCCAATAAATATTCAGGGTTATTTCCTTTAGGATTTACTGGTTGGATCTCCTTGCAGTCCAAGGGGCTCTCAAGAGTCTTCTCCAACATCACAGTACAACAGCACTAATTCTTCTGCACTCAGCTTTCTTTATGGTCCAACTCTCACATCCATACTTGACTACTAGAAAAACCATAGATTTGACTATATGGACCTTTGTTGGCAAAGTAATGTCTCTGCTTTTTAATGCACCGTCTAGGTTTTTATTAGCTTTTCTTCCAAGGAGCAAACGTTCATGGCTTCAGTCATCATCTTCAATGATTCTGGAGCCCAAGAAAATAAAGTCTGTCACTGTTTCCATTGTTTCCCCAACTATTTGCCATGAAGTGATGGGACTGGATGCCATGATCTTAATTTTTTGAGTGTTGAGTAATTAGCCAGCTTTTTCACTCTCCTCTTTCACTTTCATCAAGAGGCTCTTTAGTTCTTTTTCACTTTCTCCCATAAGGGTGGTGTCATCTGCATATCTGAAGTTACTGATATTTCTCCCAGCAATCTTGATTCCAGCTTGCACTTCATCCAGTCCAGCATTTCTCATGATGTACTCTACATATAAGTTAAATAAGCAGGGTGACAATATACAGCCTTGACGTACTCCTTTCCCAATTTGAAACCAGTCTGTTGTTCCATATCCACTTCTAACTGTTGCTTCTTGACCTGCATACAGATTTCTCAGGAGGCAGGTAAAGGGATCTGGTATTCCCATCTCTTTAAGAACTTCCCACAGTTTGTTGTGATCCACATAGTCAAAGGCTTTGGCATAGTCAATAAAGTAGAAGTAGATGTTTTTCTGAAATTTGCTTGGTTTTTCTATGATCTAACGGATGTTGGCAATTTGATCTCTGGTTCCTCTGGCTTTTCTAAATCCAGCTTGAACATCTGGAATTTCACAGTTCATGTACTGTTGAAGCCTAGCTTGGAGAATTTTGAGCATTACTTTGCTAGCGTGTGAGATGAGTGCAATTTTGCGGTAGTTTGGTGGTGCAGAGGTTAAAGCATCTGCCTGCAATATGGGAGACCTGGGCTCGATCCCTGGGTCGGGAAGATTCTGGAGAAGGAAATGGCAACCGACTCCAGTATTCTCGCCTGGAGAATCCCATGGACGGAGGAGAATCCCATGGTGGGCTACAGTCCACGGGTCACAAAGAGTCAGACATGACTGAGCAACTTCACTTTCACTTTCTTTCACTTTGAACATTCTTTGCCATTGCCTTTCTTTGGGATTGGAATGAAAACTGACCTTTTCCAGCCCTGTGGCCACTACTGACTTTTCCAAATTTGCTGGCATATTGTGTGTGGCACTTTCACAGCATCATCTTTTGAAAGCAAAAGTCTAGTGCCTCAGTTGTGTCTGACTTTTTGCAACCCCATGGACTGTAGCCCCCCAGTCTCCTCTGTCCATGGAATTCTCTAGGCAAGAGTACTGGAGTGGATTGCCGTTACCTTCTCCAGGGGATCTTCCTGACTCAGGGATCGAACCTGGGTCTCCCACATCACAGGCAGATTCTTTACCATCTGAGCCACAAATAGCTCAGCTGGAATTCTATCACCTCCACTACTTTTGTTAGTCGTGATGCTTCCTAAGGCTCTCTTGACTTGGCACCTCAAGATATCTGGTTCTAGGTGAGTGATCACACCACTGTGATTATCTGGGTCATCAAGGTCTTTTAATATAATTCTTCTGTGTATTGTTGCCACCCCTTCTTAATATCTTGTGCTTCTGTTAGATCCATACTGTTTCTTTCCTTTATTGTACCCATCTTTGCATGAAATGTTCTCTTGGTATCTTTAATTTTCTTGAAGAGATGTCTAGTTTCCCATTCTATTGTTTTCCTCTATTCTTTTGCATTGATCGCTGAAGAATGCTTTCTTTTCTCTCCTTGCTATTCTTTGGAACTCTGCATTCAGATGGATATATCTTTCCATATCTCCTTTGCCTTTAACTGCTCTCCTTTTCTCAGCTATTTGTAAGGCCTCCTCAAACAATCAGTTTGCCTTTTTTCATTTCTTCTTCTTGGGGATGGTCTTGATCACTGCCTCCTGTACAATGTTACAAACCTCCATCTATAGTTCTTCAGGCATTCTATCAATCAGATCTAATCCTTTGAATCTGCCACATCCATTGTATAATTGTCAGTGATTTGATTTAGATCATACTTGAATGGTCTAGTGGTTTTCCCTACTTTCTTCAATTTAAGTCTGAATTTTGCAATAAGGAGTTCATGATCAGAGCCACAGTCAGATCTTTTTTGTTTACTGTATAGAGTTTCTCCATCTTTGGCTGCAAAGAATATAATCAATCTGATTTTGGCATGACCATCTGGCAATGTACATGTGTAGAGTCGTTTTTTGTGTTGTTGGAAGAGGGTGTTTGCTATGACCCATGCATTCTCTTGGCAAAACTCTGTTAGCCTTTGCCCTGCTTCATTTTTTACTCCAAGGCCAAACTTGCCTGTTACTCCAGGTATCTCTTGACTTCCTACTTTTGCATTCTAGTCCCCTATGATGAAAAGGCCATCTTTTTCTGGTGTTAGTTCTATAAGGTCTTGTAGGTCTTCATAGAGCCATTCAACTTCAGTTTCATCAGCATTAGTGGTATTTATAAAATATATTTTAACTCAAATGATTCCCTAGGTAACATTTGCTTATGGATCTTAGGCATAACCACTTTAATGCTTTTTTCCCCAATGCCACTAGATTAATAGTCTCATCTTGCCAAATGGGAGGGCTTTAATCCTTTCTGGTATCCTTGGATGTTCTAAAGTGAATGGAGAATATTTCACATAGCATTTTCACAGCCTCCTATCTCTGCTGGCTTTATTCTTTGGCTCTTAACATTCCTCTTAGCTAATTCTGTTTGGCAAGGAGCACATAGGTGGTAATGACCTTTGACATCCTTTGAGGTGTCTATTTTATCAACATCTGGTGCCTGTGACACCATCCTGCCTCCAAGTTCCTGAGATAAACACCAGCTGCAACTCTATTCTGGTCTTGAATACATTGATGTTAACCCAGTCTTCACCTAAAGTCCTCATATGGAGAGAAGTGATTTCCACTTTTCATCTCTTCACATATGAAGGCAGAAAAAAATCCACAAACATGGGCTTATGGTGACAAAGTGCCTTCAAGTTTACCATTTCTTTTTCAATATCATAAGCACCCACAAGAATCTGAGCAGGAATAAATTTTATTCTCACATCTGTATCCTACACTAATTCTCCCTTCCCATTATGACACATAAACTTTCATTTACTGTGATGACTCTTTTCTCACAGAGGCACTTTCACCTCTTATCTTACCTCACTCCAGTTTTCTTTATGGACTCCTATGGAGCCACTTTCCATCCTTTATAAGGGCCACAAATGTCAGTAAGAGTCTGACCTTGGATCTCAGGCTAATCAGAGGATGGAGTTAGAAATAAGGGAAAGACTGAGAGGAAAGAATTTCATACCTCCACATACTCAGAGTGCTGATCTTTGTAGGCCCACATTTTAAAACTAACCAGCAACATGTTTTTGAAATATTAGAGATATAACTTTATATTAAAATAATTCTGGTCAGCATCTTAAATACAAACATTTTCTCAACTATTGAGTGTGCTTTTCATAAAGTCTGAGATAAATCTCAATGTTTTGGCAAAAATATGACAGTGTAGATGAGCCAAATAAACACAGATTTCAAAGTTTACACAGACCATTAAAACTATTTGCAATTAACATACTAAGTAAAAATCCGATCATTAATCTGTAAGTTTCAATAGTATAAATTTTGAAAATGAAAGAATTTTGGATTATATTGGCCAACTATTGATACTTCATTTTAGAAATAGGAACTTGGGTAAAATAACTTTGAAAGTCATCTGTTTGACCTCAGATTGAAACCTCCTGATTCTTAGTTTTGTTCTCTTTCCCTTACATTCATTATCTTACAAGGATAGCCTGTGGGGTAAAAGCATTTTGCTACAATGATACATTCATTCAGTTAGCAGATATTAATATTTATTGAGCATCAGCTGTGTTTCAAGTGTTTCAGGTCACAAGGAAGGGTGACCTATCAGGAGTGGAAATCTTAGTTCAAATCTCAGGTCTTCCAAACTTCATGTGTGTTCCTATGCAAGTAGTACATATACCTAAATCTTAGCATCCTCATCCTAAAATGAAGCTTAGAGTTAAATTATCTGTAAGGTTTCTTTTGGTTCTCAGAATCTATGACTCAGTCAAACAGCTATACATGTTAAACAATAACAAAAAAAAACCCTCATGATTGAAGATTTCAAGTTTCATAGATACTTTACCCAAAACCAAATGTAAGATGCTCATTTGGCAGATTTAGGTCACTGGATAATATCTGATGAATATTTTTGTTACAAAAGGAGAAAAGAAGAGACTATGATAAATTACTACCTGTCACTATGCCCAAATAAATCAAACTACTAATACATTAAAAAAAAAAAAACAGGTTTAGTGAGTATCTTATGTACTCAATAGTATATATTTTTGAATCTGGGTGATTCTAACCATGCCTCCCTAAGAAAACAGTTTGATAGCTCTAAACATTCAGAATCAAGTCCTCAAATGCATTTTATATAGATATTCTAACCTCAGATATCACTAACCTTATGGCAGAAAGTGAAGAAGAACTAAAGAGCCTCTTGATGAAGGTGAAAGAGGAGGTGGAAAAAGTTGGCTTATAGCTCAACAGTCAAAAAATTAAGATCATCTGGTCCCATCACTTCATGGCAAACAGATGGGGAAACAGTGGAAACCGTAGCTGACTTTAATTTATTGGGCTTCAAAATCACTGCAGATGGTGATTGCAGCAATGAAATTAAAAGACACTTGCTCTTGGAAGGAAAGTTATGACCAACATAGATAGCATATTAAAAAGCAGAGATATTACTTTGTCAACATAAGTCCGTCTAGTCAAGGCTATCGTTTCTCCAGTGGTCATGTGTGGATGTGAGAGTTGGATTATAAAGAAAGCTGAGAGCTGAAGAACTGATACTTTTGAACTGTGGTGTTGGAGAAGACTCTTGAGAGTCTCTTGGACTGCAAGGAGATTCAACCAGTCCATCCTAAGGAAATTGGTCTTGGGTATTCATTGGAAGGACTGATGTTAAAGTTGAAACTACAGTATTTTGGCCGCCTGAAGTGAAGAGCTGACTCATTTGAAAAGACCCTGATGCTGAGAAAGATTGAAGGCAGGAGGAGAAGGGGACGACAGAAGATGAGATGGTTAGATGGCATCACCGACTCAATGGTGATGGCATCACCGACATGAGTTTGGGTAAACTCCAGGAGTTGGTGATGGACAGGGACGCCTGGCGTGCTGCGGTTCATGGCGCCACAAAGAGTTGGACGTGACTGAGACTGAACTGAACTGAAAGGACAACATAAATGAAATTTGGCATCCATTTGAATTAAATTGAGCTAATAGATAGTCTTTAAGGTCAACATAAATATTAGATCTCATACAAGAGAGCAATTAGGGAGGGAAGTATAGTTTGATTAATTTCCTTAATATTTCTAAATATTTAATATTTCAAGAAATGCCAGCGGTTTAGGTTTTTAAAATCGAGTCTAATCAATAGACAGAATGACTAGTCATTTTGCTATCATAAAATAAGACAGTACGTTTAATTCTGGTCTTCTCTTATAAAGCTACAGTTGTAAATCACTGTAAACCTCACCCTTTCTTGTTATAAATGAGTAAAACCAATCCTAAGGAGGGAAATATTTTTTCAGTTTAACAGAGTCAGAGCTAAGACTGTAGTATTCAATTCTATTATACCATACTGCTATTTCCTAATTATTTTTTCTGTTTAACTTAACTGAAGTATCGTTGAAGTACAATAAACCCCATAAAGTATAAAATGTGATCAGTTTAGACATATGTATATACCTATAAAATCATCACAATCAGAATGATACTGTCCATAATTCCAAGAAGTCTCCTCTGTATTTCTTTCCTTCCTCTACCCTTTTGCTCGTGTGAGCATCAATTTGTTTTTAGTCACTATTGATTAATTTTCATTTTCTAGAATTCTGCATAAATGAAATCAACAGTATATGGTGCTCTTTTGGCCATGGATTCTCTCACTCTGTATAATTTTAAGATTAGCCCACATTATTGCATGTATCAGTGTTTATTCCTTTCTATTGATGAGTATATTGCATTGTGTGGCTTCCTTGGTGGCTCAATGGTAAAGAATCCACCAGCCAAGCAGGAGATACAAGTTCCATCCCTGAGTGAAGAAAATCCCCTGGAGAAGGATATGGCAGCCCATTGCAGTATTCTTTCCTCATAAATCCTCTGGACAGAGGAGCCTGGAGGCTATAATTGATGGGGTCTCAAAACAGTTGGAAACAATTTTGCAACTAAACAACAACAACAACAAAAAAAAAACATTGTATTATGTGGATAGCAACCAGTTCAGTTCAGTCACTCAGTCATGTCCAACGCTTTGTGGCCCCATGGACTGCAGCACTCTAGGCTTCCTTGTCCATCACCAATTCCCAGAGCTTGCTCAAACTCATGTCCATCAAGTCGGTGATGCCACCCAACCATCTCATCCTCTGTCTTTCCCTTCTCCTCCCACCTTCACTCTTTCCCAGGATCAGGGTCTTCTCCAACGAGTCAGTTCTTTGCATCAGGTGATCAAAGAATTGGAGTTTCAGCTTCAACATCAATCCTTCCAATGAATATTCAAGACTGATTTCCTTTAGGATGGACTGGTTGGATCTCCTTGCAGTCCAAGGGACTCTCAAGAGTCTTCTCCAACACCACAGTTCAAAAGCATCAATTCTTTGGCGCTCAGCCTTCTTCACAGTCCAACTCTCACATCCATACATGACCACTGGAAAAACCATAGCCTTGACTAGATGGACCTTTGTTGGCAAAGTAATGTCTCTGCTTTTGAATATGCTGTCTAGGTTGGTCATAGCTTTTCTTCTTCTCTTAATTTCATGGCTGTAGTCACCATCTGCAGTGATTTTGCAGCCCCCTAAAAAATAAAGTCTGTCACTGTTTAAATTGTTTCCCCAATTATTTGCCATGAAGTGATGGGACTGGATGCCATGATCTTCATTTTCTGAATGTTGAGCTTTAAGCCAACTTTTTCACTCTCCTCTTTCACCTTCATCAAGAGGCTCTTTAGTTCTTCACTTTCTGCCATAAGGGTGGTGTCATCTGCATACCTGAGGTTATTGTTATTTCTCCTGACAATCTTGCTTCCAGCTTGTGCTTCATCCTGCCTAGCATTTTGCATGAGGTACTATGCATATAAGTTAAATAAGCAGGGTGACAATATACAGCCTTGATGTACACCTTTTCCTATTTGGAATCAGTCTGTTGTTTCATATCCACTTCTAACTGATGCTTCTTGACCTGCATACAGATTTCTCAGTATACAGGTAAGGTGGTCTGGTATTCCCATCTCTTTAAGAACTTTCCACAGTTTATTGTGATCCACACAGTCAAAGGCTTTGGCATAGTCAATAAAGCAGAAATAGATGTTTTTCTGGAACTCTCTTGCTTTTACTGTGATCCAAGAGATGTTGGCATCTTGGTCTCTGGTTCCTCTGACTTTTCTAAATCCAGCTTGAACATGTGGAAGTTCATGGTTCATGTACTGTTGAACCCTCGCCTGGAGACTTTTGAGCATTACTTTGCTAGTGTGTGCTGCTGCTGCTGCTGGCCGCTTCAGTTGTGTCCGACTCTGTGCGACCCCATAGATGGCAGCCCACCAGGCTCCTCCGTCCCTGGAATTTTCCAGGTAAGAACACTGGAGTGGGTTGCCATTTCCTTCTCCAATCCATGAAAGAAGTCGCTCAGTCATGTCTAACTCTTCGCAACCCCATGGACTGCAGCCTACCAGGCTCCTCCACCCATGGGATTTTCCAGGCAAGAGTACTGGAGTGGGCTGCCATTGCTTTCTCCTGCTAGTGTGTGAGATGAGTGCAATTGTGCAGTAGTTTGAAGATTCTTTGGCATTGCCTTTCTTTAGGATTGAAATGAAAACTGACCCTTTCCATTCCTGTGGCCACTGTTGAGTTTCCAAAGTTGCTGGCCTACAGAGTGCATCACTTTTACAGCATCATCTTTTAGGGTTTGAAATAACTCAACTGGAACTCCATCCCTCCACTAGCTTTGTTCATAGTAATGCTTCCTAAGGCCCACCTGACTTTGCACTCCAGGATGTCTGGCTCTGGGTGAGT
Organism: Capricornis sumatraensis; assembly: GCF_032405125.1. Taxonomy (NCBI): domain Eukaryota; kingdom Metazoa; phylum Chordata; class Mammalia; order Artiodactyla; family Bovidae; genus Capricornis; species Capricornis sumatraensis. The sequence goes on along the minus strand of NC_091069.1, from coordinate 192,810,410 downwards.
ACACCACTGTGCTTATCTGGGTCTTGAAAATCTTTTTTGTACAGTTCTTCTGTGTATTCTTACCACCTCTTCTTAATGTCTTCTGCTTTTGTTAGGTCCATACCATACCCCCACAGTCATTCTCTCCCATCAGGAAGCTTCCATAAGCCTCTTATCCTTTTCCATCAGAGGGCAGACAGAATGAAAACCACAATCACAGAAAACTAATCAAACTGATCACATGGACCACAGCCTTGTCTAACTCAATGAAACTGTGAGCCATGCTGTGTAGGGCCACCCAAGATGGACAGGTCATGGTGGAGAGTTCTGATAAAATGTGGTCCACTGGGAAGGAAATGGCAATCCACTTCAGTATTCTTGCCTTGAGAACCCCATGAACAGTATGAAGAGGCAAAAATATAGGACACTGAAAGATGAAGTCCCCAGATTGGTAGGTGCCCAATATGCTACTGGAGAAGAGTGGAAAAATAACTTCAGAAAGAATGAAGAGATGGATCCAAAGCAAAAACAACACCCAGTTGTGGATGTGACTGGTGATGGAAGTGAAGTCCAATGCTGTAAAGAACAATATCACATAGGAACTTGGAATGTTAGGTCCATGAATCAAAGTAAATTGGAAGTGGTCAAACAGGAGATGGCAAGAGTGAATATCAACATTTTAGGAATCAGTGAACTAAAATGGACTGGAATGGGTGAATTTAACTCAGATGACCATTATATCTACTACTGTGAGCAAGAATCCCTTTGAAGAAATGCAGTAGCCCTCATAGTCAACAAAAGAGTCTGAAAAGCAGTTCTTGGGCGCAATCTCAAAAACGACAGAATGATCTGTTCATTTCCAAGGCAAATCATGTGGATAAATCACACATTTATTCATTTACTCATTGATGAATGTTTAGATTTTCTCTAGACTGGGGCTATTACAGATAAAGCTTCTATAAGCATTCATATACAAGTTTTTGCGTGAGCATATGTCCTCATTTCTTGTGTGTAAATAGCTAAGAATGGAATGGATGGGTCATATGGTAGGTGTACATTTAACTTGAAAATCGTCTGTCAGTTTTCCAAAGTAGTTGAACCATTTCAAATTTCCATCAGCATGCGAGTTTTATTGCTTTATAAACTTGCCAACATTTGGTATGGTCAGTTTTGTTGCTTTTTTTTTTTAATTGTTTTTTGTTTAATTTTAACCATTCTAATGGTATGCCATCACAGTTTTTATCACATTTGTTTCATTCCTAGGACTTTCTTGATACAATTTGAGCTATCCTGCAAATCTAGGGGAAAGAATGACACATATAATAATGTGATATGTAACTGAAGGACAAGGATAAGGGTATTTTTTTTCACAAGTTATTTTTATCACAATGGCAATTACCTTTGTATCTGCACTGATTGACACTTAAAAATTGACTCAACAATTGTTGTTGCTGTTTAGTCGCTTAAGTCATGTCTGACTCTTTGCAACTCCATGGACTGTAGCCCGCCAGGCTCCTCTCCCATGTGATTTTCCAGGCAACAATACTGGAATGATTTGCCTTCTCCATGGGACCTTTCAAACCCTGGGATCAAACCTGCATTCCTGCATTGCAGGCAGATTCTTTACCACTGAGCCACATTGGAAGCCCTTAATGATGCATACTACTTAATCATTTTAAGCTTTTTTAAAAGGATATTAATTTTTTTTTCTTTACTCTTATTAACTTTTTTTTTTCTTTACTCTTATTAACTTCTTTTCTTCTAAACGGAGTAAAGAAAATAACCAAGGGGTTGAAAACACAAGCACCCAAAGGATGAGGGTGGATAATATAAAAACATAAAGTCATTCAAGGAATAAAACAGGAACTACTTATTGCATACCAAATTGAAGCACAGAGGCATGACCAACTAATTATCTGTGTACAGGGAATTTCTTTTGAGCTGAATCTGGAAGAATAAGTAGTTTTCCAGATGGAGAACTGGTAGAAATACATTCTTGGAGGAAGAAATAATGTATGCAAAGCCACTGAGTTGTTTGCATTCCTGGAAGACAGTTCAAGGGATAAATATTCAATTAATGTCTATTGAATACACAAACAAATGAGTTAAAAAAAAAAACTTCATTCTCTCTTATTGTTCTCTGTCCCCTATACTTCAGTCACTAAAAGTCTACTACTAGAGCGTAATAATATAATACAAATTTTAAAGTGACTAATTTTATATCAGTTATATCCTAGGATGCTGCTTCTTAAAATCACCTTGGAATGCCTTAATTTCATCATTAATTAATCAATAATTTATTAAATAGTTAGTGTAAAGTAAGCTAATTCTGGAGACCTCTCAGAGAGCCAAACATCACCTCTTAAAAGTGTTAATCTTTTTCTTGCTTTATATCATAAGAAACAGATGATATTTAGACCAAGATTCCTTTATCTATTCACTAACTATAAATCAAAAGAATGACTTTAATTGATTTTGGATCAAAAAATCAATTAATTGATATTTTTTCTTTAACAAAAAACCTACTTACAAGGGGATCTTTGATACAATTTAGGTGTCTTTTTTAAAAAAGATTTGTTTGGTGCTGTTTATGCTTCTTAAATAATAAAGTGATATGCTGGCAATGTTGATTGCTAAATTGATATTAAAAGATCTGCATAGTTACTTAATTCCTGAGTCATTATTTATCTTTTTAACATTCATAAATACTGAAGTTCATCATTCTTTGTGAGAAATTATGAGATACAATGATTAGATGGAAATTTAGTATTTTTTTTTCTAATCTAATATTTGACAGGAAAATGACTAGACAAAGGAAAAGCAGAGGGATATATTCTCAACTAAGGCAAGATTTAAATTACTGATGGGAACTTAAGTTCAGAGAGATATTTATTTATTATTAAAATAATAGCAACTAAAAACCTTCTTTTTCTAGCCATTTTACTTACTAGACACTCTAAACAGTCCTCTATACTGAATGCAATCTCAAAAGTGACAGAATGATCTCTGTTCATTTCCAAGGCAAATCATTCAATATCATGGTAATCCAAGTCTATGCCCTGACCAGTAACACTGAAGAGCTGAAGATGAACATTCTACGAAGACTTACAAGATCTTCTAGAACTAACACCCCCAAAAAATGTTCTTTTCATTATAGGAGACTGGAATGCAAAAGTAGGAAGTCAAGAAACACCTGGAGTAACAGGCAAATTTGGCCTTGGAGTACAGAATGAAGCAGGGCAAATGCTAATAGAGTTCTGCCAAGAGAACGCACTGGTCATAGCAAACACCCTCTTCCAACAACACGAGAAAAGACTCTACACATTGACATAACTAGATGGTCAACACTGAAATCAGATTGATTATATTCTTTGCAGCCAAAGATGGAGAAGCTCTATACAGTCAGCAAACACAAGACTGGGAGCTGACTGTATTTCACATCATGAACACCTTACTGCCAAATTCAGGCTGAAATTGAAGAAAGTGGGGAAAACCACTAGACCATTCATGTATGACCTAAATCAAATCCCCTATGACTATACAGTGGAAGTGAGAAATAGATTTAAGGGACTAGATGTGATAGACAGAGTGCCTGATGAACTATGGACGGAGGTTCATGACATTGTACAGGAGACAGGGATCAAGATCACCCCCATGGAAAAGAAATGCAAAAAAGCAAAATGGCTGTCTGGGGAGGCCTTACAAATAGCTGTAAAAAGAAGAGAAGTGAAAAACAAAGAAGAAATTGAAAGATATACCTATTTGAATGCAGAGTTCCAAAGAATAGCAAGGAGAGATAAGAAAGCCTTCTTCAGTGATCAATGCAAAGAAAGAGAAGAAAACAACAGAATGAGAATGACTAGAGATCTCTTCAAGAAAATTAGAGATACCAAGGGAACATTTCATGCAAAGATGGGCTCGATAAAGGACAGAAATGGTATGGACCTAACAGAAGCAGAAGATATTAAGAAGAGGTGGCAAGAATACACAGGAGAACTGTACAAAGATCTTCATGACCCAGATAATCTTGATGGTGTGATCACTCACCTAGAGCCAGATATCCTGCAGTGTGAAGTCAAGTGGGCCTTAGGAAGCATCACTATGAACAAAGCTAGTGGAGGTGATGAAATTCCAGTTGAGCTATTTCAAATCCTAAAAGATGATGCTGTGAAAGTGCTGCACTCAATATGTCAGCAAATTTGGAAAAGTCAGCAGTGGCCACGGGACTGGAAAAGGTCAGTTTTCATTCTAATCGCAAAGAAAGGCAATGCCAAAGAATGCTCAAACTACCACACAATTGCACTCATTCACACACGAGTAAAGTAATGCTCAAAATTCTCCAAGCCAGGCTTCAGTAATACGTGAACCGTGACTTTCAGATGTTCAAGCTGGTTTTAGAAAAGGCAGAGGAACCGGAGATCAAATTGTCAACATCCACTGGATCATGGAAAAAGCAAGAGAGTTCCAGAAAAACATCTATTTCTGCTTTATTGACTATGCCAAAGCCTTTGACTGTGATCACAAAAAAACTGGAAAATTCTGAAAGAGATGGGAATACCAGACTCCCTGACCTGCCTCTTGAGAAACCTGTATGCAGGTCAGGAAGCAATTGGACATGGAACAACACACTGGTTCCAAATAGGAAAAGGAGTATGTCAAGGCTGCATGCATATTGTCACCCTACTTATTTAACTTATATGCAGAGTACATCATGAGAAACTCTGGGCTGGAAGAAGCACAAGATGGAATCAAGATTGCTGGGAGAAATATCAATAACCTCAGAAATACAGATGACACCACCCTTATGACAGAAAGTGAAGAAGAACTAAACGACCTCTTAATGAAAGTGAAAAAGTTGGCTTAAAGCTCAACATTCAGAAAATGAAGATCATGCCATCAGTCCCATCACTTCATAGGAAATAGATGGGGAAACAGTGGAAACATTGACAGACTTTATTTTTCTGGGCTCCAAAATCACTGGAGATGGTGAATGCAGCCATAAAATTAAAAGACACTTGCTCCTTGGAAGGAAAGTTATGACAAACCTAGACTGCATATTAAAAGGCAGTGACATTACCCTGTCAACAAAGGTTCGTCTAGTCAAGGGTATGGTTTTTCCAGTAGTCGTGTATAGATGTGAGAGTTGGACTATAAAGAAAGCTCAGCACAAAAGAAGTGATGCTTTTGAACTGTGGTGTTGGTAAAAAATCTTGAGAGTCCCTTGGACTGCAAGGAGTTCCAACCAGTTCGTCTTAAAGGAGATCAGTCCTGAGTGTTCATTGGAAGGACTGATGTTGAAGCTGAAACTCCAATACTTTGGCCACCCGATGCGAAGTGCTGACTCATTTGAAAGACCCTGATGCTGGGAAATATTGAGGGCAGGAGGAGAAGGGGACGACAGAGAATGAATAGTTGGATGGCATTACCGACACAATGGACATGGGTTTGGGTGGACTCCAGGTGTTGGTGATGGACAGGGAGGCCTGGCATGCTGTGATTCATGGGGTCGCAAAGAGTCGGACACAACTGAACAACTGAACTTAACTGAACTGATACTGAGACAAGCAAATGTTTGGGATAAGGCATAGGGATCCTGACAAGGTATGGAATCTAACAGAAGATCCCTACCTAAATCTGGATCCCCAAAGAGCTACCCTTTGAGTCCCTATAAGGGTGAATAGAAATAAAGAAACCTTCTATTAGTATTTGGGGTAGTTCTGTCACCAGAATACTTTTTAATACTGAAAGATATTTTTAACTGTGAAATGCTTAATCTCTGTCCAAAATCGCAGAGGTGGTTGTAACACTTTAAAGACACATCCAGGCCAAGGAATGGCCAAATGGCATCAGTGTACACTGTAGGAATAGAGGTTTCACAGTAGAGATGATTGTGGAGAAAACTGAGTCATCACATGCCTACAGATAGTTACCCATGAAGACTTGAAAGACTCTCCATTATTGAAATCAGTATAAATAATGCCATCTGTAACTCAGATGGAAGAAAAGACTGTCATATGAAATCAACATGGTCATTTAAATTGCATTGGTTTTGCATTTTTGGTTGTATTTGATTTGCATTTTTTGTTTTATTGTTACATAAGTCTTGGATATCTAAAGGGTTTATACTTAGTTTAATGGTTGTACATATTATAATAGAATTATAAAAATTTTTTTCTTCAATAAAGATATATAAATTCTTTGGGTATAGAGTGAATATAGAGTGTAGGTTTGAAAAGGACTGGCTTACCATTTGACTTCTTGTGTAGATCCACCTACAGTGTGGACCACTCACTCTAGTGAGAGAGTGTCATGGCAATTATTGTGGCCATTACAACTTGTGAAAGCTCTTTTATTTCAATATCTATGAACCTTTTGAAATGGTTCTATCCTGAAGCAGAAATCTACCTCAGATGAATTAGGTTGAATTAAGTGAAAATCCCATTCTTATCAGTCAAAAACAACTATCTATAAGCATTTTCTTATCATACAACTTAATACATCATAAAGTTTCTTCTCTTTCAAGGAAAGCCTAACCTAAACCAGTATGAATGAATCATAAGAGAAATTTCTTAACAGGCAATTAACTCTCCTTGATGCTATACTGATTTTTGCTGATGCCATTCAGTTAAATTAGAAATTAAATGTAAAGGCTTTTTTAATATAAAAATAATATATTGAAAAAAGCAACTATTGAACATATATATGGGCTTATCTTGTGACTTCAGCAGTAAAGAATCCAACTGCCAAAGCAGGAGACATGGGTTGCATCCCTGGGTTGGGAAGATTCCCTGGAGAAGAAAATGGCAACCCACTCCAGTATTCATGCCTGGGAAATCCCATGGACAGAGCAGCCTGGCAGGCATAAGTCCATGGGGTGGCAAAGAGTCAGACATGACTTATCAAGTAAACAATAACAACAACAACAAGCGAATATATATAAGAAAGAAAGTTAGAAGGAATATAAAATTAAATCATAGTAAGTGAGACACTCTCTTGGGGAACCACTTGGCCACTGATCATAGAGACTTTCTTCCTAATAGAACAGAAGTTAATTAATCAGGTTTTTGTATAAAGCAATACAGAAAAGATCCAGAACTCCCAGAAATAGGTATCAATCCGAACAGGTTTTCAGTACAGTCTTTTTTATTTCCTATTCACTACAATACTAAGAAGTAATCAAATACTACCCACACTGTTTTCTCAACCCATTTTTGTCTTTTCTTTTAATTGTTTTAAATTCCCCAAGAGTGAAGAACCCCAATCCCCATATAATTGTAAAAGAGGAGAGCAAAGAAAGTTTTGTCCATAGTTATTGCTTCCTTAGAGATGAGGTAACTTACCCCATTTCATACTAAACATGATTATTAGTGACAATATCCAAGTGAAACATCTCTGGTTTCATTTGAGACAGTGAAATGTGTGTCCCACTTTCTTCCAACACAAATATTTCAAAATAACAAGCAGGAAAAAAATCTTCATGCAGGACACGATATGAAGAAATATGAGGAACAACTCACGTTCTTGTTACTACCATGTTTAATGTTTTTATTTTCTCTTTTAGATTAGGAAACATCCCAAATCTTGTATACAGAAGCTTTATGTCCATTTTGTTCCCAGATAAAGGAAGGATTATTTCTTGACAAGTGGGCAGTGAAGCCTGGCCTCAGAAACTATATTCCATGACTTCTCTGCATGGCACTGAAGGACTAAGGCTAAGAAAGAGGATACATATTCACAGAAAAAGTGATTCAGATCTATGAAAAAAGGGCTAAAAAAAATTATAATAAATGGTAAAATATTCCTGAAGTTCTGTGATAGCAAAGTCATTCGTTTGTCCATTCACTCAACTGTTTACAAGAATCTATTTTACATAAGGTATTGTTTTAATATAAATAATCAACATTCATTGAGTACTTATTATGTGCCAGGAATTGTACTAGCTATTATGTATACATTATTTCAAAATTATTATGAATAGGTACTATTATTATCCCAATTTTACAGAAGAAAAATAGGAAGCTGAAGAGGTTACATAACAAGTTCATAAGTGGCTATACTGGGATTTGAACTTATAACTGACTGTTTTCTTTCTACTGCACCATACGAACCACTTAGAAACATTTGAAAACTGAATGGATATAAATATTTAGAGCACCTAACAATGTACAAATCAAAACTCCATTAAATGTGAATCATTAATACTTCATTTGGAGTTTCAAAATTTCATTTGGAGTCAAAGCATAAATATCAAACCACTTTTTCTGTTGACAGCAGTATTTCCCATTCTCATCTGTAGCACTTTCCAACACCCAACATCACAGTGAATTTTACACGGGTAACTGAGAAACTATTATCATGTTAGCCAGTGTAAAAATTTCCTGCTAGTTCTTCTGTTAGTGGAGTTACCCCTCAAATGAAAAATTCCTGTGGAATATCCACAACTGGGTTCTTTCCTGGGTGTTTGCTAAATAATAGACAGGAGTGGCATCTACAGTTCTCCCTCTATTTTGACTTCCATGGTAGTGGACTAGAGCATGATCCTTTCATAAAAATATTTGATTTATTTATTTATATAATAATCTCTTACTAAGTACCTACTTATGCAGTCTATGCTAAAGGGATATTTCTTCAAAGAAAATCTAACCAACAATAGTTTACGTATCTATTGTGAGAAAATAAGGTGTATTTAGGAATCTTCCATGATTCAATTTGCATACATGCTCTAAGGAAGACATGTTAAAAGAGTCTATTCCTACTTCTTAGTCCTCTAAATACCTCATATCTTTATCAGGAGAGACACATGCCTTTTCTGTCATTTTTATCCCTAACTCCATGCATATATTCCTTACACATTGCTGGTGCTAAAATAATAATGTTTGTTATTCAAATAAATGAGCTCTGTATCTTTTCATATCCTTTAGCAGGATCCATTAAAAAATAACAGTAGCCTGTGGGTCAGAGGCTCTGGCTTGTATCCAGACAATATGCCAAACCTACCATCTGACTTTTTTAAACAAGCCATAGCAACTAACTCCCTCCATGAGAGTGAATGGAACTGAACGGATGGCTAGGATTTCAAGGGATGGTACCAGATGTTCCTTAGTATAACTCTAGTGGCTTTCAGCTCATTTCTGAAAATAATTGCTTTAGAATGAGGCTTCCACCAAGAGCTCATGATGAACAAGCAGACTTTTGCATGTGATTCTGGGAAGAACATGTGAGTAGTCAAACCCTGCAGACGTAGGAACTGTGGGAAAGATGAAAAACTCTGAGGCCCTACCATCAGAATGGGCTTAGGAGTTCCAGCAGGAATAAACTGATTGGTCCCACCTACTGTGTCTACAGGCTTCCCTGCCAGCTCACTGGTAAAGAATCCACCTGCAACACAGGAGACACAGGAAACACGGGTTTGAGCCCTCAGTAGGGAAGATCCCCTGGAGAAGGAAATGGCTACTCATTTCAGTATTCTGCCTGGAAAAATTCCACAGACAGAGGAGCCTGGCAGGCTACAGTCCCTCTGGTCGCAAAGAGTTGGACACAACCTAGTGACTAAATAACAACATAGTAGGTCTACACTAGGAGATAAAATTAACTCTGAGCAAAGAAAGAAAATATAATCATCAAGATGCACCAAGTATCCCAGGAAGTGAGATAGGTAAATTAGATGGAAGCTTCCAGAAGTAAATACTTTGGGCTCTCCTTACAGGAGCAGGTAAAGCTGCTTAGAGACAGTCTGTGACAGTATTATACTTCATAAAGTGTGCAGGCAAGTAAAGTCTGTAAGCTGGGTATGGGAGAAGAAAATCAGATTCTAAAGTCAGTAATTACAAACGGCACACAAGGTCAAGGCAGGACACAGAAAGATTGGACTAATACTGAGTCTGATCATCACAAAATTTCCCAAGAAGAGCTCTTAAAATCACCCTATGTTCACTTCTTATACCAGTCCTTGAATTCTGTGAAACTGATGACTGCTTTTTGCTCAGAGAAAATCCATTTATTTGATTCTTTTTTTCCTCAACTTCTAAACTATCTATGACCAATATTTTTCAAATGGTTCTATGGATGACTCCTTTGACTAAGACTCAATAAACAGAATCAAAAATGGTTACAAGATCACTTAGATCTTACATTAGTGGTCTATTGATCAGCATAGATTCAAAGACAATCTGGTCTCTTTTCACTGCACATACAAAGCAGTAAGTTGAAGGGAAATTGAGTTACTTCCTTGATCTAGTACAACTACTTAGAGGTCACATTAGGACTAGAATAGCATGTCATGAACATGCCTAGTTCAGTGTTTGTTTGTTTGTTTCTCTAAACAGTGCTGGTTCTATTATAATGTGAACACATCAGCTTTCTTTACTTATTGTTCTATCTTGCACAAGATCTCATGAAATAATACTGTTATCAGAATATTTCCCAAATAGCTTGTTTACTAAATCTCTTATTGAAGTGACTATCTTATTGGACTTCTGCATCTTGTCTTTCATTGCAAAGAACAAAACAAAACAAAAAAAATGCAATGCCCAGTAGGTTATACATCTCTGACAGTATATGACTCAAAAAGTAGCCACTAATTAATTCTGTAACCTCAGTAAACTCACTTAACTTCTGTGGTCCAGATTCCTCATAAGAGGAAGGAAGAGGAGGAAAAGGGGGGAGACAGACAGAGAAGCGGGTGATGGGAGAGGAAGGAGTTGGAACTAAATAATCTGAAAGATTCCTGGATTTAAAGCCTCCAGAGCTCTGTGTATATGTACTCCAATTTTGGTAAAAACAGAGTCTAGGATACAAGCATGGTTTATATACATAAAAGTCTGTGTGGTAACAATAGCTAAGTTAGAGAATGATAACCATATGCAAAGCATTTTTCTAAGGGCTATGAATATCTATGAAATCACAGAATAATTGTCATAGAAACTCAATGAAAGAAGCACCATTATCTTTATCCCCATTTTCCAAATAAGGAAACTGAGGCACAGAAGTTAACTAATATGCCAGTGTCATACATACAATGGGTTGTAAACACAGGGTTTGAACTATCTAGTTCCAGTTGTCATTCACTTAAAAGACCATTATACTGCCCCCTGATAATGGATGAGCTTGCAGGTTTGGGTGGCTGATGATGATAGAGATGACAAGATTTTGGATGGTCTTTTAAGATAAAATGTTATTTTATCTTAAATTTTATCTTTATATAAGATAAAATAATAACTTTTAATTATACCATGCTTCCTGTGGCAGTTTTCTTAGTTTATAGTAGTAAAACACCAATAATTCATCCATTTGCTTAGATTAAAAATGATAACTCTTGATTTTTGCTTTCCTCATTCCAGAATCCATCCGCAAGTCCTCCTAGCTATACCATCAAAACAAATCTAGAATCCCAATCATTTCTCACTGCCATACTGCTACCACTTGGTACGTCTTCACCTTCACCATCATCTGTAATGTTGCAATTACCTCCTAAATCACTTGCTTGATTTTACACTTTTACACTTACACTTCTACAGTCTAATCTCCACATAGCATGCAGAATAGCTATTTTTAAAACATACACCACATCATTCCTTTACTCAAAACCCTCCTATGGCTTCCCATTGTATTTAAAATAAAATACAATCTCTTTACTAAGGTCTGGCTCTGTATGATCTGGCCTTCATGGACTTCTTATCTACTTCTTTTTGATGGAATATATTTTACAGTCTGAATAAACTTCCTGAAGTCTTTGAACTTCTCTTGTGATGTTATGTACTTTTTTCCAACCAAAGTATAACTGCTATGTACTTACTGGAAGAGAGTTAACTCATTAGCATTAAACACTAACATAATTACTACATTAAAATCCCATGCCATGTGAAGATGCAGAAATGAAAGCTGCCCCCTGTTTCCTTTCTTTCTCACAATCTATGAAAACTTTCTAGACTACCCTGAGAATTCTTTTTTCTTTCAAGTGACAAAGAATACCTCCTCAGCCGGTTTTTATTGTCTAGGTATTACCTATTCATCATTACAAGTGACAAGTTGTTGGCTGAGACTGACTGTCAATTTTTACAGAAGCTTTGGAATAATTAGTGATACCATTTAAGTTTAAAATCTGTGGTAAGCTAATGGCAAACACACATAGTGTATGGAAAGGAAAACCTGTTGCTTCCCAGAACCTGATTTCCTCATCATGGGAAATCAAATAGGTCAAACACAGCTCATCCATAAAAATTTAAAAAAGAAGCCCTTGTTTCTAGTGATAGTTTTGGTAAGTGCTCCAGCCGATTCTACTCACATGTTCTAAAAGAATTAATTTCTCGCTTACATATCTATGGGAGTAATGACTATCTAGTGACTTAGAAGACCATAAAATGGATATAATCCATTTTCTTTCCATTAAATATCCCACTGCAGTAACCATGATTTGACCTTCACATGTACAGACAACAATAAAACTAAAAATTTCTCAATTGCTTGATTTCTCAGCTCAGTCATAGGAGTTGAAACAAGTTAGCTCTCAATTTCCTAAATAGTATTAAGAGAAACAGTCTTTTTTCTTTGCTAACTAGGGCTGTGCATTTAGTTATCTAGAAACAGATTTGAAGTTGTGTCCTCTGCTAACCTTCTACTAAGATTCGATCTACACATTTTGAACTTTATTTGGAGCATAGATTACAGTTCTGTGACTCTGTCATTAAAATAAGCCACCCCAAAGTAAAATATAATCACAATGAACCAAGGAATTAGCATGAAATACTAACTTAGTAATTCATTCAAAGGACAAGTTAGCTTCCCAAGTGTTAGCTTCAAAGATTGCAGATAATAAACTAAAAACATAAGCAAATTGAAATAAAGTGAGTGAACATAGCTCTTGAGACTGATTTAGGTCATGTCTTTCCCAGTAGATAAAATGGAGGCTGAACTGTTGATATCTTAACCAGGCATATTAAGAATATTTTATGACCAATACAGTACTAGCACTGACCTAGTAGCATAGACCCAGCTTGCCAGAGTGAGGAAGTAGTGTTTTTGAGGGCCTTTTTGGGCAGGCATCAACCATTTACTTGCTGATTTGGGGGAAGTCTGCTGGATTCTGGTGGGGGAGACTAGAGCCAAGCCAGCAGGGTGAGAGTAGGCCCACTCAAGAGCTTGGGTATAGGCTCTTTACTCATCAGTAAGAAAAGAGCCATACAATGCACACCAATTGAACATTACCCTTAAGACTGTCATAAGCTTTGGATAATTGAAAAAAGGAAGAGGGGAAGAATGAACATTTTGAGGCAGGAGATAGATGGGTTCCAAGCTACTCATTTATAAATACTCTTCTGTCCATACTTTGAGATAGAAATGATGAGAAAGCCTTCTTCAGTGAACAATCCTAAGGAAAATAACAGAAGGGGAAAGACTAGAAATCTCTTCAAGAAAACTGGGGAAATCAAAGGAACATACCATGAGAAGATGGGCATAATAAAGGACAGAAATGGTAAAGACCTAATAGAAGAAGAAGAGATCAAGAAGAGATGGCAAGAATACATAGAAGAACTATGCAAGAAAGATCTTAAGGACCTGGATAACCACAATGGTGTGGTCACTCAGCTAGAGCCAGACATCCTGGAGTGTGAAGTCAAGTGGGTCTTAGGAAGCACTTCTGCCAATAAAGCAAGTGGAGGTGATGGGATTGCAGCAGAGCTATTTAAAATCCTAAAAGCTGATGCTATTAAAGTGCTACACTCAATATGTCAGAAAGTTTGGAAAACCCAGCAGTGGCCACAGGACTGGAAAAGGTCAATATTAATCCAAGTTCCCAAGAAGAGCAGTGCTAAAGAATATTCAAACTACCAGACAATTACACCCACTTCCCATGCTAGTATGGTTATGCTAAAAATCCATCAAGCTAGGCTTCAGCAGTACTTGAATCAAAGACTTCCATATGTACAAGCTGGATATAGAAAAGGCAGAAGAATCAGAGATCAAATTGCCAACAAATTCACAGGATCATAGAGAAGGTAAGGGTATTTCAGAAAAACATCTGTTTCACTGACTATGCCAAAGCCTTTGACTGTGTGGATCATAACAAACTGTGGAAAACTCTCAAAGAGATGTGAATACCAGATCATCTTACCTACCTCCTGAGAAATTTGTATGCAGTCAAGAAGTAATGGTTAGAACCTTATATGAAACAACTGATTTGTTCAAAACTGAGAAAGAAGTACAGTGAGATCAGGCTGCATATTGTCAACTTGTTTATTTAACTTCTATGCAGAGCACATCATGTGAAATGCTGGACTGGATGAGTTACAAGCTGGAATAAAGACTGCTGGGAGAAATATCAACAACCTCAGATATGCAAGGTGATATTACTCTAATGGCAGAAAGTGAAGAGGAACTAAAGAGCCTCTTGATGAAGGTGAAAGAGGAGAGTGAAAAAGTCAGCTTAAAACTAATATTATAAAACCTAAGATCATGGCATTCAGTCCCATCACTTCATGGGAATTAGATGGGGAAAAGGTAGAAGCAATGATTTCCTCTTCTTGGGTTCTAAATCACTGCAGATGGTGACTGCAGCCTAGAAATTAGAAGACAATTGCTTCTGGGAAGAAAAGCTATGACAAACCTAGATAGCATATTAAATAAAAAAGACATCACTTTGCTGACAAAGTCACTAGTCAAGGCTATGGTCTTTCCAGTAGTCATGTATGGATGTGAGAATTGGACCATAAAGAAGGCAGAGCACCAAAGAATTGATGCTTTTGAACTGTGATGCTGGAGAAGACTCTTGAGAGTCCCTTGGACAGCAAGATCAAACCAGTTAGTCCTAAAGGAAATCAACCCTGAATATTCAGTTGAAGGCCTGATGCTGAAGCTCCAATACTTTGGCCACCTGATGTGAAGAGCCAACTCACTGGAAAAAACCCTAATGCTTGGAAGGATTGAAGGCAGGAGGAGAAAGGGACAACAGAGAATGAGATGTTTGGATGGCATCACCAACTCAAAAGACGTGAATCTGAGCAAACTCTGGGAGATGGTGAAGGATAGGGAAGCCTGGTGTGCTGCAGTCCATGGGGTCACAAAGAGTCAGACACAACTTAGCGACTGAACAATGACGACACAACAGTATAGGTATCAAAATCTCTTTCTCACTTTAGACCCAAAGCCCTGAGGAATCTAAGACTTAGACTTAAACCTTGGCTTTTGGCTCACCATTTTCTTCCTAGGAATTAGAAAAATACTTGATGCATATTAAATATTTTTAGTGAACAAATGGAGAGGTTAGTTTGATTTTAAAATGTTACATACCATACAAGGCCAATCATTGTCTACTCACAATAAAGTATAAAGTTGTGCAAGTAAAAAAAGGAAAAGATACAGTAAACCCCTACGTACAAAACTTAATTGCAACCTTTCAAAGACTTAAACATGCATTCTCATGACCAATCGTATAAGTTATTTCATGTGTCTGGCATACATTGTCACATGTGCAGCCTCTGCAAGTGGTTATGCTTTTGTATACTTTACAGTACAGTACTGTCTAGAGTACAGTAGGACAGTATCTTTATTTCAAGCCCAAGATGTCTGGAAGCAAGCATAGAATCAGCAGTGATATAGCTGGTACTACTGTACTTTCCAAGCTACCAACTGTACTATAAGACTGTTTTTCTTTTTATTTTTTGGTTTGTTTTTTATGTATTATCTGGGTGAAAAGTATTGATATTATAAACCTGTTACAGTACAGTACTATATACCTGATTGTGTTAGTTGGGTACCTAGGCTAACTTGTTAGACTTACAAACAAATTGGACTTATGAATGCCCTCTTGGAATGGAATCTTTCATATGTAGGGGATTAACTGTAATGATAAAAATATGTAACATTTATTGAGTTCCTACTATGTGATAATCACTATATTACAAATACATATGTCTTTATTTAATTTTCCCCAAACCCCATGAGATAACCATAATTTTCACTGTCTTCACTTTGTAGATGAGGGAACAAAGGCTTAGAGTAACAAATTCCAAAAATCAAGACCTAGTAAGCAGTAGACCAGAGTTTTAAGTCAGGTTTGTAAATTACCAAAGATTGAACTCTAATCTCTTTACATTCAGTTTCCCCATGTTTAATTCATTTTACATATAACCCCTTCCTTTGGGGTGAATGAGTCAACAAATATTGTGTGGTTCTCTACTGGATTGGATTAAGTATGCATAAGAACCAAAGTAATGCACTGTAAGAGTGATAACAGGAAAAACTGCTGCAGACGTGTTCTGATATCTAGTTGATGAGCAGATGGTGTACTTCTGAGAAATATCAAGATATATGAAAGAAAACATTTAGGCAACTGATGTTTATGTGGGTGCAATTTTCTGGCTATAACAGATGCCTATTGCTTCCTGAAATATGCCATATTCCACCCTAAGTACAGAAAAATACATATAGCTGACAAAGTTAAATAGATTGTGGCTTTGCATATCAGTAAATTATACTTACTGGTCCTGTAAGGCATCATTTAACCAAGAACTCAGAAGCTGAAATTTATCTCTCAGGTACTGTGGCACAATAGAAAGAACGTAGACTTTGGAATCAAACAAGCCTTAGCTCATAATCCTGGACTGTATAATCTTGAACACTGTTTTTAACTGTACAGAGCTTAAGCTTTTTATCACTAAAATAATATAGTATTCATAACCTGTTGGTTCTGTATGATTCAAATATGAATAAAGTGTCTGACAAAGAGTAGGCACTTAGCAAATGCTAGCTAATTATCCAAATCAAATCAAAGTTTGGCATAGCTAGTATGAAGGTTAATTCTTTTTTGAAACTTTAGGCTTTTTACTTTGTATTGGGATATAGTCCATTAACAATGTTGTGGCAGTTTCAGGGGAATAGTGAAGGGACTCATCCATACATATACATGTATCCATTCTTTCCCAAACCTCCCTCCATCCAGGTTGGCACATAACACTGAGTGGAGTTCTGTGTGCTATACAATATGTCTTTGTCGCTTATCAATTTTGAATTTTGAATATAGCAGTGTGTACATGACCTTCCCAAACTCCCTAACTATCCCTTCCCACATAAGTTTATTTTCTAAATCTATGAGTCTCTTTCTATTTTGAAAATAAGTTATTTTTAAATTCCACATATAAGGGATGTCATTTGATATTTCTCCTTCTCAGTCTGACTTACTTCACTCACTATTGACACTCTGTAGGTCCATCCATGTTGCTGCAAATGGCATTATTTTGTTCTTTTTAATGGCTGAGTGATATTCCATTGTGCATATATGTACCATATCTTCTTAATCCATTTCTCTATCGATGGACATTCAGGTGGTTTCCATGGCTTGGCTATTGTAAACGGTGTTGCAATAAACACTGGGCTGCATGTGCCCTTTTGGATCATGTTTTTCTCTGGATATATGTGCAGGCATGGGATTTCAGGGTCATATGGTAGCTCTATTTTTAGTTTTTTAAGGAACCTTCATACTGTTCTTTATAGTGGCTATAACCAATCTACATTCCCACCAACAGTGCAGGAAAGTTTCCTTCTCTCCATACCCTCTCCAGCACCTGCTGTTCGTGGATTTTTTGATGATAGTCATTCTGACCAGTGTGAGGTGATACCTCATTGTAGTTTTGATTTGCATTTCTCTAATAACTAGCAATGTTGAACATCTTTTCATGTGCCTATTGACCTTCTGTATGTCCTCTTTGGAGAAATGTCTATTCAGGTCTTCTACCCATTTTTTGAGTGGGCTGTTTTGATGCTGTTAAGCATCATAAGTTTTTCATGAATTTTGGAGACTAATACCTTATCTATCATAGCATTTGCAGATATTTTCTCACAATCTGTGGGTTGCTTTTTTATGTTGTTCACTGTTTCCTTTGCTGTGCAAAAGCTTTTGAGTTTAAGTAGGTCTCATTTGTTTATTTTTTTATTTCCATTATTGTGGGAGATGGATTGAAAGAGATGTTGCTGTGATTTATGTCAGAGAGTGTCTGCCTTTGTTTTCCTCTGGGAGTTTTATAGTCTTTATGGTTTTAAAGACATTTAGGTCTTTAATCCAGTTAATGTAGGAACTTGGAGGGTGTTTTATAGTGAGATTAACTTTTTCTTTTGGCCATGTGCCATGCAGTATCTCAGTTCCTCTTTCAGTTCAGTTCAGTTGCTTAGTCATGTCCAACTTTTTGTGACTCCATGGACTGCAGCACGCCAGGCTTCCCTGTCCATCACCAACTCCCAGAGCTTACTCAAACTCTGGGACATGTCCATCATGTCGATGATGCTGTCCAACTATCTCATCCTCTGCTGTCCCCTTCTCCCAACCTCAATCTTTTCCAGCATCAGGGTCTTTTCCAATGAGTCAGCTCTTCACATCAGTTGGTCAAAGAATTGGAGTTTCAGCTTCAGCATCAATCCTTCCAATGAATAGTCAGGACTGATTTCCTTTAGGATTAACTGGTTGGATCTCCTTGTAGTCCAAGAGACTCTCAAGAGTCTTCTCCAACACCACAAGTCAAAAGCATCAATTCTGGAGAGGGCGGTCCTAAGATAGCAGAGGAATAGGACAGGGAGACCCTCACAAATTCATCAAAAGATCATTTGAACACTGAACAAATTCCACAAAACAACTTCTGAACACTGACGGAGGACACTAGGCACCCAGAAAGGTAGCCCATTGTCTTCAAAAGGAGGTAGGACAAAATATAAAAGATAAAAAGAGAGACCAAAGAGTTAGGGATAGAGACCCATCCCAGGGAGGGAGTTGTGAAAGAGGAGAAGTTTCCAAACACCAGCAAACCTTCTCACTAGCAGGTCTATGGGGAGTTTTGGACACTCAGAGGGCAACATAACTGGGAGGAAAATAAATAAAGAAATAAAACCCACAGATTACGTGCCTAACCACAACTCCCAGCATAGAAGTAGCCCAGACGCTCGCATGGTCCACCAGCAAGTGGGAGCTGAATGGGGAGGCATGGGCTGCATTGCTTAGGTAAGGACCAGGCCTGAATGCCTTGAGGACAATCTGAGGGAGCTAATGTAAGATAGCCACCCAAACTACCGTGGGATAGCCAGAGAGAGAAAAAAAAAAGAGAGAGAGAGAGAGAGAATTTTCCACGAAAGCTCTAACCTAAGGAACTGACGGGCCCACTCACAGAACAAAGGACTGAGCGAATACCAGAGGAGAGCTAGCTGGCTGCAGACCAGCCCATCCCCCACCAGAAGCAGAGAGGCAGGCTAGTGACAGCCAGAGCCCAAGGGGCAATCTCGGCCCCAGAGACGGCATCCTCTACAAAACTGCGAGCAAGCTCCCAGTTGCTAACTGAAGTCTTCCCGGGATCCTGGACGATTGACATCCGCCAGGAGGGTCGCAGCCAGAGATCAGCTCCCCAGAGGAGACACATGGCACACCTGAGATGGCACTCCTGCTGCACACCCAGGAAACTGAGCAGCTGGAACAGGGGAGGTGATAAGACATACCACACACCTGGGGAGAGTGTGCTCACCAAGCACCTGGTCACCTGAGCTGCTCAGACCTGGGAAGGGGACAAAAAACACAGGCCCAACCAAGTCTGTGCCTTTGTGGAGTACCTGAGAACCTGAAGCTGAGCAGCTTAGACCTGGGAAGGGCATGCAACCCAGGGCCTGCTTTAGACAGTTCCCCTGCAGAGCAACCTGGAGACTGAGCAGTGTAGACTGGGAAAGCACACATGCCGTGAGCAGGGGCAAACCCAGTGTGGCCCAGACACTGTGAACACTCCCCACACACGCCAGTGATATTTGTTTGCAGTGTTCCTCCCTCCCCACATCACAACTGAACAAGTGAGCCTAAATAAGTGACCACCTTCGCCCCCTTGTGTCAGGGCAGAAATTAGGCACTGAAGAGATTTGCAAACATAAGAAGCCAAAATAAACAGAGGGAACCACTCTGGAAGTGACAGGTGTAACAGATTAAAACTCTGTAGCTAGCAGCAACTACATTGGAAGGGGCCTGTAGACCTTGAGAAGAACTATAAGCTGGAACAAGGAACTATCTGAAACTAAACTGACCCCACACTGCCCACAACAGCTCCAGAGAAATTTCTAGATATATTTTACTATTATCCTTTTTCTATTTTAAAAAAAAAAAATTTATTTTTAAGTCCTTCATTACTCTTTAATCTTCATTTTTATAACCAAAAAAGACCTTATTTTTAGGGCAAATTTCATATATATTTTTTATAATTTTTGTGATTTTGTTTTGTCTTTTTAATATTGTATTTTTCAGAGTATAACCTCTACTCTAGACTTTTAATCTTTGCTTTTTGGTATTTGTTATCAATTTTGTACCTTTAAGAATCCAACCTTCACTACCCATATTTACTTAAGAGTGTGATTATTAGCTTGATTGCCCTCTCCCCCTTATTACTCTCCTTTTTCTCCCCCAGGTCACCTCTATCTCTGCCCTCCCCCCTTCTCTTCTCTACCCAACTCTGTGAATCTCTTTGGGTATTTTGGGCTATAGAGACACTTAGGGAACTGATTACTGGCTAGATCTGTCTCTCTCCTTTTGACTCCCCCTCTTTTCCTCCTGGTCACCTCTATCTCCGACCTCCCTCTTCTCTTCTCTATGTAACTCTGTGAACCTCTCTAGGTGTTCCAGGCTGTGGAGAGCACATAGGGATTTGATTACTGGATGGACTGCTCTCTCCCCTTTTGATTCCCCCTATTCTCCTGGTCACCTGTATCTCCCTCCTCCCTCTTCTCTTCTCCATATAACTCTGTGAACCTCTCTGGGTGTCCTTCACTGTGGAGAATCTTTTCACCATTAACCTAGATGTTTTATCATCGGTGCAGTATGGATGGAGAAGTCTTGAGGCTACTGAAAGAATAAGACTGAAAACCAGAGGCAGGAGGCTTAAATCCAAAACCTGAGAGCACCAGAAAACTACTCACTCCAGGGAACATCAATCGACAAGAGCTCATCCAAAAGCCTCCATACCTACACTGAAACCAAGCTCCACCCAAGAACCAACAAGTACCAGAGCAAGATATACCATGCTAATTCTCCAGCAACACAGGAACATAGCCCTGAGCATTAGTATACAGGCTTCCCAAAGTCACACAAAACCCATAGACACCTCAAAACTCCACTGGACACTTCACTGCACTTCAGAGAGAAGAAATCCAGCTCCACCCACCAGAACACAGACACAAGCTTCCCTAACCAGGAAACCTTGACAAGCCACTCGTCCAACCCCATCCACAGGGAGGAACCTCCACAATAAAGAGGTACCACAAACTTCCAACATACAGAAAGGCCACCCCAAACACAGCAATCTAAACAAGATGAAAAGGCAGAGAAATTTTCAGCAGGTAAAGGAACATGATAAATGCCCACCAAACCAAACAAAAGAGGAGGAGATAGGGAGTCTACCTGAAAAAGAATTCAGAATAATGATAGTAAAAATGATCCAAAATCTTGAAAACAAAATGGAGTTACAGGTAAATAGTCTGGAGACAAGGATTGAGAAGATGCATGAACTGTTTAACAAGGACCTGGAAGAAATAAAAAAGAGTCAATCAATAATGAATAATGCAATAACTGAGATCAAAAACACTCTGGAGGGAACCACCAGTAGAATAACTGAGGGAGAAGATAGGACAAATGAAGTGAAAGATAGAATGGTAGAAATAAATGAAGCAGAGAGGAAAAAAGAATTAAAAGAAATGAGAACAACCTCAGAGACCTCTGGGACAATGTCAAATGCCCCAACATTCAAATCATAGGAGTCCCAGAAGAAGACAAAAAGAAAGGCCATGAGAAAATACTTGAGGAGACAATAGTTGAAAATTTCCCTAAAATCGGGAAGGCCAAGAAACCCAGAGAGTCCCAAACAGGCTCAACTCAAGGCGAAACACCTCAAGACACATATTAATCAAATTAACAAAGATCAAACACAAAGAACAAATATTAAAAGCAGCAAGGGAAAAACAACAAATAACACACAAGGGGATTCCCATAAGGATAACAGCTGATCTTCCAATAGAAACTCTTCAGGCAAGAAGGGAATGGCAGGACATAGTTAAAGTGACAAAGATATTGTCACTGTACTCAGATTACTGTACCAAGCAAGGATCTCATTTAAATATGAAGGAGAAGTCAAAAGCTTTACAGACAAGCAAAAGGTCAGAGAATTCAACACTACCAAACCAGCTCTTCAACAAATGCTAAAGGATCCTCTCCAGACAAGAAACAGAAAAAGTGTATAAACTCAAACCCAAAACAGCAAAGTACATGATAACGGAATCATACTTATCAATAATTACCTTGGAAGTAAATAGGTTGAATGCCCCAACCAAAAGACAAAGAATGGCTGAATGGATACAAAAACAAGACCCCTATATATGTAATCAACAAGAGACCCACCCCCAAACAAGGGACTCATACAGACTAAAAGTGAAGGGCTGTGAAAAGATACTTCATGCAAATGGAGACCAAAAGAAAGCAGGAGTAGCAATACTCATATCAGATAAAATAACCTTTAAAATAATGGCTGTGAGAAGAAACAAAGAAGGACACTACATAATGATCAAAGGATCAATCCAAGAAGGAGATATAACAATTATAAACATACATGCACCCAACATAGGAGCACCACAATATGTAAGGCAAATGCTAACAAGTATGAAAGAGGAAATTAACAATAACACAATAATAGTGGGAGACTTTAATACTCCAATCACACCTATGGATGGATCAACTAAACAGAAAATTAGCAAGGACACAAACTTTAAATGATACAATGGACCAGTTAGACCTAATTGATATCTATAGGACATTTCACCCCAAAACAATGAATTTCACCTTTTTCTCAAGTGCACATGGAACCTTCTCCAGGACAGATCACATCTTGGAACATAAATCTAGCCTTAGTAAATTCAAAAAAATTGAAATCATTCTAAGCATCTTTTCTGATCACAAGCTGGTAAGATTAGATGTCAACTACAGGAAAAAAACTATTAAAAATACAAACATGTGGAGGCTAACAACACACTTCTGTTCAGTTCAGTTCAGTCGTTCAGTCATGTCTGACTCTTTGCAACCCCATAAACCGGAGCACTCCAGGCCTCCCTGTCCATCACCAACTCCCGGAATCCACCCAAACCGATGTCCATTGAGTCAATGATGCCATCGAGCCATCTCATTCTCTGTCGTCCACTTCTGCTCCTGCCCCCAATCCCTCCCAGCATTGGGGTCTTTTCCAATGAGTCAGCTCTTCGCATGAGGTGGCAAAAGTATTGGAGTTTCAGCTTCAACATCAGTCCTTCCAATGAACACCCAGGACTGGTCTCCTTTAGGATGGACTGGTTGGATCTCCTTGCAGTCCAAGGGACTCTCAAGAGTCTTCTCCAACACCACAGTTCAAAAGCATCAGTTCTTCACCACTCAGCTTTCTTTATAGTCCAACTCTAACATCCATACATGACCACTGGAAAAACCATAGCCTTGACTAGATGGGCCTTTTGTTGGCAAAATAATGTCTCTGCTTTTGAATATGTTGTCTAGGTTGGTCATAACTTTCCTTCCAAGGATTAAGTATCTTTTAATTTCATTGCTGCAATCACCATCCGCAGTGATTTAGGAGCCCCCAAAAATAAAGTCAACCACCGTTTCCACTGTTTCCCCATCTATCTGCCATGAAGTGAGGCTAAACAACATGCTTCTGAATAACCAACAAATCACAGAATAAATCAAAAAAGAAATTAAAATATGCATAAAAACGAATGAAAATGAAAACACAACAACCCAAAACCTATGGGACTCACTAAAAGCAGTGATAAGGGGAAGATTCATAGCAACACAAGCTTACCTCAAGAAACAGGGAGAAAAATCCAACAAATAACCTAGCTCTACACCTAAAGTAACTAGAAAAAGGAAGAAATTAAGAACCCCAGGGTTAGTAGAAGGAAAGAAATCATAAAAATTATGGCAGAAATAAATGAAAAAGAAACAAAGGAGACCATAGCAAAAATCAACAAAGCTAAAAGCTGGCTCTTTGGGAAGATAAATGAAATTGATAAACCATTAGCCAGACTCATCAAGAAACAAACGGAGAAGAATCAAATCAATAAAATTCGAAATGAAAATGGAGAAATCACAACAGACAACACAGAAATACAAGGGATCATAAGAGATACTATCAGCAACTTTTGAACTGTGATGTTGGAGAAGACTCTTGAGAGTCCCTTGGACTACAAGGAGATCCAACCAGTCCATTCTGAAGGAGATCAGCCCTGGTATTTCTCTGGAAGGAATGATGCTAAAGCTGAAGCTCCAGTACTTTGGCCATCTCATACGAAGAGCTGACTCATTGAAAAAGACTGATGCTGGGAGGGATTAGGGGCAGGAGGAGAAGGGGACGACCGAGGATGAGATGGCTGGATGGCATCATGGACTCGACGGACGTGAGTCTGAGTGAACTCCAGGAGATGGTGATGGACAGAGAGGCCTGACGTGCTGCGATTCATGGGGTCGCAAAGAGTCGGACACAACTGAGCGACTGAACTGAACTTAGTCAGCAACTATATGCCAATAAAATGGGCAACTTGGAAGAAACTGACAAATTCTTAGAAAAGTACAGCTTTCCAAAACTGAACAAAGAAGAATTAGAAAATCTTAACAGACCTATCACAAGCATGAAAATCGAAACTGTAATCAGAAATCTTCCAGCAAACAAAAGCCTGGGACCAGACAGCTTCACAGCTGAATTGTACCAAAAATCTAGAGAAGAGTTAACACCTATCCTATTCAAACTCTTCCAGAAAATTGCAAGGAAGGTAAACTTCCAAATTCATTCTATAAGGCCACCATCACCCTAATACCAAAACCTGACAAGTGAAAGTGAAAGTGAAGTCGCTCAGTCATGTCCAACTCTTTGCGACCCGTGGACTATAGCCCACCAAGCTCCTCCATCCATGGGATTCTCCAGGCAAGAATACTGGAGTGGGTTGCCATTTCCTTCTCCAGGGGATCTTGCTGACAAACACACCACAAAAAAAGAAAACTACACTGAAAACTCCTCACTGATGAACATAGATGCAAAAATCCTTAACAAACTTCTAGCAAACAGAATCCAACAACATATTTAAAACATCGTACATCCTGACCAAGTGGACTTTATCCTAAGGATACAAGGATTCTTTAATATCTACAAAGCAATCAATGTGATATACCACATTAACAAATTGAAAGATAAAAACCATATGATTATCTCAATAGATGCAGAGAAAGCCATTGACAAAATTCAACATCCATTTATGATAAAAAAAAAAAAAAACTCTCCAGAAAGCAGGACTAGAAGGAACATATCTCAACATAATAAAAGCCATATATGACAAACCCACAGCAAACATTATCCTCAGTGGTGAAAAATTGAAAGCATTTACCCTAAAGTCAGGAACAAGACAAGGGTGCCCACTCTCATCACTAGTATTTAACATAGTTTTGGAAGTTTTAGCCACAACAATCAGAGAAGACAAAGAAATAAGAGGAATCCAGATTGGGAAAGAAGTAAAACACTATTTGCAGAAGACATGATCCTCTACATAAAAAACCTCAAACACTCCACCAGAAAATTACTAGAGCTAATCAATGAATATAGTAAAGTTGCAAGATATAAAATTAACACACAGAAATCCCTTGCATTCCTATACACTAACAATGAGAAAACAGCAAGAGAAATTAAGGAAAAAATTCCATTCAGTATTCCAATGAAAAGAAACAATACTTAGGAATAGATCAACCTAAAGAAACAAAAGACCTATATATAAGAAAACTATTAAACACTGATGAAAGAAATCGAAGAGGACACAAATAGATGGAGAAATATACCACATTCGTGGATCGGAAGAATCAATATAGTGAAAATGAGTGTATTACCCAAAGGAAAGGGACCAGATCTGATAGACAGAGTGCCTGATGAACTATGGACAGAGGTTTATGACATTGTACAGTAGACAGGGATCAAGAGCATCCCCATGGAAAAGAAATGCAAAAAAGGAAAATGGCTGTCTGAGGAGGCCTTACAAATAGCTGTGAAAAGAAGAGAAGTGAAAAGCAAAGGAGAAAAGGAAAATACAAGCATCTGAATGCAGAGTTCCAAAAAATAGCAAGGAGAAATAAGAAAGCCTTCCTCAGCGATCAATGCAAAGAAATAGAGGAAAACAACAGAATGGGAAAGACTAGAGATCTCTTCAAGAAAATTAGAGATACCAAGGGAACATTTCATGCAAAGATGGGCTCGATAAAGGACAGAAATAGTATGGACCTAACAGAAGCAGAAGATATTAAGAAGAGATGGCAAGAATACACAGAAGGACTGTACAAAAAAGATCTTCACGACCCAGATAATCACGATGGTGTGATCACTCATCTAGAGCCAGACCTCCTGCAATGTGAAGTCAAGTGGAACTTAGAAAGCATCACTATAAACAAAGCTAGTGGAGGTGATGGAATTCCAGTTGAGCTATTTCAAATCCTGAAAGATGATGCTGTGAAAGTGCTGCCCTCTATGCCAGAATTTGGAAAACTCAGCAATGGTCTCAAGACTGGAAAAGGTCAGTTTTCAGTCCAAACCAAAGAAAGGCAATGCCAAAAAATGCTCAAACTACTGCACAATTGCACTCATCTCACACGCTAGTGAAGTAATGCTCAAAATTCTCCAAGCCAGGCTTCAGTAATATGTGAACCGTGAACTTCCAGATGTTCAAGCTGGTTTTAGAAAAGGCAGAAGAACAAGAGATCAAATTGCCAACATCTGCTGGATCATGGAAAAAGCAAAAGCGTTCCAGAAAAACATCTATTTCTGCTTTATTGACTATGCCAAAGCCTTTGACTGTGTGGATCACAATAAACTGTGGGAAATCCTGAAAGAGATGGGAATACTAGACACCCTGACCTGCCTCTTGAGAAACCTATATGCAGGTCAGGAAGCTACAGTTAGAAATGGACATGGAACAACAGATTGGTTCCAAATAGGAAAAGGAGTACATCAAGACTGTATATTGTCCCCCTGCTTATTTAACTTTTATGCAGAATATATCATGAGAAACGCTGGGCTGGAGGTAGCACAAGATGGAATCAAGACTGCTGGGAGAAATATCAATAACCTCAGATATGCAGATGTTACCACCACTAAAAAGCCTCTTGATGAAAGTGAAAGAGGAGAGTGAAAAAGTTGGCTTAAAGCTCAACATTCAGAAAACTAAGATCATGGCATCTGGTACCATCACTTCATGGGAAATAGATGAGGAAACAGTGGAAACAGTGGCTGACTTTATTTTGGGGGGCTCCAAAATCACTGCAGATGGTGACTGCAGCCATGAAATTAAGACGCTTACTCCATGGAAGGAAAGTTATGACCAACCTAGATAGCATATCAAAAAGCAGAGACATTACTTTGCCAACAAAGGTCCATCTAGTCAAGGCTATGGTTTTTCCAGTGGTCATATATGGATGTGAGAGTTGAACTGTGAAGAAAGCTGAGTGCTGAAGAACTGATGCTTTTGAACTGTGGTGTTGGAGAAGACTCTTGAGAGTCCCTTGGACTGCAAGGAGATCCAACCAGTCCATTCTAAAGGAGACCAGTCCTGGGTGTTCATTGGAAGGAATGATGCTGAAGCTGAAACTCCAATACTTTGCCCACCTCATGCAAAGAGTTGACTGATTGGAAAAGACCCTGATGATGGGAGGGATCGAGGGCAGGAGGAGAAGGGGATGACAGAGGATGAGATGGCTGGATGGCATCACCAACTCGATGGTCATGAGTCTGAGTAAACTCCAGGAGTTGGTGATGGACACGGAGGTCTGGCATCCTGTGATTCATGTGGTCACAAAAACTCGGACACAACTGAGCGACCGAACTGAACTGACTGCACTGAACCCAAACGAATCTATAGATTCAATGCAATCCCTTTCAAACTACCAACAGTATTTTTCAGAGAACTAGAACAATAATTTCACAATTTGCATGGAAATACAAAAAACCTCAAATAGCCAAAGCAATCTTGAGAAAGAAGTATGGAACTGGAGGAATCAACCTGTTTCTCTTCAGACTATACTGCAAAGCTACAGTCATCTAGACAGTATGGTACTGGCACAAAGACAGAAACATAAATCAGTGGAACAAAATAGAAACCCCAGAGATAAATCCATGCACCTATGGATGCCTTATCTTTGACAAAGGAGGCAAGAATATACAATGGAGTGAAGACAATCTGTTTAACAAGTGGTGCTGGGAAAACTGGTCAACCACTTGTAAAAGAATGAAACTAGATCACTTTCTAACACCACACACAAAAATAAACACAAAATGGATTAAAGATCTAAACGTAAGACCAAAACTATAAAACTCCTAGAGGAGAACATAGGCAAAACATTCTGACATAAATCACAGCAGGATCCTCTATTACGCATCTCCTAGAGTAATGGAAATGAAAGTAAAAATAAACAAATGGGACCTAACTAAACTTAATAGCTTTTGCACAACAAAGGAAACTATAAGCAAGGTGAAAGATAGCTTTCAGAATGGGAGAAAACAACAGCAAATGAAGCGACTGACAAAGAATTAATCTCAAAAATATACAAGCAGCTCCTGCAGCTCAATTCCAAAAAAATAAAATGAGCCAATCAAAAATGGGCCAGAGAACTAAACAGACATTATTCCAAAGAAGACTTACAGGTGGCTAACAAACACATGAAAACGTGCTCAGCATCACTCATTATCTGAGAAATGCGAATCAAAACTACAATGAGGTATGATCTCATGCTGGTCAGAATGGCTGCTATCAAAAAGTCTACAAACAAACAATAAATGCTGAAGAGGGTGTGGAGAAAAGGGAAGTCTCTTACACTCTTGGTGGGAATGCAAACTAGTACAGCCACTATGGAGAACAGTGTGGAGATTCCTTAAAATTCTGGAAATAGAACTGCCATATGACCCAGCAATCCCACTGCTGCATATACACATCGAGGAAACCAGAATTGAAAGAGACACGTGTACCCCAGTGTTCACTGCAGCACTGTTTACAATAGCCAGGACATGGAAGCAACCTAGATGTCTATCAGCAGACGAATGGATAAGAAAGCTGTGGTACATACAAACAATGGAATATTACTCAGCTATTAAAAAAGTGCATTTGAATCAGTTCTAATGAGGTGGATGAAATGGAGCCTATTATACAGAGTGAAGTAAGTCAGAAAGAAAAACACCCATACAGTATATTAACGCATATATATGGAATTTGGAAAGATGGTAACGATGATCCTATATGAGAGACAGCAAAAGAGACACAGATTTATAGAACAGTCTTTTGGACTCTGTGGGAGAAGGCGAGGGTGGGATGATTTGAGAGAATAGCATTGAAACATGTATATTATCATATATGGAACAGATCACCAGTCCAGGTTCAATGCATGAGACAGGGTGCTCAGGGCTGGTGCACTGGGATGACCCTGAGGGATGGGGTGGGGAGGAAGGTTGGAGGAGGGTACAGGATAGGGAACACATGTACACCGATGGCTGATTCATGTCAGTGTATGGGGAAAACCACTACAATATTATAAAGTAATTAACCTCTGATTAAAATAATAAATTCATTTTTTAAAAATAGAAAAAAAAGAATCAATTCTTTAGCACTCAGCTTTCTTTATAGAGCAATTCTCACATCCATACATGACTCCTGGGAAAACCATAGCTTTGACTAAATGAACCTTTGTTGGCAAAGTAACATCTCTGCTTTTTAATATGCTACTAACACCAAAAAAAGATGTCCTTTTCATTATAGGGGACTGGAATGCAAAAGTAGGAAGTCAAAAAACACCTGGGATAACAGGCAAATTTGGCCTTGGAATACGGAATGAAGCACGGCAAAGGCTCATACAGTTTTGCCAAGAAAATGCACTGGTCATAGCAAACACCCTCTTCCAACAACACAAGAGAAGACTCTACACATGGACATCACCAGATGGTCAACACTGAAATCAGATTGATTATATTCTCTGCAGCAAAAGATGGAGAAGCTCTATAAAGTCAGCAAAAACAAGACTGGGAGCTGACTGTGGCTCAGATCATGAACTCCTTATTGCCAAATTCAGACTTAAATTGAAGAAAGTGGGGAAAACCACTAGACCATTCATGTATGACCTAAATCAAATCCCTTATGATCATACAGTGGAAGTGAGAAATAGATTTAAGGGCCTAGATCTGATAGCTAGAGTGCCTGATGAACTATGGACAGAGGTTCGTGACATTGTGCAGGAGACAGGGATCAAGACCATCCCCATGGAAAAGAAATGCAAAAAAGAAAAATGGCTGTATGGGAAGGCCTTACAAATAGCTGTGAAAAGAAGAGAAGCGAAAAGCCAAGGAGAAAAGGAAAGATATAAGCATCTGAATGCAGAGTTCCAAAGGATAGCAAGGAGAGATAAGAAAGCCTCCCTCAGCAATCAATGCAAAGAAATAGAGGAAAACAACAGAATGGGAAAAATTAGAGATCTCTTAAGAAAATTAGAGATACCAAGGGAACATTTCATGCAAAGATGGGCTCGATAAAGGACAAAAATGGTCTGGACCTAACAGAAGCAGAAGATATTAAGAAGTGGCAACAATACACAGAAGAACTATACTAAAAAGATCTTCATGACCAAATAATCACGATGGCGTGATCACTAACCTAGGGCCAGACATGCTGGAATGTGAAGTCAAGTGGGCCTTAGGAAGCATCACTATGAACAAAGCTACTGGAGGTGATGGAATTCCAGTTGAGCTATTTCAATTCCTGAAAGATGATGCTTTGAAAGTGTCACACTAAATATGCCTGCAAACTTGGAAAACTCAGCAGTGGCCATAGGACTGGAAAAGGTCAGTTTTCATTCTAATCCCAAAGAAAGGCAATGTCAAAGAATGCTCAAACTACTGCACAATTGCACTCATCTCACACGCTAGTGAAGTAATGCTCAAAATTCTCCAAGCCAGGCTTCAGCAATATGTGAACCGTGAACTTCCAGATGTTCAAGCTGGTTTTAGAAAAGGCAGAAGAACAAGAGATCAAATTGCCAACATCCGCTGGATCATGGAAAAAGCAAAAGCGTTCCAGAAAAACATCTATTTCTGCTTTATTGACTATGCCAAAGCCTTTGACTGTGTGGATCACAATAAACTGTGGGAAATCCTGAAAGAGATGGGAATACCAGACACCCTGACCTGCCTCTTGAGAAACCTATATGCAGGTCAGGAAGCAACAGCTAGAACTGGACATGGAACACCAGACTGGTTCCAAATAGGAAAAGGAGTACATCAAGGCTGTGTATCGTCACCCTGCTTATTTAACTTTTATGCAGAATATATCATGAGAAACTCTGGGTTGGAAGAAGCACAAGATGGAATCAAGATTTCCAGGAAAAATATCAATAACCTCAGATATGCAGATGATACCACCCTTATGGCAGAAAGTGAAGAGGAACTAAAAAGCCTATTGATGAAAGTGAAAGAGGAGAGTGAAAAAGTTGGCTTAAAGCTCAACATTCAGAAAACGAAGATCATGGCATCTGGTCCCATCACTTCATGGGAAATAGATGGGGAAACAATGGAAACAGTGTCAGACTTTATTTTGTGGAGCTCCAAAATCACTGCAGATGGTGAGAATCACTGCATGAAATTAAAAGACGCTTACTCCTTGGAGGGAAAGTTATGACCAACCTAGATAGCATATTCAAAAGCAGAGACATTACTTTGCCAACAAGGTCCGTATAGTCAAGGCTATGTTTTTTCCAGTGGTCATGTATGGATGTGACAGTTGGACTGTGAAGAAAGCTGAGTGGTGAAGAACTGATGCTTTTGAACTGTAGTGTTGGAGAAGACTCTTGAGAGTCCCTTGGACTGCAAGGAGATCCAACCTGTCCATTCTGAAGGAGACCAGTCCTGGGTGTTCACTGGAAGGAGTGATGCTAAATCTGAAACTCCAGTACTTTGGCCACCTCATGTGAAGAGTTGACTCATTGGAAAAGACTCTGATGCTGGGAGGGATTAGGGGCAGGAGGAGAAGGGGACGACAGAGGATGAGATGACTGGATGGCATCACTGACTCGATGGACATGAGTTTGGGTAAACTCCGGGAGTTGGTGATGGACAGGGAGGCCTGGTGTGCTGAGATTCATGTGGTCGCAAAGAGTCAGATGCGACTGAGTGACTATACTGAAGTGAACTGAGGTCGGTCTAACCAGGGATCAAACGAGCCCCCCTGCAGTGGTAATGAAATCTAACCACTAAACCACTAGGGAACTCCAAAGATTAATTTTTAAATCAGTCAATTTTGAGTAATCAGATTACTTAATGTGGGTGAGTCTCATCCAAGTAGTTGAAGGCCAGGATAGGAAAAAAAAGACTGGCCTCCCCTGTCGAAAAAGAGAGGAATTATCTACCTGACTGCCTTCAGTCTTCATCTCTACCACCAGATCTTCTGGGTCTCCAGCTTGCCACACCTACAGATTTCTAAGACTTTTTAAGAAAAGCTATAAATTTGAGTACTGGTGATGCTGCTAGTAGGGGTCATTTAAATTGTCCTAGTGAAAGAGGAACTAAAAAGCCTCTTGATGAAAGTAAAAAAGGAGAGTGAAAAAGTTGGTTTAAAGCTCAACATTCAGAAAATGAAGATCATGGCATCCGGTCCCATCACTTCATGGGAATTAGATGGGGAAACAGTGGAAACAGTGTCAGACTTTATTTTTTGGGCTCCAAAATCACTGCAGATGGTGATTGCAGCCATGAAATTAAAAGACGCTTACTCCTTGGAAGAAAAGTTATGACCAACCTAGATAGCATATTCAAAAGCAGAGACATTACTTTGCCTACTAAGGTCCATCTAGTCAAGGCTATGGTTTTTCCTGTGGTCACGTATGGATGTGAGAGTTGGACTGTGCAGAAGGCAGAGCACCGAAGAACTGATGCTTTTGAACTGTGGTGTTGGAGAAGACTCTTGAAAGTCCCTCGGACTGCAAGGAGATCCAACCAGTCCATTCTGAAGGAGATCAACCCTGGGATTTCTTTGGAAGAAATGATGCTAAAGCATCCACTACTTTGGCCACCTCATGAGAAGAGTTGACTCATTGGAAAAGACTCTGATGCTGGGAGGGATTGAGGGCAGGAGAAGAAAGGGACGACAGAGGATGAGATGGCTGGATGGCATCACTGACTTGATGGACGTGAGTCTGAGTGAACTCTGGGAGTTGGTGATAGACAGGGAGGCCTGGCGTGCTGCAGTTCATGGGGTCGCAAAGAGTCGGACACAACTGAGCGACTGAACTGAACTGAACTGAGGCCACCAAACTTCTTACATAGAGCATCAGACAGAAATATTTTAGGCTTTTCAGATCATAAGGCCTTTGACACAGCTACTCAGATAATACATAATGAAAGAGCATGGCTGAGTCCCAACTAACCTTTATTTATAGATAGTGAATTTTAAATATTAAATAATTTACATATATAACAAAAGATTATTTCACTCTGTCTTTATTTTTCAACCATGTAAAAATGTAAAAATCCATCCTTAGCTCATGAGCCATATAAAAACAGGTTACAATTTACTAATACTTCATCGAGACAGATCATTCTTAAACAGCTGTCTTTGGTACCTTGGGTGCTACAATTTTTCATCAGATGGTATGTGATTCAAGATTGTGAGTTCCTTCTTTAGTTGATATGGGTTGAATAAATCACATGAAATGTCACAGACTAATTGTTATGTACATGATAGGCTACTTACTAGTAACCTAAATAGCTTACTAAGTATTACTTATATTTAGTTATTAAAAAAATACTAAAACTGATCCAATACTGGAATTTTTTTCCCACCTCTTAGCCTTTTCAGCTTTTACAAAGATTACATTATATCCCCCAAATTACCTCACAGATATTACATAACATTATGACCATAACACCCTGTACTTTGTTTTTTTTTCTTTTTTTTTAATTTTCTTTTTTTTTTTTAATTTTAAAATCTTTAATTCTTACATGCATTCCCAAACATGAACCCCCCTCCCACCTCCCTCCCCATAACATCTCTGTGGGTCATCCCCATGCACCAGCCCCAAGCATGCTGTATCCTGCGTCAGACATAGACTGGCGATTCAATTCTTACATGATAGTATACATGTTAGAATGCCATTCTCCCAAATCATCCCACCCTCTCCCTCTCCCTCTGAGTCCAAAAGTCCGTTATACACATATGTGTCTTTTTTCCTGTCTTGCATACAGGGTCGTCATTGCCATCTCTCTAAATTCCATATATATAACACCCTGTACTTTGATGTACTTTTTTATCCGATATCACTTACCATGATTTCCATTAAATTTTTTCATTAAAATATGTTATTTCCACTAGACTATTAGCTCTATGAGATCCGTGGTCATGTCTGTTTTCTTCACCACAATATAATGAGCCGAAACCGTATCTAGGAAATTCTAAGTATTTGGTATATATTTGTGGACTGAATGAACAAAATCAATTGCTTATGGTCATTAATTGTTTTAACTCTTGTTATTTAATTATAAAGAACTTTTCACTTAGTCTCAACATAATCAGTTCACTTTGTTAATGGCTGTTTACTGTTTGTAATAATGTTATGTTCATACAAACAATATTTGGGGTCTATAATTTTAAACTGACAGGTCTTAAGAATGAAATGTGGCTCTGTTGACTAAAAAGAGATATACAACTTGAGAGTTGTGAGTTAAGTTTTATTTGGGACAAAATATGGACTGCAGCCCCGCGGCGAGGGCAGCATCTCAGATAGATCTGAGAGACTGCTCCAAATGTGCAGTGGGAGAAAGTCTGTATGTAAGGTTTTGGTGAATGGGGAGTTCAATGCCATGAAGCACTCATTTTACAAAAGGTTTTTGTTAGTCATGAGGATCTGATGTCACCATGAAGGGATTTAGTACTTCTCTAGATATGAGGGGCTTCCCTGGTGGCTCAGAGGTTAAAGCATCTGCCTGCAATGCAGGAGACCTGGGTTCGATCCCTGGGTCAGGAAGATCCCCTGGAGAAAGAAATGGCAACCCACTCCAGTATTCTTGCCTGGAGAATCCCATGGATGGAGGAGCTTGATGAGCTACAGTCCACGGGGTCGCAAAGAGTCGGACACGACTGAGTGAATTCACTTTCACTTTCACTTTCACTTTAGATATGAGGAGATGCAAGGATTGAAATCATAAAATCTATTCCTAAAAACATCCAAAGACCTGCCCCACCAGATTCCCTGGAGCACAGAGTGCCTCACTCCATCCTGAACTCCCTCAGGGGTTGTTGAAGGTCAACAGCTATAGCAGCATGGGGTTCAATCTCATAGAGGCAGATGGCAAATGCCTTTGTTGTTCAGTCACTGGCAAGGCTCTTGGTAACTGCCAATTTGTAGTTGACAGCTCTAAAATGAGTCATTCACACTTCTGTTTTTAAAATGTGAAAGTGAAAGTGAAGTCGACTCTTTGTGACCCCATGGACTGTAGCCTATCAGGCTCCTCAGTCCATGGAATTTTCCAGGCAAGAGTACTGGAGTGGGTTGCAAAATTCACTCCTGGGGACACAGGGTGAAGGATAGAGGAGGGAAGGTTAACAAGAACATTATTATCATAAGTTACAAGTCTTATTCCAAAGGAAAAGGGTCAAAGTTTTTAAAATCTTTTTATTTGCAAGAAATATACTCTGTGGATAATAGGGCCATATCTCTTTTAGTTGAAACACTTTGGTTCAGGGATATTTAATTTCTTGATATTCTTGCTTCTTTAGCTCAAGGCTAGACTTTCAAAACAGTTCTGCTAAGCCTCACCTCAGTTCCACTTGGGGCAATACAACTTTTACTAGCTTGTTTCCAAGACAAGATGCGAAAAGGAAGGAGTTCTCCCAACTGACAGTAATGCTTCCAAGTCATTAGCCCTCTGTGTACTTTGTTTTTATAAATACACAGGTAAAAACAGAACCCCAGGGATTTCCATGATAGTGCCAACATCAAGGTCTTAAAATCCAGGCCTAATGTGAGATATAAGACTTCCTTGGAAAATAAATAGGACCACTGATCTGTACTCAATAGCTTCAGATAGAGTTTTGGTCTATTCCAATTCTTACAACTCTTATTTTAAACTGTTTTACTAAAGGCAGCATTACAGGTAATTTAGGTAAAAACAAAATTTAAACAAAGCAATGAAAAAGAATGCTAATTACTTTAGGGAAATGTGTAAATTTCCTATTCATTGAATGCTCAATGGTTATTTGTTCTAATTGCTCTTTAGTGAGTATTTATTGTGTACACTGGCAAGCTGCTCATTAGAATTGCTGATTCAAAGATAAGAGGAAAACTGCAAAACTACCAATAAGTTCACCGGATCCTGAAATCCTTTAAGTCCTTAACTCTTCTGGCAGCACAAAGTTATCAAGGAATTTAAAGACCCAGTTCTGCCAATCCCAACCTGAAACTCTGATATGTACTCAGAACTTAACTTGCAAGTTTTATACAGATTGACCCAGCTTGCAAAGTTGAAAATGGTGGCTAAATTGTTTCTGACACTACAACAAGTCCTTGAAAAAGAGGTAATCTTGTCAAGCTGTGATGTTAGTTATGTCAGGAAAAAAAAAAAAAATTAAGGAAAGAAAACTTTTTAAAATAAATGTGGAAGTGCTCATAAAGGAGAGAGCTGCTGCTTAAATTTAAACTGTCCTTTCTTTCTTTCTTTCTTCTTTCTTTTTTAGAGAAAAAAACACTCTAGTACTGGCACAAAAAAAAAAATGTTTTGCCCTTTGGCCTAACTTACACAAGTTAACAAGGGGGGCTCTCAGAGGGCCCCGTTTCCATCTCTTCAGATTTTTCTGTTCTTCCAATTGCAGCGGAAGTCCTTCCCCTTCCAAATTCTGCCTGAGTAAGCTTCCTAAAGCTTCAGCCTGTATCGATTTCCTTTTTCACTAAAGAATCATTGTTTCTGCTGCTCATTATAGTTCTTGTTTCTTGGTTGCTTTACTGCTATTGAACTGTTCCTCTTCTCCATTATCAGAGTACAAACTCCAGGAGAGCTCCAACAGTGCTTTATCTCCTTTCAAACTAGGAGAGGATGTTATGAGGAGCTACTGGTAGGGTGTTGTGACAGCACTAACACAGACTGGGGGCTTTGGAAAGACTGTCCAGAGGAGATACCCCAATGCAACATTCCCTCATTTCTTAGGCCTCTGCTTAACCTAATGATCCAGCCAGAGCTCTGGTTTTATCTTCCTTCTGACTATATTTACCTCTCTTTTTGAAAGCACATCCACTTTATACTCAATCTTTTTGATTCTGCTTCAATTTTAAGTCTTTCTTCATTTTTTTTTCATAGAGGCTGAAAAGGCTGAGCTAGAAACAAGCTTGCTTCAGGTTTAATTGGGTACTCTGATTTATTTTTATTTTTCTCTTATACCTCTGTATTATGTATGCTCTGGTGCTACTACATGTGGATAGGTTCCAGGTCACTAGTTGGCAAACCTGTACTCCAGTTGCAGAGTGGCAATTCACTTGCAGACTGCACTGTCTGTTGAGCAAGCATGTTATTTGTGTCAGAACAAAAGATAAATAACATTGCAGCAGATTTTCCACCCCTGAATTTTTGTGTTCTGCAAGCAAGTGGTAGTATTATATCCACTCTATGAGTAGGTGTCTGAGGACAGAGAAAGTTTATGTATTTAAAAAGCATAGGAATAAACTCAGAAGTTCTTTTTCTAAGTTATAAAGGGGGTTTTTCCTTCAAAGACATATTTGTATAACAATGCTCATAGCAGCATTATTTAAAAGAGCCAAAATGTGGATGCACTCCAAATATCCATCAACAAATGAATGGTTAAACAAAATGTGGCATATACATATAGTGAAATATTGGAAGAAATGAAAGTCACTAAGTCGTTTCTGACTCTTTGCAATCCCATGGACTATACAGTCCATGAATTCTCCAGGCCAGAACACTGGAGTAGGTAGCCTTTCCCTTCTCCAGGGGATCTTCCCTTCTCCTGGGACCCAACCCAGGAATTGAACTCAGGTCTCCCGATTGTAGGTAGATTCTTCACCAGCTGAGCCATAAGGAAAGCCCAATGAAATATTATTCAGCCTTAAAAAGAAAAGAAATTCTGGCACATGCCACAACATAGACGAATCTTCAAGATATTATACCAAGCAAAATAAGCAATTCACTAAAGGACAAATATTGTATGATTCCACTTATATGTGGTACCTAGAGTAGTCAAATTCATAGAGAAAGAAAGTAGAATGGTGGTTGCTAAGGGGTAGGAGGAGCACAAATGGGGTGTTAGTATTATTATTAATGGATACACAGTTTTGGTTGGGAAGCATGAAAAAGTTTCCAATATGGAAGGTGATGGTAACTGCACAACAGTGTGAATGTACCTAATGCCACAGAACTGTACACTTAAAAACGGTTAAAATGGTAAATTTTATATTATGCATATTTTGTGCTTGTGCTTAATCTCTGTTGTGTCTGGCCCTTTGCGACCCCATGGACTGTAGCCCACCAGGCTCCTCTATCCATGGGGATTCTCCAGGCAGGAATACTGGAGTGGGTTGCCTGCCCTCCTCCAGGTGATCTTCCCAGTGCAAGTCTCCTGCATTGCAGGAGGATTGTTTGCCATCTGAGCCACCAGGGAAGCCTTTTGGAATACTATTTCTCTCTTCCTTGAAAGTAACAAAACAATGAAAGAAACTAAAAATGGGATTCTGCCCATTTCTTCACTGAATTAACCCCAGTCTAGTGGTTTCAATAATGAGTTATACAAATAAGACTAACCTGACTGTTCTCTTTTAAAGATGTTTAAAAAAAAAAAAAAAGATATCTAGGGGAAATACATATTTTAAAACCATTTAAAAACTTTTCTTTAAATCACTTATCTTTCACATACCAGGTAGATTTTATTTATTCTGCCCCTAGATATTTCCCATACCTGAAATTCAATGTATAGGGACATAAAAATTGCATTCTACAACAGAAAATAGGAATTAATATGCACAGGTAACTTAGGAAAGGGAACACATTTTCTTAAATTAATTAAGCCAGTATTGCTGATAGTATGATCTTACAGCTTCTTGCATTACAATTAGAGAACCTATTAAAATTCTTATTCTAGACATACTGAATCGGCATCTTTGGGACTGGTGACTTCTAACCTGCATTTTCAATTAGCTCCTCTAAGTTAAATTAATGTACACTGAAGTCTGAGAACCAGTAAACTAAAACAAAAGTAAATAATACCAATATCAGGAGTGTATCTCCTTAGACAAGCAGGCGTGAATCTGATCAGAGGGTAGGAATATGAGACTCTGTCTACTGAAATCAAAATTACAATATCTTTATCTGTACTCACTGATTCTTCAACTATAATAGACATTAGAGTGATGTCACAGATTTAAATAACAAAACAACAAAGAAGCAAAGACTTTCATCGGGAGTTACAAGGAAAGGAACAGTTTGTTTTTGTGAAGTGTTTTATAGAACTTAAAAGAAAAGCCTAGTGTGTCATGTGTGTAAAAATAAATAAAACAGAAACTGCAACTAAGAGTCAGGCAGCCAGAAGGGGGAGCTCTCACAATCTATGACAACAGAGCCCAAGAGAAAGATGACTCTCATCTTGCCTGACAAGAGTTCAGCAAATGAGTTACTGCCACAGCTCAATTAAAAGCCACTATACTTTGAACTTTCAATTCCCCTGATGGACTCACTTTACTATAGCCCTCCCAACTTCAATTATCCTCTCTTTGAGAGGGTTATCTCTTTGTTGTGCAGAGATTTGCACTGTGGTTCCCCATGGATGTAGATCCAAAATTGCAGTTCTTTGTTGATCCCAAATAAACCCATTTTGCTGAAAAAATATCTGGCAGTCTATTTGGGCACAGTCCCTTGGCATTTCCATCTTTGATCAGTCAGCCTGAACTCAGATATAACTTTGCATTATTATACAGTGCTTATATTTAATTTGAATTTCTAAGTAACTTCTAACCAGGGCCACCCAAGATATATATGCTTTTCTTCCCTGAAGATGTTTGTCTTATGTCTTTGAGAATGTAGAGTGTCTTCCTATGGACAAAAAAAAATGCTATATATGTAGAAAGTGTCAAAAGAATTAAAAGAATGCATGAAATGATTTTTGTCTCTCTAGGAACTATACTTCTGTCAAAAAATAAAAAGGAAAGGAGGAAAGAAGGCTTAACATTGAAAGCAACAGAATATTAAATAGTTTAAAATATTGTTAGTAATGCAAAAGGCTTGGTATTTACAGTCTTTTCCACAGTCCCAATATATAACCTATAAAAAGTACTTAATAACACCATGATTCTGATATTTCATAATCAATGTGGCTTGAGTGATAAGGGTCATCTCTCTCCTCTTCCACTTCTCTAATGTCTATACTGTGCTTTCATCCTGTCTTTTCTGCCTGTATGTCTACATTTAACTCTTTACATCCAAATAAAGAACGCTGATTCTGATTGGAACTAATAAGAACAGTTCCTTTTTCAAAAACATTCTAGTTTCATAGATAAACTATATAATGATATCTGTTAGCACTTTTTTAAGTACTGTGAATAAATCTCTTTGGAACAATTATCTAGGAAATGGTCATTATCACTCCCCACCCCAGCCCTGGGTGTTTCATATCCATGCCATATTCCCAGGTGCTCTGGGTTCAGAAAGAAGCAGCTGCCTGAGAAGTATGGGAGTACATTCATCTGTAGCACCAGATGGAAAGAATGGATACAAGAAAATCCATGAGGGTAAAAGAGCTTTATGGCCTTCCTGGATGAATGGATAGGAGAGGCTAGGGAGAGGTGGAAGAGTACAACTTGAATCAGAGGTTTCAAGCTGGATGATAAAGAAAATCATGACACCACCAGCAGAAATAGAGAAAATAAGAATTTTGGTTTTGAGAGAAAAATATTGCATTTCACTTGAGACAGAATCTTAAAACTGATGACTGGATATTCATATAGAAATGTCTAGCAGAAAACTGCTGATACAATAACACAGTTAAACAGAGGGCAGACCCAGAGAGGGTGATTTATCACTTTCATTTATGCAGTGGTTATGACATTTAAATGGATGAAACATCTCAAGAGAAGGAATAAAGAAACAAACCAAAGCACATGGATGGAACTTTATGAAGAAGAAAAGTCAGTGAAAGGGACAAAAGAATAGTAAACAAGGAAACTGGATAAGAATTTTAGTGACTCAGAGTTATAGAGGTCAAGGAAGGAAGAAAAGCAAGAAAGTGGGGATCTCAGTTTTGTGATACACAAGAAAAAGGACCAATGACCATAGAAAGATAATATGCACATATATAATTTAAAATTTTCTAGTAGCCACATTTTTAAAAAGTAAAAAGAAATAAATGAAATTAATTTTAAGAATATATTGTTTATCCTAATTTCAAAAGTAAATTTTAAAATGTCAATACATGATATAAAAATTAGTGAGAATTTAACACTCTTCTTATCTTTTGCCATCTTTTAAATTTATTGTGTATTTTACACTTACAATACATCTCAATCTGGTTGCTATATTTCAAGTGCTTAATAGCCATACATGAATACTGGCTTCCTTACTGGACAACTCAGGGTCAGAGAATGTAAATACGCCCTAGGAAACACAGTGAAGACAGGAATGGGTTATGGAAGCCAGTAACCAAAAGTGCAAGTGGAGATAAGATAACCAGATGGATTATCTGAACCTCAGATAAAAAGTGGGATGAGAGTGGCAGTTAAAGGTCCTAGAAATGACACTGGGGAGTAAGGAGCACATCTCTGTCATGTCTAATACACTAGGAGGAAAATGAAAAATGAGGATGAGGTCACTATGAGACGGTCAAGGGGAAGGTAGTCCTATTGGGAGAGTTATATTTGAGTCATGTTGAAGGACATATTTGATTATGAGGAACAGTGCTGCTGCTGCTGCTGCTAAGTCACTTCAGTTGTGTCCAACTCTGTGCAACCCCACAGACAGCAGCCTACCAGGCTTCCCCGTCCCTGGGATTCTCCAGGCAAGAACACTGGAATGGGTTGCCATTTCCTTCTCCAATGCATGAAAGTGAAAAGTGAAAGTGAAGTCACTCAGTCGTGTCTGACTCTTCACAACCCCATGGGCTGCAGCCCACCAGGCTTCTCCATCCATGGGATTCTCCAGGCAAGAATACTGGAGTGGGGTTCCATTGCTTGCTGCTGCTAAGTCACTTCAGTCATGTCCGACTCTGTGCGACCCCATAGATGGCAGCCCAGCAGGATTCTCCAGGCAAGAATATTGGAGTGGGTTCCCATTTCCTTCTCCAATGAGGAAGAGTAGTGTGGAAATAAAGATCAACCAAATTAAAACAAGCAAAGCCTATTTATGCAGAACTTGCTATAAAAGAGTTAGCCACTATCACTTGCATTTTGGCAGAAACTCAAAGCAGGCAAAGGAATGGGGAAAGCTTTGCAGTGGAAAAAAGAAAAGGTTTCAGGTATTCCTTGAATGGAGGCTGTTAGTGTGGAGAAATTCCAGACTGGCTAACTAGAAGTGGGACATCCTATGTAATTAGTTAGAGGTACATATTTGGCTTTTTCTGGTTGGTCCTAAATAGGAATCTGGGACAAAAATTAGGGAAGCTGTTAATTATTAATTAAATCCTAATTTGGAGCAAATTGTAATAGGGTTATTATTTGGTTGAGTTTTTTTTTTTTTTTTTAATTGTTACGCGAGGTAGACCTCTGACTTCCTACCAGTCAGATTTAAAGCAAGCTGGATTCCTCAGCTGCTTACTATAGGCAATGAGTCAGTTTCCTGGGCAAGTTGCTACAAATTGTGGGCCAGAGTTCTATTCATATATATGGTCTGGCCATTATCCATTTGTATATTTTGTCTCTCGCTAGCCTTGCTTCTGTTATTCATTGTAAAACTGTGCTTTTGAATTTAGTGTAGCTCAGGAATGTCACATGTTAGATGTCAAAAGACCTGAGTCATTATCTCCATTCTTTCACCGTTAGTAGTAGAGAAGACAATGGCACCCCCACTCCAGTACTCTTGCTTGGAAAATCCCATGGACTGAGGAGCCTGGTAGGCTACAGTCCATGGGATTGCTAGGAGTTGGACATGACTGAGCGACTTCACTTTCACTTTTCACTTTCATGCATTGGAGAAGGAAATGGCAACCCACTCCAGTACTCTTGCCTGGAGAATCCCGGGGACGGCAGAGCCTGGTGGGCTGCTGTCTATGGGGTCGCACAGAGTTGGACAACACTGAAGTGACTTAGCAGCAGCAGTGTGACCCTAAACTCATCATTAAACTTTTCTGTACCTCAAATTTTCTCATCCACAATCGAAGAGAAATCAAAAGTTTTAAGCTGCAAAAAATACAAAGAGAAGACAGAAAGGAAAATATGAAGGAAGATGGCAACCGCAGAACAGAGAAAATTAACAATGCTTCCATATAAATAAAATGTAATTAGACAATAAATTATAAATATAAAAATATTAAAACTCAATCTAGAAGTGAACA
The DNA here is from genome assembly GCF_032405125.1 of Capricornis sumatraensis. Taxonomy (NCBI): domain Eukaryota; kingdom Metazoa; phylum Chordata; class Mammalia; order Artiodactyla; family Bovidae; genus Capricornis; species Capricornis sumatraensis. The sequence continues at coordinate 192,766,853 of NC_091069.1, read as the reverse complement.
AGGAACAGAGAAATGAGAAGTCATAGTTAGCCAAACAATGGGAGAAATTAGAAAAAAATGTATGTCAACAATTAAGACTAAATTACAAAATGTCTATGTACCAACACAGGCAATAGGTGAGAATCAAACAATGTCATCTGAAAGTCATAAACTAAACAAAGGCCTAAGTAAGAAAAAGTGGTACTGAAGGGTATATATAAAGAAAATTATTAGAATTAGTATAAAATAAAATACACTGGAATAAAAATACAAACCTTTCTAAACCAATATAAAAAAGAACAAAGGAAACATAATAAATGTGAATGACAAACACCAAAACATCAATAATATTAACTAGTTCAAACTCATATATTATAAGTACAACCCCCCTCTATACCATATATAAGAGAAATCCCTAAAACAAATTTATTCAGAAAATTTAAATATAAAGAGATGGACAAAGGTATACCAAAATAAAAGCAAACAAAAAAGAAGGAAGGAATAGTGATCTTAATACCTGACAAACTAGAGTTCAGTACCTTAAGCAATAAAATAAATGACAATAAATGACATGCCATTAGCAAAAGAATATATAATAGTTTTGAATACTTATGTGCTACCACCTCATAAAGCAAAAACTAAAAGAAATATAGGGGCTTCCCTGGTGGCTCAGACAGTAAAGAATCTGCCTGCAATGCAGGAGACCAGGGTTCAATCCCTGGATCTGGAAGATCCCCTGAAGAAGGGAATGGCTACTCACTCCCTTGCCTGGAGAAGTATTCTTGCCTGGAGAAGTATTCTTGCCTGGAGAAGTCCATGGACAGAGGAGCCTGGCAGGCTACAGTCCATGCGGTCGCAAAGAGTCAGATACAACTGAGCAACACAAGAAATGTAAGGAAAAATAGCCAGAAACACACAGTAATGCACAATTTTAATATTCTACTCTCAGTCCAAGACACTTGACAAAAAATAAAGATATAGAAATCCTAAACAACATAAGCAATAAAGTAAATTATATGAATATATATCAAACTTTGCATGCCAAATATATCTTCAAGATCCCATAAACATTCATGAAGACAGTCAATATATTATGGCTCAAAGAAAATCTCAATGAGCATAATAACAAAGTAGAAGTGATACAAAAATAATTCTCTCATATTAAAAACACAGAAATCAATAACAAAATTAAAACATAAATAGACCTTTCCATACAAAGTTAAGTAATGATTAAACAACTCAAGGCAAAGGGGAACTGAAATTTCAGAATTATTTATAAATAAAAATAATGGAAATGAAGTATTATTTATCAGTATCAATGAGATACAATCAAAGTGAAGATCAGAGAAAAAAATCATAGCCTTAAATGGTTATACAGAAAAAAATGAAAGGATGGCAATAAATAAATATCCACTTGAATTGACAGACATTTCTTGTTCTTAAATAGGACTTATTTAATACAGAGATGTCAATTCTTCACCAGTATATAAAATTTCACTTGGGAGTAATTAAAAATAAACAGAAAATGAAAAAAGGCAATATTAAAAATAATGGCAAAATAATGAGTTATAAATATAAAAAACAATAAATTAAAATGTTCAGTGTTGGAAAATATTAGCAAAATAAGAATCAGCTAGCTAATTAATCAAGCAAAAAAGGAACACAAATATATAAAAGTAACCATTAAACAGGAACTTTTTTTAAAAAATCATAAGACATTGCATGGTACAACTTTGCTAATAAATTGTAAAACCTAGATGAAATATATACATTCAGATATTGACCCTAGTGTATATAAAATGTCCAACAAACTAATTTTCATAAAAGAAATAAATATACTTTTTCACAACAGTAGCCCACAGAAGGCGCAAGGCCAAAATGGTTTCATGAGGGAAGTCTAGCAAACATCCAAAAATCTGTCTATCCTCCTCCTAAATACCTCTTTAATTATGATCCATACCCAGAACCATTCATTTCCTGAGCTCAGAGCTTCATAATCTTTTGCCTGGATGGTCCATTCTTTTTCCTCTATTTTTTTCCTATAATCTGATGCTGGAGTGCTATTTTGAAAATGAAAATATGATCACAATTTTATTTACTTTTTCAACTTTAATGTACTGATAATTGAAGTCATAGGAGTGAAAATTACAATGGGGCAAATTCTGCCATCATCTTAAACACACTCTAGGAAAAGAAAGGAAAGTGAAGTCGCTCAGTCGTGTCCAACTTTTTGGGACCCCATGGACTGTAGCCTACCAACCTCCTCTGTCCAGGGGACTGGAGTGGATTGCCATTTCCTTCTCCAGGGGATCTTCCCGAACCCAGGTCCCCCGCGTTGTAGACAGACACTTTATCTTCTGAGCCTCCGAGGAAGTCCTTAAACACACTGTAATAAATCTTATTATCAATATACTTTCTGAGTATGTGGACTTAAGGTACCTTTGGTACATTCAGACTGTTTCTTTGGAAGACATTAATAGTAAAGAATCCACCTGCAATGCAAAAGATGCAGGAGATGTGGGTTCAACCCCTGGCCTGAGAAGATCCCCTGGAGGAAAAAAAGGCAACCCACTCCAGTATTCTCGCCTGGAGAATCCCATGGACAGAGGAGCCTGGCGGCTACAGTCCACGGGGTCGCAAAGAGTCGTACACAACTGAGCGACCGAGCACACTCACAGAATTGAAATCACAGGTAAAGATGGAGTTCTAGATAATATATCAAAGGAAACTAAAGGAAAAAAAAAAAAGAGGATTTAGTAGGGAAAAGATGAGGGCATAAGACACATCTTTCCAGTGATTTTATGGCATAGTCAGGTAAGTAACCATTTCAATCTTAAGAACCTTGTCTCAGGATAGTCAGGGTCATATAACTAGCATGTGCTATAGCCAGGACTAAAGCCCAGATTGCAGCCATAGCCAGCATTCTGTAAATAACTGTCTTTCTTCATCTAATAGTCCTCCACATATCTATTCTTTGAAATGTCAAGACTTTTTATACTTTTGATAACTCACTTCTCTTAAATTTTATTCTCCTTAAAAGCAAGAAACATATTTTATGGTACCCTTTAATCAACAAGGGTGCCTAGCATAGTGAAGCACTAATTCATGCTGCTTAACTCTTGTATATTATTAACTATTATTCTAAAACATATTTTCTTAAATCTATTAGATTTCTGTGAAGACTGGTACATATTTTTAATACAGTTTTGAAAATGTCAAACAATAATCAGTATTGATGCTACAAAAAACAAAGAGTTTTATTTGGGGGTCTTAGGAATTGCAATTTGGGGACTTCCCTTGTTGTGCAGTGGGAAAGAATTCTGCCAGTGCAGAGGACATGGCTCAATCCCTAGTCTGGGAAGATTCCACATGCTATGGAGCAACTAAAGCCCACGCACTGTAACTACTGAGTCTGAACTCTAGAGCCCATGAGGTGCAACTACTGAACCTGTGTGCCACAACTACTAAAGCCCGAACACCATAGAGCCTGAGCTTTGCAATGAGAAGCCATCACAACAAACCTGTGCACCGCTATGAAAAACAGCCTCTGCTTGTCACAAGTAGAGAAAGCCCATGCAAAACAACAGCAACAAAGACTCAGCACAGCCAAAAATAGATTAATTTAAAAAAAAAATTTAAAGAATTGTAATTTGGGACACACAGATTCAGGTGAAACCAAAAGTCTGTTCTGAAGAAGAGAAAGAGGAGTTTAAAAAGACAAAAACCACAAGGATGTTAAATTGTGAGAGAATTGTGATAGATTCTGATGCAAATGGATGGGGAAACAATGAAAACAGTGAGAGACTTTATTTTCTTGGACTCCAAAATCACTGCAGATGGTGACTGCAGCCATGAAATTAAAAGACACTTACTCCTTGAAAGAAAAGCTATGACCAAACTAGATAGCATATTAAAAAGCAGAGTCATTACTTTGCCAACGAAGGTCCATCTAGTCAAAGCTTTGGTTTTTCCAGTAGTCATGTATGGATGTGAGAGTTGGACTATGAAGAAAGCTGGGTGCCAAAGAATTGATGCTTTTGAACTGTGGTATTGGAGAAGATGTCTTCTGCAAGGAGATCCAACTGCAAGGAGATCCAACCAGTCTATCCTAAAGGAAATCAGTCCTGATTATTCATTGGAAGGACTGATGCTGAAGCTGAAACTCCAATACACTTGATGTGAAGAACTGACTCACTGAAAAAGACCTTGATGCTGGGAAAGATTAAAGGCGGGAGAAAAAGGGGACAACAGAGGATGAGATGGTTGGAGGGCATCACCGACTCCTTGCACATGAGTTTGAGTAAGCTCTGGGAGTTGGTGATGGACAGGGAAGCCTGGTGTGCTGCAGTCCATGGGGGTCGCAAAGAGTGGACACGACTAAATGACTGAACTGAACTGAACTGATGCAAGTCAGGGGATATTTGTCCTTAAGGAATCATGAGTTGTTTTAGGGTAAGGATTCAGTAAGTAGATAGGCTGTCACAAATTTATATTAGGGTACATGATGGATAAGTATCTTGAGTAGGATGATAAGTGTTCAAAAGGTCAGATTCCATCTGGACTGAGAGGTACATAAGTCACATTTCCTCAGTAGCTTCTCAGTCTCCATTTTAGAAAGCTCTCTTAGCAATACTGACTCTATTTTGATTTTCACAAAAGAGATTAAGAGGAAATGTGTCATGCATAAAACCTGTACACATAGCAATCTTATGGCTTAGATATTTTTTCCTTAAACCAGAGACAATTTCAAATATTTTGGTCCATTATCACAATAAAAAGTTCCAAAAATTATAGCAGCCATATATTTATTATTAGTTTGAACTGCTGTTGCATGTAAAAATTGTGCTGTAAATGAAGTCAGGAAAATCTAATGACGTGGAAAAATATCTTGACTGATTTAATAAAGTATTCTCAACCTAACGTGTAAATAATATTCTGCTTAATCTTGACTACTGGATATACTTCACACCCTCAGGCTAATACTGAATATCTGAAAGAAGTATGAAAGTATTAGTCACTCAGTCATGTCCAACTCTTTGCAATCCCACGGACTATAGCCCACAAGGCTCCTCTCTGCATGAGATTTTCCAGGCAAGAATACTGGAGGGGGTTGCCATTTCCTTTTCCAGGGGATCTTCCCGATCAAGGGGTTGAATTTAAGTCTCCCACATTGCAGGCTGAGCCACTAGCTGTTAATCCATTATATACATTCAAAGGTTAATTTTTTAATATTATATCAGGAAAAATGCTCATCAGTGCTCATCATTCAGACTAACTGAAGTAAAGGCTAATGTGGTAAAAAGTTTGAAAGATGTATTAAAGTAAACTTACTACTTAAAATATACACAATAAATACATGATACCTAGTTAACTGCTTCAGTGAATAATTGGAAATTAGCATTTTACAACTATGTCTTTCTGAAGTATATAAAGACCCATGGAAAATTTGCTCTCTTAAGTAGTTTTTAACATAAACATGCAAATTTTATTAACATTGTTAATTTTCTTAGGAAACCCTTTTTACATAGATGGACAAAAAAATTTTAAGCAAATTATCAGAGTGTAAATTCAGCAACTGAACTGAACTGAACTGAAATTCACTAGATGTAAATGAATATTTATGTGCATATAGATTGCTGCCATTTAATTTGGTGTGCATTTCTAGATTATTTATTCATTTTTATTCAAAGAAATTCAAGTCGCCTTCTTTTTACAACCTAAAGAAGTGAAAATGTAAGTTTGTAAGAGCATTGTGACTCTTACTTAGAGCTACTATGGATAACAAAGAAGATTCCCATCATGGCGGCACTAAAAGGTAGTTTCTAGAAGTGACAGACTAGAAAAGAATCCAAAAAATCTTAAATAAGTCCCAGCTCATATAGATGCCAACAGGCCTCAGTTCCCCTCACCAAAGACTTCCTAAAATTTTATGCATTGCAAAAAGTCTGATGCCTTGTCTTGATACTCAATTGAGCATTCAATACCAAACAATAAATTATTCAAATAGAAAGACTGACTGTCTTTAAACTACCACATATTTATGTGGTTTATGTTTTTTTTTTCCCCCTTTATATTGAAAGTGAAAGTGTTACTCAGTAGTGTCTGACTCTTTGTGATCCTCTGTCCATGGAATTCTCCAGGCAAGAATATTGGAGTGGGTTGCAATTTCCTTCTCCAGGGGACCTTCTTGACCCCAGGAAGCCAAGACGAAGCCAGGTCTCCCACATTGCGGGTGGATTCTTTACCATCCGAGCCACCTGGGAAGCCCAAATAAACAGAGTAGGAACCACTCAGGTCCTGACACAAAGAGATAACTCTGGATTAGCCTGAAATTGGGTGACTGAGGATAATTTAATAGACTATAAAAGCATGGGAAGGGTTACAGGAAATCAATTAAGCACAATGCTTTAATCCAGGGCTAGCAGTTGTAGGGTGGTACTATTCCCCTACATCTGAGGGTATGAAGGGAGAAAATGGCTATTCAAACCTGGAGAGAGAAGGACACGACAGGATCTACATCCGCTGCAAGAAAGAGTAAGAACCCCTAAGAATAATAGGGAGTAACTGCCCTGACTTAAGCTTCCAGAGAGATTTCCATTGGCTGAACATAACCAGAAGCCAGAGAGTAATAGAACTCTCTGATGAAGTCCAGATAGGTTAGCCCTCTGGGGCACAGACAGAAAGGAGAAGAGTAGGGAGTAAAGTTGGAGGGCAAATGGAACGTATCTACTATAGTACTCTTTTGCAGATAACATAAAATCTAACTCAAGCTTATCTAAGTAAACAAGGGTATATATTCACCTAAGTATCTGAAAACTATAAAGGTAGCTCTATCTTCAGGCCCTTCTTCACTCAGCATTTCAAAGGATATCATGGGATTCAGTATCTTTCCATCTCTTAGCTGTGCTCCCTTCTGTGTAGATTTTATTCAAAGCTGCAAGATATTTGATAGCAAGTTTCAGGTTGAAATTTTGAATTTCAAAAATTCTTTTTGAAAAAAGTAAAAGAATAATAAAATAAAAATAATAAAGTAAAAAAAAAAAAAACAAAAAAACACAAGATCCTTTCAACAAGTTTAAAGAGAGTTCCTGGGCTTAACTCTCAGCGGCCTAAGTCAAGTCACCTGCTCATTCCTAAACCAATCAGTTTAAACAGGAATGAAACATGATGGCCTATAATGAATCACATGCCTATTCTTAGACTCAATAGCGTAAGCCACACAAAGCCCAAGTACAGAGGGTGGGAAAAAGGTGGGTAGTCTTACCAAAACTAGTAAAAAGATAGGCATCCAAAAGACAGCGAATGACCACAGAAGCCTATTTGGTAATCTAGTTCACATCTCAGCTCTAATTATCATGACCTTCAGGAATATATGAATCCACCAGTTTAGGCTGACCATGGAGCATTAGAAAAATATGGTAAAAACTTTCACTTTTCTTTTATTTCTACATTTGATGCCAATAAACCCATGGCACACTTATTAATATGTATATATTTATATGTACATATATGTAGATATCGCTATATATAAATATGTATATAAAACTTTTCATCTTGGCAATAATTTGATTTGATGTTGTATTAAACATTTATATTAGCTTTCTAGATCTAAAAGCAGTGAGCACATATAAGCATTCTCTTTAGGACACCAATTCTTGAAAAAAAAAGGAGGCATTTCTTTTTTAGTTAGTGTCACTTCTTTCACTAAAGATGAATTAGTGAGTCAATTTGGGGCTAATAATAATAAAATTACACTTTGGGATATTTTTCTCTGAAAAGGAAACATCTTTACTTTCAAACATAAAGCACACTGTCACAGAAATTTAAAGCTGGAAAGGCCTGGATTATTTCTCAGCTTCTAGCTGAGAACCAAACAAGTTCAAGTGACCTAAAAACTAGGTAACATTTTAAAATCAAATCCTGAAGAAAGGAAAGTCTGTGTCCCATATGAATTAGCCAGGGACACTATATGAACTTGCAGTCCACAGTAAATTAAACCATGTGAGTAGCAAGTGACTATAAAGGCTGAGCCTGGATGTATACTCCCCTTAAATCAACCTGTTAAAGAAAGAAAAGCTCAAAACAGGTAGACACAGAATTTAGTTCTCTCAGATCACATTTATAGGGTAAATGGAGTTTTTTTTAACTGCAGCTGTGTATTTGCTGATAAGACAAAGTAAAGAATGCAAGTACTTAATCATCACATCTCAAAAATGATACAGAAATTAATCTATTTTTAGCTGTATACTGTGCTTTTTTTACCCTTTCCTCTTAATAACGTACCTACATATTGTTTTGAAATGGCTTACCTACACAAAGCACATAGCTTCTCATAGGTTTATAGGCTGCTGCTGTTTATAGGCTGGCTTCATGTTTATTCCTCTACAGAAAGATCACATCTCTAAAATTATCCAGTAACAAATATAAAGCTAGATGATTAGAAAAGCAACTGGAGAGCAGGAAATCATTTTCTTTTAGACTGTTTAACAATAAACAAACTAAGATGTATCAAAATGAAGACTCATTCCTATTTAAGATTGCTTTCCCTTTCTCCTCTTCCTCCTCCCTGTTGAGCTGGGGGACTTAAATATGCCATGATGATATCTGGATACAAGAGCTATCCATTTTGCATTTTAATCAGTCTCATTTTTGGAAAATGATATCCTTGGAGATCATGTTTCACCATTGTGTTGTTGATAATCCATTGAGATGTGGCAGTATCCTCTTACCTTCTCCCATCTCCCTAGGGTTCTTCTTACCCAGGCTGAGAGACTGGTAAACCTCCTGCCAAGTCTGCTGAGTCTTTCTTTCTCACTTATATTCTGGGCCCTTTCTTGTGAACACAGAGAAATGTTCACTGTTTGTTCATACATCTCTTGGACCACAAAGGTTCCATGGTTGCAGCAGGCACTTGCTGTGACATACCATCTCTAGAGAACACTCTGTTCCGTAATGTTCTCTTGTTGTCATAGTGTGGTAAACCTCAGCAAGTCTACCAAAGTCCCAGACAGAAACAGTGATACATAGAGAGCAAACCCATCAGAGCAAGAGGGGAAGGATTCACGACCATTCTCTCCTCTACCTATATGTGCTCCAGAATTTATTCCAAGGGTATTAGTTTCATTTACATAGAAAATAACAAAGTTATCTTTTCTCTATCTCCATTACCATTCTAAATCTTTATATATATTCATAATAACTGTTTTAAAAGTCCTTGTCTATTAATTCCATCATCTCTTCATTTCTTGGTCTATTTCTATTGATGGATTTTTTTTTCACCTGTCTATGGGTCACAGTTTCATGATTCTCCATATGTCTAGCAATTTTTTAATGAATGTTTAATATGAAGAATTTTATTGTTGAATGACTTTTGTGTTTCATTAAAGGGAGCTGAGTTTTGTTCTGGTAAGTAATTAATTTACAGGCATACCTTGTTTTACAGCATCTCACTTTATAGTGCTTCATAGATACTGTAGTTTGTTACCATTTGCATTGTCAGATGATGGTAAACATTTTTTCAGGAATATTTTTAATTAAGGTATATAATTTTTAAGGGTTTTTTAGATTGCATTCTTTATAACAGACTTCAGTATGGTATAAACATAACTTTCACATGCACTGGAAAACCCCAAAATGCATGTGACTCAATTTATTGTGATATTCACTTTAGTGCTGGGGTCTAGAATGGAACCCACAATATCTCTGAGGTATGCCTACACCTGAAGTATAACATGATCATTTTGAAGCTTCTATTTTAACTTTATTAAGGTTAGTCTAGAACGCATTTTACTCTAGAGATAGTTTTAGCCCTTCTTCTTAGAAGTAAAATGAATAGCATATCCATTTGGTATCTCTATTGAATTCCCTGAGCATAAACAAGCCTTTCCATCCAATTGGTCAGAACTCAAACATCTACCAACCCTGTGAAACTCTGATGGTTTTTCAGTTTATAGCTTTCTTATAGTTGCTCCTTTGCTGGTAGTCATTTGTCTTGTGGAGTCTCACCTCATATATATACAACTTGTGGAGTTCTTGTGGAGTCTCACCTCATATATGTACAGTGTAGTATTCAATCAAAATGCTCAAAGGGACATCCATACAAATTTCTGGAGATCTTTCCCTACCTCTCTCCCTTGTTTTTGGCCCTCTGCCCCATAAATTACAGTTTCCTAAGCCTCTCTGTATGCAGGTCAGGAAGCAACAGTTAGAACTGGACATGGAACAACAGACTGGTTCCAAATAGGAAAAGGAGTATGTCAAGGCTGTATATTGTCACCCTGCTTATTTAACTTATATGCAGAGTACATCATGAGAAATGCTGGACTGGAAGAAACACAAGCTGGAATCAAGATTGCCGGGAGAAATATCAATAACCTCAGATATGCAGATGACACTACTCTTATGGCAGAAAGTGAAGAGGAACTAAAAAGCCTCTTGATGAAAGTGAAAGTGGAGAGTGAAAAAATTGGCTTAAAGCTCAACATTCAGAAAACTAAGATCATGGCATCCAGTTCCATCACTTCATGGGAAATAGATGGGGAAACAGTGGAAACAGTGTCAGACTTTATTTTTTTAGCTCCAAAATCACTGCAGATGGTGACTGCAGCCATGAAATTAAAATACACTTACTCCTTGGAAGAAAAGTTATGACCAACCTAGATAGTATATTAAAAAGCAGAGACATTACTTTGCCAACTAAGGTCCGTCTAGTCAAGGCTATGGTTTTTCCTGTAGTGATGTATGGATGTGAGAGTTGGACTGTGAAGAAGGCTGAGCACTGAAGAATTGATGCTTTTGAACTGTGGTGTTGAAGAAGACTGTTGAGAGTCCCTTGGACTGCAAGGAGATCCAACCAGTCCATTCTGAAGGAGATCAGCCCTGGGATTTCTTTGGAAGGACTGATGCTAAAGCTGAAATGCCAGTACTTTGGCCACCTCATGTGAAGAGTTGACTCATTGGAAAAGACTCTCATGCTGGGAGGGATTGGGGGCAGGAGGAGAATAGGACGACAGAGGATGAGATGGCTGGATGGCATCACTGACTCGATGAATGTGAGTCTGAGTGAAATCTGGGAGTTGCTGATGGACAGGGAGTCCTGGCGTGCTGCAATTCATGGGGTCGCAAAGAGTCGGACATGACTGAGCAACTGAACTGAACTGAACTGAAGCCTCTCTGACTCTGTTATTTGTCTCCTCAGTTTAGAAAGCCTGCCATGTTTTATCTGGGTCCCACATCTCTTCACAACTGTCTGTCTGTGAAGTGCCTCCAGCCAGAAAACTGGGAATCGTAGGACTAATCTAGCTTGATTTCCTTCTTTCAGACACTGTAGTTTTGCACTGCCCATTGTACGATCTCTGAAAACAGCTGTTTCATATACATTGCCCAGTTTTATTTATTTATTTATTGTGGAAGGGTGAGTCAAGGCTTTTGATCGTCTCATTTATACAAATATTATTGACAACCCCTAAAATAATGGATATCCTTTTATGTAGGTGCCAACTGAGAAGAGGATCACCATTTAATCATTTATGCTAGGAAAAAAATCAATTAATAGTTCATAAATCACACTATCAAAACCCACCCTAAATTTCAATAGGTATATAAAATAGATTGTATAGTCAAATTTTATTACAACTGCAATAACTATAATTCAGATACACCATGTAGAGATATCAGGTAGTAGACTTATTCATAAAACAGAACAAAAGAGAAGTTATTGGAAGAGAAGAATATGGGAATTAAAAATGACTTCCTGGAGAACAAAGGAAAAGCAATTTCCTAGAGAACAAAGAAGGGATTAAGTTTTCCTCTTTTCTAATAAAATTGAAAAGTTTCAGAATTTAATAATATGAGTTTGCAGTAAATGACAGGATAGGGAACGGGTGTTTGTTCACTGCAAGGCCTTAGGATAATAAACCCATTAGAAGAGGGCAAATAGGGATTTAAGTAAGGAATATCTAAGAGGATTTTCATGGTTCCCTCAAAAACTGAAAATGTGATAAGTTCAGACTATCCTTAGAGAAGACATTTTTAGAAAACTGGGAGAGTGTATGACCTAAATAGGACAAGCATGCCAAAAAGATGTGTATCCCAATGTTCATCTCAACACTGTTTATAATAGCCAGGACATGGAAACAACCTAGATGTCCATCAGCAAATGAATGGATAAGAAAGCTGTGGTACATATACACAACAGAATATTACTTGGCCATTAAAAAGGATACATTTAAATCAGTTCTAATGAGGTGGATGAAACTGGAGCCGATTATACAGAGTGAAATAAGCCAGAAAGAAAACCACTAACACATATATATGGATTTTAGAAAGAAGGTAACAATAACCCTGTATGCGAGAGAGCAAAAGAGACACAGATGTATTGAACAGTCTTTTGGACTCTGTGGGAGAGGGCAAGAGCAGGATGATATGGGAGAATGGCATTGAAACATGTAAAATATCATATGTGAAATGAATCGCCAGTCCAGGTTTGATGCATGATACAGGGTGCTCAGGGCTGGTGCACTGGAATGACCCAGAGGGATGGGATGGGGAGAAAGGTGGGAGGGGGGTTCAGGATAGGGAACACATGTACACTCATGGCAGATTCAAGTCAATGTATGGCAAAACCAATACAACATTGTAAAGTTAAATTAATTAATTAATTAAAAAAATAAAAATAAAAAAGAAGAGCTAAGGCATCAATGTTTGGAAAAAAAGTTGGCTTGTAAATAATGAGATTGCCCAGAAAGTTTCAGCATTTATATGCTGTTAATTCACTTTGTATTTCTTATACAAAACGCATTTGCATTTAATCATTTTGAATAGAATCTGTCATAAGAATACTTGCTCACAATTCAACATTCTCTATCTCCATGAATGCTGGGAAAGGGGATTATGTTAATTCAGAATATTCCATAAAACAAATTTCCTAGTAAATGGTATAAAAAATTCAATTCCAATAATTCAGTTCTTATCCACTAATTCCAAGGATCCTACAGATACTCTTTTGCTATATAGTACAGGAAATGAATTATCCTTAATTTAATAAGAGCCAATGACAAAGACTTGGAAATATTTTAATTATACAGAAATAATCAATGTAATGACATGTTACTTTGAAATGATATTATACTATTGTGAAGTTTATTCATCTCTAAATCTTTAAATTTTAACAAGAGTGCTAGTCCTTTTATTCTGTATAACTGATAAAACCTATGGAAATAATTCACTTTTGTATCCAGATCCATAGGTTTAGAATTAAGGAAGATTCATCAGGATGAAAGCAAAATACTAGCAATAACCATTCATGCTATCTTTTTCAAATGTGATGTTTCTATGACTTGTTCATCATTGAATTCCCAGCCCCTCAAGATGCTTGGCACAAGTGGATATTCAGTAAACACTAGGTGAATGAATGAATAAGTTACAACTCTTACACCCATACTCCTCACGATGATGCCAATAATGAATATGACAAATTCATTCAATACAAAAAATGAATACAATAAATTCTGGACCAACAGCTAATGAAAGGTCTAACTGTCACAGAAAAACAACCAAAAAAAAAAACCCCAAAATCAAAGACTTTTCCTAACATGATGGTTCTTGGTTTTGTTTGTTATTTCTGGGGATGGGGTTGAAATGTGCCCACAGAAATGGGCATGAGACAGTTTACAGTTAAGGCTATTACCATAAGAAGAGATGTTTTATTCCTGCAAAGGGAATCACCTGGGGTCAATGATTCCCAGGCAGGGAATCAAAAGGCAGAAACATGTTTATGCAAAAGGCAGAAAATGTATTACTCAAGGCTCAACATGGAAGTTATTTTGCAGAAATCAGAAGACTGAATAAGAAATCTTAAGTTCTAGATCTTGGAAATAGCAAAATAAAAAACTACAAGCATAGAAATTTTGTTGATAAAGGCCCTTAACTGAAATCAAAGTAATTTCAAGCCAAAGAACAGTGAAATGTCTACAGCTCATACTATAACTCTGACATAAGATGTGATGATTCAACTCAGAAAGATACTGGGTATAAACAAGTGTGGAACCCAGTAGGCCAAACAATGCAGAATTTCTAAACAACCCTGTCCCTTCAGTTGTTCTTCACATGACATTGTCTCTAGCTGCTTTGCCATCATGGGGTTGCACAGCTCCAAATAAGCATCATTGTCTTAAAATGTGGCATTGAAGTACAACACAAATGTGACAGTTAATTTTATGTGTCACTTTGGCTGGGACATGGTGCCTGGATACGTAGCCAAACATTCTGGGTATTTCTGTGAGGGTGCTTTGAGATAAAATTAATATTTAAGTTGGTGGATTCTAAATAAAGCAAAATGCACTCCATTATGTGGGTAGGTCTCATCCAATCAGCTGAAAGGCAGAATAGCACAATAGACTGACTTCCCTCAAGCAAGAGAAAATTCTGCATTTATACTTGAACTGCAACATCAGCACTTCCTGGATCTCCAGCCTGATGGCCTTCAGACTTGAACCGTAGCATCAGCTCTTTCTTCCTGCCCACCCTGCAGATCTTAGACTTTTCAGACTCTATAATCACATGAAGCAATTGCTTAAAATAAATCTCTTTATAAATATTTATTTATTTATAAATTTATATATATATATATATGTTACACACAGAATACTGTAAAGAGATTATTCCTAGTCACACCTCAGAGAGGACAACCCTTAATCACAGATAAAATGAAATCAACAAAGATTAATGCAAGATAAAAAACAACAACCAAATGTAAACCAGGAGGAAGAGAAAAAATTACATTTGCTTTTTCAGTTATCAAACCATTTAAACTCATAATTGAGCTAAAGGGGAAAAAAAAAACTCCTTTTAAGTGTTTTTAAAATAAGTCAATCCATCTGCTTCTGGAGTATCCAGTTACCATGCTCCTCTTACCTGTCCAGAAAGCACTTTTATTTCACATTGAATAAATAATGTGAATCACTTTTTTGAAATACCACCTTTTCTTTGTTGCTATAACTCTCAGATGACATGTTTTGCTTGCCATGACTACCTTGCAAGGCAAGAGGTGGTATCACAGCCCAGAATGTGAAATTATTTCCAGGTCCTCTACATGGTTAATTAAGCCTCAGTTCAGTTCAGTTCGGTCACTCAGTCGTCTCCAACTCTTTGCGCCTCCATGAATCGCAGCACGCCAGGCCTCCCTGTCCATCACCAGCTCCCGGAGTTCATTCAGACTCACATCCATCGAGTCAGTGATGCCATCCAGCCATCTCATCCTCGGTCGTCCCCTTCTCCTCCTGCCACCAATCCCTCCCAGCATCAGAGTCTTTTCCAATGAGTCAACTCTTCTCATGAGGTGACCAAAGTACTGGAGTTTCAGCTTTAGCATCATTTCTTCCAAAGAAATCCCAGGTCTGATCTCCTTCAGAATGGACTGGTTGGATCTCCCTGCAGTCCAAGGGACTCTTAAGAGTCTTCTCCAACACCACAGTTCAAAAGCATCAATTCTTCGGCGTTCAGCCTTCTTCACAGTCCAACTCTCACATCCATACATGACTACAGGAAAAACCATAGCCTTGACTAGACGGACCTTAGTCGGCAAAGTATTGTCTCTGCTTTTGAATATGCTATCTAGGTTGGTCATAACTTTTCTTCCAAGGAGTAAGCTTCTTTCAATTAAGCCTAGCTCAACCATGTATGTGACATGCTACATATATATGACATGCTACATCCTATCCCTTACTCTGAGTGGGTGTGATATCTACATGTAAATATTTCTTCATTGTTATTCATTCACTCTTGAGAAATCTGTATGCAGGTCCGGAAGCAACAGTTAGAACTGGACGTGGAACAAGAGACTGCTTCCAAATAGGAAAAGGAGTACGTCAAGGCTGTATATTGTCACCCTGCTTATTTAACTTATATAAAGAGCACATCATAAGAAATGCTGGGCTGGAAGAAGCACAAGCTGGAATCAAGATTTCCAGGAGAAATATCAATGACCTCAGATATGCAGATGACACCAACTTTATGGCAGAAAATGAAGAACTAAAGAGCCTCTCAATGAAAATGAAAGAAGAGAGTGAAAAAGTTGGTTTAAAGCTCAACATTCAGAAAACTAAGATCATGGCATCCAGTCCCATCACTTCATGGCAAATAGATGGGGATGCACCTGATGCAAAGAGCTGACTCATTTGAAAAGACCCTGATGTTGGGAAAGATTGAAGGCAGGAGAAGAAGGGTACAACAGAGGATGAGATCGTTAGATGGCATCACTGACTCAATGGACATGAGTGGGTAAACTCCAGGAGTTGGTGATGGATAGGAGGACTGGCATGGTGCAGTTCATGGAGTCGCAAAGAGTCGGACACAACTGAGCAACTGAACTGAACTGAAGTGAACTACCACCTTCTATCATCTTACATTATTTACTTATTATGTTTATTGTTCTGTCTCCCTTCATCAGAATGTGAGCTCCATGAAAGCAGGAATCTTGGTGTATCTTTCCACTATTATATCCCTAATATCTGAAACACTGCCTAATTCTCAACAAATATCTGATGGATGAATTAAATCATTCATTCAATTAACTGTATTTGGAAAATTGACCACTTGATGTCTACCAATAATCAAATGTCACATTTAAAGTAAATAGGATCAAAGTTGAATCTTTACCAAGATATGCTGGCTCTTCCAACAGATTCCATTAGGAAGGGAATATCTAAAGCAATAATACATTTCTAGTCTCTGAAATTATTCTGTAGTGTTGCCATTAATAAAATAAAAAGGGTTACTATTTAAAAATTAAAAGATGATCATCACAAGGATTTACTGTATAGCACAAGGAACTATATTCAATATTTTGTAAAACTCTATTCAATATAATAGAAAAGAATATGGCACTATACACCTGAAACTAACACAATATTGTAAATGAAATACAGTTAATAATGTTTTTTAGAAAGATGACCAATTACTTTTTTTCAAAGAGATGTCAAAATTGCATTAAAAATGAGTATTGAACCAACCCAAAATGTATTGACAAGAAATACTATTTCTTTAGCTTCAATTAAACTGTCAATTTTTCTTGGTTATAACCATGTTCTCTTGCATAATATTCTGAGAAACTGCCACAAAATGAGATTCCGAGAAGTGTATGTGTGTGTGTGTTGGTATCTTTATAAACAGTCATGACAAATTACACAAAGCTAAGCATACTGATATGTCCATTGCATGTAAGTATTGCACACATCTTTCAACTGGTTTGTTTTCTCAACAGTCATAATAGATTTGTTCTTAAATATCCTCATTCTATTTCCAAGCATTTTTTGTAAGCAAACATGGATAAATGGCTAACTGAGAACAGCCCTGCAGGTGGCCACTGTGTGTGGTCAAGCATTACACATCTCTGGGAGTGCCATGTGTATCATACATGGACTATGATCCTAATGCGTTACCACCACCCTTCTGGAGTCGCACAGTATTTACCCATGGGTCTGTTCAGTCTAACCAGCCCAGAGTGGATCTAAACTCAATGACCTTTTCTCTCATTGCTGTTCAGTCACTCAGTCATGTCCAACTCTTTGCCACCTCATGGACAGCAGCACACCAGGCTTCCCTGTCCTTCACCATCTCCCAGAGCTTGCTCAAACTCATGTCAGAAAAAGTAATTCAAAATTACTGAGTTAATCAATCCTAGACAATGAGATATGAACTGATTTACATTAAAATAATATCCTCAAAACATTTATCAGTAAGTAAAAAAGAGAAGGTGTTAGAGACACAACTATCTTAAAATGACTTTATGTGACAGGTCAGTTTCCCATTCCTGAATTTTCATTTAATGGCAGTTGGTTTTCTGGTAAAGGATAGAGAATTTGATACTCATGATGATCTTATAGCACCCTCAAGTGGCAATGTTTTTCTTAGATGTTTTAGCTTTGATAGAAAATAAAATGAAAAAAGAAAGTGGTAGAAACAAATAATCCTGAATGAATGAAGATGTATGAACCCTTATCACAAGGGCTTGTAGCCATCAGCAGCTTATGCAGCTCAATACCAGAAAAACAAACAAATCAAAAAGTGGCCATAAGACTGAAATAGGCACTTCTCCAAAGAAGACATACAGATGGCTAATAAATATATGAAGAGATGCTCAACATCACCAGTCCATCCTAAAGGAGATTAGTCCTGGGTGTTCACTGGAAGGACTGATGTTGAAGCTGAAACTCCAGTACTTTGGCCACCTGATGTGGAGAGCTGACTCATGTGAAAAGACCCTGATGCTGGGAAAGATTGAGGGCAGGAGGAGAAGGGGACAACAGAGGATGAGAGGGTAGGATAGCATCACCGACATGATGGACATGGGTTTGGGTGGACTCTGGGAGTTGGTGATGGACAGGGAGGCCTGGCGTGCTGCGGTGGACAGGGGTCACAGAGTCGGACATGACTGAGCGACTGAACTGAACTGATCACTCATTATTAGAGAAATGCAAATCAAAATATGATGTCGTATTACCTCACACTGGTTAGAATGGCGATCATCAAAAAATCCACAAAAAACAAATACTGGAGAGGGTGTGGAGAAAAGGGAGCCCTCCTGCACCATTGGTAGAGTCAGGGGAGTTTGCAATTTCCTCAGTTCTGTCTCGTCACAACAAAAATTTGAAGCAATGGACAGACCAGTGTTACAGCCCTCAGACAGACCAGTGTTACAACCCTCAAATGGACCAGTGTTACAGCTCCATGTTATAGCTCAGTTTGGGTTTTTTTTTTTTAATTAATTAATTTATTTCAGTTGGAGGCTAATTACTTTATAATACTGTAGTGGTTTTTGCCATACATTGACATGAATCAGCCTTGGGTGTACATATGTCCCCCATCCTGAACACTCCTCCCACCTGCCCTGCCATCCCATCCCTTGGGGTCATCCCAGTGCACCAGCCCTGAGCACCCTGTCTCATGCATTGAACCTGGACTGGAGATCTGTTTCACATATGGTAATATACATATTTCAGTGCTATTCTCTCAAATCATCCCACCCTCAACTTCTCCCACAGAGTCCAAAAGACTGTTCTATACATCTGTGTCTCTTTTGCTGTCTCTCATATAGGGTCATTGTTACCATGTATATGCGCTAATATACTGTATTGGTGTTTTTCTTTCTGACTTACTTCACTCTGTATAATAGGCACCAGTTTCATCCACCTCATTAGAACTGATTCAAATCCATTCTTTTTAATAGCTGAGTAATATTCCATTATGTATATGTACCACAGCCTTCTTAGTTTTATTTAGAAAGTAAAGGAAAATACATCCTTGAGGCATGAGGGCATGCCAACTCAAAAGACGTCAAGAGAAGAGAGGCACCCCACCCCCGGCCCAGCTTTGGCTCCTCGTTTTATATGTTTTTTCTCCTCCCCCTGGACCTGCCCTATGTAAACTGGGCTAGCCAGGAGTGCTGTTTGTTTTACCTGAGGTCCTCACTCCAGTCCTCAGGCCTTCCTTTGTTCTATTCTCATGGGCTTTTCCCTTCCTTGTCTTTTAGCCACTGCCATTCTAGACTCCTTTTTCCTATTCTAACTGCCTAACAGTAGGAATCTAAACTGATACAGCCACTATGTAAGACGGTATGGAGATTCCTTTAAAAACTAGGAATAAAACTACCAAACGACCCAGGAATCCTACTACTAGGTATATACCCTGAGCAAACCAAAATGGAAAAGACACATGTACCCCAACGTTCACTGTAGGACAATTTACAGTAGCTAGGACATGGAATCAACCTACATATCCATCGACAGATGAATGCATAAAGAAGTTATGGTACATATATACAATGGAATATTACTCAGCCATAAAAAGGAATGAATTTGAGTCAGTTCTATGAGGTGGATGAACCTAGAGCCAATTATTATACAGGGTGAAGTAAGTCAAAAAAACAAATATTGCATATTAATGTATATATATATGAAATCTAGAAAGATGATACTGATGAACCAATTGCTAGGGCAGTCGGACACAACTACAGTGACTTAGCGTGCAATGGAGATGCAGACATAGAGAAAAGACTTATGGACCTGGGAGTGGGGAGGAAGGAGAGGGTGGTACAAATGAAGAGAGTAGCATGGAAATATATATACTACCATATGTAAAATAGATAGCCAATGGGAATTTGCTGTATAATTCAGGGAACTCAAACCAGGCTCTGTGACAACCTAGAAGGGGAGTTGGGGTGGAAGGTGGGAGGGTGGTTCAAGAGGGAATGGACATATGTATATCTATGGCTTATTTATGTTGATATATGGCAGAAACCAACACAATATTGTGAAGCAATTATCCTCCAACTAAAAATAAATAAATAAATAAATAAACAGCTTGTAGTTTGAATTATTTCTTTAATAATGAGGATGGATTTTGGCTGGTCTAAGCATATTTTCCATTTAATATTCTTCACTTTTTCTTGAGTCAATTTAGGAGGACTTTGAATAGAACTCTGAATAGACCAAAGCTACCCTACATGCAAAGTACATCATGAGAAACGCTGGACTGGAAGAAATACAAGCTGGAATCAAGATTGCTGGGAGAAATATCAATAACCTCAGAAATGCTGCAGATGACACCACCCTTATGGCAGAAAGTGAAGAGGAACTAAAAAGCCTCTTGATGAAAGTGAAAGTGGAGAGCGAAAAAGTTGGCTTAAAGCTCAACATTCAGAAAACGAAGATCATGGCATCTGGTCCCATCACTTCATGGGAAATAGATGGTGAAACAGTGTCAGACTTTATTTTTGGGGGCTCCAAAATCACTGCAGATGGTGACTGCAGCCATGAAATTAAAAGATGCTTACTCCTTGGAAGAAAAGTTATGACCAACCTAGATAGTATATTCAAAAGCAGAGACATTACTTTGCCAACTAAGGTCTGTCTAGTCAAGGCTATGGTTTTTCCTGTGGTCATGTATGGATGTGAGAGTTGGACTGTGAAAAAGGCTGAGCACTGAAGAATTGATGCTTTTGAACTGTATTGGAGAAGACTCTTGAGAGTCCCTTGGACTGCAAGGAGATCCAACCAGTCCATTCTGAAGGAGATCAACCCTGGGATTTGTTTGGAAGGAATGATGCTAAAGCTGAAGCTCCAGTATTTTGTCCAACTCTGCGAAGAGTTGATTCACTGGAAAAGACTTTGATGCTGGGAGGGATTGGGGGCAGGAGGAGAAGGGGACGACAGAGGATGAGATGGCTGAATGGCATCACTGACGTGATGGATGTGAATCTGAGTGAACTCCGGGAGTTGGTGATGGACAGGGAGGCCGGGCGTGCTGTGATTCATGGGGTCGCAAAGAGTCGGACACGACTGAGCGACTGAACTGAACTGAACCCTATATGGTAAAGCGTTAGTCACTCAGTCATGTCTGACTCTTTGTGACCCCATGGACTGTAGCCCACCAGGCTCCTCTGTCCACGGAATCTTCCAGGCAAAAATACTGGAGTGGGTTGCCATTCCCTTCTCCCGGGGATCTCCCTGACCCAGGGATCGAATCCAGGTCTCCTGCATTGCAGGCAGATTCTTTACTGTCTGAGCCACCAGGGAAGCCCATATGGTAGCAAGTCATAACCTAAACCTCTTGTACCACATGCTTTTGAATGAAACCAAGTGTCCTCGTTACAGGAAAAAGTGTTCAAGATTATCTTTAGATGTTAAGATACTAGACCTGCTTTAAATAAAATAAGTTTGATACATATATACTTATAAATTACATCCTTAAGGAGCATAATTTCAGTCGACCCTATAAACGATACAGCATGGTAGAAAGAGTACCAGATAGATATACAGTAAAATAATGTGTATTCTAAAATTATTTTTGAACAAATTATTAACCCCTCTGTATCTGTTTCTTCACACACACACACACAATCAGAGTAGAAACCAGAGCAGAGAGTAGTTGGTGGCTTCTTCGTGTATTAGTCAAAGTTCTTCTGGTTCCAAACCCTAAATTTACTCAAGCTGGCTTAGGCAATAAAAAAGAACTTTTTAACAAAAAAAAAAAAAAAGAGAGAGAGAGAGATGCTGAAAAATTAAAGGGAGGAGTAGTAACACATCACTAGGATGTTTTCAGTTCTATTCACTCTTTTCTGATATACACATCCCAACCTTGACCCCAGATGAGGAATGGGCTTTGCTGAAATAGTTTATATCAGTTCAAGAACCAGAAAGAACCTGTCTACAAATATTTCTTATAAAAGTCATAGATTAATCTGTGTAAATCTTTTCCAAATGGTAATATACAACTTTCTGAGATCCAGACAGACCTTATCTGTGGCATATAGTGTTACCAGTAACCACACATGTTATTTTGGGAAAATTGGGGGATCTAAGAAAAGCTACTTTGTAATATGCTGTTTCTTTCCCTACTTCATGTGGCTATCTTTTTTCAGGTAAGTTTTTGTGTTCTTTGCTAAATAAATCAGGAACTTAATCTGTGAGTTGGTGTGTGTGTGTGCATTCACACAGAGACAGAGGATCTCTTACCACCAACCTATAATTTGCCTGACAACACTTAATCAAAATGTCCATTCTTAAAATAAAAATAAAATATCCCTAATTCAATTTCAATCTTGCAATCGCCAGAAAGTATTTTGCTTTCATACATCTCTACTCCTTTAATTACGTTGTTCCTCATCCTAAAATACACATACTTGCCCCTCATCCTAAAATACACATACTTGCCCCCTCCTCTCCTCTCTTACCTTCATCAATTCCCACTACCTCATCCCCCAGAAACAAAAGGGGAAAGCAGATGCATAGCAGGTGTTCACAACAATAGTACTTACCATTGTGCCATATTTGTTTCTTTTTGTGTTTATTCTTTTGTTGAATGGTGTGCCAGAAAAGAGCCAGATGTGTTTTTTTCATATTTAAATATCCAGAGCCTAGAGAGCATTTATTAAAAGCTGTAAATATGTATTTATTTAGAAATGGAATTTGACATAAAAATATGCCCAGGATTAAGACACCAAAGATCTAGTTGTCTTTAATGCTCTGCCCTCTCTTACCTCCCATATATTCATGTAATCACTCATACTGCTTAGTGTGGAAAAATTACTTTGAAAATATTTTTAATGGTCAAGCAAACAACCAAACAAATTAAATCAAGAAATGAAAAAAAGGGTCAGCTTTCTATGCCCAACTCGAAAAGCCCCATATGTAGGACTAGTTTCTCCTAGAAGCAAAACTAGTTTCCCCATTTTCTTTCCTCACTTCCTCCAGTCCTGCTTCAAAGATCCAGTACTTGGTCCCCTTCAAAGCCAAAAGCATCCATCCCAGCAGAAAATGAATTGAAATACACTTGGAACTGTAGAAGGCTCAAACCCCTGCTGTAGGAGTGTTATTTGGAAAGTGAAGAACAATGTTGCCTCTACACTTAACTATCACTACTCCATTCAAGGCACTAACCAAAGATGGAAAGCCCCAGCCTGAGCTTTGATTACCCCTGCTTGAAATTTATTAGCATTTGATAAATGTCACTTGACAACAATGTTTATCCTCTAAAAGCAGCTACTTTTTCCTATTTTCATGGCCATATCACAGCAGTTTTAGATGTTCAAAATATGGGGTAGTAACTCTGATGTTGGAATTAGGAAAAGGAGTGTTGCTGTTTAGTTGCTAAGTCGTATCCAACTCTTCTGCAAACCCATGGACTGTAGCACCCCTGGCTCCTCTGTCCATGGAATTTCCCAGGCAACAATATTGGAGTGGGTTGTTTCATCCTTCTCCAGGAGATCTTCCCCAACCAGGGATCCAACCCACGTGTCCTGCACTGGCAGGCAGATTATTTTACCACTGAGCCACCAGGGAAGCCCAAGAAGAGTAGGCAGATCCAATAGCAATGTTACTCAAGAATGGCTTTATAAGGGGACATTCTCAGAGTAGGTGCCACATCTGCTTCTCAGCCACTAGCTTCTCAGTCTCTCCAGAGATAATTAGATCCTTAATAACAGATCAACTCTAACTAAAATCACATACCTTATTTATCAGAAGGTCCATATAGTTTCTTTTAAGAAGTCAGTTTTCCTTTTCAGTGACAGCACCCTCTTTCCTAAAACAGCTATTGTCTGAAGCTATAGCTTAACACAAGTCAGTCTGTACCACTGATTAAACTTTCCTGATGTGTTCCTCGTGACTTGAAAGTTATTATCTTTTAAAGTTACACTCATTGTTTCATTTTCTGGAGTCTCAATAAACTGTTTACCTATTTGCCTGGGTTTTTCCCAAAATAGTGTGGAGGCATTCACTATATTCTGACTGCATCTTCTATCCAGGTGGTGACAGGGCAAACTAAATTCCCCAATATACATAACTGAAGATGTGACAGAATAACCACTATTTATTTTTGTTCAAGAGGACGATACTAAACTACACGATTTAAGTAGTACAGACGTTTGATATATTTTAATAAAACAAAGTCACCTTATTTTAATATTAAAGACAGGCCTTCTAAATGATAAAAAATACTTTCTCCAGCAACTCTGCCGGTGAAGATCTATTCAGCGGTAGGTTGAAATTCTAACTCTAGCATTTTGCCAGCTGGTGATAACTGAGCAATATACTGAGAGTCTCTGGGCTTGTTTCCTCAGTAGAGCGGTTAGAAACCAAAGTCAGTAAGTGTGGGGGAGGAGGTGAGAGCCTGTCATAATTATCTTCGAAAAATCACTTGAATTACACAGTAAACCTTATGGGCACTAAATTTTGAGAAAACACATAAACTAAAACAAATAAAAAGGAATGTATATATACATTTGGGGCTTCCTAGGTAGCTAGTGGGTAAAAAATCCGCCTGCCAACACAGGAGAGGGGGTTCGATCCCTGTGTGGGGAAGTTCCCTGAAGAAGGAAATCGCAACCCCCTCCAATATCCTTGCCTGAAAAATTCCATGTCCAGAGAAGCCCGGAGGGCTACAGTCCCTTGGGTCGCAAAAAAAGTCCGACACGACTTAGCGACTAAAGAACAAAACAAAATATGCATATGTCTAGGCATTAAAGTCATTCTGGTTTTAACTCTAAAATCACTAACAGTGAACAGGGTACGGCTAGAAAACACAGCTCCAGTGTTTAATAAATGTTAATGTTCTTCCTTTCTTCTGCCCTACAGCCTAACAGGAAGTCTCTCAGAGCAGTAGTTTTAATGCGGTTATGCCTGAGGCATAGATACTTATCCAGCGATAACTCCAAGGTAAGAAACTTTGTAACAGTTCAGGGTTCTTTTCCTGACACTGGCACTTAGAAGCGCCTCGCTAAACACAAGGATGAATTATTATTTACCACAGATTAGAACTTGGGTCATTTCAATGTAATAACACCTCAGAAATTTTAAAACGAAAACTTGTTACACACTTCACTACCTCAGAGCCACAACCGGCCCTAAACTCCTGAAAATCTTGCCCCAATCCTCCCGGCTTCCGTAATCTCGCTCAATTTCGCGATACCAAAACTGCGATCCTCAGCACCGCCGCTGGGGGCGGTTCCAGAACACTTCCGGGAGGCCACTCTGGAGGTGTCTGCGATGTGTGCTTCCGGCGGCTTCCAGGCGGCTTCCTCAGCCTCCACGACCACGGCCTGAAGTAGTGGGCACCGAACCGGGGGCTAGCAGCCCACTGGCCTTTGGTCACTACAGTCTCTAGCCATGGACCGAGACCTCTTGCGGCAGTCACTAAATTTCCACGGCCCGTCTTTGCTCTCCCTGCTCCGGAGCGAACAGCAGGACAACCCGCACTTCCGGAGCCTCCTGGGGTCGGTGGCCGACCCTGCCCGGGGCCCGCCGGGCCAGCAGCAGTTCCCGGGCAGGTAATGGGACGGCGGCGCCGCTGCGAGACGGGAGAGGGGACGCAGCTCCGGGCTTCATTACCGCAGGCCGGCTGCTGAGCCGAGGCTGTGAGCACGTGAGGACTGCGGCGCAGGTTTCGAGGGCAGGGTGCAGGAGGGTACCTTCTCCCTAATGTGGGCAATGCGGGATGTGGGTTGAACTTTTAAATCTAGTACTGCCACCAGAGGCGCGGATTCTTTAGCTAAAATCTTTGGGGCTTGTGTATATCTGGAACAGCGCGGCTGTGTTTTTAAGTTTCCGCGCCCTCCATCTACAGACTGGCGTATGAGGGGATCCCTGGTTAAAACTTTTTCGGAGGTTGTGTGGCCAACAGCTTAGGATGGTCACGATTGGCGTGAAAGCAGAGAGCAGAAGCTTGTACGTACTAAAAAGTTATGCAGAAAAACCAGTTTTCATAAATTTTGTTTTCTTTTTAAGAAAAGAGAGGAGAGTTGACAACATTGAAATACAAAAATTCATTTCCAAAAAAGCGGATCTGCTTTTTGCACTTTCCTGGAAATCAGATGCACCTACAACTGCTGAAGTTAGTGAAGACAATGATGGTGTGTTTAGTCTTAAAATCGTTGCGTTTTGGTTTAACAGCACTTTGATGAAGCAGAACACAGAGCTGTTGCTAGTAATTTTGTTACTTATTTTTTCAGATTATTATGCAGTCATGCCACCGTTAGAGCAATTCATGGAGATACCTACTATGGACCGGAGAGAGCTGTTTTTTCGAGATATTGAACGTGGTGATATAGTGATTGGAAGAATTAGTTCCATTCGGGAATTTGGGTTTTTCATGGTGTTAATTTGTTTAGGCAGTGGCATTATGAGAGATATATCCCACTTAGAAATCACAGTAAGTTACTCACCTTTTAGTTATTTGATTGTTTTTGTTTTTGATAAAAATGTCATCTCAGTGCAAAAATTATATCTTTTCATCCAGCTGTAATTGTGTACTCTGCAGACCTAGTTTTGAGAATTAAATAAGTATTAATAGAAAAATTAAGTACTTTTTTACTTTAAAAAAAATTATTAGCCATAATAGAATTACAGTTTCTGCCACTGTTTCTAGTTTGGGGAATTTGGTCCTTTGGCTGGCAGAAGTGGGGTCCTGTTTTAAGTGCTCAGATATTAGTGGGCCTGGTGAGATTCATTAGTAGCCTGGGTTATCTTTTCTAGCTGAAAAGTCTTTAATTATTTAGTACTCAGCATTAGATACTTGCATGTGGATAATTTAGAAACAAATTCCTGTCTTTTCTGTATATTTCCAATAATTAAGTGATTTGTACATCATGATACTTGCCCAAGGTGAATAGATCTAAATTTGAAATACACTATGTCGCTTTAATTTGAAAGGTTTGTTATTGTCTATTAAGACAGATAGGGAAGAAAACCAAAAGATACTGCAAACTCGATAACACACCGAAACCTAGAAGAGTTCACGTTTCATTTTCTTGGAAGTCTCCTACTTTCTGGACACATTTTAATTTTATATTTAAGAAGCACAAAATATCTTTTTGTTTCATCATACATACTTATATTCCGTTTCTAAAACTAATTGCAAGTTTCATGAGAGTTTAGCTTTGACCTGAACCAGAAAACTTTTTCTACTTATGTTTGGGCACAGAAATTTAAATTTAGACTCTAGGGTGCTAGTTGTTTTCTTAATGTTCCTTTCAAGTCTTAGCTGTTTATACTGAACTGCTAGAATAAAAGAAGACACTTCTCTCTGAAGAATAGAATGTCTAGTGTTTTACAGTGCTTCTTGTTGCAGGCTCTATGTCCACTAAGAGATGTGCCTTCAATCAGTAACCATGGGGATCCTTTATCATATTACCAAACTGGTGACATCATTCGAGGTGATCAGTTTCCTCATATTAGTAAAAAAAAGTAACTGTGGTTATGTTTATGTTAGTTTGCATTGCTTTGCTAATTAACTTAATTTTCTTATTTTTTAAGCTGGAATCAAGGATATTGACAGATACCATGAAAAGCTTGCAGTGTCTCTATATAGCTCATCTCTTCCACCACACCTATCTGGTATTAAGTTAGGTGTAATTAGTTCTGAAGAACTTCCTTTGTACTACAGGTAATTTTATCCACATTGTCTCAACAAGTTAATTGCAAAACAGTTTCTTGGCTAAAAAATTGCAAATTTTGCCCAACTTCTAACAAGAAGGTAGAATTCTAATTTCTCTTATTTCAAAATATGCTAATTTTATTTTTATAACCCATAAATCAGTTCAAACTTGGCAAAAGGAACCAAATCACAGTTGCCACACTTTCATGTACAAAAATAGACTGAGTATTTAAATCCCATATAATAATGTTATTTCCATAATTAAAATGGGACATGCTATTTAATTGTCTTAATCATCTTAATATTTTGTGATTTTTTTTTTTTTTTTTTAAAGGAAAAGCGTTGAACTAAATAGCAATTCTTTGGAATCCTATGAGAATATCATGCAGAGTTCTTTGGGATTTGTTAATCCAGGAGTAGTTGAATTCCTTTTAGGAAAACTAGGAATAGATGAATCTAATCCACCATCTTTAATGAGAGGCCTTCAGAGGTATAGTAAATCAGTATTTGTTCTGTTAAGTGGTGAGGTCTGTGGTGCTGATGTGAGAAGCTGCATAACTGAAGAACATAATTGATTATCCTAAGCCTGGTGGCAGCAGTATGCCAAAGTTTGAATGAACTAGGTTATCCTTTCTCCTCTGGAGTGGAGTCTTATCGGTGATTGATATGTGCCGTGTGACCAGGTAGATGCAGAAAAAATTTATAAGATGCAGAAAATTTACAAGAATTTCATGTATATGCTAACGGAAAATACTTCTTAATAATAATAGTCATTCCTGAGAGTTCAAAAATTTCGCATTATAAATGGGAATACAAATTTCTTGCTTGAGATTCAGTTTTTATCTGTCAGGTAAGATGTAGTTACCCAAAAAAGTATTTACATTTTGACTTTTATCTTTAATAGCAAAAATTTCTCTGAGGATGATTTTGCTTCTGCGTTAAGAAAGAAGCAGTCTGCATCATGGGCTTTAAAATGGTATGAAGATTTTGTCATTCAACAATTGCATTATTTAACCTAACAGGTTAAGTTAAGGCAAGCATGCTTATGTCATCTTTAAAACAAAATTTGTTTATAAATGAATTGAAATGATACCTTTTTGAGATTAGCTTTTTTATAGATATAAATGCTAGTGTGTTGTAAACTTTAAAGATTTACATTTTAGCCAATATTTTTTTAATTTTGTTGAAAAGGAATTAGTATATTGATATCTGGATTTCATAAATATTTGTTACAAAATTATCTAAAGACTGTTTCTTGGTTATACTGAGAATATTGAAGACTAATAACTAATAAATTTGGTTTGCTTTAAAATTTTATTTACGCTAACATTTTGTTTGGATATTCTGTGAAATATTTGTTATATATGCTTTAAAATATATTTTTAGTGTGAAGATTGGAGTGGATTATTTTAAGGTTGGACGCCATGTGGATGCTATGAATGAATACAATAAGGCTCTGGAAATAGACAAACAAAATGTGGAAGCTTTGGTAGCTCGTGGTGCATTGTAAGTGGATCATGGGTTTTGAGGAATATTTACAAGATAAATGTATATAAGATTTATGAATAGCTCACAAGATAAATTCCTCTAATTTTGTCTTGTATCTATAGATATGCAACAAAAGGAAGTCTAAACAAAGCAATAGAAGATTTTGAACTTGCACTGGAAAACTGTCCAACTCACAGAAATGCAAGAAAATACCTCTGCCAGACACTTGTAGAAAGAGGAGGGCAGTAAGTGTCAGATTTGCTTAATAGTAGAGATCTAATATTTAATAGCCAACTACTATAAAATCTTGAACTTAAAGAAATAACATCTTTGACTTAGTTCAGATACTCTTAGTTTCAGTTTTGATTGAGAATGTTTTTTAAATATAGTTCTTTTTACATTCTCTGGTCCTTTTATCCTTCCTTATTAGTTACTTTTTTCATGATTGGAGATATTTTAGTGTCTTGAGTTCACTGTTCTGAGTATGTATTATAATACATAGAAAGTTAATAGGTAAATCTTATCCTGGACACACACCAAAAGCTTTTGTTTAATAGAGAGAAATTTCTAACTCATTTCATCATTCTAGTAATTACAATGCCAAAAATATAAATTGAGAACTCTGTAGTTCATTGTACATAAGATTTCACTGTTGTAGTCAACTTATTGCTCTACTTTGTCTAATAAAATCCATGAACTTAGATTAAATAAAGAGGAAAACATTAAGAACAAACCCTGTAACGTAACCTATATTATACTGTCCTGAGATACTGGCATAGTACTTGGCATAATGACTAACAGACTAGTCTAACTTATAAAATATTTTGAAGAAATATAGTACTTTTAACATAAATAATTTGGTAACATCCTGCTTTAATAATTAAGGGCCAGCATCTTCTTTGCTATATTTTTTTCTTAAATAGAATCATCCCCTTTCTGCCTCATGAATTTGCCAGATCATTACAGTTTGTATGATCATTTCAGAACTCCATATAAATGAAATTTTGCAAGGTTTGTTTTTAACTGATAAGAACTTCTACTTGGACCCAAGTGATTGGAGCAGCTTTTTTCTTTCTTACATAGCTTACATAACTGTGCTTAGTCGTTCAGTTGTGTCTGACTCTTTGCGACCCAATGGATTGTAGCCTGCTAGGCTCCTCTGTCCATGGGGATTCTCCAGGCAAGAATACTGGTGTGGGTTGCCATGCCCTACTCCAGGAGATCTTCCAAACCCAGGGATCAGACCCAGGTCTCCCGCATTGCTGGCAGATTCTTTACCGTCTGAGCCACCAGGGAAGCCCCTAGGTACATAGGTAGTGCCTCGTTAGATGTGGTTGTCTTACTATTCACATACTTGTGATTTTTAGCTCTGTGAATGGCAACACCATCTATTGGGTCATCCAGTTGAGAAATCTTGATCATCTTTGGCTTATTCCTTCCTCCCCTCATCCTATCTGACACAAAACTGATTGCGTTGAAACTACTGGGTTTATTCATTTGTTTTACAGTGAATACCTTTTCTTGCTTTCTAAAAACTGAAAATATTGTGCAAAATCCTTTCACTGATCTGTGTCTAAACTTTCTGATATTTCACAACATAGACTTGTGAGCATCATCTAATAATGATTATTATTATCCTTTCTGCAGGCTGGTTGTGATATGTGTGCCTTGGTATTTGTGATGTTAGCAGTGAATTTTCTGGAAAAATTGTTCTGTAGAAAGGAAAACTCTTCATAAACTACTAGGAGAAGCCAGCCTACATAATTCTGTGCTAAAGTTCAAGATCATAACTAAATTTCAGAGGTTGATAGTGTGTTTTCACAAATTATACTAAAATGCCACTGCTTGACCTACAATATGGCTTTAGTTATCAGTAATGAATTCCTGTTTGTTTTTTATTTGTTTAATTGAGATTTAGTTCACACATAACTTTATGTTAGTTTCAGGTTATGTTCAACACAGGATTCAGTTTATGTGTATATTGTGAAGAGTTGACCATTGTGTCTGGTTAACATTTCATCATCACACAGTTATGTTTGTTTTTTTTTCTTGTGATGAGAACTTTTAAGTTGTACTCTTTGCAACTTTCAAATATACAGTATGGTACTAACTCTAATCACCATGCTGTATATTCATCCTCAGGACTTTATTTTATACCTGGAAGTTTATAAAATGAATCATTTTCACCCATTTTACCTGCCCCCAACCCCATCTCCAGCAACCACCAGTCTCTATCTTTGAGTTCAGTTTCTCTGATTGGTTTTATGTAGTTTTATATTGTCTTTTACAACAACACTAACAAAAAAATAGCAGAAGCACAGTATTTAAGTATTGTTCAATTTGGAAAATAATTTGCTAAACATAGTTTTCCCTCATGAACTCACATAAGCTTTTGCCCTATATGCATATTTGAGAACTTCTAATTTTTACCAAAAAAGCTAAATTTTTCTTTTGAATTTAGGTTAGAAGAAGAAGAAAAGTTTTTAAATGCTGAAAGTTATTATAAGAAAGCTTTGGCTTTGGATGAAACTTTCAAAGATGCAGAGGATGCTTTGCAGAAGCTTCATGTATATATGCAGGTGATTCTTTATTTCCTCTTAGAAATGTAGTCATTTTTAAGATTAATGCCAAAACTTCTAGGGAAACTATTCTAGATCACTTAATTATGGCATTATGAAAAGTTTTTTAGATACAGCTTTTCTTAATTGGGTTTGACATTACTTCATAGTTTTATTGAGAAAATTTCCTTTGCCTGTTTGGTATGAAGTTGTCCTTGTAGAATTGTCCTTGTAGTGAGCTTTCCTGATGGTTACAAAATTCAGTATTATTACTGTAATTGAACTAATTATAAAAACCATTCTGAAAAATATTTTAAACTGTCTTTTCCTGTAATACTGATGATGATGTTTTCTCATGCATTTTCTTCTGAATTGGACCATTGCTGCTGTGTCTGACATCTGGTGCTGCTCATCCCCATCCTCAAACTGGAAAATGATTTCTTATGTAACCATGCATCCAACTGGGCTGTGCTATTTTTTAAATGGTTTGTATTTGAACATGGTGATTCCCCTCTCAACTCACCATATCGGGATTTCTTCCTTTGAATTTTATTTATAAAATTTGTGTCCTGTTTCAATTTTTAATGGTTTTTTAAATATATATATATTTTCATGTATTTTATTTTTTCTTTTTCTTGCACTCTGGGTCATGGGTATCAATGCAATGGCTTCCCTTTTTTTTCCATGGAATACCAACTGCAATATGGTCCTCAATACTGTTCTGGCTGTTTAATGATTAATGCCAAACACCTGTGATTAATTTTTATATGTTAAAAATACTTTTTTAATGCTGGATATATGGTGATTTGGGTATACCACATTTGGTTTCTGGTTGGGGGGTGGGTTGGTCTTTTGAAAACTGGATTTTATATATTCTGCTATTTTTAACGTGTGGTTTTTTCCGATATCTGGGTTCTAAAAGAAATCTTTGGAATTAAGAGAAAAACAAGCTGAAAAGGAAGAAAAGCAGAAAACAAAGAAAATAGAAACAAGTGCAGAAAAGTTGCGTAAGCTCTTAAAAGAGGAGAAAAGGTAAACTATAATATTCAGTATTTTTAAACTTAAAGCAAGTACTCAGTTCAACCAAAGTGCCATTTGGGAGATAAAGTAAGTAAAAAATTAAAGTGTTTCAAGTCATAATCAATGATTCTTAGCAAGTATGTGTACCATAAATTTTTCTGTAAAAGAGAGCAAAGTAGAATGGATGGCTAGAGTTCTGCAAAAAAAAAAAAAAAGAATTAAAATGTTATTTTAATTATCTGTATTTTAGGGAGAAATGTTTCAAAATTAGAGCAGTAGTTCTCAACTGGGTGTGGTTTCCCATGGGACATTTTTGGTTTTCATAACTGGTAGGTGCTACTGGTATATAGTGGTATAGAGATAGAGATCAGAGATGCTGCTAAACTTAAACAATGATATAGAATTTCCCCACTGCCACCCTACCCTCCAAGCAAAG
This sequence comes from Capricornis sumatraensis, assembly GCF_032405125.1. Lineage (NCBI taxonomy): Eukaryota > Metazoa > Chordata > Mammalia > Artiodactyla > Bovidae > Capricornis > Capricornis sumatraensis. Next base: position 192,733,445 of record NC_091069.1, on the reverse strand, counting down.
TTATTTGGCCAAAAATGTTTATAGTCCTGAGGTGGTAAAACCATGAACTAGACATAGCCAAATGTAAAACTTCAGTTCTCCTTTATGTATTCAGATGCTCTTAAATTTTTAAGGTAATTTTAGAAATGTCACCGTGTATTTGAAAAATGATGGATTTGCTTACAGTGACAATTGTCTACACAAGTATTTTTTCCCAAAAGTCATGACTAATGGTAAAATTGGATATTGTAGTAAAAACTAAACTTATTACTATAATTCTTATATAAGCTGCAAACTTTTATGAAATCTTTAAATAGAGAATAAAATAGAACTAAAATCTTTATGGGTAATTAAACATTTTTATACTCAACATATCTGATGAGTTAACTACATTTTTTTAGGCTAAAGAAGAAAAGAAGAAAATCAACTTCTTCTTCTTCGAGTGTTTCTTCTGCTGATGAATCAGTTTCTTCTTCATCCTCCTCTTCATCTTCTGGTCACAGAAGGCATAAGAAACATAAGAGGAACCGCTCAGAGTCTTCTCGAAGTTCTAAAAGGCATTCAGCTAAGGCATCCTCAAATCAGATAGATCAGAATAAGAAAGATGAGTGCTTCCCAGTTCCAGCTAATACGTCAGCATCTTTTCTTAACCGAAAACAAGAAGTGGAAAAACTATTGGAAAAGCAGGATAGGTTACCATATCAAAAGAAACAGGTAAAAGAAAAAGATAAATGTTCTTTCTCATCATCTTCTGTTGAAATTCCGGATGATTTTGGAGGTAGGTCTGAAGATCCAAGAGATTTTTATGATAGCTATAAAACTCAGGCAGGTAGTAGCAGAACAGAAAAGCCATATAAATCAGAAAGACATTTTTCCAGTAGAAGAGATTCCTCAGATTCTTTTTATAGGAATTCAGAGGATAAGGTAAAAATGTATGGTTATAGAAGATTTGAAAAAGATACAGAAGGAAGAAAAGAGCACTATAGAAAGTGGGAACCAGGTTCCACGAGACATGCTACTTCACCAGCAAGCTCAGACTACTCTTGGAAGTCAGGAGAAAAATATAAGAAATCCACTTACTCTGGATCACGTGATCTAAGTAGACATGAGCAAAGATATCAATTAAATAAAAATCAAAGAGAATATGAAAGAGAGGGTAATTACGAGGAGGATATTAAAACAGAGATTCAGGGAGAGGGACTCAATAGCAAAGACCATTCAGAAGGTGGAGTTAAAAAAAATTTACCTCAAAATTTGCTCAATATATTTAATCAGATAGCTGCATTTGAGAAAGAAAAAGGAAGTAAGCCAAAAAACTAATATGCCAAGGGTATCCTCAACATTACACTAAAGACTTTTAATTAAATATTTGGATCTTTTAGTAATACAGTCCAGTGCAGAAATCTCTGCTCCCGTGGTTATTTTATTTGTAGACATTTTGGAAATCAATTGCTTTTTATAGCGGTTCTCAAAGTATATTTGTTTCAGTTATAGGTCCTCTTTTCATAGCTGATATTTTTAATGTGTGTATGTTATGTACAGTTATTTCTTATTCTGATGATTTAAACTTCTTCACCTAAAGATAACTCTCAAAGTATTGTTTCTTCATTGTACTATGGTATGTTAGAATTCCTCAGGTTCACCTTATCCTGCTGTTTGACAAAATATTAAATTTGTGCATTGGACACTTGGATCATTTTTATGAAAAATTATTTCATTCTGTTAAAAGTTCTTGACTTTCTAAAGAGATTATTTGAATGTTAAATACCATTTTATAATCATTATTTGTTTAAAGGTGAATTTTCTTGCATAACATTTTTAAATGGTAGACAGATATGTGTCTTGTCTAATTGACGTCTAAAGCCTGATTTAATTAAAATGATTTATGTTCCAGATGTTTAAAAGTACTCTAGGAATAAAGCCATGAAAGTTGAATAGGGGCCCATTTTGCTCATCTCTCTTTTTTTCTTCCTTGCTAGCAGTGTAGCCATAAGAAATTTCTTTAAATATTGACAAGACCATACATTCCAGGCAAGAACAGATCAGAGTAGGAAAGAGTCCTGGCAAAAGCAGCAGTGGCAAGTGAAGCACACTATAAATCTGGTCTTCCACTAAGGGAAAGGAAGTTAGGAAACTGTCCTAGTATTGCAAATGTCCAGTTGAGTGTGTTTTTTGATAGCCTGGAGCTGGCTTCCATTTCTGCTTTTCTTCCTAGAGTCTGAATAAATGATTCAGCTGACAGAAGCTGGACTTACTCAGAATTAATTTCAGCAACTAGAGCTGAAGAAGGAAGGAACTTGGATCATAATGATTCTTCCCAAATTATTAAAAACAGTATAGATGAGAATAGAGATAGTATACATAGGAGTCATAGGTGTTTAGAATCTCATAGGCTTTAGAATCTTTCCAATTCATGATGACACTGGATGGGTGGGTTGAAGGGTTGATGAGTATCCCCATCTACAAATATCTAAGTGACAGAGAATGCTGGGGAAGAAGACACTTAGTCCTTGTTCTGTGTCAGTTCTTGCCAGCAATAAAATACCAAAACTTAATATCACTTAGTTCAGTTTAGTTGCTCAGTCATGTCCGACTCTTTGTGACCCCATGAATCGCAGCACACCAGGCCTCCCTGTCCATCACCAACTCCTGGAGTTCGCGCAAACTCATGTCCATCGAGTCGGTGATGCCATCCAGCCATCTCATCCTCTGTCGTCCCCTTCTGCCCCCAATCCCTCCCAGCATCAGAGTCTTTTCCTGTGAGTCAACTCTTGGCATCAGGTGGCCAAAGTATTGGGAGTTTCAGCTTTAGCATCAGTCCTTCCAGTGAACACCCAGGACTGGTCTCCTTTAGGATGGACTGGTTGGATCTCCTTGCAGTCCAAGGAACTCTCAAGAGTCTTCAACACCACAGTTCAAAAGCATCAATTCTTGGGCGCTCAGCTTTCTTCACAGTCCAACTCTCACATCCATACATGACCACTGGAAAAACCAACCATAGCCTTGGCTAGATGGACCTTTGTTGGCAAAGTAATGTCTCTGCTTTTTAATATGCTATCTAGATTGGTCATAACTTTCCTTCCAAGGAGTAAGCGTCTTAATTTCACAGCTGCAGTCACCATCTGCAGTGATTTTGGAGCCCAAAAAAATAATGCCTGACACTGTTTCCACTGTTTCCCCATCTATTTCCCATGAAGTGATGGGACCAGATGCCATGATCTTCGTTTTCTGAATGTTGAGCTTTAAGCAAACTTTTTCACTCTCCTTTCACTTCATCAAGAGGCTTTTTAGTTCCTCTTCACTTTCTGCCATAAGGGTGGTGTCATCTGCATATCTGAGGTTATTGATATTTCTCCCGGCAGTCTTGATTCCAGCTTGTGCTTCTTCCAGTCCAGTGTTTCTCATGATGTACTCTAACTTAACCATTCCACAAATACTGTGCTAGGCTTTGGTTGGTGGCTCAATGTTAGGTAGAAGCTACTGTGCAATTCCAGGGCTTCCCTGATAGCTCAGTTAGTGAAGAATCCACCTGCAATGCAGGAGACTCCAGTTCAATTCCTGGGTAGGAAAGATCCGCTGGAAAAGGGATAGGCTACCCACTATGCTATTCTTGGCCTGGAGAATTCCATGGACTATATAGTCCATGGGGTCACAAAGAGTCAGACATCACTGAGCGACTTTACATTTTTACTATACAATTCCAGTGTGTTGGGCCCTGTGCCTTTATATAAATTATCTGATTTCAATAAACTTTAACATAGATAACTTTTACTGTCTCCATATTATAAATGAGAAAAAAAGCATAGAGAAGTAACTTTGCCAAGGTCACAGTACTAGTCCCTGCCGGCTTGGAATATACTTCAACTTCCAGGTAATTTGCAGAGTAAAATAGGGCAAAGAATGAGAATTTTGGTGAACATTCAAAGTGATGGTAAGATTAATCAGTTTTTATATTTCACAAATCTCACTGGAATAATGTTTTACGGAAAAAAAAAAAATCAGCTTTTTAGCCATCTTATTCATTGGACTTGGCTGTGCCTTTTGCTGCCTATTACAAGAAATGACAATACACCAGTGATGCAGAGAAACATGTTTACTACCATTACTGCCTTTCAGAAGGAATTGCAAGTGACAGTTGTAAACAATGACAGTTTTTGTAAGAAATACTTTTTCCCAAGATTTGAAGGAGACAGTACTTACTTAAGTATATATATTCTGATATATTTATTTGAAAACCAGTTTTATAACATAGTCATACTTCACCCTCTATTCTAAAGTTCAAAGTGTTGGGCACATGTAATGATAAAGGACTGAGAAATAACTAATTCTTAATCTGGTAGTCTATCTTTACTGGAAATTTACAGAATTCCTATTGCAAATCTAATTATGCCTGGCTTTCTTTAAACTGTTCATTAAATCAAGGAAATATTGAAAACATTGTTGGTTGTATCTTGAGAGCAGAATCTTCACTATGTTTGACTTCTTTCAAGATCAGAGTGGCCTCCTTATAGAAATTTAAGTTCCACTGTTGATACATAGTGGTTCTCTTTCGTTTCAGCTGTTTTCTGGTGGAGGGAGGGGGGAGGTAATGCTAAAAGAAGAAACTAACACATTTCTTCTCCTAAAGTCTGAGAAATATGTTTCTTGTTAATAAATAAAACCTACTTTCAGGATCATCTAGGCTAAAAGAAAATTTTAATAGTGTTATAAACTATATAGTGTAATAAATCTTTAGAGATTTCTTCCGAAAAGATTCTGTTACATTAGAAGTAAGAAGTTTCATGGCTAGCATGAAGTTTTTACATTTTTCACTGGATAAAACTTTTCTCTGGTCATTTTGTATTTCTAACACTTATCTCATTAGGACTCTATATCAGTATAAGGCACCCAAAAATATAGGGTGTGATATACTATTTTAAAATTAGAAGACTTTTGGTTTTGTGTTTACAACTTGTTCAAGAGAGATTCAAAATTTTATTTGTTGGTCTTTTTGCTTTTACCGGTACTGGAGGCACTGCTAGCACTAGTTGGTCTGGAAGTGCTGCCAGTTAGCGGAGAGGCTGGGAAGTTCAGCTCTAATACTTTGATCGAAGTGTGAGAAGCAGAAGTGCTTGTACTCTTAGGTGACCTAGAATAAAACCAGAATTACTGTAATTCAGAATTTTTATTTTAGTAGAGACCCCCTCATTAATCGCAAAGATGCCATAATCCCACAAGTACTTAAAGAGATCAAAAAAGATATCCTGTTAAGAGTGCTAATTATGAATTTTAAAAAGATGACCATTAATAGTATCAGGAAATTAAGAAAAAATAATAAAGTTTCAAATCAGTAGAAAAATAGTTCTGCAAATATATTTCTATTTAAAAAATGTTTCAACTATAACTAATTTAGAATCATTAGGTATTAAGTTTGCCAAAATCATTCAACAAAAGGTAGGAAAAGAAGCAAGAAAATTTGAGTGCTAGAAAGAGTGATTAAAATGATAGATTATATACTTTGAGCCAAAAAGAAAAAAATGAGGGACCTATTGACAGGATAAAGTGGTGGGGTCATTTGAAAAGCATAACTGTCCATACAATTCTGAATGCTAAGTTTTTAAAGTATGCTTTTATGAAAATACTAGGGTGGAATGGGTGAATTTAACTCAGATGACCATTATATCTACTACTGTGGGCAGGAATCCCTTAGAAGAAATGGAGTAGCCATCATAGGCAACATGAGTCTGAAATGCAGTACATGGATGCAGTCTCAAAAATGATAGAATGATCTCTGTTCGTTTCCAAGGCAAACCATTCAATATCACAGTAACCCAAATCTATGCCCTAACCAGTAATGCTGAAGAAGCTGAAGTTGAGTTCTATGAAGACCTACAAGACCTTTTAGAACTAACACCCAAAAAAGATGTCCTTTTCATTATAGGGGACTGGAATGCAAAAGTAGGAAGTCAAGAAACACCTGGAGTAACAGGCAAATTTGGCCTTGGAGTACAGAATGAAGCAGGGCAAAGGCTAATAGAGTTCTGCCAAGAAAACGCATTGGTCGTAGCAAACACCCTTTTCCAACAACACAAGAGAAGACTACACATGGACATCACCAGATGGTCAACACCGAAATCAGATTGATTATATTCTTTGCAGCCAAAGATGGAGAAGCTCTTATACAGTCAGCAAAAACAAGACCAGGAGCCGCTCAGATCATGAACTTCTTAAAGCCAAATTCAGATTGAAATTGAAGAAAATGGGGGAAATCACTAAACCATTCAGGTCTGACCTATATCAAATCCCATATGATTATACAGTGGAAGTGAGAAATAGATTTAAGGGACTAGATCTGATAGAGTGCCAGATGAACTATGGACGGAGGTTCATGACATTGTACAGAAGACAGGAATCAAGACCATCCCTAAGAAAAAGAAATGCAAAAAAGCAAAATGGCTGGCTGAGTAGGCCTTACAAATAGCTGTGAAAAGAGAAGCGAAAAGCAAAGGAGAAAAGTAAAGATATAAGCATCTGAATGCAGAGTTCCAAAGAATAGCAAGGAGAGATAAGAAAGCTTTCCTCAGCAATCAATACAAAGAAATAGAAGAAAATAATAGAATGGGAAAGTCTAGAGATTGCTTCAAGAAAATTAGAGATACCCATGCAAAGATGGGCTCAATAAAGGACAGAAATTATATGGACCTGACAGAAGCAGAAGATATTAAGAAGAGGTGGCAAGAATACACAGAAGAACAAAAAAAGATCTTCATGACCCAGATAATCACGATGGTGTGACCACTCACCTAGAACCAGACATCTTAGAATGTGAAGTCAAGTGGGCCTTACACTACAAACAAAGATAGTGGAGGTGATGGAATTCCGGTTGAGCTATTTCAAATCCTAAAAGATGCTGCAAAAGTGTTGCACTCAATATGTCAACAAATTTGGAAAACTCAGCAGTGGCCACAGGACTGGAAAAGGTCAGTTTTCATTCCAATTCCAAAGAAAGGCAATGCCAAAGAATGCTCAAACTACTGCACAATTGCACTCATCTCACACACTAGTAAAATAATGCTCAAAATTCTCCAAACCAGGCTTCAGCAACACATGAACCATGAACTTCCAGATGTTCAAGCTGGTTTTAGAAAAGGCAGAGGAACAAGAGATCAAATTGCCAACATCTGCTGGAAAACAAAAAAGCAAGAAAGTTCCAGAAAAAATATCTATTTCTGCTTTCTTGACTATGCCAAAGCCTTTGACTGTGTGGACAATAAACTATGGAAAATTCTGAAAGAGATGGGAATACCAGACCACCTGACCTGCCTCTTGAGAAACCTATATGCAGGTCAGGAAGCAACAGTTAAAACTGGACATGGAACACCAAACTGGTTCCAAATAGGAAAAGGAGTGCATCAAGGCTGTATATTATCACCCTACTCATTTAACTTCTATGCAGATTACATCATGAGAAACACTGAGCTGGAAGAAGCACAAGCTGGAGTCAAGATTACTGGGAGAAATATTAACCTCAGATATGCAGATGACACCACCCTTATGGCAGAAAGTGAAGAACTGAAGAGCCTCTTGACAGTGAAAAAGTTGGCTTAAAGCTCAACATTCAGAAAACTAAGATCATGGCATCCAGTCCCATCACTTCATTGGAAATGGATGGGAAACAGTGACTAACTTTATTTTGCAATCACTACAGATGGTGATTGCAGCCATGAAATTAAAAGACGCTTCTTGGAAGGAAAGTTATGACCAACCTAGATAGCATATTAAAAGGCCGAGACATTACTTGGTCAACAAAGGTCTGTCTAGTCAAGGCTGTGGGTTTTCCAGTAGTCATGTATGGATGTGAGAGTAGGACTGTGAAGAAGGCTGAGTGCTGAAGAAATAATGATTTTGAACTGTGGTTTTGGAGAAGACTCTTGAGAGTCCCTTGGACTGCAAGGAGATCCAACCAGTCCATCCTAAGGGAGATCAGTCCTGGGTATTCTTTGGAAGGACTGATGTTGAAGCTGAAACTCCAATACTTTGGCCAGCTGATGCAAAGAGCTGACTGATTTGAAAAGACCCCGATGCCGGGAAAGATTGAGGGCAGGAGGAGAAGGGGATGACAGAGGATGAGATGGTTGGATGGCATCATTGACTCGATGGACATGAGTTTGGGTAAACTCCAGGAGTTGGTGATGGACAGGGAGGCCTGGTGTGCTGTGGTTCATGCGGTCGCAAAGAGTCAGACACTACTGAGTGACTGAACTGAACTTAGGGTGTTCAAGTGGGTGCTCACCATGTTTACATAGAAAGTGTTTTTGTTTTACTTAAAAAATATCTTTTAGGAAATCCTTTCATGACATCTTGCTGTGGAGTAATGAAAAGTAATACGGTGCTGAATGTGGCAGATTGGGAATTTTAAGATGAGAATCATCTTTAATATTAATAATTATTATTTTGTCAGCAAGGCACAGGAATGTTGACTAAATGTCCACCTGATAGAATTCTGGATAAAACTAAACTGCAGAAGAAAAAATAATTTCCTTTTTAGCAAAACAAAGCAGCATAAATAAAATTCTGACTCCTTAGATTTTACAGTGGATTTTAATCTTATAAATCTTTGATTAAACCATAAAAGGACCACTTAGCTGTACACTCAATATCTGTGTACAGCTAAGTGGTCCTTTTATGGTTTAATCAATTCACCCCACACTCGGGATGACCATGCTATGTGTATCATCCAAAATTTCACCCTGCTTTATCCTACTGAAATATCTGATAGTCACAGAGCTCTACATGTCAAACTGGAAATGATAACTCCAGACAGAAGCCAGAAGGGAAGAGTCTTGTGCTGCTGGCTGGTTTCTGCCTCTGACACAAACATCAGAAGGTAGGGAAAGCTGGGGAGAGTACTAGCAGTGCACTGGCAGGTCCAACAGCTATGGCGTATGAAGTGGCCGAATTTGCTTGGGATGGAAGCTGTAACTGAGTGAATCAGGAGATGGTGGTTTCTCCTTCCACTTACCTTGCTGATAACAGTGAAGTCTGGGAAGGAGATCTAGAACTGTGACGACTACCTTTAGTACTAGCTGTAGGTAGTTCTAAACCACTCTGGAAAAATATTCAAGGGCAATCATTAGTATCATGCCATTTCAGAATATTTTTCAGTAAATTTAATTTTATGTTGAATACCCTAAATTTTTCTTCATGAAATGTTTAAGAAATATTTGACTAGAAGATAATTCTTATTACCTGTTGAAAGTATGTTTGAAGGATAACACCGATCTCAGCATTTTCTTGTGTGATATCAACTAACATTTCATCAATGATCTTGTGAAGCTGTTTCACTTCACGAAGTTTAATATCTTGTTCTTCTAGTGTTTCATCTTTTGTATCTTTCAAAAGACGGACTTCCTTGGTGAGTTTTGCACACTGTTGGTCAACAGCAGTCAGTTATTTAAACCTGTTTTCTAGAACTAAGTATTTGTTAATGGATGAAGGAAGATGTGAGGTTATCATTTGGAACTCCAAAATATAAATATGACAGGTCAGTTTTTTAAAGTTTCCAATACCTGTTTAGTTACTCTCTCTAATTTTGGCTTCTGTTCCTCAGTTTCTCTTTTTAATTGAAGTACGTAAGCTTGCTTCTCTGTTACTTTTTCTTTGACATTATTTGTTAAGTGTTCTATAACTGTTAAAGTATTTTCCATGCTCTGCAGAAAATAAATATTGACAAATTTATTGGTTAGGTTCAGAAATAACTTTTATAGTTGCCACTTGTCAAGTATTTAATTCTGATTCCTTTGTTTTTGTATATATGTGCTCAGTTGCTCAGTCGTGGCCAACTCTTTTCATATATAATGTACATTCTATTGGTAGATAATAAGTATAATGGTTCTGTGGATTAAGTTTTATATATAATTCCACTGGAAGGTTATTTTTATGGTATTTGGGAGAAAAACAATTCAAACAATGACTATTGAAAGCACACAGTTTTCAAAGATTCCCAACTCATATAATCTATTTCTATTTCTTTAATCAAAAAAAAAAAAAATCTCTGTAAGTGCACTCAGTAATGTCCAGGTCTGTGACCCTTTCAACTGTAGCCTGCCAGGGCTCTTCTGTTCGTTGTAATTTTCAGGGAAGAATACTGGAGCAGGTTGCCATTTCCTCCTCCAGTGGATCTTCCCAACCCACGGACTGCACCCCTGTCTGTTGTGTCTGCTGCATTGGCAGGTGGATTCTTTACCATCAGGGAAGCCCTTAAATGCTTATATAGAGCCTGCTTATTACCAAACACATTGTTTTCTCATCTTTCAAATTTTTGTTTTAAGGAACAGTCTTTTAAGGTGATTTTAAAGGATTTAACTGAAATAAAGATTAGGGGATATCATAGTTAGCTAGCTATAATTTATCCACTGATTACCAAGTAATTGTCAGGGCTTAGCACTGGGATTTTAACTAGTTATACTTTGATCACTTTTTTCTCATTTAAGTAACTGCTTCTCTAAAAAATTGTATATTAACAAGAGTATAATAATTATAATAGTGATAGTTAACTTTTACTAAGGGCTTATTATTAAAGCCTATAGAATTTACCTGGATATCTTCCTGTAGTTCTCTGATTTGTCTTTGTTTGTGTCTGTATTTTTCATCAACAGCTCTTTTTTGTTCTTCTAGTTGAATTTTTACCTCATACTCAGCACCTAGAATTTATAAGAATTTTTGCTTTAAATTTTTAACATGCTGTGTAGAAAGCAAATTTAAAATATTACATAATTTAAACTTCTAACATTTTTCATTATGAAAGGTCAACTTCCAAATGTCTAATTTTTGAAAAATAGGGTGTGAAATAACTATTCTTATTTTGTCAACATACAGCACCCAGTATACTGCTGTTTTTTTCAGATTTGAAATGAACTCCGTAGAGGAGTACTATGCCACATCACTACAACTAGTAACAGGTGGAATTAACACCTTAGCACTTATTTGAAGTGGGGGAGGGAAGGGGGGTTGTGGTGATTAGGTTTTCCAGCTGAATCAAATATGATGCATTTGTTTTCCTTATCGCATAGTGATCCTCTTTTTAAAATAACTATGCAGCTTTCATTGCATGTACATTAATGTAAAAGTTTCAATAATTTCTACATACTAGATGGAGTCACTTTCTGAAAAGATTGTTTGTAATTGTTGTTGCAGCTGTTCAGCACTTGCAGGGTGTTTCCTAGAGCATAGATTTCTTTTTCAGCTTTGTTGATCTTAGCATCCAAACTGTCACCTTCCCTTTGAAGTTCTTCCTTTTCTTGAGCAGCCTATTTAAAACAGAATAGAATAGATTGGTTAAAAATATTTATCATGATGGGGGGGGGCAGAAGAATGTCTGTGATCAGGGCAGGAAGTACTTCACTCACAACAATACCAATTTGCCTTGGGACGTACATGCAGCACCAAGCATTTATTTCTTGCACTTGATTTACCAAATCCTGAAGGCCTTCCAAATATAGCACTTAGGATACAAAACCATGATGGGAGTTAACTAAAACTTAACAAGCAAAAATGACCAAAAAATATAAACTTTACTGAGAAAAGAAAAGGTTAAGTAGAAGAGGTTTCAAACTAGATATTAAATAAAAGGAATGTATGTTTCTTGCCTGGAAGAGGCTTGGCACACTTTGTCATTTTATCTTAGGAATAAAAGAGGTTAGCAAGCTAAACCCATGAAAGTAAAAGTGTTAGTTGCTCAGTTGTGTCCAACTCAGCAACCCCATGGAATGTAACCCGCCAGGCTCCTCTGTCCATGGAATTCTCCAGGAAGAATATTGGAGTGGCTTGCCATTTTACTCTCTAGGGGATCTTCCCACCCCAGAGATTGAATATTTTTAAGAGGAAAAAATATTGCATGATTCTACTTCCATGAGGCACCTAGAGTAGTCAGATTCACAAAAGCAAAGTAGATTGGTGGTTGCCAGGGATTTCAGGGAGGGGGAAATGGGGAGTTACTGTTTAACAGGTACAGTTTCAGTTCTGAAAGATAAAGTTCTGGAGACGGCTAATTGTGTTGACTGCATAACAATATGAATATACTTAATACTACTGAACTGTACACTTCCAAAACTATTAAAACAGCAAATTTTGAGCCCAATTTCATGTATATATTCCTGGAGAAGGAAATGTTAACCCACTCCAGTATCCTTGCCTGGAAAATCCCATGGACAAAGGAGCCTGGTTGGCTACAGTCCATGGGGTTGCAGAGTCATACAGAAGTGAGCAACTAACACTTCACTTCATGTGTTTATTATCATATTTTAAAACAGCTTTAATTAAAGATAATTATGATAAATGTGGCCAGGAACAAGTGAAGTCTAAACTGCTAAAAACCAAAAATTCCTCAGTGAGCAGTCAGTGGACTTCTGAATTAGGCCTTCTAGAGTTGTACCAAAACAGTTCCAGAACACTTCTGCAATTAAAGACTGAGAGAGATAATATGCATATATATTTAAAAATGCCCCCATGAAAAGATGCTCATCACTATTCATTCAGTTCAGTTCAGTCGCTCAGTTGTGTCCGACTCCTTGCAACCCCATGAATCGCAGCACGCCAGGCCTCCCTGTCCATCACCAACTCCCGGAGTTCACTCAGATTCACGTCCATCGAGTCAGTGATGCCATCCAGCCATCTCATCCTCGGTCGTCCCCTTCTCCTGCCCCCAGTCCCTCCCAGCATCAAAGTCTTTTCCAATGAGTTAACTCTTCGCATGAGGTGGCCAAAGTACTGGAGATTCAGCTTCAGCATCATTCCTTCCAAACAAATCCCAGGGTTGATCACCTTCAGAATGGACTGGTTGGATCTCCTTGCAGTCCAAGGGACTCTCAGCAGTCTTCTCCAACACCACAGTTCAAAAGCATCAATTCTTCGGCGCTCAGCCTTCTTCACCGTCCAACGCTCACATCCATACATAACTACTGGAAAAACCATAAGCTTGACTAGATGGACCTTAGTCAGCAAACTAATGTCTCTGCTTTTGAATATGCTATCTAGGTTGGTCATAACTTTTCTTCCAAGGAGTAAGCGGCTTTTAATTTCATGGCTGTAGTCACCATCTGCAGTGATATTGGAGCCCAAAAATATAAAGTCAGCCACTGTTTCCACTGATTCCCCATCTATTTCCCAGGAAGTGATGGGACCAGATGCCATGATCTTCGTTTTTTGAATGTTTAGCTTTAAGCCAACTTTTTCACTCTCGTCTTTCACTTTCATCAAGAGGCTTTTTAGTTCCTCTTCACTTTCTGCCATAAGGGTGGTGTCATCTGCATATCTGAGGTTATTGATATTTCTCCCAGCAATCTTGATTCCAGCTTGTGTTTCTTCCAGTCCAGCATTTCTCACTGATCATTACAGAAATTCAAATCAAAACTAACCCTAACCCTAACCTTACACCAGTCAGAACAGCCATCATAAAGTCTAAAAATAACGCATGCTAGAGAAGATGTGAAGAAAAGGGAATCTTTCTACACTGTTGGTGGGAATGTAAATTGGTGCTGCCACTGTGGAAGACCTGTATGAAGGCTCCTGAAAAAACCTGAGTTGCCATATGATCCAACAATCCTACTCCTGGGCATATACCCATATAAAATGATAATTCAGAAAAGATACATGGACCCCTCTGTTCACAACATTATTCACAAGACATGGAAACAACTTATATGTCCATAGACAGATGAATGGATAGATGTGGTACATATATACAATGGAATATTAACTCAGCTATAGAAAAGAATGAAATGATGCAATATGCAGCAACATGGTGGACCTAGAGGTTATCATACTAAGTGAAGTAAGAGAGAAAGACAAATATCATAATATCACTTACATGCAGACTCTAAAGCCTATCTATGAAACAAACACTCCCACAGACATATTAAACAGACTTGAAGTTGCAAAGGGTGGGGTAGAGGAGGGAAAGAGTGGGAATTTGGGATTAGCAGATGCAAATTTAACCACTGGTCCACCAGGGAAGTCCAGAAGACTATTGGTTTTTAATGACCAACAAATTTGGAAAACTCAGCAGTGGCCATAGGACTGGAAAAGGTCAGTTTTCATTCCAATCTCAAAGAAAGGCAATGCCAAAGAATGCTCAAACTACTGCACAATTGCACTCATCTCACACGCTAGTAAAGTAATGCTCAAAATTCTCCAAGCCAGGCTTCAGCAATACGTGAACCATGAACTTCCTGATGTTCAAGCTGGTTTTAGAAAAGGCAGAGGAACAAGAGATCAAATTGCCAACATCCGCTGGATCATGAAAAAAAGCAAGAAAGTTCCAGAAAAAACATCTATTTCTGCTTTATTGACTATGCCAAAGCCTTTGTGTGGATCACAATAAACTGTGGAAAATTCTGGAACAGATGGGAATACCAGACCACCTGACCTGCCTCTTGAGAAATCTGTATGCAGGTCAGGAAGCCACAGTTAGAACTGGACATGGAACAACAGACTGGTTCCAAATAGGAAAAGGAGTACGTCAAGGCTGTATATTGTCACCCTGCTTATTTAACTTCTATGCAGAGTACATCATGAGAAATGCTGGACTGGAAGAAGTACAAGCTGGAATCAAGATTTCCAGGAGAAATATCAATAACCTCAGATATGCAGATGACACCACCCTTATGGCAGAAAGTGAAGAGGAACTAAAAAGCCTCTTGATGAAAGTGAAAGACGAGAGTGAAAAAGTTGGCTTAAATCTCAACACTGAGAAAACAAAAATCATGGCATCTGGTCCCATCACTTCATGGGAAATAGATGGGGAATCAGTGGAAACAGTGTCAGGCTTTATATTTTTGGGCTCCAAAATCACTGCAGATGGTGACTGCAGCCATGAAATTAAAAGACGCTTACTCCTTGGAAGAAAAGTTATGACCAACCTAGATAGCATATTGAAAAGCAGAGACAATACTTTGCCGACTAAGGTCCGTTTAGTCAAGGCTATGGTTTTCTCAGTAGTCATGTATGCATGTGAGAGCTGGACGGTGAAGAAGGCTGAGCGCCAAAGAATTGATGCTTTTGAACTGTGGTGTTGGAGAAGACTGTTGAGAGTCCCTTGGACTGCAAGGAGATCCAACCAGTCCATTCTGAAGGAGGTCAACCCTGGGATTTGTTTGGAAGGAATGATGCTGAAGCTGAAACTCCAGTACTTTGGCCACCTCATGCGAAGAGTTAACTCATTAGAAAAGACTTTAATGCTGGGAGGGATTGGGGACAGGAGAAGAAGGGGACGACCGAGGATGAGATGGCTGGATGGCATCACTGACTTGATGGACGCAAGTCTGAGTGAACTCCGAGAGTTGGTGATGGACAGGGAGGCCTGGCGCGCTGCGATTCATGGCGTTGCAAAGAGTCAGACACGACTGAGCAACTGAACTGAACTGATGGTAAAAGCAGGGTTCAAGAATCAAACCTCTAGTTCTCATTTATTCTAAGCAAGCAAAAAGTTCTCACAGTCAACATTACTGCCTCCTTCAAACCTGATCAAATTTTACATAACTTAAGATCTCCAGTTTTTCTTTTTAAAGTCCTTCTCAGGTTCACTATTGTGAAATTAACTATATTTTAGTTCTTTCCTAAAGTGTTAGATATTACAATTGGCTCAGTTACAAGCAAATTTTGATAAAATATATTTCTAAAAATAAACTGACTGACATAGAGAACAGACGTGTGGTCACCAAGGGAGAGGAGGTGGGGAAGGGATGGAAGTTTGATATTAGCAGATGCAAACTAATATATACAGGCTGGATAAACAACAAGATCCTACTGAATAAACCATAATGGGAAAGAATACTGGAAAAAATATATGCATGTATAACTGAATCACCTTGCTGTACAGCAGAAATTTAACACTAAACAAATCAACTATACTTTAATAAAGTTTTTTAAAAAAAAAGTTCCAAGACCTATTTTAAGGCAATATCAACCAATAGTTTCTTTGGTAAAGTTATTCAATCCAAAGTATCTATCTTTAAATCAAAATGTGGTCTCTGGAAGAGTTTTGGTAACATTTTGATTCTTAACATTTTTACTGTTTATTGTTTTATTATGCCTCAAGATATACATTTTATATCAAATAGTATGCAATAAAAAGCTTAGCAAAAAAAAATTCTGAGATAAATTACATCTAATTCTTTCAAGTTGAGTTTAGAATTAGCAAACATTTCATTTAAAATATAGTAAGTGGGGAAAAGAGATAGAATGAGTCAAAACATTTCCCACTAGTAAGCTGAACAAATAGCATTAAACAATTTACTTCACTACTCCAAGTTCAGTTTGTCAAATAAAGGCATTGGATTTGCTCATTTATACAAATTCCTGATCTAGTTCCATATATACCTTAAACTTCTAAACCTTTATGGTCCCATTTGCCTGTAAATCACCAATTATATAATGTTTACCTTTTATCCTGGATTAGAAGAGCAGTTATTTGGAAAAAATGTTTATACCTTTCTGTCAATATTTTTAAGTAATTTTATTGGGCTGTTTCATTAAATTCTGATCAGAATTGAACTGTTTCCTTATAAAGATAAAAGGGAACTTGGAAATGTGATTTGAAAGATGCTAGATAGCATATTGAAAAGCAGAGATATTACTTTGCCAACAAAGGTCTGTCGAGTCAAGGCTATGGTTTTTCCAGTGGTCATGTATGGATGTGAGAGTTGGGCTGTGAAGAAAGCTGAGCATTGAAGATTTGATGCTTTTAAACTGTGGTGTTGGAAAAGACTCTTAAGAGTCCCTTGGACTGCAAGGAGATCCAACGAATCCATCCTGAAGGAGATCAGCCCTGGGATTTCTTTGGAAGGAATGATGCTAAAGCTGAAACTCCAGTACTTTGACCACCTCATGTGAAGAGTGGACTCACTGGAAAAGACTCTGATGCTGGGAGCGATTGGGGGCAGGAGGAGGAGGGGATGACAGAGGATGAGATGGCTGGATGGCATCACTGACTCAATGCACGTAAGTCTGAGTGAATTCCGGGAGTTGGTGATGGACAGGGAAGGAGGCCTGGCGTGCTGCGATTCATGGGGTCACAAAGAGTCAGACACGACTGAGCGACTGGACTGAACTAGACCTTCACTGATTGCTGATTATATTTTTTTCTGACTCTTTTAAGAGTCAGATATAGAAGCTGCTAAGGTGGGAAAGATTGAAAGCAGGAGAAGGGGACAGTGGGACAAGATGGTTGGATATCATCACCAACTCAAGGGACATGAGTTTAAGCAAGCTCCAGGAGATGGTGAAGGACAGGGAAGTCTTGTGCTGTAGTCCATGGGGTCACAAAGAGTCAGACATGACTGACTGACTGAACAATACAAGGTGGGTAAAAGGGAACATTACCATGTGTGTAACATAGACAAGAGGATACTTGCAGGACCAAAAATGAGGACTGTGGGTTGAACTGTTAACCTAAAAAAAAAATACAAGAAGTCCCAACCCTCAGTACCTCAGAATGTGACCATATATGGAAATAGGGTCTTTGCAGATGTAGTCAAGTTATGATGAATTCATTAGGGTAGGCCCTAGTCCACTATCCCTAGTGTCCTTACAAAAATGGGAAATTTGAACACAAACACAAGAAGAAAGGCTGAAGAAACACAAGAAGAATGCCATGTGAAGATGAAGGCAGAGCTAATGATGATGCTTCCATAAGCTAAGGAATTCCAAAAACTGCCAGCAAACCACCAAAAACTAAGAGAGAGGCATATAACATATTGTCCCTCCCAACCCTTAGAAAGAACCAATCCTGCTGACACCTTCATCTTGGACTTCCAGCCACTACAACTGTGAGATGTCTATAGTATAAGCTACCTAATTGTGATACTTTATTATAGCAGCTCTAACAAATTAATACAAGGGGTCACCAAACAGTATGGGAAAGAGTAAATATTTTAGGCTTTATGGGCCAGTCAGTCTCTAAACCACTAGTACTTAATACCACTGCTATTGTAGCATGAAAGCAGCCAGAGACAATAAATAAATGAATGAGTTTATGTATTGTGCGGTTCAGCGCTTATTTATAAAATGGTAGTGGGCAGCATTTAGCCCAGAGTCCTTGGTTTGCTTACCCCTGAAATAGAGTATCCAGAGAATAAGAGTGGTTTGCTCTATAACCAAACTCCTCTCCCCCTGTGCTATAAACATACATATATGCGCCTATCAGGAAAGACCACCTCCAGGAGGAATGTAAAGGGTATAAAAGGGAAAGGAGCCTGAATTGAGTGAATTTACATCCTAAGTCTACGACATTCAAAACTAGAAATGATGTTTAGCTTCTAAGTTTTTTCCAGCAGTAAAACTGCTGAAATCATATTTTCAAAAAGTTAAATATTATGCTCATATGAACATAAACATGTCAAAGAGTTTATCCAATTCATTAGTGAAGGAACCAGTAAGACATTTAGACAAGTTCAAAAAGAGAATTAGAACAGATTTTACACACATACAGAATCAGAAATGCTGAAAATAATTTTCTTATAGATATAAAACAGGCTAATATCTTTTCAATTCAGTTCAGTTCAGTCACTCTGTCATGTCCGACTCTTTGTGACCCCATGAATCACAGCACGCCAGGCCACCCTGTCCATCACCAACTCCCGGAGTTTACCCAAACTCTTGTCCATCGATCGGTGATGCCACCCAGCCATCTCATCCTGTCGTTCCCTTCTCCTCCTGCCCCCAATCCCTCCCAGCATCAGGGTCTTTTCCAATGAGTCAACTCTTCACATGAGGTGGCCAAAGTATTGGAGTTTCAGCTTCAGCATCAGTCCTCCCAATGAACACCCGGGACTGATCTCCTTTAAGATGGACTAGTTGGATCTCCTTGCAGTCCAAGGGACTCTCAACAGTCTTCTCCAACACCACAGTTCAAAAGCATCAATTCTTCGGTGCTCAGCTTTCTTCACAGTCCAACTCTCACATCCATACATGACCACTGGAAAAACCATAGTCTTGACTAGACAGACCTTTGTTGATGAAGTAATGTCTCTGTTTATATGCTATCTAGGTTGGACATAACTTTCCTTCCCAGGAGTAAGCGTCTTTTAATTTCATGACTGCAATCACCATCTGCAGTGATTTTGGAGCCCAAAAATATAAAGCCTGACACTGTTTCCACTGTTTCCCCATCTATTTCCCATGAAGTGATGGAGCCAGATGCCATGATCTTCATTTTCTGAATGTTGAGCTTTAAACCAACTTTTTCATTCTCCTCTTTCACTTTCATCAAGAGGCTCTTTAGTTCCTCTTCACTTTCTGCCATAAGGGTGATGTCATCTGCATATCTGAGGTTATTGATATTTCTCCCGGGAATCTTGATTCCAGCTTGTGCTTCTTCCAGCCCAGCACTTCTCATGATGTACTCTGCATAGAAGTTAAATGAGCAGGGTGACAATATACACCCTTGATGTACTCCTTTTCCTATTTGGAACCAGTCTGATGTTCCATGTCCAGTTCTAACTGTGGCTTCCTGACCTGCATACAGGTTTCTCAAGAGGCAGGTCAGGTGGTCTGATATTCCCATCTCTTTCAGAATTTTCCACAGTTTATTGTGATCCACACTGTCAAAGGCTTTGGTAATAAAATATAATGCTTGGGTTATCTTTCCTACAAGCATAAGTGAGTTGTATTACACTGGGCAAAATTCATTTGCATTGTTATGAGTGAGAATCATATGCATTGCTATCATTTTTCCATAAGATAAAGTCTATCCCTCTAGAGAATGGTAAAATAGATTAGTCAACAGAAAATCAGTCAGAGGTGTGCATTCCTGTAGAATCAGATAATCCCTGGAGGGCCTGATAGAAAATGGCAAGCCTTCTTTGTCACCATGAAGTGGCATCATTGTACACCCACTGATTGCTTTTCCCCATTTTCAGACCATGGATGATTTTTCTCAACATAAGCCAGACTGACTTTAGTTATTAAAGAAAGTTTCAGTTTTATACATCTGGCACACATGAGGTATAGTGAGTAAAACATTTACTAACACATATATATGGAATTTAGAAAGATGGTAATGATGACCCTGTATGAGAGACAGCAAAAGAGACACAGATGTGTAGAGTGGACTTTTGGACTCTGAGGGAGACGGAGAGGATAGGATGATTTGGGAGAATGGCATTGAAACATGTATACTATCATTTAAGAAACGAATCGCTAGTCTATGTTCGATGCAGGATACAGGATGCTTGGGGCTGGTGCACGGGGATGATCCAGAGAGATGATATGGGGTGAGAGGTGGGAGGGGGGTTCATGTTTGGGAACTCATGTACACCCGTGGTGGATTCATGTCAATGTATGGCAAAACCAATACAGTACTGTAGAATAAAGTAAAAATAAAAATTAAAAAAAAAATGATTTTCAAACTAAAAAAAAAAAAACATTTAAATGTGCTATAAACAAAACATGTAAATAACTGTGTGGCAAGCTATGAACCCTGGAGAAGATGGAAAGTGGAATGTGGCATCAGGAAATTGAGAACAACTGACAGCCTTGATTAATGTCACATATTAGTTATATTGGCACAAAGGAATACTCCTCCTCATATGACCTGCCTGTTTTTTCCTAAAAAGTGGATACTTCCCATCAACATCATCATCATAGCAATAACAATAATTTCAGCTAACATTCATTGAGAGCTCATTTTGTTCCAGGCACTGCTTTAAGGGCTTTACATATATTTTCTCATTTACTTCTTACAACAAATGTAACAGTATCCTAATTTTGCAAGTGAGGACACTGAAGCCCCAAATGGTTAAGTAACTTATTCAAGGTCACCTACCTAATCAGTGATAGAATTAAGACTCGGACAAAAGCACTGTAACACCAGTGCTTTTTATGTCACTCTCATCAGAGCCCTTGTTGGGAGAGAAACTTCACTGCAATTGCAGCATCTATCTACTTCCCAAAGAATTAACAGAATAGAGCCTCCAATTCACCGCTTGGGAACCTTCAAAACCTGAGAGGAGGAAAATACTGTTAATAGTGGACAGAAGCCTGAGGTACTAAAGGCTGATGAGGTAAGAAGCATTTGAGAGCTGGGACTCATTTCTCATATAGGTTGGATGGAATTTCCTGAGGCAAAGTGGCAGACATATAGCATGTGTTCAGGGAAGCCTAAAAGAAGGGCTACAGAAGGAAACAAGAATAAGTAGAAGTCAACAACAAGATGGCAATCAACTCTCAAAACATCAGGAAAAAAACAGTAAATTTATCTGATCTGTTTGTCTCCTAATATGAAGGCAAAGGAACAGCCCCCTTCCTCTCTGGATATCTGCCATACCAGGACAGCAATGGTAAACTGGAGTGTAAGATTCAGAGGTGGTGGAGCTCCAAGAGACAAAATCTAGGTTGTGGTCATATGAGTGGATACAGTGAAGTAAAGCTTTGAGCCTAAAGTGAATGGGTTGTCACAAGCATGTGATACTGAGAGTGATAGTAGGTTTTAGAGTAAAAGAGTTTATGAACTTTGAATAAATGGGGGAACATAATATGACACAGATGTGAAGAACTGACTCACTAGAAAAGACCCTGATGCTGAGAAAGATTGAAGGTAACAGAAGAGGACAACAGAGGATGAGATGGTTGGATGGATCACCGACTCAATGGACATGAGTTTGAGTAAATTCTGGGAGTTGATGGGCAGGGAAGCCTGGGAGGCTGCATGCAGTCCATGGAGTTGCAAAGAGACAGACACAACTGAGCGACTGAAGTGAACTGAACTGAACGTGACACAAATGATAGCCAAAAAAAAAAAACCTGTGTCAGAATGGTCTAGGCTTTTCTTTGACCTCATGTGTATAAAACTAATAGTCCTTCAGTACCTCCATCTAGCAACTCATGTTCTATGACCCTAATTATGTGCAATAGCTACTGGAGTGCTATGAAATTTGAAATTTCATAGCAAAAAAAAAAGGCATTTTCATTGATAACAAAGAGCTTGGGATTCATTCCAATCCCAAAGAAAGGCAATGCCAAAGAATGCTCAAACTATCGCACAATTGCACTCATCTCACACGCTAGTAATGCTCAAAATTCTCCAAGCCAGGCTTTAGCAATACCTGAACTGTGAACTTCCAGATGTTCAAGCTAGTTTAGAAAAGGCAGAGGAACCAGAGATCAAATTGCCAACATCCGCTGGATCATCGAAAAAGCAAGAGAGTTCCAGAAAAACATTTATTTCTGCTTTATTGACTATGCCAAAGCCTTTGACTGTATGGGTCACAATAAACTGAGGAAAATTCTGAAAGAGATGGGAATACCAGACCACCTGACCTGCCTCTTGAGAAACCTATATGCAGGTCAGGAAGCAACAGTTAGAATGGGATATGGAACAACAGACTGGTTCCAAACAGGAAAAGGAGTACGTCAAGGCTGTATATTGTCACCCTGCTCACTTAACTTATATGCAGAGTACATCATGAGAAATGCTGGGCTGGAAGAAGCACAAGCTGGAGTCAAGATTGCTGGGAGAAATATCAATAACCTCAGATATGTAGATGACACCACCCTTATGGCAGAAAGTGAAGAGGAACTAAAAAGCCTCTTGATGAAAGTGAAAGAGGAGAGTGAAAATGCTGATTTAAAGCTCAAGATTCAGAAAATGAAGATCATGGCATCTGGTCCCATCACTTCATGGGAAATAGATGGGGAAACAGTGGAAACAGTGGCTGACTTTATTTTTCTGGGCTCCAAAATCACTGCAGATGGTGACTGCAGCCATGAAATTAAAAGACGCTTACTCCTTGGAAGGAAAGTTATGACCAACATAGACACCATATTAAAAAGCAGAGACATTACTTTGTCAACTAGGTCCGCCTAGTCAAGGCTATAGTTTTCCCAGTGGTCATGTATGGTCATGTGAGAGTTGGACTGTGCAGAAAGCTGAGCACTGAAGATTTGATGTTTTTGAACTGTGGTGTTGGAGAAGACTGTTGAGAGTCTCTTGGACTGCAAGGAGATCCAACTAGTCCATCTTAAAGGAGCTCAGTCCTGGGTGTTCATTGGAAGAACTGATGTTGATGCTGAAACTCCAATACTTTGGCTACCTGATGCAAAGAGCTGACTCATTTGAAAAGACCCTGATGCTGGGAAAGATTGAAGGTGGGAGGAGAAGGGGACAACAGAGGATGAGATGGTTGGATGGCATCACTAACTCAATGGACATGAGTCTGGGTGAACTCCAGGAGTTAGTGATGGACAGGGAGGCCTGGCGTGCTGCGGTTCATGGGGTCGCAATGTCGGACACGACTGAGTGATTGAACTGAACTGAACTGAACTGAATGGATACTTCATTTTACCACAACTGTAAATCCATTAGAACTGTAAGTGTAAGTCACTCAGTCATATCCACCTCTTTGAGACCCCATGGACTATAGCCCACCAGGCTCCTCTGTCTGTGGAATTCTCCAGACAAGAATACTGGAGTGGATAGCCATTCCCTTCTCCAGAGGATCTTCCAAACCCAGGGATCAAAGCCTGGTCTCCTGCATTGCAGATGGATAATTTATCATCAGAGCCACCAGGGAAGCCCATAAATCCATTAAGCTTACCTTTATTACATAGTAGGCCTGTGTTTTCTCCTCTTCTCCTTCAGGAGGCAGCATAACAACAGTAAGAATTTCATATCTATTCTTCAGCTTATCAATTTTACTTAGCCGCTCATGAAACTCAGCACTAACATGAAAAGAAAAGTTAAACACTGAAAAACAAACAATATACTTTTTTAAAAGACTATACTGTTCTTAGAGAAGACATCTGTATTTGTGTTACTACTGAAACAGTTTAAATAGGTTCTAACTTTGCAGTTTTACATTTCAGTTTGAAAATAGGAAATCAGTCCTGAATATTCTTTGGAAGGACTGATGCTAAAGCTGAAACTCCAATACTTTGGGCACCTGACGTGAAGAACCAACTCACTGGAGAAGACCCTGATGCTGGGAAGGATTGAAGGTGAGAGGAGAAGGGGACAACAGAGGATGAGATGGCTGGATGGCATTACTGATTCCTCGTATATGAGTTTGAGTAGGCTCCGGGAGTTGGTGATGGACAGGGAAGCCTGTCGTGCTACAGTCCATGGGGTCGCAAAGAATCGGACATGACTGAGCAACTGAACTGAACTGAACTGAACTGTGAAAGGTCTCAGATTTCACCCTATTTAAAAGCTAGCAAGTTAGTCTGCCACTTTCATGGATGCTGGCAGAAAACACAATATATCTGGGTAACAGAAAAAGGACTTTACCACTCATTGGCATACCAAGTAGCATGAGCTGCCTATTTGCATTGGTTCCGCTTGCTCTTAAAGTCACATGCAAGTAAGGAGGGGCTCAAATGGATGCTGCACATACAGTAGGTTTATGTCACAACTGAAGAACTCAAGCTTAGCTAATTCAAATATTTCATAATGGGAAATAAGCAAACATACCTAACCTTTGCTCCAGAGGGAGATACTATCTCTAGTTCCCAAGGCTACTCACTATCCAAATATCCTTTAAAAGGATATGCAAATCAAAACCACAATAAGATATCACCTCACACCCGCAAGAATGGCTACTATGAAAAAGAAAAAAAAATAAATATTGGTGTGTAGAGAAACTGAACCTTTAAGAACTGTTGGTGGGACAGTAAAATGGTGCAACCACTATGAAAAATATGGCAGTTCCTCAAAAAGATAAAAATAAAATAGCTGTATGATCCAGTCATCCTACTCCTGGGTATATATCCTAAAGAACTGAAAATGGTTTTCAAAGACATGTCTGCACATAGATGTTCATATATTATTCACAATAGTTCACAATAGCCAAGAAGTAGAAGCAAACCAAATGTCCATAGGCAGATGAATGGATAAAATGTGATACATACATACAATGAAGTATTATTCAGCCTTAGAGAGAAAATCTATCACATGCTACATGGGTGAGTCTTGCGGACATTATGCTAAATACAATAAGCCAGTCAAAAAAGACAAATATCAATACTACATGATCCACTTATGTGAGGCATCTAGTGTAGTCAAATTCATACAGGCAGAAAAAATAGTGGCTATCAAGGGCTAGGGGAAGGGGAAAATGCAAAGCTAATATTCAATGGGTATAGAGTTTCAGTTTTACAAGATGAAAAAGTTCTAGAGATTTGTTGCTCAAAAATGTGAAAATACTAATACTACTAACTGTACATTTTTAAATGGTTAAGATAAATTTTAGGTGTTTTTTACCAAAAATTTTTTAAAATATGATCCAGAACAGGATAGCTATTGCCTCTCCTCGCAAGCTATGCAGAAATATGAGAAACCTTTGGAGAATTATCTCTTGAGATTTACAGCCTTAAAATTGCTGGTTACTTTCTTCCTTTTATTCCAGTAAATTTATATTTTTAAATCATTTTAACTTATTTTGTAATAATACTAATAATGCTAATATATGTACAGCAACATGGAGACTCATTTGCCTGCTACAGCTTGATGAAAATAAGCCTTCTAACCATAGTGAAAAGAAATCTTCAACATACTAGGTTCCTACTCCTAAAGAAAGTTGATGGTAAAATATAGTAAGTATCAGAAGTTATAGCTTTGCTTATTTTTAAGTATTAATATTGTTTCATCAGAAAATATTTACTCATCCTTTATGTGATTGTAAAAGACAAGCCTTGTTGGCCTTTCAGCTTAAGATGGTGGACCAAGCACAAACATGTCTCCTCCTTCCTAAAACAGAAAGTATTAAAAGGAAAAAAAAACCTACCACAGCTCTGGAAACAAGAAAGATAATTTTCTTTATGAATGAAAAAATGGAAAACAAATGTGATATGATTGAGAGGAGGAAAAAAAGGAGATACAGAAGATTATGCAGAAATTAGAGCCACTTTTCATGAAAGAAATCTGTAGAAAATTTTTTCTAGAGAAAAATAAGAAATTTACTAAAACAGATGCAAGAAAAAATACAAGATCCACACTGTCCCATAACCAATAAATAAACTGAACCAACAGTTCAACTGAACTAAATCTTCCTCAAAAAACTCCAGATGTCCAAAGGCTTTACTGGTGAGGTATTCGAAAATTCAAGGTGTAATTCTGCTCTTTCACAAACTTACCTAGAGTATAGAAAAAAAAAGAAACACAAAAATCATTTTATAAAAGTAGGTGTAACCTTAATAACCTGATAATTTGACAAGGACAGGAAAGAAAGGAACTATAAGCATAGAATATAAAAAATATATAAAAATATTAGCAAACAAAATCTAGATACATACAAAATATAATATGTGAGTTACATTTACTACAAGAAGGTAAGTTAGTTTAACTTTGAAAAAGTGATCAACATACAGTTTTCAATTATACTAACAGATTGAAGAAGCTATATCATATCAATGACTGAAAAAAAATCACATCATAAAAGTCAAGATTCATTTCTGATTAAACAAATTAAAACAACCTCTTAGCAAAGAATGAAAATAAATGGGATCTCTCTTAATATTGTAAAAAAATATATCAAAAAACACTATAGTAAACTTGATACTTAATGATAAAACAATGAACACTTTCCCTTTGAGATCAAGCACCTGCAAGACAAGGGTACCTGCAATCACCATTACTATTTGGCATTGAACTGGAGATTAAATAGCAAGGACAATAAAGCAAGAACAAGAAAAGTTATAGAGGCTGAAAAGGAAGACAGAAAACTGTTGTTTGCATATGATGTCAATTAAATACCTGGAAGGTAGAATCTACAGATCAACTGTTAGGATTAATAAAAGTTTAAGCAAGGTTGCTGAATACTTAATGAAACCAACTGCATGCATTTCTACATACCAGCAACAAATCAAATATGAAATGCTTTAAAAAGAGATAACATTGACAGTAACACTTAAAAAGTAGCATGTAATCCAGGAAGGTGAAGTCGCTCAGTCGTGTCCAACTTTTGCGACCCCATGGACTATAGCCTACCAGGCTTCTCCATCCATGGGATTCTCCAGGCAAGAATACTGGAGTGGGTTACCATTTCCTTCTCCAGGGGATCTTCCTGACTCAGGGATCGAACCCGGGTCTCCCACATTGGAGGCAGATGCTTTAACCTCTGAGCCACCAAAATAAATCTTATACAAGATTGGTGAAATCTCTAGGGGAAAATTGCTTCAATAAATGCAGCTATTGGGTATCCATAAGGGAAAACATGTTATTGGACCCTTGGGCATGCGTGCATACTCAGTTGCTTCAGTCATGATCGACTGTGCGACCCCACAGCCATAGCCCAATAGGCTTCTCTGTCCATGGGATTTTCCTGGAAAGAATACTGGAGTGGGTTGCCATGCTCTTTTCCAGGGGATCCTCCCAACCCAGGGGGGATCTTGGGTCCCCTTGCAGGATCCTGAACCCGCATCTCCTGCATTGCAGGCAGATCCATTAAGGGAAAGCATGTTATTGAACCCTTATCACGAACTATATATAAAAATCAATTCCAAGGGAATTGGTGATCTTAACGTAAAATGATAAATCTTCAGAACAAGGAGTTAGCCTAAGGAAAGAGAGAGAGATAAGCATAGATTTGCTACTAAAATATGGCCTATGTATTATATTAATCTTCCCTGGTGGTTCAAACAGTAAAGATTCTGCCTGCAATGCTGGAAACCCAGGTTCAATCCCTTGGTCGAGAAGATCCCTTGGAGAAGGAAATGGCTACCCACTCCAGTATTCTTAACTGGAGAATTCCATGGACAGAGGAGCCTGGCAGGCTACAGTTTATGGGGTCACAAAGAGTTGGACACAACTGAGCAGACACGCACACATTATATTAATAGCCTTCTCAAACAAATAAGAAAAAGATGGAAATCCAAGGTGGTGGAAGGAACAGTCAGTTCTTCTAACATTACTCATGTTTTCAAAATTCATTAGCAATATTTAAAAATTCTAATTATTACCTTATATTTTGCCGTTCTTGATCAACGTTTCTTATTTGTGATGCAAGCATTGTTTTATGAACCTTAATTTCTTCGGTCCGTTCTTCCATAGCTGTGTGTAACTGTTGTTTTCTTTTTTCCAGAGAAAGAACTTCTTCTGCCTTACTGTGAAGCAGTTCTCGAGTACGTTTAACCTCAAGTTTTAAAAGATTGTCTTCTATCATCAAATCCTATCAACATAACAAAATCATCAAATATTGAAACAATTATTTGCATAACCAATCCAAAATATGTTTCTTTTTTATTGCTACAAAAGTCAAACTTAAAAATACAATTTTTTCTAATTTGACTATTTTCCATGATATTAATTAGCGTTAAGTTTAGATTGCTCTGAGTCATATCTCTGCTTTTTCCTTTTAAGAGAAGGGTTTATGACTATTCCAACTTTTATTATAATGTAATTGTAAATTCAAGTTTTACTATTAATAAAAAAACAAAAATAAAATTGAAAGTTATAATATCCAGAAAATATATGATGCCCTATGGATAAGCATTTTTATATTTTAAACTAATTCTTACAAGATAATGTATAAATACACTTTTATTTTAAAATAGTTCAATCATAAGTAGAATCCTGAAGGAAAATCACGAGTAGAACAGAGTGCAGAAGCAGAAGAGATTAAGAAGAGGTGGCAGGAATACAAAGAACTGTACAAAAAAAGATCTTAATGACCTGAATAACCACAAGGTTGTGGTCACTCACCTAGACTTGGACATCCTGAAATATGAAGTGGGCCTTAGGAAGCATTACTACAAACAAAGCTAGTGGAGATGATTGAATTCCAGCTGAGATATTTCAAATCCTAAAAGATTAAGACTTTTAAAGTACTGCACTCAATACGGCAGCAAATTTGGAAAACTTAGAAGTGACCACAGGACTGGAAAAGTCAGTTTTCATTGGAATCCCAAGGAAGGGCAATGCCAAAGGATGTTTAAACTACCATACAGTTGTAATCATTTCACATGCTATCAAAGTTATGCTCAAAATCCCTCAAGCTAGGCATTAATAGTATGTGAACCAAGAACGTCTAGATGTGCAAGCTGGGTTTCAAAGAGGCAAAGGAACCAGAGATCAAATGAAGAAAGCAAAGGAGTTCCAAAAAAAAAAAATCTGCTACATTAACTACGCTAAAGTTTACTGCGTGGTTCAAAACAAACTGTGGAAAATTCATAAAGAGATGGGAGTACCAGACCACCTTACATGCCTCTGAGAAACCTGGTATATAGGTTAAGAACCAACAGTTAGAACCAGACATGGAACTGACTGGTTCAAAATTGGAAAAGGAGTATGACAAGGCTGTATATTGTCACCCTGCTTATTTAACTTATATGCAGAGTACATCATGTGAAATGCTGGGCTGGATGAATCACAAGCTGGTGTCAAGACTGCTGGGAGAAATATCAATAACCTGAGATATACAGTTGATACCACTCTAATGGCAGAAAGTGAAGAGGAACTGAAGAGCCTCTTGATGATGTGAAAGAGCAGAGTGAAAAAGCTAGTTTGAAACTCAATGTTCAAAAAAGTAAGATCATGGCATTCAGTCCCATCACTTCATGCCAAATAGAGCTGGAAAAAATGGAAGCAGTGACGGATCAGATTTTCTTAGGCTTCAAAATCACTGAAGACAGTGACTGCAGCCATGAAATTAAAAAGGAAGCTATGACAAACCTTGCCTGGTGACTCAGTGGTAAAGAATCCGCCTGCCAATACAAAAGATGTAAATTCAATCTCTGGGTTGAGAAGATCCCCTGGAGAAGAAAATGGCAATCTGTTCCAGTTCATGCCTGGGAAATCCCATGGACAGAGGAGCCTAGTGGGCTATAGTCCATGGAGTCACAAAGAGTCAGACATGACTTAGTAACTAAACAACAACAATGACAAACCTAGACAGTGTATGATAAAAGCAGAAACACCACTTTGCCAACAAAGGTCCTTATAGTTACAACTGCAGTTTTTCCAGTAGTCATTATGGATATGAGAGTTGGACCATTAAAGAAGGTTGAGAGATGAAGAATTGATGCTTTTGAACTGTGGTATTGGAGAAGACTTTTGAGAGTCCCTTGGACTGCAAGGAGATAAAACCAGTCAATTCTAAAGGAAATCAACCCTGAATATTCATTGGTAGGACTCAGGCTGAAGCTGAAGCTCTAACACTTTTGCCACCTGATGCAAAGAGCCAACTTATAGGAAAAGACTTTGATGCTGGGAAAGATTGAAGGCAGGAGAAGAAGAGGATGACAGAGGATGAGACAGTCAGACAGCATCACCAACCAA
The DNA here is from genome assembly GCF_032405125.1 of Capricornis sumatraensis. Taxonomy (NCBI): domain Eukaryota; kingdom Metazoa; phylum Chordata; class Mammalia; order Artiodactyla; family Bovidae; genus Capricornis; species Capricornis sumatraensis. Next base: position 192,703,222 of record NC_091069.1, on the reverse strand, counting down.
TGGACATGCATTTGAGCAAACTCCAGAAGTTGGTGATGTACGAGGAAGCCTGGCTTGCCATAGTCCATGGGGTTGCAAAGAGTCAGACATGGCTTAAGTGACTGCACAATAACAGAGTACTGACATAAGATCACACTTAATAGATCAATTTTCAGAAGACAAAGCCCAGAAAAAAAAATCCAGAATATAAGATTTTACTATTTCAAGACAAAGCTTGTTATTTAGAGCAAAGACTAAACCCCCATATCTCATATGTACCAGAAATAAATTCCAGTTGAATGAAAGAACTTAATGTAAGAGATGAAACCAAAAGCAGCCACTAAAAATAGTAAATATTTTTAGTGTGACTAAAAAGTTTCTAAACATAAAAATACACAAGGAAAAACACTTAAACATATGATGTTTAAAAAAGTTTTATGGAAAAAACTGAATAGAAGTTTAAAGACAATGAGACAAATACTTATGAGTTAATATATGAAGATCTTTTGCCAAGTATTTTAAAAATATAAACCACCTAATGGAAATATATGCAAGAAAATGAACTAGAAATCCAAAAGAAAAATTATAGAAAATAACATAGCATAAAAAATGCTTAAACATTTTCAATGAAACATAAATATTTTAAATTTTATGCTTAAAATGTTTTAAAATGTCACTAACTTTAAAATGCAGGTTTCCCTGGTGGCTCAAATGGTAAAGTGTCTACCTGCAATGTGGGAGACCTGGGTACGATCCCTGGGTCGGGAAGATCCTCTGGAGAAGGAAATGGCAACCCACTCCAGTACTGTTGCCTGGAAAATTTCATGGATAGAGGACCCTGATAGGCTACAGTCCGTGGGGTTGCAGAGAGCCGGACATGACTGAGCAACTTCACTTCACTCACAACTTTAAAATGCAGACTAAAAACAATGAAATACCATGTTTGCCCATCAAACTAACAGTAATTTTATACATTATATTATCCAGGCTTGGTGGTGGTAAATAAAATAGAATGCTTATACATTGCTGGTGGGAGTATTAATTGAACCTTCTAGAAGGCAAATGGTTTGAAAATAGTTTCAAGATACTAGAAATATGCATTCTAATTATACAGCTAGAAATTTATACTAAGAAACTATATGAACAACTGTACAATGAAATATGTGCACAGTACATGAGAATACTATCTATAATAGCCAAACACTGGAAAAAAATACATATCCAAAAATAGATGGTCAAATAAATTATAGTAACTTCATGCAATGGGGTGTAGGAAGTCTTTAAAGATACTTAATGTTTAGAAAACATGTATCATATATTTTTAAATTTTTGAATACAATATATAAATCCATTTTCTTTAAAAGACTGAAAGACAATAATATACTATAACACTGCTTATTATCTGTACAGTGATTATAGTGACTTGTTCCTTTATAATTTGGTATATTAAAAATTTTTTCTACAATTAGCCTGAAAATATGTGGATTTTAATATTATATATAAACATGACTTTATTGCACCTGTTTTAAAGCTTTGGCTTTAGTAAGTTCTTTCTCTGATCTGTCATTGAAAAGGGTTAGTTCGTTTATTTTGGTCATGAGGGACTGTTTTTCATCACGATATTTACTATTTGACTTCTTGGTAAAGTAAAGATCATTCTGTAAAGAGGAAAAAAGGTATAAATACATATTTTAAATAACATTATATGCATGACACATTGAATCATATGCTCCATTAAATATTTATAATAATCAGATTTTTAAATCTCACCCCTTCATACTCTGACATCTCTAATAAGATATACGTGAATATTCTCATAGAAACACTTTCATTTTTATTATTTGTTGATGTTTGGGTTCAGTTTGATTTTAGTAATTCTAGGAAATATCATGTATGATTACCATTCAAACTGAATTATTAAGTGATTGCCCTTTATGGGAAGACATGGGAGGGTAGAGTTCAAGTTTTGTTTAAATACAGGGTTCACCTTCTGGATTTCATCATTTGATTCAACCCAAGCCCCAGAAGGTAAAAATGTTAACAGTGTGAGAAAGCAAAGGGTTTTGGTTAACTACAAGCTCTGGAATTAGACGGTCTTAATTACTTATCCGGAGAAGGCTAAAAGTTGGACACGACTGAGCCACTTCACTTTCACACATTGGAGAAGGAAATGGCAACCCACTCCAGTGTTCTTGCCTGAAGAATCCTAGGGATGGGGGAGCCTGGTGGGCTGCTGTCTATGGGGTCGCACAGAGTTGGACACGACTGAAGCGACTTAGCAACAGCAGCAATTACTTATCAGCCATCCAACACCAGTGGGCAACCTATTCTTCCTTAGTGTCCTCATCTCTAAAATGGAGATGATAACAACACCTACCTACCTGGGCTGCTGTGGAGGGTTAAAGAAGTTACTGTAATATGTGCAATAATGTTTGACACAGAAAAATGTTGTTATGATTATTATTATGTATATAATCATATATTGCTGAAGAGAAAAATGCTAGATAAGATCAAATTCCATCGACTGAATGAATGGGTCATACTCATCAGTCTTCCAGTTTTATACAAGTTTGCATCCTCCCTTCCACCCAGAACTAGAATGAGGTTTGCTCTCTTTGTCCTTATTAGTCCCTCTTAGGGGACCTAAAGCAAAAAGTTTCTAGTGCCAAGATCTCTCTCCCTTTCCCCTCGCTTCCTCTCTCCCTTGCTTCCTCCCTCCCCTACCTTTCTCACTGCCTGTATTTCTCTGAACAATCAGAACCTAAGATTGAAACAAGACAGTAAGAATTTTTTCTTTCACATAAAGATATGACTTCAAAAAATTAACTTTTAGAATTAAAATATTAATTTAAGGTAATTTCAACTATAGGAAATTTGTTTGTTATTCAAAATAAGAGATGGAGTGGCATGGGAAAGAGAATGTAGAATGACTACAATCTAACACTACTATCAAGAAGATAAAACCTTCATTAGAAAGTTAACTAGCTTTAATATCTTTAAAAATTCACTTGTATGACTATTAATTTATTTACCTCTGTCAAAACCAGAGCTGGGATAGGCATAAGTACTAGCCTACTGCATCATGGACAGAGCCCCATGGTAGTTAAAATGGGGAACACTAGAACCACTCTCACACAGCAAAACAGAAACAATTGAGTTAGCATCAAAAAACACATCCAGATATGAATGTCATCCTCCTATCATTCTATAGCACTAATATTCTCATATTCTATATAATTAAAACAATACCATTTATTGAGAACATACTAAAGGCACTGTGTTAAGATACACATTGCTTCTAATTCTCCCAAATGTCCTAAAATAATATCAAATATTGTTTTCCATTTAAAAATGAGTAAACTAAGACTCAGAAAAGTTAAATAAACAGTACTGTGCTGTGCTAAGTCACTTCAGTTGTGTCCAACTCTGTGTGACCCTAAGGACTGCAGCCTTCCAGGCTCCTCTGTCCATGGGATTCTCCAGGCAAGAATACTGGAGTGGGTTGCCATGCCTTCCTCCAGGGGATCTTCCCAACCCAGGTAGTTAGGTATAACCTTGACATTCAAAACCAGTTCTGATTCCAAAACATGCGCTCCTATTACTAATTCAAGGAAATAGTCTTTTAAAAATTTAATCAGGCTATAAACCACTCAAAACCAATATTTTGTCATATTGAATTTTTTTTCTTTCCTAATTTAAAAAAGTAATAGCTCCCTTTCACCTTTGTAGCCCTTAAGGAATTCAGGGCAATTTTTCATTTAACCACTAGAGGACATTCATTACTAGCCTTTCCAGCTGTTCAACATTTAAAATTGGAGTTCTCCCATTCAGATCCATGCTTTTAACTGGCCTTCACTCTTGCCAATTAAACATTAGCATAGGTTCTATATTACATAGGTTCCCCTAACACAGGTTTTATATTACCATAAACATATTAAAGTACCTAAGGATGAACCTTAGGATTAACCTTATTAATAAAATAGTCATATGAAACATGTAACTAAGTAAATATTTATAAAATATTTTTGTAATAACAAAAGATGACCCATAAAAAAGCAGCTTCTTTTAGATGCCAATTCAGTGATAAAAAGCAATCAAGTTATTATGGGAGACACATAATAGAAACTAGAACTTATCAGTTTTTAAAATCATGTACCATTTAAGACTACTTTTAAGTCACATGGACCAAGGATCAAATCCTCTCTGTGAAATCATGAACAAGTTACTTATCTGTAAAACAGGTAATAATATCTTCCTCACAAGACATTTATAAGGATTAAATGAAATAAAACACTAAAGACATAAACATAGCATACAGCAAATGCATAATCAATGGTAACATTATTTTCACATTTCCATATGAGAATGTAAGCACAGAAATACGGGCATTAGTTCATACATTTATTACATATGTGGGTAGCTTGGCAATCATCCTATCCAAAGTCAGTCTTAGGAACATGTTAATGTAAAATGACTAATAATTAGGATATTTGAAGCATAAAAAGTATTTTAGCTAAGTTACATGAAGCTTCTTGATCTGTGTTTCCAAAAGGCAAAGTGCAGATTTTTTCTCTTCCAATGTCTTCTGAAGTTCAACTGTTTTTGCTTCAAGGGCTTGTTTCTCTTCTGAATTAATTTCTCCCTTTAAGCGCGACATTCGGCGTTCTACTTGTTGAATGTAAAAATCCTGTTACAGGTTTTAAAGAAAGTCAGTAGGGAGAAACAGTTAAAACCATTTTTGTAGATGCAAACACACTGTAAATATTTTCATGAGTTTGGTCTGATGTCATCATTTACTAAAGTCACTTTAATTTTCTAGTGATGAAGTCCTTCTTACTCCAAGGGGAGAAACAGTAAACTATTCTTCAACAACCAGAGTATATGATAATAACACACAACTAATCTGAAAATATAATAGAGCAGTTAGGTGGGTATTTATCATACTATCATCATAGAACATCAGTAAATCTACTAGGTTCACACGGACATGGATTTTGGAGGGTATTTTTCTACAGAGTACAAAAAAGAGTCACAGATTGTTAGCCATGAAAGGCTCAAATATGATGAACTTTTAAACAATATTTTGAAAATTATACTTCAGCATCTGTAATTCTGAGAAATTAAGAATATATAAGATGCAGAAATTAAGATGTAGAGAGGGAGGACATTAAACAATTAACATGGACAGAATATGTAAAGAGAACCAAAAAGGAAAACTTTAAAAATACTTTTAACCTATTGGTCCAGGGACAGGGGTGGAGAGGCTGATGTATGCATAACATACAGTTTTGCAGGGGTTTTAGGAGTTCTTTTTGTTGTTGTTTTTTGGCTGCACCATGCAGCATGTAGGATCTTAGTTCCCTGGCCAGGGATGGAACCCACACCCCCTGCAGTCTGTAGCATCTGTCTATGCCCTCCCAACCTCAAGAGTTCATAGAAATCTTTTTCTTAGCACACTGCAGTATCTTGACCATCACAATTATGACAAATCAATATGAAGACATTTATAAGAGTAACATCTACCTGAGTGTACATAATTTCTTGCTGCTGCAAGGTTTCAAAGTCCAGTTTATGTAACTGATGGTTGAGGTGCTTTAGAGAAGAACGGGTTCCTTCAATTTCAGATACAAGAGCTTTTTCTTTCATTGTTTCAGTCTGTAATTCCTGAACTTTCTTAAATAACACATCTTTCACTATGTTCAACTGAACTTCTACTTCCTGATAATAAGAATAACAATGATTAATGTAATATAATACCTTTAAATGTTTTACTGAATGAATACTATAATTTAGGGGTTCATCAATGAACCTTCATTTTAGCCCTAGAGAGTATAAAGCCCTTCTTACAATTTCAACACATTCCCAACATTGCTTGTAGTCTACTCTCATCCACTATTCCTGTATCATATACCTTGATACGTCATCTACCCTGTGTCACCTTAGCCTTAGAACTTGACCATGTTCACTGGTTTCTTTGGAACATAAAATACATTGAAAACACACAGCTTATAAGTTCCCAAAGTTTACTAAAGTCTTGAAAATGTTAAGGGAAGAACTCTCCCACCTTGTTTTCAGCACTATTCAGTGGTGAGCAGATAAATGCTTAACCACCAGGTTTCTAGTAGATGGGAGGTTAGGAAGAAGAGGCTGATTTCCATAATTATTTATATTCCCACTAAGGCCAATTTCAAGCTACTCACATGATTCCTCTATATTCAAAGCTGGGAAGAGACATGCAGTTGCAGATCATTATGCAGTATATCCACTATACAGATATAATAGTCGGACACAACTTGGTGATTGAACAACACCACTACAGATATGATAGATGTTAGTAATTTTAAGTAACCTTAAAAGCATAGACAACAGTAAAGAGTAGAAAACTAATTAGAAGTGATATGTGCTGAGTACTTTTTACTTTGTTTTTAATATAATTTATTTAATTGTGAGTCTATATAGTTTGATTTTTAATAATAGCTACATTTAGCAGCTGACTTATAAAATTCCAGAAAATTTAACTATCAGCTTTTGTGAGCTGGTAAGCACTGGCACTAACACACTACTGGCACTATTCCTTACTCACATTTTGCCTGCAGCTGACTTCCCTACCCATGCAGCCCACTAGGAAACAGAAACCAGTACCCAATTTTCACTTCTCCCGTCTCAGGAGGCAGGTCTGTCTTGACCTCAAAGCGTCACATTAATGTATTCTAGACTTCAAATAGATCTCACATGCCAAGATCTATTGAAAGCTCTCATTTTAGAATGTTGAAATAATTTCCTTCTGTGCTGTTATAGACAGGTAAGCATATTTCTCTTTGGTCTCCAATGAACCTCAATATGTAACAAAAGAAGTCTGTGATTGGTACATCTGAATTTTCACAAATGAAGAAACCTAATCTGATATACAAGCTTATAAAATATATTGCTTTTCATATAATAGAAAATTTCCACTGGGTTCAGGACCTTCTCAATGACTGCCTGGCTGAGTTTTAAAGTCAGGGCTTGGTGGTAAATAAGTCAGCAAAACATAGAGGGCTAAGATTTTTCCCAAACAAACAAACAAAACCCCAAGAACACAGCCCTGCTCACACATGTGGCCAACCTTACTGTTTATTAATTCAGCTAATTTCTTTTTAAATATCACTAGTTTTTAATTCTTTCTTCAGAAGGTTTATTTCATATAAAATTCACAGTCTTTAAGATTTCTAATAAGCTCCAATACTGTCCCATTTCATGTGCTAACAGAAAATCATGCTTTCTGAGGGGAAAAAGTCATAACATTTTTTAAAATAATGTTGCATGATTTGGACTCAAATAACACTCAAATCAAGACTGTTGCATGACGTTGTTACTCAGGATTTTAAACATACAACAGCACACTAAGGAAGCTGGATTCTATCCAGATATAAATGAAACCATACTTGAAACAAGCCTCTGCAAATGGGAGATTCTACAAGCACCTTGAGCTGCCCTTCCTCTTCCCCCATTAGACAAAAAAGAGTAAAAGCAAGAAGTAGTGCCTACACAGTGCCTATGTGACAGGTCACACAAATCATTTGGAGTTTTCAAAGAGGAAATGGCCAACTAGCCTATTCCAGTTCCTCAAAAATTGGCTTTAATGCTACCAGAATGCCGAATGGATTATGGTAGAAAAGGGGTGCCAGGGAAGTTAGTAAGGTGTTAGCATTTATAAGCCCATTTACCAATAATGGTGCCAAGCTGGAAGAGGTTAAAGAGACAGCAGATGCTGAAGAAATATATGTAATGAATGCAGACTGCTGGGAGGGAATTGGATCACAAGCAAAAAATGATAGGCAGGAAGAAATCAGCTGTAAAACAAGGGCATTTTTCAAGATACATTTGCAATTTAAGAAAATACATATGGATTGCAAACAGGGACAAGCACACAGTAGGCATTGGGAGGACATGGAATCTCAGAGGATCTACCATTCAGAGATGACATCAAAGTTAAATGCTGAAAGTGAAGCAAATGGAGAATTAAGAGCTTAAAATAAAGAGGTTCAACAACTCAACAATCTAATTAGAAATATGATGACCTCAGAAATCACAGCTTTATTAAAAGACCTCCTGCTCATCGATCTCAAGAGTCTAGTTTATTCACTATTACTAAATTTGCTGTAATTTCTTAAAAACTGAAACTAAACTTTACCTTCACACCTCTTTCTTCCTCCCTTAGCATGTCTTCCAAGTTGGTAGCTTTCTCCTCTACAGACATAGTTTTCTCAGTTATCTCCTTTAATTTTTTTCTTACAATCTGATTATGATTTTTAATTTTGCGTAACCTATAGAGAATTTGAGGAAAAAGCAGAAAACATGTCTAAAAGATATTTAATGCAAACAAAGAAAGAACAGTTTATCCTAAGATTTCTTCATATAACGTGAAGCTTCTTTTGCCATAAACCTTTTAATACCAGCATATATTTAGTAGGTCATAAAAATATTGCTCCTAAGGCTTTGTATTGAAAAACTCAGTAAAAATTGTTTAGGTTTAATAAATTAGTAGCTATAATTTTATAGTTATTGAACCAAAAAACCAATATTCAATAATTTTTCTAGAAATATTAAAAAATTACAAACATTCTTAAATATTTTTTTTCTTACCTTGCTGTTTCTTCATTAATGTCCATCTTTATTTTGGAAATATTTTTCCTCAGAGCTTCTAAATCACTGGAACTTCTATTCACAGTGGTTTTTAAAGAATCCAGCTATTTATTAGTTAACAGACAGAAATGATATATTTACTCTATATCTTATAATTTCATTTCTAAGAATTTTTATTCTGAACACATTCATTTCTAACCTACATAACAGTGACAAACATAATAACCATGTTTCTGTAACATATTTAACAAATTTTCTTTTTGATCTGATAATAAATTTCAAATGACTTGTAAGATACTGACAAATTATAGAGATCTATATATGAGTTAAAAGCACATAGAACAAAAGCTTCACAATATTGCATTTGGCAATGATTTCTTGGATACGACACCAAAGGCACAGACAATCAAAGAAAAATAGACAAGTTTGACTTCATTAAACTAAAAATTTTTGTACAGCAAAAGTAATATCAACAGAGCAAAAAAGAAACACAAAGAATGAGGGGGAAATAACTACAAATTATATATCTGACAAGGGACTAATATCCAGGATATATAGGGAACGTCTAAAACTCAACAACAACAACAAGCCTGATTCAAAAATGGTCAGAGATCTTGAATAGATATTTCTCCAGAGAAGAGATACAAAAGGTAAATAAGCACATGAAAAACTGCTCAACATCATTAATCATTAGGTAAACAAAAATCAAAACTACATTGAAATACCATTTCACAACCATTAATATAGCTACCATCAAAAAATCTCAACAAGTGTGGATGAGGATGTGGAGAAATTGGAACCCTTGTGCACTGTTAGTGAAAATATCAAATAGTACTACCATTGTGTGGTAATTCTTCCAAAAATTAAAAATGTAATTATTGTTTGATAAGGCAATTCTGAGATAATTCTACACCCATGCTCACAGCAGCATTATTCATTATAGCCAAAACAGGAATGCAGTCCAAGGTCATTGACAGGGGAATTGATAAGCAAAATATAGTATATACGCACAATGGAATACTATTCAGCCACACAATGGAATACTATTCAGCCTTAAAAAGGAACAAAATTTTGACATATGCTGTAACATGGATGACCCTTGAGGACATTATGCTAAGAAAAATAAGTGAAATAGGCCAGCCAGAAAAAGACAAGTATTTTATGACTCCATTTATATGAGGTACTTAGAGTAGCTAAAATTCTAGAGACAGAATGTAGAATGGTGGTTTCCAGGGGCTGGGAGGACAGGGAAATGGGAAATTATTGTTCGATGGGTACAGAGTTTCTGCTTTACAAGGGAAGAGTTATGAAGATGGTTGATAGTGGTGGTTGTACAACATTAGTGAGGTATTTAACACTAAACTGTCCATCTGAAGACAGTTAAGATGGTAAATTGTGTACATATTTCACCACAATAAAAAAATTCTGAGAAAAAATGAAGTACTTTTACATGTTACATCTTATAAGAACCTTGAAAACATCATGTAAGTAAAAAAAAACCTGACACAAAATGCATCATGTTGTATGATGACCAAAATAGGCAAATCCACCAAGACAAAGTAGATCAGGAGTTGCCAGGGCCTGGGTTGGAGGAGGAGAGGGACAGAAGGAAAGCCACTGCTAATGGGTATGAGGTTTCTTTTTGAAAGACCAAAATACTCTAAAATTAGGTAGTGATAATGGTTTCACAATTCTGTAAAATACTAAAAAGTATTGAATTGTATGTTTTAAGAGAGTGTATTTGATATGTGAATTCTATCTCAAAAAATAAATTATAAATAAATGAATACCTACATTTTTTTCTACAACTGGTTTAAGCTTTAAAATTTTGGAGAATGAGCTATTAGCTGTGACATTTAATTTATGTAAGAAATTCACTTTTTTGCTTTTGCAAGATCTTACTTATTCTCTCCAGATAGAAAAAAACTTTCCTTCTTTATCAGAAATATAAAGTATAACAACTTATAAAATGAAATGCTCTGCAATGTTTCAATTTCCCATCCAAATATCAGTAACTTCAGATAATTTGCTAACTATGGGAATTGCTAACTCTACCCATGGAATAATCTAGTTGACATGTATGCTCAAAAGAAGAACAGACCAAAGCAGATTTTATTCTCTCTGTTTAAAGACATTATACCACTACATTGTCCCATTACTACACTGAAATGTTTTCCCTTAACAAGGTAAAACACTGAACTTCAACAGTAGTTTCTGCTAGAATTTGAGTGGTAAAACCACCATATGCATGTATCTCTGGAAAGACACTTCAAAATATCACCAATGTCAATAATTCATCTTCACATTTATCTATTTTCCTTTATCTTATGATTTCCAGCCTAGACTTTTCAGAAGTCTTTTGCCTTGAGTTAATAACAAAACACCACGTGTGATAGGAAAGTTGGGCACTGCACAACACCAGGGGAACCCTTTATACCACCTGAATGACAGCCCCCTGTTGCCTTTATCCAATCAAGGTTTCAACAGAAAGTGAAAGTGAAGTCACTTAGTTGTGTCCGACTCTTTGCGACCCCATGGACTGTAGCCAGGCTCCTCCGTCCATGGGATTTTCCAGGCAAGAATACTGGAGTGGGTTGTTGACATTTCCATCTCCAGGGGATCTTTCTGACCCAGAGATCGAACCCGGGTCTCCCGCATTGTAGGCAGACGCTTTACCGTCTGAGCTACCAGGAAAGCCCTAGTGTATCCTAAAAGTTCAAGTTTCACAATACGAAGGAATGTAACAAAAAGAACTAAAAGCAGGTCCTTAACAAAGGAAAGCCTTTATGCTTATCTGTATAGTTATTTGTTATAAACACAAACCAGTCCTTTTAATTGACATACCTCATCCTTCAGCTGAATTCTATTAGCTTCATGATGTTGATATTCTGTTCTACATTTTAAAACTTTACGATCAGCAACAGAAATTTTTTTTTCATACTCTGTGTTATTCCCAATTTCACTTTCCAAAAACTTGATTTTTTCCTTAACCAGATTTTCTTTTTCTCTTATTTCTTGCTTTATCCTTGCTAATGCCTAGAATTTGAAATACACATTAAATACATGTGTAATATGACAAATAAAACTAAAACTAAAAGGAATTCCATTTTTATAGTACTTATTTTACCAAAATTTAAGGAGAGACTAATTTAAATGAATAAAATAAAATATTAGTATGCCACTAGTATCTATAAGCTCATGTTTTTAAAGAACCCTATATTTTATTTCATCCATCTGGTACTTTGCTAAAGGGATAAGAAAAATGTCAGTCTTTTATCAAGAAAAGGTGACATCTAAAAAATAAAACAGTATTGAATAGCTTTCACATTTCAATGCAGTTTTCCAAGACCAGTTTTTTTCATTTTTTGAGAATATTATTTTTGTTATTCGTTTCAATAGGAATATCTTCATCACTCAGGCTTCCTGCTGGTCGTGGAGATACAAAATAACTGAATATGCAAAGTAGTAACTGTGGTGTGGACAAAGTACCATGGGAGCAAGGAGATGATGAAATCTACCCAAGAGAAATCATTAAAAGCATTACCTAAGAGGCTTCATTTGAGTCGGGCCTAAAAAGGTAAGTGGGGATGCATAAATACTCTAACATGGTTAAAGTGTAGGGTGGGAGGGCAAAGATGGAATGGGGGGATGTTAAGAAAGAGTGGATACAGATGACAGAGATGAAGGGTGGAAGGCAGAGGTTAGGGCCAAATGGTGAAGAATTCAACTTTTCAATTGCCATGTTAAGGAGAGTCAAGTTTTAAGCAATATGGAATAAAGATCTTAGAGGTGGGGAATAAAAAGATCATATGTGGTTTTTCAGGTGATTCTGATGACAGTATGTTAGATGAGTTGGAAAGAGAAGGAAAATTTACCCTAAGATATATTTCTTTCAAGTTTTCTGAAATAGAGTCTCACCAAACAACTAATCTCAAGAGACTGGGTCAGGGGAGGCTATGTTTCTGAAGTTGGTAAGTTTTAGAAATGCTACATGTAATATTGTACATATTAGCATATTAAATCAATATACATCTGAAATTCACTGCATTTTAAAACACATTATAGATTTGTTTACTCAAGTATTCCCATATATATAACAATTAACATTTTATAATTGTAACATTCTATATCTCTACTGTGTCCATTCAACCAAAGGATAGGTTAAAACTTCCTAAATTTGTATGTTAAATAATTATTCTAGAATTCCCTGCTTTATATTAATTTTCTACCACTTACTCAGAAGCTTTAATTCCTACATTACAGGCATTAACAGGGCAATCTATTCACAGTTAAGTTTTCACGTAGGTGATGCCACAGATCAAAAATATCACAAATCAAGAGCTAGTTGTTAAACACTTAGAGGCATCCCACTACCTATGGAACCACTTCTGAGCACCTTTCCTAGTCTTTTTCAATACATATAGCCAGGAGATGTCACCCTGTGAATAAAGAATCACTGAGGATGTAACCAGAGAGCTGTAGGCTGTGGATTCCACCAAATCAGCAGGCTGAGTAACTTCAGCTACAGGACTGTATGAGCATTCAGATTATGGATTTGCAGTCTTAGATCTTAGTCTTAGATGTGATCTACACAGAGGAAGCAGTCAGGACGTGATGTTTGAAACCAGTATAAAGCAAGAAAGAGAAACCAACATTAGTAGCAAGAAGTAAGAGGAACTCATAGTTAAGACTGATTCTTCCAACTCCCCTCTAAGGAGACATAAGCCATTTTGTTGATAAAATGATTAATCACAGAAATTTAAAATACAGAAATAACATTTTCATATAAGTTACACATAACAAGTAAACCACATCCAGATATCAGAATTCCAAACTTCCAGTGACCTGAATTGCTTGCCAAATGCCTTTCCATGGAGTATATTCAGAATGGAAGTTCGCACATTTCCTATGCGCCTTCTTTCCTCCTCAATTCCTTCTCCCTCCCCAACTTCCCTAATCTTCCCATTTTCACTCACCACTATTTCACTCTTTAATGACTTCCCCAAAAAGTTTTCCTAAATTACCTCTGAAAGGAGCAGAAGATAACACTAGACCCGTGTTTAATCAGCATGGTGTTCCTCCCCTTCAGAACTTTTACCCCATTCTGAATGGTAACTCAGTTTCCAAAGGGACAATCTATTGCAGTCAAGGTTTCTTTCCTGCCTCTCCATCCTTCTTTCTTGGCTACCCATGAGGCTCATTTCCCTACACCTTTTGATTCACACAGAAACAGCACACATGTTAAATCCAAGGCATCGTGGACAACCACGTATATATGAGTCAAGGCATTGGCTTTGCTGCAATAAAGTTGTCTGTTGATTTTCTCTTGTTTCACATTTCAGAGATATTAGAACTCAGTCTTTGGCATTATATACCATAAGTAAATAACCTTCATAAAATCACATTTCCAAATAGATATAGAACCAGCTTTAGAAAACATTTACCCAAACTATTGGATCATGCTACAAAAGTGACTTTCAAATAATAGTGTGATTTAATTTGAAATGAATGAGTTAAATACAAAAAGAGATAAATACAGCTGAACGTTGAAAGAACCAAACAACCACTTTACCACAGCACAGTTATCGATGTCTTTATCTCTCTTCTGCATCTGTTCTATTGTGCTCTCCCACTGTAGAATGAGTTTTTGCCTTTCATTATGAATCTTTTGAAAATCTTGGGCAGCTTTATCCAATTCTAACTGTAAAATGAAGACCAAATAATATTTCAGTGCTTTTGTGAACATCATTTTGACAATTAAGAAATAAAAATCTTTACTAAACCAACCTGTACACTTAGAGTCTCTGCAAATTCATTGTCAAGTGCCTTTCTTCTCTGATTACATTCCACAGTCAGTCTTTCTAATTGCAGGGTCAGGGCCTAGAATGTAGTTACATACAAAAATATTCATAATTATCATTTTACTAATATAAAAGCTGTTAGACAGCATATCCCACATTAATATTATATTATACATATGCAAAGAGTTGGACACAACTGAGTGACTGAACTGAACTGATACATATACATATTATACATATTATAAGACACATATTCATTTGACATCTAAAATAACTCGAAATAATATATATATTCTTTATCTTCTAACTTCAATGGAAACCCAATTGTTTCTAAAAAGACTTTTAATACTTTTTTAAATGAGTTAGAAAAAAATATTTAACAATAAATTTTCATTTAAGGTTACTGTAACTAATGCATGCAGTTTTAACTTGTTAGAAAACAGAATGTTTCATGATACTAATATATCACCAGATTTAATCACAAGTAGATTTTTAAGTAGTGGTTATAATAATTATTATTTTATTTAATATATTATAATATATTAAATAATCAATAGCACTATAGTCTCAAATCAGCAAAAATTATCTGTAATATTCAAACTATTAAGCAAAATAAGTTAAAATATTAATACATAGTTCTAGTACAAAACTTTATTTTCTGAAATGCTTTTGAGAAACCTTCTCAATCAGGATTCTTAACCTGGAGTTCAAAGATCCTTAAATGGTCAAAGGGCTTTAGAGGAGCTATAAAAGTTGCATCAAGATTGTGTGAGTATTAGAGTACATTCATTTCTCTAGAGAGAGAATAATTGGCTTTATTAGACCCAAAATGTTTAAGCACTACTTTAAAATTATAAGTCCAATTTAAATTACAGGTTGCTTTACTATAGATTCAGAGAAAATCTAACACTACAATGTATAACATCTCACCCTAATCTTATTATCATCTTGCTGAGCATACTTCTGAAGAGTGAGAGCATCACTATCTTTATGAGCTGATTCTTCCAGCCAGGCCTCCAATGCTTGCTGGTCCCAGTTCATTTGACATTTCAAACCATCCAATTTTTGAGTAGTTTTAAATATGGAATTCTAATTTCCAAAGAGAGGGAACAGGGAGAAATAACAAAACATTATTTACTATGCAAACTAAAATAAAACATAACATTACATATTTAAAAGGAAGAAAGAAATCTTGTCTCTGTCCCCGGTCTCCAGATGTATACAACATATCATATTTAATTATATAACTATCATACTGTATTTCAATTCTTTAGTTCTGAAATAGAGGGAAGTGATTATCAAATTGAGAACAATAGTTGAGTCAAAGTTTACTTAAAAAGACATTAGGGTATCTCCCCTAGAGCAATCTCATTAGTCACTCTACCAAAACTACCTAAGCAGATATGAAATTATAATAAAAATAATGTGCCTCATATGCTAACTCAAGCACAAGACAAGTTCTCTTCAGCCCCATTTCCAATCAGATTGCTGTCTCTAAAAGGTCTATTATATAGAAATTTTGGAAGCACATTTAATTAAAACGAATATAGTAATTAAGGAGATAAAATATTTTTCAATGTATTTAACAAATTTAGATTCATAAAAGAAAACAGATCAATACACAAACAAATACAAATTAACATGATAAAATAGGTATGTATGTGTATATATAGGATTCCCTGGTGGCTCAGATGGTAAAGAATATGCCTGCAATGCACGAGACCCAGATGTATATATATTTATATATATGTGTATATACTTATTGTATGTATATATGTTTATGTTTAATATTATATTTATTATATATGTATAAGAATATATATATATTTCCATATATACAAATATATTTCCATAAGTATATACATATGTAAAGAGAAGAATTGAATTTGGAAAGCACTCCCAACCAAGCAACTAAAAGCTAAGGAAAAGAGAAAAACAGGTTATAGTACTTTAATATTAGAGTCACAGGTTGATAATATGAAGGGTAAAAATTCTGACTGAAAAATGAAATTCAAAATTATAAGTGACTTTTTAAATGTAGATTTTTAAAATGTAGCACTTATAAATAAATTATGCCTAGTATGGTGTAATAGGCAGACAGCAGGGTACCTCACATATTTTAAGGCTCAATGACTATTTGGTAAGTGAACACTGAGAAAATAAATGTAATATTCTATCATTGTTGATTTAAATCACAGCTCCATGTGACTTTCATTGTCCAAAAAACAACATAAGTAAATGTCAGGAAACTAAATGTCTTTCCCATACAGAAAAAAAATAAATCAACATTTATTTGGTGAAGGAAGAAGGAGCAATTGCACAAAATTTTAGGTAACAGTTCAACACATACTTCCTTATCATTTTTTTTTCCCCGTATTGAAGATATCTCATTTTCCAGGCGTTGAATTTCATCCTTCACTCGTCCCAGTTCTCTTTCAGCAATCATCTTAAAATGTTCTTCACTTTCAATCTCATGATCCCTGGCTTTGCAAAGAGACTACAGAATAACATACAAAAGAGAAAGACTTTTTACATTTTAAAATTATAAAATAACACTAAAACTAGACAAAAAATAACAAAGTTCCCACAAAATGCTTAGATGACCTATTATTAATTCCACTTCTCTGAAACCTGCACATTAGATTTTGTGATTCAGTGTAGGCAGTGCTGCTTACTAGTTGTGAGAATGAAAGACAGCTCATTGAATGTGCAAGGAAAAAAATGTTTTCAGCAGATTTCAGTTTTGGTCTAGGGAAGCTGTTGGAAACCAAGTTTACTGAGACTTTAAAAGAGACATTCCATGTTCCTGGGTAGGAATAATCGATATTGTGAAAATGACGATACTACCAAATGCAATTTACAGATTCAATGCAATCCCTATCAAACTACCAATGGCATTTTTCACAATTCATATGGAAACACAAAAGACCCCAAACAGCCAAAGCAGTCTTGAGAAAGAAGAATGGAGCTGGAGGAATCAACCTTCCTGACTTTAGACTATATATGTTAGAAAGCTACAGTCATCAAAACAGTATGGTACTGGCACAAAAACAGAAATATAGACCAATGAAACAAGACAGAGAACCCAGAGATAAACCCAGGTACCTATCGATACCTTATTTTTGACAAAGGAGGCAAGAATATACAATGGAGCAAAGATAGCCTTTTCAATAAGTGGTGCTGGGAAAATTGGACAGTTACGTGTAAAGGAATGAAATGAGAGCACTTCCTAATGCCATACAAAGATAAACTCAAAACGGGTTAAAGACCTAAATGTAAGATCAGAAACTATAAAACTCTTAGAGGAAAGCATAGGTAGAACACTCAATGATATAAATCAAAGCAAGATCTTCTATGACCCACCTCTTGGAGTAATGAAATAAAAACAAACAACAAAAAAAACCAAGTGGGACCTAATTAAACTTAAAAGCTTTTGCACAGCAAAGGAAACTACAAACAAGGTAAAAAGACAACCCTCAAAATGGGAGAAAATAATAGCAAATTAAACAACTGATGAGTAATTAATTCCCAAAATATACAAGCAGCTCACACAACTCAACACCAGAAAAACAAACAGCCCAATTGAAAAGTAGGGAAAATATCTAAAAAAGACATTTCTCTAAAGAAGACATATAGATGGCTAATAAACACAATAAAAGATATGCTCAACATCATTCATTATTAGAGAAATGCAAATCAAAACTATAATGAGATACTACCTCACACCAGTCAGAATGGCCATCATCAAAAAGTCTACAAACAATAAATGCTGGAGAGGGTGTAGAGAAAAGGAAGCCCACTTGCATTGCTGGTGGGATACAGCCACTATGGAAGATAGTATGGAGATTCCTTAAAAAGCTAGGAATAAAACCACCATATGACCCAGCAATCCCACTCTTAGGCATATACCCTGAGGAAACCAAAATTGAAAAAGACACATGTACCCTAATGTTCCTTTAAGCACTATTTACAACAGCCTGAACATGGAAGCAACCTAGATGTCCATCAACAGATGAATGGATAGGAAGTTGTAGTACATATACACAATGGAATACTGCTCAGCCATAAAAAGGAATGCATTTGATTCCGTTATAATTAAGTGGATGAGCCTAGAGCCTATTAAACAGAGTGAAGTAGGTCAGAAAGAGAAATACAAATATCATACACTGATATATATACATGGAATCTAAAAAGATGGTACTGATGAATTTATATTCAGGGCAGTGATGGAGAAACAGAGAGAGAGAACAGACCTATGGACACAGGAGTGGGGGAGGAGGGAAAAAAAAAACTAGACAGAAAATAACAAAGTTCCCACAAAATGTTTATATGACCTACTATTAATTCCACTTCCCTGAAACTTGCACATTAGATTTTGTGACTCAGTGTAGGCAGTGCTGCTTACTAGTTGTGAGAAAGACAGTTCATGGAATGTGCTAGGAAAAAATGTCAGCAGTTTTCAGTTTTGGTCTAGGGAAACTGTTGAAAACCAAAGTTTATCTACTGAGACTTTAAAAGAGAAAATTCATTTATTTAAAACTAAGAAATTAAATTAATATTAAAATACTTAGGAAATGGTATGCTTATAAGAATTGACCACATATCCAATAAAGAGAAATAATTTTAAAATAATATGTAAACAGTGATGGTTATAAATATGCCTTAGAGTATGTTAACATACAATGATGCCTTTGTGTTAAGTTTTACTTAATAAAATTGTATTTGTTGCCTACTGATCCTGTAGGACTTCAAAGTTATCAACAGTGGTATTGTTTTTACATTATTAAGGCTGTTAGTGTTGAAGGAAGTTTATTGTCTTTCATCTCTATTAGCCTACTTGAAGTTTGACTGTAATGAAATACACCTAAAGATCTCTGCTTCTAAAATCCCCAACTCAGTGGTATATAACTTGAGGAAAAGATGTTATCCTAAACTGTTTATTAACTACTAAATCACATCAGGATTCCAAAATCTTGGGATTGTTTTTAAAAGTTCATTAAATTTATAGCTTTCTAATGAGACTTGTAAAAACCCATGAAATAGTTACTTATCTATATTAATTATAAACTGGTATTAGAAACATGACTTGTTCAGTTTTAAGAATTACATATTTGTACTTTTTTTTTTTTTTACATATTTGTACTTAAAAAAAAAAAAGTTTGAGAGAAGCTAGTAAAGTCTCCAATACTGATTTACAGTGCTTTTGGATTTTCTGGGCATCATCAGGGAAAGAGATTCTTCACATGAACAGACTGTCCATAAAACAGATGCTTACTTAATTAATTACTCTGTTTTAATTTTTATTGTTTGTACTAATATTTCTAAAATGCATTGTACTGTCCCTAGTCACCTTAACTTCCTGAGCATAAATTAACTTTTCTATTATCTCAGGATTGTTATTATAAAATTCAGTCCTTAAACTATGCTAAAATATTGTGGTGTCCTTAGGGCTATTGAAGTGTGTTGACAGTTTGCCTCCTCTCAAAATCACTCCAGGAAGTTGTGCTGAAAATTTTTAAAGTAGACAGAAACTCTATTAGAATGTTTTATTAGATCTATTTCCACTTAGGCCATCATTTCTCTGCACTGCTGTCACTGCACCCTTCTCATATAATCAGCTGCCTAATATTATATCAGACTGTCTGAATGATGATATCTCCTGATGAATTAATTGTTCCTTGAATTTGGTGGCAGTAGAGTTCCTAAAAACCTTTTTTTCTACCTACTTTCAGGTTTAATGATTACATTCATAATCATTTAGTTATGTGAAACCTTATTATTATATCTCTAAAATCAAATCACAGATGTAAATGCAATGTGAAATGTTCCATGACTACACATGATACAATCAATGTAAATTTCAAACAGTATTTTACCTGGGTAAACAAGAACTCTTGCTTAACATTTTTGAAGTGAGAAGTCATAGCATTAATTCGATCTTCATAGTCACGTAGCTGATCTTGCATGGTTGACCTTTCATCTTGCAGCTTTGATAACTGTAAATAATAAATGCTATGATCAACCAAAGTCCTACTAAGTTTTTACCATATTAAAAAATATAAAATCAAAAGAAAATTAAATTTTCATTTACTTTGCTTCTTTCAATATCCATTTGAATTTCTAAAATCTACTGATCTTTTAAATGTTATAAAATAGTGTTGTGATTTAGAGATAACTGTGGGGAAAATTAGCACCATAATATCTGAACCATGAACTTCCAGATGTTCAAGCTGGTTTAGAAAAGGCAGAGGAACCAGAGATCAAATTGCCAACATCCGCTGGATCATCAAAAAAGCAAGAGAGTTCCAGAAAAACAACTATTTCTGCTTTATTGACTATGCCAAAGCCTTTGACTGTGTAGATCACAATAAACTGCGGAAATTCTGAAAGAGATGGGAATACCAGACCACCTGACCTGCCTCTTGAGAAATCTGTATGCAGGTCAGGAAGCAACAGTTGGAACTGGACATGGAACAACAGACTGGTTCCAAATAGGAAAAGGAGTACGTCAAGGCTGTATATTGTCACCCTGCTTATTTAACTTCTATGCAGAGTACATCATGAGAAACACTGGGCTGGATGAAGCACAAGCTGGAATCAAGATTGCCGGGAGAAATATCAATCACCTCAGATATGCAGATGACACCACCATTATGGCAGAAAGTGAAGAGGAATTAAAGAGCCTCTTGACACAAGTGAAAGAGGAGAATGAAAATGTTGGCTTAAAACTCAACATTCAGAAAACTAAGATCATGGCATCCGGCCCCATCACTTCATGAGAAATAGATGGGGAAACAGTGGAGACAGTGGCTGACTTTATTTTTGTGGGGCTCCAAAATCACTGCAGATGGTGACTGCAGCCATGAAATTAAAAGATGCTTACTCCTTGGAAGGAAAGTTATGACCAACCTAGATAGTATATTGAAAAGCAGAGACATTACTTTGCCGACTAAGGTCTGTCTAGTCAAGGGTATGGTTATTCCTGTGGTCATGTATGGATGTGAGAGTTGGACTGTGAAGAAGGCTGAGCGCCGAAGAATTGATGCTTTTGAACTGTGGTGTTGGAGAAGACTCTTGAGAGTCCCTTGGACTGCAAGGAGATCCAACCAGTCCATTCTAAAGGAGATCAGTCCTGGGTATTCATTGGAAGGACTGATGTTAAAGCTGAAACTCAAATACTTTGGCCACCTCATGCGAAGAGTTGACTCATTGGAAAAGACTCTGATGCTGGGAAGGATTGGGGGCAGGAGGAAAAGGGACGACAGAGGTTGAGATGGCTGGATGGCATCACCGACTTGATGGACATGAGTTTGAGTGAACTCTGGGAGTTGGTGATGGACAGGGAGGCCTGGTGTGCTGCGATTCATGGGGTCGCAAAGAGTCAGACATGACTGAGTGACAGAACTGAACTGAAGAAGAGTAAGAGAGTCCAGAGCTCACTCAGTCTTAGCCATGTGAGAACAGAGCCAGAAGGCAGCCATCTACAGGGCAGGAAGAGGGCTCTCACCCAATATATTCACCCAATATGGCACCCTGATCTTGACTTCTAGCCTTCAAAATTTTGAGAAATAAATGTCTGTTTTTTATTGAGTCTATGTTATTTCAGTAAAGCAACCCAAGCTAAGACACTGATTTAAATATAAAGGAATTTAAAGCTACAAGTTTTCTGTAAGATTTTTGCTGTTTTTCATTCCATGGACAGAGGAGCCTGGTGAGCTACAGTCTATGAAGTCCAAAGAGCTGGACACGAATGAGAACATATGGGTGTGGGTACGAAGTAGTCTCCTTTTACTGTTTTCTAAAAGGTGATTTTTTTCCCCTTTCAATGTCTCTTTAATATAAAGCTATCCAGATGCTGAGGGGCAGGGAAGCTTGGTGTGCTACACTCCAAGGGGGGACAAAGAGTTGGACATGACTGGGTGACTGAACAACAACAACAATTCAGAATATATTTCTGAGAAACTTGCCTAAGCATTTAAGATGTCTATCTTAGCTCAGACTGCCATAACAAAAAATCATAGACTGGGTGGCTAAAACAATGGAAGTTTATTTCTCTCAATTATGGAGGCTAGGAGGTCCAAGATCAAAGCGCCAGTCAATTTGGTTTCAGTGAAATTTTTCTTCCTGACTTGCAAATGACTGCCTTCTCACTGTGCCCTCACATGACAGAAAGAGCCCTGGTCTCTCTTCCTCTTCTTACAAGAGCACTAATCCCAGTGCAACCCCCTCTCCCCTATATCTTGTTGTCCTTGTTCAGTGGCTCAGTTATGACCAACTCTTTGCAACCCCATGGACTGCAGCATGTCAGGCTTCCCTGTCCTTCACTATCTCCCAGAGCTTGCTCAAACTCAAGTCCATTGAGTTGATGATGCCATCCAACCATCTCATTCTCTGTCGTCCCCTTCTCCTCCTGCCCTCAATCTTTCCCAGCATCAGGGCATCAGGGTCTTTTCCAATGAACTGGCTCTTTGCATCAGGTGACCAAAGTATTGGAGCCCCCCAGTCTAGAACTCCCAAAGGCCCTACCTCTAAAGACCACAGTCTCTCTTACTCTTCTGGTTGTTCAGTCATCCAGTCGTGTCCAACTGTTTGCAACTCCATGAACTGCAGCACACCAGGCTTCCCTGTCCCTCTTCATCTCCTGGAGTTTGCCCAAACTCATATTCATTGCATCGGTGATGCCATCCTGTCATTTCACGCTCTGATACCCTCTTCTCCTTCTGCTCTCAATCTTTCCCAGCAATAGGGACTTTTCCTATGAGTTGTCCGTTCACATGAGATGACCAAAATACTGGAGCTTCAGCTTCAGCAACAGTCCTTCCAGTGAATATTCAAGGTTGATCTCCCTTAAGATTGACTGGTTTAATCTCCTTCAGTCTAAGGGACATATAAGAGTTTTCTCCAGTACCACAGTTTGAAAGTATCAATTCTTTGGCATTCTGCCTTCTTTTTTTTTTTTTTTGAGGTTTTTTTTATAATTTTATTTTTACTTTACTTTACAATACTGTTTTGGTTTTGCCACACATTGACATGAATCCACCATGGGTGTATACGAGCTCCCAATCCTGAATCCCCCTCCCACCTCCCACCCCATATCATCCCTCTGGATCATCCCCATGCACCAGCCCCAAGCATCCTGTATCCTGTATCAAACATAGACTGGCACTTCGTTTCTCACATGATAGTAAACATGTTTCAATGCCATTCTCCCAAATCATCCCACCCTCTCCCTCTCCCTCTCCCTCAGAGTCTAAAAGTCCGTTCTGTACATCTGTGTCTCTTTTGCTGTCTCGCAAACAGGGTCATCATTACCATCTTTCTAAATTCCATATATATGTGTCAGTATACTGTATTGGTGTTTTTCTTTCTGGCTTACTTCACTCTGTATAATCGGCTCTAGTTTCATCCATCTCATTAGAACTGATTCAAATTTATTCTTTTTAATGGCTGAGTAATACTCCATTGTGTATATGTACCACAGTTTTCTTATCCATTCATCTGCTGATGGACATCTAGGTTGTTTCCATGTCCCCACTTGTAAAAGAATGAAACTAGATCACTTTCTAACACCACACACAAAAATAAACTCAAAATGGATTAAAGATCTAAATGTAAGACCAGAAACTATAAAACTCCTAGAGGAGAACATAGGCAAAACACTCTCTGACATAAATCACAGCAGGATCCTCTATGATCCATTCTGCCTTCTTTATGGTCCAGCTCTCACAACCATATGTGACAACTGGAAAGACCATAGCCTTGACTATACAGACCTTTGTTGGCAGAGTAATGTCTGTTTTTCAACACACTGTCTAGGTTTGTCATTGCTTTTCTGCCAAAAAGCAAACGTCTTCTGATTTCATGGCTGCAGTCACCATCTGCAGTGATTTTGGAGCCCAGCAAGAGGAAATCTGTCCCTACTTCCACATTTCCCCCCCTCTATTTGCCATGCAGTAATGGGGCCAGATGCCATGATCTTAGTTTTTTTTTAATATTTAGTCTTAAACAAGCTTATCACTCTCCTCCTTCACCCTCATCAAGAGGCTCTTTAGTTCCTCTTTTCTTTCTGTCATTAGCACGTATCTGAGGTTGTTGAGGTCCTGCTTATCTTGATTTCAGTTTGTAATTCACCCAGCCCAGCATTTCTCATGATATGCTCAGCGTATAGGTTAAACAAACAGGTGACAGCAGACCGCCCTGTTGTACTCCTTTCTCAATCTTGAACCAATCAGTTGTTCCCTACAGGGTTCTAACTGTTGCTTCTTGACCCACATACAGATTCCTCAAGAAGTAGGTAAGATGGTCTGGTATTCCCATCTCTCTAAGAGCTTTCCACAGTTTGTCATGATCCAAACAGTCAAAGGCTTTAGCACGGTCAATGAAATAGAGATAGATGTTTTTCTGAAATTCCCTTGCTTTCTCTATAATCCAGCAAATGTTGGCAATTTGATTTCTAGTTCCTCTTCCTTTTCTAAACCCAACTTGGAAATCTGAAAGTTCTTGGTTTGCATAATGCTGAAGCCCAGCATGTAAGATTTTAAGCATGACCTTACTAGCATGAGAGATGAGTGCAATTGTCCGATGGTTAGCAGATTCTTCGATACTACCCTTTGGTGGCTGGCATGAGGATCAACCTTTTCCAGGTTTCCTTCCTCTTTTTATAAGAACACTAATCCCAGTCCCCACCCCATCTAGACCACATCTAAACCTAACTGCCTCCCAAAGACCCCACCTCTAAAGACTATCACATTGGGAGTTAGGGCTTCAGCATATAAATTACTGGGAAAGGAACACAAACATTCAGTCCATAATAATGGAGAGTAATCTTTTAAACTGTTTATTATTAATTCTGTTGGCTTATGATCAGAAAATGTGACCTATAAAATTATCATTCATTTTTAATTATTGTAAATACATATAGCATAAAATTTACCATTTTAAACATTTTTCAGTGTATATTAAATACAATGGCATTATGTATATCCACACATTGTACAACCATCACTAGCATCCATTTCCAAAAATGTTTCATGCTTCCAAACTGAAATTCTGAATCCATTAAATACTAATCCCACATCCTCCTTATCTCCAGCCCCTGGAAAACACCATTCTACTTTATGCCTATGAATTTGACTACCCTAAGTTACCTCATATAGGTGGAATCATACCTTTGGTAATCATACCTTACCAAATCATATCAAGTATTTGACCTTATGTGTCCAGCTTATTTCACTTAGCATACTGTATTTAAGGTTAATCATTCATTTTTAGGTTTTTGCTCTGGTCTAGTACACAATCTACCTTTGTAAGTGCTTTATGAACATATACTTAAAGGATGTATGTTCTCTTTGTTTTTACTTTTGTTGTATTATTCATATATTGCATATCTTTATTTTTGCTCTGTGTGTGTGTGTGTGTGTGTGTGTGTGTGTGTGTGTGTGTGCGCATGCATTCAGTCACTCAGTCATGTCCCACTCTTTGTGACCACATGGACTGTAGCACACCAGTCTCCATTGTCCACGGAATTTTTCCAGCAAGAATACTAGAACATGTTTTTATTTTCTACTCCGGGGATCTTCCCAACCCAGGGATCAAATCTGGGTTTCTTGTGTCTCCTGCACTGGCAGGCAGATTCTTTACCTCTGCTCCACCTGGGAAGTCCAGATATTGAAGTACCTCACTGCATATTTTTGTCAAGGTCTACTAGCATTTATAATAGCTTTTACTTTTATGTATTTGGCTGTTGTGTTGTTTGGTACTTTATCACTTTTATTTTCTTTGTCAATTATGACTTTTATCACTGCATAATTAACCCAAAGCAAAAGAATCTGCTTTTTAAATTAAAGCATAATGATTAATTCTCCACAACTTGATAATTCCTTCCCCATAGAGCTCCCAAACAACATTTGACTGCCTCTTTCTTAAATATAAAAGGATATGCAAGGATCACCAGCTACTTATTGAAAACTTACATAATGTATGGGACATCAAGATAAAAAGATTCCAAAGAAAACAGATAATTCGGGACAAAAAAGACAAGAACTAAAGACACACACATACATACACACTCAGATTGTAATTGATAATATACTCCTAAAACAAGACCATGTGACACAAAAAAGCAACAAGCACATAACCTGAAAATTTTAAATATGATTGATATAGTTGCCAAAATTAAAGCTGCTATATAAAGATGAAACAAAACTCTAAAAGCTTCCAGAGAATGAAAAAGTAACCTACAAAGAAATGGAAATCAATTTAAAAAAATAAGAACTGGAAATCATTTTAATGTAAGATTATTCACCATCAACACTGCTTGAAAGACAATAGGGCAAAATTCTTGATAAATTCTGTGGAAATTGTATTTTTAATCTAGATTTTTTAATCCAGCCAAATTATCATCAAATGTGAAGATAAAAATATTTTCAGATTCAGAGTGTTTACCTCACATAGACACTTCTTAGGGAGACACAAGAAAGTAGTTCATCAAAATAAGGGAATGTCTCAAGAAAAAAAGAAGATATATATGTAGGAAATAGACCATCAACCAAGTAAAAGAATAAAGTGAATTCACAGGTTAACAGTTGGGAAATAGGCTTTCAGAAAAACAGTCCACTTTGGGAAACACAGGATTCCAGGAGGAAGTAGTAAGGCAGAGAGAAAGTATCTTGATGATCCGATACTATGATTTAAGGAATATAAAGTTAAAGCAGGCAGTGCAAGGAACCAGACTGGCAAAGCACAGTACTGTGGGCCCTTCTTGAAACAACCATACATGAAAAGTATCCAACCAGTCAAAAGATGAATCAAAAGTGAAAATTTCAAAATAAGATCAACTTAGTAAAGTAGCTGTATAAAAGACCATTAAATCATATTAAATATAAAATTAAGACTAAACACTTATAGTAAATTAAGAGCATTGAATAGAATGCATATAAAATAAACCTTGATAATATAAAAATAATAAAACCACTATTTTTAATGGTGAAAAGAAGGTAGCAGAAAGGGTAGGAGGGCTAATCTCTTCATTTCAAAGATGCAAAATGAAAGATCAGGGAGTCAACTCATACTGTCTACAAATGAAGCAAAGAATTTTTTTAGAAACACTTAATTTAACCATTTCATTTTTCTTATTTAGTTTTTCTTAAGGTTACAGAAATTTTTTCACAACCACTATCTCTTATAACCAAGTAACATTCACTGATAGTCAATAATTTCTTTCATCTTCTCCTCTTAAACACAAGTAAAATTAAATTTCTATGCTAAAAATAGCACATGTAATAGGATCTAATTTTTATAATATTCCTGTCTTTTTTGTCTATATACCTGTAGATCATGATGTCTAGGATATTTGTTTAAAGCCATGATAGTCATATATATGGTTAACAGTGAGTATTTTGGGGAGAGAATATCTTGTATTTTTTATTTTATACCCTTCTCTTCTGTTTGAATATTTGAAACTTTCAAGAGTTGCTTTTTTAATATCAGAGTTTATTAGGTGATGTGATTATGGTCCTCATTATTCTTTAATTGTTCTTCAATATTTTTTAAAATAGCTAATTCAAGGAATAAGTATATAAAATCCTGTAAGACATATTATGGCAATAATACCCAAAACGAACATTTTAATGGAACTTAACCTATATTAATGTCCTTAGAGCAGTATAACAACCTTGTGAAATGATTGTTTTACTTATCTCCAGTTTATGTAAGAAGAAGAAACTGACTCAACGCTGATATACAGGATCTGAACCCAGGACTGGATACTTATTAACATTATTATTCCTCAGTATTCAGTGCTAGATCTCTTATATTTCCCAATGTAGTTCTTCACTTAAAAAGCAAAATCTAAAACCATCTAATTAGATATAAGTAAATAAGTAAGAATATTTTTAAAAATATATTTTCAAGAAGCAGAGCGGAGGACTTTCATTTTCATTTCTCAGAGGAGAGAAGACCTTGTCTTCCATTCTCTAAAGCAGTGTAAGCATCATAGGTTCTTCTTGGACTCTTCCACACAACACATTGTCATGTGATGGAGCATTAGACTCAAGGTCTTTAAAAGTTTCCTGAGCTGGTTACAGTTTTTAACAACTGCCATGCTTTGGTTGCAAGCTGGTTAAAATACTCCTTTGTTGTTGTTTAGTCACAGTCCTGTCGGACTCTTTGCGACCCGCAAGAACTACACCCACCAGGCTTCTCTGTCCACGGAAGGATTTCTCAGACAAGAATACTGGAGTGGGTTGCTATTATTGCTTCTCCAGGGGATCTTCTGGATCCAGGGATGGAACCGCCTCTCCTCCATTGGCAGGCGAATTCTTTACCGCTGAGCCACCAGGGAATCCCCCAAATACTCCTTGCAACGTAAAATATTTATACTGTTCTATGACAACTTAGTCTCACTTTGAAAAGCTGTAAACTGCACACTGAACATACTTACTAGAACATCCCTCTTGAAAACATTTCCTCGAGTCATTTCAAATATCATAGGAAGAAACTCAAAAAGAAAAGTCAACCATACGTGTTTCGTTTACAAACATCCGCAAATAACTGTTGCTACGCAAATCTCAAAAGTCACTTTGCAAACCGCGCTTAATTCTGAGGCAGGAAAACGCTGGCGCTTTTCCCCTCTACTACTCAGGAGGTTGCAAATGAGTGCAAGAAGTGGAAGAGGAGGGAGTAAAGATTCAGACTTTATTCTCTTGTATACCAATTATCGTTTCAATTGGATTGACTGATATCAACGCTTAGCAAGTACCGAAAAGGGCTAGCAGGTGAGCAAAGAGATGGTACCGAAAAGGTAAACCAAGAAAAGATGGCATTAGGGAAGGAACGAGAGAAATAAAAGTTTGGGTATTTCTGCCAACCAAAAAAGTCCCCCCAGAGCCCCCCTCTCCCCTCGCCCGCCCCACCTTGCCTTCTTCACCTGATCCTTACCTGCTCTTCCAGTGTCTTGTTCTCCTCGTTCGCCACCGGGATAGCGAACCCATCCTCCCAGCGCAGCTCCGCCAGGAATTCACTACTCATGATGACAAATAGATAGGGGACCTCAGAAAAAGTGCAGAAGAACGAGCCACCTTCTCATTTCACCCGTGAGCGGCACCTGAGGCAACCCCAGGAACTCGCAAAGCTCCGGAGTAGTTGCTACCCGAGCTCTAGCAACCGTTTCGCGCCCTTAGTTACCAAACCGGAAGCGCTCAGGTCCTGAGGCAAAACTTCCGGTCGAGAACACTCCCTGAATCCAGGGAAACTTTTTCTTCTTGAGCACCCAGGGAAGAGAATCAATTTACTCTTCCAGAGGTTCCTTCGGAGAAGTCAATGGCACCCCACTCTAGCACTCTTGCCTGGAAAATCCCATGGCCGGAGGAGTCTGGTGGGCCGCAGTCCATGGGGTCGATAAGAGTCGGACACGACTGAGCTACTTCACTTTCACTTTTCACTTTCATGCATTGGAGAAGGAAATGGCAACCCACTCCACTGTTCTCGCCTGGAGAATCCCAGGGACGGGGCAAGCTTGTGGGCTGCCGTCTACGGGGTCGCAGAGTCGGACACGACTGAAGCGACTTAGCAGCAGCAGTAGCAGCAGAGGTTCCTTGGGGTTGCCAGGTGCCGGCATAACAGTCCTTCAACGTGCAGCTCGGGATAACCCCCATCTGCGGTCCCGGGGGCTGTAAAATCCGGCGCCTGCGGTCTCCCGGGGGCCGCAAGGCACAGATCCGCACTGCTCCAGGCGGCAGATGAAAGCTGACGAAAAGAATGTTCAAGTGGCGTTTGAGTTTCATTAGAAGGTGAAATCTCGGTAGACTGAAGTAGACAGGGATTTTGAAGCAGAATTAACTCCCTGGAAACATTGCTGGATGTTTTGATCCTCGTCTGATTTAACTTCTGGTTTTCCAGCTTACAGTCTTAGCCAGCCGCAAGACGTGAACTGCGCAGAGGCGGCTGACCTGCAGCGCAGAGTTCCTACACCTTTATTTTCTTTACATTTTCATTTGTTAACATGTGTAAAATCTTTAACTCAGCACAAAAACTTGTATTGCTTCCTAATCTCGAAAAAGGAAATCTAGAATGGCAAACACGTCAATTAACTCATTTGGATTACCTACTTGGCACCGGTAGGTGTTTGAGTTTATGCCCTGTGTTGTAGAGCTTCTCAGAACTGGAAAGGACAAAACAGTGAACTAATTTAATCCCTTCAGTTCCTAGATAATAAACTGAAGCTCCCTGAAGAGGGTAAGTGGACAGAACCAGACAGAACCTAAACTAAGATACAGGTCTCAAACTATGCTTTCTGCAATGAGGGGTGTTCTTGGCTGGAATACTGTCTACCACTGCATGTGAAAGTGGAAGTTGCTCAGTTGTGTCCAACTCTTTGCAACCCAATGGACTATAGCCTGTCAGGCTCCTCTGTCCATGGCATTCTCTAAGCCAGAATACTGGAATGGGTAGCCGGTCCCTTCTCCAGGGGATCTTCCCAACCCAGAGATCAAACCCAGATCTCCTGAATTGCAGGCAGATTCTTTACGGAGAGCCACCAGGGAAACCCCTACCATCCTGAGGATCAGATAATTTTGCTTATCCAATAGTTCACTTATCTGTTGCTTTTTTCCCCTTTTCTGAGTTTTATTTTAGCTGTTCGTAGTTAAACATTTATAAAGTTTAAATATATATCCTCATATACTCAGGAACCAGAGATCAAATTGCCAAACTCCTCTGGATTCTCAAAAAAGCAAGAGAGTTCCAGAAAAACAACTATTTCTGCTTTATTGGCTATGCCAAAGCCTTTGACTATGTGGATCACAATAAACTGGAAAATTCTGAAAGAGATGGGAATACCAGACCACCTGACCTGCCTCCTGAGAAACCTGTATGCAGGTCAGGAAGCAACAGTTGGAACTGGACATGGAACAACAGACTGGTTCCAAATAGGAAAAGGAGTACGTCAAGGCTGTATATTGTTACCCTGCTCATTTAACTTCTATGCAGAGTACATCATGAGAAACGCTGAGCTGGAAGAAACACAAGCTGGAGTCAAGATTGCTGGAAGAAATATCAATAACCTCAGATATGCAGATGACACTACCCTTATGACAGAAAGTGAAGAACTAAAGAGCCTCTTGATGAAAGTGAAAGAGGAGAATGAAAAAGTTGGCTTAAAGCTCAACATTCAGAAAACGAAGATCATGGATGGCATCTGGTCCCATCACTTCATGGCAAATAGATGGGGAAACAGTGGAGACAGTGGCTGACTTTATTTTTCTGGGCTCCAAAATCACTGCAGATGGTGACTGCAGCCATGAAATTAAAAGACGCTTACTCCTTGGAAGGAAAGTTATGACCAACCTAGACAGCATATTCAAAAGCAGAGACATTACTTTGTCAACAAAGGTCCATCTAGTCAAGGCTGTGGTTTTTCCAGTGGTCATGTATGGATGTGAGAGTTGGACTATAAAGAAAGCTGAGTGCCAAAGAATTGATGCTTTTGAACTGTGGTGTTGGAGAAGACTCTTGAGAGTCCCTGGGACTGCAAGGAGATCCAACCAGTCCATCCTAAAGGAGCTCAGTCCTGGGTGTTCATTGGTAGGTCTGATGCTGAAGCTGAAACTCCAATACTTTGGCCACCTGATGTGAAGAGCTGACTCATTTGAAAAGACCCTGATGCTGGGAAAGATTGACGGCAAGAGGAGAAGGGGACAACAGAGGATGAGATGGTTGGATGGCATCACCAACTCAATGGACATGGGTTTGGGTGGACTCCAGTTGTTGGTGATGGACAGAGAGGCCTGGCATGCTGTGGTTCATGGAGTCACAAAGAGTTGGACGCAACTGAGCGACTGAACTGAACTGAACTGACTTATCACCTTAACACTTTTTTTTTCTTGCCATATTAACTTCATCTGTATCTTTTGTTTAAGCATTTTAAAGTAAGACACAAATCTAACAGTTCACTCATAACTGCTTGAGTATACATTACCAACATTTAGCTTATTAATGTTTTATAATATAAACACAGTATCATTATCGCATCTAACAAAATTAACAGTATCAAAATATCTTAGTGATCAATATCTTTTCACATTTATATTTCCTCAAATGTCTTGAAAATGTTTTTTCCCTTGGTTTGTCACTATACTTTTGAAATCCTCTTTTCTAGCTTTGGCTCTTTGTGCTCACATGGTTTTCCATGTATTTAGTCATTCGGACTTAGAAGTAGTGACTTCAAAGACTAGAGTTAGTAAGGTATTTTAATCTCTATTTCTACAATGCCTAAGTTTCCAAAGTGGTTGCAAGAAAACAACTTGTAGAGGGAATATTGACCTATATGAAATAATGGACTTTTACAGCTTAAATAACTTATAGCTTATAGAGATTATATTCCATTTCACAGTAGCTTAATCATCCGTGCTAACGAAAATGTTAGTATCTAGCATATATTAAGATGGCATAGTTATTTATACTTGAAAATTGTTATAGCAGTGTCTTTTTTAAACAATTATTTTAAAATGTGAATACTGAGGCAGCTGCCTTGGCCTGTGCTGATCTGTTGATCCACCCCTCTCAGTGTCAGCTGTAGCTGCCAACTGCATGACTGCAGCTGTCTTTGCTGGGTACTCCTCTAGGCCCATGGACATAAGAAATTTGACAGCTAAATCCCTGCAAATAGTCCCATTTCCCATAACTCAAGGCTTCTGTTTCCTGAATTTCAGGATGATGATTGTATCCATGTTGAATTTTGGACAAAATATCCGTGCATCCTCCAAATTCTACCTTTCCACCTTTAAATAATATCCCTACTTCTCCCCTTCATCGCCACAGTATTTCTATCATCCAATTCCCACTTTTATAAATTCTACAGTTTCCAGATTATAACTGTATTCATTTGGATCTAGATTTAGAAACAAAACCCAAAGTTTTACAAGCCTTGTCACTGACCATGAAATAATCAATTTAATTCCCAAATGCTAAGGTAGATGTTACCCTTTTACTATTTCATTCCCAAGTAGATAACTTCATTCAAATTAGGTTGTTCTGGCTAAAATATTAAGAGATATTTGGTTTTGCAAAAAAATAATGTGATCTTTGTTTTAAAAAGAAAAATACATATAAGTATGAAGTATGCCAATCTCACTCTCAAAAGTTTGCCACATTTTGGCATTTATCCTACTGGCATTTTTTTAAATGAAGCTCTCTCTCTCTCTCTCTCTCTCTCTCTCTCTCTCTATATATATATATATATATATATATATATATATATATATATATATAAATGAAGCTATATATTTTTTT
The DNA here is from genome assembly GCF_032405125.1 of Capricornis sumatraensis. Classification (NCBI taxonomy): domain Eukaryota; kingdom Metazoa; phylum Chordata; class Mammalia; order Artiodactyla; family Bovidae; genus Capricornis; species Capricornis sumatraensis. The sequence goes on along the minus strand of NC_091069.1, from coordinate 192,669,530 downwards.
TCTTATAGAAATAAAACAAAACATTCTTTGCAAATTCATTTTTTCATTTAACAACAGTGGCCACACTTCCACGTCAGTACACTACATCTTTGGTCTTTTAATGGCAACTTAAAATTCAGTATTATTAATCAATTTTAACTTTATAAACAATGCTAAAATGAATGTCTTTAAAATTCTCTAGGTCATCAATTATAGAGTGTAATTATTTTCATATTTTAATATCTCCAAAATTGGAATCCAATTTCAATTAGTGTTTTATTTGGTGAATAAGATATAACCTTACACACTTATGTGTGTCTGCATAACATTTTCTTAGAAGTAAAATTAATGGAAAACAGGTATAAGTGATTTTATTTTTATAGATAACACTAGATTTCTTTCAAAATGTCTTGGATACCCACAAAGTATGACAGTATTCTTGCATATTCTGAATGTTATGAAGTATCAAATATTTTACAATCTAAGGAGAAAATATATTATCTCATTGTTTATTGACAATTCAATAATTATGAGTGCGACTGAACATCACATTTCTTCTGCAAAGAATTTCTATAGCATATTTTTTGCCCATTTTTTCCCATTAGGCTGTCTTCTTTTATTGAATTATGGCAGTGTTTTTCATGATATAGGTAGTTTCTTTGTGCATTTTTGTGTCTGTGTCTGCTGCTACTGCTGCTAAGTCACTTCAGTCATGTCTGACTCTGTGCGACCCCATAGATGGCAGCCCACCAGGTTCCTCCATCCCTGGGATTCTCCAGGCAAGAACACTGGAGTGGGTTGCCATTTCCTTCTCCAATGCATGAAAGTGAAAAGTGAAAGTGAAGTTGCTCAGTCATGTCCAACTCGTAGCAACCCCATGGACTGCACCCTACCAGGCTCCTCTGCCCGTGGAGTTTTCCAGGCGAGAGTACTAGAGTGGGTTGCATTGCCTTCTCCATCTGTCTCTAAGAAGAATATTTTTTCACCTAATCTTTTTTGTTTTTTAAAAATTTGTTTTTAGTGTATTTTGCTGTACACATCTCAGACACTGCTCATGTTGCCATCAATATCCTTCATATTCCAATGGCTATATTCATCATTAACTTCTTTTGCTCTCTGGGCTGCATTCAGCTCAGCTATTCCTTCCCTATTAAAACATCTTCTTCTTTTGGCTTTTATGACTTCTCCCCCATCTCCACTGCCACCATTCCAATTTAGACTATCATCATCTCTTATTGCACCACTGTAATTGCATCCTCAACAATCTGCCCACTTCTACTCTTGTTCCCCTGAAATCCATTCTCCCTCAACAGCTAAGGTAATCTTTTACTTCCAGCATCTAATTCTGAAGTACTTCCCATACAGAAAATCTGAAATAATATTACACTGAGCACCATTATCCCACAGATCTAGATGTTTCCTAGGTCCTACCATGAATGGTTGACTATTCTTGTTATCACATATCTATCTATCCATTTATCAATCCATGTTATTTATTGGTGCATTTCAAAGTAAATTGCAATAATCAATACACTTCTCTACTAAATACTTCACTATGCATATGTCGACTTTTATTGACATTCTTCCCTCTATAGGTAAATTTATATACAAATACACGAATCTTGAGTTTTGACAGATGCATATACCAGGTTAACCTAGACTATGCTCAAGAAGTGGAACATCACCACTACTCCAAAAAGCTTCTTCTTGCTTTTCCACTCAGTCCCTGTTCTTACCCTCCTCTAACCTCCCAGAGGTAACTTACTGTTCTAGTATTTTCTCCAGCATAAACTAGATTCCTCTCTTTTAAAACTTCAAATAAATAGAACAACATTGAGACTATATCATGGCATATCTACTATATTTACAATTTATTGCCTCTCAGCTTCAAATTCACCCATTTTGCCACTCTGTGAAAACAGATAATGGCCCTTAAAATTTTCTCTTTCGACAGCTGGCACACCATCAAGCTTTATTAATTAAGGGCACAGGAGAGACACTGCAGGAGGAGAAAAGCCTTTTCTTCCTCCCTGGTTTCAGTGTGCTCACGTGGCAGGTTCCTGCAAGCATTCACAGTTTCTTCAGCATCCAGCTCCTGCATCTCAAGCAGTTTTTCCAGCATCAGGTTCCAGCAGTGCTTATGGCTTCTCCAAGTCCCAGCTCCTGCTGTGCACAGTAGCAGCTTTCCTAGGCATCCACCCCCACCCCCAACTTGAGAAACTGGCAACAGAGTGCCCCCAGTGAGACATCACCCCTTTAATAGTATTCCCTGGCCCCAAAGAGAATAGATTTCCAATAAGTTCAACCAGCACAATGACTTTGCCATTCATTTAGCTGGGATGGCTGAGTGAGGAGGTTCCTCCTGGGGCTCACTATCTCAGGTTTAAGGATAGTAACTGCTCTTATATCTGCTGTTTCTACATTCTTTACAGTTTTTCTTACTTCTTAACAGCTACCCTCTTGTTACTCCATCCTCTGTTATAGTTGATAATTCTCTATATTGTGCCTTCTCTATAAAATCACTGTGTGATTTTTCACTCTCCTGATTGCACCCAGATGGATAAAAATATGTACTTTTGATGTTAGCCTTTTTTCACTCAGATTCATGTTTTTTATATTCATCCATATTGCAGTATCAGTGGTTCATTTCTTTTTATTGCTGAATAATATTCCCTTATAATAAATATAACACATTCTGTTTATCTGTTCTTCTAATGATGAACAGCTGGACTGTTTTCAGTTTGGGGAAACTATGAATAGCTCTATTATAAATATTCTTCTTTTTTAATACAATTTTTATTTTATTTTTAATTTTTAAACTTATTTTATATTGGAGTAGAGTTGATTAGAGAGAAAATTAGAGATACCAAGGGAACATTTCATGCAAAGATGGGCACAATAAAGGACAGAAATGGTAGGGACCTAACCAAAGCAGAAGATATTAAGAAGAGGTGGCAAGAATACACAGAAGAACTGTACAAAACAGATCTTCACGACCCAGATAATCACGATGGTGTGAGCACTCACCTACAGCCAGACATCCTGGCATGTGAAGTCAAGTGGGCCTTAGAAAGCATCACTATGAACAAAGCTAGTGGAGGTGATGGAATTCCAGTTGAGCTATTTCAAATCCTGAAAGATGATGCTGTGAAAGTGCTGCACTCAATATGCCAGCAAATTTGGAAAACTCAGCAGTGGCCACAGGACCAGAAAAGGTCAGTTTTCATTCCAATCCCAAAGAAAAGTAATGCCAAAGAATGCTCAAACTACCGCACAATTGCACTCATCTCACATGCTAGTAAAGTAATGCTCAGAATTCTCCAAACCAGGCTTCAGCAATACATGAACCGTGAATTTCCTGATGTTCAAGCTGGTTTTAGAAAAGGCAGAGGAACCAGAGATCAAATTGCCAACATCTGCTGGCTCATGGAAAAACCAAGAGAGTTCCAGAAAAACATCTATTTCTGCTTTATTGATTATGCCAAAGCCTTTGACTGTGTGGATCACAATAAACTGTGGAAAATTCTAAAAGAGATAGGAATACCAGACCACCTGACCTGCCTCTTGAGAAACCTATATGCAAGTCAGGAAGCAACAGTTAGAACTGGACATGGAACAACAGACTGGTTCCAAATAGCAAAAGGAGTATGTCAAGGCTGTATATTGTCACCCTGCTCATTTAATTATGTGCAGAGTACATCATGAGAAACGCTGGGCTGGAAGAAGCACAAGCTAGAATCAAGATTGCTGGGAGAAATATCAGTCACCTCAGATATGCAGATGACACCACCCTTATGGCAGAAGATGAACTAAAGAGCCTCCTGATGCAAGTGAAAGCGGAGAGTGAAAAAGCTGGCTTAAAGCTCAACATTCAGAAAACTAAGATCATGGCATCTGGTCCCATCAGTTCATGGGAAATAGATGGGGAAACAGTGGAAACAGTGGCTGACTTTATTTTTTTTGGGCTCCAAATCACTGCAGATGGTGATTCCAGCCATGAAATTAAAAGACACTTACTCTTTGGAAGAAAAGTTATGACCAACCTAGACAGCATATTCAAAAACAGAGACATTACTTTGCCAACAAAGGTCCATCTAGTCGAGGCTATGGTTTTTCTAGTGGTCATGTATGGATGTGAGAGTTGGACTGTGAAGAAAGCTGAGCACCGAAGAATTGATGCTTTTGAACTGTGGTGTTGGAGAAGACTCTTGAGAGGCCCTTGGACTGCAAGGAGATCCAACCAGTCCATCCTAAAGGAGATCAGTCCTGGGTGTTCATTGGAAGGACTGATGAGGAAGCTGAAACTCAAATACTTTGGCCACTTGATGAGAAGAGTTGACTCATTGGAAAAGACTCTGATGCTGGGAGGGATTGGGGGCAGGAGAAGAAGGGGATGACAGAGGATGAAATAGCTGGATGGCATCACCGACTCGATGGACATGAGTTTGGGTAAACTCCGGGAGTTGGTGATGGACAGGGAGGCCTGGAGTGCTGCGATTCATGGGATCACAAAAAGTCAGACACGACTGAGTGATTAACAATGTTGTGATGGTTTCAAGTGTACAAAGTGATAGAGTTATGCATATACATATATCTATTATTTTTCAACTTCTTTTTCCATTTAGGTTTTTCCATAATATTGAGCAGAGCCTCCTGTGTTATACAGTAGTCCTTGTTGATTATCCATTTAATATGCTTTTTACTTCACAGTAACTTTGATTAACAGAAAACTTGCAAATATAATATACCCATATATCCCTCATACAGTTTCAGTTTCCTCTAACATTATCATCACACATTACCATGGTATGTATGACAAAAGTAAGAAGTCAGAAAGAAGTGAGAAGTCTATCACTATAAAATAAATTCCAGATTTTCTAGTCTTTCCATTAATGTTCTTTTTCTGATTCAAGGATATAATCTAGCATGCCACACTGAATTTTATTGTTATATCTCCTTAGTTTCCCCTGGTCTGTAACAAGTTTTTAGTTTTGTCTGTTTTTTGTAAGCTAGACAGTATTGAGAAGTCCTGGTCACATAATTATAGAATGTCTCAGAATGTCTCCTAATGGTTTAAATCTCTTGGCTTTATCCTGAATAGCCTGGAGTTATGAACTTGGGGCAGAAAACCACAGAGGTGAAATACACTTCTCATTACATCATATCAGAGGGCTCATGATGTTAAATTTCATGGCATTACTGATTATTTTAACTGTCATCCTTTTGTTTAAATAGCATTTTCCAGGTTTCTTCACTCTAAAGCTACTATTTCCCTCCCATACTCTGAATAATTCACTGAGCTCAGTCTGCCTTCAAGAAGAGAGATTACACTCTATTTCCCAAAAAGAGAGTATCTACATATATTATTTGAAATCCTTCTGTAAGTGAGATCATTTCTTCATTTACTTATTCAATTATTTATTTATATTACCATGGACTCATTTTACACTTTGGATTATAATTCAAACTATGCTATGTTGTTACTCAGTTTGCTCCAGATGCCGTTGGCCCCTATTTCTTTGATATCCTTTCATCTTTTTGTTTTTTGAGTATCTCCTTTCTGGCCTGCAAAATGCTCTAGGTTTATCTTGCATTTTCCCTTCCACAACCCAAGAACTAGCATTTCTCCAAGGAGCTCTGATTCTTTTTATTGGAGAATGGTATGTAGAAATCAAGATCTACGTTCTGGGCCTGTTTGCTGTTGCTGGGTTGTCATTGCTTCTGGGCCCTCTCAGCAGACCAAATTAGATATTATATTGATGTTTACTAACCCAGGAATTCATACATATCTGTAATTGTCTTGTGTCTATGTATCTGTATAAGCTAAACACTAGTACATACTGACGTCTCTGACTCCAATCCAGGACCACAAGTCCATTCTTGCCTTCCCTTCTTATTTATTTGAAACTTCCCTTCTAATAGTGAGAAATCTTGCTCCCACTATGCATCATACATTTACTTATTTAATCAACTAGAAAGTATTTAATTTTTTTTTTTCAGAATTGTTAATGTGTTCCCTGGTGGCTCTTGATGAAAGTGAAAGTGGAGAGTAAAACAGTTGGCTTTTCATTCAGAAAACGAAGATCATGGCATCTGGTCCCATCACTTCATGGGAAATAGATGGGGAAACAGTGGAAACAGTGACAGACTTTATTTTTTAGGGGGCTCCAAAATCACTGCAGATGGTGACTGCAGCCATGAAATTAAAAGACGCTTACTCCTTGGAAGAAAAGTTATGAGCAACCTAGATAGCATATTCAAAAGCAGAGACATTACTTTGCTGACTAAGGTTCGTCTAATCAAGGCTATGGTTTTTCCAGTGGTCATGTATGGATGTGAGAGTTGGACTGTGAAGAAGGCTGAGCGCTGAAGAATTGATGCTTTTGAACTGTGGGTTTGGAGAAGACTCTTGAGAGTCCCTTGGACTGCAAGGAGATCCAACCAATCCATTCTGAAGGAGATCAGTCCTGGGATTTCTTTGGAAGGAATGATGCTAAAGCTGAAACTCCAGTACTTTGGCCACCTCATGAGAAGAGTTGACTCACTGGAAAAGACTGTGATGCTGGGAGGGATTGGGGGCAGGAGGAGAAGGGGACGACAGAGGATGAGATGGCTGGATGGCATCACTGACTCAATGGACGTGAGTCTGAGGGAACTTCAAGAGTTGGTGATGGACAGGGAGGCCTGGCGTGCTGCGATTCATGGGGTCGCAAAGAGTCAGACACGACTGAGCGATGAAACTGAACTGAACTGAACTGGTGGCTCAGAGCCTGCAATGCAGGAGATCCAGGTTTGATTCCTGGGTTGGAAAGATAGCCTGGAGAAGGGAATGACAACCTACTCCAGTATTCTTGCCTGGAGAATTCCATGGACAAAAGAGCCCGTCAAGCTACAGTCCATGAGATTGCAAAGAGTCAGACATGACTGAGCAACTAACACTTTGAACTTATCTTAGTACAAGCCTTTTCAAGGGCATATGTTTTTATTTCCTTTGGATAAAAACCAAGGAGTACAATTGCTGACCTTAGGATAGGTGCATTTTTAGTTTTATAAAACATGCCATACCTTTTCCAAAATAGTTGTACCTTTTTAAGTACATTAAAAAAAATTAAATCAGATTTCTCCCAAGTTAAAACTCTTCGGTGGGTTGCTGGTTTAGTTGCAATTAAACCCAAACTTCTTAACCTGGTCTACAAAATCCTATGTGATCTTATCTCAGCTGATTTTTGTTTTTCCAACTTAATCTCTTGGCCTCTTTTCCCTTATTCACCATGTTTTAGCCACCTTGAATTTTTTAAAAGTTATTTCCTCAGAGCTTCAGAAACACCAAGGAGTCTCATAGCCTTTGAGTCTTCATATATGCTGATCCTCCAACCTTGAATATTTTCCTTCCATAATGTCTAGTTTTAGAGTATTCTTCAGGGCTCTACAGTCTTTAGTTTATATATAACCTTCTTAGGTCTTCCTTTTCCATTCAACTGAATATAGCTCTTACCAGTTACTTTCTCTTATAGTAGAATCTTCACATTTGGTAATTAACATCTGACATTCACCACAATGAGTACTTATGTTTTTATTTCCTTGTTAACTTATTTTTTTTCTATCATTGCCACTAGACTGTAATATATAAGACAGTAGGAACCATGTGCATTTTGTTAACCCTATATTCAGAGACTAGAACAATACCTGCATATGCTCAATAAAAATCTGCTGAGAGAAAAAATATATAAATGAAAAGAGGAGTTTTAAGTTTTTACATAGTTAAACCTGTCAGTCCTTTGCCTGATAACATTTATTTTACATCTCACTAAGGAAAGAATTTCCCAGAGGACTACAGAGATAATCTATTTTAGTATATTATTTATACACAAATATTATACATAATATGTAATTTTAGTTATTAAATGTTTTAGTCAGTTCAGTTCAGTCATTCATTCGTGTCCAACTCTTTGTGACCCCATGGACTGCAGCACACCAGGCCTCCTTGTCCATCGCCAACTCCCAGAGTTTATTCAAACTCATGTCCATTGAGCCAGTGATGCCATCCAACCATCTTATCCTCTGTCATCCCCTTCTCCTCCTGCTTTCAATATTTCCCAGCATCAGAGTCTTTTCCAAGGAGTCAGTTCTTCCCATCAGGTGGCCAAAGTATTGGAGTTTCAAGTTCAGCATCAGTCCTTCCAATGAATATTCGGGACTGATTTTCGTTAGGATTGACTGGTTGGATCTCCTTGCTGTCCAAGGGACTCTCAAGAGTCATCCAACACCACAATTCAAAAGCATCAATTCTTCAGCACTCAGCTTTCTTTATAGTCCAACTCATGTTAAAATTATTATATTTAATTTATATTATTAAAATTTAGTATTTAGTCATTAAAATGTATCATTGATTGTACATTAAAGTATTTATATATAAATTATTTATATATTTTTCTAGTACTTTTTTCAGTACTTTTTTTTCAGTACTTCCTGAGAACCTTTTTTTAATTGAATTATAGTTAATTTACAATGTTGTGTTAATTTCTGTTGTACAGCAAAGTGATTCTGTTATACATACATATACATTCTTTTTTTATATATATCCTTTTCCATTATGGTTTACCATATTGAATATAGTTCCATGTGCTAAACAATGAGACCTTGTTCTTTATTCATTCTATATAAAATAGTTTGTATCTGCTAACACCAAGTTCCCAAGTAGTTTTATAATTATGTAATTACTTTTAAAATCATATATTTGACATTAAAATTTTAATGCACATAAAATTTATGTTTGTGTATGAGACAAAGTAGATTCATAGTTCTTTTCCAAAACAAATAGGAATTTTCCCAACACCATTTTTTAAATAGCCTATGTTCCATGGTTTGAAATGTGTCCTTTTTGTATACTAAATTCTCATATACACAATTTACGTATTTCTGGATGTCTGGTATTTTATTGATTTATTTATCTATATGTACAAAAGTGCCAAACTGTTTTGAGTAGCATAACTTCTTATTATGGTAGGGCCAAACACGTCATCTATCACCACCATCACAACTACTCTTATTTTCAAACACTTCCTTGCAATTGAGTTATCAAGGTCATAAAAAGTTGAAGAACCCTAGGAATTTTCATTGAAATTCCTTGAATATACATGACAATTTAAGAAGAAATTAAACTTTTATTGTCTTCATATCCAGAAACGTGGTAAACATCTCCATTTTCTCAGATTTTCATTTTTACAATTTGTTCTTAATATAGCTGCATATGACTAGATTCAGAACATTTGTATAACCTCAGGATTAGAAGAAAATTCTAAGATTGCCTCCAGCTACAACATGCACCTCAGCAACATGCAATGCTTTTACTTTGCTACTGTACTGTTTAGGTACTCACTCCCTCCTGAGGAAATGCATTTTTTTAAGAAATAGAAAATGACTTGAATTATGAGATAACAATCTCATTGGAAGGTCAGAGGGGTCTTTTAATTGTCTTGTTCCACAATTTCCCTCCCTATATGATATGTGTTTCTAGTACTGAATATCTTAACCAGTATCTATAACATTTTGTAAATTGGCACATTTTACAAGGCTCTATTGGATGACTGGTTGCTCACTTAGTGAAACAAATGGATGTAAGTTTTTACAAAGGAACACTTACTTCAGCCAAATATTATACAATATTACTAAAATTATTGTTCCATTTTTTCAATGTTTTTATCATTGTTACTGAATATAGTAATCCCTTGATTAATACTTGCTGAATTCACAAATGGATCATTTTTAAGGATTTATTTCTCCTCATAACAGAGCCATAGCTATTTAAAAAAAAATTTTTTCTACTGCAGAGAAACAATAGAGGAAAGACCTCCCTGATTATAGACTTTCTAATACCCTTTTCTATGAAATTACATTGACAAATTTAGTTTGCCAATGGCAACCACTGCTTTGTAAAAAAAAATTACGCAATTTTATTTTTTGATGTGCCTCTGTGTGCGTGTGTGTGTACATAAAAAATCAATTGCTGTAGATGGGTAACCTAAAATAATACCTACCAATTTTTTGGTGACTATTTCCTAAATGCAAGGACAAAGGGGAAAAGAAGGCCCTTTATAGCAAAGTAGGCTCATCTAATAGTAAAACAATCCTCAAAATCAAAAGAACTGGCTAAACCAATACTATAGGAAGCTTTAATATTCATAGTTTCATACTTTTGCTAGTGGAAACACTTGTTTTACAGGTTTTATTCAATTATTCTAATCCAGTAGATGGTGCTACATGTCTGTCTATGTAAAGTACCACAAACGTCTCTTTTTCAATCTTTTCTTTCTTTTAGCTAGAACTCTCATCAAGGTCTACTATTATAATGAAGCTCATTATTCCTGACATCTGAGCCAAATCTCTGGGTGCAGCGTTAAGGATGTACTTAAGGAGAAAACCCCCAGAAATAATTTTGGCCCTAATACCAACCTAACAATCTCTTAACAATTTTTCCCCTCATCTCATTCTCACTCTAACAACAAAATCTTTGGTGTCACGCAGAACTCTGTGTCATTCCATTTAAAAACATCCAGATGCAAAATCATAGTCCATCTTATTCTTCTAAACACTGTTAGTTACTATTATTGTGAAGCAACCATAACAATGATAATAATTAACAGTGAAAGTTTAAATGTAAGATCATCATGGATAAATGGATACATAAATTAATCACTTGGAAGATAATGTATACTAAAAAATTTAGATATGTGAAATTTTATAAACAAAGTTTGTTGTTGAATCTGATTACATGAACCATGAAAATTAATGTTTCATTGTGAATCATGAAAGGCTGAAAGCTGTAGAAAAGTAGGGATTCTAGTTAGGAATTAGCAAAAATAATCTATGTCACCCAGCAACCTACAAATAGTTAATTTATATTACTCATTTACTGGAAACACAATAATGAAACATTATATGATCTGAATCAGAAATCATCAAGTTTTTTGTCTTTTTTATCTTTGTAGATTTGAAATGTGTTATTAGTTCACAGCTTTATGATGATTTGAAAGTATCATTGTATCATAAAATAAGGAGAAAAAGATGTAACTACTAACATAAAAATTAGAACAGTTTTATTATTGCATTAGTTTATTATATAGAATTTTGATTGAGTTAACTGTGATGTGATTTCACAAAGTCTTTTCACATACTTCAAAAATTCTTTTTCACTTTTTCATTGTATTGAAAGAAAAATGAGAGCTGTAATCACTAATTTTAGATGAGTTCTATACATAATATAGGTATTAATAATCTGCTGACCAAAGGCTTAATAAAATGATTTTATTCAGTAAATTATATCACTTTAATGACTAGATTCTAATACAAATACAGGGAAGTCAGTAGAAACCTTTCAGATGTCTATTTCATCATTTATACTTTCCTTCATTTGTATCTTCATTAACTCACTAGTCTTTGAATAAACACAAAGAGGCAGAATTGCATAGATTATTCTTGGGTAGGTTGTGCAACATGGAAAAGCCATGATATTAATCCAGCAATGACATCTTGATGAAAAAGCAAAAAAAAAAAAAAAATTAACTGGTCAGCTGTAATACAGGCAAGGTAAGGTGAGATAAATCAACTTAGGGATATAAGAGGAGCCACCAGATCAGGGCAGGGTTGCCACTAAATCTTCTTTGTGTAACTGAATTACCTGGAGGGAGTTCAGTTCAGTTCAGTTCAGTTCAGTCACTTAGTCATGTCCAACTCTTTGCAACCCCATGGATGCAACACGCCAGGCCTCCTTGTCCATCACCAATTCCCGGAGTTTACTCAAACTCATGTCCACTAGGTTGGATATATCATCCAACCATCTCATCCTCTGCTGTCCCCTTCTCCTCTTGCCTTCAATCTTTCCCAGCATCAGGGTCTTTTCCAAGGAGTCAGTTCTTCCCATCAGGTGGCCAAAGTATTGGAGTTTCAGCTTCAACATCAGTACTTTCAATGAATATTCAAGACTGATTTTCGTTAGGATTGACTGATTGGATCTCCTTGCTCTCCAAGGGACTCTCAAGAGTCTTCTCCAACACCACAGTTCAAAAGCATCAATTTTCGGCTCTCAGCTTTCTTCATAGTCCAACTCTCACATCCATACATGACTACTGGAAAAACCATAGCCTTGACTAGATGGACCTTAGTTGGGAAAGTAATGTCTCTGCTTTTGAATATGTTTTCTAGGTTGCTCATAACTTTTCTTCTAAGGAGTAAGCGTCTTTTAATTTCATGGCTGCAGTCACCATCTGCAGTGATTTTGGAGCCCAAAAATATAAAGTCTGTCACTGTTTCCACCATTTCCCCATCTATTCCCCACTAAATCTCCTTTGTGTAACTAGATTACCTGGAGGGAGTTACATTCATCCAAAGACCAGATGAGCCACAAGGAAAATGGCTTTTTTTCTTTTTAATTTTTTGGCCGCATCATGTTGCATGTGTGATCTTAGTTCCCTGACTAGGGATTGAATCTATGGCCCTAGCAGTGCAAGCATGGAATCCTAACCACTGGACCACCAGGGAAGTCCCCAGAAGTGGACATTTATTCATTCATTCATTGTATAGTCACTGAGCACCTATTATGTGACATGCTGTCTGTAGTAAGTGATAGGGGCATGTATCATTGAGCAAAACTAGAGTAGGATGCTGCCTTCCAGAACATTTATTAACTAAGCTAAAGCATACCAAATGCACACAGTTTGGCAAAGCTCTCAGAACTCATCAGGGAAGCATGTCTGTCTCTAGGTGGGAGAGGATCAGGGGCACTGCTGTCACACTATTAAAATAAGGTCTTAAAAGAGAGGGTGGGATGATTCATGTTGATATATGACAGAAACCAATGTAATATTGTAAAGCAATTATCCTTCAATTAAAAATAAATGATTTTTTAAATGAGGTCTTACCTTCTAAATTTAAGGCCAGATACTATAAAACTCTTAGAGGAAAACATAGGCAGAACACTTTTCGACATAAATTGCAACAAAAATCTTTTTCAATCTGTCTCCCAGAGTAATGAAAATAAAAACAAAAACAAACAACTGGGACTAATTAAACTCAAAAGCTTTTGCACAGAAAAGGAAATCATAAACAAAATGAAAAAACAACCCACAGAATGGGAGAAAATATTTGCAAACAATGCAACAAGGGATTAATCTTCAAAATTTACAAATAGCTCATGTGGCTCAATATCAGAAAAACAAACAACCCAATCAGAAAATGTGGGAAGGTCTAAATAGACATTTCTCCAAAGAAGACAGAGAGATGGACCAAAGGAACATGAAAAGATGCTCAACACCACTAATTATTAGAGAAATGCAGATCAAAACTACAATGAGGTGTCATTTCACACTAGTCACGATGACCATCATCAAAAAGTCTATAAAGCAATAAGAGCTGGAGAGCGTGTGGAAAAAAGGGAACCCTCCTTTACCATTGGTCTGACTGTAGATTGGTATAGTCACAATGGAGTACATTACAGAGGTTCCTTAAAAAACGAACACTAGAGCTACCATATGAACCAACAAGCCCACTCCTGGGTGTATATCCAGAGAAAACTATGGTTCAAAAAGATGCATGCAGCCCAATGTTCATTGCTATACTGTTTACAATAGCCAAGATATGGAAGCAATCTAATGAATGAATAAGGAAGATGTGGTATACATATATGCAATGGATTACTTAGCCTTTAAAAAGAACAAAATAAGTCCACTTGCAGCAACATGATTGGACCTGATGATTATCATACTAAATGAACTAAGTCAGACAGAGAAAGACAAATATCATATGATTTTGCTTATATGAGAAATCTAAAAAAAATGATGCAAATTAATTTATTTGAAAAACGGAAATGTTCACAGACTTAGACCATGAATTTATGGTTACTGGGGGAAGTGAGGGGGGAGGAATAGTCTGGGAGTTTGGGATTGGCATGTACACACTATTATACTTAAAGCAGAAAAGCAACAGGGACCTACTATATAGTACAGGGAACTTGGCTCAATACTCTGGATTAAACGAAATAGGAAAAGAGTTTGAAAAAGAAAAGAAACTTGTATGGGTATAACTGAATCGCTTTGCTATAACACCTGTAACTAATAAATCATTACTAATCAACTATACTCCAATATAAAATAAAAATTAAAATAAATAATGTAGCCAATGAAAAACAATAAAATGTATACACTCTATAAAAAATAATAAGGTCTTATTTGAAACCTCAAAGATGGGGATACAAAGGTTCCTGGTGAAAAGCTGAGATGAAAGTGTATACCAGGTAGAGAGAATAATAATAATGCAATAATGTGGAAAATTTTGAGCCTAGGATGTGGAGAGCAGCAAGAAGTTACAAGCAGTTCAGTACTGCTGAACGGGGAAGGGAGTGATTTTTGAGGGTAGCATTTGCCTAGGAGAGTAATATGAGATGAGTTATAGAGTTAGTCGTTAAGTCGTCTCCAAATCTTTGTGACCCCATGGACTGTAGCCCACTAGGCTCCTCTGTCCATGGAATTCTCCAGACAAGAATACTGGAGTGGGTTGCCATTTCCTTCTCCAAATATGAGATGAGGCAAGGAGAACTGAAAGGTCGCAAAAAAATTTTCATATAGACAATAAGGACACACTGAGTAATTTTAAATGGGGGAAATGAGTGGAAAAGAGATCAGTAATGAGGATGCAAAATAGGCAAAGAGAAAAAGGCAGAAGATAAGACTTTGTGACTGTTTAAAAGTGGGACCAACCAAGAGGATGGTCCTCTCATTCCGTGGGAAGTATTGGGGCTGAGTGGGCTTGGGATAAGAAAAGCTAGTTCCAAAATCTGTCAACAATATTGTGCCACAAATAGAAGTGTTTTCAAAATATCCTTAAGACTGAAAGGAGATCCAACCAGTCCATTCTGAAGGAGATCAGCCCTGGGATTTCTTTGGAAGGAATGATGCTAAAGCTGAAACTCCAGTACTTTGGCCACCTCATGCGAAAAGTTGACTCATTGGAAAAGACTCTGATGCTGGGAGGGTTGGGGGCAGGAGAAGGGGACGACAGAGGATGAGATGGCTGGGTGACATCACTGACTCGATGGACGTGAGTCTGAGTGAACTCCAGGAGTTGCTGATGGACAGAGAGGCCTGGCGTGCCACGATTCATGGGGTCGAAAAGAGTCGGACACGACTGAGCGACTGAACTGAACTGAACTGAATGTGGTTTTGCTTAGCCTTTCAAACCCTCTATATTCTCCCACTTGCTTGACAATGCCACTCTACATTATCAGAATATAAAGCATCACCTACTCGTACCTGTATGTTTATCATTGGAGTGTTATTCTCTTGGTCCATGATAGACACAGAAAAATAGAGAAAGAAAACAAGCAGAAAACAATGTCCTGCATTTTATGCTATCGTAGCAGTTAATAAAAAATATATATATTGGTATCAGCTTTCTTTGCTTCCAGTACTATTCTTCAAAACATAGAGATTGTTTTATATCCTTCTTTGCGCCTTTGTGAACTCTTTCATATTCTATACAAGCCTGAATTATTTTTATGACCAAAAGAAAAATACGTTTAACAACAATACCACCCCAAAAAAAGTCCTTGAGAGGTAACAGGGAGTGGTAAAACTGCAAACAAAAATGCACACCCACCATAAAACTACTGTATAGAAAAAGGTAGGGTAAATATACAAGGAAATGTGTGTTATGATATGTACACACCATCCATGTGAACAAAATATAAAAACAAGTCTAGTGGAACAGGGCTGTGGCTTCCACGCTGCTACATGGACAAAGCACCATTCCGCTAGGCTAAGAAACATGGCTTTTTTATAGTTGTGGCTTTAAGAAATATGACAGAGTGGTGGCCTGCATTAATTCAGTGAGCTATAGCTCTCCACATAATATACGGGTAAGTTTACTCAAAGCACTTTTTATGAGCTATCAATCTGTTTTCCAGCCTGCATTTGGCTACAGTTCAGGTAGCAAAGGAGAAAGGAGGAATTGTTCTATGGTTTTTGCGCTAGGGGAAATAACTGTTACCCATCACTTTAGTGAATTGTATGTGAAGTAATTGCTGTTCTCCTGCTGTTTTGTAGTTTTATTCACATAAACCTATGTAAAGCTAGGTCTCTATGCCATCTACTTAGTTTAGTCAAAAGTGGATGTCTGTATACATGTGCCTGGATAGTTGGAAGTACTAGTTTTGTCACCTCATGTTGAGACATCTGTGAAGGTATATTGAATCCTTCTTCTTGAAATCTGTTCAGTGTGTCTACTGACACTATAAGAAATTTGTGCCATCATTGTTCTTCTCTACACATTGAATGATGATTTCATGTTAATCCTCTAGCATTACCTTACTCCAAAATCTTTTGTGAATGAGTTTCTTAAGTTTCAGTGAGGATGCTGAAAATACAAACTATCCTACCCTCTTTTCTCATCTTCTTTTAACTCTCTCACTGAGGTTCATGTAAGTGTGGCTAGTAATGTGAGGAGAGAGAGAATGAAAGAGAGACAGGTGGGGGAGAGAGGGAAAAAGATGCACACATTAACCAACAGTTTTCTTTTATGAACAAGAAAATTGGCCGTTTTCCTATTAGCATATGAGGAACCTAAGAATGTCCCTTGTTGTCAAGGCAACAGCTGTTCCTTGGGTAGCTGCAATAGAAAAGAAGCCATAGCAATCTTTATAGGATCAAGTCTTTTCTATCATCAAATCATAGAAAGGAACCTTGAGAGTGTACCCAGTCTATTCTCTTGCCTTTAGTTAAGGCCTACTTAAATAATTTGAAGCTAATACAAAAAAAGTCTAAATTTAAATAATTCTACAAATGTTGCATAGTATTAATTAGTAATCATTTGCAATATTTTACAGTTCACATTACTTAGAAGTTTTTTTTTCAATCATCCTAACTTAAATCTTCCATCCTGCAGTTTGAAAGCCACTTCCTATTATTCTAATATCAGTGGAAATAAACAACTGTAGACTTTCCTCTCTAAGAGAATCTTGCCTGTACTGGAAAAAAAAAAAAAAGTCTGACATATTCCTTAAAGTGAATAACGCTAAGTTCTTTCATCTTTTCAGCCATTTGTATTATAGGTCTCCTCTGATGACATCATATACTCTGTAAGACCATACCTATTCAGGAAACCCATTCCTATCTTGTTACTTATCTGAAAGCCTGATCAATGGTGCCCAAAAGAGGAGGACACCATCCAGTTCTTAGTCTATCTATTCAAGTCTTTTAGAGTACAGTAATCTTTAGATTTACATTCATGATACACTGTTTTGCACAGACTGGTTGATAGAGCTTTTGCTTCTTGGTTTGATCATAATTATTCATTCCTCACCAGATACTCGGGCAACTGATTTTCCTTCTCCAAATAGACTACTATCACTTTTCCTGGTAAAAGCGTATTTTCTTACTTCTTTCTTTCAAGGAGAAGCTCATGCTCTCCCTGCCTCACACTGGCAGGCTTAATAAGCATACTTTCTGTGCCACTGTCCAGGTTACTAATTTATATATGCTGAGCACTAGCCACAGGAAAGCATCATGGAAGTATATTCTAAAAGATACTCACACATTGTTCAGTCGCACAAAAAATTTATCACCTAGAACCATAAGTATCCTCCTCACTGTATTTCCTGTATTATTTTTGCTTATGGGAGGTTAGTTCTTCAGCCATAGATGACATACTTTCTGGCCCTAATTTTTCTTATCTTTAAAATGGAGGGATTGCAAATACAGACTAATAGTATTTATTGATCCCTTCCTCTATGAGAGGCTCTATTGTGAATCATCTCATTTCAATTTCACAGCAATTCTAAAATGTAGATATTTTTATTGTCATTCCTATTTTATATAAAACCAAAGTGAAGCTTGGCATGGTCAAGTCACTTTTCCAAAGTAACATGGCTATCAGACGATGGAGCCAGAATTTGGCCTGACCTCTCATAGCTCAGCTGGTAAAGAATCCGCCTGCAATGCAGAAGACCCCAATTTGATTGCTGGGTCAGGAAGATCCCCTGGAGAAGGGAAAGGCTGCCAATTCCAGCATTCTGGCCTGGAGAATTCCATGGACTTTATAGTGCATCGACTCACAAAGAGTTGGACACAACTAAGTGACTTTCACTGCACTTCATGTCCTATACTTTTAACTAGTCTGCCACGGGAGCAGGAAAATGGGTACTCCACTCACATGCTGCTTTAATTGGTAGGATCTTTCTGAAAGGTAACTTGGTAGTATCAGAATCCTTTAAAAGATGTGCATCCTTTTCTCTGGGATTTATTTTTTATTTAACAAAAATCTATATAATACTTACTATTTGCCATTAACTGCCCTAAGCACTTTTTCATATATTAAAAATAAACTTTCATGCCAACTTTATAATATCTCTATTTTACAAAAAAGCAAATTGAGGCACTTGGAAACTAAACAATTTTCCTAAAGTTTCACAGTTTATAAGATGTGAAGTTGGGTTGTGGCTAGCTCCTGAATCATATATTGATAAGAGACAGTAAGTGAAACACTATTATGGTATATCTAATTTTTATTTAGAAAATAGACATTTATATTCATATATGGACACAAAAAAACTAGAATACAAGAACAACAAAATTAAACGGTGATGAGGCTATATATGGGTGATTTTTTCTTGAATATATCTATGTTTTTCTTCTTTATACATCTATATTTCATATAGATATATGAAAGTGAAATTGTTAGTCACTTAGTCATATCTGATTCTTTTCAATCCCATGCACTGTAGTCCGTCAGGCTCCTCTGTCCACGAAATTCTCCAGGCAAGAATATTGGAGTGGGTTTCCATTCCCTTCTCCAGGGTATCTTCCCAACCCAGGGACTGAACCTGGCTCTTTTGCATTGCAGGCAGATTCTTTAATGTCTGAGCCATCAGGGAAGCCCATATACATAGCAATTCTTAGTTTAAAAGTAAGCTAAAGAGATGTAATAAGGTTTCTCTGGAGTCTTTTTGGCAGTGTATGATGCTTATATTGCACAAATATATGTGAACAGCCATGCTTGGAACAAACTTTGACTGGAAATCTATCTCAGTTGTCCTTCCTTTATTAATATCAGCCTTGCAAGCAAGGAGGATTATTTTATTTGCTTTAATTAAGTTATGTGATCTAGTGAACAACCCTAATTTATGAATTTGGAAAACCTCACCCTAGATCCATCAATACGACAAACCATTTAACTCCTCTTGCTACATCTCTGGGTCATGTTGAAGTTATTTGTGCTTCTGGGATAGAGTGATGGTTAAGAGCCAGTTTGGAGGGCTGTAGTTCCATTCCTGATTCCACCACATATTTTAGCTGTGTGAACTTGAACTCTATAGGATTCATTTCCCTTATCAATAAAATGAGGATACTAATAGCATTGAGCATTAAACCCTAAGGCTTTTGAAAGTATCAATTGAGATAATCTGTGTAAAATACCACTATGTCAGGTACAGAGTAGTAACTCAGTATAGGATAGCTGTTTTATTATAACTACTTATTATTGCTTAATGTTCATTTTTAAAGTACTTTTGAGATTCTCTAGTAAAAGTTACCATGCACTTTCTTCAGGTATATTCATCTGAGGGATTTAAATTTTTCTTTAGTAAGGAGATGAGAAAAACCAAGGCATCATCTATGATCTGATATACTTAAACACTTGTTAAACTTCAACATTTTAAATGATCCCTATGGTTTTCTAAGATCAGTTTTTATAATGAATTTGATTACTACATCTATAATGATTAGTAATTATTTTATGAACTAGTCAGGATCGAGAACAGAATGGCAACCCACTCCAGTATGCTTGCCTGGAGAATCTCCTAGACTGAGGAGTCTGGCGGGCTGTAGTTCATGGGGGCACAAAGAGCTGGACACGACTGAGCGACTGACACTTCCACACTTTCAGAATCTATAGTCAATTTGTACTTGTTTTGGCTATGCCACAAACTATTTGCTTTTGCGTATAGTCTCAGATAAAGCTGTGGACCCTCATGCATGCTAATCTTAATCAAACACCCATGCTATATTGTTTGACTATTGCCAGTTTCTATGGGAAAGGAACATCAGATTAAATTCTGTGTGCTATAGAAAATAGCAATGAAATAGCTTCATCCTGTAGCACTCTATGGCCTTGTCCAAGAGAGACTTCTTCCATGTTTCTATGCCAGTGCAGGGAAGAATGAATGAGTGCACACATGTACACACGTACAAACACACACACACCCTTAAACCTCTTTCAATAAAACAAATTAAGAGAGTAGTATTTGCATCCTTCTAGCACTGTTTCTTCTGAATTCTGAAGAAACAGCTTGAGGAAAACCCTTGCTGTCTTTTGCAAATAGAGTCATTACACCAAAATCTGAATTGTCTTTTCAACTGGATTCAGTCTGTGAGTCAAAGCAGAGCTTGTGTTGTTATATGTCTCCCTACCCCTCTCCACTCCCCACATTAGTTGAGCCTCACTGCTCTTCCCTGTAATCCTCCTCACCCCACTCTCCAGGTTGGTTGAGGCTCACTGCTCCAACAAGTAATGCACTCCTGACACAAAGGGGGACAGGAGGGGCAGTGTGGGGGAAATCAGATAATGCACACACCAGCTTGACAGACTTGCTTCCCTTCAAGTGTCACATTATAAACTGGCCAAGTGAAACAGAAAGGTATTATTCTGTCTTATCTTGCGGTTGAAAGGGGTTGCAGCCTCCTTATTGGTAAGGTTTTGGTCTTGTTGCCAGAGGATTCTCCCTTTCAACTGCTTCCCGTGTTCACCCAGAGCACTGTCTCCTCCTCTCTGTGAGCTGTTTTGACTTGAACTTGCTCCAGGATGAGAGATCATGACCTGTCAGGACCAGCTGATGTCACTGCTACACAGGTTTTATGAAGAATAGGTCAATTCTGAAGTCAAATTAGAAATGTCTACAACTGGAGGGAGAGTTTAGGGACTCCAGGATACCTCAGAGATAACCTAGATATCTTACAGTTTCTCACTCCCTCCCCTGGACCGGCTTTAGTTTTCTCCCAGGGAAACCTTTGCTCTGGGATCACTGTCTTCCTATCTCAGAGAAGAGCGTGTAAACATATACACACATATACACACCCTTCAGAGTCAGAATCTGCTTCTAGTGGCTCCAGAGTTGTTTTTTTTTTAAGCTTCACAAGCGAATCTGATGCCTAATATGAACTTTGAGTGAGAATGACTGCCCATAGCATTCCTATAGTCCCAACTAGAGTCAAATTCAAGGACTAACTTTTAAAATTTATGAGCCATTCTTATAGAGCAAAATGCCCTGCAGCTCAAAGTTCCTCTTATTTCTGATAATCAATAATGAAATGTAGAGCACTACTTTTGAAAAAATATCCAAACACATACCTAGTTTTTACTCGGTGTTATGAGTAAATGGCTTAGTATGCCAGAACCAAAAACATAACCTTTTTGCAGCATAATTAATTCTACAGATATCAGCACAAGATCATCATCCAATTGTTGTTTGGTGACCTTGAAGAAAATTATCTGAGGTATCTGAAGTTTGGTCTCATTATGGGTAAAATGTATTCTCTATTTCATACAATTTTCTAAGGATTAAAGATTGGTAGATAGGACCATCCAGTTCCAAAGGGAAAGTTGGGTTCCTTCGCTTTTATATTTCTGTATCTCCCTTACAAACAGCTAGACTTTGTTTTCCACTGAACCGAAGACCTTAATTTACCCATTTGTCTGTGATGCTAAATAGCTACTCTATGCAAGGACTTAGGAAAGTAATGCACACTATCCTAGGAATTCAAAGGCATATATAGGCAATATTTCATTAAACCATATAGAAGTCTGATGTTGAAGGAAGCAAAGATTCTCATTTTCATTTTACAGGCACTTGAATTTTTTGAGGTTGTATGCTTCCAAGAAAACAACCAATCTGTGACCAAGATGTAATTAAGACCCATGATTTCTAATTCCCAGGCTTTGACTCCAACCTCTGAAAATGCTTCAATTCAATGAAACTAATGGCACTTCGGTCTCTGGAATTAGATCCTGTTATCAATGACTTCCACATGGAAAGATCATTCCAAAATGTGTAATTAACCAAGAAAATGCAAATAAACCAATTTGTACCTGCTATTTAGAGGTAAGACACAGAAGTGGCTTGAATTCATTATTTGAAAACTACCCTTTTTCTACTTTGAATGTAGCTTATGTTCTTCACTTGTTCACATATTTTTCAAAAATTACATTTTCAGTGAAATATTGTAGATCATTAGTGATTCTATTACCAGCACAGGGCTTGGAACAGAGAGAGAAATACATGTCATCAGGCACAATCAAAGAAAACCCTTCTTTGAACAATCTTAACAATTCAATGTAATAAATGTTTTTTTAAATTCTATTGTGTACTAGGCTCTGTGCTGAGTGGGGTATGAGTCAAGCTTCCAGTCTAGTCCAGTGGGAAACATGGTAACACTTGGCAAATATTACTAAATGATTGAACCTAATGGAATAGGAAAATAATTAGCTATACCTTCAGAAAAAGCAGCTGGCAATTGCATAATAAAGCAGATCTGTAAGGTTACAGTCTAGAAAGGCTTCATAGAGAAAGAAATATTTAATGTGGATGGACCTGGAGGACAATTTATTTTAAGTTACAGATTCAATTCTAAAAAAAGAAGAAGAAAAAGAGGAAGATTATGATTTGGCACTGTTAGATCAAGGTCTGGAACACCTTGACTCTCTCAGTCTCCCCAACTCTCTTATCTCATTCTCTTTGCATGTTGGCCTCAGAACATCCTACTACACGTGAGTTTTCACCTTGTCTTAGGAAACATGGTCACCAGCAGCTTTGGGGTAAATGTCACTCCAAAGTAATGATTCAGAAGACAAGGGTACCAGCAATCTTGGAAGGACTCCAACTGGCCCAATTTGGATTACTTGCTCACACTTCGGTCAGTTATTGTGACCACAAGCATAATGATGTATATGGCCTCGGTTGGTGGGCAAGGCTTTCAGAAACACATCATTCCAAAGTGAGAGAAGCAAGTTTTCCCAGAAATAGGAGTTCTGGGTGGGTCAAAAGAAATCCACTGCAGTCCAGAAAAATAAATTGGCTACTCCCGTGCTAAGATGGAAAGAAGAGTCATTCTGAGCAGATAGTTTGAGCAAAGGCTAAAAGATGGATAACACTGGATGGTATTGGTGGTAGTAAGGTAAGGTTAGACTGAAGTAAGGTAAGGCTAAAGAGCCTCTTGATGAAAGTGAAAGAGGAAAGTGAAAAAGTTGGCTTAAATCTCAACAGTCAGAAACTAAGATCATGGCATCTGGTCCCATCAATTCATGGCAGATAGATGGGGAAACAGTGGAAGCAGTGGCAGACTTTATTTTGGGGGCTCCAAAATCACTGCAGATGGTGACTGTAGCCATGAAATTAAAAGATGCTTACTCCTTGGAGAAAAGTTATGAACAACCTGCTGCTGCTGCTGCTAAGTTGCTTCAGTTGTGTCCGACTCTGTGTGACCCCATAGACGGCAGCCCGCCAGGCTTCCGCATCCCTGGGATTCTCCAGGCAAGAACACTGGAGTGGGAAACCTAGACAGCATATTAAAAAGCAGAGACATTACTTTGCCAACTAAGGTCCCTCTAGTCAAGGCTGTGGTTTTTTCCAGTAGTCATGTATGAATGTGAGAGTCAAACTATAAAGAAAGCTGAGTGCCAAAGAATTGATGCTTTTGAACTGTGGTGTTGGAGAAGACTCTTGACAACCCCTTGGACTGCAAGGAGATCCAACCAGTCAATCCTAAAGGAAATCAGTCCTGAATATTCATTGGAAGGATTGATGTTGAAGCTGAAACTCCAATACTTTGGCCACCTGCTGTGAAAACTGACTCATTTGAAAAGACCCTGATGCTGGGAAAGATTGAAGGTGGGAGGAGATGGGAACGACAGAGGATGAGGTGGTTGGATGGCATCACCGACTCAATGGACATGAGTTTGAGTAAACTCTGGGAGTTGGTGACGGACAGGGAGGCCTGGAGTGCTGCAGTCCACTGGGTAGCAAAGAGTCGGACATGACTGAGCAACTGAACTGACTGAAGGTAAGTTTACTTACCTTACCTTGCCTTAATGGGAAAGAATGGAAGGTTGGTTGAGGTCAACAGTGTGCATATTTGAAGCCCTATAAAGAAGTTGGTGTTCCTAAGCAGGATACAGGTTTTTACGGTTTTGAGAATTACACAATACAGTCTGTATTTCAGAAAAATACTTTTCTTATATCATGGAGGATATGCTAGACAGAAATACTAGAGACGAGATTGGGTAGAAAGGTATGGTGGGCATGCAGTTTTGTCTGAAAGCCTTCATTTCCTAGTGAGAACTTCCTCCCCACTCTCTGCGGTCTTAGTGAGACTGTCTGTCAATCAGTGTCTCACAGAACTAAAAGGTTGGGTCAATTTTAATGCTGTATTTCCTGGAACACACAATCGGTTCATGGACAAACATGTGACTCAAGCAAAGCCAATCAGAGTTCTTTCCTAAAGTTTACTCATAGTTCCTTTCAGAAAAATAGTCTAAAGGTACAGGCTAAGAGCTCCCATCCCATGGACAGAGGAGCCTGGTGGGCTTATAGTCCATGGGGTCACAATGAGTCCGACACAGCTGAGTGACTAAGCACACACATGCACATCCTGTCATTACACAGGTGTAAAATAGAATCTAACATAAAAGAAAAAAATATGTGAAAGGAGAAAAAAAGCTCTACAGACATTGTGTCAACCCTGGGTGAGGGTGAAATTCCCAGTTGCTTGTGTCAGTATCATTCGTCTTTCATTTGTCTCTTAATTGCATTTACCTCCAAAAGTACCTGTCATTTATTGAACACCTATTAGGTACTAGGCATGGTACTGGATACTTAATGTACATTAAAATATTAAGTCTTTACAATAACCTCAAAAATAAATATTATGATTCCCTGTTTCATAGGAGGGAAAACCATAGGTTTGAGACTAATACATCTATACTAGTGTTTGCCTCTAGAGTGGATGAGACTGTTCACAGACAACCTGTGCAAGTGAGCTCAGTCACTTTAGTCATGTCCAACTCTTTGCAACCCTATGGACTATAGCTCACCAGGCTCCTGTGTCACGGGATTCTCCAGACAAGAATACTGGAGTGGATTGCCATGCCCTCCTCCAGAGGGTCTTCCTGACGCCGGGATCGAAACTGAGTTTCCTGCATCTGTTGCATTGCAAGCGGATTATTTACCACTGAACCACCAGGGAAGCCCCACAGACAGCTCATAAAATGAGAAAAAAAAGATGGCAGAAAATGACTCTTCTAGATTTGAAAACATCAGCATTTAAAGAGTAAGCCTTTGTTCCTGCCCCTCTAAAGTACTCTTCTCCTTGTCTACCTTGTGTATGGATAGACATTTGTAATGACGTTACACAAGCATGATACCTCTTCCATTCTTCATCCTCCAGTGGAACTGAATGCTTCAACCTTTGTGCTAGGCCCCTGGAACTTTGCACAGTAATATTCTTATCACAGTTCTTATAATACTTTTATTCTATATCAAGAACAAGAGCACAGAGATCAGATTTAGACAAACCTGCATTGAATTTCCACTCTATGATTCACAAGTTATGTGGCCTTTAGCAAATTATCTATCTTTTTTTGAGTCATGATTTTCTCCTACATGAAAAGAGGATGAAAATATCTCTTTTTGAGAATAAAGGAGATAGCTGAAAACTCAGGTACAGAAGCTAGCACACAGAAAACGCAGGACTAGGAGTAGACATGCTTTGTGTATGAATCTATTTCTGCTTTTCATGTCTCTCCCATGTCTTATGCATCTTTATTTCTCTGTTCTCTGACAAAGCATGTGGTACCTGACGACCACTCAGGAAATATCTGCTTAATTCACACAGGACTAGATACGAGTCCGAGAAGCAAGAGGACAATCCGGAGAGAGCAGTCACATGGAAAGAAGTAGGAAGAGCATTTCAGGAAATAGGAGCAATGAACAGTACCAAACGCCCTAGAGGGATCTGAGAGAACAAGGTCTGCAAATATGGCATGAGATTCCACAGGCAGTAATTCGATCATTTGGTGATTCTAGTGAAATGTTGAGTCTCAAAGGAGATTACACTGCCTGAGGCATAAATGGAATGAGGAGATCAGAAGACAGAAAGTCTAGATAACTTTTGCCATAAGTTGACTAATAAAGGAAAAGAAAGAAACTTGGAGGTAGTTTGAAAGTGAAACAAGAAGGACAATTCTTGCACAGTAGGAAAAAAATGTTAAATGTATTTAACCAAAAGGGAGGACATGATTGGGTCAGAAAAAGTATCTGACACATGTGTGTGTGTGTTCTTACTAGCTCAGTCATGTCTGACTCTTTGCGACCACATGGACTGTAGCCTACCAGGCTCCTCTGTCCATGGGGATTCTCCAGGAAAAAATACAAAATTGAGTTGCCATGCCCTCCTCCAGGGGATCTCCCCAACCCAGGGATTGAACCTAGGTCTCCCGCATTGCAGGCAGATTCTTCACCATCTGAGCCACCAGAGAAGCCCCATCTGATACTTCAGTTTAGTTCAGTTCAGTTCAGTTGCTCAGTCGTGTCTGACTCTTTGCGATCCCATGACTTGCAGCATGCCAGGCCTCTCTATCCGTCACCAACTCCCAGAGTTCACTCAAACTCATGTCCATCGAGTCGGTGATGCCATCCAGCCATCTCATCCTCTGTCGTCCCCTTCTCCTCCTGCCCCCAATCCCTCCCAGCATCAGAGTCTTTTCCAATGAGTCAACTCTTTGCATGAGGTGGCCAAAGTACTGGAGTTTCAGCTTCAGCATCATTCCTTCCAAAGAAACCCCAGGGCTGATCTCCTTCAGAATGGACTGGTTGGATCTCCTTGTGGTCCAAGGGACTCTCAAGAGTCTTCTCCAACACCACACTTCAAAAGCATCAATTCTTCGGTGCTCAGCCTTCTTCACAGTCCAACTCTCACATCCATACATGACTACTGGAAAAACCATAGCCTTGACTAGACGGACCTTAGTCGGCAAAGTAACGTCTCTGCTTTTGAATACGCTACCTAGGTTGGTCATAACTTTTCTTCCAAGGAGTAAGTGTCTTTTAATTTCATGGCTGCAGTCACCATCTGCAGGGATTTTGGAGCCCAAAAAAATAAAGTCTGACACTGTTTCCACTGTTTCCCCATCTATTTCCCATGAAGTGATGGGACCAGATGCCATCATCTTCATTTTCTGAATGTTGAGCTTTAAGCCAACTTTTTCACTCTCCTCTTTCACTTTCATCAAGAGACTTTTCAGTTCCTCTTCACTTTCTGCCATAAGGGTGGTGTCATCTGGATATCTGAGGTTATTGATATTTCTCCAGGGAATCTTGATACCAGCTTGTGCTTCATCCAGCCCAGCATTTCTCATGATGTACTCTGCATAGAAGTTAAATAAGCAGGGTGACAATATACAGCCTTGACGTACTCCTTTTCCTATTTGGAACCAGTCTGTTGTTCCATGTCTAGTTCTAACTGTTGCTTCCTGACCTGCATATAGGTTTATCAAGAGGCAAGTCTGGTATTCCTCTTTCAGAATTTTCCACAGTTTATTGTGATCCACACAGTCAAAGGCTTTGGCATAGTCAATAAAGCAGAAATAGATGTTTTTCTGGAACTCTTGCTTTTTCCATGATCCAGCGGATGTTGGCAATTTGATCTCTGGTTCCTCTGCCTTTTCTATAACCAGCTTAAACATCTGGAAGTTCACGGTTAACATATTCCTGAAGCCTGGCTTGGAGAATTTTGAGCATTACTTTACTCCCTAGAAATGGGCAAAAACAATTATTGAATGTCCTACTGGGCCCCCCTAAGTGTTTTCCAACTATGTGGAGGTGGAAGTTAACTTGTTTAAAAAAAAAAAAAGAAGAAACCTGGGTAGTATTGCAAATTATTCTTGGCAATAGCTGCAAATGGATTTTGTCCAAAAGAGATAAAATTGATTTTTGCCCTAT
The DNA here is from genome assembly GCF_032405125.1 of Capricornis sumatraensis. Classification (NCBI taxonomy): domain Eukaryota; kingdom Metazoa; phylum Chordata; class Mammalia; order Artiodactyla; family Bovidae; genus Capricornis; species Capricornis sumatraensis. The sequence goes on along the minus strand of NC_091069.1, from coordinate 192,641,518 downwards.
AGAAAAGATAAACCCAAACATACCATTTGGATAATATCCTAAAAGATATAACCAGTTTTCTATCTATTAATAAGTTTATTTCAGCATTCCCAACTACTCTGTGTTTCAAATTCTCCTTTTCCAGGCATAATTATTTCAATAACATTCTTTCATTCATTAATGACCTGAATAAACTTTTTGCCACATGTTTGTTTTATATTGTATTAGAGTCATTTGTATGAGTGGATGAAATTTATATATTAACACTGAAAATTATGATTTAGCGGTGGAAGGCACTGTTGAAGGACAGAGACTAGAAAGTTGACTGCACAAGATCCTGGAAAACAAATTCAGTTGAAGACTGGTTTTGGGTGAAGCATCTCCTCTTTAGGAAGAAGGGAAAAGACAAAGAACTTTCTTTTTCTCCTTTTTGTATGTTTAAGAAGTATTTTATTTTTAATTAATTTTTTAATTTAAAAATGTCTGTACAATTTTTAAAGTTACTTTCCACTTACAGTTATTACAAAATATTGTTCTATTCCCCATGTTGTACCTTTGAGCCTCTCTTACACCTCCAGCTCCACCAGCACTATATTCTCCCTTCTCCCCTCTCCCCACTGGTAACCACTAGTTCATTCTCTATATCTGTGAGTCTGCTTGCTTTTTGTTATATTCATGACTTAGTTTTATTTTTTAGGTTCCACATATAAGTGTTATCATGCAGTATTTGTCTTTCTCTGTCTGACATATCTTGATGGAAGTATAAGTCAAAATCTTGATCATGTATTGTCTAATTTACTCTCCACTGACTGTATAACAAAATGATGAGCTCACTTCATACTATATCGCTTTCATTGTCCCCTGTTTTGTGAGGCCATGGTAAATGCAGTGCATTCAGTTGGTATGAAGAGACACTAAGTACTTTTTTTTTTTTAAAAGGCAGGTATCTGTACTGCTGCTTTTCAAGAAAATAACAAAACACATTTTCCCGCAACTCAAATATCTGTTATGTTCTCCTGATTTAAAGACATTACCTGAAATGTTGCTGCTTTCTGGGAACACTCAAACACGGTGTTCCAGGAACACAGGAAACACTCAAAACATTGTTATCAAGTATAAGGTCAATTTGGCATTATCTATTAAGAGACTTCAAGATGTAAATTCTGATTTAGCAATACCACTTCAAGGAATGTATCCTAAATAAACAATCAAAGGCTAATATTGCATTTAAAAATGTTCATTGTCACATGGTTTATTATGGAGAAAAAAAATAAATTACTGTTTTTCAGTAGGGAAATAGATCAAAAAATTTTAGTACAGTAGATTACTGTCCTATCAGTACAATTACATTTTTAAAAATTATATGATGACAGGATAAATGTAAGCAACAAAATGCTAAATTAAAAAATTGAGACAATTACACATGCATTTGAAGCCAATTCTGTGGAATGTACACATAAAAATAGTGAAAAGAAATGCAAATATCAAAATTTATTTCCTGAAATTAGATAATAAGCTTTCAGACAGAAACATTTGTATGTTAAAGTAGTAACCATCTCTGAGTTAGAAATGACATTATTTTCTTCACCTACTTTCGCAGATTATGAACATTAGCTAAATTAAAATACTTCCTTTTTAGTTAAAAAGTTGTTAAGATACAAATATTTCTATTGTTACAATAAGAAGAGATTAAAAGCATTTTTCTTTTAACCTCAGCTTTTAGGAGGTCACTGCAACTCTGCGATTCTGTATCATTTCAAATCTAAGTTAAGGTACTTTCTTTTTCCTTGCTGTCAAGTGGTTAAAATGTATATACACTGCTATATTTAAAATAGATAACCAAGAAGAACCTACTGTATAGCACAAGGAACTCTGTCCAGTAGTCTATAATAACCTAAATTGGAAAAAAACTTGAAAAAGAAGGTACATGTATATGTATAACTGAATCATGTTGCTGTGCACCTGAACTATCACTATATTGTTAACTATATTTCAATATAAAATGAAAATTTAAAAAAATAATCAAAATCAGATATAACTAAGTAAAGCAACCTATCAATGCCCCAAACTTGTGAATCACCTAGAGTTATCTCTCTTTCCAGTCTACACACATCATCTAGCCTCAAGAATGGTATATGTTTCCCCCTTAATAGTCTTCAGTCTGCTTCTTTTTATCACCACCACTATTGTGTTCAGTTCATCACCATCTTTTTTCCTAGATTTTTTTCACAGCTTTTTAAATTGTCTGTGTACTTTCAGCCTTGCCCCCTCCCCTTCAGCCCAGCTAGTAAGCATAGTGATTATCCTGAATTTCAAATCTGACAAAGTATCAATAAAATCCTTCAGAGGCTTCCCATACCCAGTATTTAGGAGACAAAGTCTCAACTCTTTACCACCGTTCATGATAGCCTCATCTTTTGGAGTCTATTTAATTCTCCAGCCTTATGTCTTCTAGCCTCCTTGCCACACTCTATGCCCCAGCACTTGCAAACACTAGCACCAGAACCCTTAGAATATGCCATGTCCTTAGTCATGTCCTCTTGATCTTGGAACAGTCTGGTCTCTATGCCTTGAATGTTTTCTTCTTTCTCCCCTTCTCATTGTGCCTGGTTATCTCCAGGTCTTAGTTGAGACAGCTTTTTCTGCAGGAGGCTTTCCTTAACCTCTTTGTTTATGTGATATGCCTTTCCACTTGCATCCATGTCATCTTGTTTCTGAAAACTAAGATCATGGCATGTGGTCCCATCAGTTCAGGTCAGTTCAGTTCAGTTGCTCAGTTGTGTCCGACTCTTTGTGACCCCATGAATAGCAGCATGCCAGGCCTCCCTGTCCATCACCAACTCCCAGAGTTCACTCAGACTCACATCCATCGAGTCAGTGATGCCATTCAGACATCTCATCCTCTGTCATCCCCTTCTCCTCCTGCCCCCAATCCCTCCCAGCATCAGAGTCTTTTCCAATGAGTCAACTCTTCTCATGAGGTGGCCAAAGTATTGGAGTTTCAGCTTCAGCATCATTCCTTCCAAAGAAATCCCAAGGCTGATCTCCTTTAGAATGGACTGGTTGGATCTCCTTGCAGAGTCCAAGGGACTCTCAAGAGTCTTCTCCAACACCACAGTTCAAAAGCATCAATTCTTCAGCACTCAGCTTTCTTCACAGTCCAACTCTCACATCCATACATGACTACTGGAAAAACCATAGCCTTGACTACACAGACCTTTGTTGGCAAAGTAACATCTCTGCTTTTGAATATGCTATCTAGGTTGGTCATAACTTTTTTTCCAAGGAGTAAGCATCTTTTAATTTCATGGCTGCTATCACCATCTGCAGTGATTTTGGAGCCCCCCCAAAAATAAAGTCTGACACTGTTTCCACTGTTTCCCCATCTATTTCCCATGAAGTGATGGGACCAGATGCCATGATCTTAGTTTTCTGAATGTTGAGCTTTAAGCCAACTTTTTCACTCTCTACTTTCACTGTCATCATGAGGCTTTTTAGTTCCTCTTCACTTTCTGCCATAAGGGTGGTGTCATCTGCATATCTGAGGTGATTGATATTTCTCCCGGGAATCTTGATTCCAGCTTGTGCTTCATCCAGCCCAGCGTTTCTCATGATGTACTCTGCATATCAGTTAAATAAGCACAGTGATAATATACAGCCTTGATGTACTCCTTTTCCCATTTGGAACCAGTCTGTTGTTCCATGTCCAGTTCTAACTGTTGCTTCCTGACCTGCATATAGGTTTCTCAAGAGGCAGGTCGGGTGGTCTGGTATTCCCATCTCTTTCAGAATTTTCCACAGTTTATTGTGATCCACACAGTCAAAGGCTTTGGCATAGTCAATAAAGCAGAAATACATGTTTTTCTGGAACTCTCTTGCTTCTTCACTTCATGGCAAATAGATGGGGAGACAGTGGCTGACTTTATTTTTCTGGGCTCCAAAATCACTGCAGATGGTGATTGCAGCCATGAAATTAAAAGACGCTTACTCCTTGGAAGAAAGGTTATGACCAACCTAGATAGCATATTAAAAATCAGAGACATTACTTTGTCTACAAATGTCCGTCTAAAGGCTATGGTTTTTCCAGTGGTCATGGATAGATGTGAGAGTTGGACTATAAAGAAAGCTGAGCACTGGAGAATTGATACTTTTACTGTGGTGTTGGAGAAGACTCTTGAGAGTCCCTTGGACTGCAAGGAGATCCAGTCAGTCCATCCTAAAGGAGATCAATCCTGGGTGTTCATTGGAAGGACTGATGTCGAAGCTGAAACCGCAATACTTTGGCCACCTGATGTGAAGAGCTGACTCATTTGAAAAGACCCTGATGCTGGGAAGGATTGAGTGCAGGAGAAGGGGATAACAAAGGATGAGATGGCTGGATGACATCACCAACTCGACGGACATGGATTTGGGTGGACTCCGGGAGTTGGTGATGGACAGGGAGGCCTGGCATGCTGTGGTTCATGGGGTCGCAAAGAGTCAGACACTACTGAACGACTGAACTGAACTGTATTGAACATCTTGTTATAAGCACTCTTTTGTATTATAGTATCAGAAAGTATAAGATGTGGTATGGAATATAGTGTAACATGTTTTATTGTAATTGGTTTCTTTGTATGTTTGTTCACTTGATTACATATATTTATTTGTTTGTTATTTGGAGGAGAAGTGCTCTACTTATTCACTTCTGTACTCTCAATGTCTAGCACAATTCCTAATAGGAGCACTGATAGGAGTAGGAGCTCAATTATATCATTCTGTGATTAAATGGACAAATGAATGAGAGAATCTCAAAGCCAGATAAAAATGTCTCTTGGGCTACCCACTAGATCCTGAATTAATGTAGACAGAAAGCAGCCACTATTCCACTATCAGCATGGACAGACATTTTTTAAATATAAGACATAGAGAATAACATGGAAAGCAGAGGCTTGCTTAAGAAATGAAATAAATAAATGTTAACTGATCAGAAATGTCTAGCTATATTTAAATATATCACTCATTTTTAATTGAACCAAATACCTTTATTTTATCTTTATCAGAATTTTGATGTCATTCATGATTTTTTCCCTTGTGATTTCTTTAAATTTGCTCTATGTCTTTTCACTCTGAAAAAGGAAAAAGGAGATGTAATACTCCATTGCTGCAATTCCCAAAAGAGCATTGTATACAAGTGACCTTTTGTATGTATTGTGGAAAATGGGAGTCTGGGCCAGGAAACTTTGGGAAATGCTGCTTATTATTTCCTGCTCTTAGAAGGATACAGCACAGATAGCATACTAAAGGCTGAGAAAAATTTGTTAGCTTCGCTTTTTTAATGCTTGAATTATCAAACCTGTCTAAGTTTGTAACCCAACAGAAACATTTTAGAAATTGGTGAAATGTGGATAGATGATTGGATTCAAGGTCAGGAGACCAGGCTTCGGTTCTGTCTGCACCAGTTCCTACAACTCACTTCAGTTCCAACTCACTTTAATCACTAAGTTGCCTGATTTATGAAATAAGGAAATCAGTCTAGATAGTATCAAAGATCATTTTTAGATATAAAATTCAATTTCAGTCATGCCAAATAATTTGTTGATTCCCTTCGCATGGAAGATACTTAAGAAAAAAATATATGTCACAGATTATTTAATGTAATCATAGAGAATTGAATTTTACTACCCTTATATTCTGCTTTCTAATTTTGCATCATCGTCTAGACCTCTAGATGGACATTCACATAACTGAAACCTATTTGATCCTCACTCATGAAAATAAAAAATAGTTAATTTGGCCCTCTCAGCAATGGTCCTCTTAAATATATAGTACCATTTTCTTCTTTTCCCTCCTGATAAATAACTGAAATAAAACTTATGGATATACAAGTACAAAGATATTATAAGGTTGGGACCTCAAAGTCTGACAAACAAAAAGCCGATTCCATGTCTGCAGCATGCTGTAGACACATCTGGCTTACTTTAGCTCACAATGGAGTAATATGAATTGTGCTAAAAACCACTATTTGTGAAAATGCAAATAATATTCCATCTGCTCAGGATTTTTTTTTTCTTATATAGCTTTTGTTCCAGTGTGGTAAAAGGCTGTTTCTTTACCCTGAAGTGCTCCTGCTGATGAAGAGTGAAGTACATGACAATGAACGAAAATCCATTATCAAACAAATACAGTGAGCTTTTCAGCAAGTCATCACAGGAAATGTTGCCTTTTTCTCTGGCATTAAGTTGAAAGCGATTTGTGCTCATGCAAATAAGACAAAGTGGTGGGGTTTAAAATATATGTATATATATATATATATATATATATATATATATATATATATATATATATATTCCATACACTGTAGTTTGCTTTGTAACTCATCCATTTTTATATCTCTCTTGGTGAGGGAGGGCAACAGAGAAGTGTTTTGGCAGCCTTCTTTAAATTTCCTTTGGTTTGAGTACAGTGATAAGTTCTCCACAGAAGAATTTGAGCTCTGCCTTATGCTGTCTTGAATAACTTTCTTGGGAACTGGGAGAACTGCCTTCCCAGCTCCTGAGAAAACCTAGGGCAAATTGGAAGAAAATTTAACCCCTGTACTGCTGAAATCATAGTAAGTTTCAAGAGCTCCAACTTCAGGACTTCCTGATGATGACAGTCAAAGGTAATGGCTGAAGTTCAATCTTAAACATTTCTGAGTGTTCAGACATTCTTTTCAATGCCCTGAGCCTTAATCTGAGGACTTTGTGAAAGTTAGACTCTTCCTGAAATTAATAGACTATTTCTCTGTTTTCAGGAAGCGTATCTATATGAGTGACAATTAACGCCACTTCTGCTATTATTACTGCTACTACACAAGACGTTGATAAGCCAACTCCAGAGAACAGTCAGATTCGGGTAAATGTATGCAGCCTTCTTTTCAGTCCACTTCTCCCTTAGCTTTGCCCTTTGTTTCGCTTTCTTGTCCCCTTCTCCTAAGATCTGTGATTTCTATTTTGACAAAACAGAGGAAAAAAGCAAAAGAACTTGATCCTTTCTTCCTGAGATCAGAGAAGTGGGGCAGAAGAAGATTATAAGCTTGTATAAGCATGAAAACACACTTTCATTTTTACACAAAAACTGAAGGCTTATTTTACAGCATTTCTGGCTGTTTTATTTATGCCTGATGATTTTATTCAATATTAGTTGGATTTTAAATAATCCAAGTAATATTTTTATCTTTGTGAAATTTGAAAGATTTTTTTTTAAATAGCGCATTTTTGGAGGCTTTTCCTCTTTTATAATTTTTAGAGTTCATAGATATCAGACTCTGCATTTTTCTTTTAAGTTTAAATTTTATAATGCTATTTTCAATTAACATTGATTTGTGAGTTTGAAATATAATAAAACACATATAGTGATGTTAACATACAATGAAATAATAAATGTAAAAACACTTGAATTTTTAGAGAAAAGGTTGCTTTGAACATATAAGATGGTAATGCTGTAATGCACATAATTTATAATTCTGGGGGAAAATAATTGCCAAAAAAATATATTTCCTTTCTAGAGCATATTGTAAATATCAGCAGATGATTATTTTCTTATAGCTTATTTTCTAGGACATAAATTAAACTATCTTTTACAGCCAAGTAAAAACTGAAATTAAGCACTTTGAATACAGAATTAAGTTATATCAACAATTTTGCAATAAACTACCTGAAAATATTAGCATTATTCCCCAAAGAGTTCAATTTCAGAACTAAAAACATGATCTAAATGAATAAGCAATTTAGAATTCAAACTTATTAAACTAAGCAGTTATGTTGGTATAGCGTCTATAATTATATTTACAATTTTGTGGTATGTTTTAGAGCTACTGAGAATTGTAAAGAGATAAAATAATATATGCCCTATTAAGGCCACTTCTATCAAAGGTGATTTTCTTTTATGTTAAGGCTAGATAACTTTTCACTCCTCCTGACTTCAAAGGAAAACACATTATTCCAAATATGTTTTAAACTTTTAACATAAAATCCTTACACATTAAACCATTAATATACGGTTGGTCAGTAAAATGTCTCATTCCACTCACAATAATGTCTCAGTTTAATTAGACCCTGAGAAGTAATGGATTTAAATTCAAATCCTGGCCAACATTAATTATAGAATTCTTAATATTGTAGCATGCCCTTTACTAAGTTCTTAGGATATGTCCTATGCTAAATAAAAAAGGAAATGAGCTTCTGGGGACAAAGGACTGATTATTGTAAAATAATGTATGTATTGATATGTGGTTCAGTTCAATTCAGTCGCTCAGTCGTGTCCAACTATTTGAGACTCCATGAATCGCAGCACGCCAGGCCTCCCTGTCCATCTCCAATTCCTGGAGTTCACTCAGACTCACGTCCATCAAGTCAGTGATGCCATCCAGCCATCTCATCCTCTGTCGTCCCCTTCTCCTCCTGCCCCCAATCCCTCCCAGCATCAGAGTCTTTTCCAATGAGTCAACTCTTCACATGAGGTGGCCAAAGTACGGCAGTTTCAGCTTTAGCATCATTCCTTCCAAAGAAATCCCAGAGCTGATCTCCTTCAGAATGGACTGGTTGGATCTCCTTGCAGTCCAAGGGAATCTCAAGAATCTTCTCCAACACCACAGTAAAAACGCATCAATTCTTCAGCGCTCAGCCTTCTTCACAGTCCAACTCTCACATCCATACATGACCACAGGAAAAACCGCAGCCTTGACTAGACAGACCTTTGTTGTCAAAGTAATGTCTCTGCTTTTTAGTATGCTGTCCAGGTTGGTCATAACTTTCCTTCCAAGGAGTAAGCATCTTCTAATTTCATGGCTGCAGTCACCATCTGCAGTGATTTTGGAGCCCCCCAAAATAAAGTCTGACACTGTTTCCACTGTTTCCCCATCTATTTGCCATGAAGTGATGGGACCAGAGGCCATGATCTTCGTTTTCTGAATGTTGAGCTTTAAGCCAACTTTTTCACTCTCCACTTTCACTTTCATCAAGAGGCTTTTCAGTTCCTCTTCACTTTCTGCCATAAGGGTGGTGTCATCTGCATATCTGAGGTTATTGATATTTCTCCCGGCAATCTTAATTCCAGCTTGTGTTTCTTCCACATCATTCTAAAGTCTTCTCTTAAGACTTAAAAAAAAAAAAAAAAAAAAACAGAACTTTGAAGTCCTAGAACTTTGAATTTTGAAGTACTGGAACTTTGTTCCAGTGATCTTTTTCTATATGCATGGGAAACCAAAGACCAGCTGTTTCTAACAGCTGACTCTTCAACATTTTCTTAACCTATTTAATGGGGAGATCATTCTTCCATGTCTGTGTGTGCATGTTCAGTTAGTCATGTCCGACTCTTTGCAACCCCATGGGCTGTAGCTAACCAGGCTCCTCTGTCCATGAGATTTTTCCAGGTGATAATACTGGAATGGGTTTGCCATTTTTTTCTGTGGGATCTTCCTAATCCAGGGATCAAACCCTCATCCCCTGCATCTCCTGCATTGGCAGGAAGATTCTTTACCACTGAACCACCTGGAAAGCCAGAGTCAGACACAACAGAGTGACTGTAGCACACACACACCTGGGAAGCCATGGTCCTTCCTTAATCCTAGTTCCATGGAGAGTTGGTCCACATACAGCAGCTATGGACACTGCCAGGGAAGAAGTATTCCTGGGCCATTTCATGGACAGTAGGAATAGGACATAGCAATGGCCAAGAATAAAATGCACATCTCAGATTCTCTCCAGATTTATTCTGAGATCCTTGCCAGCCTCCTTTCACTTCAATTAGACGTGACTTGCTTCCATGCCAATCAATCAATCAATAGGTTTTTATTAAGCATTCATTTTCATATCAGGACTTCTATGAACCACTCCTCAGGCAGCACTGACTAGATTCACATTCACATTCACACCTAAATTCTACCAGTTACAAGCTGGGTATGTGACCTCCTTGGTCTGTCTGTCCATTAGTTGCAGTCTTAACGTGGCTCAGTTTTCCCATCTGTAAAATAGTGATAATACCTGCCCCGTGTACCTCTTGACATCGTTCTGAGATCCAAAAAGTTACATTATGGAGAGAATGCTTTGGAAGTTGTAAAATACAAAGCATACAGAAACTAATACTATTGGAATTCATTCTATGTGATTTACAAATTTCTGTAACTTCTTGGGAAAATGGGCCTTAAATAATTTTTAAATTGCAAAAAAAAAAATCTCTATTATAAGAGGCACTTCAAACATCACTGTCAACTCTAATTTCAGTAAATAGTCCAATAAATTAAAAGTTATTGAAGGACAAACAATAAAAAACATTTGATTTTCCATTTATTTATTTCTTACTTTATTTTAGCCAAAAATTTAGACAATGATTCTGAATTTCCACGTGTCAAAAAGAAACAATCCCAAGTCAATTAATACATTGTAATTTGGTTTTAGATTAAAAGAATTTTTAAAAATTCAGTAGAGTGTCACTAGTGTTCTGTGCAGGATTCCTTTCTGGTGTTTCTTAGTATGTTTATATGTTTTGTCATAGCCTATATTCAGAGAAAAGCTCATTTAAGAAGTTGGGATAAGAGGAAATGCATTATAATCATCCTTTGTGAGTGAAGGCTTAACAATCAACACAGAGACACAGCTAGTTTCAAGGAATCCACTGCCATCAAGTCAAGAGCAGAAAACGCTGAGTATCAGAGTAACCATTTACCCACCCTGAAGCATGGATCTGTGGCCTCCTCACCAATCTCAAAGCCAAAGAAGAATATTAAGCTATTAAACGATATATTACAACAAATAGGCAGTAAAATTGACACAGTCTGCTCAGAGGAGAGACCTTATGTCAATAATCCAAACCAATCTAGTTTAAGAACATTTATAACCTGTTTCTAGATAAAAACTGATCTGAAGCAGCAAACTAGGAAGGGAGAAAAAGACTGTAGAAGGGTATTTCATACAAGCAGACCTTAGTATATTAACAGGACATGACAATAAAGAAGAAAAAGAAAAGGTAGAAACACCATAAAATGCAAAGCAAGGATTCAAAAAGGGAAGCTGTACAAAGTTCTTTACGGATGGAGCAGTCTCACACACATCACAGGAGCAGTCTATGGGAATCTACCAAAGCCTCTTGGAAGCGTTTCCTTGGTACATAAGTGATTGAAACTTATAAAAAAAGTAAAAAAGTAAAATATAATAAAAAGAGTTGATTATTGAGGGTTTAATCCTTAAGAGGATGAGATGGTTAGATAGAATCACCAACTCAATGGACATGAATTTGAGCAAACTCCGGGAGAAGTGAAGGATAGGAAGCCTGATGTGCTGCAGTCCATGGGGTCGTAAAGAATCAGACATGACTGAGTGACTGAACAACATAACAAATCCTTAAGAAGAGTGCTATATAGTACAATTCACTTGCCAAGAGTTCAGAATACCCAGATGTAACTACACTTAACTTTTTAAAAATCATCTGAATTTTTCTACAAATATATATTACTTGATTTTCTATTATAGTATTATATATTATACATATGATATATATTATAATATTAGTGGCTTTTTGTTGATGTGGAAATCATTTAAGAAAATACTTCATGTGATAATTTCCTAGTTCTACCTGCCCTATCGGGCAGAAGTAATCTCATCGATTTAACATGGCTATTTCTTAATTTCCACATTAGCACCAACTACTCTAGTTTTGTACTTCTGATTGTGATTATAATTTGTGGCCAGAATAAAAACAAAAGCCCTTACATTCATAACAGTTTATTAACTATTCTATTGCCTAGGACTGATTTTCAATTGTTTTGCTCATGATGATTCTTTCCAGAAAAAAAAGTTAGATTTTTAAAAATCAGTTCACAATTGATATTTAACCAGTGGATTCCTTTGCAGGGAACTGATATGCCAGGAGGACAAAGAAAATCTATTGACATATGGGAGAAATAATGAGTTTATCTTCATCTTTAAAAAAGAATAAAAGAAACCCTATAGTGTTTAATATACAGTTGATACTGACACTCTAAATTGGCCAGCCTATCATAAAAGGTTTGTCAGTCTGGCTAAGGGAAGTATGTGGTTTTAGCAATGCCAAGGATAAACAGGAAAGCCTTAATTCATTTACAAATTTATTATGGCCTATTGAAATTTATGCATGAGGCCAAATATCCATACAGATATTGCTTTAAAGAATGGAGTCTTTACAATATACCTGACATTAGATTGGGAAGGAAGCCTAATATATTACAGATTTTTTTGGTAACTTCTTCAAAAGGTACTTAAAAGTATTTGAAGTACTTAAAAGAATTTGGAGTTGTGACTTTTTTTTAAAGACAACTGTTCATGATTTATTGACCCTTTCTGAGACAATAAGGATTAGATAATGGTGTGTGATCCAATAGATAATTTTATAAAATAAATAAACAAATTTAATAATGATGCTATTAGTGGGAAAGAGTTTCCTGTAACATTATTAACTGAACAAAATAAAATTATTTTAAAATTAGTCATTTCATCTTTATCTCTTCCTAGTTCCTTCCTATTTTGTGAATTTTTATAATGAATATAATATGTAATGTTAATTTATTATATCTAATATATATTTTTATATATCACATAGATATTTACAATAATGACAGTAATGCATTTACTAAGTAAATATATTGAAGCTGCACTCTCAAAATATTTTGTTAAAAGAGATGTGTGATCAACTAACTCATGCCTAATGACACAACGTTTCATATCTAATGACGTCTTAATGATGACAATCACGTTTTGGTGCATCCTGGTGATATTCTAAAGCACTATGGAATCATGCTTTTATCTGCTTATCATGCTAAACCAGGAAGAGATAATATGTATCAATCAGAATGGTTTCAGTTGCAAGTCACAGCAACCTGCCAAAAGTAGTGTGGGCTTCAAGGACAGATAAGGGCTCCAGGCTGCATCTCCTGTTATTTTCCGAATGTTCCCTGTCTTTCAGTCATTTGTAGTGTCCTCATACTGGTTTGTCTCATAATCTCAAGATGACTGCCAGTAGAAGATAGGGAAATGGAATTCCTCATCCATGTGAAAGGGAAACGTGTGTGTGTCAGAGAGACAGACAGACGAGCAGACAGACAGACTGAAACCACTTCTACCCATCTGTTAAAGCGCAGGAAGCTTCTTGTCCAGTAGACTGAGCAAGACTTTTCTCAAGTTTTATTGGCCCAATTGGTTTAGAACCTTATCTAAACTAATCACTGTTAAGCATGAAAAGGCAGTCATAATTGGCCGCTAAAGAGTTTGAGTGAAATGCTTACTGAAGGTCAATCATCATGTTCAATAGATACTGTTCTCCTCATTTTACAGATGCTTCCCACTTTACTTAGCCCGAAAGGGTAAGTAAGTAGCTTACCCAAGGACACAAATGAGTCATTGACTTGGTGATCATTCTTATCCTAATCATAATTATCATTTATTGTAATTATTACTATATTATTGCCAAAATAGTGATAAAAGGACAAAGATTTCTATTGCACAAAAGTGCACAATATTAGGGGAAAACTACCAAAAGAAAAATAGGTAGTCTAATTGATACCTGAGAAGTGTCAGAAACTGCCAAAAATCCATGAGAAATCTAATATAACAGGTAAGGAAAATGTGGCCTACTATGTGAAAAAAAAAAACAAGTAACACCTTACCTCTTCATAAATACAAAAATAAATTTCAGGTAGGTTGTATAAAGTGTAAAAAATGAAACTATAAAAGGAGAATTAATTTTAAGCAATAATTTTTCTACTCTGTGAGTAATATTTTGGAAATAATATTTATTAAAGCATGAAAATTTTATTGTTATAAATAAAGGATCTATTTTTTAACTATAAACATATAAAACTATATTAATTTTAAAACACTATAATATTAAAATGCCAACAATAAATGCAAAATATCAAATGATTTTTATTTTATTATATAAGTAGTTGTTATAAGTCAAGAAGTAAAAAATAAACACACCAATAGTTAAATGATAAAAGGATGACAGGAGATGATTCACCAAAGAAGACAATTCAAATTCCAATAAACAGAAAAAAATTATTCAAGCCCACTAGCAGTTTTTAAAAGTTCTTATAAAAATAAACATACATTTCATTCAAAAAATAAATTTCACCAAAACCTTTAATTAAAAATAACCTTGTTCTGTTGATAATGTCCAGTGCTGATTTGGTTTACTAATATACTTTTGATAGAAATAGAATTTTTCATTTATTAAATCCACAAAAGTTTCAAAAAATAACATGCTCAATTTATGCAATGGGCATTTGAGAAAGATTTTCTTTCATTTTACTTGTGGGAATATAAGGTATTATAACTCTTGTGGAGTTTGGCATTAAATTCCAAATACCTCAAAAATGTCTATATTAATTGACAACTATTTTACCAAAGAAGGAGACAAAAAAAAAAATGCAGACAAAAATTTGTTAGTTAAATAAATTTATGTAAGAACCCTAAATTAAAAACAATCTAAGCATCCAAAAATAGCAAGTGGTTTGGTAAATTATAAGATTATTCAATTGATTATTTTGCAGTCTTCCCATGTGGCTCAGATGGTAAAGAATCTGCCTGCAATGCAGGAGACCCAGGTCCATCCGGGTCAGAAAATCCCCTAGAGAAGGGCACTCCAGTATTCTTGGCTGGAGAATCCCATAGACAGAGGAGGCTGGTGGGCTACAATCCATAGGGTTGTCAAGAGTCAGACACATCTGAGCGACTATCACATTTTTCAATCATTAAAAATTATGCTTATAAAAATATTTATCATGAGAAAGGACTAATATGTTATTAAATGAAATGTTTATCAAATCTTAGCAAATATAATATGATCTCAGTTTTGTAAAAAAAATATGGATATGTATAGAAATAAATTGACAACATCTTCAAATGTCTTTGGAATATGGAAAGAAAGAATATTTTCATTTTTCAATTTATATCGTTGTATAATTCTCAAATATTCTACAAGGAGCTCAAGTATTTTCTTATTTAAGAATGTATTGAAATCTTTTGTATTTTCAAAATCCTTGTCCTTTCTAAAGAAACAAACTCTTCTTTCCATCTCAGATGTATGTACTGAGGAATTTTAAGGAAATCATCATAATACACTATAAAAATATATATTACATTTAAGTACAACAGCAAATAATTTTTACATACTTACAATTGACTAAAGAGAAGTTATGTATGGAAATCACATCTATAATTAACTACCAAAAATACATAAAATCTGAAGCCCATTTTAAAGTCTTACATACCTGAAGCTAGTTAAATGCACTAAAGAAAGTCTAATTTTTATTGAGCACCTACATACGCATTAATCAATCATTTTCATACATGACCTATTCAATCCTCCCAAAAAACGTAAGGTATTATCCCACTTTTACAAAAGAATTGATGCTTTTGAACTGTGGTGTTGGGAAAGACTCATGAGAGTCCCTTGGACTGCAAGGAGGTCAAACCAGTCAATCCTAAAAGAAATCAGTCCTGAATATTCATTGGAAGGACTGATGCTGAATCTGAAACTCCAATATTTTGGCCACCTGATGTGAAGAACTGACTGATTGGAAAAGACCCTGATGCTGGGAAAGACTGAAGGCAGGAGGAGAAGGGGACGACAGACGATGAGATGGTTGGATGGCATCACCGACTCAATGGACGGGAGTTTGAGCGAGCTTCGTGAGTTGGTGATGAACAGGGAAGCCTTGAGTGCTGCAGTCCATAGGGTCACAAAGAGTCAGACACGACTAAGTGACTGAACTGAACTGAATTATCCCACTTTTACAAAAGAAGAAGCTGATGCTTAAATCAGGTTATGGACCTACCGAGCTAAGTAACGCTGTAGCCAAGTTTCAAATAAAGTCTGTTAGATACAAAAGTTCCTAGCTTTTCACAACTTCATGCTGCCTTTCAAGTCATTTACAGGGAAAAAACTGAATGATTAAATGATGCATTAACTCAAAGCAAACAGTTTATAGGAAAAGCAATCTTTAGTTTTTAAGGACTAGCATGTGATTGATTTACTTGCAAAAGTTTATTTTAGCTTTTTTGCCTGAATTATCCTAATGATTAACTCATCTCCTATTTTCAATTTAGATTTAAGTTTCTTCCCAGCCCACAATCCTTACAACTGACAGGAAGCTGTGTCTACAAAGTGCCAACCATGCTGTTACCTTAAATTTTCTAAAAGAATAGATGCTTCTCTTTTCACGCAAGTGTTAGGTTTTATGCAGATGCCTGGGGAGTAATGACACACTAATTATTTGTCTTCCAGGGGATTTTTTGGCTCAAACCACTATTGCCAAGGTAAAACACAAGTCATCTAAGAAAATTCAACTAGTTAAGTATTTTATAAACAGAGGATTAACATATCATGATTCAAGTAGTTCACTAATCTCAAACTCTGTATTCTTTTTGATACACTTGACAAATTCCACCTCTTAAATTTCAGAATAAATGTATTTTTTAAGGCAACATAATGCCGTCTATGGGGTCACACAGAGTCGGACACAACTGAAGTGACTTAGCAGAGAGAGAGAGAATACCATATAACTACACACTGGACTTTAGAATTAATAATGCTGAATACACAGATAGTATTTTTTCATCCAGTTTTCTCAAGGAGCAAACATTCTGTCAGTAAATAAACTTTGACAGGAGAGATGACCCCATTTGAAAAAACTCTGTGGACAGACCTGAAAATGATATTTGCCTCTAGTGGCTTACAGTAGCAGATTTCCAAAATCATTTGTATTCTTTTTAGTTGTATTGCTAGGTTTTGTTTGCTTGGTAGTCCTTTTCAACATCCATTTTGGACATCAGCATAAATACGTTTGTTACCTTTGTTTGAAATACTTCTCCCAAAGAGAAAGAAACTGGCTAGTTTGGATTCAGAGCAAGGATGAGGGGAAAAAAAGGTATGTGTCTCCTTTCCCCATTCCACCATTCTTTCCTGAGACTGCTGTACTTTCACCCTAGACATATACCACAAATACTCATTAGACTTTTATTTGCATTAATAACTTATACTGTCAAGACACTATTTTAAAAAACTCCATTTAGTTATGTGCAAAGCTTGTATCAAAACACTATGAAGATCTTAACAACAGAAACTAATGAGCATGTTTAATTTTTCAGAATTAGGTTAAATGACCTTTGAGTATGGTAACCATCCTCCCCAACACAGAATGCAATTCTCTTTTTAAAAAATCTGTTTATATTGAAATATTATGAAACAGCTTGGGAGTGTTCTTTATTTCATCTTTTATAATATGATCCAGAGTTGAAGTTGCTTTTCAAAACAATGCTTTGGAAACTTTTTTAACACCATGGTGTTACAAGGCTAGAGCTTCATCAATACTTATTCAGGCTTCGAAGACATGGTCACCAATATTCTAAGAAATTTGTGATCATAATTGAACAATGTAATGTTGACAGAAATCAGACTCACGATATTAAGAACTTTGGACTTCAAAACCCTCTGAAAATAAAAACTTTTCACCTGTCCTTAAAACCAAGAGGTCAAGTATTCATTGACCAATAAAGACCTCTCCCCATCAGCTAGACAACATTCTCTGAAATCCAATTAACTCTTTCACACAGACAACCTTTTCTATTTTCTATTTTATCAGAAAGTTAAATTTGCCATTCTATACTCCAATGAAAGTTGTTTTGATCTGATAATTGTAAGATGTACTGTATGTATCTTAATTTGTAAGTTTTTAATGCTAAAGCTCAAAGCTTTTCAGATATAACAGGAGTGCTGGAAATGAGGTACAAAATGCTGGAATTCAAATTAACCAATAAATATATTTTAATATATATCAGCAGGACTCTAGAGGATTCCATTAATGTTGAAAAATAGAAAGGATTTAGGTTAATTTGGTAAGAAGGCAGGTCAGAACGTTTACAACAGTGGTATAGAATTGTATAGAGATGCAAAATTTTTCAAGAGAGCAGAATTTTTTCAAAAACGCTGACTCTAGCTGTCACAGCCCTGCCTTGGCTAAATCCAGTCGAGAGATAGGAGGACTTTCTAATTTGCTTTCCCTCTATTTTAATAATAGCTGTGCATAAGTAATTTATGAAAGGCCAACCAGGCAGTGGGCAACAGAAAATTAAACTCATTTTATCTGAAAGCAGGTGGATTTCTATATATCATTAGCATGCATAGAATTCTCACAATGTTATTTCTCATACTGATGGAATGTAACCAAATAATATATGAGTTTTTTGCTTATGCACGAGTGAAATTTTTAGATAAAAGTGCCAGCCCCAATGGCAATTTTCTGCAAAACGAAAACTAATTCTGCGAAGCTTCTTATTACTGGAAAGACTCATTTGGCTTGCATTAGAGACTGACATAAGTGACTTTAGGATTTTACTAACAGATTAGATGAGATGTGCCACATACTGTAATATCATTAGAGAATGTAACAGCCCTGGAACGCTTTGGGGCACTTATTAAGGGTACTGGCACACATAAATTGTTTTCCTTTATGACACAAGCTTTTGAGTTTTTTCTCTGCTTAGAATGCTTTATTTTTATGGATTTTTTTTTTCTAACATTTAAAACAACTTTTATTTTACACTCCCCAAAATTGCACACAAATTATGTTTTGCATGATTCAGCTCAGTGTTACTAAATGCATTATCTATGCCTTATTTCGTGACTATCACCTAGGCAGAGAGTAGATATGTATTAAGAAAACAGCTTACACAATACTAAAATCAGAACTCCTCTAACAGAATATTATCCTAACTTACAGCAAAGACTAATCTTCATGGCTTGGAGGAATTTTTGCTAATAGTATCTTTCACTAACTCAATGTTTGTGTGGGTTCTATTCTCAGCCTCTAATAAGATCTCAAAATGGGATCATTCAAAATGGTTATTATAATGTGAATACTCCTATTGTTCTGTTTAACTTCCATCCTAAAATTCATTTAAGTATTTGACATATTATAGCTTTTTTGTTTGGATGCATCTTCCCTTATCTAAAATTATGTATCAAGCAAAATACTTCTTGCTAAAGTAGGCAAAAATGTAGGGTGAAGATAGAAATGCTTGTCACTTTATAAAAGAAGCTTTGGGAAAAGCTTGGAATATTGGGGGAATTATTTTATGCTCAACATTTTTTCCTTTATGAATTATCTTTTCCTGATATAAGTTTTTACCTCTTCCTGGGTATGGAGAGGGGTATTTTCCCCCTTCTTTCTAAAAGTCTTTCATCATCAGAGAAGGAAATTAATGAGAAAAATGTACCAGACACCAAGCTAAGAGAAGAGCAGCCATAAAAATGAGTTTGGGAAAGTGCATGTAGTGTCCCAGTCTATAGACTGGTGAGGTTAAGTGTTGTGGAGTCACACAGATGGTAGGCTGATTCCCAGCTCTGCCATTTTACTGCCTGTCTGACTTTAAGCAAATGACTTCCCTTCTTGAATTTTTATTTCCTCACCTATTTGATGGGATCATGATAGACTGACCTCGAAGTTTCTCTCTGAGGATCACATGCAACTGAATCATCTTGCTGTCCATATTCTATTTCAACAGTGGAAAGGTTGTTGTTACTATTGTTTAGTTGCAAAATTGTGTCTGATTCTTTCTGACACCATGGACTGTGGCCTGCCAGGCTCCTCTGTCCATGGGATTTCCCAGGCAAGAATACTGGAGTGGGTGGCCATTTTCTCCTCCAGGCATCTTCCTGACCTGGGATCAAACCAGAGTCTTTGGCATTGGCAGGCAAATTCTTTACCACTGAGCCACCTGTGTGGGAAGCCCACACAGTTGAAAAGAAGCTCTGGAAAGAAGGTGGCCCAACAGGTTAAAAATTGTATCAGACCAATTTTAGACAATGCTCCAGATTTCTCCAAGAACTCAAGACTGTATTAGTTTAAAAATAGAATGTGAAAATAATCAAGGAGACATCTTCCACAAACGATCCTAAGCCACAGACTCTTCCAATCTAGGAATGTCTGAAGTCAGTCACCATTGTGCTCAAAAGTCACCTCTTCTGAGAACTGGTTTGAGCCCAGTTAGTCACAGCCAACTGTGTGTCCCTAATGCTATTATGAGTGCACCTTTCACCCTGCATGAGTATTATTTCCTTAAACACCTTCCTCACATCTTGAACTCTTTGAGAACAGGCACTTTGTCTTTTCAACTTCTTAACTTCATCTGCCAGCACATTGCTTGATATATAGATATCATTAAAAGGAGTATCTATGAAGAAACAGACTCACAGACATAGAGAACAGACTTGCAGTTGCCAAGGGGGAGGGGGCTGGGGGAGGAAGGGATTGGGAGTTTGGGATTGGCAGACTCAAACTCTTATATATGGGATGGATAAACAAGGTCCTGATGTATATAGCAAAGGGAACTATATTCGATAACCTGTCATAAAACATAATGGAAAAGAATATATGCATGTATGACTGAATCACTGTTGTATAGCAGAAATTAACACATTTTAAATCAACTATACTTCAATAGAATAATTTTTTTAACAATGAGTACATTTGCAAAAATGTTTGAAAGCTGAAAAAAATTTTCAATACAAAAACTTTAAAAGTAAATTAATAAGTGCTTAATTGAAATTTCCATAAACTGTCACCCTTAATGTCTTCTATATTGCCTGTGAAATTTAATATTCATGAAACTTCATTACATTAAAAGAAGAGTAAGATATATTTTTTTCATCACCGAAATTTCTGAGAATGTATGATGGTTACCAAAAAAGTTAGAGTCAATCTTAAACAAGTTATACAAGGCTAAGAATTTTGGAGACATAGAGGTATTATAATCCTTTTAAATTATTTTTACAGAAAAAAAATAGTTGAAGTGGGATGTCAGTGCATTTCGATATGATATGATGTGGGGTAGGTCTATAAAAGTGTGAGGCCCAGGACCTTGGAGGTCTTTAACAGCCTGATAACAGTGGAAGAGTAGGCCAGAATTTAAACAGGCTGGCTGAAGCATGGTGAGACTAATCAAGAAAAGCTTCTTAGCGGAGGTTTCCCTGATATCCAGCATAAAGGTGGGGGGAGAGAGTTGGTTTGGAGAAGGGACGTTATGCCTCACCAGAACTAATCTCATAAGTAAGCAAAGTAAGAGACTGGGAGTGTTTTCTGAGGTGCTGGACAAGACCCTTTGACTTATCTGAACCACCCCCCAAATCTTTTCAAATATATCTTTAGAGATCTGAAATTCTACCAATAGAGAATAATTTTATTATCTAAAACTCATGTCAGCTAGTAAGTGTGGATGTGCCTGAGAGATCTAACCCTCTAAGCAATATCATTGATTTAGACTGTATTGTGGTCTTTAAGTCTTTGTTGGGGTTGAATTTGTTAGGAAAGAAAAAGGCATGGGGACAGTAAGTGACCAAGAAAGGCTGTGACTGGAGAGGGGTTGTAAGCCAGCTACCAGGATTCTACTGTGGACTGCATTCGGGACAGCTTGCATTCTTAGACAGACCCTGTGTGCTGTGCCATGCCCCGTCGTTCATTCGTGACAGACTTTTTGGGAATCCCATGGACTGTAGTCTGCCAGGCTCCTCTGTCCATGAAATTTTCCAGGCAAGAATACTGGAGTGAGTTGTCATTTCCTCCTCCCGGCGATTTTTATGACCCAAAGATCAAACCCAAGTCTTCTGCACTGGCAGGCAGACTCTTTACTGCTGAGTCATCTGGGAAGCAGACAGGACCTGAGACAAACACAAATTGTACTGAACCATCTGTTGGTGAAGTGTGAGCTGTATTTAATGCAGGAACAGCTAAGGGCTCTTGAATTGTAACAGGAATGGAGAATTACCTGAGCCAAAGAAGAAGCAGAGAATGAAAATAGCAAACAGCAGCAAGCCACATATTTATTGAGCCAGTGCAAAAGAAAAGACACAGATTAATCCTATAAAAAATGCTAAAGACAGGACAGTCAATCTTAACATAGCTATAGCTATTTGTTTTGTATATTTATTTCTCAGAGTTTATTTATCCCTTTGTTGTTGTTGTTTAGTCACTAAGTCATGTACAACTTCTTTGCAACCCCATGGACTGTAGCCTGCCAGGCTCCTCTGTCCATGGGTTTTCCCAGGCAAGAACACTGGAGTAGGTTGGCATTTCCTCCTTCATGGAATCTTCCGGATCCATGGATCAAACCCACGTCTTCTGTGTTGTGGGTGGAATCATTACCATCTGAGCCACCTGGGAAGGCTTATTTGCTCATATGTCCCAACTATTAGTGGTCTCCAGGAGAAACTTATCAATGTTTAATGTCTACTCCAAAGTTGAATGCACATGTAATTTTTAAGGTTAGTGACATCTAGGAAAACACCTACCAAGGCACCATATATTGTTTAAAAATTTAATTCAAGTTAACAAATGGATCATACAGTATAATGCCAAGAGACTGGCAAACAAAAAGTAATAATAAGAATATTTGCTATCATAACTGTAAATGGAGCATAACTCTTAAAAATTGTGAATTATTATATTGTACAGTGGTATCTATTGTACAGAAAGTATACTTTCATTAAAAATTGGTTTTTAAAAAGATATTTGTGACATGTATCTCAGAAGCTTCAAGGAGGTATGGAAATATGCAAACCTCACTTATGGGATTTAATAAGCCAGGAATTCATAGCAAATCTTTGAGCTCAAAGTCATATTTCTTATTAATACATAAATTTATTTTTAATCTTAATATGAATATCTGTGCAGTAGATGAGAGAAGAATAGTTCTTTTTCTTTGTTGTTTTATATCATTATTTATCCTGAGTCTTCCATGGATAAAATGATTGGTACCCAAGGTGGTATCAGTGAGTTCCCCATTCCTCTCACAGCGTTCTATTTCCTAATCTCTTTCATCTGTCCTCACCATAAAATGCTGTCTCATACCTTATAATATTCAATTTCAGCTCAATCAAACGGAGAGAAACATAGAATTATTCTGCTACAGTTGTCTCTAATCTACCTTCTAATTTGAGGAGGAGTCTAATTATTGATCTTCACAGGACCTTTAGGAATGTTATGAAAATGGATTAATATTTATTTAAGGAGGATTCATCAAGGGTCTTATTTAAAACAAACAATTTCATCCTTTCAAAATCAGGGAAAGGGGAAAAAAGGATATTTTTCTCAAAGTATGAATGCCACAAGGGTTTCTCACATTGATTCATTGCTTATAGATAAAAACAACTTAAGCTGATTTCTGTTGTTTATAGAGTAAGTGTAAAATGTTCCACCAAAATAGGTAATGACATTTTTGTGTCCATAAATGTGCATATAAGTCCAATTATGTATTTGTTGTCATTTAAACATCACCACCATTATTGAAACAGAAGTGCCAGTACTAATTTTTGCTGTCACATTTTCCAAAAATGAAAATAAGGCTTTTAAGTAAAATGCTAAGGTTTTCAACCTGAATTATTCATTTTTTGCAATGGCCTTAGCAGAACACCCTCAGCAAAATAGCTAAACAAAAGCCTACCAGGGTTCTGGTTTCTAATCTAGTTAAGAAATACATTATAGAATTTTTTTTTAACTTCACAGTTAATGGAAAAGTTTTCCTTCCCTGAAACTCAGCAAAGAGTTTAAGAAAGCTTCTCTAACTGCGACAGCCTCCATCTAATTGAAGTGCCATGAGGAGACCTTGAAAACAGTGGCATTAGTCACACAGCTAAACAAATTACCTTTGATGGTGCCAGTTGACCAATCAGAACCGTTCCCCAGATGATCTTTGTGGGAATAGCAATCCATTAATAATAACTGAAGCAATGATCTTTCATGCCACCTTTCTTTCATGCAAGACCACTCCACTGGTAATCTCTTAGGGGAACTATTAGCTACTTCAATGTCCTTCATAGAGGACACTCTGCCTGTTCCAACATTTATTTCACTGTAACGTTTTTTTTTCCCTCTCTCCCACAGAAGTGCCTTTTAGAAATTAAAATAATTCACTGTAGTTCTAGCAGGGACATAGGAAGTGAAGAAAAGAAGTGGGTGTGAGAATAAATGAGTTAAGAAGAAAAACACCATTTCTCCTACACCTAGCTCTGAATTTCAAGATTATCAAAGAAGAGTAATGCACTAAATAATAAAATCCAGTGGCTGCTCATCTTAGCTACTCTTTGTCATTAAGGGGAATAAATATGTGTGTTCCTAAATATTTCAAGCTAATTATAAATAATGTTTTGCAGAATTTTCTAAACTCTGATCTTAATAATATATTAATTTTACACTAATAAAATAAGTTGGGAAAGTGAGAGGATGAGGGGGTTATCAGAAGTAGTCCAGGCTGCACCCCTAGTTATCTGCCATACCATGACCGCCATGTCTGACTCTGTGTATTGTCTTCTCCTGTCCAGTTCTTTGCATAGCAGAGGTGCTCAATAAATGTTTTAGGGCTAAATTCTCTATGATGAGGGACAAACCAGGGGTTAAATCAGCCATTATATTGCTAAATATTTTATAGCCTGCACAGTAGTTGCCTTGTCATCTTTTTTATATTGATATGGACATTACCACTACTTTGTTTTAATACTATGTTTTATGTACTGACTTCTTTCTCTTATAGCAGCTTGTTACATTTTGGAGAGTGTGGTTAGATCAACTTATACAAACTCTCAGCAACAGGCCATAATTTGGAAATTTTTTTCATTAGATGAAATAACTCATATGATATGCACAATAACTCATATGATATAATCTCTACTCTACACCTGTCCCCAAATCTGCTGCCTAAACTGGTGGACTGAAAATCATCCTCAAGTCTACAAAGTCTTTTCATAGCTCCAAGCTTTCTACATTGCTTTGCATATCTAATATGGTGAATATATAACCAATGGATACTAGAAGAGTATCAAAGATTCACAATTTTAATCATTAAATAAACATATCCAAAGTCTGAACCAACTTATTAGTTTGTGTAAAAGGATGAAACTTTGCTATATTAACAGGATTTCCCCTTTCCAAGAATATTATGTCACTCTGTTCAGCTCAGTTCAGTCGCTCAGTCATGTCCAACTATTTGCAACCCCATGGACTGCAGCACACCAGGCTTCCTTGTCCACCACCAACTCCCGGAACTTGCTCAAACTCATGTCCACTGAATCAGTGTTGCCATCCAACCATCTCATCCTCTGTCGTCCCCTTCTCCTCCCACCTTCAATCTTTCCCAGCATCAGGGTCTTTTCCAAGGAGTCAGTTCTTCGCATCAGGTGGCCAAAGTATTGGATGTTCAGCTTTAGCATCAGTCCTTCCAATGAATATTCAGGACTGATTTCCTTTAGGATTGGCTGGTTGCTGTCCAAGGGACTCTCAAGAGTCTTCTCCAACACAAAGTTAAAAAGCATCAATTCTTTGGCACTCAGCTTTCTTTATAGTCCAACTCTCACATCCATACATAACTACTGGAAAAACCACAGCCTTGACCAGATGGACCTTAGTTAGCAAAGTAATATCTCCGGTTTTTATATGCTGTCAAGGTTGGTTATAACTTTTCTTCCAAGGATCAAGCATCTTTTAGTTTCATGGCTGCAGTCACCATCTGCTGTGACTTTGGAGCCCCCAAAACCAAAATCTCTTACTGTTTCCATCATTTCCCCATCTATTTGTCAGGAATTGATGGGACCGGATGCCATGATCTTCGTTTTCTGAATGTTGAGCTTTAAGCCAACTGTTTCACTCTCCTCTTTCACTTTCATCAAGAGGCTCTTTAGTTTTTCTTCACTTTCTGCCATAAGGGTGGTGTCATCTGCATATCTGAGGTTATTCATATTTCTCCCCACAATCTTGATTCCAGCTTGTGTTTCATCTAGCCCGTTATTTCGCATGATATACCCTGCATATAAGTTAAATAAGCAGGGTGACAATATACAGCCTTGAAGTACTCCTTTCCCAGTTTGGAACCAGTCTGTTTTTTCATGTCTGGTTCTAACTGTTGCTTCTTGACCTGCATACAGATTTCTCAGGATGCAGGTCAGGTGGTCTGGTATTCCTGTCTCTTTCAGAATTTTCCAGTTTGTTCTGATCCGCACAGTCAAAGGCTTTAGAGTAGTCCATGAAGCAGAAATAGATGTTTTTCTGAAATTCGCTTGCTTTTTTATGGTCCAATGATGTTGGCAATTTGATCTCTGGTTCCTCTGCCTTTTGTAAATCCAGCTTGAACATCTGGAAGTTCACAGTTCACGTACTGTTGAAGCCTGGCCTGAAGAATTTTGAGCATTACTTTACTACCGTGTGAGATGAGTGCAATTGTGCAGTAGTTTGAGCATTCTTTGCCATTGCCCTTTTTTGGCATTGGAATGAAAACTGACCTTTTCCAATCCTATGGCTACTGCTGAGTTTTCCAAATTTGCTGGCCTATAGAGTGCAGCACTTTAACAACATCACCTTTTAGGATTTGAAATAGCTCAACTGGAATTCCATCACTTCCACTAGCTTTGTACGTAGTGATGCTTCCCAAGGCCCACTTGACTTTGCATTCCAGGATGTCTGGCTCTTGGTGAATGATCATATCGTTGTGGTTATCTGGGTCGTGAAGATTTTTTTGTATAGTTCTTCTGTGTATTCTTGCCACCTCTTCTTAATATCTTCTGTTTCTCTAAGGTCCATACAATTTCTATCCTTTATTGTGCCCATCTTTGCATGTAATGTTCCCTTGGAATCTCTAATTTTCTTGAAGAGATCTCTAGTCTTTCCCATTCTATTGTTTTCCTCTATTTCTTTGCACTGATCACTGAGGAAGGCTTTCTTATCTCTCCTTGCTATTCTTTGGAACTCTGCATTCAAACGGGTATATCTTTTTTTTCTCCTTTGCCTTCAGCTTCTCTTCTTTTCTCAGCTATGTGTAAGACCTCCTCAGACAGCCATTTTGCCTTTTTGCATTTATTTTTCTTGGGGATGGTCTTGATCACTGCCTCCTGTACAATGTCACAAACCTCTGTCATAGTTCTTCAGGCACTCTGTCTATAAGATCTAATCCCTTTAATCTATTTATCGCTTCCACTGTATAATTGTAAGGGATTTGATTTAGGTCATACCTGAATGGTCTAGTGGTTTTCCCTACTTTCTTCAATTTAAGTCTGAGTTTGGCAATAAGGAGTTCATGATCTGAGCCATAGTCAGCTCCTGGTCTTGTTTTTGCCGACTGTCACTCTGTGACTCTTCACAGTTGGTCAGAGCTAAGCATTATTCATCAAAGGATGGATGACCACAGTTAGGATAACCACAGACATTCAATTATTGTTTCCTGATTGCTGTAAGAGGTTCTTAGAACTTAGAGCTTAAATATATTTTTATTTTAATATGGGAATTCTCAAACAAGATATAAAAGCAGAGACACAAATAAAATAAACTTCTATCTATGTACTGCCTAGTTTCAACTATTATCAACTCAAGGCCAATCTTAATTGGTCTATACTCTTGCTACTCAGATTCTTCCCTGAAGTTTTGGAGGCAAATTCTGCACACCGTACAATTTTACTTGTGAATATTCAATATATATCTCTAAGATGAAGACTTTTTTGATTCCCTTTTTACATACCAGTTGGTTTTTTGGAAAAGACTCTCATTTTTTAAAGAAAATATAACCACAATAAATATTATTATCACATTTAAATATTAAACAATAATTCTTTAACATCACTAACTATCTTGTCAGTCACATTACTCTGATGGCTCTTAGATAAAAACATAATTTCTTACTTGCAAAGCATTTCAAAAATTCAATCTCTGATGCATTCAGGGCATAAAGTTTATCCATTTAAAAACCATTGGAAGGAGACCAGTTGAGGAGACGTAACATCTACTCCAAAGGCTAAACATAGATTGTCCAGACTAGGGGATGGTAAAGCATAGTGAGGGGATGGATGAGAAAGCAAGTGTGCTGGATGTTTAAATGGACTGGAGTGTGGATCCTGAACCCAACTCCTTGAGCTAAGACCCAGAAATTCTTGGTGAGTGAGTGCCATGTAAACCTTCTAGGATTTAGATTCAAAACTGAATTAAATGGAAATTGAATCTCTGCCTCTCAGAGAAATAAAAGCTAGAGATAGACAATTTTACCTGTAGAAGAATAAAGCACTTTTTGACACACCTGATTGTGTGGCCGGTAAATTTATTCTCAACCCACTTGATTTGTTTCTCTAAGTTGAGAACCGAGAGTGTGAGTTTGACCTGATCTACATGGCTGGCCACCCTCTTGGAGGACACAGAAATAATACTCAATCATACAGCTCTCCTGGAAAAGTTGTGTTCTTACCTCACTCCCCAAATGAAAGCACTATCACCCCCAAAATAGTTTCTTTGAGCCCTATAAAAAATAGTCTCTAATTTCTCATTCCTGGAGTTACTTGGTTTCCTAGTTGTAGATTTCATACAATGCCAAAATAACAGGCAAACATGGACAAAAATAATAGTAATATTTTTTCTTTTAAACATCGAGGTATATTTCAGAACATTTCAATGACAAAATTACTAAAGAATCTGCTTTTGGGTGCCCTCTCCACCAGAAGAAAAAAAAATGCAGACCCCTTGGTGGTACAACAGATAAGAATCCACCTACCAATGCAGAGTACACAGGTTTGATCCCTTTTCTAGGAAGATTCCACATGCTACGGAGCAGCTAAGCCCATGCACCACAACTACTGAAGCCTGAATGCTTTAAAGCCCATGAGCTGCAACTACAGAGCCCACATTCTGCAACTGCTGTAGCCTGTGCTCCTCAACAAGAGCAGCCACTACAATGAGAAGCGCACACGCTGCAACTAGAGAAAAGCCCACAGAGCTACAAAGACCCAAAGCAGACAAATATATATATATATATATATATAAAATTTTTAAAAATCCTTTTGATAACTAAACACTTCCGACCACAAAATTAACATTAGATTACATATTTTACCACCAACACTACTTCCATCTGTTAAAATAATAGCTACCTTGATATGTGTAAGAAACTGCTGAGCCCTTTATATGAGTTGTCTCATTTAATTTTCATAAAGGCCCTTTGAAGTAGCTGTGTTATCCCCAATTTATAGATAAGGACACAAAGTTACATAGCTAACCAGTGGAAGAGCCAACAAACTAACACAGACTGGTGTGTCATTCACTGGAGCCTTCAGATCTTAACATTACACTACCCAGAATCCCTCTCTTGATAATTAAAAAAAAATCTTCTCAAGAATATAGTCTCCAGAAATGACATTTCCCTGAACTCTTAACTATTCATATTTTTATCTTGAATTCTCAGTTTAAACTTCAAAGTATAGAGGGAGAACAAAAGATACTTAAGAAATAAGTTCTTCAGAATCCTAACCCATACTGATGTTTTACTCTTGCTTTTTTTTAAGCTACAATAAGCTTTGTATTTATTATCAAGCTGGTTTTTCAAGCTACAAGTATAGAATTTGACCTGGTATTCATGACCAGGGTTTCTGTAATTCCAAGTCAGAGTTATGAAAGAAAATTATGAGACAATGGTTGATAATATTGAAAAAAAAATCCTTATTTACAGGAGATTTTTTTTCAAGTGACTTACTATGATGTCTATTCATGGAAGAAAGCATTTGAAAAGACAAGTATATAAAGAAGTTATCCTACAGTGAAGAGAACAAAGCCCATTAATGACAATGATGTGAACATTCAAGAAATTATTAAAAGGACCTTTCAGTTTGAGGGAAAATTAATTTACCCAGAATTTAGAGCAATTGTTGAAATAAGAAAATCAGAGAGGCAAGGCAGCAGACCTTGTGGCCAAAGTTTTGCCTAAAGTAATAGCACTTATGAAGGAGACAGCATTCTGCTTTTCTCTTCTACAGTTTGTCAAAAAAGCACTGGAGGCATCTACATCAGTAGCTCTTAACATTGTTATTTCTTTTTTCCCTGCCAGAATTTAAAAGAATTAATAGGTCTATAGACACTTATCTCTACATATTTTTATCTCTACATATTTTAAAACCCTTTATTCCTGAATTTTAGAGGAAAACAGTTTTATTTCATAAAATTCCAGGTTTTGTTTTTCAAAATATTTAAATACATAGAGGCTTGCAGAAAAGAAGCAGGTGTTTGTCAGAGACATTTGCCTTGGGGCAGGGAGATGGCTTCTCTGGCTCCCTCCACAACGAGTAAACATCTTTGTTTAGGAAAGTATATCTTCAAAATTCAAATTCCATTGACTCTTCAACAGACCAACAAAGAATAATATTGGAGGGAATTCCCTGATAGTCCAGTGGCTAGGGCTCCATGCTTCCACGGCAGGGAACACGAGTTTGACCCCTGGATCCTGCAAGCCACGTGGCACTGCCAAATGATAATAATAAATTAATAATAATAATAGTAATGGAAACCAGGTATGATAAAAGAGATATGAGACATGTCCCTTGATCTCAAATTTCATATAGTCTCCCCTGCTTAGGGAGAAAATTTCTATTTTCTCCGTTTGTCAATATGTAAATTGAAACCTTGGACCCCACTACTCCAGGGAAGAAAGGACACAACCAAAGAAAAAAGCAAAGAAAAAAATAGCTAATTCTTGAATTTCAGAGTGTGCAGATCAGACCCTACCAATTTAAATGATGATTTAAGAAATTTTCAGGGATCATTTCCATATAAGAGGAAAACTCTAGTGAATGAGTTGAGTTGGTATGTGTTTAATGTTCTTTTTAGACCATTTAAACACTAAATAAATTCAGAAAAAGATGATGCTATGGACTACAGTAGTCAGAGGAAGTTTCACATTATGCAGTTTCACAGAAAGTTTCACATTTCTCCATGAAGGGCAGTTAATTTCAGATGAAAATAGATTGGCTATCTGATTCAAGAACTAGGGTAAGCAAAGAGCATAGATGATACTCAAAATTCAGCAGTGGCTTAACACAACATTGTAAGTCAAGTATACTTCCTATACTTCAATTTAAAAAATAAAATCAGCAGTGATCATGTATGTTCCCCGAAAAGCCCATCTGAGAGGCAATCTATCAGGATGACCACAAAGCTCATTAGATTCCCCTATTCATAGTGTCCTAAGTGCTGACTTCTTTTATAAACATTGCTATGTCATAGAAGGACAATAATTAATTATAGGGTATTAGCACCATTGTTTTACAAATTTACCTCTAGTCTCTTACACCATAAAATAGACATGGGCTCTATCAAATATGTGTGTTCCCTGCTTCCAGCTGAAAAAAATCTGTCCTCTAGAATTCTGTTATCCTTCATACACCTAAGCCTTTGCATTTCATGGAACCCTTACCTCTCAAGAATTAGCTCAACTATAATTTTATACCTGAAATATTTCTGATACCTCCAGTTCCTGAGACACTACCTCTCGTTCACTGTAAATGGAATGTATAACCTAATTAAACATTATCACACAAGTATGGTCATCTATTTCCTTATATTTCTATCTTACCAGATGATTATTCTTCAAGGATATAAACAGTATGTTGTTCACCTTTCGATTCTTAGCTCCAAGTCCAATGCTTGACATATGTGAAATATCTAATTAAGGTTTCTGTCTTTTGGAAGAAAGAAGGAATTAACTTCCACTGAGTACCTGTGCTGTGATGTGCTAAGTTACTTCAGTTGTATCTGACTCTTTGCAACCCCATGAACCATAGCCTCCAGGATCCTCTGTCCATGGGATTCTCCAGGCAAGAATACTGGAGTGGCTGGCCGTTTCCTCCTCCAGGGGATCTTCCCAACCCAGAGATCCAACCCAAGTCTCTTATGTCTCCTGCATTAGCAGGCAGGTTCTTCACCACTAGAGCCACCTGGGAAGCCCACTGAGTACCTAAGTGACCTCAGTGAGGCAAATCAGAAGCTATGAAGGTAAAAATAAAAACAGAGATAGAAAGCACAAAATTTGTTCCTCTAGCTGAGCAGTATTGGACTAAATTACGACTAAGCCATTTTGACTTTGAAGATTTCTTCTTAAGGCCTATCCCCCAAGGACCCCTGGTTCCCCCAGGATCTCCTCAGTCACCATGAGCTTCTCCCTTGGACTTGTCCTCCCTAGGTTCCATCCAACATCCCACTTGTTTTCCTATTCCTCTTCCCCAAATCCACCATTCTTGTTTCTCTCTTAGCTTATCACTCTCTGTTAGCAAACCTAAAACTTCAATGTGTGCAAACTTGTCATATATTCCAAATGTCTTCCCCTGAGATGTTTCATTCAGACTGCTTTTCCTATTACATTTAGGAAATGTTTATGTACAATCTCACTCTTGAAGACAAAATGTACATTAACATATTAATGGATCAGAGAAGTCTCACACTGAAAAACCTTATTGATTTTGTTTAATCCTGCATTTTCCAAAATTATTTGTTAATGAAATCTTTCTTATACCACCTCTTAATGTTCCACTGGACTCCTGTTCCACAGAACACATCCCAGGAAGCACCAGGTAAGGATTAATAGTTGCAAGTGACTTACTTGAATCGCAACAGGTATTTTCTAAAGACTATGTTTTAACTGAAAGGCCTGATTTTTTGGTAGGAATTTCAGGTGCTTACTTGTGGTAGAACTTTTGGGTTAAAAGTCTCTGTGGAGCACTTAATCTTATGTCATGATGGGGAAACTTGTTATGTGTTTCTTATGTGCCAAACAATATAGTATATATTTTCAAGTATCTTTTTCCAGTTACTTCAAAAAATAATCCTATGATATAATTACATGTTTACATATTTTAAAAATGAGGAAACTGAACTCATAGGTTAAGCATCTTGCCCAAGATCACATAGTTCATAAGTGGCGAAATGAGTCAACACAGTTCTTATGGTATTAAATCTCACATTCTATCAATATCTCCACATGAACTTGAGTTTCTAGGTCAGTATTTTTCAAAAATTGGTCCTAAGGTGTTTATTGAAAATTCAGATTTCTGGGACCTATCCAGATGTACTAAATTAGTTTTGTGGAAGGCCCAGGGCCAGCTGATTTTAATAAGCTCCTCGGTTGATTGTTATACACCCTAAAGTGTGAGAACCACAGTTCTAGGTATATATTATTTTTACCACATTGCAGTGCCACCATCCAACTAATTAATCAATCAACACATTATATGTTGGTCTTGACTAGTACTGCTGTCCTCTCAAGGCCAGCCCAATCAAGTCTTCATCCAACATTGTCTTTGACTATTACCATACAGTTTCGCTTGAGTAAGGCAACTCATATCCTGAAGATAAAAGAGACAAGTGAGTCTTCTCGCTTTGAATGCATTGCTTTTGTTGATGTTAGAGGCAAAACTCACCACTCATACTGGCTGTCTCAGTGAAATAACCTGTCTCAATTGGCAAAAATTTTAAAGCAAAAGATACCCAGTGAAAGGCAATGCTTGGAAAAAAACAAAGAAACTCAAGGTTTTTGGCTTTCTTCTGCTAACAGTGATTTGTAAAAGGTTTGCTTCTTTTTTATTGCTGATGCTTTCTTATATACTAGTATTTTCCTCTTTTACTAATTACCTAGACAAACCAGCTCTTCTTTCTGTTAATTTATCTGCTATTAAGTACAAAAAGGTTAAGTAACTGTCATTTTTCTTTTCACTGGATCATGTGAAGTATTTTCACCTCTACAGTGAGGTGCTCTGGCCAGGAAATAAGAAAAAATATTTGTGTAGAAAGAGGAGGAAGGAGAGAGAAAGGAGGAAAGAGAATAGGTCCATGTTCCCTCTTGTCTTTTTGCTCCTAAGTTAGAAGCCATCTCTACATTACCTTTTGTCTTCCCAGCTCATTACTATTGTTATAGAAGTCACATGATGTAATGTAAAACAGAGTAATGTTTCATTGCTCTGTACTTTCATTCAGGAGATGGTGAAGATAAAATGAAGAAAAAGTAGTAACCCAGATGAAGAATTGGTATTAGAATAAGCATCTAGTTGGCATGCAGACACAGACTGATGGCTGTCTGCTCTGATACTCATTCTCACCTTCTTCCTTATTAATAAAACTCAGCACTTTACCGCCAAAATAAAGAATACAGTCCTAGCCTTCCTTGCAGCCAGGTGTGGCCATACATTTACGCAATGACTTTTAAAATATAACCGGATGAGCTGTGTGGCAGTTTCTGGGAATCTCCTTTGCTCTCAATCTTCTGTATCCCCTGGAATGCAGATGTGATGATTAGACCTAGAACTGCTATTTTGGACATGAAGTAAACTCAGAATGGCATACCAGCAAGAACAAAGGAATTGGAGTCTCTGAAGGCTACTAGGCTCCCATATCAGCCCTAGACTCATGAGCTCCACAATCATTTCACTTGAAAGAGAAATTTTTAATCTTGTTTAAAACCCTATAATTGGGCTTGCCATCACACGCAGCCTAACCTCTGCTAATTTACACAGCCTCTGCTCCCCCAGGGACTTCATACAGTATGACTCTGGTCCTGAACTTGTTTTGATGTAAGTAAATAAAAGAGATGCTATCTATAAAAATATTTTTATGTAAAAAATTTTAAATCCTATTCATAGTTATCTTTCAGAATTTTCCACAGTTTATTGTGATCCACACAGTCAAAGGCTTTGGCATAGTCAATAAAGCAGAAATAGATGTTTTTCTGGAACTCTCTTGCTTTTTCCATGATCCAGCGGATGTTGGCAATTTGATCTCTGGTTCCTCTGCCTTTTCTAAAACCAGCTTGAGCATCTGGAAGTTCACGGTTCACGTATTGCTGAAGCCTGGCTTGGAGAATTTTGAGCATTACTTTACTAGCGTGTGAGATGAGTGCAGTTGTGCAGTAGTTTGAGCATTCTTTGGCATTGCCTTTCTTTGGAATTGGAATGAAAACTGACCTTTTCCAGTCCTGTGGCCACTGCTGAGTTTTCCAAATTTGCTGGCATATTGAGTTCAGCACTTTCACAGCATCATCTTTCAGGATTTGAAACAGCTCAACTGGAATTCCATCACCTCTACTAGCTTTGTTCGCAACCTAGACAGCATATTGAAAAGCAGAGACATTACTTTGCCAACAAAGCTCCGTCTAGTCAAGGCTATGGTTTTTCCAGTAGTCATGTATGGATGTGAGTGTTGAACTATAAAGAAAGCTGAGTGCAGAAGAACTGATGCTTTTAAACTGTGGTGTTGGAGAAGACTCTTGAGAGTCCCTTGGACTGTAAGGAGATCCAACCAGTCCATTCTAAAGGAAATCAGTCCTGGGTGTTCATTGGAAGGACTGGTGTTGAAGCTGAAACTCCAAAATTTTGGCTACCTGAAGCGAAGAGCTGACTCATTTGAAAAGACCCTGATGTTGGGAAAGATTGAAGGCAGGAGAAGGGGATGACAGAGGATGAGATGGCTGGATGGCATCACCGACTCAATGGACATGAGTTTGGGTAAACTCCAGGAGTTGGTGATGGACAGGGAGGACTGGCGTGCTGCAGTTCATAGGGTCGCAAAGAGTCAGACACAACTGAGTGAACTGAACTGAACAGTTATCTTAACATAATATTCAACTCGCAGCTACAGAGCTATGTGATCCCATAATTTTTTGACAGAATTAACCTTGAGGGCCCTAAGGTGGTATGCATGCATGCTCAGTCATTTCAGTCATGTCCAACTCTTTGTGACCCTGTGGACCAAGCCCACCAGGCTCCTCTGTCCGTGGGAATTCTCCAGGCAAGAATACTGGAGTGGGTTGCCATGCCCTACTCCAGGGGACCTTCCTGACCCAGGTATCAAACCCACATCTCTTTGCATCTCCTGCATTGGCAGGCAGGTTCTTTACCACCAGCACCACTTGGGAAGCCCCCAAGATGGTATGCGAGATTGCAAAAGACGCTGGGTAGACGCCTATGCGAGTTAGACAATGTTTTATTGTGTAAAGTACAATGTCTATGTTGACTCAGTTTTAAGTTAAAACTAGATCATTGCTATTCCTAAAGTTTCTCTATCTTGACTCTTTTTCTTCCATTTTAAATATTATTTTCATAACCATGACACCTGATCACCACCAAAAGTCTGGAAAATACCACTGTTGTTCCTTTGTTTCCCCTTGCTCTTTGTTTCTCCAGAAGTACCCAGCAAGTCAAGGGAAATGGCAAAATCTAGAGGAAGTTCTGGGGAAACCAAGCGAAAAGAAGGGATGAGGTCTCCAGAATCTTTTATGCACCTGAACTGTCATAAACTGGGTAGTGGTTTGAAGAGGAGCATTTTACATGTCTGCTTTTTCAGAGCAAGTCTCACAGTGGCACCTTCCTCTGTTGTTGTTTTTCCTAAACTTTTCCAGCTTTTTCTTCTTATGTAAATATGTAAGTCCTGCACCCCATTTCATGCTTTATTATTCCCAAATAGCAAATGCATTAGGCCCTTTGATTCATCTGTGGAGAATGCATTTTGAAGCAAAGCTTAATACCCTAAAATGGTTAGTTCATGGGGTTTTAATTTTAGGAATATCAGAAAAGCATTAATTCATAGTCTTCAATTGGCACAAAAACTCAACCGATCTCCTCATGGAAAATCCACCCCCACGCCCCCCACCCACCCTGTCATTTGCTCAGAAGTGTTCAAGAGAATGCAAATCAAAGCCCTCATAAAACTTGTCTGCTACCTGCTGTCTTCCTGGAGAGGCCGCCTGGACTGCAGTCTTAAAGAAATCTTTCTCCATAAGGGACGCAAGTCCTTGACATCTCATATGGTCAACCAAAAGAAAACTCATACTATCTCTAGGTCTATCAAAGTGTTTTTATGAGAGACCCAGTTTCCATCTCATGACCTGAAGAGCCCGATCTTATTTTTATTTTCTGCACTTACCAGACCTCCCTGGTCAGTGGCCCATCTGTGAAAATAGTTTTGTTAGGTTCCTATCACAAGAATCTTAACACAGAGGAACCCGGCGTGCTGCAGTCCATAGGGTCACAAAGAGTCGGACATGACTGCGACTGAACAACAACAATAACATAAAAACTGCATCATGCTAATGGCAATTTTGTGACTATTGTTAATCAATAGGTCATTTTTTCTCTATCTGCATACATATAACTTTTGAGCAAATCATTCTCCATAAAAATAAGTAGTTTCATAGTAAAAGAATAATTGGAGTATAATTTCTGCAAAACAAAACCAAATGAACAAACGAAAACCCAGAAAGAATGCTACTGTTGTTTCTGAATTTTCTTAACATAAAACAAAATTTTACCTGCAAAACATAAATTTTACCTGCAAAAATCCTCCTAATACTGAGTTCCTTGGTGATCTAATGATTAGGATTCAGCACTTTTACTGCCATGGTCCAAGTTCAATCCCTTGTCAGGGAATCAAGATCCTGCATACTAAGTGGTGGGGCTGAAAAAAAAAAATCCCCCAGAAAAACAAATATGGGTGGAGGGTGGGGATGAGCAAAGCATTTTTGTGTGACATATTGTGCATTTTTCAAGTTTTTTTAAAGACAGCCTCTATTAATTTATCACTCAGTATAATGTCCCACCTAGCTATCAACTCTAGAACAGGATTCCTTACATGCTTCTTGGTCAGAGTTAAGATTGGGCTCAGCCTGAACTCACCCTGAGGTTGGTCTATTTAGGAGCAACTTTAGTTCCTTGTCTTTGGTGTTTTGTGCTCTGAACTTGGGTCCCATTTCTAGTAGCTAGCTTTCTATCTTGACCAGACTTTAACCTTGTAGCCTTGAACTGGGTCCTAGCTTCCTCCTCTTAACTGTTTTCTGACTTTGACACCTGCCTGGTTCTCCCCCGTTGTCTGTGGCTCTAGAGGCTTGTTCCTGAATGCCAGTTTGGAAACAGGGCCCAGCCACCTTTGCCCCATGCTTCTTTTTCTGAACCTCCACATAATTCTAAGTCTGGGATTTTCTGTTGATCTTTGAGAACACCAAGCTCTTGCCATATCACTTAATGTTGTTCTCTAACCAGACTACCATATATTTATGTCTCCATTCTCGCTGGATATTGTCATCCATCCACCTAGGCTTCCTCTAAGGAACATGCACACCCAAGAGGTATGTAGATTTCCCAGTGCCTCTCTGCCCTACTTTGCCTGACTCTATGCTACCCACCAACCTCAAGTCCTAACACTGATTCTCTAAGATTATGCTTTTCCCATGTCTATCAGCTTGTTAATTTTAGGTTTTTAGTTCTAGGAAGGAAAAAATTAAAATCCACTATCTTTAGCTAACTTCAGGATTCAAGCAGCTGGTACAAAAACCAATCAACAGACAACAACAGATATTAAACATTTGTTTTAAAATCTCAAAATCGCAGAGTCAAGGAGAGATCATATATGTGATCTTGTAGATTCCTGCTCACCGCAGACATCCTTGATAGCTGATTCTGAAATCTTTCCAGACAATCTGTCCCATGGTTAGCTATTTCCTCTTTTTTTTTTTTAGCTCAAACAAGGGAAATTTATTTTCTTGTGACTCTGGAAGCTAAAAGCCCAAGGTCAAGGAGTTGGCAGGCTTTCTTTCTTTTTTTAAATTTTATTTTTACTTTATTTTACTTTACAATACTGTATTGGTTTTGCCATACATTGACATGAATCCGCCACGGGTGTATAATATGAGCTCCCAATCCTGAATCCCCCTCCCACCTCCCACCCCATATCATCTCTCTGGATCACCCCCGTGCACCAGCCCCAAGCATCCTGTATCTTGTATCAAACATAGACTGGCGCTTCGTTTCTTACATAGCTATTTCCTCTTTATATTGAATCTGTAGCACTAAACATTCTATTAATTAATGGAAGATGGAAACAAAGAGCATACGAAAATTCCTCATTTTCCATTCGTTCCATGAACATGGTAGTAGCCACTGCCTTACAGTTGCCCAGGAGTCAGAGTGACAGAGGAGCAAGCTGGAGGGATGTGTCAACTTCCGGAAAAAGCTGAGATTTGAGAATGGGGCAGGCTAAATGGAGTGAGATGGGGGATTGGGAGAAGAAATCTTTTGAATCAAAATGGAGTAGGAATCTGTCTCTCATGTCCCTGGGGTCCCAGAAATGACACATATTTCTACATCAGAGGCCAGGAAATTCATGGGAAGTTATGTAGAGAGACTGGCATTTTGCTGCTGTTGTTCCTTCAGTACCAATCTTCACTGCAGATTAGCTTTTTTGTTTTTTTCCGTTTTCACAGGTGAAAGTAGTCATCTCTAAAATATGGATAAAAATTGGCAACTTTTGAAGTAAAAATTGTCCAACCTTCAATTTCTTCAACTTCTCAGAAAAAGAACCATAAATCAGAATAATTCTAATTAAATCCAGGCACTAGCCCTAGATTCTGTCTGATCTTGAAAAAGCTGTTTAACCTCTCTGAGCCCGAATTTCTCCATCTGTTAAAAATTAGAGTTAAAATAGTTCTTCCCACATCACAGAGCTGCTGTGAAGCTACAAAAGTAAAAGCCACCATTCATCAAACTCTGAATCTGGGCCAGATTTCGAGCTCTGCAATTTAGCTACATTACCTCTTTAATCCACACAACAGCCCTGTAAGATAAGAACCCATTATTCCCATTTTCCAGATGATGAAACTAAGGCTTCCAAAAGTTCAGCAATGTTCCATTGAAACTGTA
This sequence comes from Capricornis sumatraensis, assembly GCF_032405125.1. Classification (NCBI taxonomy): domain Eukaryota; kingdom Metazoa; phylum Chordata; class Mammalia; order Artiodactyla; family Bovidae; genus Capricornis; species Capricornis sumatraensis. Next base: position 192,602,026 of record NC_091069.1, on the reverse strand, counting down.
ATCCACACGTATCTGACTCCAAAACCCTTTCTCTTAACTAAGTGCTAAACCATGGGAAAGGATCAGAGTTCTTATGTAAGCAAATGAAAGGAAATGGTAATATGAAATTTTGTCTCCCCTATAATATGCCTTGTTTCTATGAATTTGTTCACTGCAAAAGCAAAAAAAGCAATATTATTAAAAAATTTTCAAACAATACAGAGGAAAAAATTCACACATACACAAACACAGAGATAGTGCCCAATTGGCTAATCTCAGTCTTGCTTTACCTCCCATTATTTAAAAATTGGGGGTCCAGAATTTTTTTATGCACTATACATATACATATATAGAGTGATTTTACATTAATAAGACTACAGTACACATATTATTCTGAGATTTGCCTTTTTTACACCAATCAATGGGTCTCTTTCAATCTGTATAACAGTCCACACGTGGATGATATTTATTTTTTAATTTTTATTTTATATTGGAGTATAGTCCCTTGGACTGCAAGGAGATCCAACCAGTCCATTCTGAAGGAGATCAATCCTGGGATTTCTTTGGAAGGAATGATGCTAAAGCTGAAGCTCGAGTACTTTGGCCACCTCATGCGAAGAGTTGACTCATTGGAAAAGACTCTGATGCTGGGAGGGATTGGGGGCAGGAGAAGAAGGGGACGACAGAGGATGAGATGGCTGGATGGCATCACTGACTCGAGGGACGTGAGTCTGAGTGAACTCCGGGAGATGGTGATGGACAGGGAGGCCTGGCGTGCTGCGATTCATGGGGTCGCAAAGAGTCGGACACGACTGAGCGACTGAACTGAACTGATAGTTGATTAACAATGTTGTGTTAGTTTCAGGTATACAGCAAAGTGATTCACTTATACATATACATGTATGTATTCTTTTTCAAACTATTTTCCCATTTAGGTTATACAGCAAATTGAGCAGAAGTCCTTATGATGTACAGTCGGTCCCTGTTGGTTATCCATTTTAAATATAGCAGCGTGTACACATCAGTCCCAAACTCCATCTATCCCTGCCACCTGGTGACATAAGTTCTTTCTCTGAGGTTTCTGTTCTGTAAATAAGTTCATTTGGATAATTTTTGTTTGATTCCACATGTAAGTGATATCCTATGATGCTTGTCCTTCTCTGTCTGACTTCATTTACTATGATAATCTCCAGGTCCATCTATGTTGCCACAAATGGCATTACTTCATTTTTAATGTATGAGTAATATTCCACTGTGTATATGTACCATATTTATTGTCCTAATGTTAATGAACTGTTAGTGTGTTTCTAATCTTCAGTTATTACAAGAAATGTGATGATGAATATCTTTATACCTTTTTCTTTGAGCACATGTACAAAATATTTCTACAGAATTGCTTATAGAAGTGGATTGCTGGGTCAGGGAGTCTGTGTACTTGGATCTTGATGGGCATTACATCAATTCACACTCTACCACAGTATATGTATGCTCTCTACATCCTTACTGAAACTAGACATAAGTAGGCTTTTACATGTTGTTTAATGGAGGAAAAATGATAACTTGTCCTCATTTGCATTTCTCTGAATGCTAGTGAGATTATGCATTTGTTTTGACTACCTGTGTTTCGTCGACCAAGAATTATATGCCTCTCCATACCCTTTGTTTAATTTTACATTCGAATATTTCTCTTTTTATTGTTGGATTTGAAGGAGAACTTCATATATTATAGATATTATGCCTTTGAATATTATATGCACTGCAGATATTTTCTTCCAGTTTATTGCTTGTCTTTTCACATTTATAAATGGGTAGAAAATGTTTTCATTTTTATGTAGTTGAACTTGTCAGTTTTTCTTATTTATGCTTTGGTAGTTTTCTGTATTGCTTAGAAATATCTTCCCTAGTTAAAGATCATAAAGAAGTTTCTACTTTGTTTTCTTCTAGAATTTTTACAGTGTTGTTATTTTGTTGGCATTGTTGTGCATTTATTTTTTTACATTAAATTATTACTTTCCCTCAATTTTTTGTGAACAGTAATGATATAATTACATTTTTTTCAAATGGTCATCAACTATCTCCACACATGAGTTGAATAGTTCATCCATTCCATTAATTTGAAATGTGGCTTTATCATAATTACATCTCCATGTATACACTAATCTTATTCTAGACTTTGTATTCTGTCCCATTGACTGCTTGTTCCATCTCTGTATCAATAGCCCTTGCATATTAGTGTTATCTGTAGTAGATATTCTTCATTTCCTCTTCCTAAATTTTCTCAGCCATTATAAGTAATGGTGCCAAGGGATCCAGATATACCCTGCCTACCCATCTACTCTTAGAACTGTTAAATTCATGGGGAAAATAGTTCTGCTTTTGATGAAAACATCATTAATACATAACATATTCAAAAAAAAAAAACCATTGAAGCTACCTAAAATAGCAAATTCAATCACTACATCTTCATATCAAAGTCATTATTTTCTCTACTGAGTGATTTTGAGAACTGCAGTCCTCTGCATCTTTCCCTCTTTTCCCAGTTAATATGGTCAAGAAACAAATATTTCTCAAACCTTATTTCCTTGAGCTGCACAGGTGCTGAACTTGGTGCTCTGTGACAACCTAGAGGTGGGATGGGGTGTGGTGGGAGGGAAGTTCAAGAGGGAAGGGATATACGTATACTTATGGCTGATTCACATTGTTGGACAGCAGAAACCAACACAACACTGTAAAGCAATTATCCTCTAATTAAAAATAAATTTTAAAAAATACCATAAAAATCTTTGCAAGGAAGGAAATTTATCAAAAATCCTGGTTTCCATGAGTAATAACACACTGACCATGCAATTCAGAGCATTCATCTTAATACATATTTTTAAATAATGATGATTGTATAGTAGAGTTATTTAAACAATTAGAACCAGAATAGTTCAGAGATTTAAATTATGGACTTTAGAATCAGACATTTTAATTCAAATTATAGATCATGGTAAGTCACTTAACTTCTGGGGTAACTCAATTTCCTCATCTATAAAATTGATGAAAATGATGAAAATGCCTACCTTGTCTGGGTGTAAGGATTAGAAATAATGTATGTAAAGTATTTAAACATCACAGCACTTAGTAGTTACCCAATACCTACTAATGTGACTGTTATCATCGTTATTCTGTTGTATCTGTCGCATGCATATAGCAGTTTTCTCTTTTCAAAGTGCTTGTTGTGTCTTTTCCCTTCATGTTCTTTTTATGGATGAAATGTGGGCACAGGGACGTTGAGAGGGAGGGCCGCTGGCAGTCGTTCACTGCTGTGGAGGGAAGAAAGGGCAAGCTTGAGAAAGCACTGTACACTGTGGAATCTCAAGGACTCAGATTCCTCCTATACCCCCAGTCAAGACCTGAGAGGCATAGCTCCTTTGAGAGCATCTGAGTATTAGGAATTGATGAGGTTTTAATAAGATGATCCATTTAAAATAGATCATATTTAATCCCACTTACGCTCTGGTTTAGATGAGCTTTGCTTTCCTATATAATCATTGTGAATGAAAAATAATATCAAAATCTAACTTCCTTACATTTGCACAGAAGTCAGTGGGGAAATAAAGTTGTATTTAAATTCTGCATTATTTATTTGATCCTCATGGTAGCCAATAAGTTACATATTAAAAGTCCTCAGTATCTAACTGCTTACCTGCTAAATTAACCAATTAATTGTGCTATAACCTTTATTAGAGATAGTATTTAGAGAAAAGCTTAAATGGCTAGGTGGTGGTTTCAGTTCAAGCAATGAGCAGTTATATTTTTTCAACACTGTAAAAAAATTCGTTTGCTAAGAATTACTTGCCTTAATATTTTCTTCCCACTCCTAGAGCACTGATCAATATGATTTGGTGTATGTGCCATTTAGCACAGAATTAAAAGGGCAATAAAGAAATAAACCTCAATTCACTCATGAAAAGCTTATTCAGAGACCAAGTCATAGAAAACATGCTTTGTAGGGGTGTGCAAAAAAACATGTTATGGACATTGATTATTGTTTACTTCAGAGTAGAGAGTTACTTTCTGGAACACAATGCCCAATATGGATCCTTTTGAGGCATACGATTATATGAAAGTTAACATCTGATATAAAAGGCAAAATGAATAATAAATATTTTATATTTGCAATATAGCATCTGAAATGCATTTGAATCTAATCATTTTATTTGTGAAAGATAAATAATGTGATAAAAATACAATTTTTTGTCCACTTAAGCCGATATTAAAATGGACAAAGCAATAACCACAAATGAATGAAAAATAAATCAATACTTTTAAACCTGGCAAAAAGGCCACTCGGTACAAAAATGACCAGATATTTTTACATTTTGCATTTGCAAATAATGAAGGCTCACATGGATCATAATAATTGTTACTGGTTTTTAATATTGGGCAAAGCACAAATACAAAATGTACTTGAAGCTCAGCTTTAAGTAGATTATGAACATTTAATATAGAATGTTATCATAATATTCAGAGCACCAAATTGCAGACTTCTGTCACCCACTTTCAAGCATGCTTCTGAAGATCATAGTTAATTCTGCTGATTTATGGTAATGCTGCAGCATTATCGTCCACAGCATCAGAAACCACTAACAAGCTTAGTATAAGCTTGGGCTGAAATGGTTTGAGGTTTAAATTTCTGTAACGATTATAAAGTAGAAGGAGTAAAATCCCACTTCAGCAAAAAAAAAAAAAAAGTACTGCATTTCCACTTACTATCACAACCATCCCCCACCTCCCAGTAGTCTTTCCCCGACTACATCAAGAAAAGTAACTTTTAATGGAATGGCATTTAAAATTTTCCACATAGTCTTTTCTGAATGGTAATATTCCTAATTCAAATATATAATGCTCACAGCTTTTCCTTGCTAAGGAAGACTCCTCTAAAAGAAGTTACTCTACCCTATCTTTCTAAAACGGTTTCTCTTTTTAAAACAAATTCCATCCTGGAGGCTCCTTTTTTTTGAACATTAATTTATATTACATTCAATCTTCTAGAAAATGGTTGGAAATCAGAACATTTTAATGGCCGTTATCGTCTCCTGGCCAAATGATTGTGTCGTGTTAATGTGTGGCCCTTAAGCAGATGAGACCCATTTGTTGTCTTCTTTCGGGTTTTTGAGAGTCAAAGGAAGCGCTGGTTTGATTCAGCACAGTAAAATAGGGGCCTGTCTATCCAGCCTGTTCCCCCGAAAGGTAAGTGCATCCTTGTCACTGCACACAATAAGCAGATGCTAACAGCGGCCAGAGATTTGTGGTGTCTTCAAGATGAAAAATACGTTAACAACCACACCATCCCTGCTTCGAGACAAAAGAGCAGTTCCTGTGATTGCCAACAGATTTCCCAGAAAGTGAGCTAAAGGAAGAACCCTGTTGTCACACACTTGTGGCTGTATCCTCTTGCTTGGAATAAGAAATAGATTCAACAGGAATTAGCTTCGTATTTTCTATAAGAAAGTAAATTCATGCCACCATTCACAGATTCAGCAAGTGTCTCAGTGAAAAAGCCAGTCTTTGCCTTTTGTTCTTGGGAAATAGCCACAGTTGAAAAGCCGGACGGGGCAGGAGGCATACCTGCTGTGAAGGTGCTAAAGGTGTGGGGTGGGGCAGAATTGGGCACGGGTTAACCGTGAATCCTTCCTGAAAGAGTAAGATTTTGGACCAGCAGCATGTTCCTCCCTAGACTCTAACTTCCAAAGCAACTGAAAAACAGGCTGACACTTAGGACACAGGGATAGAAAAAAGAATGACAATGTGTATTAATTTACACTGCAAAAACCGAATAAGGACCATCTCATGACACCTGTTTTCACTTGAGAGAAATTTTTGTATCCCTGACCAAATTTTAGGATCCCTGAAAGCAAAATCTTGTTCAGAAAAACAACAACAACAACAACAGCACCCTGAGATTCCTAAAATGTTTCTCTCCTCAAAAAGATTTTTTTTTTTTTTTTTTTTACTGTGGGTGAAGGAGTTACCTCCTCAGAGAATACAAAGCATTGAACTCTGGCTCTGAGGACTAGCAGCTGATGGGAGCGAATGAAAGAGTAAGGGGTGAAGTACAGTTCGGTTGGTGGGAAACGAAGGCAGTGAGACAGGAGACAGACGCGTCTGTGGGATTTGGTATGACGGCGGCAGGGGTACCCGGGGAACCGAGACTGTCATTCCTAACGGGCTTCCCAAGGCAGAGTAGCGAGGTCAGCAGCGAAGGTTCAGCATAAAGTGGGTAACAGGTCAAAACAAACAAACAAACAAAACGCAAACCCGAGAAGGAAAGTAACTCGTAATTTCACGCCTTTTAGAGCCCAGAGCGAAACGGGGAAACCACAGGTCTTCCTAAGATTCGGGATGGCGCATCCTCTGAAGTTCAAACACCGACTCCTCACTACCGCTTTCTTTTCAAGATGTCATTCTCCCGCCTCCACACTCACTACCAAACAAACATAGAAATCTACTACTGTTCTCCCCATGCACTCCATTTTCTTCCAATCTGAGAGCCATTTGTGTGTATAATTGAAAATTAGCAGTGCAGCTGTTTGAAGAGAGTAATTTATCACAGCGCATTGTTCGTGCCTGACACTTTAGACCTGGCTCTAACAAGCCAGTGGTTGCTGGGGGTTGAGCTACAGAAAGTGATTCGGCTCTAATGCTGCGTTTCCCCTGCTTTGTTGCTAATTGTAGCCTCTTTTTCTCCATTGAATTGGGAGTTGAGTAAAAGAGCTTGTTTGCTCTGTGCGGTGAGGCTGCCAGGGCCGCTTGGGCTATTATCACAAGATACTCTTGATCTTTTGAAAAGCAGGAAATAGAATTTTTCTCCAACAGGGAAAGTAATTTGCGATGCGTCCATTAGTTCTTCATTAAAGCAAGATTAAATTGCACGGCAAATCACATCTGTGTTTGGATGATTAAAGGGTGGCATTTTAGAGGCCAAAACTAATTACTAGTCAAAATGAATGGGAGTGAAAAAACAGTCATGTTTTTACATTAGATAGTGTGGCTTGTAATTAGATTCAAGCTAATTCCACTATTTCTTCTCTTTTAATGAGATGAGCCTGTCCTCATCTTTTTCTAGGCCATGCTAACAACCCCAAATGTATAATTTTGATAATACTCAGAGTTTACTTTATTGAAATTTCTTTGCTACCTGCCACAAGTGACTGTTCTCTCCAGTGGTACTTCATTATATAGAAACATAGCTACTCAGAAATATAGTCTACAACAAAAGTCATTCCTACAGGAAAAAGAGTAATTTTAAATGAATATGCATAAGTGTATTTGTGTAAAATGTATGTTTTCAAATGTTATTGAAATTAACCATCTCTGGAAATTTGTGCAAAACAAATCCTTCTCAGTTGGGCAACTAAAGCAAGTACCTTTAGTAATGAAGAGTATAGAGTAAGGTTTACATGCAATGAACTATTGAAGGACTCCAAATTTGCTGTGCATTTGGATGTTGTTATTTCTTTCCTGCTTTGCAATATGATTTTTCTCATGTCTCCTGTATGCTTTCACCTTTTCCTATAATTAAGGCATATTATGATGGATTCCCCCTCTGAGTTCCATTTTTACTTTTATTTGAAACAAACACAAGAAATTAAAAGCATTGCCCCAAGGAAAAAAAACATGTAAAGTCAAGATTCCTAAAGCAATTATGAAATTTCTCAAATTTCTCATAATTAAGGCATTATTTTAACAAACCTCTTTGGAGCAAAGTCTGTACTGCATCTTCAGGCCAAGGACTGCACTTTCTTTCCCAGTGTATTTCCAAAGTCTAGCACCTTTTATGGCAACAGGATAAATGAACAATTAACCAAAAGAGGAGAGAACAAATAAATAAGTGAATTGGGGGAAAGCAATCTTTGCAAATCAAATTTTCCTCAGTACTTTTTTAGTGAAATCTATGAAATGCGGGCTGGTCTTCCGATGGAGAGACAAACAAACAGCAAACAGCATTTAAAAACATATGAACATGTACTTTACATGTGCTGCCAACATAGAGATAAGAATAGGAACAAGATTCCTGAGATCTGATAATTGTACCAGTTTCATGGGTTTTCCAGTAGCCATTTATTTGTCCATTTACTCAACCATTTATTCCATTTTTAAAATAATTTTATTTATGTATTTATTTTTGTCTGGGCTGGATCTTCATTGCTTCATGGGCTTTTCTCTAGCAATGGCAAGCGGGAGCTACTTTCTAGATGTGGTCTGTGGACTTCTCACTGTGGACGCTTTTCTCGTGTGGAGCATGGACTCTCGGGTGCATGGGCTTTAGTAGTTTTAGATCCCAGGCTTTAGAGCACAGACTCAATAGTTGTGGCCCAGGGGTTTAGTACAGCAGGTGAGATCTTCCATGATCAGGGATCAGTCCTGTGTCTCCTGCATTGGCAGATGGGTTCTTTACCACTGAGCCAGCAAGGGAGCCCCTCATTTCATTTTTTAACTGAATTTTATTAGGTTAATTACAGTTTTAACTTTTTGTACTATAGTTTCCTTTTCTGTGCATGCATACTGTGTGCTCAGTCGTGTCTGACTCTTTGCAACCCCATGGAGAGTAGCCAGCCAGAACAGTAGTCCTCTGTCCATGAAATAGAATTTTCCAGGCAAGAATACTAGAGTGGGTTGCCATTTTCTTCTCCAGGGTATCTTTCCAACCCAGGGACCAAACCCACATCTCTTGCATTGGTAGGCAGATTCTTTACCACTGAGCCACCTGGGAAGCTAGTTTTCTTTTAATCAACACTCAATATGTGACATTTCCTAAGACAATAGCTCCTATCTCTTCTTACTTTGTGCTAATCTTTTGCATCTTGTCACAAAGATATCACAATGGCATAGACAGGCAGTTAAAAGACTTTTCTGGTACAAAGTGGAAGATATACAATGCAACACATAAAGGCAGTCATAGTGAATATTGATTGTTCATGTGTGTGGTGCCTTGGCTGCAATACAAGAGAATAAAAATGATTTCTTTTGATACCAACTCAAGAAAATGAATAAAAGCAATGTTTGTTATCTATGGTTCCACATAAACAAGTGGTACTAATTCATGCTCTTGTTGGCCAGTTCAGAAGAGGATTCAGAGTTGAAATGGTTCCTAAACCAAGTGTCCCTGGAAAGAAGTCTGTACTTAGCAACCTTCACTGAGGACTTACAGAGAGCTCTTTTCCCCATGCCTTGGGAACATGTTTCTTACCTTCAGGGAATTTGAACTAAGGATCCTTTATAGTGATTTTACAAAACCTAGCAGTTACTACATATAACATTGAAAAACTAAAAACAGAGCTCTCATATGACCCAGCAATCCCAATCCTGGGCATACATCTGGAGAAAAACATGGTTTAAGAGGATACATACACCCCAATATTCATTGTAGCACTGTTTACAATATCCAAAACATGGAATGACTCTAAATGTCCATCAACAGAGGAAAAGATAAAGAAGATGTTTCACATATATACAACAGACTATTACTCAGCCATAAAAAAGAATGAAGTAATGTGACGCCACTTGCAGCAACATGGAGGGACCTGGAGATTATCATACCAAGTGAAGTAAGTCAGATAAAAATCAATATCATATGATATCACTTATACACATAATCTTAAAAAAGTGATACAAATGAACTTATTTACCAAACAGAAATAGACTCATAAACTTAGAGAAGGAACTTACAGTTACTTGGGGGGATTGTTGTGGGAGGGATAGACTGGGGATTTGGGATGACATGTATGCGCTGCTACACTTAAAACAGAAAACCAACAAGGACCTACTTATAGCACAGGGAACTCTGTTCAGTATTCTGAAATGACCTAAATGTGAAAAGAATTTGAAAAAGAATAGATATGTGTATATGGATAAGTGAATCACTTTGCTATACGCCTGAAAATAACACTGTTAATCAACTATATTCCAAAATAAAATAAAAACTTTGAAAAAACCCAATACCACTAAATAGTTATGAAGATGTAGAGCAGCTGGAACTCTGTTCACTGCTGGTGGGAATGCAATGTGATCAATAACTTTGGAGAACTGGTAGGCCGTTTCTTATAAAGATTATATGAAACAGAAGTTATATATAAAGTATAAATTTTTAAAAAAGAGTTAAGAGGGAGGCCTTTAAAACAAAACTTACTGAGGGAATATTACAGTGCTTATTAAGTGTGACATAATCCAGCTTGTTGTGACTACTTTAGGACACCTAATTCAGGTGCAAAAATAATTATCAAGCTGTGGCTATATTTTCATCACTGCTGCTCACCTCAGCTAATTTGGGCCACAGAGACCATGGCTGAATGAATTATGAAGAGAGAAAGAGCAACTATCCTCTTGATGGGCAGCAACTAGTTGAGAGGAGGAATCATTGTTTGTCCAAAATACCCTACTCATCTCTGCCAGTAACCCACTCCGCCAGGATTGAAGGCTATTTGGGAAAAACAGATCTTTATAAAGAGTGAACCTGGAATAAGGCAGTAAATTAGAACAATGTATTTTTTTTAAGGCCTGACGATTTGCCCCAAAGCCAAAAAACATGGCAGAGGGCCCAAATCCCCATTTGCTTTCTTCTGTAGAACCAAAGGGGCTTCTCAGGTGGCGCTAGCGGTAAAGGACCCACCTGCCAATACAGGAGACACAAGAGATGCAAGAGATGCAGGTTCAATCACAAGAGACACAGTTTCAATCCCTGGGTTGGGAAGATCCCCTGGAGAAGGAACCAAAGTGCTCCCTGCCAGTCTTCTTCTGCAATTAACCCTGGAAGACACAATATGGCTGCTGGGCAAACCCATTCTAAAACTTCATGTTGTGTTTTTCCCAACTACCTGCTTCCTAGAGGAGAAATATTTGTTAGCTCCCAAGTACCATTCAAGATCCTAAAGCCCATTTGGATGAGATTATTTTCCAATTATTGGCTTAGTCAAAACTGTGAACACAAATAACTGCTCTGTGTATCTCAGGGTACAAGAGGACATAAGCCTTAAATTGTGGCATAAATAACTTGTTTTTGAGATAGTCCTAATGCTGTTACTATGATGCCGGGCTGTGGGGAGCAGAATTCAAAGAATGCTGTGACAAAGACTATGTCTTCAGCTGCAATCCTGGGTTATATGACTAGACACAAAACCAACAGACTAGGATAAAGATGTTCAATGCAAACACTTAAATTATTTTTTTCTTAAAAAAAAAAAAACCCTACCCTTTCATCTATTAGTCTTCAAATGAGAGGACAAAGTTAAAAAAGAGAGAGATAACAAAGATATAACAGTCCCTCCTTATGTGAGGAGAATTTGTTCCAAGACCTCCAGTAGATATCTGAAATCTCAGATACTACCAAATCCTATATATATGCACACACACACACACACATATGCATGTCCTATGTATATACACACACATATATATATACTATTTTTTTTCTTATACATACATACCTGTGATGGTATGCTGTACTCCATGGGGTTGTGAAGAGTTGGGCACAGTGTGGTGCCTGAAACAACAATAATGAATGTATAATAAAGTTTAATTTATAAATTAGGCACAGTAAGAAATTAACAATAATAGCTAGTAATAAAATAGAATAATTAAAACTATATACTGAAATAAAAGTTATGTGAGTGTGATTTCTCTATCTTATTATGCTATACCCACCCTTCTCCTTGTGATGGTGTGAGATGATAAAATGCCTACATGAGGAGATAGAGTGAGGTGAATGACAGGCACTGTGACTTAGCGTTAGGCTTCATTTGACCTTCTGACTATATGTCAAAAGAAGAACTATCTGCTTTGGGTGATCTTGGACTACTGAGCTTGATGATGGTTGAATGTTAGGAGCAGATAATGTCGGTGAATGGGGACCCCTGGCATGAGCAAGTAGGATGGTGTAAGATTTCATCATGCTACTCAGAACAACTTGCGATTTAAAAACTCATGAATTGTTTATTTCTGGAATTTTCCATTTAATATTTCAAAACACAAGGACCTTGAGGAACTGGAACTGCAGAAAGCAAAACCACAGAAAAAGGAGGACTACTGTAATAACTAGGCAAGTATGAGAATTTTCCCACACAAACTCTATTCTAAGTGAAACTTGGTCATGGATGAACATATTGCAAATTTGAGAGGAAAAATCTTAGTGAGGCTTTCCAAGGAAGTACAAAATGAGAGAAGGAGGTTTAAAATGTGTGAAATTACTTTTTTAAAGTAATAGAAGCCAAATGTGTTTATAATTTTTCAGTCTGCCACTCTAGCATCAGTTACACTGTCTTCTCTGTTGTTGTTCAGTCACTAAGTCATGTCCAACTCTTTGCGACCCCAAAGACTGTAGCACACTAGACTTCCCTGTCCTTCACTATCCCCAGAGTTTACTCAAACTCATATCCTTTGAGCTGGTGATGCTATCCAACCATCTCATCCTCTGTCGCCCCTTCTCCTCCTGCCCTCAATATTTCCCAGAGTCAAAGTCTTTTCCAATGAGTTATATGCATATATAACATAACACTTTTAGCCAAATAAATAAATACACACAACTAGATAGGATTAAGGGTGTGTATGTGTGTGTTTGTGTGTGTGTGTACTTACAAACAGTATTTGTGCATGTGTGTATAACCCTATATATAGGATTAAGGATCTATATTTATATTTTTATAGATATAAAAATGTTGCCATTTCCTTCTCCAATATAAAACCAATGTAATGTGGTATTGGAGAAGACTCTTGAGAGTCCCTTGGACTGCAAGGAAATCAACCCAATCAGTCCTAAAGGAAATCAGTCCTGAATATTCATTGGAAGGACTGATGCTGACACTGACACTCCAATACTCTGGCCACCTGATGCAAAGAACTGACTCATTGGAAAAGACCCTGATGCTGGGAAAGACTGAAGGCAGGAGGAGAAGGGGATGACTGAGGATGAGATGGTTGGATGGCATCACCGACTCAATGGACATGAGTTTGAGCAGGCTTTGGGAGTTGGTGATGGACAGGGAAGCCTGGTGTGCTGCAGTCCATGGGGTTGCAAAGAGTCTGACAGGACTGAGGGACTGAACTGAACTGAACCAATGTAACAAGCTGTGTGCATTGGTTATTTTAATAGTGGGGAAGGGAACAAATATGAGATTTTATACTTTGGGGTTTTTTTTGTTTTTTTTTTTTTACATTTTTGGCTTTGTACTAACACCTTGAAATGTCTATGCCGTACTTTTTTCTTTAAGAGCAGAAAGGGAGGAGTTCATCTCCAACACCAAAGTGAAGAACTGGAGATTATCCTGTGCTCACAGGCTTTGGCAGCAGTGTGATTGTGAACAGTCTGCAGCCAGGTCATTTTCTAGTGGTCTGCAGAAAGCCCTCAGAAAACCAACTCCCTCCTTCTGTGAAGGCTTCCCAATAGAACCAGGCCTTCTGCAGGCCCTAACCTGAGTGAGAGCAAGGGAGCACATCCAGCTGGAGCTTGGGACAGGGACCTAATTTCTCCGAGTGCGCAGAACTCCCCCCAAGCAGTGCAGAGACCTCAGAGTCTTTCCAACGGAACAAAGTAATCTGACCCACAACATCTGTCCTGACCTTTTCTTGAAAAACAGCCTGGAGTTAGCCATATTCCTCCACTCAAAATAACTATTAGAATGCTTGCATAGCAGAACAAGAAAAGTGTGCACAGAACAAAAACAATTTAAAGGAGAAATGACACAGGCCTGGCTTAACTGTGTGTAAACTTGTTATAGGGAGAACCCCAATTTTATTTCTTCTGTATTTCAGGCACATTCAAAGGAGAGTCAGGAGGACATCACACCGATTGTAGATTCTACTCATCACTGGCATGTGAGGTGAGAAATAAATAGTCTATCTGGTCGTGCATGAATGCAACAAGTGGGCTCTTCACTCCTTTGATCTCTAATTTTCACAAGTCTCTCTTTAGCAGCTGAGGAAACTGAGTCGAGAAAAGCCAAGTTAACCTTTTCACATCACATTGTTCGGATAGGTTTAAAATCCAAGTCTATCAGATGCAAAATCCCATATACATTCTCCTTGACACACAATGTCTCCAAAAGAACCTACTGCTTTACGTAAATAAAATCATAACAATGATATTGCAAGTAAATGTCATTTTGGTCATTTTTAAAAAGTGAAACCAAATGTCTTGCTATACATGGAAACTGAAAAAAAAAAAGATCCCCAGCTTTACCAAATGTGAGGCAGAAAATATAGCAAATTATTTTTTAAAGTAACATAACAATCTTATTTCTACCTTGTGGAATAAGCACTTTTCTCCCTTCATTTGTTTTTTTCTAGCCTTTTAAAAATGCATGTGCTTAGTTGCTCAGTCATATCCAACTCTTTGCAGCCACATGGACTGTAGCCTGCCAGACTCCTCTGTCCATGGAATTTTCCAAGCAAGGATACTGAAGTGGCTTGACATTTCCTACTGCAGGGGATGTTCCCAACTGAGGGATGAAAACCACAATCCAAGTATCTCCTGAATTGGCAGGCAGACTCTTTATGACTAGTGCTACCCGGGAAGCCCTAAAAAATATATTGTTATTCAGTCACTAAGTCATCTCCAACTCTTTGGGACTCCAAGGACTGTAGCACACCAGGCTTCCCTATCCTTCACTATCTCCAAGTTTGTTCAAATTCATGCCGATTGAGTTAGTAATGCTATCTAAACATCTCATCCTCTGCAAAAAAAAAAAAAAGTATATGTTTTATTTGTTCAAAATTAGACTTATACTAAGTGATTTTTATCCTTGATTTAAAATGTTTAAAAGGTAGCATAGGCGAAAATAATGAGAATATCCAAAGCATCCTTCAATGAATGATGATACCAACAATGAATCTAAGTAGCTCTTTAAAATAATAAAATAGATCCATATGAATTGAGTTGGAAAGCTGTCTAGGCTGTATCATAAACTGAAAAAACAAAATGCAGAACAATATGGAATGTCTGATCCCATCAATACCAAAAAATAAACTATACATATGTGGCTACATTTATTCATACCTAAGGGAATATGTAGCCTCCCCTCATATATGTTGGTGTGAGTATAAGAAAAAGACTGGAGCAGTGGCTTTCTCTGGGAAGTAGAAAGGGAAAGTAGACCACTTTCACTAGTTATTTCATACACTCACCTACCTAAATTTCTACACCAAGTATGTGTACTATGGACTGAATTTATGTGTTCCCCCAAAATACATATGTTGAAGCCCCAATCCCTAGTTTGGCTATTTATAGAGTAAGGAAGTAATTAAGATTAAATGAGGTCATTGAGGGGGACCTTGATTCAATAGGATCAGTGTCCTTATATTGAGACACCAAAAAGCTTGTTCTCTCTCTCTCCTGCCCTCCCACTTCTCCCTTTCTTAGGAAAGATTGTATGCTGGTTCAGGATGGGAGTGGGCCCAAGTTCAAGGTCCTGGAGGGTAGAGAGAAGTTTGGAAAGCCAGCCAAAACCAAATCAAATTTTGGTTAGCAAGTGTTTTGTTCCAACCGATCAATGGGAATAAGCAGTTTGTCTAATCATTTCTGAGGCAAGGAAAAGAAATTTTAAGGGTCTGTGTCTGGCTTTGTTACATTTAAGCAAGGGAGGTATCTGTGAGTCTTACCAAGTTATTTTTCAAAACACAAGGGGTAGGAGGAACATATTAATCACCACTGTTTTCCAGGAGCAGGGGGGTTAGGTAAAATTCAATACTGTGACAAGTAATGTTAAAAATAGCTACCACTCCATTTCTTAAGAAGTTAATGTTATCCTTGGTATTATGCTGGATATACCCATATATTTTTTCATAACCTCATAGCATTAATTTAATTCATAACAACCCCCTGAAGTAAGTGCTACTGTCCTCAGTTTTACAAACAGGATCCAGGCTCATGGAAGTTTAACATTTTCAAGGTCACAAGACTAGTAAATGGATGCAGCCAGTACTCAAACCAGATCTTTGTAATCTATATCCCATTGCCTTCATGAAATTACATGAAAAGTGTAACTGGGAAGTTAATGGATTCCTTGGTGATCTGGAAGGTGAGTGCGGATTTAAAGAACCAAGTTCTCTTGGAGTTTATACTGTCTGAATGGAAGGTGACTTGGAGAAGTGAAGTTTCATGTGATAGAAAGAATATAGGCTTTCACATCAAATTACCTGATTCTGAGTCCTAGCTGTATCATTTCCTCAGTAAGACACTATCGATGAGTTGCTTAATTTAGTTGAGTCTTAGTTTCTCCACCTCTGCAAAATGGAGATAAAAACAAAACTATTTCAAGTTTTCTCTAATTTTATCTGTGTTTTAAATGTTTTGAAATTTTAAAACCCCAGTACAAAGTTAATTAACCTTCATTGTCCTTCCTATTCTTATTAGTCAACCAAATATAAGATGCTGCTATTAAGAAGCATCCATATTCTATACTCATCCAAATTGGCTAGAATGTTTTATAGAATTGTTGACATGTTAAGTTGAAGCTGTTATTTACTTCTACAAATAAATATGTAGAACATTTCTAACAGGCGAGTGATCCAGGCTAATAATTTAAACCTGACAGGGTCATCTGGAATTGTGGTGCTTCGTATGCAGAACTTGTGTTAAGCAATCAGATAAAAAGAAACAGGGAAGCTCACAGAGTACTTGACCAATAGCACTGTGTATAAAAGCTAGGAGTGCTTTACTAAGATAGTGAAAAGATACACTTGCAGTCATAATATAGCAATGCACTCAATCCTCATTATACAGTGTTGCCTACAAATGCTGTTAGAGTTTATTCTAACTCTGTATCCATTATAATAAAACGCCACTTTTAAGGAGTTATAATTCAGCCAAAATAATTTTCTATGGGAGTGTTTCAGAGGACCTTTTTTATAACCCTTTGAATAAAACCCCAACATCAGAAATTCTAAACAATAACGATTCTGCCACTTCTAATGGAATTGTTGTTGGATGAGTGTTAAATTTTTGGTCACGTGGGCCTTATTTCTATTATATGAAGTTCTTCTAGATTGCATCTTGCTTAGTTAACAGACACTAATAGGAAATGGAGAGCCTCAAAAAAGGTTTCTTTGCTACATTTTTTTATTAAGAGAATGAACAGAAAAGGCATTTGAATAAAGAAAAAAAGTTAATACATTTTTTGCTAGTAATTCACTTAGTTCAGCCCTGATAATTTAGCTTTACAAAATAAAAAGATTTTATTTTGCCTAAACTTTTAGAAAAAGCTATGTGTCTGTGGAAGTTTATTAAATTTTTCAAGATACTAAGGGGATAAAAGGAAATGCTGTAATAGAAAAATCATTTAATCCAGGATTATCAAACTTTGTTCCTAGGAACATCAGATGTTAATAGTTGGCCCACCCAAAACAAACTAAATAAACAATGAACTGAATTCAGTGAATCATAGAAATTTGGAATATTCTACAAAGAAGCCATCCTTGGAAATCCACAAAACATCTTCAGGATACTAAAAATTCTGAAAATGTATATTTAAATCCATTTAATATGTTTATCCCTGCATTGCCCACATTTATTTTTACCCACTGGCTGGCTAGCTTTTCGCAATCAACCACTATTCACCACAAAACAAACATTAGGAATCAGTGACTTAATCCACAAAGTAGAGTTTCTCTTTGTACAGTGAGAGGCCATGGTCAGAATCCCTTGTTAAAAATACAGATTCCAGGGCCCTTACCCCAAGTCTACTGATTCAGACTCTCTAGAGTTCAGGCCCACAATCTGCATACTGACACACACTTCTGCCACCAACGCCATCCTTGGGATTATTATGTACTTTAAAGCTTGACCGCCACTGAGAGAGTGTCCAATAAGATATCCCAAGGACGTAAAATTGGCAGGTGTTGTTCCTCTGGGGTAAAATAGATACAGTTTTTTAGAGATTGAAATAGCTTTTATCTGGAATCAGTCTCATCAGGGAGGATATGACTGGACAGGCAATGCAGTTAGTGTAGCTAAAAAGGCAACTGTGTAAAGTGGCTTTACAATAACATAGAAAGTGCCTCAAAATTAAGAATTGAGAAGCTGTTATCAGTCGTGGTATTCAAAATTCCAGTATTTGAAATTCTATTGTTCTTAATTTTTTCAAAAGCAATTTTACATTAGATAGTAAGACCTTAAAAATATCAATAACCTTTCACTCAGTGATACTGCTTCAGGGGAAAAAAATTAAATTCAAAAAAACAAAGTCTGTACAAAGATGTTAACTACAAAACTTATGGAAATATTAGAAACAATCAAACCCTCTGAGAGTGTGTAAATAAATTTGTGTATATTCATGCCAATATATGCATGCCTGCTCAGTTGTGTCCAACGCTTTGTGTTCCCATGGACTGTAGCCCCCAGGCTCCTCTGTCCATGGAATTTTCCAGGCAAGAATACTGGAGTGGGTCCCCATTTCCTCCTCTAGGGTATCTTCCCAACACAGGGATCAAACCCATGTCTCCTGCACACATCAAACCTATGTCTCCTATATTGTAGGCAGATTCTTTATCACTGAGACACCAGGGATATAATGCTATATTAGGTGTTTATATCAAAGTTCATAATAAAATGAAAAATATACTGTAATGATATTTAGAAAGCAAGATAGTTTCTAGAAGTTGGAATTAGAAAAAGAATGGAGGGACTTCCCTGGTGATCCAGTGCTAAGACTCCTTGCTCTCAGTGCAGGGGGCCCGGAATTTGATCCCTGGTTAGGGAACTAGATCCCATATGCTACAACTAAGTGTTCAGATGCCACAACTAAAGATCCCACATGCCACAACTAAGGCCTGGTGCAGCCAAATACATAAATATTTTAAAAGAAACAGAAGGGAAAGAGGAAAAACACTTTTTGCTTTTAATTTCTAAATTGTTAGAATTTGTTATACAAATATTAATAATATGTATCTTTTTAAAACCATTTTAAAAAGTTGAAGTATAGCTAATCTACAATATTGTGTTTCAGGTGAACAGCAAAGTGATTCAGATATATATATATATATATATATGGTATATACATATTTACAAAATGTACTTTTATTTTTTACAAAAATGCATTCTTTTTCAGATTCTTTTCCATCATAGGTTATTATAAAATACTGACTATAGTTCCCTGTGCTATACAGTCTGTCCTTATTGTTTACCTATTTTATATATGTGTTCGTGCTAAGTCACTTCAGCCATGTCCGACTCTTGCGACTCTTTGTACTATATCCCACCAGGCTCCTCTGTCCATGGGGTTCTCCAGGCAAGAATACTGGGGTGAGCTGCCATGCCCTCCTCCAGGGGATCTTCCCAACCCAGGAATCGAACCCCACATCTCTTATGTTTCCTGCACTGGCAGGCAGATTCTTTAAAATTAGCACCACCTGGAAAGTCCTTATTTTGTATAGAGTAGTGTGTATACATTAATCCCAAACTCCTAATTTATCTCTCCCCACCTCTGCTATTGGAGAAGACAATGGCACCCCGCTCCAGTACTCTTGCCTGGAGAATCCCAGGGATAGGGGAGCCTGGTGGGCTGCCATCTATGGGGTCGCACAGAGTCAGACACGACTGAAGTGACTTAGCAGCAGCAGCAGCCTCTGCTATCCCCTTTGGTAACCATGTTTGTTTCCTATGTCTGTGAATCTATTTCTATTGGTAAATAAGTTCCTTTGTATCATTTTTTTAGATTCCACATAAGTGATATCATATCTTTCTCGTCACTCAGTATAATCTCTAGGTCCATCCATGTTGCTGCATATGGCATATTTCATTCTTTTCTATGGCTGAGTAATATTCCATTGTATATGTATTACTCAGCCATAGAAAAGAATTATGCACACACACACACACACACACACACACACACACACATGCATGGAATATCAGAAAAGAATTGTATATACATATATATAAGACCCTGATGCTGGGAAAGAGTGAAGGCAGGAGGAAAAGGGGATGACAAAGGATGAAATGGTTGGATGGCATCACTGACTTGATGGACACAAGTTTGAGCAAGCTCTGGGAGATGGTGATGGACAGGAAAGCCTGGCATGCTACAGTCCATGGGGGTCGCAGAGAGTCAGACGTGACTGAGCGACTGAACTGACTGATATATGGAATTCTACTCACCCATAGAATAAAAGAATTGTGTGTGTATATATATATATATATATATATATACACAATATGTATATATTATATGATTTATATAATATATATTTATGTATATATAATTGTGTGTATATTATATATACAGATATATAATTGTATATGTGTATATATAAATATATTTTATATATACATATTGCTTCCGTGGTGGCTCAGACAGTAAAAAAATCTGCCTGCAGTGGAGGAGACCTGGGTTCAATCCCTGGGTCTGGAGAAGGAAATGGCAACCCCTTCTGGTATCCTTACCTGGAGGATTCCATGGACAGAGGAGCCTGGCAGGCTACAGTCCATGACATCAGACAGAGTCAGACATGACTGAGTAACAAACACAACATATATATATATTTATATCTCACATCTTCTTCATCCATTCATCTGTTGATGGACATTTAGGTTGTTTCCTCATCTTAGCCATTGTAAATAGTGCTGCAGTGAACATCAGGGTGTGTGTATCTTTTCAAATAAGAGTTTTCTCCAGATACATACCCAGGAGAGAATTGCTGGATCATATGGTAACTCTATTTTTAGTTTCTTGAGGAGCCTCCATACTGTTCTCCATAGTGGCTATAGCAACTGACATTCCTACCAACACTGTAGGAGTGTTCCCTTTTCTCCAAACCCTCTCCAGCATTTATTATTTGTAAAGTTTTTGAATGGTGGCTATTTTGACCGGTGTTAAGTGGTACCTCTTTGTAGTTTTGATTTGCATTTCTGTAATAATTAGTGATGTTGAGCATCTTTTCATGTGCCTGCTGGCCATCTGTATGTCTTCTTTGGAGAAATGTTTATTTAGGTCTTCTGTCCACTGTTTGATTGGCTTGTTTAGTTTTTCATTTTAAGCTGTGTGAGCTGTTTCTATATTTTGGAAATTAGTCCCTTGTTGGTAGTATTGTTTGCAAATATTTTTTCCCAGTCCATAGGTTGCTTTTCATTTTGTTTTTGGTCTCCTTTGCTGTGCAAAAGCTTTTAAGTTTAATTAGGCCCCATTTGTTTATTTTGTTTTTATTTCAAACATGTATCATTTTGACAATTTTTCCTGAGGTTAAAATAGCCTTAAGAACATGAAAAAATACACTAAAGTTTAATACCGCTGTTATATAAGGAACACAATTTGAGGTAATTTTAATCTACTTCTTCAATTTTATGTATTTTTAAAATTTTCTCTAATAAATGTGTATTTCTTTTATAATCATAATCTGACCATTAAATAAAACAGGCATTCATACATTGCAAATGAAGGTATAAATTGGTATAAGACTTCTTGAAAGTACAGTGACATAAACATAAATTCTTTCCTGAGTCATAGTACAAATTTAATTTTTTTAAAATTGACTAGGAAGTGTTCAGCAGAGAAGCAACCTTGTCCACTGTATTAAGTAATTTGCCCTCTAAAAGAGGTAATACTTTTGGACTTTATTCCAAATAAATGTAAATAGAAAACTGAATCCAATTGCTTAAAATTGGAAAGTTTGGATGAAGAGATCTATAGCATTGGGACTCGAACTTGGGAGGAGACGTTCCTGGGTGGCAGATGCTGGTACCTCTGAGAGGCTGTGATAGGGCTGGTGCTAAAAAAAAACAAACTACAAATATGGACCAAGATTCCTTAAGAAACCAATGGCTGCTCCAACCAAACGACAGGAACAGGAAATAAAAGCAGGACAAGACGCAAACCAAAAAGCATCTAGTCCAGTTTTCCTCCTTCAGCTTGTTTGTCTTCCTCTAGCGCCCCCTATTGGCAGAAGATAACACCAGAGCAGAAATGTGACGAAGCAGAAACAGGACTGCAAAGTACCAGCCATAGCATCTCACAGAGGATGGAAGGATAGGTTTGAAACTGAAAGACAACAGCTTGGTAATCAGCCAACACAATATGTTATTATGTGAAGCAAGCAACTTGCAAATGATTAAAACTCTAACTCATGTTCATCTGTTTGATTGAAGACTCTAAGACAATTACTGTCTCCCTTTCCCTAGATGTCTTTATCCTTTCTTGTTTTTTACACACAATGAAACAGAGTCTTAGTTTTTGATATCTTTGACTCTGTGATACTTTTTCTCAGCCAATTTTTTTAAAGTAAAAAAGGTGAAGTTAAAAATATACATCATCTAACACAATATACCCAAAATATTAAAAGTATTAAAATCTCAATACATAATCCATATAAAATTATCAATGTGATATTGTACAACTTTTGTACTAAGTTTTTGAAATCCAGTCTGTAGATTACATTTAATGCCACATCTCAGTTCAGTCAAATTACGTTTCTTTTTTAAATTTTTAAGAATTTTTGTTATAGTTAATTTAAAATGTTGTGTTAGTTATTCTGTACAGCAAAGAGTGTCAGCTATACATATACATGTATCCACTCTCTTTAAGATTCTTTTCCCATATAAGTCATTACAGAGTACTGAGAAGCGTTCCCTGCACTATACATAGTCCCTTATTAGTTGGCTGCACTTGGTCTCAGCTGTGGCACATGGCATCCTTGGCATTCAAACTCTCAGCTGCATCTGTGAACCTTTACCTGTGCCACACGGTCTAGTTCCCTGACCAGGGATCGAACTTGGGCCCCTGCATTGGGAGCATGGGGTCTTAGCCAGTGGGCCACCAGGGACGTCCTATTTTATATATAGTAGTGTATGAATGTCAATCCCAGGATCCCAATTTATCCCTTCCCTCAACCCCTGCTTCCTCCCCACCCCAGTAACCATAGTTGGTTTTCTACATCTGTGACTCTATTTCTTTTTTGTAAATAAGTTCATTTGTACCATTTTTTTTTAGTTTCCACATATAAGCAGTATCATATGATATTTGTTTTTCTCTGAATTATTTCACTCAGCATGACAATCTCTAGGTCCATCCATGTTGCTGCAAATGACATCATTTTATTCTTCTTTATGGATAATATTCCAGTGTGTGTGTGTGTGTGTGTGTGTGTGTGTGTGTGTGTGTGTGTTGGTTATCTGTATGTCTTCTTTGGAGAATTTAGATCTTTCACCCATTTTTTTAATTGGGTTGTTTGGTTGTTTTTTTGTTTTGTTTCATATTGAGCTACAGGAGCTGTTGTATATTTTGGAGAGTATACAGTCACTTGTCAGTCACTTCATTTGCAAATATTTACTCCCTTTCTGTGGGTTGTCTTTTGGTTTTCTTTATTGTTTCCTTTGCTGCAGAAAAGCTTTTAAGTTTAATTAGGTCCCATTTGTTTATTTCTGTTTTTATTTTCACTACTGTAAGAGGTGGATCAAAAAAGATGCTATGATTTGCCAGAGAGTGTTCTTCCTATGTTTTCTTCTGTGTGTTTAGTCGTTCAGATGTGTCCAACTCTTTGTGACCCTGTGAAGGAGGGGTGAGGCTTCTTTGTCCATGGGATTTTTCAGGCAAGAATAGTAGAGTGGTTTGTCATTTCCTCCTCTGGGGGATCTTCCCGACCAGGGATCAAACATCCATCTCCTGTGTCTCCTGCATTGGTGGGTAGATTCTTTATCTTCTGAGCCATCAGGGAAGCCCATGTTTTCCTCTAAGAGACTTCAAATATTTGCAGAAGAGTCAACACCTATCCTGCTGAAATCCTTTGAAAAAGTCGCAGAAGAAGGAGCATTCCCAAACTCATTCTACAGGGCAGCATCACCTGACACCAAAACTAGACAAAAGATATTACAAAAAAAGAAAATCACAAGCAAGTATCACTGATGAACACAGATGCAAAAATCTTCAACAGAACAGTAGCAAACCAAATTTAACAGCACATTATGATCCATCCACCATGATCAAGCGACATTTATCCCAGGGATGCAAGCTTTCTTCAGTATATGCAAATCAATTAATGTGATATGCCACATCAACAAACTGAAGAATTAAAACCATATGATTATCTGAATAGATGCAGAGAAAGCTTTTGACAAAATTCAACACCCATTTATGATTTTTTGAAAAAAAACTGTCCATAAAGCAGGCATGGAGAAAACCTAACTCAACATAATAAAGGCCATATATGACAAATTCACAGCAAAGATCATTCTCAATGGTGAAAAACTGAAAGTATTTCCTCTAAGATCAGGAATAAGACAAGGATATCCACACTTGCCACTGTTATTCAATGTAGTTTTGGAAGTCCTAGATATGGAAATCAGAGAAGAAAAAGAAATAAAAAGAATCCAGTCCGGAAAAGAAGTAAAACTGTCACTGCTTGCACATAGAAAAGTTTCTACACATAGAAAATCCTAAAGATGCTACCAGAAAACTGCTGCTGCTGCTGCTGCTAAGTCACTTCAGTCGTGTCTGACTCTGTGTGACCCCATAGACAGCAGCCCATGAGGCTCCCCTGTCCCTGGGATTCTCCAGGCAAGAACACTGGAGTGAGTTGCCATTTCTTCTCCAATGCATGAAAGTGAAAAGTGAAAGTGAAGTCGCTCAGTCGTGTCTGACTCATAGTGACCCCATGGACTACAGCTTACCAGGCTCCTCTGTCCATGGGATTTTCCAGGCAAGAGTACCAGGGCGGGTTGCCATTGTCTTCGACCAGAAAACTACTAGAACTCATCAAATCGTATTTCAGGTGCTCAATATCCACATGCAGCTACTGACTCAATTTTAGACAGCATAGTTCTAGAAAATGAATTTCATCCAGCCAAGCAATAACTGAGAAAACATCAGCCAAAATTGTGTGTGTGTGTGTGTGTGTATGTATATATGTATGTATATTAGGGTATGTGTGTGTGTGTATATATATATATGTATGCATAATATATATATATATATTAGGGCTTTCCTGGTAGCTCAGCTAGTAAAGAATCTGCCTGCAATGCAAGAGACCCAGTTCGATTCCTGGGTTGGGAAGCTCTGCTGGAGAAGGGATAGGCTACCCAGTCCAGTATTCTTGCCTGGGAAATCCCATGGACAGAGGAGACTGGTGGGCTACAGTCCATGGGGTCGCAAAGAGTCAGACACAACTGAGTGACTTTCACACTCACACTCTCAAACACATGCACACACACACACACA
This sequence comes from Capricornis sumatraensis, assembly GCF_032405125.1. Taxonomy (NCBI): domain Eukaryota; kingdom Metazoa; phylum Chordata; class Mammalia; order Artiodactyla; family Bovidae; genus Capricornis; species Capricornis sumatraensis. Next base: position 192,576,872 of record NC_091069.1, on the reverse strand, counting down.
CACACACATACACACATACAAATATATAAGCCATGATATGCTCAGCTGGTAAACATATATATATATAAAACATGATTGTAGATTATTACAAATAAAACATGAAGACAAAGAAGGAATAATGTATAAATATTAGATGTGACAAAGTAGAACTAATACAAACTAAATAATGAGAGGGAAAGGGATTAATTAGCAGTTTGGGATACACACTACTATATACAAAATAGATTTTAAAAAAGACCTACTATCTAGCACAGAGAACTATATTTGATACCTTGTAATAACCTATAATGGGAAAGGGTCTGAAAAAATATATATAATTGAATTACTTTGCTGTATACCTGAAACTAATGCAGCATTTTAAGTCTACTTCAGAAAACAAAACAAAAAAAAGCTTAAAAAGCTTTTATCAACTGGATAAAACAACTTGTGTTACATCATCGGAAGAAAGAAGCTGCTTTGAAAAATAAAATGACTGGGAAGAAGTAGCAGGACTAAGATTTTCTTGGGAGCAGATCAGGGCAAGGAATGGAACAGCAAAGAAGAGGTACCTGGTGACTAGAAGCTGGGAAGAGATTTGCTCAGAGAAGAAACAGTTTATGGGGATTTTCTGGAGGAATGCTGAACTTTTGTGTGAGACCCCTTTTTGTATCCACAAATCTTCAGTAAAAAAGCAAACATTTTGCTGCTGCTGCTGCTAAGTCGCTTCAGTCGTGTCCGACTCTGTGCAGCCCCATAGACGGCAGCCCACCAGGCTCCCCCGTCCCTGGGATTCTCCAGGCAAGAACACTGGAGTGGGTTGCCATTTCCTTCTCCAATGCATGAAAGTGAAAAGTGAAAGTGAAGTCGTTCAGTCGTGTCCAACTCTTTACGATCCCATGGACTGCAGCCTACCAGACTCCTCCATCCATGGGATTTTCCAGGCAAGAGTACTGGAGTGGGGTAAAACAATTTGCTAGCTTGGCTCAATTGCATTACTTGTGAATGCAGAGTTAGCCCCTTCCAAAGACAGTAAGTCTTTACAGACGAACAGGGTGAGTCAACATCTGGCTTTTGTTTCCAAATTTCAGATGAAAAGATCTTGCTGTGTATAGCCTGGAATTTTACCAAACATACTGTAAAGAGGATGACAAGTTTGAAATTTATTTATCCTCTTTTACATCAGCTTTATTTTAGAGAGAAATAAGAGTAGAGAAGCTTTTCTCCATGTAGGGAATCCCTTATAGTTTTCTACTGTTTATTGTGATGATAAAAATGAAGAATTAGAAGTAGGAGAAATTGCAAAGACAAGTTCCGAGACTACAGCATCCGAGACTAGTAAGACCAAGTTCACGTGCATGCATGTTTAGTCACTTCAGTCGTGTCCAACTCTGCGACCCTATGGGCGGCAGCCCACCAGAAGACCAAGTTCACATCGGACACAATTTAAGTTTTGGTTGAGTTATTTTTCTTTTTTTCCTCATTCTCTTCCATTTTGGAAAACAAGTCATTTCCATATCTGCTTGACACCAAGTCCTGAACACATAACTACTTTCTTCTGTTTCACCAAAATAATGATAATCTCTTTAATTCTCAAGTTTTTCCTTGCTTCATTTGTAACAATAAATAAATAAAAACTTGTGATGTGTACCATTAATTAGTAAACCTGTAATTACTGTTCAAAGAAATGATACTTTTTAATATTCCAAAATAAACATTTTACTAAATTGAATTTTGTACAAAACAACATCATGTCTATGTGTATTCTCTTTTAGGGCTTCCCTGGTGGTGCAGAGGTTAAAGTGTCTGCCTGCAATGCGGGAGACCTGGGTTCAATCCCTGGGTCGGGAAGATCCCCTGGAGAAGGAGATGGCAACCCACTCCAGTATTCTTGCCTGGAGAATCCCATGGATGGAGGAACATGGTGGGCTACAGTCCACGGGGTCACAAAGAGTCTTGCATAATTTCACTTCTATCTGTCCGTCCCCCTTTCCTTGTGGTGGAGAAGAATTCTTTTTTCTAAGGATTCAGAGTCCCCCAAATCCTTTAGTGCTTTATATTCCCATCCCACTCAATCTAATTCTACCCTTAACTTCTCCCCCAGTACTCAGACAGTCTTCTTGGATTACGCACACAGTCAGCACACAGCATCAGGCTGAGAGTGAAGGGAAAAAAGATGAAAGCCCCAAGCACATAGCACCCTCGGAGTAACAGTTTACCACCACTGCTTCTCAAAGTCCAGATGTATTTTTTAAAGTAAATTTCTATAACAGCTAAAACCTGTCATAAGTGATTATATCAAAAATCCATTGGAATTTAAAATATAGTTTTAGATTAAAAATTTGAGACCTTCATTTAAGATAATTATAAATATAAATATTTTCATTTAGAAGACCTTCTTAGAATGGTAGTGGTAGATATCTCTGTTTATAGAGGAAAAAAATAAAAATACAGAGTGGATAATAGACTTAACCAAAATTTTGCAATCCTTGTAAATTTTAGAGTTTTTACTTTTTATAAACATTTATTAGTTCCCTCTGGTGACAACATGTATAAGAAAAAAGAGTGTGACACAGCCCTCTCTTATAAATGATGCTTTTCTTTTAAAAATTGAAATTAAGACTGTTTAGATAAATATGAAATAGACTTCACTTTTTCTTCTCTGGTCCCACTGAATAAGCTTTTTTTTTTTTTCCTCTCTCTCTCATGATTCAGAATATTGAATACTCAGCTTGGAAATGGTGCAGTGGTGCCACGAATACAACCCTCTACCTCTTCTGCATTTGGCTTTCATTTCTTTTTTAGCCTTTCACCTTCTCATTTCATTAATGAGCAGAAGAAGAGACAGGAGGGCACGGATGTTGCTTCTTTTTATCCCTGAGTCTTTTACATGACAGGACACCTGACTGACCTCAGGCTGCCTTCATTTGAGTCAGCAGTGTCTCTTGGCAATGCACCCCTGCCCACACCCTATAACCCAAGGTCAGTCAGTCAGTTCAGTCGCTCAGTCGTGTCCGACTCTTTGCGACCCCACGAATCACAGCACGCCAGGCCTCCCTGTCCATCACCAACTCCCAGAGTTCACTCAGACTCACGTCCATCGAGTCAGTGATGCCATCTAGCCATCTCATCCTCCATCGTCCCCTTCTCCTCCTGCCCCCAATCCCTCCCAGCATCACAGTCTTTTCCAATGAGTCAACTCTTCTCATGAGTTGGCCAAAATACTGGAGTTTCAGCTTTAGCATCATTCCTTCCAAAGAAATCCCAGGGCTGATCTCCTTCAGAATGGACTGGTTGGATCTCCTTGCAGTCCAAGGGACTCTCAAGAGTCTTCTCCAACACCACAGTTCAAAAGCATCAATTCTTCAGTGCTCAGCCTTCTTCACAGTCCAACTCTCACATCCACGCATGATCACAGGAAAAACCATAGCCTTGACTAGACGGACCTTAGTCGGCAAAGCAATGTCTCTGCTTTTGAATATACTATCTAGGTTGGTCATAACTTTTCTTCCAAGGAGTAAGTGTCTTTTAATGTCATGGCTGCAATCACCACCTGCAGTGATTTTGGAGCCCAAAAATATAAAGTCTGACACTCCTTCCACTGTTTCCCCACCTATTTCCCATGAACTGATGGGACCGGATGCCATGACCTTTGTTTTCTGAACGTTGAGCTTTAAGCCAACTTTTTCACTCTCTACTTTCACTGTCATCAAGAGGCTTTTCAGTTCCTCTTCACTTTCTGCCATAAGGGTGGTGTCATCTGCATATCTGAGGTGATTGATATTTCTCCCGGCAACCTTGATTCCAGCTTGTGTTTCTTCCAGTCCAGCATTTCTCATGATGTACTCTGCATAGAAGTTAAATAAGCAGGGTGACAATATATAGCCTTGAGGTACTCCTTTTCCTATTTGGAACCAGTCTGTTGTTCCCTGTCCAGTTCTAACTGTTGCTTCCTGACCTGCATACAGATTTCTCAAGAGGCAGGTCAGAAACAAAATGCCTTCAATTTACCACACCTGAGAAATGTCGAGCAGGCTCAGGAAAATATTATAAAGAATCCTCATTTATTTGTATTCCACGAAGTTTTTGCTTTAAAATATAAAGATCCCAGTAAACGGTCAGAAAGCCGATGAAATTTAAGAAAAAAAATTCTGTGCTCTTGTAATTCTGTTGAAAACAGTAATTTTATCCACCTACTTCAATGAGGGACAAAAAATAAAATAGTGGCCTGGAATCTGAGGCAGAGGGGAAAAAATTTAAACTGTGATGACCACTCATGAGATAAGCCTCTTCTAAAATGGTAGTGGTATCTTTTTTTCTCTCTGGCACAACTAGTAGTATTCCATAAATAACTGGCCTGGGTAGTGAGAGTCACATACCTTTTGTGTGCCAAGTGGGCCTGCCAAATTGCTTCAATCTAATTCAGCTGCTGAACCTGCTTACTTGATTTCCCTTAAGGTTAAAATAGAGTGGGAAAATACTGGGAACATTAATTAGTTCTTTGTTTGTTTCAGCTTTATATTTGCTTAAAATCTTCCATGGACTTGCTTACACTCTGAGTATCAAGGTGGAGTTTCCCAGTGGGTTTCTACAGACATTCAATTCAGTTCAGTTCAGTTCAGTTGCTTAGTCATGTCCGACTATTTGTGACCCCATGAACCGCAGCATGCCAGGCCTCCCTGTCCATCACCAACTCCCGGAGTTTACCCAAACCCATGTCCATCAAGTCGGCGATACCATGCAACCATCTCATCCTCCGTCGTCCCTTCTCTTCTGGCCCTCAATCTTTCCCAGCATCAGGGTCTTTTCAAGTGAGTCAGCTCTTCGCGTCAGGTGGCCAAAGTATTGGAGTTTCAGCTTTAGCATCAGTCCTTCCAATGAACACCCAGGACTGATCTCCTTTAGGATGGACTGTTTGGATCTCCTTGCAGTCCAAGGGACTCTCAGGAGTCTTCTCCAACACCACAGTTCAAAAGCATCATTCTTCAGCACTCAGCTTTCTTTATTGTCCAACTCTCACATCCATACATGACCACTGGAAAAACCATAGCCTTGACTAGACAGACCTTAGTCGGCAAAGTAATGTCTCTGCTTTTTAGTATGCTGTCTAGGTTGGTCATAACTTTCCTTCCAAGGAGTAAGTGTCTTTTAATTTCATGGCTGCAGTCACCATCTGCAGTGATTTTGGAGCCCAAAAAAATAAAGTCAGCCACTGTTTCCACTGTTTCCCCATCTATTTGCCGTGAAGTGATGGGACCAGATGCCATGATCTTCATTTTCTGAATGTTGAGCTTTAAGCCAACTGTTCCATTCTCCTCTTTCACTTTCCTCAAGAGGCTCTTTAGTTCTTCTTCACTTTCTGCCATAAGGGTGGTGTCATCTGCATATCTGAGGTTACTGATATTTCTCCCAGCAATCTTGATTCCAGCTTGTGCTTCATCCAGCCCAGCGTTTCTCATGATGTACTCTGCATATAAGTTAAATAAGACATTAGTCCCATGAAATGTTCCATGAAGTAAAGATAATAAAGATTCTAGAGTCATATACACTTGGGGAATAGTACAGTTATATTGATAGCTCTTGCTTGGAGATTCACAATGCACAGTAGTAACTTAAAGGTTCAGAGTAGTCACTTAGGAAAGAAAATGATGTAATTTTGTTAACTTAATACTGTTCAGATTTATCTGACCACAGAACATTTTTTTTTCATATAACACTCTTAGCATCAGGCTAGTGTTCAAAGAGCATATTTTAGCATATTTACTTAGAGGTACATAGGCCAACAGGTTTTATCATTTTCTATTTTGATACAATGAGTTATTTTTCTTTAAATGTGTGTGTGTGTGCACTTGTAAATTCATAGAAATATATCTCAGCCAATAGTTCTCAACCATAGATGATCTTTTCCCCTGAAGACATTTGGCAATGTCGGAGGACATTTTTGGTTGTCACAACTTGGAGTTGTTATAAGCATTCTTGGTAAAGACCACAGATGATGCTAAACATCCCACTATGGACAGGACAGCTCACAAAAAAGAATTATCTGGCTTATGTGCCATAGTACCAAGACTGTGAAATTCTGATGCAGATCATGGTTAACTCTGAGGAGTGGGACTGGAAGTGGGGAAGAGGAGACAGTTTCACTTTTGCTTTTGTACAAGTTGACTTCAATTATTTTTGAGGTTAAAAATATATAATCCAAGTAATGTGTAGACGTTACAGAGAAGTTTAAAAATACAACAAATACAAATTTTAAATTACTTAGTCATAACCACTATTAAAATGCTGGTAGATGAGAATAGAGATTGTGTAGTATGAATGCTTATTCTAGACTTACATTCGTCCCCAGATTTCCAGAAATAGAAAAATAACATTAATAAGTCCATGGCAGCCTAGGACAACAATAAAGAATGGTTATGTTGGTTTAGCAAGCATATGAAATCTCTGAAATATAGGAAGCAGAGGAAGTTATTGAAGGAGAAGTCACAGCCCAAAATGAACAAATAAAGATGTGCAGAAGCAGCTTAAGGGGTACTTCAAGAGAGAGGTAGCTGGTTTAGGGAACTGGAGGAAATTTGGAGGAAAACTAGGTGATTATTTGGAAATCCACAGAAAGAGCAGCCAAATAGGTCTAGCATTTACTATCCTGCTCCTATTTATCTAATGTGGAGCAAGAAAGGGCTCTCATCCCAGACAAGAGCAAAAAGTGTGGAGCCCTTAGGCCAAAGAGGCAGAGGAGCCAGTGCTGACTGTAACTCTCTGAAGGTATGAAGAGTTCCCATATCTAGAATACTCCACTCCGTCTATAACCCTTGCCACCTCTCCCCCAGATCACTACACTTCAGGTTAGAGTTTTTAAAAAAGAGAAATGCAGAGCATTTACAGATGGAGAATGACAGAATCTAAAATAAGATTCTAAAAAAGTATACATCAAGTGTTCAAGAAAAACCAATTGTAGGCTCCACAAGGACAGAAGCAAAAGTAAATGTGCTCTGGAGGGATATACCTTTATCCCAGGCAATGAATGGAGTTGCCACTGACTAAGGTAGAGTTTTGGATTTAATATAATACAGTCATGATAGCTGCTGTGAAAATGTTTTGGTAGTACCTTAATCAAGTTATCTTGCTTACACTTTTTCCTAGGTATGTACAAGAGTGACATATACAATATATGTGTAAATAAGCCAAAATGGTAATTTAATAAATATTTTTTAAAATCTAAGTGGAAAAAGCATTGTATTTGTTCTTTTATACTGTTACATAAAATAATGGCATCTTAAGATTCTATAACATATGATAGATGCAAAATGCCTAAACCAAATACCAGCAAACTAAATCTACCAATATATAAAAGGATAATTTATCATGTCTGGATTTATTCAAAAAATACAAGATTGTTGTAATTTAAGACTTTTGATAAAATTTGATATCCAGGTACAACAAAACTTATGACAAATTAAAAATAGAAGAGAATCTCTTTAGCTAATGAAGGGTATTTATAAACAAACAAGCTACTTCAAACATTATGCATAATAAAAAACTCTTGAAAGCAATTTCTTTAAGATCAGGAACAAAACAAATATGCCTACTATCATCAGTTCCATTAAACAATGTATGAATGATTTACATTCAGAAAATACAATCAACTCCTAAAAAGAAGTAAGAGAAAAATAAAATACAATTTTTTAATGGGAAAAAGTCTTGAATTTCACAAAATGGCAAATTCAGATGACCACGAAACATGACAAAAATACGAAATTCTACACACTGTTGATGGGTGTATGAATTGTCTGTAAAACTTCAAAAAGCAGTAGCATCATCAGAGAAGTTAAAGATACAAACTCTATCTCCTAGCTATTTTTCTCTTGATAACATCTTTTAAAAGAAATTCTTGCACACGTGTGCCAAGATAGTTTTGCAGGATATTCATAGCAACACTGTTCACAATAGCCAAAATCTGAAAACAACTGAAATATCATCAAAAATTGGTGAACAAATAAATTGTGGTATATTGATACAACAGAATTCTATAAAACAATGAAAATGAATAAAACCACAACCCCACACCAATATATGAATAATATTGATTATTATTCACAACTAATATTGATGAAATGCAAGTCCAGAAGACTATATATCTTATAATTGCATTTATCTACAGTTCAAAAACAGGCAAAATAGACTTCAGGGTTTGTGATAGTGTTGAATTGTGTCCCCCCCAAAAATGTGTTAAAGTCCTAACCTGCGCTACCTATGAATGTGATCATGTCTGGAAATAAGATCTTTGCAGATGTAATTAATTTAAGATGAGGTCATAAGCATGGACTCTAATCCAGTATAACTGGTGTCCTTATAAGAAGAGGAAGAGACAGACATAGGGAAGATAGCTATGTGAAGCCGGAAGCAGATATTGGAGCTACACTGCCTCAAGACAAGGAGCACTTGGGGCTACCAGAAGCCTAAGAGACAAGGCAAGGCCCTACCCTAGAGACTAGAGATGGCAAAGAGAGTGTGCACCTCCTAATAGCTTGATTTCAAGCTTTTAGTCTCCAGAAATGTAAGAGAATAAATTTCTTGTGTTTTAAGCCACCTAGTTTAGTAGTACTTTGTTACAGCCCAAGGAAACTAATATACATGGTAAACTGTGGAAAACAACAAACAAAAATGCAAGGGATATATTATCCCAGAAGCAAGGATGGACAATTACCTCTAGAGTCTAGAGGTCAGGGATGAAATTGTAATGAAAGTGGTGCTTACAGTATCTCTGCTATCTCACTTTCATTAAGATCTGCTCTTATAAACCTCTTTTTGAGGTTTGTAATGGACTATCATGGATCTTGCTGTGGATATATTGTCATATTATTTTGTTTAAGATTCTTAAACATCCTATATCTGACACAGGTCTGAACTATTCTTAGCCAGTATCTCTTCTCATATTTCCTTTTCATCCTTTTCTCTACTCTCTCCTTCAGGAATTCTGACTGGAGGCAAAATACATGACTTGCTTGCCTCAATATAGTTTATATTTTCCACATCCAAGGAGGAAAGTTTGATGAGGAGCTGGATATTTGCATGATCTCAAAGAGTCTTCCCCCAAAGTGTTGATTAGTAGCAAGGAGGAAAGCAGTAACTGTATACAATCTGATTTCATTTATTACATGTGATAGAATTATCATAATAAGAGCCAAATGTATATATGTCTATTTGAAAATTATAAAATTTCATTTAAAACTTGGATTAAAGAAGAAATCAAAGAATAAATTAGAAACTGTTCTGATATGAACAATAACAGTGCCATATATCAAGTGGTGTCCCTAAGAGATGTCACTGCCTTTACATAACTACATCAATTTTTTGAGTAATTTGTCTATTAAACTGATGGTCATCAAGTGGTTAAAAATCAAAATAAGTAGAAAATATATCTTATAGTCAACATCATGCATTGCTTTTAAACAGTGTATTGCTGCCCTCTATATTTTCTTCTCTAATTTTATTTTATTTTTTTAACAATTGGTAAATGGTATAGGGAGGTTCATTGCATTGTGCATCAAAATATTCTCTATATTTTAAATTTTGGAAAATAAAAAGGCAATATTAAATAAATTTATTTAATAAAATGTGAAAGTATATGACCCTGTGAGTATATGACCCTGACTAAAATTTCACAGAAGTATAGACTAAACTATAATTCTCTCAGAATTTTAAGGAAAATTATATGTAGTATATAAACATATACATATATAGGCATGGAGTAAGGCAGGCCTTCTTAATTAAATAATACATGAACTGCAAAGGAATTCATGGAAAAAAGTCATCAAGGAAAATGATTGTAAATGCTGAAAATAGGATGACATCAATATGGAAATCTTCTGTAGGATGAAAAGCAACCTAAAGCGAATTAAAAGACAGATCACAGATTCTGAAGAAGGCAACCTGGAGAGAGGAGGGTGTTGTTGAGACCATCTGCCTCTTAGGGCCTCTGTAAACTTGTGATATTCTGGCACAGAGACCAACATGAAAGGTACAACATGTTACAAATAAAATAAGGGAATAAAACCCAGAGAGGACAAAAGAAAAAGGAGTAGACTCAAGTGCAGTGTGAGAAACTGCCTCTTTCTGGAATTCTGAGTCTTGTAGACTGTAACCACAGATGGGGCTTGGGTCACTACCTTCTTTAGATGCAAATCTTCATGGGAACGAGTGCTGAAGTTAGCAGGGTGAGGGAAGTAATGAAGCTCTTTCAGTAATTCTGCAAGATCAAGCCCTGAACATTTGGAGAGGGAGCACTGACTCCAAGACCCTACACTACCAGAGAACTAACTCTAGGGAGTATCAAATAGTGAGAACTCACACAAAGGAAACCACTTGAATAAAAGAACCAGCATCACCCAACCACCAGTAGAACCCTGTGCCTCATCTAAACAACAAACAAAATAAAAATACAAACCCAATCATCAGCAGACAGGATTACCACCTCACTCAGCCCTGCCCATCAGTGGAAAAACAAACAAACAAAAATTCAGCAGAAATCTCACCCTGGAGGGCAGAAACCAAAGGGAAAAAAAAAATTCAACCTTGAAGCCTGGGAAAAGGAGACCTCAAACACAATAAGTTAAAAAAGTAATGAAAAGGCAGAGAAATACTACACAAATGAAGGAACAGACTAGAAACACAGAAGTCCAAATAAATGAAGAGGAAATAGGCAAACTACCTGGGACAATATTAAATGCACCAACAATCGAATTACAGGGGTCCCAGAAGAAGAAGAGAAAAGGAAAGGGTATGAGAAAATTTTTGAAGAGATTATAATTGAAAATTTCCCCAACATGGAAAAGGAAATAGCCAATCAAGTCCAAGAGGCACAAAGAGTCCCATACAGGATAAACCCAAGGAGAAACACAGCAAGACACATACTATACAAACTAACGAAGACTAAACACAAAGAAAGAGTATTAAAAGCAGCAAGGGAGAAGCAACAGGTAACATACAAGGGAAACCCCAAACACTTAACAGCTGATCTTTCAGCAGAAACTCTGCAGGCCAGAAGGGAATGGCAGGGTATATTTAAAGTACTGAAAGGGAAAAATCTACAACCAAGATTACTATACCCTGGCAAGGATCTTATTTAAAATTAATGGAGAAATAAAAAGCTTTTCAGACAAGCAAAAGTTAAGAGAATTCAGTACCCCCAAACCAGCTTTACAACAAATGTTAAACAGAATTATATAGTCAAGAAGTACAAGAGAAGAAAAAAGATCTACAAAATCAACCCCAAACAATTAAGAAAATGACAATAGGAACATATATATCAATAATTACTTTAAATGTAAATGGATTAAATGCTCCAACCAAAAGACACAGACTGGCTGAATGGATACAAAAACAAGACCCATATATATATTGTCTACAAAAAACCCACTTCAGACCTAAAGATACATATAGACTGAAAGTAAGAGGAGGGAAAAAATATATTCCATGCAAATGGGAAGCAAAAGAAAGCTGGAGTGGGACTCCTCATATCAGACAAAATAGACCTTAAAATAAAGATTACAAGAGATAAAGAAGGACACTACATAATGATCAATGGATCAATCCAAGAGGAAGACATAACAATTGTAAATGTCTATACACCCAACATAGGAGCACCTCAATACAAGGAGAAAATGACATCAACATAATAATAGTAGGAGACTTTAACATTCCGCTCACACCAGTGGACAGGTAATCAAAACAGAAAATTAATAAGGAAACACGAGTCTTAAATGATACATTAGAAGAAATGGATCTCATCGATACCAGGATATCAGGACATTCCATTCAAATGCAGAAGAATACACCTTCTTCTCAAGTGCACATGAACATTCTCTAGGAAAGGCCACATCTTGGGTCAGTAAAATTTAAGAAAATCTCAGTAAATTTAAGAAAATTGAAATCGTATCAAGTGTCTTCTCTGACAACAACACTGTAAGACTAGATAGCAATTACAAGAAAAAAACTGTAAGAAACACAAACGCATGGAGATTAAACAACACATTTCTAAATAACCAACAGGTTACTGAAGAAATCAAAAGGGAAATTGAAAATTTTCTAGAAACAAATGACAATGAAAACACAACAGCTCAAAATTTATGGGATGCAGCAAAAGCAGTTCTAAGAGGGAAGTTTATAGTAGTACAATCATACCTCAAGAAACAAGAAAAACATCAAATAGACAACCGAGCTTTACACCTAGCTTTACATTTGGGAAAAGAAGAACAACAAAAAAAATTGATAGAAGGAAAGAAATCATAAAGATCCAAGCAGAAATAAGTGAAAGAAACAATAGTAAAGATTAAAAAAACTAAAAGCTGGTTCTTTGAGAAGATAAACAAAATTGACAAACTGTAGCCAAACTCATCAAGAAAAAAAGAGAGAAGAATCAAATCAACAAATTTAGAAATGAAAAAGGAGAGGTTACAACAGACAATCCAGAAATACAAAGGATTATAAGAGACTATTATGAACAACTATATGGCAATAAAATGGATAACCTGGAAGAAATGGACAGATTCTTAGATAAGTTCAATCTTCCAAGACTGAACCAGGAAGAAATAGAAATTATAAACAACTCAATTACAAGCACTGAAATTGAAGCTGTGATAAGAAAAAAACTCCCAAAAACCAATAGCCCAGGACCAGATGGCTTCACAGGAGAAGTCTATCAAACATTTAGAGAAGAGTTAAAGCCTATCCTTCTAAAACTCTTTCAAAAAAATTGCAGAGGAAGGAACCTTTCCAAACTCATTCTACGAGGCCACCATCAAGTAATGTCGTTCAGTCATGTCCGACTCTTTGCGACCCCATGGACTGTAGCCTACAACGCTCCTCCATCCATGGGATTTTCCACGCAAGAGTACTGGAGTGGATTGCCATTTCCTTCTCCAGAGGACCTTCCCGACCCAGGGATCGAACCCAGGTCTTCTGCATTGTAGGCAGACGCTTTACCATCTGAGCCACAAGGGAAGTCCATCACCCTGATACTAAAACCAGACAAAGATAACACAAAAAAAGAAAGCTACAGACCAATGTCACTGATGAACATAGGTGTAAAAATCCTCAAGAAAATTTTAGGAAACAGAATTCAGAAACACATCAAAAAGCTCATACACCATGATCAAGTTGGGTTTATTCCAGGGATGCAAGGATTCTTCAATACACACAAATCAATCAATGTGATACACCATATTAACAAATTGAAAAATAAAAACCATGTGATAATGTCAAGAGATGCAGAAAAAGCCTTGACAAAATTGAGCACCCATTTATGATTAAAACTCTTCAAAAAATGGGCATAGAAGGAACCAACCTCAACATAGTAAAGGCCATATATGATAAGCCTACAGCAAACATTTTTCTCAAGGGTGAAAAACTTAAAGCATTCTCCCAGGAACAAGACAAGGATGTGCACTTTTACCACTATTATTCAACATAGTTCTGGAAGTCCTAGCTACCATAATGAGAAAAGAAAAAAAAATAAAAGGAATCCAAATCAGAAAAGAAGACGTAAAGCACTCACTGTCTGCAGATGACATGATACTGTACATAGAAAACCCTAAAGATAGTATCAGAAAATTATTAGAACTACTCAGTAAATATAGCAAAGTTGCAGGATACAAAATCATTACACAGAAATCATTTGCATTTCCATATAATAACAATGAAAAATCAGAAAGAGAAATTAAAGAATCAATTCTATTCACCATTGCTACAAAAAGATTTAAATATCTAGGAATAGACTGTGCACAGAAAATTATAAGAGACTGATGAAAGAAATCAAAGATGACATAAACAAATGGAGAGATATTCCATGTTCCTAGGTAGGGAGAATCAATATTGTGAAAATGACTATACTACCAAATGCAATCTACAGATTCAGTGTAATCCCTATCAAATTACCAATGGCATTTTTCACAGAACTAAAACAAAAAATTTCACAGTTCATATGGAAACACAAAAGACACAGAATAGCCAAAACAGTCTTGAGAAAGAAAAATGGAGCTGGAGGAATCAATCTCCCTGACATCAGTTTATACTACAAAGCTACAGTCATCTAGACAGTATGGTACTGGCACAGAAACAGAAATATAGACCAATGGAACAAGATTACTGCAGATGGTGACTGCAGCCATGAAATTAAAAGATGCTTGCTCCTTGGGAGAAAAGCAATGACCAACTTAGACATCATATATTAAAAAGAAGAGACATCACTTTGCCAAGCAAGGTCCATACAGTCAAAACTAGTTTTTCCAGTAGTCATGTATGTATGTGAGAATTGGACTATATAGAAACCTGAGTGCTGAAGAATTGATGCTTTTGAACTGTTATGTTGGAGAAGACTCTTGAGAGTCCCTTAGACTGCAAGAAGATCCAACCAGTCCATCCTAAAGGAGATCAGTCCTGAGTGTTCATTGGAACGACTGATGCTGAAGCTGAAGCTCCAATACTTTGGCTATCTGATGTGAAGAGTTGACTCATTTGCAAAGACCCTGATACTGGGAAAGATTGAATGCAGGAGGAGAAGGGGATGACAGAGAATGAGATGGCTGGATGGCATCACGGACTCAATGGACATGTTTTAGTAAGCTCCAGGAGTTGGTGATGGACAGAGAAGCCTGAAATGAAGGCCATGGGGTTGCAAACAGTCGGCCATGACTGAACAACTGAACTGAACTGAACTTCAACAAGATAGAAAGCCCAAAAAATAAACCCATGTATCTCAGTTCAGTTCAGTTCAGTTTAGTCGCTCAGTTGTGTCCGACTCTTTGCGACCCCATGAATCACAGCATGCCAGGCCTCCCTGTCCATCACCATCTCCCGGAGTTCACTCAGACTCACGTCCATCGAGTCCAAGATGCCATCCAGCCATCTCACGCTGGGTCGTCCCCTTCTCCTCCTGCCCCCAATCCCTCCCAGCATCACAGTCTTTTCCAATGAGTCAACTCTTCCCATGAAGTGGCCAAAGTACTGGACCTTCAGCTTTAGCATCATTCCTTCCAAAGAAATCCCAGGGCTGATCTCCTTCAGAATGGACTGGTTGGATCTCCTTGCAGTCCAGGGGACTCTCAAGAGTCTTCTCCAACACCACAGTTCAAAAGCATCAATTCTTTGGCGCTCAGCCTTCTTCACAGTCCAACTCTCACATCCATACATGACCACAGGAAAAACCATAGCCTTGACTAGACGGACCTTAGTCAGCAAAGTAATGTCTCTGGTTTTGAATATACTAACTAGGTTGCTCATAACTTTTCTTCCAAGGAGCAAGCGTCTTTTAATTTCATGGCTGCAATCACCATCTGCAGTGATTTTGGAGCTCAAAAAAATAAAGTCTGACACTGTTTCTACTGTTTCCCCATCTATTTCCCATGAAGTGATGGGACCAGATGCCATGATCTTCGTTTTCTGAATGTTGAGCTTTCAGCCAACTTTTTCACTCTCCTCTTTCACTTTCATCAAGAGGCTTTTTAGTTCCTCTTCACTTTTTGCCATAAGGGTGGTGTTATCTGCATATCTGAGGTGATTGATATTTCTCCCGGCAAGCTTGATTCCAGCTTGTGTTTCTTCCAGTCCAGCATTTCTCATGATGTACTCTGCATAGAAGTTAAATAAGCAGGGAGACAATATACAGCCTTGAAGTACTCCTTTTCCTATTTGGAACCAGTCTGTTGTTCCATGTCCAGTTCTAACTGTTGCTTCCTGACCTGCATACAGATTTCTCAAGGGGCAGGTCAGGTGGTCTGGTATTCCCATCTCTTTCAGAATTTTCCACAGTTTTTTGTGATCCACACAGTCAAAGGCTTTGGCATAGCCAATAAAGCAGAAATAGATGTTTTTCTGGAACTCTCTTGCTTTTTCCATGATCTAGCAGATGTTGGCAATTTGATCTATGGTTCCTCTGCCTTTTCTAAAATCAGCTTGAACATCAGGGAGTTCACGGTTCATGTACTGCTGACGACTGGCTGGGAGAATTTTGAGCATTACTTTACTAGCATGTGATATGAGTGCAATTGTGCAGTAGTTTGAGCATTCTTTGGCATTGCCTTTCTTTGGGATTGGAATGAAAACTGACCTTTTCCAGTCCTGTGGCCACTGCTGAGTTTTCCAAATTTGCTGGCATATTGCGTGCAGCACTTTCACAGCATCATCTTTCAGGATTTGAAACAGCTCAACTGGAATTCCATCACCTCCACTAGCTTTGTTCGTAGTGATGCTTTCTAAGGCCCACTTGACTTCACATTCCAAGATGTCTGGCTCTAGATTAGTGATAACATCAACATGATTATCTGGGTTGTGAAGATCTTTTTTGTACAGTTCTTCCATTTATTCTTGCCACCTCTTCTTAATATCTTCTGCTTCTGTTAGGTCCAGACTATTTCTGTCTTTTGGCACCTTATTTTTGACACAGGAGGCAACAATATACAATGGGGGCAAAGACAGCCTCTTCAATAAATGGTGCTGGGAAAACTGGACAGCTATATGTAAAAGAATGAAATTAGAACACTTCCTAACACCATACACAAAGATAAATTCAAAATGGATTAAAGGCCTAAATGTAAGACCAGAAACCATAAAATTCTTAGAGGAAAACATAGGCAGAACATTCAATGACATAAATCAAAGCAAGATCCTCTATGGCCCACCTCCTACAGTAACAGAAATAAAAACAAAAGTAAACAAGTGGGATCTGATTAAACTTAAAAGCTTTTGCACAACAAAGGAAACTATTCCCAGCTTGGAATGGGAGAAAATAATAGCAAATGAAACAACTGACAAAGGAGTAATTTCCAAAATATACAAGCAGTTCATACAACTCAATGCCAGAAAACAACCCAATCAAAAAGTGGGAAAAAGACCTAAACAGACATTTCTTCAAAGAAGACATACAGATGGCTAACAAACAATGAAAAGATGCTCAACATCACTCATTATTAGAGAAATGCAAATCAAAACTACAATGAGATATCACCTCACACTGGTCAGAATGGCCATCATCAAAAAGTCTACAAACAATAAATGCTGGAGAGGGTGTGGAGAAAAGAGAACACTCTTGCACTGTTGGTGGGAATGTAAACTGATACAGGCACTATGGAAGATGGTATGGAGGTTCCTTAAAAAGTAGGAATAAAACCACCATATGACCCAGCAATCCCACTCCTAGGCATATACCCTGAGGAAATCAAAATTGAAGAAGACACATGTATCCCATTATTCATTGCAGCACTATTTACAATAGCTAGAACATAGAAGCAACCTAGATGTCCATTGACAGATGAATGGATAAAGAAGTTGTGGTACATATACACAAAGAAATATTAGCCATAAAAAGGAATGCATTTGAGTCAGTTCTGATGAGGTGGATGAACCTAGAGCCTATTACACAGAGTGAAATAAGTCAAAAAGAGAAAGATACATATCATATTCTAACACATATATGGAATCTAGAAAAATGGTACTGAAGAATTTATTTACAGGGCAGCAATGGAGAAACAGACATAGAGAACAGACTTATGATCATGGGGAGTGGGGAGGAGAGGTGAAATGCATGGAGAGAGTAACATGAAAACTTAATTACCATATGTAAAATAGATAGCCAATGGGAATTTACTGTTTGTCTCAGGAAACTCAAACAGGGGCTCTATATCCACCTAGAGGGGTGGGATGGGGAGGGAGATGGGAGGGAGGTTCAAAAGGGAGGGGATATATGTATACCTATGGCTGATTCATGTTGAGGTTTGATAGAAAACAACAAAATTCTGTAAAGCAATTATTCTTTGATAAAAAAATAAATTAAAAAAATTAATGTAAAAATATTTGTCAGCAGATTGGTATGTGAAAGTACTTTATATCTTTGGTTTAAAAACTGTCCAGATTTCTTAATGAAGTGTTAATTAAGAGAGTGTTTCATGTATATATTCTAAGAAAAAAGAGAACCCCCACACCCCTCAAAACAAGACAGGTCACAAATACCAACTAAGATAGATACAATAGTAGGAAAACATAATAAGAAATATGCAAAATCTATATGGGGAAATTTTAAAATACCATTGTGGATAAATTAAACATATAAATAAATAAATAAAAATAAAATATCATTGAGGAAATTACCAAGAAGTGTGAATAAATATATTGGCATAATATGTTCTCCTCTATGAGCACTAAACCCCAAACTAAACTTTAAATAAATTGTAATTCTAGTAAAGGAGGGACAAAAATTTGTTTTAACTGAATAAGCTACAATTTATTGAAAAAATAAGGAAGCAAGAATTGGAGGGAATTTTTTGGGGGAAAAAAAAGAGCACAATGACTGGTCCTATGAGATATTTAGTATAAACATAACAAAATGGTTGCACTTACATATGACTAGACAGGTAGCTCAACAGAACAGAAAGGAAGTCCAGAATAGACCAAAGAGCTTAAAGGAAACTAGCATGTGATAAAAGTAGCTATGGTTTCTTGCAGTTCTTCACAGTTTCATTTTTCATACTTAAATATTTAATTTATCTCAAATCTATCTTAGAGTAAGATGTGATAAATAAATTAAAATTTATTTCCCTCCTAAACCAATTGCTCCTAATCCCCCAAATTGATGATTGAGATTTAAACATAAAAAATGAAACCATGAAGAACTGAGAAACCATAGGAAATATTTTATTTGCAGAGTGAAGAAGGCCTATTATATTTTACAAAATCAAGAAACCATCAAAGAAAAATTAATGTTTGACTATGTGAAAATTTTAAAATTTATTCATGGAGGAGAAAAAAAGCACAAGAAAATTAAATACGAAATGACAAACTGGAAAAATTGTTCTTAACTCATATCAACAGAAAGGGATAAATTCCAAAACATATATTCTATACGCTGCTAAGTCACTACAGTCGTGTCCGACTCTGTGTGACCCCAGAGACGGCAGCCCACCAGGCTCCCCCGTCTCTCGGATTCTCCAGGCAAGAGAACTGGACTGGGTCGCCATTTCCTTCTCCAATGCATGAAAGTGAAAAGTGAAAGTGAAGTCGCTCAGTCGTGTACAACCCTTCGCAACCCCATGGTCTGCAGCCTACCAGGCTCCTCCACCCATGGGATTTTCCAGGCAAGAGTATTGGAGTGGGGTGCCATTGCCTTCTCTTATATTCTATATATGTTCCTATAAATCAGTAAGAAAGGACAAAAACACAATAGAAAACTGGGCAAAAGATATCAACAGTTTATGGAAAAATAAATACAAGTGACTCAAATATTTAAAAAGATGCTCATCCTCTCATTATAAAGGAAATGCAAATTAAAACTATAATGAGACACAAGGGACTCCCTGACAGCCCAGTGGATAGGATTCCTTGCTTCCACTGCAGGAGGCACCAGCTGGATCCCTGGTGGGTTGGATCCCTGGTCAGGGGAAGTAGGAACCTGTGTGCCCTGTGGCACAGCCAAAAACAACCCCACAAAAATGAGACAAAACAAAATAAAACGATATCGAGATACAATATTTCACCTATTTGTTTGGTAACAATTAAAAAAAAAATAACACATTGAAGATGCTATGGGGAAAAGTTGCTCTCAGACATGGCTGGGGGGATGCAAACTGGTAGTCACTATGCAGGCAGTTTCATATCACTGTCAAAATTACGTGCACATCTTCTTTGATTCTAAGAATGTATCCTAGAGATATGCTCCTGAATGTGTAAAATGACATCTATTCAAGGTTGTTCATTGCACTATTTTGTGTAATAGCAAACACTATAAAGACAATCCAAGCCTTTGGAATTCTGGTAGAGAAGGACTGTCCACTAAGTGAACAGACAAACCAAGTAAGTATGCTATAGCAGGAGACTAGAAAAGAAGCCTGACTCAAAAAAGATAAGACTGATCAACAGTTTCAAATGCTGATGAGTGGTCAAATAAGATAAGAACAGAAAATAGACAATAGATGTTGGAAAGATACACAGAACTGGTCATCTTTAAAAATAATGGTGGAGCACAAAATGAAATGGTGAGATCAAAAATATTTATTGGAATAGGTAAAGAAAAGAACGGGAGAAAATAAAATATAGAATTTTTTATTAAAAAAAATTTTTTTTAAGAAGAGAATGGGAGATAAGAAAGTGGAGGCAATGGGTATAGATTGTGGCCAGAACGTTTTGGGTTTTTAGAAGATGAGTAGTAGTATAGGAATGGAATAATATTATAGAGAAATAATAATGTACACAAATACCCACAGCTACTTGGAAGAAAGAAAAAGAAAGAAGGGAAGGAAGGAGAAGAAAGAAAGGAAGGAGGGAGGGAAACAGAAGAGTTACACTACGATAGTACACTATTTAAAACTGAGCCACTAATAGTCCCTAAAGAAGGCTGATAACGTTAAGATCTTTTAGCTATTGTTGAACTTCGATCAATTAGACTTTTTTTGATAGTCTCTCATAATCAAAGATTATGTTAGTGCTAGTTATTAGAACCATGTGTATATATAATTAGTAAGTACAGAAATTCTTGCCACATAAACTTCATTGTCACTTATTAATCTGTAGCCATGCCTGTAAATGGTGCCTCTTTTTTGTTGTTTTTCGGTCCAGCCACGTGGCTCGTAGGATCTTATTTCCCTGACCAGGGATCAAACTCCACTGGCCCTGGCAATGAAAATGCCCAGTCCTAATTACTGGACCACGAGGGAATTCCCAATGGTGACTTTTTTAAGGTGTAGATTTGGCCTTTGTAACTTCCTTGTTCTCATTGTTGTTGTCTGTTTTCTATTATTTGCTCTACATAGAGTGATTATTTTGATAGTTACCATCTAACGAATCATACATGTAACAGTTCCATGTTGAGAAAGCTATCACAGCTTCAATGCTGATGGCATGCCTGCACTCAGAAATTCATTATCGCTTATTCAAACATGTCATCTAACGTCACATCTATAACTATGTGGCAGTTTGAACATTACTCTTTTCTGTAGACTGCTCCATTTGCCTGAATTTTAATGCCATTAATATTCCACATTAAACTCTTTCAAAAATAAGGAGAAGTACATGTAAATTGTAAAAGATAATACCATTTATTCATCCTCATTTATTTATGGAGTGTCTACTCAGCGTAAGGCCTACAATTGTTCCTGCCCTAAGAAAGCTTACAACCCCATGGAATAAAGAGACAATAAAACAATCATTATAGAGTGAGTAGATGCACTTTTAGGGAAGTTCTAGATGCAATGGAAGCACGCCACAGAGTCATCAGAGAGGGCCCATGCAGCAGGTCCTTTGTGTAGTAATACTGAGGTCTCACATGATGTCATCATTAGTCAAGTTATGGGCAAAGTCTTCCTGAAAGCCAGGTGCAAAGGAATGAAACTGGATAGGTCCTCAAGAGTTTATCATGTCATTGCCAACTTGGATCTGAATGCATTTAACTCAAATTGTCCCTACATAGATGCAGAGAGGTGTCAAGTCACACAACCAGTTTATGTACCCCTTTACACCTGTGTATGAATATGTTTATCAGACCCTGTCCAAAAAAGCATATTTTGATGAGAAGGAAAAGAAAGTATCTTCAGGCCTAGGAATCCTGGGGACACACTATCAAGTAAGAGAAAAGGGTGGAAGGCAGAAGATACACAGGACGAACATTATTTCTTCACAGGTGGGCCTGAAACAGGTTGTGGATGTGTTGCTAGATTCAAAAGTACAAAGGGAAGTACCACTTGTTCTAGGATGTGCTCTGAAAAAGTCCCTCACTATTCCTTTCCCAAATGAATCTGGATTCTCTGCATTGCCTGGTTGAGATCGCCTTCCTTTGCTTCACTTTTACTCTAGATGGCAGCAACAGAACAAGCTAGAGGAGAAAAACTATTTTCAATGAAATCTCTGACTACTAGATAAAAAATAGTCTCAAATGTTATTCAAAATAAAATATGCCCTTTCAATTTTTTTCCAATATAGATATACATCAACAGTATTTCAAATAATTAAGTCAAGGTACAGATGTCTTTGTCATTATTCAACTTAGGCCACTGATCAAATATTTGTAGAGAAGTTTTATTATAATAACAATATCTCTGTGAAGACTCACTGCTTATGCACACAAGTTTATATTTGAAGCTAAAATATCAAGGTCAAATATTAAGTATACTTCTTAAATTAAGGAAATTTCATCCAATAAAGGGCCAGATAGTCAGACAGACAATAGACAGCTATTCTCTGGCTAAATAGAGAAATAAAATTTTGTTATTTCTTTAATAAATTTAAGTTTTTAAAGTCATTTCAAATAAACATCCCTATGTGAAACTGGTTTATATGTATATATATATATATAAAACACTTTACAAGTATTTTAAAAGGATTAGTTTAGTTTAAAAATGACATTTGCCATCACTCTCTCTAAGCTAAAAGAATTTATGATCCCAGAACAGTTTGTAGGTGAGAATGCAGAAATACCAGAAACATTATTTAAAAAAAAAAAAAAAAGACCTGAAAATAAGCCAGGAGATTAAAAGAAAGATGAAAGTTGTAATAATTTTCAAAAAGGGATTTCAAGAACACGTTATATTGGTTGACACTATACTCTCACACAATTCAAGGCGGGATTGAGCAGAGGATACCCAAGGGGGTGGGAAATATAATTGTCCAGGTTATGTGTCACATGGCTCTAGAAGCTGCAATTTATTGCTCTATACTCATAGGTTTATGTATTGGTTAGGTTGATTTTCTAAAGTATCTTGGAGAAGGGTCATTTGTTTGTTTGTTTGTTTGTTTTTTCAGCTATGTTTTTTAATTTTTAGTTTATTTGAATTTTATTTTATTTTTTTTTAATTTTAAAATCTTTAATTCTTACATGTGTTCCCAAACATGAACCCCCCTCCCACCTCCCTCCCCATAACATCTCTGTGGGTCATCCCCATGCACCAGCCCCAAGCATGCTGTATCCTGCGTCAGACATAGACTGGTGATTCAATTCTTACATGATAGTATACATGATAGAATGCCATTCTCCCAAATCATCCCACCCTCTCCCTCTCCCTCTGAATCCAAAAGTCCATTATACACAGCTGTGTCTTTTTTCCTGTCTTGCATACAGGGTCGTCATTGCCATCTTTCTAAATTCCATATATATGTGTTAGTATACTGTATTGGTGTTTTTCTTTCTGGCTTACTTCACTCTGTATAATCGGCTCCAGTTTCATCCATCTCATCAGAACTGATTCAAATGAATTCTTTTTAACTGCTGAGTAATACTCCATTGTGTATATGTACCACAGCTTTCTTATCCATTCATCTGCTGATGGACATCTAGGTTGTTTCCATGTCCTGGCTATTATAAACAGTACTGCGATGAACATTGGGGTACATGTGTCTCTTTCAATTCTGGTTTCCTCGGTGTGTATGCCCAGCCAGTGGGATTGCTGGGTCATAAGGTAGTTCTATTTGCAGTTTTTTAAGGAATCTCCACACTGTTCTCCATAGTGGCTGTACTAGTTTGCATTCCCACCAACAGTGTAGGAGGGTTCCCTTTTCTCCACACCCTCTCCAGCATTTATTGCTTGCAGATTTTTGGATCGCAGCCATTCTGACTAGTGTGAAGTGGTACCTCATTGTGGTTTTGATTTGCATTTCTCTGATAATGAGTGATGTTGAGCATCTTTTCATGTGTTTGTTAGCCATCCGTATGTCTTCTCTGGAGAAATGTCTATTTAGTTCTTTGGCCCATTTTTTGATTGGGTCGTTTATTTTTCTGGAATTGAGCTGCATAAGTTGCTTGTATATTTTTGAGATTAGTTGTTTGTCAGTTGCTTCATTTGCTATTATTTTCTCCCATTCAGAAGGCTGTCTTTTCACCTTGCTTATATTTTCCTTTGTTGTGCAGAAGCTTTTAATTTTAATTAGATCCCATTTGTTTATTTTTGCTTTTATTTCCAGAATTCTGGGAGGTGGATCATAGAAGATCCTGCTGTGATTTATGTCAGAGAGTGTTTTGCCTATATTCTCCTCTAGGAGTTTTATAGTTTCTGGTCTTCCATTTAGATCTTTAATCCATTTTGAGTTTATTTTTGTGTGCGGTGTTAGAAAGTGATCTAGTTTCATTCTTTTACAAGTGGTTGACCAGTTTTCCCAGCACCACTTGTTAAAGAGATTGTCTTTACTCCATTGTATATTCCTGCCCCCTTTGTCAAAGATAAGGTGTCCATATGTGTGTGGATTTATCTCTGGGCTTTCTATTTTGTTCCATTGATCTATATGTCTGTCTTTGTGCCAGTACCATACTGTTTTGATGACTGTGGCTATGTTACTGTCAAAATTTTTTTAATTATATAAAATGGCACAGGACCAAAGGTAGGCTACCAGAAAAAGAGTATGGTATCTAATGATATACTCAGAAGCCAGGATCACTTCACGGCAAGGAAAATCCCCAAGTATATAAAGACAAATCACACTGTCTTTTGTGTGTGTTTTGATTTGGATTGCAAGTTTTTGCAAAGCTTGCTTCCTCCTCAGCCTTAGGAAGATGAGGGGGCGGGGGCAGGGGGCGAGGAATACTGGCAGCATGTTTCAGCCAGATTACACAAGGGGGTGTACAGATCCTATTTCCAAATGCTTCCCTTTGTCTTCCAGGAAAGAGAAGAAACAAACAAACAAAGACATTTGATTTGGTGACTAGTTAAAATGTTTTAATAGGTTTATTTATATAGTCCACCACTGTTTTCTAACCTGAGAGATCTTTGAGGGGATGAAACTTTGTATAAACCACCTCCACTCCCTCCACATTTATTCCATAAGAAAAAAAATATTGCAGGAAAATAAGCAGCTTTTTAAAGCACAATTTGTAAAACTGGAGACAGCCTAAATGGCCAAGAATATGGGTTGTTAAATGAATTATGGTAATCATAAACAAATTAGAAAGTAACCATTAAAAATGATGTTGACATGGAAGGACATTAAAAAGCAATTTTTAAAAAGCAATTTATACAATAATGTGTACAATATGATCCAATTTTTATGTAAATACATAGTAGACATAATAGAAAAACCTAGAAAGATGCTAAAATATTAATAGATGCTGAAATTAATAGATGCTAAAATATTATCCTTAAGAAATGAGTGAGTGAGTGACTGAGTGAAAGTTGCTCAGTCGTGTCTGGCTCTTTGCGACCCCATGGACTGTAGCCCAACAGGCTCCTCCTTCCATGGAATTCTCCAGGCAAGTATACTGGAGTGGGTTGCCATTTCCTTCTCCAGGGGATCTTCCTGACCCAGGGGTTGAACCCAGGTCTCCTGCATCTTTACCATCTGAGCCACCAGGGAAGCCTTAAGAAGAGAGTGACAGTTTTTTTCATTGCCTTCTTTCTGCATGTGTACATTTTAGCATTTCTGTCTACAATAAATAAAGATTTGTTTTTAAAAACAAGAACAAATGAGTCCAAATTCTTTGAAATTTTCTTTCCAAATAAAAATGAATACCTCTTCTTATGACCTTTGTTAATTAAATATATATGGAGATTACTACAAATTACTCAGAGATATGGTGACAATACTGGTGTATTTGCTGAAGACAGTTCCACTTTATGACTGTTGTTTTCATATAACTATTAATAGTGCCCCTTTCACTCTCAGAGTTTGAATAAGTCACCCTATAGGTATATTCTTAAATTTTTCCCAAGAAGTTTTTAGATTACCTTGAAGTTTTCCCCCTTTTGTCATCAGTCTGCTTTCAATCCAAAAGATCCTAAGCCTTGTCTCTACCAATGTGCTAAGATGCAACACTGGCCCCAAAATTCTGAGATTCCTCAGGCTGCATTAGGGTTACAGTGAAGCCAGGGTTTACTCCAAAACCCATGTGAATCACAGAAAGTCTTTTTGAGACCCAGTTTGAGCTGATGGCTCAGGTGACTTTAAGGCTACACATCCATTAGCAGGAACCATCCATGGAATAGTGACATGACACCTTACCATCATGACACCTTTTGATGTACCTTTTGGGACTGACTCCTGGCACTATTAGGATAAGATAGTATTTTTCAAATCACTACTGTACATGTAAAACCACCAACTATACTGCCTTGAAAATTCCTTGGATTAGAAGTAACAAATACCCACTCCAATAACAAGTAAAAATGGAAAATATTCTAAATTAATCTAAGGGTGGTATCTCCCGGGACTGAGAGCACAGGGACCAGCCGAGCCTCACACAGGACCAGAGCCAGAACTGAAAAGTGGAGACAGCTCTCTCTCTTTTTCTTTTTCCTTCTCTTCCTCTTTCATGCTATTCAATTGCATACTTCTGTTTCTTTGTGCACATCTATATCATTTGTCTCACCCTGCAGAAGGGTTTATTCTGTTGTCCATAAACAGAGCCAAAGACAGTCACCTTCAGTGTCCCTATGTGTTCTCTCAAGTCTAGCAGCAATTAATTAGTGCTAGTGCCCCGGGTCCAAATTCCCAAGGGATAGATTCTGACTTTTATACATGAATAAATTTTCAGTCAGGTGTCCACTCAAACTCAATCAATTATGGTCAGTAGGGCTGAAAATGGTCCATCCATGTGGATTAGGGAAGAGGAATGTAGTTGGGTAGATCCCTCCATGAGAATCTGCTAGCTTTCCTTCCTTCAGAGAACTTAGCAAGTTTTTTTCTTTGATGACATACTCTGACTAAACAGGCAGGAAAGAAGGAGCTCTCAGTAACTCAGATCCACATACCACAGGTATTATGAAACTCTCAATGACACCCTCAACCATAGTTTCTCCCATACCTGTTTCACATTTTCTTAATTCTATTGACAAATTCCAAGGAACTTGGAAAATATTCCTTACCTGTTATCTTCCACATCTTAAATTCTATGATAAAATACCTGTGAGAAGGTCATGCATCACCCATTTGAAGAGCAAAATATTTATTTTTTTGTTTTTTATCCATTCTTTCATGAAACAAACATTTATTGCATTGCTACCATATGTCAAGGCCTGTGCTCAGTGCTGTGGGAAGCAATAGCCACAGACCTTATTACCAGGCATTCACGAAGTACTGAGAGAGTCCAAGAGATAAAAGAATAATTATGTGATAGGACACAGTGATACAGAAGAATATACGAAGTGAGTTGAATGCAAAGAGAAGGATCTAAATTATCTTTAGGGAAATCAAGAAAAGCATCAGAGAGATTATACTCCATTTGGGTGCCGAAAGAATAAGACTTTTCCGATGGAGATCAAGTAGAAGATTCCCAGCTAAAATAACAACAATAATAAGTAGCTGCCATTGACTTGTTGGGCTTCTCAGGTGGCACAGTGGTAAAGAATCTGTCTGCCAATGCATATTGTGGTCTGATCCTTAGGTTGGGAAGATGCCCTGGAGTAGGAAATGACAACCCACTCCAGTATTCTTGCCTGGAAAATTCCATGAACAAAGAAGCTTGGTGGGCTACAGTCCATGATCACAGAGAGTCAAACATGACTGAGCGAGTGAGCACACATGCACCATATACTTAGCATTTACTGCATGTGGATACTCTATCACATGCCATACTTGGATTATCTTGTTAAACCTTGCAGCCCAGCTGCAAGATCTGTCTGTCACTCCACTATGCAAATGTATCTCAGAATCAAACACTTAGAACACAAGATCCCCAGGAGGATAGACCTATGCACACAGAGGAAATTTAATAAATGCCAATGAACTAAAAATAACCCATGTTAGTGTGTCTGAAGAAACAAGCATTTTTATACACTGTTGGTGGAAAGTACAACTTCCTGTAGGACAATTTGTCAATATGCACCAAAATTCACTCTTAGAAATTGACTTTAAAGGAAATAATTGAGAATTTAGACAAAGTTAAAACTACAAAGATATGCATGATGATATTATACATAATAACAGTCTAAAATGTTGAACAATGTTGTCACAAAAAATTATATTCTGGGTCTTCCCTGTTGGTCTAGTGGTTAAGATTCTGTGCTTCCACTTCAGGAGGCACAAATTCAATCCCTGGTTGAGGAAATAAGATTTCACATGCTGACTAGCAAAGCCAAAAAAAAAAAAAAAAAACAAGAGAGAAGAAAAAGATGGTAAAAAATGATGTTGTAGAAGTATATTTATTGAATTTAAAGATATCCATAACTAGTCTTCAAAAATCAATGTAAAAGCAGAATGAAGGTTTTTTTATTTCATATGTGCATATATACAAATATAAGTATCAGTTCAGTTCAGTTCAGCCGCTCAGTCGTGTCCGACTCTTTGAGACCCCATGAATTGCAGCACACCAGGCCTCCCTGTCCATCACCAACTTCCAGAGTTCACTCACACTCACGTCCATCGAGTCGGTGATGCCATCCAGCCATCTCATCCTCTGTCGTCCCCTTCTCCTCCTGTCCCCAATCCCTCCCAGCATCAGAGTCTTTCCCAATAAGTCAACTCTTCACATGAGGTTGCCAAAGTACTGGAGTTTCAGCTTTAGCATCATTCCTTCCAAAGAACACCCAGGACCAATCTCCTTTAGAATGGACTGGTTGGATCTCCTTGCAGTCCAAGGGACTCTCAAGAGTCTTCTCCAACACCACAGTGCAAAAGCATCAATTCTTCGGCGCTCAGCTTTCTTCACAGTCCAACTCTCACATCCATACATGACCACAGGAAAAACCATAGCCTTGACTAGACAGACCTTTGTTGGCAAAGTACTGCCTCTGCTTTTGAATATGCTATTGGGATATAAGGGTATATAAAATAAAATATACATATATTTTAAACATGCATATATATCTATAGATGTGTATGTCTTTATATATCTTAGTAAATATGTGAATTACATAATATAAATATCATATATATATATACACACATGCACACACACACACAGTTATATGAAATGCTAGAAAAGTATACACTAAAATTTATCAACAATTTCTCTGGCTAAGAACTTGGCAATTGGATACTTTCCTCTATTTTATCTGTCTTTTTTAATTGTTCTATATAAAGCTCATATTATTTTTAAAAGTAAAAAATAAGAGCTTAAAAGATGCTGTGAAAGTGCTGCACTCAATGCTCCAGCAAACTTGGAAAACTCAGCAGTGGCCACAGGACTGGAAAAGGTCAGTTTTCATTCCGATACCAAAGAAAGGCAGTGCCAGAAAATGCTCAAACTACCGCACAATTGCACTCATCTCACACGCTAATAAAGTAATGCTCAAAATTCTCCAAGCCAGGCTTTAGCAATATGTGAACCGTGAACTTCCAGAAGCTCAAGCTGGTTTTAGAAAAGGCAGAGGAACCAGAGATCAAATTGCCAACATTCGCTGGATCATTGAAAAAGCAAGAGAGTTCCAGAAAAACATCTATTTCTGCTTTATTTACTATCCCAAAGCCTTTGACTGTGTGGATCACAATAAACTGTGGAAAATTCTGAGAGAGATGGGAATACCAGACCACCTGACCTGCCTCTTGAGAAACCTATAGGCAGGCCAGGAAGCAACAGTTAGAACTGGACAAGCAACAGTTAGAACTGGACATGGTTCCAAATAGGAAAAGGAGTAAATCAAGGCTGTATATTGTCACCCTGCTTATTTAATTGATATGCAGAGTACATCATGAGAAACGCTGGGCTAGAAGAAGCACAAGCTGGAATCAAGATTCCCGGGAGAAATATCAATCACCTCAGATATGCAGATGACACCACCCTTATGGCAGAAAGTGAAGAGGAACTAAAATGCCTCTTGATGAAAGTGAAAGTGGAGAGTGAAAAAGTTGGCCTAAAGCTCAACATTCAGAAAACGAAGATCATGGATGGCATTTGGTCCCATCACATCATGGCAAATAGATGGGGAAACAGTGGAAACAGTGTCAGACTTTATTTTTGGGGACTCCAAAATCACTGCAGATGGTGACTGCAGCCATGAAATTAAAAGACACTTTACTCCTTGGAAGAAAAGTTATGACCAACCTAGATAGCATATTCAAAAGCAGAGACATTACTTTGCCAACAAATGTCCGTCTAGTCAAGGCTATGGTTTTTCCAGTGGTCATGTATGGATGTGAGAGTTGGTGTTGGAGAAGACTCTTGAGAGTCCCTTGGACTGCAAGGAGATCCAACCAGTCCATTATGAAGGAGATCAATTCTGGGATTTCTTTGGAAGGAATGATGCTAAAGCTGAAACTCCAGTACTTTGGCCACCTCATGTGAAGAGTTGACTCATTGGAAAAGACTGTGATGCTGGGAGCGATTGGGGGCAGGAGGAGAAGGGGACAACAGAGGATGAGATGTCTGGATGGCATCACCGACTCGATGGACGTGAGTCTGAGTGAACTCCGGGAGTTGGTGATGGACAAGGAGGCCTGGCATGCTGCGATTCATGGGGTCGCAAAGAGTCGGACACGACTGAGCGACTGAACTGAACTGAAAATGCCATTTATTGATGACAATTAATAATTAAATCACATTTAAATTCACCAAGTTGAGAATAAGATCTCAAGGTATGACCTACACTCAACATAAATTTACTTAGTATTTATGTAACAGTAGTATCTCTGAAAGTTTTAGTAAAAATTTGCATTTTCAAACAATATTTTCATGGACATTATGTGATATGCAAATTATCTCTTATATCAAAGAATATGAACAATCAAAAAAAGGGACATTCCCATTCTGCCAATAGTATAAGATTTAGTAAATCACTTACCTTCTCTGAGCTTCTGATTATTTACAAAACAAAAGAAATGATAACTTCTCTTACTAGTGTTCTTACAAGTGAATGAATGTACCTGTGCATACTTTACAAAGTTCTATACTGATATTAGGGGAATTTTAATAAGGTCAGGTATTATATCCTTACATTCTCCTATTGGAAATTTTTAATTTTTATGAATTTACAAAAGATCAATAACTTTATAGATCACAATGTTATGAGCAGTATGCTCTTTGTTATTCAATCATGTGCAATCCATGAGTCATTGCCGACCCAGGAAAGTTGTAATATCTCATTAATAGGTTTGGACATTGTTATTATTACTATTGTATCTTTGACTGCACTGGGTCTTTGTTGTTCTTTGTGGACTTTCTCTAGTTGCATTGAGCAGGGACTACTGTCTAGTTGCTGTGCACAGGTTTCTCATTGCAGTGGCTTCTCTTGTTGCAGAGTACAGCCTCTTGGCTGCACAGGCTTCAGTAGTTGTGGTGCACAGGCCTAGTTGCCCTGTGGTGTGGAATCTTCCTGGATCAGGGACCAAACCCATGTCTCTTGCGTTGGCAAATGGATTCTTAACCACGGGACCACCAGGGAAGTCCCCTTTGGAGCTCTATCATAAATTTGTCCTGCTAGTAGAAAGCTTATGTGAACTGATTCAAGCTCCTTAATGCTTTTGATTGTAGAATTCTACAGCAGGATGCTAAGCCTAACAAAATAGCTAATAATAATGTTAAGGCTAATTTTAACTCCCTGGTCTTTTTGCAATCTTTTGTCCAAGGATGCAAACTTAGAGTTACTCTTCTTCCTAGTGTAGCCAAAAACCAGTTATTTCAGTCATTGGAATACCTTTTCCATTCTAGCTTCTTATGCCTTACCTAATCTAAGAAACCAATGTTAAACATGCTGAATATGAGATCTGATTTAACCCATATTTCATCTGTTGAATTCTATCTCTGTCTGTTATGACTTCATTAGACACCTGTCCCCTGTACATTATTGGAAACGACAGTGCAATGCAGTGAGACATTGGAGTCTTTAGCTATGTTTGTGCTTAGTAATGTCCAACTCTTTGCAACCCCGTGAACTGTAGCCCACCAGGCTCCTATGTTCATGAGGATTCTTCAGGTGAGAATACTGGAGTGGGTTGCCATGCCTTCCTCCAGGGGATCTTCTCAACCTAGGGATCAAACCCAGGTCTCTCACATTGCAAGTGGATTCTTTACTGTCTGAGCCACCAAGTCTTTAGCTATATAAGCTTTTTCTTTAATATATATATTATATATGTATATTTTTATTTGTTTTGTTTTTACTTTTCACAAGTAGAGTCTTTTCCTCAGGTCAGCTTTTAACAAATACTCAATGCTGGTAAGCATACTCTCTTGGAGAAACCTAGGAGATCCTAATTTTGGAATCCTGAAATCTTTTGGCATCTCTGAATTTGAAAGATGATCTGGGTGGTGAATTTATAACAGTGTGTTCTAATCTTCTTTGGGTCTATGACACCATTATGAATGTACTAGGACACATCTGAAGGGTGTTTCCCTTCCCTACCCTGCCAGTTCTCCGCCAGCCCAGACAACTGTTTTGATATACTACTTTCTACCTTTAACACTTACCAGGGTGGATAATGAAAAAAGCAATGCAAAGGGAAGCTGAACTCAAATTGTTCTTTGTCTATTAAACTATATTTCTACACAGTATGCATTAACTATACTTCAATTAGAAAAAAAATAAAGACTGAATCTTAAAGAAAAAAACAACTACATTTCAATAGCCAAAGCACTCAGTGCCTTTTACCATAATTGCTTATTTAATTGTAATTTGTTATATTTGCTTTCCCTTTAGACTATAACTTCTGGTGATTCTTGCCTACTATTTAACATAGTGCTCATTACAAAGTAGGTGATGAATAATAATTTATTAAATGAATGAACCACCTCTCCCAATCCTGATTCCCATTTTCAACAACAAAATTAACTAGTCAAGAGGGAGGTAATCAAGAGGAGGGACATGTGAATCAACTCAAGAAAATACAGTCCACCAGTGCTAGGCTATGTGACTCAGTCCCAGTATCACCCACAATAAAGATGTTTCCACAATGACATATGGGTGACAGTGAAGTAAAATGTTAAAATAAGTTATGCTGGATCAACGGCAAGGAATTCCATTACACTTTTTATTTTAAAATCAAACAGCTGCTGCCACCTTTTATTATCAATAGTCTTGCCTCTAGCATTTGCTCCTTCCTCTACATAATAACTAAGGCGTACTGAAGGCATACAGGTGATGAAAGTGTCTTATGCACTTTATAAAAGTGCATTATCACTTTAATCTTGACAGTATGATAAGGTAGATATACTTATTAAGCCCAGTCTATAAATTAGAAAATAAAGCAATAAGGTAAAATCAATTGTCTAAGGTTCCAAAATATGTAAGAGATAGAGCTAGAATTCAAATCTGCTTCTATTTGAAACCAGAATCCAAGCTCTTGTCTACTAAATTCTATCAATACTCGTTAAAACTCAAGATTACCAGGTTTATTTTAATTCCATTGTATTCAAAGAATACACCTTGTATGATTTCATTTATAACTCAGGATATTGTCTATCTTAGTCAATGTTCTTGGTGCACTTAAGGAAAATGTACACTCTGCTGTTGTTGGGTGGAATTCACCATGAATGTTAATTAAATCCAGTTCCTTGATGGTGTTTTTTAGCTTTAGATTTTTGTTAATTTTCTCTAACCTGTTCTACCAATTATTTTTCTGCTCTACCAACATTTCTTATGTTCTTGCATACAGTGTCAAAAACTCTGATGAATCATTTAACATTTATTGCTTGAATAATCTATAGATGGTGACTGCAGCCATGAAATTAAAAGACACTTGCTCCTTGGAGGAAAAACTATGATCAACATAGACAGCATATTAAAAAGCAGAGACATGACTTTTCCAACAAAAGTCCATCTAGTCAAAGCTATGGTTTTTCCATCCATCCAGTTATGTATAGATGTGAGAGTTGGATTATAAAGAAAGCTGAGTGCTAAAGTATAGATGCTTTTGAACTGTGGTGTTGGAGAAGACTCTTGAAAGTCCCTTGGACTACAAGGAGATCCAACCAGTCCATCCTAAAGGAAATCAGTCCTGAATATTCATTGGAAGGACTGATGTTGAAACTGAAACTCCAATACTTTGGCCACCTGATGCGAAGAGCTGACTCATTTGAAAAGACTCTGATGCTGGGATAGATTGAAGGCAGGAGAAGAAAGGGATGGCAGAGGATGAGATGGTTGGATGGCGTCACCAACTCGGTGGACATGAGTGTGAGTAAGCTCCAAGAGTTGGTGATGGACAGGGAAGCTTGGCATGAAGCCCATGGGGTCGCAAAGAGTTGGTCACGACTGAACAACTGAACTGAACTGATAGGTATTATTATTGCCTCCATTTTACAGAGGGTAAAACTGAGGCTAAAGGTTATTTTATTTGTCCATAGTCACAGAGTAAGTAAGTGCAGCAGGGCTGGGATTTGAATCCTGTCTTTCATACTCTTAAACTTCCTGCTCCTAGTCAATATCCTACAATGACTGCTTTGTGGAAATGCTTTAGATCAAATCTTTTAGTAGCAATGGAATATTTATTAAAGAAAAATATTTCTTTCTTTAATAAATTGCATATTGTAGGAAGACTTTTTGAAGGTGGACAGATGGATTGAAAATCCAAGGTATTTTAGTCTTTTAAATAATGGCCCAAGAGCTTACATCTTTAGTCTGAGGCTTAAATATGGGTTTTTTTTTTTTTTTCCAAAGAGAAAATAGCAAAACATTCTGGAGATTGGCAGCATTCCATTGAAAGTCCTAAGGTCTGCGTTTCCAACATTAATGCAGGGCATTCTGACCTTGCTCTGAAACACTAGACAGGATGGGAAGCAAGGGCTGCAAAGCTGCACTTTGTAAAAATGGGATGGAACAAGCCAGGGTTTTGAAAGAGAACTAAGCAAATACTGAGGTCAAGAAACCTATATAAGTGTTATTCCAAATTCAATTCAACACCTGGAAATCAAGTTCTCTATTACTTAAGACCAACAATGATCTTACACTTCTTGAGGCCAATTCATCCAATGAATAAAGTGCCATAAGCACCAAGGACACAGGCTTTCATTATTGGATGATTCACCTGTGATGAAAGAAAAGTTCTGAAGAATTGGGGCTACTTTCCTTTCCTCAGAAAAAATTAGATTTCATTTTAGAAACTGTACTTTCTCTGTAAAAGGGACTGTATTGAATTTGAACATATTAAACATGAATCATTAGATAAAATTGTTTTCACCTTTCTGGAAGGTAGTATAACTATAGTCTATAATTATTTTATGCCCTTTCTGATAGCACATAGAACTTAATATTTATTTAAAATTATAAATAAATGAAATGTAAAAAAATATCTTGAACATTTTCAATAATTATATTATTAATTATAACACTGATTATGCTATTCTGAAACTACTTTTTACAATTTAGGATAGACAGAAATAATTAAGTTTATGCCATTAAGAAACAAAATATTCACAATAGTAGAAAATGGAATGAATATAAAATCAAAGAAGTATAAACATTGTAATCTTAAATTTATAATATTGTGAACTTGTCTTTTCTTTTTTTTTCTTTTTCTTTTTTGTCTTTTCTTTTAAACAATATTTACATATTCCCAACTCTGAGCAAGCTTAGAAACAATGACCAATGCAGTAGTAATAAATTTTCCTAAAATCCAGATTGTGGTCTCTATACCATTTCCCAATACTGGGCTCCTTGGATAAATGGATAATTTGAATTCTGGAGCAAGAGATATCTCAGGTGATCCCAAAACATCTTATCATACCAGAAAACAATGAGGTTACCAAAGACTACTGAGGTTTGTCAAAAGTATTCGAGAGCCAAACTGATGATACTTCTACAAGTCAAAAAATAGTAACATTTGAGCATCAGTAAAGATGCAGTGGATTAAAACATATAAAAACATTTTAAAAGTTCATTCATCACCCATGGACTATGACACAGAATTAGTGGTGAAAGCTGATAAATAAAAAAGAAAGAATATTTTGCCTTTCCCATATGAAATGTACTGCTGGGTTACCAAAAGTTTCTCTTCATAGAAGCATTTCAGCCAATAAGTGAAGAAACAGTGATATAATATTAATGCTTTGTAACCACTAATGGCATAATGGACCTATTCTAAACAATGACCAGCTATCAACATCACAAAAAGGGGAGATAATCAGACTTATGTGCTTCCCGGTGGAAGTGCCAATACTTCCCATGAAGTAGCCTTATAAAAAAGCAATCCTGAACATAAGCAAGCCAAGTCTTAAGACCTAACTATTAAACTTTATAAGAACTACAGGGCACAAAGTGTAACTATAAGGCCAATGACTGTTTCTTCAACAAATATATTTCTAGGGAAAGAGAAGGAGAAGGAATAGAAGAATTAAAAGATGGCTCAGAGGATAAAGCATCTGTCTGCAATGCAGGAGACCCAGGTTTGATCCCTGGATCAGGAAGATACCCCCTGGAGAAGGAAATGGTACCCCACTCCAGTACTACTGCCTGGAAAATGGCACGGACAGAGGAGCCTGGTAGGCTACAGTCCATGGGTTTGCAAAGAGTTGGACACGACTTCACTTTCACTTTCACTTTCTAAGAGGCATATAAGCAATTGCTATATGTGGACTTTATTTGGATTCTGATGTAAATCAACATAAAAAATAAAAATAATTATGAGTCACTGATATTTTGATATTTTAAAAAAGAGTCTTCAATTTTTTAGAGATGCATACAAAAATATGTGTGCTTAAAATACTATGGTAATTTTCACCATATTAACAAAGTAAAAGATAAAAATCTTATGATGATAGATGCAGAAAAAGCTTTCCACAAAATTCAGCACCCATTTATGATAAAAACTCTTCAGAAAAGGGCATAAAAACAACCTACCTCAACATAATAAAGGCCATATTTGGTAAGAGTGAAAGTGAAAGTCCCTCAGTTGTGTTTGACTCTTTGGGACCCCATGGACTATAGAGTCCATGGAATTCTCCAGGCCAGAATACTGGAATGGGTAGCCTTTCTCTTCTCCAGGGGATCTTCCCAACCCAGCGATTGAATCCAGGTCTCCTGCATTGCAGGCAGATTCTTTACCAGCTGAGCCACAGGGAAGCCCCCATATATGATAAACCTACAGCAAAAATTATTCTCAATGATGTAAAATTGAAAGTATTTTCTTGAAGATCAGAAACAGGACAAGGATATCCACACTTGCCACTATCATTTAACATAGTTTTGAAAGTCCTAGCCATGACAATCAAGGAAGAAAGAGAAATAAAAGAAATCCCAATTGGAAAATAAGAAGTAAAACTCTTGCTGTTTACAGATGACATGATACTATACATAGAAAACTCTAAAGATACTATCAGAAAATTACTAGAGCTAATCAGTGAACTTAGTAAAGTTGCAGGATAGTGTATAGGAATCCTTTGTATTTCTATACGCTAACAATGAAAATCCAGAAAGAAAAATTAAGGAATCAATCCCATGCATGACTGCAACAAAAAGGATAAGATACGTAAGAATAAATTTGCCGACTAAGGTCCATCTAGTCAAGGCTATGGTTTTTCCAGTAGTCATGTATGGATGTGAGAGTTGGACTGTGAAGACAGCTGAGCGCCGAAGAATGGATGCTTTTGAACTGTGGTGTTGGAGAAGACTCTTGAGAGTCCCTTGGACTGCAAGGAGATCCAACCAGTCCATTCTGAAGGAGATCAATTCTGGGATTTCTTTGGAAGGAATGATGCTAAAGCTGAAACTCCAGTATTTTGGCCACCTCATGTGAAGAGTTGACTCATTGGAAAAGACTTTGATGCTGGGAGGGATTGGGGGCAGGAGGAGAAGGGTACAACAGAGGATGAGATGTATGGATGGCATCACTGACTCGATGGACGTGAATCTGAGTGAACTCGGGGAGTTGGTGATGGACAGGGAGGCCTGGCATGCTGCGATTCATGGGGTCACAAAGAGTCAGACACGACTGAGCGACTGAACTGAACTGAACTGAAGGAGACAAAACTGGTCTCCCCTGGTGGCTCAGATGATAAAGACTCTGCTTGCAATGTAGGAGACCCAGTTTCGACCCCTGGGTTGGGAAGATCCCCTAGAGAAAGAAATGGCAATCCACTTCAGTATTCTTGCCTGGAAAATCCCATGGACAGAGGATCCTGACAGGCTACAGTCCATGCGGTCTCACAAAGTCAGACACGACTGAGTGACTAATGCTTTCAAGAAGACAAAAGAGCTGTATACAGAAAACTCTAAGACACTGATGAAAGAAATCAAAGATGACATAAACAGATGGAGAAATATACCATGTTCTTAGACTGGAAGAATCAACATTGAGAAAATGACTATACTACCCAAAGCAAGCTACAGGATTCAATGCAGTCTGTATCAAATTATCAATGACATTTTTCACGGAACTAGAACAAAAAAATCTCACAATTCATGTGGAAACACAAAGGACCTGAATAGTCAAAGCAACCTTAAGAAAGAAGAATGGAGCTAGAGGAATCAATTTTCCTGACTTCAGACTATACTGCAAGCCTATATTACAAAGCTATAGTCATCAAGACAGTATAGTACTAGCACAAAAACAGAAATATCGACCATTGGAACAAGATAGAAAGCCAGAGATAAACCCACACACCTATGGGCACCTTATCTTTGACAAAGGAGGCAAGACTATAAGTGGTGCTGGGAAAACTGGACAGCTATGTAAAAGAATAAAATTAGAACACTTTCTAACACCATACACAAAGATAAACGCAAAATGGATTGAAAGTGAAAGTGAAGTCGCTCAGTCATGTCCGACTCTTTGCGAGTGGATTAAAATGGATTAAAGACCTAAAAATGTGTCTGAGAGAAATGCAAAAGATAATAAATAGATAGGTATAAGGTTTGATTCTCCGAAGAAACATCTGAACTAGAGGTGTATATTTAGGATTTATCAGCTTCCCTGGTGGCTCAGAGGTAAAGAATCTGCCTGCAATGCAGAACATGTGTGTTTGAGAGCTGAGTTCCATCCCTGGGTCATAAAGATGCCCTGGAGAAGGAAATGGCAACCCACTCCTGGGAAATCCCATGAACAGAGAAGCCTGGTGGGCTACAGTCCATGGGGTCATGAGTCAGATATGACTTAGTGACCACCACCATTTAGGATTTATCGGCAAAAGGGTGGGAATGGGCTTCCCAGGTGGCTCAGTGATATAAAATCTGCCTGCCAATGCATGAGACATGAGTTTGGGACAATTCCCTGGAATAGGAAATAGCACCCCACTCCAGTATTCTTGCCTGAAAAATTCCTTGGACAGAGGAGCCTGGTGGGTTACAGTTTGTGGGATTTCGAAGAGTCTGAGGCGACTGAGTGACTGAGCACACATTTACGGGAATTGATACAATTACTTAGGGAGAGAATGTATTGCAGAATACAAGCAAATTAAAGCTTCGGTTTGGTTTGGTTCAGTCCTGTCCGACTCTTTGCGACCCCATGAATCACAGCATGCCAGGCCTCCCTGTCCATCATCAACTCCCAGAGTTCACTCAAACTCATGTCTATCAAGTCGGTCATGCCATCCAGCCATCTTATCCTCTGTTGTCCCCTTCTCTTCTTGCCCCCAATCCCTCCCAGCATCAAAGTCTTTTCCAATGAGTCAACTCTTTGCATCAGGTGGCCAAAATATTGGAGTTTCATCTTTAGCATCAGTCCTTCGAAAGAACACCCAGAATTGATCTCCTTCAGAATGGACTGGTTGGATCTCCTTGCAGTCCAAGGGACTCTCAAGAGTCTTCTCCAACACCACAGTTCAAAAGCATCAATTCTTTGGTGCTCAGCTTTCTTCACAGTCCAGCTCTCACATCCATACATGACCACTGGAAAAACCATAGCCTTGACTAGATGGACCTTTGTTGGCAAAGTAATCTCTCTGCTTTTTAATATGTTATTTAGGTTGGTCATAACTTTCCTTCCAAGGAAAAGCGTCTTTTAATTTCATGGCTGCAATCACCATCTGCAGTGATTTTGGAGCCCCCAAAATAAAGTCTGACACTGTTTCCACTGTTTCCCATCTATTTCGCATGAACTGATGAGACCAGATGCCATGATCTTCATTTTCTGAATGTTGAACTTTAAGCCAACTTTTTCATTCTCCTCTTTCACTTTCATCAAGAGGCTTTTTAGTTCCTTTTCACTTTCTGCCATAAGGGTGGTGTCATCTGCATATCTGAGGTGACTGATATTTCTCCCGGGAATCTTGATTCCAGCTTGTGCTTCTTCCAGCCCAGTGTTTCTCATTCATGATGTACTCTGCACATAAGTTGAATAAGCAGGGTAACAATATACAGCCTTGATGTACTCCTTTTCCTATTTGGAACCAGTCTGTTGTTCCATGTCCAGTTCTAACTGTTGCTTCCTGAACTGCATATAGGTTTCTCAAGAGGTAGGTCAGGTGGTCTGACATTCCCATCTCTTTCAGAATTTTCCACAGTTTATTGTGATCCACACAGTCAAAGGCTTTGGCATAGTCAATAAAGCAGAAATAGAGTTTTTCTGGAACTTTCTTGCTTTTTTGATGATCCAGCGGATGTTGGCAATTTGATCTCTGGTTCCTCTGCCTTTTCTAAAACCAGCTTGAACATCTGGAAGTTCACGGTTCATGTACTGCTGAAGCCTGGCTTGGAGAATTTTGAGCATTACTTTACTAGCGTGTGAGATGAGTGCAATTGTGCAGTAGTTGAGCATTCTTTGGCATTGCCTTTCTTTGGGATTGGAGTGAAAACTGACCTTTTCTGGTCCTGTGGCCACTGCTGAGTTTTCCAAATTTGCTGGCATATTGAGTGCAGCACTTTCACAGCATCATCTTTCAGGATTTTACTGAGTGCCTATTATATATCAGGCACTATTTTAAATTCTTTATATATATTCACATAATCCTCACCATAACCCCAAGAAGTAGATATTACTATTATCTCATTTTCATATATTAGAAAACTGAGGCACATAGGTGTAAGTGAGTTTAAGCACTGTAACAAGGATTCATATCCTTGAAGTCTGACTTTGTGTAAGAATAGAATATCCCAGGGCTAAGACCTGAAGAGTTCTGATATCTGATAGAGTATAAGCCAAAAAGGGACTCTGAGAAAAGAGCCAAAAAGGTAATCAAGAAGTAGTTGAGTCAAAGAGCCAAGATACTTCTCAACAGTATGGTGTAATTCCAGTGTGATTCTGACTTGATAAATAATAAGGAAATAATAACTTCTACCATTATACATTTACATATAACAGCTTCCCTGATGGCTCAGATGGTAAAGCATCAGCCTGCAATGTGGGAGACTCGGGTTTGATCCCTGGATCGGGAAGATCCCCTGGAGAAGGAAATGGCAACCTACTCCAGTACTCTTGCCTGGAAAGTCCCATGGAGGGAGGAGCCTGGTAGGCTACAGGACTGAGCAACTTCACTTTTCCTTTTCTTATGATAGCTTCTGCTGTAACATATCTTTCCTCGAATACATGAAATACATAAATCCAGACACTCAAAATATAATTTAGAATGGATTTTTCTGTGGTTAACAATAGAATTCCTTACTGAAATGATTCATCTTATGATTCTTTTATATGGGGATTTTTCCTAATACATTTAAAATATGATTCAATTTTCAAATCTGTTGGATATGAAAATTTAAAGACACATTTGAAATGCAACCTGCACTATTGATTTTTTATGTATTTTAGTGTTTTCTAGACTAGGAAGAATTTTAAAGAAGAATGAAGCTTAAAACCTGTCAAATAAAAATGATTAGCCAGTTTTCCTACTGTGCAAAGATAATCTTTAAATTTTCAAATCTTGTTTTCAGTTTCAGTGAATAAATTGTTAGCATTTATGTTCTTGGGTTCTAAGGGAGAATCTTCACATTTTCAGGAATTTATTTGTCCTACGGATTAATTATGAACTCCATTTTCATCTGCACATATGCGGTTCTTGAGGAATTTCCAAGCACCAGGTACATTGTACATGGTGAAAAATGAGTCAAAGATCTTCCTTTCAAAAATCTGTTTGTAATCATCAGTGTAATATTAGCTTATGTTTTTCACTTCGACGAAAGAAACTTGTCCAACAGAGCATTTTTTGGCTTGAATTTTTAAAACCTTAATAACAATTCTAGAAAATGGAAGATGATTACTTTCTCATCTACATTTAAGTGTTGGCCTAAAGATAAAATTCAATTATTAACCAGTTAGCTCTAACCTGGAAAAAAATTAGGAAAAATTGATGCTGTGCTTGACATGAACTGCATTATCTGAGGAAGCCTATGGAAAGTAAATATACTGTTAATACTTCTCTTCCCCCATATCCACTATAAAAGAAAAGGAAATAATAGATATATTAAAGTTTTCAACTACAGGACCAGAGCAGGCTCAGAGTCTATCACATATTAATATTGAACTCTAGTCCAGTGGTTTTCTGGATGGAGAAATGCAATCTGCATGCTCCTGGGGTCTCCAAGACACAGGAAGTGTGCAAAGCCAAAGATACTTTCATAATAAAACACACCAATACAAAATAAAAAGTTTACAGTTTGAAAAAAAAAAACTAAGATGCTATTTTTTTTCTTCATTATGTTAATATTTACTAGTGGTGCAAAAGCAATGGTGGGTAAAACTTTTGGTCCCTTAGGAAGAATAAAAACAGTGACACCATACTACACTGGTAGTTACATTCTTCACCATTATGCACTAAAATAAAAATATCAGTAAAATGCTAGGTTCACTTAAGAAGGTCATTTACAAGAAATTTCCAGTGGTTCAAACTCTGCACTTTCACTGCCAAGGGTCTGTGTTCAATCCCTGGTTGTGGAACTAAGATCCTGCAAGCTGTATGGCACAGTCAAAAGAGCAAACAAAAATGTTTGAAATCTGAAAAGAATGTCCTTTATAAAGCAATAAAATGATTACTTTATTAAATGTATACATCTTATTAATGTTCTGTATAATGAAATGAGAAGTATGCCTGAAGCCCTTCTGCTATATTCTGAAATATGATATTGTCTCTAGGAAAAGCAATTTGCACAATTGAGTAAAAAATGGAAACAGTTTACATTTTCATAAAACATCATTTTTACATGAAAAAAAAGACTGACAGACAAATAATGGATTATCAGATTGGGTATTTGTTACACTTTTCAGTTTAATTAACAAATAAGCCTGTCACTTCAAGGGAAACAACATATGGTTTTGTTTTGTTTTTTTTTTTGCCCCTGATAAAATTTGAGGGAAAA
The DNA here is from genome assembly GCF_032405125.1 of Capricornis sumatraensis. Taxonomy (NCBI): domain Eukaryota; kingdom Metazoa; phylum Chordata; class Mammalia; order Artiodactyla; family Bovidae; genus Capricornis; species Capricornis sumatraensis. The sequence continues at coordinate 192,533,844 of NC_091069.1, read as the reverse complement.
CTAAAATTTTGGAAAACTTGAGTCTACCATGGTGAATTTTACAACTTCTCAACATTTAAAGTCTTATCTAATGAGATTCATGATGATATTAACAGAAAATTTGGGGGGTAATACATAATGAATGGGTTAAAATTCAGAGTATCTGAATAAATCAGGGAACAAATATTTTTCCAACGACCAATGAATAATATTACAAAATCATGCATTAGTAAAAAGAACCATTCAAAGTTTGAGACAGATCAGTAAATTTCTCACCCAATCAAATATACAAAGTTATTTCATATGGTTTCACATTCCACATTGTTATTAACCGTCAAGAAACTATTGTTTGTAGGGGTTTGGTATAGTATAAAAGATAATACAAGGACAGATAGGACAAGTAAATTGTTCAATATCAGAAATAAAATGCTGAAGATCTGAGATTAGAAACGTAGCTGCTAAATTCATACTTCAGAAGTAAAAGTTTCCAATAATATCATCCATGTCTTAGTGGCAGTTAGATCCTTGCTGGTATTTATTAAAATTCTGAAGAGGGACATGGTTCCACTTGATCCCTAATCATCAGAATTGAAAAAAAATTTTTTTTTTACTTTACAGTACTATATTGGTTTTGCCATACATTGACATGAATCCACCATGGGTGTACATGAGTTCCCAATGCTGAACCCCCCTCCCACCACAGAATTGGCCTATAAAATAATTTCCAACATTTTAGTGCTAAAACATTTTGAGGACTTCTGCATTTAGTACCCGTGTTTTGAGCATCCATTGACAAAATACTGTTAGAAATTATATTCAGCCTACAGGCAGTATGTAGTATACATTTTGATTCAAGGAAATCTCTTTCAAGGATCTAAATTCCACAAACTGGAACACAAGATTTTTATCTAAACCTTTGAAAGAACTAATAACAAGGTTAGCCCTCAGATTCAGACTAACACAGAAGGCAATAATTTGTCCCATCAGTTGTGGAGAAATCTAAATTGTGTGTGTGTGTGTGTATGTGGTGGTGGTGTTCAGTAGCTAATTTGTGTCCAGCTCTCTGTGACCCCATGGTCTGCAGCATGCTGGGCTTCCCTGTCCTTCACTGCCTCCCGCGGTTTGCTCAAACTAAAGTCCATTGAGTTACTGATGCCATCCAACCATCTTATCCTCTGTTGCCCCCTTCTCCTCATGCCTTCAATCTTTCCCAGCATCAGGGTCTTTTCCAATGACTCAGCTCTTCACATCAGGTAGCCACAGTATTGGAGCTTCAGCTTCCACATCAGTCCTTCCAATGAATATTTAGGGTTGATTTCCTTTAGGATTGACTGGTTTGATCTCCTTGTATGTGTGTCCTGTTCTGTTGTATGTGTGTGTACTTTATATTTTCTAACTTTTTGTTAGGGGCTTCCCTGGTGGCTCAGATGGTAAGAATCTGCCTGCAATGTAGGAGACCAGCGTTCCATCCATGGGTCAACAAGATCCCCTGTAGAAGGCAATGGCTACCCCGACCAGTATTCTTGGAGAATTCCATGGACAGAGGAGCCTGATGGACTACAGTCCATGGGGTCTCGAAGAGTCAGATGTGACTGAGCAACAATTCATTGTTAAAAACTTCTTGTAACTTCTTGCTCTGTGCATCCATTCTTTTCCCAAGTTCTTGGATCTTACAATCATTACTCTGAATTCTTTCTTGGATAGGTTGTCTATCTCCACATCACACAGTTGTTCTTCTGGGGTTTTATCTTGTTCCTTTGTGTGGAACATATTCTTCTGCCACCTCATTTTGTTTAAATTTCTATTTGTATTTTTATGTATATGGAAGGTTAGTTAGTTTTCTCAAACTTGGAGCAGTGGCCCTCTGTAGGGGACATCCTAAGTGTCCTAGAAGTACTCCCTATCTCATCACACAAGGGCCAGGGACCAGTTGGTCCCTGGGTAGGTTATGAACTGCATTCCCCAGGGTGCTGGATCATAGTTTTCATGCTTCTGGTGTCTGCCCCAAGGGTGAGGCTAGTCTAGAGGCTTGTGCAGACTTTTTGGTGGGAGGGGCTGGCAGGGTAGAACTGGTGGGTAGAACTGGGGTCTTGGCCCTCTTGCAGGCAGGGCTGCATCAGGGGGCATGTCTTGAGGTGGCTGTGGGCTTAGGAAGTCTTTTTCAGCCTGTCTGCTGATAGGTGGGGCTGTGTTCACACCATAGGTTTTTTTGGCCTAAAGCACTGGGCTTTCCTGGTAGCTTAGATGGTAAAGAATCTGCCTGCAATGCAGGACACCTGGGTTTGATCCCTGGATTGGGAAGATCCCCTAGAGAAGGGAATGGCTACCTATTCCAGTGTTCTTGCCTGGAGAAGATCCCCTAGAGAAGGGAATGGCTACCTATTCCAGTGTTCTTGCCTGGAGAATTCCATGGACAGAGGAGGCTGGCAGGCTACAGTCTATGGGGTCGCAAAGAGTTGGACCAGACTGAGTGATTAACACTTTCACTTCCATCCAAGCACTGGAGCCTACAGGTGTGGTGGGTGGGGCCAGGTCTTGGTGCTAATTATCCAAACAAGATGTCTGCCTCCAACCAGAGTTCAAGTAGATGAACACTCCCCAATATTTCTACCACCAGCTTTTATGACCCCAGAGAGAGCCTTCCCAGGACACCTTCCAAAACCAGTAGGTAGATCTGGCTCCATGACTATGTAGTCACTGCCTTTGCCCTGGGTTCAGGGGTGCAGGAGACCATGTCTGTGCACTCCAAGAGTGGAGTCTCTGTTTCACCTGATTCTGTGGAGCTCCTGCAATTAAGTCCTGCTGGCCTTCAAAGCCAAATGCTCTGGGGGCTCCTCCTACCAATGCAAGGCCCCCAGGCTGGGAAGACTGATTGGGGCTCAGAAATCACACTTCTGCAGAAGAACTTCTGCAGTAGAATTTTCCAGTTTGTGGGTTTCCCACCCCGTAGGTATGATACTCAATTATATCATGAGTGTGCCCCTTCTACCATCTCTCTTTTTTTAACTTTTTCTTTTATTTTGGAGTATAGCTGATTAACAACCTTGTGACAGTTTCAGGTGTAAAGCAAAATGGTTCAATTACACCTTCTACCATTTCTTTGGACTTTATGTCTTTGGATATAGAATATCCTTTTTGGTAAGTTCCAGTCCTTTTTATCAGGAGAATACAATGGCAACCCACTCCAGTACTCTTGCCTGGAAAATCCCATGGATGGAGGAGCCTGGTAGGCTGTAGTCCATGGGGTCGCTGAGTCAGACACAACTCAGCAACTTCACTTTCACTTTTCACTTTTATGCACTGGAGAAGGAAATGGCAACCCACTCCAGTGTTCTTGCCTGGAGAATCCCAGGGACGGGGAGCCATGTATGGGGTCGCACAGAGTTGGACATGACTGAAGTGATTTAGCAGCAACAGCAGCAGCAGTCCTTTTCATCAATAGCTATTCAGCAGTTAGTTTTGGTATTAGTGTTCTCTTGGGAGGAGATAAGATGAAGTTCCTTCTACTCTGCCATCTAGTCTCCCATCTTTTTGCCAAAAGGCAAGATGAGTGCATAAAAGATGGGTCCAAGCTATCTTTCTCTGCCATTAGCTTCTCCTCTTCCATAGCATGGACTTCAGGCCATCCCCCAGGAGGCACAAGGTTTTGCATGCTCAGAAGCAGATCACTGGGCAGTCCTTCCACCTGCCTGCCTCAACCAGGGCCTGGGGTCCAGCTCCCTCTCCTGCCCAGCACTGTGTGCCTGCTGCAGCTTCACACCACCAGGCCGGCTGTCTAGCTGCTGTCCCTCCTGTATGTGTAGGTATATGAGACAATTTTCTCAGAGGTGTCTATGTGATATCTTTCCAAAGTTCTAGCTTCTTGGGATTGATGGGAGAAATGCGACTCAGTCTAATCTCCTCTGTAAAGACAGTATTACTCTGGCTTTACCTGTGTTCCAGGTACATATCATTTCAACTTGCAAGAAAAATGTACTGCATTATTCCATTGCCAAGCCAAACCTGAAATCGAAACACACAGAGGATGCAAAATAAAAATGGCTGTGTACAAACATAAGGAATTGTCTCTGTCTGGTCACATCCTGTACAACATTTAGACTCAACATTTAGAATTTCAGATTCAGCAGAAGTCTAACAGATACTTCAGCTAATCCTCACTTTTCAAAGATAAGGAAACTGTGGCCCAGAAAATCTAAGTGTCTTTTTCAATTTTTCACAATGAGTTAATGCTAGAGAAGGACTGAAAACCACAGGCTTTTTTTCTATTTCATAACTTAATCATCTAATTGTTTTCTTCCTTGATTGTCAGTTCCCTATCTCTAAACCTAGATTTAGGCTTCCTAACCACAGCAAAGGTCCACAGCATGCTAAAGAATTAGTTAAGTCGAATTAAAGAACCCTATTTACTTAAAAAAAGAGAGAGAGCAAGATAGGTTTGTTAAATGCTAAGAAGTTCATAATAGTCTAGTCATTTGACACAGGTTCTTAGGTTTCAATTACAGGAAAATATTATTGCCAAAGTCCACAAGTGCTATCCTAATTTTTCAGATTACTTCCTCAGAAAGTGTGCTTTTGATCTGTTCTTCCATAGAAGAATAAATGTGCAGACTTCAATGCTTAATAAAGTTGAAAGCTTCTCCCTGGGGTAACTGAAATTCTATCAAAGGGGCGATAGACCTGGTTGCAGCTGCAACAAAGAAGTGCCATATAAAGCCAAGTGGAAAGCAGTTAAACATCATTGGTGGTACAGGGCTATTGAACACGGTCATATTAATTGGAATCTATTGCACAGGACATTCCACTACATGCTGGGCAAATGACCCTGAAAGTTTTGAGTCTCTCTGGTGTATAAAAAAAAGTTCAGATGTAAAAATAATCATACAGATGGTGGCTTCTCTATCCTTGAATGGGAACAGATACCCTGAGATATAGGTGGCTGAAAAATTTCTTTTTTAAATAATGCCCTTTGAGTGAGTCCCCATATATGCATCTTCTTTTACAATCACTTGAAAACTTGTCTTCTAATAATTTCACACAGAGCTTTCACTGCAGCAACATTCAAAAGAATAAAACTAATGAAACACAGCAACTTTTACATTTTAACTTTTGTGCTTTGGGAAAATTCCAACTAAAAGATACAAGGCAGTTCAAGTTGGAGTTTCTTTATTGCTCCCAAAGTGAATAACTTCTAATAAAATAGAAAAATTAGAGAATTTTAAAGCCAAGGTAGTATGGAACATGTTTCGGGTACACCAGGATGCAACCCTCTGCACTTCAGATTTAAATTTCTATATCCTTAGCTGGTCATATTGTTCCTGATTGCAGGTTGTGTGTAAAGAGCAATCACCATATTTGTCTTTTAGACAGAAGCATTTCTGAGCTTTATTACAGGCCCTTTATCTTACTCTTTAAACTAAGTATTAGAAAAAAAAAAAAAAACCACAAGATATAATACCATCAACAGGTCATCTTGAAATGTCAGAATTGTCATCAAGATATAGCTACCTGATAAGAATAATCCCTTTCTCAGTTTCCCAAATTTTGCACAACTTTATAAATAAATGACCTAGAATACAAATCAGTGAAAACATAAGCCCTAGTTAGATGATGACTAGAGGGTAAATGTCCTTTAAAAGTACCACACTTCAAGCCAACTTTCATTTACTCAAAACTGGAAGCCAAGACATTACTTTGCTGATAAAGGTCCGTATAGTCAAAGCTATGGTTTTTCCAGTAGTCATGTATGGATGTCAGTTGGATGATAAAGAGAGCTGAGTGCCGAAGAACTGATGCTTTTGAACTGTGGTGTTGGAGAAGACTTTTGAGAGTCCTTTGGACAGCAAGGAGATCCAACTAGTCCATCCTAAAGGAGATCAATCCTGAGTATTCATTGGAAGGACTGATGCTGAAGTTGAAACACCAATATTTTGGCCACCTGATGCGAAGAACTGACTCTTTTTAAAAGACCCTGATTCTAGGAAAGATTGAAGGCAGGAGGAGAAGGGAATGGCAGAGCATGAGATGGTTGGATGGCATCACCAACTCAATAGACATGAGTTTAAGTAAGCTCCAGGAGTTGGTGGTCAATAGGGAAGCCTGGTGTGCTGCAGTCCATGGGGTTACAAAGAGTCAGGCATGACTGAGCAACTGAACTGAATGGAACTGAACTGATGGTTTTTCTAGTAGTCATGGGTGGATATGAGAGTTGGACTATAAAGAAAGCTGAGTGCTAAAGAATTGATGCTTTTGAACTGTGGTGTTGGAGAAGATTCTTGACAGTCCCTTGGACAGCAAGGAGATCCAACCAGTCCATCCTAAAGGAAATCAGTCCTGAATATTCACTGGAAGGATTGATGTTGAATCTGAAACTCCAATACTTTGGCCACCTGATTCAAAGAACTGACTCTTTTGAAAAGACCCTGATGCTGGGAAAGATTGAAGGCAGGAGGAGAAGGGGACAACAGAGGGTGAGATGGTTGGATGGCATCACCAATTCAATGAACATGAGTTTGGGTAAACTCTGGGAGTTTGTGATAGACAGGAAAGCATGGTGTGTTGCAGTCCATGGGGTTGCAAAGAGTGGGACACAACTGAGCAACTGAACTAAACTGGAAGCCCCAAATTCTTATGTACATCAATCCTTTCACCAAGGTATATGATACATACTAAAAAAATGCTGAGTTTATATTACACCATGTCCTTGTCTCCCCCAGGGATCAACACATAATTGGATTTTTGTTAACATATTTATATAAAACATATCATTCATGAGAAGTCCAAACACAGAAATCAACTCATTTGCAACCATCTTTTCTTTAATTAAAGCAGTTCAAACAACTATGCCTATTTTTCTTCCATAACAATAACAAGTATCTTCTTTATATTTACCTTTCTATCAACAAATGAAATTTTGATTTCTACTTTTCATAAGATGATTACTTCAGAGTCAATTGGAGCTCCCAACAGGTAGGAATTATTATTGCCAAGGAGAACAGGGAGATATTTACAACCAGAGCTCATTAAACAATAGTATCTATGGAAAACCTACCTCTTTGCCAAAGGTTAAATATCAATGAATATAGCATTTAGGTAGCAGCAACATGACCTGTGAGTCACACTCCATTGGGTAGACTAGAACTCAGAAAAGATAAATGACATATGAAAGAGTATGATATTCTACTCCAGGCCTGGGTTCCCCCAGGTAATGTCTTGCATTAAATGAGAGCCAAAACAAGATTTAATGGCGATTACAAGATGGGCATATTAGGCCCTGCCAAATTTTCTCCTTAGATTGAGTAACTTTGGGCATCACTGCTTTCACTAATGATTACAGTAACAGTCCAACATGGCTATCACTGAAAAAAATGTTAGCAGGATATTAAATGAATCATTGTCCTACCAAGTCTTTATATTGTTCATAAAGCTTTCTTCCACAGCCCTTTACTAAAGTTGCTGTGGCCATAATATTCTGTGAGGGATGTGAACAAGCACTATACTATAAGTGGTCTCACTATAAAATACAATGGAAGATAGTAATCTGCAGTGAGAATGTGCTTTTCATAGATTACCTACTTTTATAAATGTGTATCACCTAATATTAATATTACTCAAACTATTTATCTGTATGCATATTGGGTTACGAAAGTAGCAAATTTTTTTCCCCAGAGTACAAATGTTTTCAAGCAATCATGTTATTGTTGTGTTATTTTTCTTAGTGACTGGTAAACTGTGATCATTTTACCTGCCTAAAAGACCTAGCAGAGACATTTGAGGAACGCTTGATGGTCCACTTAACTAAAAATCAGTCCTTGTCAAAATAGCACTAGGTTTGGAATCAAACAAATCTAATTTGAATTCAAACTACAATACCTATAAATTCTGTGTAAATTCTGAACATTTAGATCAGATTATATAAATTCTCTAATTCTCAGTTTTTTCATTTCTAAAATGAAATGATAATACTTTCAACATAAGGTTGTTATGAGGATTAAATGTGATAATAAATTTAAAATCCTCAGCATATGTCAGACACATAATAATTACAGGGATAAATGGTAGCTATCAGGGCCACCAACAGACTTTACAGGTCTTTAGAATTAGAAAAAGCCCTGTGGGGACTCCATTTGGAAAGCAGAGCATGAAATGGATTTTAACCTCCTCTGGCCCCCCAGCCAGGTGCTTCTGTACAGTGTACAAACTGTACAACTGTACTTAGAAGCCTTAAGAGGTACTATCAACTACAGCACATAAATTTCTATCATTCAAATAATGCCTTGTGAATAAGCTTTTTCCTCTCTCTAGGAAGCCCCTGCTATTTTGATATGCAGTGAAAATAAGAAGATGATGAGACAGATAATTTCACACACTACTGGTGGAATTATAAATGGTATAATGTTTCTGGAGGTAAAAATGGTAATATTCGCTAAAACTCTTAAACAAACAGGTTTATATCTTTGGGTTTAGTAATTCCATTTTGAGACCTTACTCTAAAAATAATCAGAGATACAGAAAAATATTTGTATAGCGTTATATGTAATAGTAAACATTGGAAACTATCTAAACATATGATTATAGTGAAATGAAATACTATGCATCACTTAAATTGCTTCTCAGAGAAGTTTACTAGTAGAGCAAAATCTCACTAAAATGCTGAGTGGAACAAGCAGAATTCAAAATTGCATATTTACATGATTCCATTAAAATATATTGAAAAAATCCTGGGATAAACTGACAACAGGTGATTTCCACCACCACCACCCCCCACCCCCCGGCATTGCAGGGCATGCAGGATCTTAATTCCCCAACCAGGGGTCAAACCCACACCTTCACAGTGGAAGTTGAATCTTAAACATGGGACCGTCAGGGAAGTCCCTTCAAGTTCTTCTTAACACATTCTCCTTAGATTTAGCATTTTTATTATTATAAGCAAAAAAGGAGGGTTTTTTTTTAAATTTTTGAAAAATTGCTTAGAATAAGAGATTTGTTAGTTCATTAGCACTGGTCCTTTAATGAGGTAACTAATATGCAACACAAAGAAAGAATGAGTAGGTAATTTAATCCGGTGGGAAAGAAGATAACAGGAATTCCTAGAAATGAGATTACTTTGAGGAATATGAATTACACAGGAGAGGATAGCTGAAGCTTTAACTTGGCTGCAACTAAACAGTATAAGGGATGTCTGCTTCTGGACAGATATACTAAGGTATATCTAGTTCTGGAATAAATAAAACCAGATATACTCTCCCTTCTGAAATAACCAAAACTCTGACAAAATATATCAAATGATAGTTTTAAAGATGTTGAGCATTAGGCGAGAAAGAATAGTGAACTCTGAGTCAGAAAACAATAAAATGAGTTTGACATTTACCCAGCTTACTGCCTTGAGAAAGTTTCCAGGCTGTGATGTAGGGAAAAATACCCAAGTAGTCTGTCTTCCTGACTTGAAGAATTAAAGCTGGGCTTTTGAATGACCAAAAGAACTACAGTTTACAAAGCAGAGTCCCAGAGAGGAGAAATCTGCATTGAGAGAATTTCAGAGGTCTATACAGGTTCCACCTGGTGCTGAGTACTGATCAGTACATACATTAAGAAAACTACTAGAGACTGAGGGAAAAAAAACATTCGATAATCCTCAGACCTTAATAAGACTGGAGAGAAAATATAATAGAAACTGATCTAGAAATGACACAGATGATAGAATTATTAGATAAGGACATTCAAGTATGTATTATACCCAATACTATAACTATATTCCACAATTTCAGTAAGTTAGAGGAAACACTGAACATATAGAGATATGAAAGACTTTTTAAGACACAAATTTAATTTCTAAAGATGAAAAATGACACCTGAAATAAAAAATACATTTGGTGGAATTAACTAGAGGAATACATTGCAGAAGAAAAAGTTAGTTAATGAAATAATGTGGAAATAGAAACTAGCCAAATGAAAAATACAAAGGATAAGGGGGAGGACGTAAAAAAAAGTAACAGGACATCCAGTCTGCAGAAGAATTTCAAGCAGCCTAACCTCAGTGTAACTGAAGTCCCCAAAGGAAAAGATAGATAGGAGAACAGAAAAAAACTTTAGAAGAAATAATGGCTAAAAATTTCCCAAAGTTGATAAATACTGCAAACCCATGAATCTAAGATTCCCAGCAAACTACAAGAACAAGAGACACAATGAAAACTATAGCAAGACATATTATATTATAAACACATTTCTTAAAATCATTGATAAAAAGAAAACCTTAAAAACAACCAGAGGAAAAAGACACATTATGTACACAGGAACAAAGACTACAGATTTCTCACTGAAAACAATGGGAGCTGGAAGATAGGAACACGTTTAAAATACTGAAAGAACTAAAACTGTTTACCTAGATTTCTACACTCAGCAAAAACATCTGACAAAAATTCTGCTGCTGCTAAGTCACAAAAATGAAGGTAAGATAAAAACTATTTCAGTTATAGAAAGGCTGAAAGAATTCATTACAAGCTAGCAAGACTGCACTATTAAAAAAAAATGTTCAAGTCTTTCAATCAGAAGGAAAATGATAACAGACTGAAATCTAGAACTGCACAAAGGAACGAAAAATACCAGAAATGGTAACTATATAGATAATTAGAAAGATATTTTCTCTTATTATTTAAATCCCTTTGAAAGGTACTTGACTGTTTAAAGCAAAATAATAATGTCTTGGGTTTCATAAAATATGTAGAAGTGAAATGTATGACAATAATAGTACAAACACTTGAAACACATGGAAGCATATTATTACAAAGTTGTTATACTATCAGAGGTAATTTAATATCACTTGAAGACAGAGTATGATGTCTTAAAGATGTATGCTGTACACACGTAAACTCTAAAACAATCACTATATAACTATCTAAGAGTTACAGCTAATAAACCAACAAAGAAATAAATGTTAAATAAATAAAATTAAAATGTTCAGTTAATCTAAAATAAGGCAGAAAAACAGAAAAAGTAAACAATGAACAGTTGGCACAAATAGAAAACAAATAGCAAGATTACAGATTTAAACACAAACATTTCAATACTCACATTTAATGTAGATAATTTAAACATCCCAACTAAAAGACAGAGATTGTCAGACTGGATAAAATAAGAAGACTCAACAATATTGTAAACTCACTTAAAAGCAAAATTACAAATAGGTTTCATATTAAAGAAAAGGAAAAATATGCCATGCTAACACTAATGAAAAAGCTGTAAAGACTATATTAATATCAGACAAAGTAAATTTCAGAGCAAATAAAGTTTCCAAGAATAAAGAGGGTCATTTTGTAACTATAAAGGGATCAATTCATTAAGAAGACAGAATAATTCTAAATATGTGTATGCCTAGTGCCAGCACATTAAAATACATGAAGCTAAAATGTTGAACTTCAAGGTGAAAAAAGCTTGCCATTAGATTTCAGAGATTTCAATTACCCTCTCTCAACAATTGACAAGTAGACAAGAAATCAGCAAAGGTATAGAGAACTTGAACAACACGATTAACCAGTTTGACCTAATTGACATTTATTGAACAAACACAACAGCAGAATGCACATTTTCTTTAGTGAATCTGGAACATTAACAAAGCTAGACCGTATATCCTGGGTCATAAGACAGAATTTAAAATTTTGAATGAATTAAAATCATTTAAAGTATGTTTTCTGAATATAATTACTTCAGATATCAATAACAAAGATTTCTGAAGAACAACCTAAAATTTGGAAACTAAAAAACATGCTTCTAAATAACCAATGGGTCAAAGAAATCAATAGGGAAATTATAAAGTCTTTGCAACTGACATAATATGAGTGGAGTACTGCAAAATTTATGAAATACACCTTAAGCAGTTTTTAGAGGAGAATTTATAGCATTAAACACCTACCATGGATGAGAGCTCTCAAATAAATGGTCTTAGCTTCAACCATTAGGAACTGGGAAAACAAGATCAAATGAAACCGATAGTAATAAAAGTAAAGGAAATAATAAGACCACAGCAGAAATTGATGATATAGGAAACAAAAAAGCATTAGAGAATAATCAATAAAAACAAAAGCTGGCTATGTGTGAATATCTATAAAATTGACAAACATATAGTAAGAATGATCAGGAAAAATGAGAAAGACACAAATGAAAGATCAAGAATGAGAGGTGAATAAATTTCAGATACTACTAAAAGCAGATACTAAAAGTATAATAAGGGAATATTATGAACAACTTTATGCCATGAAATTCAACCATTTAAACGAAATATTAAAACTCCTTGAAAGATACAAACTACCAATTTCCTTTGGAAATTTCAATTCTACTCAGGCAAAAGCAGGGTAGTATAGAATTGAAAGAGAACAGAAGTAATTATGGAAAATTATAAGGCATAGTTACAATGATAGTTTTTAACATACAGAAATTTTTAGTTTCTTTATGATCAGTTCTCTAGCAAAAAGCATCAGTAGAATCTGAGAATAAAATTTTAAATGTGTCAAAGATGTGATGGAAAGCATGTCTTTTAAGACCTAAAGGGAATCACTGTTTTACATACTGTAAATATAAGATCTTATGTAAAAAGTAATGTTAATGCAGTGATTAAGATAGGACTAATAATTCCTATATTCTCCAGAATTATCTTTTTATGAACTTGGAAAAATATCTATAATATTCATAAATGGTATGAAATGAGTATAAGGGGCTTCCACAAATTAACATGAAGCTATATAAAAATGATCAAAGGATATTGATATTATGATAATTCACAAGAAACATTATAGACATCCATAAATTTCAAACTATTAAAGCATCTTCAACTTTACTAGTTATCAGAAACATGCAAAGTAAAATAAGGAGATAGCATTTTTCATCCATTAGATTGACAATAAATAAAGGACCATAATAATAATCATTGCTCTTAATGAAGAAACAGGAAGTTTCAAATTTTCTTTTAAGGATATAAATTGCTATAGCTTGAGAAGAGCAGTTTAACATTATCTAGCAAAGCTTAAAATGCATATATGATGAAGCAAGGATGTACTTCAGTGATGCAGAAACAGCATTTGAGCTTTGCCAACCTCTGTGGCAAAAATGCTCAACAAACTAGAAACAGATGAGAACTTCCTCAACCAGATAAAGTACAACTAGAGATGCGGATTTGATCCCTGGGCGAGGAAGATCCCCTCCAGTAGGAAATGGCAACCCACTCCAGTATTCTTGTCTGGAGAATCCCATGGACAGAGGAGCCTGGTGGGATATAGCCCATGGGGTCACAGAGGGTCGGACAAGACTGAGTGAGTGAGCACACACACAATATCAACTAGATGGTGAAAGACTGAAGACTAGATTCGTTTCCCTAAGATCAGGAATAAGCAATGTATCTGCTCTTTCATTTCTATTCAACCTCATACTTTCTGTAGGATCTAGCCATGACAATTGGGAAAAAAGGAAAAGTAATAAAAGACATCCAGATAAGAAAGGAAGGGCAAAACTCTGCATTTGAAGTTGATATACTCTTATATGTAGAAAACTTTAAGAAATACACCAAAAAACTATAAGAACCATTAAACAAACTCTACAAGTTTGCAGGATTCAAGATCAACATACAAAATTCAATTATATGCACCAGCAATGAAAACCCAAAGCAAAATTAATTTTAAAATTTCCATTTATAGTAACATCAAAAGTAATAAAATACTGAAGAGAATTCCCTGGTGGTCCAGTGGTCAGGACTCTGCACTTTCACTACCGAGGGTGAGGTTTCAATCCTTGGTCAGGGAACTAAGATCCTGCAAGCCATATGGTGTGGCCAGAATAAAAGAAAAATGAAGTCTGCATTCTCTGGTTTGGCGGATACTTAAAACTGAGTCTTTTGTTTGCTTGTTTTTTAAAATTTGGCCACACTTTACAGCACGATGCAGCTTGCAGGATCTCAGGTCCCCAACCAGGGGTAGAAACTAGGCCACAGCAGTGACAGCACAGAATCCTAACCATTGGATCACCAGGGAACTCCCTATTCATAAAGATGGCTTTATGAGTCCTTTGGTGACTAACCTGATAGACCCTTCCAACGGCAGCAACCATGACATGGACCTTTCTTTCTGTATTTACAGCTACTGATCCACCCTTAACTGCGACTAGAAACAACAGTCCGCTTGTCAGATTCTCTGCAGGAGACCAATTACCTTCCCAGGCAATCTTCTCTGACAGATGTCTTGCTTTGTGAAATTATGAATTTTCCTTATTATTTAAGTTAATTGAGTTTTCGTTTAGGTTATCTGGAACCAAAGGCACTTTTACTGATAATATTGATATGTTAACTTTTTTCTCTTCCTGGTACGGTTCATTTATGGACAGGGAGTGGCTGATTCTATGTTTGATTCCTCTTCAGGAAATTTCAGTGGTCCTGTTTTGGAAACTCTAAGCTTATTGCCTTCAAGGCCTCAGAGAATATTGAGAAAACTAATAAGTTGATTGTGATTATGAATAAAAATTATAGTAATGAATTATTTTTTAAAGCCTTGAGAACCTTATCCAAAAATAAACTAAGGGCAGAGTTCCCAGATTTTTCTTCTCAAACCTTCCTAAATGAGTTTTTTCTGAGATTGACAGATTTTATTTTCACTGTATTTTGAAAATTAGATGTAATGCCCATGTGTTTTAAGCAGTAACTGTAATATATTTGCCTTAAAAACTGACAAGAAACGAAAAGAACTAGAACAAAGAGCACTAATTTTGTACCCAGCTGCATGCTAAACACACAATGAGCCAATCTGAACCCAAATATAACTGCTATTTTCAGATGTCTGTTTAATTTCATAAGTAACACATGAATGTATTCTATTATGAAAGATTCAAACAATCTCCAAGTTCCTTTCTTTTTATAACTATTTGCATACATACACACATATAACTTTAAATATTTTATATAAATGTAGTCATCATGAATATACTATTCTGTGGTTTGCATTTTTACTTAATAATTTATTTTGAAAAAATTTCGAAGTCAATATACAGGGCTTGGGCTTCCCAGGTGGCTCAGTGGTAAAGCATCTGCCTGCAGTGAAGAAAATGCGGTTCGAACCCTGGATTAAGAAGATTCCCTGGAGAAGGAAATGGCAACCCACTCCAGTATTCTTGCAGAAAATCCCATAGACAGAGGAGCCTGGCAGGCTGCAGTCCATGGAATCGCAAAAGAGTTGGACACAACTTGACTAAACAATACAGAGCTCATGTTAACAACAACATAATATTCAATAATGGAGTACATATAATTTATTTAACCATATCTAGTAACTGATATGGAGGAGGTAATGGCGCCCCATTCCAGTACTCTTGCCTGGAAAACCCCATAGACGGATGAGCCTGGTGGGTTGCAGTCCATGGGGTCGTGAAGAGTCAGACATGACTGAGCGACTTCACTTTCACTTTTCACTTTCATTCATTGGAGAAGGAAATGGCAACCCACTCCAATGTTCTTGCCTGGAGAATCCCAGGGATGGGGAGCGGTCTATGGGGTCTATGGAGTTGCTGTCTATGGGGTAGCACAGAGTCGGACATGACTGAAGTGACTTAGCAGCAGCAGCAGTAACTGATATTTAGATTCCTTCCAATTTTCAGTTGTCACTATATTTCAGTGAACCACAAACATTTCTTTATTCATATTTTTCTGTAGCATTTTTAAAAATGGAGACAGTATATACCAGGAACAATAAAATATCCTTTAACTCATTCCCATATGCTTGCATAAAGTTCTTGCTTCAACTGCATGTAAAGAATTATCTAAAACAGGGTGTAATGATATATCATTTGAACAAATAGGTTACTGCCTGTATGGACATTACCTAAAATAGTATGCTTAATGAATGTCTCATGTCTCAAAATGGAACTGCAACAGACAAGTTCAAGAGCTGGCTAACCTAATTAAGAATGCAAGCTGACTTTGGGCATGGCCTAATAGACCAAATTTCTTTTTTCCTTCTTTTCTTGCCTCCCTCCCTCTCCTTCTCATACTTGTCAATATCACTAACCATTTATTAAATATGTTAGAATACACCTTCCATGTCTTGGTATTTCCAATACCCACTGAGGTATATTTGTGTAATAATTATTACATACAGACAACTATTAATACTAAGAGGTGTTTCTAATTTTCACCATCAGAAGACTAAAAGATCAGTTTTTAAAAAGCGGTCCTCTTTTAAGCAGCTACAGAATTACACTTGTAAAGCTATTTGTTTTTCATTATAAGGAAAGAATTGCATTATATTTTTATTGCCTGAAAGAAACCTGTGCCATGCTTTTCATGTTATCATGTAGTCTATAAATAGATTTTTCCTATTCAGCAGAAAGGAAGCAGAAATTTGATAAGTTTTACATAAGGTATCAAACATTCCTGAGGTTCATGGGTCAACAAACCAACACCAAATGTCCCTCACATATTGCTGTCTGCATTAGCAGTAATTCTTAGTTTAGCAACCTAAGAAGAATATTGTAACAGAATCAAGGTCTGAAGGCATCAGAGGGTATTTTTAGACTTCTGTGGGGTCATGATCTGCTCTTTTTAGGTGTGGATTTCAGGTATTAAAATTCAATAACTAGTTTTCCCAACTTCGTAAAGCCCTTAAGACAAAATGCATGATGAAAAATTCCTTGGGGTCCTAACAGTTAAAAAAGATACATTTTAATTTTAATTCCAGCATTCTTTTCAGCAGTTCTTCAGCTTGTTTACTGCTGTGTCCTAGGTCTTTCCAGGCAGTTGGTTGTAAAAACCTGTGCTTTGGTAGTGCAAGAGCCCCACGCGAAGTTATTCCAATTAGCACAAAGGCCTGGTTAGTCAATCAAGTGCAGTTAGGACTTCCCAGGCGGCACTAGTGGTAAAGAACCCACCTGCCAAGGCAGGAGACGAGACTCAGTTTCCATCCTTAGGTGGAGAAGATTCCCTGGAGCAGGGCATGGCAACCCATTCCAGTACTCTTGCTTGGAGAATCCTATGGACAGAAGAGACTGGTGGGTTCTAATCCATAGCGTCACAAAGAGTCCAATACTATTGAAGTGACTTTGAACACATAAGTGCAGATTTAGATAACATTCCTTGTGTAAGTAAGGAACTTTGCTAAACAAAACATCCAGTCATGTTGACTTTACTTTAACCATACTAAAGGACGAAAACGTTTGGAGACTTTGTAAATAGATTTCTTCAGTTCAGTCCAGTTCTTAGAAGGCTATAAATCTGGATTAAGTCTCTCTTGTTGAGTCTTTTTAGAAATCTTAAATATACTCTTTTAGCATTTTTGTACTAATATCCAGAGCAATCTCTTCGAACTCTGACCAAAGATTTTTTAAAATGTAATGAGTTAGATTAAGGTTTGCATTTGTATCTGCAAAGGTGCTTTAAATTAGGAAGAATTTTCAATCCAGAAAAGAATTTCATTCTAATTCTGATTCCACTCTAAGTAATCTTAGGTAGTTGTCACAAGCATTTCATATCATTTATAAATCATAAATGCTTTCTCAAATTTTGATTGCATGATGACAGTGTTATCGATAATTTTGTTATCAGTGTTACCAAATTTTTGAAGTATGAGTTTAACATGGTTTTATTAATGACAAAGGAAAAAAATAAGTGAGTGCTATTATTGGCTCTTAATTTTGCAGCATATGCAATTTATTGATTCCTGCTCATTTTTGGCATGAGATTGGGACTGTGAGAGATGGAGGTTCCATTCATTATTCATTTTCTTTGACCACAATTTGCCACATTTCACCATGAACCTCTTGCCTGCTTCCATTTTGTAGACAAAAGTAAAAGGCAGAGAGATGTTGAATAACTTTCCTAAGCTCGCATAACATTTTAGTAACAAATCAGAATTAGCTTTCTGGAAATTTCTGGGATGTGACTTAATCCACCAAATGATCTTAAAATACCGATGCAGTGACTGAAAATAGAAATGCACTGTAGCTGATGCCGTACAGCAGTAGTGCAGTCTTGTTATTTTTATCATTTTTCCTAAGAGGAAAAGAAAGAGCAAAGTATATAAACAGAATAAGAAATACAAATAGCCAATTAACATATAAAAATAGACACCATCACTAAGCTCTGAAAAAAGTAGATATACATGGAAAAAGTCTACCAGAACACACATCACTTAATACACTTAATAGTAGTTACCTTTGGGAATCAGGATTGTGGAAGGAAAGACATTTTTTAATTTAAACATTTTTGTATTGTTTATATGAGTTATATCCAAAACATATGATAGTCAACAAATATTTATTGAAGTTCTACAGCAAGGTATTTGGAATATACTAGTAAACAAAATAAAAATTCCTGTTGCCGTGAAACTTATATTCAGCTTCTGTTACCTTATAGTTCAAAAAACAGCTGAGGAATCTTTAAGTTTCATTCAAATAACTGCAGCCGAAAAAATTAGAGGGAACTGCTTTCTCAAGCAACGTTAAGTTACATTGAGGTGGATTTGCCTGTTTGTTTTTAATGACTATGAAAACAAAAGACTCACGTGAAGGTGGAAAAAGGAACAAAACAAAAAATAAAAACAGACCTTGGGGACAGATAATATTACAATATGTAAACTATATTTAACTTCAATACCAGCCATGTCTTATGATTTCAAAAAGTATCTAAAGCATAATCACAAAACAAAGTAAGCCAAGAATAAGGGTTAGTGTTTATATTCGTATTAGGATATGGTTTTTGTAGCATTTTTGAGAGACTTTTTAGTTTTTATAACTTGAGGATACAGATGACAGAAAGAGGAAGAAACCTTTAAAGGAAATTAGAGTGTAACAGAAAACAGTCTGAATCAGGGCTTTGAATCTTATGCCTAATGGTCAGCTAGTGTTGAAAAGGTATTATAAATATTCCAGAGCAGGGGAATTTACTGCACTACAGCTGAATAAACCAGGGGGTCACATGACTGCTTCAGAATCTCCCTTTAATTAAAAACTGATTCACTTCTTTCAAGGGTGACTCATATTTCTGACTTAATATAATCCATTATTAAAAAGATAACATATTGTTCTGTATTTAAAAGGTACTAATTTTTTTAAATGTTTCAAATATCTTTCAGACATATATGTGAACACTACACTATTCATGATGTGGTTTAATTCAGGTTTAATTTTTAAATGTTCTTAAGTTTATACTTGAAGATTTTCTTTGCTATATTATACATTTTAAAAAAATTTGACCTTGGATGTTACAACAAAGCTTTCAAAAGCTATATATACATCATACCAAAAAAAAACACTAGTTTCCAAGTACTCACCGGAAGCAATCATAGCTATATCCCTACTGAATACAGTAAATTATGTTATGAAGAGCTACTGTACTTATGAAGGTAAATTCTATATCATATAGTCATTCAACTTTCATTCTGTTAATTTTAGATTCTGAAATATATACATGTATATATTACATTCATACATACTATATTGAATATACTATACACCACATATGTTCTTTACATATTGTATGTACATACTTTTTCTTAATTTAACTAGTGAATAAGGAAACAAACAAAATAACACCAGTGGAGAATGATTCCTTATTAATATTCTTAATGCATTTAATATTGTTATTTTCAAATGTTAATGCTTATCAATTAAGCTTCCCACATTTTAAAATCACATTTTCCTGGGAATGAGATGAATTATATATTATTAAATGAATCAAAATATTCTTGATTCTTTTACACATGATTCTTCTAAAAGTTTCTTGATGAAATCAAATAATCATCCAAGAAATGGTAGATATTTTTAAAAATCACTATAATCTTTTATTGTTGTTACATTTTTGTTTTTACCTCCTCAATACAGAACTTCAGTTTTATGAAATATGAACTAAACTGATATTGAATATCATGAACTCCTGCCTAGAATTCTGAATTTATGAAGCACGAATTAATTGGAAGGAAGGGGAAGTCGCTCAGTCGTGTCCGACTCTTTGTGACCCCATGGACTGTAACCTACTAGGCTTCTCTGTCCATGGGATTCTCCAGGCAAGAATACTGGAGTGGATTGCCATTTCCTTCTCCAGGGGATCTTCCCAACCCAGGTATCGAACCCAGATCGAAGGCAGACGCTTTAACCTCTGAGCCACCTTAGTTTTGCTGAGGTGTTAGGAATCAGGAAGAGTAGGTGTTGATTCTATTTCAGTACTAAATTAATTCCATGTCAGTGAAAATACACCCAAAGTAGTTGCCTGTTGTTTAGTAGCCTTCAATAAAGCCTAAGGGAAAGGAAATAAGAAATAAGTAAGAATTAGTGGAGTGCTCGCTTCGGCAGCCCATATACTAAAATTGTAACGATACAGAGAAGATTAGCATGGCCCCTGCGCAAGGATGACACGCAAATTCGTGAAACGTTCCATATTTTTAATCAAAAAATGGGCCAAAGAACTAAATAGACATTTCTCCAAAGAAGACATACGGATGGCTAACAAACACATGAAAAGATGCTCAACATCACTCATTATCAGAGAAATGCAAATCAAAACCACAATGAGGTACCACTTCACACCAGTCAGAATGGCTGCGATCCAAAAATCTGCAAGCAATAAATGCCGGAGAGGGTGTGGAGAAAAGGGAACCCTCCTACACTGTTGGTGGGAATGCAAACTAGTACAGCCACTATGGAGAACAGTGTGGAGATTCCTTAAAAAATTGCAAATAGAACTACCTTATGACCCAGCAATCCCACTGCTGGGCATACACACCGAGGAAACCAGAATTGAAAGAGACACATGTACCCCAATGTTCATCGCAGCACTGTTTATAATAGCCAGGACATGGAAACAACCTAGATGTCCATCAGCAGATGAATGGATAAGAAAGCTGTGGTACATATACACAATGGAGTATTACTCAGCAGTTAAAAAGAATTCATTTGAATCAGTTCTGATGAGATGGATGAAACTGGAGCCGATTATACAGAGTGAAGTAAGCCAGAAAGAAAAACACCAATACAGTATACTAACACATATATATGGAATTTAGAAAGATGGCAATGACGACCCTGTATGCAAGACAGGAAAAAAGACACAGCTGTGTATAACGAACTTTTGGACTCAGAGGGAGAGGGAGAGGGTGGGATGATTTGGGAGAATGGCATTCTATCATGTATACTATCATGTAAGAATTGAATCGCCAGTCTATGTCTGACGCAGGATACAGCATGCTTGGGGCTGGTGCATGGGGATGACCCACTGAGATGTTATGGGGAAGGAGGTGGGAGGGGGGTTCATGTTTGGGAACACATGTAAGAATTAAAGATTTTAAAATTAAAAAAATAAATAAATAAATAATTAAAAAAAAAAAGAATTAGTGGAGACATAAATTTTCTAAGAATTGATACAAATGTTTTCCCTCAATCCTCAGAGCAGTAATTAAATCCTCAGAGCAGTAATATCATGTAGGAAATGTTAATCAATTGCTTAGAGATAAGAGAAAGTAACTCTCTCAAAGTCACACAGTTGGTGAGTGGCTGTGTGGTGCAGTCAGTATTGGCGACTTTAGAACTCAGTGCTTACTGTACTCTGCCACCCGTCTGATTGGGCTTAATTTGCTTTTGTTTCTACGGTTAATTTCCTATTTTCATACTTTTGGTTTTTTTTACCCCATTTCCCTTCTTCCTTTCCTTTTTCAATATGAATGGAGAAAGACAAGCAAACAATAAATACTGCTTCATTGTATTGGGAAAAATATATCAAGGACATCCTAGATATTTTGCCTTATTTATTTTCAGTTCCTTAGAGTTACGGTGAATAACAGCCATCCTAAAAGGTTTTATCATTTAGGTACTGGAAGGAAATAGATGGCATTCTCAAACTGGATAACTTGGGGAGACTTTTAAAAAAGAGACTATTTCAGAAGTATTATCAAGATATAGGGAAACTATGTGAGATAGTACAATAGGAGTTGAGCTGCTAAGGGTGGACGGTTTGGGCTGGGGGTGGATTTGTGGCTTCCTTTTCCTAGAGACGCAGAAAGCTCTGTGAGGAGGACCATCTGAAAGGTACTCTGGTCTTTAGTCAATGGATGCAAACAGAAGAGGTAGGATGGTGGACCCAGGTCACATAGCTCTCTGCCCTCTCACCATCTCCTACTGTGTGCTGTGCTTAGTCGCTCACATCTGACTCTTTGAGACCCAGTGGATGGTAGCCTGCCAGGCTCCACTGTCTGTGGGATTCTCCAGGCATGAATACTGGAGTGGGTTGCCATTTCCTCCTTCAGGGGATCTTCCCAACCGAGGGATCAAACCCGCATTTGTCACTTCTCCTGCATTGGCAGGCAGGTTCTTTTAACACTAGTGCCACCTGAGAAGCCCAGCCCTCACCCAAAGCTGAAAGACAAAAAAGCCTGTGATGCAGTCAGTGTAAGTCAGCCTCTTAAGGCATAGAGCTAGCTAAAGAAGAGTGGAGAGAGCCTAGAGAGGCAAACAGAAGATATCCAGCACAAGGTTCAAATTGTGGTGAGAAGAAGCAGTGCACCTACTGGAGCTAAGTGGTATTTCTTTGTCTTCCAAAACCTTTCATTTTTGCTAATATAAGAAATAGCGTTCCCTGTATTATCCTGTCAGTATTCATGTAATTCCTTTGCACAAATTGCAATTACATTAAATATTTAATGTGTGTGATTAATTTATCATTTCTTACATGCATATCATTTCTAAGTTTATGCAGTGTGTATATGTTATATATGCTACTACTGAGTCAAAAAGGGGCAGACTGGAGCCTCTTAGGTCAGATGGCTAGGCCTTGGTACTATAAAACACAATGTTGAGAGTAGCTATGGTCCCCAGACTACACTAGCCTCAGGGAGACTGTATCACACAGAGCTTAACAATAAGGGCACTGAGCTCCCTATGTTATATAGCAACTTCGTGTTGTTGTACAGAGGAAACCAGCACAATACTGCAAGACAATGTTCCTCCAATTAAAAAATATATTTAAAAAAAAAGGTGCTGAATCACTGTGATGAATCCCACTTGATCAAATGAAAGTGACTTACAGACTTCGAGAATGAACTTATGGTTGCTGTAAGAAGGGGTAGTCAGGGAGTTTGGAATGGATTTCTACACTGCTCTATATAGGCTGGATAACCAACAAGGACTTCCTGTACAGCACATGGAACTCAGTGTGGCAGCCTGGATGGGAGGGGAGTTTGAGGGAGAATGGATATATGTATATGTATGGCTGAATTCTTTCTGTTTACCTGAAACTACCACAACATTGTTAATCGGCTCTTAGTAGAGTTCAGCTCAGTTCAGTCACTCAGTCATGTCCAACTCTTTGTGACCCCATGGACGCCATGCCTCCCTGTCCATCACCAACACCCGGAGTTCACCCAAATTCATGTACATTGAGTCAATGATGCCATCCAACCATCTCATCCTCTGTTGTCCCCTTCTCCTCCTGCCTTCAATCTTTCCCAGCATCAGGGTCTTTTCAAATGAGTCAGTTCTTCACATCAGGTGGCCAAACTACCAGAATTTCAGCTTCAACATCAGTCCTTCCAATGAATATTCAGGACTAATTTCCTTTAGGACGGACTGGGTGGATTTCCTTGCAGTCCAAGGGACTCTGAAGAATCTTCTCCAATAGCATAGTTCAAAAGCATCAATTCTTTGGCACTCAGCTTTCTTTATACTTCAACTCTTACATCCATACATGACTACTGGAAAAACCATAGCCTTGACTAGACAGACCTTTGTCGGCAGTGTAATATCTCTGCTTTCTAATGTGCTGTCTAGGTTGGTCATAACTTTTCTTCCAAGGGGTAAGCATCTTTTAATTTCATAGCTGCTGTCACTATCTTCGATGACTTTGGAGCCCCCAAAGAAAGTCTGTCATTGTTGCCAATATTTTCCCACCTATTTGCCATGAACTGATGGGACCAGATGTCATGATCTTAGTTTTCTGAGTGTTGAGCTTTAAGCCAACTTTTTCACTCTCTTCTTTCACTTTCATCAAGAGGCTTTTTTAGTTCCTCTTCACTTTCTGCCATAAGGGTGGTGTCATGTGCATATCTGAGGTTATTGATATTTCTCCCGGCAATCTTGATTCTAGCTTGTGCTTCTTCCAGCCCAGCATTTCTCATGATGTACTCTGCATATCAGTTAAATAAGCAGGGTGACAATATACAACCTTGACGTACTCCTTTTCCTATTTGGAACCAGTCTATTGTTCCATGTCCAGATCTAACTGTTGCTTCCTGACCTGCATACAGATTTCTCAAGAGACAGGTCAGGCAGTCTGGTATTCTCATCTCTTTCAGAATTTTCCAGTTTGTTGTGATCCACACGAAGGCTTTGGCATAGTCAACAAAGCAGAAATAGATGTTTTTCTGGAATTCTCTTGGTTTTTCAATGATCCAGTGAATGCTGGCAATTTGATCTCTGGTTTCTCTGCCTTTTTTAAAACCAGCTTGAACATCTGTAAGTTCAGGGTTCACATACTGTTGAAGCCTGGCTTGGAGAATTTTGAGCATTACTTTACTAGCGTGTGAGATGAGTGCAATTGTTTGGTAGTTTGAGCATTCTTTGGCATTGCCTTTCTTAGGGATTACTGTCATATTGAATGATTTGCCTTGGAAATGAACAGAGATCATACTGTCGTTTTCGAGATTGTGTCCAAGTACTGCATTTCGGACTCTTCTGTTGACCATGATGACTACTACATTTCTTCTAAGGGATTCCTGCCCGCAGTAGTAGATAAAATGGTCATCTGAGTTAAATTCACCCATTCCAGTCCATTTTAGTTCGCTGATTCCTAGAATGTCGACATTCACTCTTGCCATCTCCTCTTTGACCACTTCCAATTTGCCTTGATTCATGGACCTAACATTCCAAGAATACACAGAAGAACTGTACAAAAAAGATCTTCACAACCAAGATAATCATGATGCTGTGATCATTCACCTAGAGCCAGACATCCTGGAATGTGAAGTCAAGTGGGCCTTAGAAAGCATCACTACAAAGCTAGTGGAGGTGATGGAACTCAGTTGAGCTATTTGAAATCCTAAAAGATGATGCTGCTAAAGTGCTGAACTCAATATGTCAGTAAATTTGGAAAACTCAGCAGTGGCCACAGGACTGGAAAAGGTCAGTTTTCATTCCGATACCAAAGAAAGGCAATGCCAAAGAATGCTCAAACTACCACACAATTGCACTCATCTCACACGCTAGTAAAGTAATGCTCAAAATTCTCCAAGCCAGGCTTCAGCAATACATGAACCGTGAACTTCCTGATGTTCAAGCTGGTTTTAGAAAAGGCAGAGGAACCAGAGATCAAATTGCCAACATCCGCTGGATCATCAAAAAAGCAAGAGAGTTCCAGAAAAACATCTATTTCTGCTTTATTGACTATGCCAAAGCCTTTGACTGTGTGGATCACAATAAACTGTGGAAAATTCTGAAAGAGATGGGAATACCAGACCACCTGACCTGCCTCTTGAGAAACCTATAGGCAGGTCAGGAAGCAACAGTTAGAACTGAATATGGAACAACAGACTGGTTCCAAATAGGAAAAGGAGTGCGTCAAGGCTGTATATTGTCACCCTGCTTATTTAACTGATATACAGAGTACACCATGAGAAATGCTGGGCTGGAAGAAGCACAAGCTGGAATCAAGATTGCCAGGAGATATATCAATCATCTCAGATATGCAGATGACACCACCCTTATGGCAGAAAGTGAAGAGGAACTAAAATGCCTCTTGATGAAAGTGAAAGAAGAGAGTGAAAAAGTTGGTTTAAAGCTCAACACTCAGAAAACGAAGATCATCACATCTGGTCCCATCAGTTCATGGGAAATAGATGGGGAAACAGTGGAAACAGTATCAGACTTTATTTTTCTGGGCTCCAAAATCACTGCAGATGGTGACTGCAGCCATGAAATTAAAAGACGCTTACTCCTTGGAAGGAACGTTATGTCCAACCTAGATAGCATATTCAAAAGCAGAGACATTACTTTGCCAACAAAGGTCCATCTAGTCAAGGCTATGGTTTTTCCAGTGGTCATGTATGGATGTGATAGTTGGAATGGGAAGAAAGCTGAGTGCTGAAGAATTGATGCTTTTGAACTGTGATGTTGGAGAAGACTCTTGAGAGTCCCTTGGACTGCAAGGAGATCCAACCAGTCCATTCTAAAGGAGATCAGTCCTGGGTGTTCTTTGGAGGGAATGATGCTGAAGCTGAAACCCCAGTACTTTGGCCACCTCATGCAAAGAGTTGACTCATTGGAAAAGACTCTGATGCTGGGAGGAATTGGGGGCAGGAGAGGAAGTGGACAACAGAGGATGAGATGGCTGGATGGCATCACTGATTCGATGGACTGTGAGTCTGAATGAAATCTCGGAGTTGGTGATGGACAGGGAGGCCTGGAGTGTTGCAATTCATGGGGTCGCAAAGAGTAGGACACGACTGAGCAACTGAACTGAACTGAACTTCTTAAGGATTGGAATGAAAACTGACCTTTTCCAGTCTTGTGGCCATTGCTGAGTTTCCCAAACTTGCTGGCATATTGAGTGCAACACTTCCACAGCATCATCTTTTAGGATTTGAAATAGCTCAACTGGAATTCCGTCACCTCCACCAGCTTTGTTCGTAGTGAAACTTCCTAAGGCCCATTTGGCTTCGCATTCCAGGATGTCTGGGTCTAGGTGAGTGATCATACCATCATGATAATCTGGGTCATGAAGATCTTTTTTGTATAGTTCTTCTGTGTATTCTTGCCGCCTCTTCTTAATATCTTCTACTTCTGTTAAGTCCATATCATTTATTCTCTTTATTGAGCCCATCTTTCCATGAAATATTCCCTTGGTATCTCTAATTTTCTTAAAGAGATCTCGTCTTTCCCATTCTATCGTTTTCCTCTATTTCTTTGCCCTGATCACTGAGGAAGGCTTTCTTATTTTTACTTGTCTTTCTTTGGAACTCTGCATTCAAATGGATGTATCTGTCCTTTTCTCCATTGCTTTTCACGTCTCTTCTTTTCACAGCTATTTGTAAGGCCTCCTCAGACGGTATTTTGCTTTTTTGTATTTCTTTTTCTTGGGGATGGTCTTGATCCCTGTCTCCTGTACAATGTCATGAACCTCTGTCCATATTTCTTCAGGTACTCTATGAGATCTAATCCTTTGAATCTATTTCTCACTCCCACTGTATAATATTAAGGGATTTGATTTAGGTCATACCTGAATGGCCCAGTGGTTTTCCCTACTTTCTTCAATTTAAGTCTGAATTTGGCAATAATAATCAGCTATACCCCAATACAAAATTTTAAGTTTAATATAAAAAAAGAAGAAGGGACCTGAGGCCAAATTCTGCTACTGGCTAACTGTATGAGATTGGGCAGATTATTTCTGTTTATGTTAACCTTTTTATAAAATAAGGAGTAATAATACCTTCTATTTCAAAATGGTGTTCCAAGGTTTGGACAAGTGAATATGTGCAAAGTGATTATAGTAATGTCTGACATACAGTAAGCACTGAACAAATGTTTACTTTTATTATCTCAAAAATTAATGTTTCTGGTGTGACACAAACTGGTTGATTACAAGAATATTATGTGTAAAGATAGTTTAAAATAAATTACAATTAAAAAAAGCAACTCACAGTGACTTTGAGATCACACAAAGAAACATCAGAGCAAAAAACACATGTAAATGACTACTTTGCAGTCAAACATCATAATCTCAGAAATCAAATTTGTAGTATGGGGTCTTGTATTTAATATGCTTAATGTTTAGGTTGACTATTCTATTTCCTTCATTCTAAAATATTTTAGCAAGTATTAATTTTGGGGTCATTCCAAGTGACCACAAGCAAGTCAAATTGTATTTCTCTTGGCTTCTTTTAGCTGATCTCATGTTTCAAATATCTTGCATCAGCCATGTTCCCACTCTGTCTCCAGCTCCGCTCTTGTTTCACTTAATGCCATTTTATTCAGTATTTTCTCTGCTCCTAGGGACAATGCTTTTGTCACCATTCTTGTTTTCACAGTTCTCTAGTTAACTTTGCCTGGTTCACACTTATTGCCCTGGATTATTCTCTCTAGAAACCTGTAGCTTTATCAACTATGTTCTTGTCAAACAATTTTTGCCTCATACAAAATGATTGCCATTGTGTCATCATTTTATATCTTCTTCGTAACTTTTGTGGATCGAAACACTGAAAGCACAGAAGGCATGCTATCATAGATAAATGAAAAATGATTTAGTAGTAATCTAACAAACTCAATGTTTTCCAAAAGTAGGCCATGACTTAATTATGGGTTATAA
The DNA here is from genome assembly GCF_032405125.1 of Capricornis sumatraensis. NCBI lineage: Eukaryota > Metazoa > Chordata > Mammalia > Artiodactyla > Bovidae > Capricornis > Capricornis sumatraensis. Next base: position 192,505,562 of record NC_091069.1, on the reverse strand, counting down.
ACTAAGCTAAAGTTTAGTTGGCAGATTCCAGAATTTTAAAAATTAAACAAAGTACAATGAAATATGATAAAATAAAAAACCAGAATGCAACTATAAAAGTACTTATTGTTTTATGAAGCTTTTTTTTTAGTTATTTATATGTACACATGCTTGATCACCATCTAAAATGTATATCTTACATTTTAATCAAGATATAAAAGGTTTGGAAGCCCTCTAATACATCACATTTATTTGTTGTTTTCAAAATTCTCTTAGTCCTTTTTGTAAAGGCATTTGTACATTTTCAATTAGATTGTAATTTCTTGAAGGAAGGTACTCATTTATCTTTTGCATAACAGCTTCACAATTCAATTGAACCAACATAATTGAAAGCCTCAAAACAGACCGTACACTAATATCCAATATATACTGACCATCTTGACATCTACACAACTAAAGAAAAATGAAAGTAATGATAACTAAAAAGAACATTTAAATGAAATATCCAGTTATAATAGGTCTCCAACTTGTCTTGTTATTTATGAGACCCATTACCATTGTTAGTATCATTCAATCAAATGAAAAAAATTGGCTATACACTATATGCCAGGCCAGGCATTTCCCTAGGTGTTTAAATTAGACATTTGATTAATATAAAATTCTTCTCCCAAAGAGTTCATGATGTACAAAGAATATGTATCTTCATGAGATAGGATTGAATTATAATTATTAAGTATTAAGGTGTTTTTGTCTCACAATGTTCTCATGAAGTAGTTAGGAGTCTGCGCTTCCATTGCACAGGGCATAGATTCCATCCTTAGTGGGGGAACTTAAGATCCTGCAAGCTGTGTGATATGGGACAAAAATTTTTTGCATGGAAGATGCAATAATAATAATAATAACAAAACAGTATCATTAAAATGCCTTCCAAGTATATTTACCTAGAAAACCGATATCTTTGAATGTGGGATTATCAAGAAGATGAAATTCATAGTACACTTGTTGAGTTGCTATGAATTAATTATGTATTATTCCCCCAAAATGTCATCTTACCAAGGACAACTTTTTCCCCAAGAAGATAATTCTTAGTAGAGAAGGAAAAAATGTTTCTATTTTCCTGTCATGGTAGAAGAATAATTTGCAAAGCAAGATCAGAAAAATAAATAAAATAGATCTGTAAGTGACTTTCAGGAAACAAAATTATAATAAAATATCAAGACTGCATGGGTATATTAATAATAAGTTCTCAAGCCATTTCCTAAGTGAAGTTATATATTATTTGTTCTTTCTCATAATGAATGCTGAGCCACTCAGCAATAATATGATCTATGAATAGGAGTATCATGGTTACTATTTTCATATTAAAGCTATGTACAATGTAGTTAGTAAGTTGGAGAATTCAATGGAAGTTGAAGATTCAAGAATTATATCCTTTTTCACTTTTCTCCCATCCTTTACTTCTTAAGGAGAGGATGGAGAATCCATATAATTTTAAAGTTTTACTCAACATATGCCCATATGTATAATTATGGCTGATTTGCATTGTTGTATGGCAGAAACAACACAATATTGTAAACATTTTTAAATATTTATTGAAATAAAAATGGGGGAAAAAAAAGAATATGACATTGAAAGAAATTGACCATGTCTTTTCTTGCTCTTTACATAGCTAGCACTTAGCATATAGTTGACATGTTGTATATATTCCAGAAATGTTTAATTGATGAGTGGACAAAAAATTATAAGTATCAGTAACTCTTAATGTCACACTAGAATTTTCAAAAATCCTATCTTTTACTCTATACAAATTTATATTTGGTTAGATTATATTAACCAGTATATCTAATAAAGACTGGCAGAGGGGGAAAAAAAAAAACCTACTTATGAATAAAAATCAAGCTTTATTCAGTGCACAGAATCCATTACACCCTGGACATCCCCTGATTTTAAGGCTTCTTAATAGCAAGGTACCATTAGTATTACTGCAACTCCTTTTTAAAAGTTGTTAATCTATTCACAGGGAGCAGAATGAATAAGTGAGTTCATAAGAAAAGCAAAAAATGAGAACAGTTAAACCAGATTAAAAATTCATTGAACCTAAGAAAACCAAAAATTTTCTTATCTACCCTCAGTTAAAGTATATATCTTCATTCCCATTTTGATTCAACTGCATCTACATGTTTATTTAGGAATATCTTCCTCTTAATATCACCAAGGATAGATTTGAAGCAAAACAATTTTAATCAAATTCACATGCAGATTATATGGGTTCTAGCCAATTCCTCTTATCATAATTGACCAGAACTCTGATACTGTCATGCTTTATAGAGTTTTAGAATAATTTTCTTTGATGCACATTTCATATCATTAGAAATGATATGGCCTGTTTTAAAAATATTTTATAAAACCAATTCTCTCTCCTGTCTTACTAACTCTTGAGAGTATTGGACAGTAAAATGTTTAAAAGATATGTATTTCCATCTTTTGGGTTTTGAAATTTCCTTTATATTGGAAATTGGAAAAAATTATTAAATTTTACATGTGTTACAAAGTAGTTATATCTAAAACCTTTTCAAAACTAATTCAAAGTATACATCATCTGCAGTTATCTTTCAAAATGCCTTATTATAAATAGTATAGTCAAAATTAACAAAAGTGGTTAAATTCAAAATACAAGGAATTTTACAGTAAAACTGAAAATGCCTATCATGTTTTAAGTTTGCACATCATCTTTAAAAATTTCAGATGTGTCATACATTCATAAAGTAAGTAAAAATAAATCAATCTAGAGAATAAAAGTAACAATAGAATGAACACTGAGAAGGCCATTAACCTAAAATATAAAACATCATTAGTGTTTTAGAAGCTCTTTTCTTGTCCCTCCCAGGTTGAAAATCTTTCTTTCACCTATCCCAAGAACTGCTATCCTGACGTCTCTGCTAAATATTCCCTTGCTTTTCTTTACATCACCCATCCCTAAGCAATTTCCTGTTTCTTGTTTAGTTTTGAAAACCCTGAACCTAGATGTATACAGAAAAGGCTCTATTGCCTCTGTTACATATACCTCCCAAGGGAAATAGAAACTGAACGGGAATTTTATGATATGATCTTGCTTCAGCTTCACTGAGAATGTAAACGAGCCCTTTTTTAAGAAGTCAGTGACCAAGACCATAAGCAAATAGGTAAAACATGTTGGAACAATAATGTAGGTTCACTTGAAAGATATAGAGACAATACAAGGTGGACAAACTTACAAAATCTTACAAAAGACCATTACTTAATAATATATTAATATTGCCAAACATAACAGAAATGTTTATGTTTGCATATATATGTATATTTATCTGAAGAATGTAAAAACATATATATTACTATATTACATACATGCATCGGGGAATGATTAGATCCTGAGAACTAAGCCCTCATGAATGGGATTAATGCTCTTATAAAAGAGGTCCCAGAGAGATTCCATGCCCTTCCCACCACAAGAGGTTACAGTGAAAAAACAGTTGTCTATGAGAAAGTGGGCCCTCACCAGACATCGAATTCATCAGCACCATGGTCTTGGACATACTAGCTTCCAGAACAGTGAGAAATAAATTTATTTCTTATAAGCCACTCAGTCTGTAATATTTTATTATACCACAAATGGGCTAAGGCAATTATATAATTTATTTATTTTAGAAAATTAGAAAGAGCCTCTGGAATTGAAAAGTATGATAGCAAAAATGAAAAACACAATAGAGAAGCTGGAGAAATCTTCCAGAAAATAGATCAAAAATGTTAAGATATGTGCACTAGGAGAGAAAAGATAAGAAAATTAGAATATCAGTTTAGGAGATACCACATCCAAATAGTAAGCATCTATTAATTCTAAGAGCAAGAACAGAGAAAAGGGAGAGGAGAAAGGGTCAATGAATTAATTCAGGAACATGACCTAAAAAGAAAGACACACAATACCTTGTGTGCATCCATAGATATAAATAAAATCACACCAAAGTACATCATTGTAAAATTCCAGAATATTTGAGACAAAAATAGTTAAAAGAATCACTTCAGTTCAGTCACTCAGTTGTGTCTGACTGTTTGCAACCCCATGAACCACAGCAGACCAGGCCTCCCTGTCCATCACCAACTCCTGGAGTTTACCCAAACTCATGTCCGCTGAGTCAGTGATGCATCTAACAATCTCATCCTCTGTTGTCCCCTTCTCCTCCTGCCCTCAATATTTCCCAATATCAGGGTCTTTTCAAATGAGTTAGCTCTTCGCAACAGGTGGCCAAGGTATTGGAGTTTCAGCTTCAACATCAGTTCTTCCAATGAAAACCCAGGACTGATCTCCTTTAGGATGGACTGGTTGGATCTCCTTGCAGTCCAAGGGACTCTCAAGAGTCTTCTCCAACATAACAGTTCAAAAGCATCAATTCTTCGGCGCTCAGCTTTCTTTATAGTCCAATCTCGCATCCATACATAACTACTGGAAAAACCATACCCTTGACTAGACGGACCTTTGTTGACAAAGTAATGTCTCTGCTTTTGAATATGCTATCTAGGTTGGTCATAAGTTTCCTTCCAAGGAGTAAGCGTCTTTTAATTTCATGGCTGCAATCACCATCTCTGTTGATTTTGGAGCCCAGAAAAATAAAGTCTGACACTGTTTTCACTGTTTCCCCATGTATCCGTCATGAAGTGATGGGACCAGATGCCATGATCTTCATTTTCTGAATGTTGAGCTTTAAGCCAACTTTTTCACTCTCCTCTTTCACTTTCATCAAGAGGCTCTTTCACTTTCTGCCATAAGGGTGGTGTCATCTGCATATCTGAGGTCATTGATATTTCTCCCGGGAATCTTGATTCCAGCTTGTGCTTCATCCAGCCCAGTGTTTCTCATGATGTATTCTACATATAAGTTAAATAAGCAGGGTGACAATATACAGCCTTGACATACTCCTTTTCCTATTTGGAACCAGTCTGTTGTTCCATGTCCAGTTCTAACTGCAGCTTCCTGACCTGCATACAGATTTCTCAAAGGCAGGTCAGGTGGTCTGGTATTCCCATCTCTTTCAGAATTTTCCACAATTTATTGTGATCCACACAGTCAAAGGCTTTGGCATAGTCAATAAAGCAGAAATAGATGTTTTTCTGGAACTCTCTTGCTTTTTCCATGATCCAGCAGATGTTGGCAATTTGATCTCTGGTTCCTCTGCCTTTTCTAAAACCAGCTTGAACATCAGGAAGTTCATGGTTCACGTATTGCTGAAGCCTGGCTTGGAGAGTTTTGAGCATTACTTCACTAGCGTGTGAGATGAGTGCAATTGTGCGGTAGTTTGAGCATTCTTTGGCATTGCCTTTCTTTGGAACTGGAATGAAAACTGACCTTTTCCAGTCCTGTGGCCACTGCTGAGTTTTCCAAATTTGCTGACATATTGAGTTCAGCACTTTCACAGCATCATCTTTTAGGATTTCAAATAGCTCAACTGGAATCCCATCACCTCCACTTAGCTTTGTTCCTAGTGATACTTCCAAAAGCCCACTTGACTTCACATTCCAGGATGTCTGGCTATAGGTGAGGGATCACACCATCATGATTATATGGGTCGTGAAGATCTTTTTTGTATAGTTCTGTGTATTCTTGCCACCTCTTCTTAATATCTTCTGCTTCTATTAGGTCCATACCATTTCTTTTCTTTATTGAGCCCATCTTTGCGTGAAATGTTCCCTTGGTATCTCTAATTTTCTTGAAGAGATCTCTAGTCTTTCCCATTGTATTCTTTTCCTCTATTTCTTTGTATTGATCACTGAGGAAGGCTTTCTTATCTCTCCTTGCTATTCTTTGGAACTCTTCATTCAAATGGGCATATCTTTCCTTTTTTCCTTTGCGTTTTGCTTCTCTTCTTTTCACAGCTATTTGTAAGGCCTCCTCAGACAGGTATTTTGCTTTTTTGCATTTCTTTTTCTTGGGGATGGTTTGATCCTTGTCTCTTGTACTATGTCACGAATCTCCGTCCATAGTTCATCAGGCACTCTGTCTATCACATCTAGTCCCTTAAATCTATTTCTCACTTCCATTGTATAATCATAAGGGATTTGATTTAGGTCATACCTGAAGGGTCTAGTGGTTTCCCCCACTTTCTTCAATTTAAGTCTAAATTTGGCAATAAGGAGTTCATGATCTGAGCTACAGTCAGCTCCCCGTCTTATTTTTGCTGACTGTATAGAGCTTCTCCATCTTTGGCTGCAAAGAATATAATCAATCTGATTTCAGTGTTGACCATCTGGTGATGTCCATGTGTAGAGTCTTCTCTTGTGTTGTTGGAAGAGGGTGTTTGCTATGACCAGTGCGTTCTCTTGGCAAAACTCTATTAGCCTTTGCCCTGTTTCATTCTGTATCTAAGGTCAAATTTGCCTGTTACTCCAGGTATTTCTTGACTTCCTACTTTTGCATTCCAGTCCCCTATAATGCAAAGGATATCTTTTTTGGATGTTAGTTGTAAAAGGTCTTGTAGGTCTTCATAGAACTGTTCAACTTCAGCTTCTTCAGCATTACTGGTTGGGGCGTAGACTTGGATTACTTTGATATTGAATGGTTTGCCTTGCAAACAAACAGAGATCATTCTGTCGTTTTTGAGATTGCATCCAAGTACTGCATTGCTTCCCTGGTGGCTCAGAGGTTAAAGTGTCTGCCTGCATTGCAGGAGACCTGGGTTCGATCCCTGGGTTGGGAAGATCCTCTGGAGAAGGAAATGGCAACCCACTCCAGTATTCTTGCCTGGAGAATCCCATGGACAGAGGAGCCTGGTGGGCTACAGTCCACGGGGTCGCAGAGTCAGACACAACTGAGCGACTTCACTTCATTTCACTGCACTTTGGACTCTTTTGTTGACCATGATGGCTACTCCATTTCTTCTAAGGCATTCCTGCCCACAGTAGTAGATATAATGGTCATCTGAGTTAAATTCACCCATTCCAGTCCATCTTAGTTCACTGATTCCTAGAATGTCAACATTCACTCTTGCCATCTCCTGTTTGATCACTTCCAATTTTCTCTGATTCATGGACCTAACATTCCAGGTTCCTATGCAATATTGCTCTTAGAGCACCAGGCCTTGCTTCTGTCACCAGTCACATCCACAACTGGGCGTTGTTTTTGCTTTGGCTCCATCCCTTCATTCTTTCTGGAGTTATTTCTCCACTGGTCTCCAGTAGCATATTGGGCACCTACCAACCTAGGGAGTTCATCTTTCAGTGTCCTATCTTTTTGCCTTTTCATACTGTTGATGTGATTCTCAAGGCAAGAACACTGAAGTGGTTTGCCATTCCCTTCTCCAGTTAAAAGAATGACCCCACACAAAAGATAGGGGGTTAGGGTTTCTTTAGACTTTTCAGTAGCAACATTGGAAACAGATACTTGAACAATGCACTTCAAATGTCTGAAAGCAAATGATTTCCTGTTTAGAATTTTATAGCCAGCCAAATTGTCATCAGCTATGATGTAGAATCGGAGAAGACAATGGCACCCCACTCCAGTACTCTTGCCTGGAAAATCCCATGGATGGAGGAGCCTGGTGGGCTGCAGTCCATGGGGTCGCTAAGAGTCAGATACGATTGAGTGACTTCACTTTCACTTTTCACTTTCATGCATTGGAGAAGGAAATGGCAACCCACTCCAGTGTTCTTGCCTGGAGAATCCCAGGGACGGGGAAGCCTGGTGGGCTGCCGTCTATGGGGTCGCACAGAGTCGGACACGACTGAAGCGACTTAGCAGCAGCAGCAGCAGCATGATGTAGAATAAAAATACTTTAAAACAGAAATATTTACTTCCTTGCATCCTTTCTGAGGAAGCAACTGAGATAAACAAGGAACACTAATACACAAGAGAGGTGAAATAAATCCTCAGGATGTTGACGAAGGGAGATCTCAGGATGATAGCTGTGTATCTGGTGAAGGGTATAACCAGTCTAGTTTAGAGAAGGTAAAAGCATCTCTGGGAGAGACTTTGGAATTGAATTGCTGATAAGTAGCAGAATATTAAATTAAAAAAATGAAACTCTAGGGAAAGTATAAAATCATCCTTAAATCCTCGTTATCTTATGCCTCAGCTGTGAATATGTGAGTAGATAAATAGATAATTGATATAAGCTAAATTTCAACAAGATTAAACTGAAGGAAAAGCAACAGAAAGGATGCATGTTATAGGTGAGGCAGGAAAAAGAAGAGACCCAAGGCCTCCTCTTCAACAGAGAGAAGTCAATAGATAATGCCCACATATGATTTAGAAATATAAAAGATGGCAAAATAATAAGCTAAAAAGTTAAAAGTGGTTGTCCATGGGAAAGGGGAAATGATTATAGGTGGAGTGGAGCACAGCAGTTTTCTAAAATTCCTTGAGAACTAATTGACTCTTCAAATTAGATAAAATCTTGGCAAAAAGAAAAGTTTAAGAGGAGATATCTGGGCTTCCTTTGAGGTCCAGTGGTTAAGAATCTGCCTGCCAATGCAAGACACATGGTTTTGATCCCTGGTCCAGGAAGATTTAACATGCTACAGGGCAACTAAGACCATGTGCCACAATTGCTGAAGCCCATGCACACTAGAGCCCATGCTCCTCAACAAAAGAAGCCACGGCAATGAGAAGCCTGTGCACCACAATGAAGGGTAGCCCCCACTCACCACAACTAGAGAAAGCCCGAGAGCAGCAACAAAGACCAGCACAGCCAAAAATAAAATTAATTCATTTTTTAAAACGAGGGGCTATATAATTTTTAAAAAAGAAAGAGAGGGTATCCTATGTGTTCTTAGGAGAGTCCAGGACTGAAAGTCTGAGGTCTGGGAGCACCAGTGGTGACTAAGAAAAGTGGAAGAATGTTCAGAAGGTCAATAGACAAGATATGGTTCTCAAGTTTAGATTCCTATTTTAACCTCAAGTTATCACATCATTTTTTCTACTCATAAGCTGACTTCCATCACCACCTTCTTTAGGCGACTCATCATCTAACTCTTATGCACATTCCACCTTAATTAGCTTGCTAATACTACTAAGATGTTGTAATACAGCAGTTAAAGGCATAAACTTTAGAATCAGAAAGACTGATTTTAAAGGCTAACTTGATCCTTCATTTTGTTAGATGGTTTTAATTAACATCTCTGAGCTGTAGTTTTCTGTTTTTTAAAATGAAAAATAATAATTGCCACCTCTAAGGGCTAATGAGAGGATTGAATGAAGCAATATACATAAAGATGCTGAGTATAGTGTCTGGCATGTAATGAGTGCTCAGCCATTATTAATAAACTCGAGAAGAGTATTACTGTTAGAATCAATATTTTAAATATAAAACTCAATTATTTGAAATCATCATGGGCACTTTGTACTTTTAAAAAATTGCTCAGTGTCTGATTCATTGTCAGATCATAGAGTCAATTCACCAGATCATTATTAACATTTTAAAAACTGTAAAACAAAGTAATAAGGAATAGACTAAAGTACTTTGTACTAAGAAGGATTTATTTAAATGTTAAGAAGCTTTGGCCTAAGGGTTGATGGGAGGGAAGCACACTATTAGAAGGTAGTTGTGTTTTTCTTCTTTAATAGTTATGGGAAAATAGGTTAAAGTTAATACAGATAATTGCATGTGTTTCTCAAATTCTTTGCTACAATACTAAACTACAATGGTCAAGTCCATGTTTACAACAAGCTAACTTCTAGTTTTCAGAACTACCAAAGTCCAAAAAGAAACTTTTTGGAGTCCATAGCATCCTAGCTCATCTTTCACACCTAAGAATAAAATTCTGCAGTATTAAAAACAAGTTTAGTCTCTAAAATTGTCTTTGATGACATTTCATGTTTTAAAAGAATTTGGAAATTCTGTGGCAGCCTAGTGTTAAAGACTCTGTGCTTTCACTGCAAGAGGTATGAGTTCAACCCCTGGTTGTGGAAATAAGATCCCACAAACCATGCAATGGCTCCAAACACAGTTTTTTTGTTTGTTTGTTTTGTTTTTTCATAAAAAAGAAAGAAAAATATGTGCCAAAGAATTGATGTTTTTGAACTCTGGTGTTGGAGAAGATTCTTGAGAGTCCCTCGGACTGCAAGGAGATCAAACCAGTCAATCCTAAAGGAAATAATCCTGAATATTCACTGGAAGGACTGATGCTGAAGCTAAAACTCCAATACTTGGGCCACCTGATGTGAAGAACTGACTCATTGAAAAAGAGCCTGACTCTGGGAAAGACTCAAGGCAGGAGCATAAGTAGACGACAGAGGATGAGATGGTTGGATGGCATCACCTACTCAATGGACATGAGTTTGAGAAAGCTCTGGGAGTTGGCAATGGACAGGGAAGCCTGGCATGCTGCAGCCCATGGGGTCGGAAAGAGTTGGATACGACTGAGCAACTGAACTGAACTAAAATAAATAAAATGATAAGATATATTTTTATGACCCAGACCTCAATTTTTAAATGCAATTCCCTAATAAAAGGAGCCAGGGTTCCTTGGAGAAATAGCTGACTCCACCACCACTGGAAAGCATAAAGTGAACCTAGAACAACTTGTGCAAGAAAGTACATTTTGCTCAAACATTGATGAGCCATACTAAAAGAACTCACAAGCCCACTTGAAGAGGTTGTCATTGGCTAAACCTGGGGACAAACAATGAATCAAAAAACATCTTGGAAAAATACTGTTATTCTTAGACAGGGCTATAGAAAAATATAAAAGGAATGTGGAACATCATATAGTAATACATTTTGATGAAACTGTGTGCTCTCTAGCCTGAGCTTCTAGTCTTGTGCAAGCCACATGCTTGTTTATTCTACCTTTAATAGGTTGCCATTGTCCTTCATATAAAATTTAAAGCCCTTGGTTGTTTGCTTGGGATCTCTAGCAAAGTTCATGTCTTGCCACATCTTCCCTGTACTCTATGCTCCAGTCATTCTGCCCTTGGGGCCTTCACACAATCTTTTTTTCTCTGACTAGTATATTGTCCCCTTTACTACTGTCTTCTTTCTACCTGATTAAATCTGGAATCAACTTTTTTGGGTTTCAGCACAGCAGCACTCCCTCAGAAAGGTGAATTGACATCACAATAGAATTGGGCCTGCATGGAGAGTTCTCTTGCCTTCTGGTCCTATATCCTTTCACAGTTACTTATAGTATGTAAAGTGAAAGTTAAAGTCACTCGATGTGTCCTACTCCTTGCTACCCCATGAACTGTAGCCTGTCAGGCTCCTCCGTCCATGGAATCCTCCAGGCCGGAATACTGGAGTGGGTAGCCAGTTCCCTTCTTCAGAGGATCTTCCCAACCCAGGAAATGAACCCAGGTCTCCCACACTGCAGGCGAATTCTTTACCATCTGAGCCACCAGGGAATGAATCTAACTCCAATTAAATGCAGAGAAAAAAGCAACATTCCGATCACCCTAACTTTTTTCATTTGTTTAAGCTCATTTTACTCCTATCTATTTGTGTATGTTTTACGTAGTTGTAATCACTGTGCAGATCAACCTTTACATCCTACTTTAGTTTTTATTCATATCTTGCTAAGCATTTCCCATGTTGTTACATAGATTAGGTATTTATTGTTATTATTCCTCTTGCATGGCCTGTGTGTGCCCATGCTCAGTCTTGTCCCACTCTGCAACCCTATGGACTGTAGCCCGCCAGGCTCCTCTGTCCACGGGATTTCCCAATTAAGAATACCGGAGTGGGTTGCCATTTCCTTCTCCAGGGGATCTTCCCAGATCCAGGGATCAAACCTGTGTCTCCTGCATTGCAGGTGGATTCTTTACTGCTTCAGCCACTGGGGAAGCCCTGTCCTATCAAATGCATTCATTCATATTTAGAGCCCACCCACAATATTTTGAATGCTAAGCCTGCTAATGTGCATAAGCAGAAATGAATCATTGCTGTAGGGGAATCTATGTCTAGTTTATATTAGTCAGACACTTCGTTTCCTATTTTATTGATATTATTATTAAATACTTGCTGTTGCTTAGTCGCTCAGTTGTGTCTGACTCTTTGCGACCCCATGGACTATAACCCACCAGGCTCCTCTGTCCATGGGATATTTTTGGCAAGAATACCGGAAAGGGTAGCCATTTTCCTCCTCCAGGGGATCTTCCTGACCCAGGGGTTGAACCCTCATCTCCTGTGTCTCCTGCATTGCATTGTTTAGTCTATATTAATAGGACAATATATTCTCCTATGGTCTGTAGCCTCTTTTCCCAAATAGTCTCATTGATAAATTGCATTTATTCTTATTCTAATTTGTCTTAAAAACCTTACTTAGGAAATCTCATCAGCTTTCCTTAAATGCTAAATATTCACTGGAGTCTCCTGAAACTTAATCTCTACTGTAGCCTTCTACTAAAATCTTCACTGAATGTTTGAAGACCCCTCCAAAGCAATTATTTCTCCAACAGAACTTCTTATCTCCCCCCACAGATCTTCCCTTATGTTTTAAATTAATGGCATAATTATGTATCCAATTATCTAAGTAAATTTCTCCTGAGTTTCTGCTCATTGCTCATCTCTAGCAACTAGTTTCCATTTCTTCAACATTTTAAATATCTCAGTTCTATCTCTTTTTCTCCACTTTCATTGCTTTAGTTCAGGCTCTACTTATCTCTCCTCTATGCCTGCAATAGACTTAACTGGTTTCTGCCTTCTCTACTATGATTTTTAAATCTTTCTCTTCACTGATAAAAATTCTCTTTCTAAAACCCAAAGGTGATCAAGTGATGTCCCTACTTCTAAACTTGCAATGGTTTGTTGATTATCTGACACCATCACAATCATTTGTTGAGTACCTGGTATATATTAGACCTAGCACTGGGCATATACTATCAATAATTGTTTAAACCATAAAAAATAAAAATGAGTCAATACTATTTACTATGTGCTTGGTTTTCTTCCACATGAATGAATGGATAAACAAATGAATGAATAAATGAGAGAAATAGTCTGGAGAGAGGTTGGCTTGTAAAAACTGTGCTTCATAGATTCTGAGAGTCACCACTAGGTTCTGCTCTCTTTACTTTGTAGTAGGCAGAATTAGGAGCTTCCCAGGTGGTGCTAGTGGTAAAGAATCCACCTGCCAATGCAGAAGATGCAACAGACGTGGGTTCAATCTCTGGGTTGGGAAGATCCCCGGAGAAGGAAATGACAACCCACTTCAGTATTCTTGCCTGGGAAATCCGAAGGACAGAGAAGCCAGGCAGGCCACAGTCCATAGGGTCAAAAAAAGAGTCAGACACGACTGAGCATACACACACACACACACACACACACACACAGGCACTAAGATGGGCTTCATAATTCTTGTTCCCTGGTTTCCATGTTTTTCTTTGGGTTGAACCAATAACTTGCTGCTAACCAATAGAATTTGGCAAAGGTAAAGTTTTGAAGATGCAGTTAAGGTTTTGAAGAAACTGACATCAAAATTAAGTTAAAAAAGATTATCCTGGGTGGGCCTAACCTAATCAGGTGAGCCCTTTAAAAGGGAGTCTAAAGGTCAGAGACTATAATGGTTAATTTTATTGTCAAGTTGGCTAAGCTCTTGTGCCCAGTTGTTTAATCAAACACAAGTATAGATGTGACTGTGAAAGTATTTTAAAGATGTGTTGCTGTTGTTCAGTCTCTAAATTTTGTCCAAGTCTTTGCAACCCCATGGAATTCCCTGGTGGCTCAGACGGTCAAGCGTCTGCCTACAATGCAGGAGACCCAGGTTCAATCGCTGGGTTGGGAAGATCTCCTGGAGAAGGAAATGGCAACTCACTCCAGTATTCTTGCCTGGAAAATCCCATGGATGGAGGAGCCTGGTAGGCTATAATCAATGGGGTCGCAAAGAGCTGGACATGACTGAGCAACTTCACTTTCACTTGTGCAACCCAATGGACGTGATTTATTCATTTAAAGATATGACTGACATTTAAATGCCAATAGATTTTTGAGTAAAACAGGTTACTCTCTCAGATGTTTTTTCCAACACCAACAATTCTCCAATTCTAAGTGAACAGAGACTGCATGTCCTGCAAATTTAACTCAATTCTGACACTACCTGGAGATAGCATCAGATCCCATAGGTTAAAGACTCAGTTCCATAAGTCTGCCCTCACTTCAGATGCCAGTCTCCAAGTCCAGCTGTGCTTCAGATCAGCCTGTGAACTGGAGATTCCAACAACCTCTTCCTCAAGTTTAATTCACTAGAGCAGCTCACAGAAACATTTACTTATGTTTACCAGTTTGCGAAACCTGTATTCAGGTCAAGAAGCAACAGTTAGAACCAGACATGGAACAACGAACTGGTTCAATATGGGGAAAAGTGTACATCAAGGCTATATATTGTCACCCTGCTTATTTAACTTATGTGCAAAGTACATCATGTGAGATGCCAGACTGTATGAAGAACAAGCTGGAATCAAGATTGTCTGGAGAAATATTAATAACCTCAGATATGCAGATGACACCACCCTAATGGCAGAAAGTGAAGAGGAACTAAAGAGCCTCTTGATGAAGGTCAAAGAAAAGAGTGAAAAGGCTGGCTTAAAACTCAAGATTCAAAAAACAAAGATCATGGCATCTGGTCTCATCACTTCATGGCAAATAGCTGGGGAAACAGTGGAAACAGTGAGAGACTTTATTTTGGGGGGCTCCAAAATCACTGCAGATGGTGACTGCAGACACGAAATTAAAAGATGCTTGCTCCTTGGAAGAAAAGCTATGACCAACGTAGACAGTGTATTAGAAAGCAGAGACATTACATTGCTGACAAAGGTCCGTCTAGTCAAAGCTATAGTTTTTCCAGTAGTCATGTACCGATGTGAGAGTTGGACCATGAGGAAGGCTGAGCACTGAAGAATGGATGCTTTTGAACTGTGGTGTTGGAGAAGACCCTTGAGAGTCCCTCGGACTGCAAGAAGATCAAACCAGTCCATCCTAAAGGAACTCAATCCTTAACATTCATTGGAACGACTGATGCTAAAGCCAAAGCTCTGATACTTTGGCCACCTGATGCAAAAAGCTGACTCATCAGAAAAGACCCCAATTCTGGGAAAGACTGAAGGCAGGAGAAAAAGAGGATGACAAAGGACAAGATGGTGGGATGGCATCACCAACTCAATTGACATGAGTTTGAGCAAGCACCGGGAGATGGTGAAGGACACGGAGGGAAGCCTGGCGTGCTGCATTCCATGGTGTTGCAAAGAGTCAGACATGACTGAACAACTGAACTACAACTAGTTTCTTTTAAAGGATATTACAGATGAATACCCACATGAAGAGGTTAAAAGTTCTTAGGGAAATAAGATGCTCCACCCTTCCAACAGATGGTATGTGTTCACCAAGCAGAATAATCATCAAATGTCCTTTTAGAACTGGACATGGAACAAAAGACTGGTTGCAAATAGGAAAAGAAGTATGTCAAGGCTGTGTATTGTCACTCTGCTTTTTTAACTCGTATGCAGAGTACATCCTGAGAAACGCTGGGCTGGAAGATGCACAAGCTGGAATCAAGATTGCCGGGAGAAATATCAATGACCTCAGATATGCAGATGACACCACCCTTATGGCAGAAAGTGAAGAGGAACTAAAAAGCCTCTTGATGAAAGTGATAGAAGAGAGTGAAAAAGTTGGCTTAAATCTCAACATTCAAAAAACGAAGATCATGGCATCTGGTCCCATCATTTCATGGCAAATAGATGGCGAAACAGTGGAAACAGTGTCAGACTTAATTTTTCTGGGCTCCAAAATCACTGCAGATGGTGACTGCAGCCATGAAATTAAAAGACGCTTACTCCTGGGAAGAAAAGTTATGACCAACCTAGATAGCATATTCAAAAGCAGAGACATTACTTTGTCAACAAAGGTCCGTCTAGTGAAGGCTATGATTTTTCCTGTGGTCATGTATGGATGCGAGAGTTGGACTGTGAGGAAGGCTGAGCGCCGAAGAATTGATGCTTTTGAAGTGTGGTGTTGGAGAAGACTCTTGAGAGTCCCTTGGACTGCAAGGAGATCCAACTAGTCCATTCTGAAGGAGATCAGCCCTGGGATTTCTTTGGAAGGAATGATGCTAAAGCTGAAACTCCAGTACCTTGGCCACCTCATGCGAAGAGTTGACTCATTGGAAAAGACTCTGATGCTGGGAGGGATTGGGGGCAGGAGGAGAAGGGGACGACAGAGGATGAGAGGGCTGGATGGCATCACTGATGGACGTGAGTCTGAGTGAACTCCGGGAGTTGGTGATGGACAGGGAGGCCTGGCGTGCTGTGATTCATGGGGTCGCAAAGAATCGGACACAACTGAGCAACTGAACTGACTGAACTAATTTCCAGCCTCCCTGTTTGTCCTTTTTCCTTCGCAGAGTTTGAGCTGGGGCTGAAAACCCTAACCCTCTGTGATTGTTCCTTGGTCTTTCTGGAAACCAGCCCTGTCCTGAGGCAATCTAGGAGGACCAACTTAAATCACCTCATTAGCCTATACTCTGGTGTTAAGTCTCCTTTTGAATAACCAAAGACATTCTCCCACCCCTCAAGCTGGAAGTCTTGACAGTAGTTGATGTGGTAGTCTTGAGTCAGAGGGCAGTCTGGATACAGATTCCTTCCTTTTGAGGAAACCTTGGTCTTTTAAGGCCTCAGTTCAGTTCAGTCGCTCAGTCATGTCCGACTCTTTGCAACCCCATGAATCGCAGCACGCCAGGCCTCCCTGTCCATCACCATCTCCTGGAGTTCACTCAGACTCACGTCCATCGAGTCCATGATGCCATCCAGCCCTCTCATCCTCTGTCGTCCACTTCTCCTCCTGCCCCCAATCCTTCCCAGCATCAGAGTCTTTTCCAATGAGTCAACTCTTCGCATGAGGTGGCCGAAGTACTGGACCTTCAGCTTTAGCATCATTCCTTCCAAAGAACACCCAGGGCTGATCTCCTTCAGAATGGATTGGTTGGATCTCCTTGCAGTCCAAGGGACACTCAAGAGTCTTCTCCAACACCACAGTTCAAAAGCATCAATTCTTTGGTGCTCAGCCTTCCTCATAGTCCAACTCTCACATCCATACATGACCACAGGAAAAACCATAGCCTTGACTAGACGGACCTTAGTAGGCAAAGTAATGTCTCTGCTTTTGAATATGCTATCTAGGTTGGTCGTAACTTTTCTTCCAAGGAGTAAGCATCTTTTAATTTCATGGCTGCAGTCACCATCTGCAGTGATTTTGGAGCCCCCCAAAATAAAGTCTGACACTGTTTCCACTGTTTCCCCATCTATTTCCCATGAAGTGATGGGACTGGATGCTATGATTTTAGTTTTCTGAATGTTGAGCTTTAAGCCAACTTTTTCACTCTCCTCTTTCACTTTCATCAAGAGGCTTTTTAGTTCCTCTTCACTTTCTGCCATTAGGGTGGTGTCATCTGCATATCTGAGGTCACTGATATTTCTCCCGGCAATCTTGATTCCAGCTTGTGTTTCTTCCGGTCCAGCGTTTCTCATGATGTATTCTACATATAAGTTAAATAAGCAGGGTGACAATATACAGCCTTGACATACTCCTTTTCCTATTTGCAACCAGTCTGTTGTTCCATGTCCAATTCTAACTACAGCTTCCTGACCTGCATACAGATTTCTCAAAGGCAGGTCAGCTGGTCTGGTATTCCCATCTCTTTCAGAATTTTCCACAGTTTATTGTGATCCACAGTCAAAGGCTTTGGCATAGTCAATAAGGCAGAAATAGATGTTTTTCTGGTACTCTCTTGATTTTTCGATGATCCAGAGGATGTTGGCTGTCAGGCAAGCCGAATGGCTCAGTGAGGTGCACAGCACCAGGGACCTGAGTCATGTTTCCTGTTAGCTGGAAAAAAACAGCATTCCTTGACCATATAGGGAAAAATTTCTATATGCGATAACATAAGGGAGGCAATGTATGCGCTCATCCTGCCTAGCCAATCATGTAACGCCAGCTACTCCTGTAACTGAGACAAAGAACTGCCTCTATATAAGCCGCCATACTCCTTTGTTCGGGGCTCTCGACTGATTCTCTGCGTCGGATGAGGCTTGAGCCTTAGCGCGCTAGAAATAAACTTCCCTTCTTGCTTTTGCATTACTGTGGTGGACTTGTTCACTCTGCAGTTGGATCGTAGATACGGGCTCGGAGCATAACACTGGCAATTTGATCTCTGGTTCCTCTGCCTTTTCTAAAACCAGCTTGAACATCAGGGAGTTCACGGTTCACGTATTGCTGAAGCCTGGCTTGGAGAATTTTGAGCATTACTTTACTAGCATGTGAGATGAGTTAAGGCCTCAGTGATGGAGAAGATCTACACACAGGAGGGAGGGTATGGTAGAATACATATTCTGACAGGAGAAATTCTGCTGCTTTAAAACTCTAAATCTGCGGTAATTTGTTTTCTATGAAGCAAGAGAAATATACAAATTTGAAATACCTTACCATATCCAAGTAAGGATCTTGGTGATTGATAATTTGATCATTTTTTTTGTGGGGGAGGATGTTACTTTATTTTAAAAATAACAATTTTAAGAAATTACAAAAGGTAGTATATGTACATAAAAGTAAAACATAATAAACCAATTCTCCCCCCTCCCACAAACACACTATTGTGCAGCTTATTTCTCTTAACAATATAGGTAAAAGATCTTTCCATCTTTGCAAATATAGATGTACTCTTTTCCTCAAAACTTCCCAAGCATTCTTGGTTCATAGCATTCTCAGTAACTCAGTACTCACTACACTGCCTAAATAAATACCTAATGATTATGTTATTAAGTAATAAGATGTCAGAACTTAGGAAGCATTTATGTCATAACAATTCAATACATAGGTGGAAAATAAAGTGTAAACTACTAGAAAAAATACTTTAACCTCATTCTTGAATAATCCAATTTCTTGCTAATGGGATATGCATCCACACTGGTCACTACACACCTCTCCTGGAATCAGAGTGGACATTGCCACCCTCATTTCCTGTTCTAAATTGATTTTTGCTTTATTGTTACAGGAATTGCTAAAAACTCATGTTTGAAAGATACAGAATCACCAAATGGAATGTAGCATGACTTAATACTGAAATTGAACTACCTTGAGATAGCAGTGTGCACAAAGTCCAACAGGTGTTAAACATTACTATGTTTACCCAAAAATGTAATGTATCTTCAGGCACCTCTGTGAATTCACTGTCATGTCCTGGTATCTGTTGTTGCACAATTTGGGAACTGTAACTCTATCCCATTCCTTTTAATGGGCGCATATTAATCAATTTTATGGATAAAGTTGTTTTAATTACTACTCTGTAAGGGTAAGCATAGGTTTTGCTGGCTTTTATTTCTTTTCCTCTTTCATTTATTCTTTTAATTGTTTTTGCGTGTTGCTTCCACTTGTGAAAATTCCTTATGAACAATATTGCAACCTTATTGAGTATATCTGTAGGATAAATTCTTACAAATTGAACTGCTGGCTTAAATGGTATCATTAATTTAAATGTTCATACTATTAAAAAATATGCCTCCAAAAATTGTTTCATCAGTTTACATATTTGTGTATCATCATGGCCATTTTCCAAATTGTTTTTAACAC
Source organism: Capricornis sumatraensis (assembly GCF_032405125.1). Lineage (NCBI taxonomy): Eukaryota > Metazoa > Chordata > Mammalia > Artiodactyla > Bovidae > Capricornis > Capricornis sumatraensis. The sequence goes on along the minus strand of NC_091069.1, from coordinate 192,486,006 downwards.
TAATTTCATGAAACTTTTAAACCTTTATCATTCAGAGAGGGGGAAAGTGGTATCTAAGTGATTTTTTTTTTATTATTTTTAAAAATTTCTCACATTTCTTTTCTCCTTGGCCACCCCACAGGGCTTGGATTTTAGTTTCAGGAGAAGGGATCAGACTGGAACCTCAGCAGTGAATAATGTTTTAATATATATTTCTTTGTTTATAGTTCTAGTTCTGAGCATTTTTACTATGTCCTTATTTATATTTAGTTTTATGTCAATTAAAAATTGTTTTTTGTCCATTTTTCTTTGGGATTATTTGTATTTCCATATGACTTACAGGAGATAACTGGGATTCGTTGGCTCTCTAGTAGTTAAGACGCTGAACTTTCACCGGTGGGGGCCCAGGTTCAATCTGGGTAGGGAACTAGGATCCCCTAAGAAAAGGCAAAAAATAAAAAATAAAAATCTTTGTTTAGTAAAGAGCTTAGTTGTTTTTTAGGGCTTTCTTGGTGGTTCAGATGGTAAAGAATCTGCCTGTAGTGCAGGAGACCCAGGTTTGATTCTTGGGTGGAGAAGATACCAATGGAGAAGGGAATGGATACCCACTCCATTATTCTTGCCTGGATAATTCCACGGACAGGGGAACCAGGTGAGCTACAGTCCATGGGGTAGCAGAGAGTCAGACACGACTGAGCAACTAACAGACTAACATACTTAGTGATTTTTACTCCTTGCTGCCTTTAACTTCGCTTAAGGTAAATTTTTTTTTTTTTCGTTTGAGAAGTTTTAAGTGTTTATGTATTCAAACTTACAATCTTTCCTCATTGGCTTCTGGGCATTTTGTAATGGCAGAGACAATTAAACAATAGTTTAAAGTTTATCCATGTTTACTTGTACTATTTTCATGATTTTGTTTGCACTTAAATCTTTATTCCAAATGGAATTAATTTTGAATTAAGTAATAAAGTAGGGATATGCATTTGTCAGATTAATTGCTAACTGCTATCTTAAATAACCTAAAATCTTTGTGGCATAACATTAAATTTTTTTTTGCTCATAGAGAGTCCGAACTAGGAAATAACAAATTTTATTTGGACTTCAAAAGGGCAATCCATATGCAGAGCTCATGATCTTAACTCTTTTTTTTTTTTTTAATTTTTTTTTAGTTAATTTTAAAATCTTTAATTCTTACATGTGTTCCCAAACATGAACCCCCCTCCCACCTCTCTCCCCATAACATCTCTGTGGGTCATCCCCATGAACCAGCCCCAAGCATGCTGTATCCTGCGTCAGACAAAGACTGGCGATTCAATTCTTATATGATAGTATACATGATAGAATGCCATTCTCCCAAATCATCCCACCCTCTCCCTCTCCCTCTGAGTCCAAAAGTCCGTTATACACCGCTGTGTCTTCAGTGGTCTTGCAATATAGTTTTTTGCTTTAAGTTCAACTTCACATTAGATTAGGGTCTAGGGTGGAGTGAAGCTCTGTTTCTGACTTGCAAAATGAGACTGGTATTGTTTCTTTCTTCCTTTATCTGGAATTGTCTATATCATATGGACTCTTCACAATATCAAGACAACTAAACTCAACAGTTTGGTTTAACATAATTTTTAAAATATTAATTCTTATACTCAATGTATGTTAGTATATTGTGATTAAAAAAATCAAAGATGCCTATGAAAAAAAGGTTAAAACATTTTAGATTATGATTCCTGAGTCATTCATTGCTGCTGCTGCTAAGTCACTTCAGTCGTGTCCAACTCTGTGCGACCCCAGAGACAGCAGCCCACCAGGCTCCCCTGTTCCTGGGATTCTCCAGGCAAGAACACTGGAGTGGGTTGCCATTTCCTTCTCCAATGCATGAAGGTGAAAAGTGAAAGTGAAGTCGCTCAGCCATGCCCGACTCTTAGTGACCCCATGGACTGCAGCCCACCAGGCTCCTCCATCGATGGGATTTTCCAGGCAAGAGTACTGGAGTGGGGTGTCATTGCCTTCTTTTGAGTCTTTCATTAGCTGTTTATAAAATAGGGCACAATTTGTTTTGGAAACTGTTGGTTAAAATATCAATATTTTAGACCCTCTAGATTTCTATATCCCAAGGAAGAAAAACTCCTATAATCTCAATTTAGTCAAGTTAAAATTATCTTCAAATGAATTACTTTGAGAAGATGTTAAATGATGATAGCATGTTCCCTTATCACATTTCACTGACAACTCAAACTAAATATAGTGCCACAAAATTGATCAAAATCTTAAGTTCTTTGTGTTCCAGTAGCTGTGTATACAAAGTTTATTTTTGAGGAACATTTTCCTATTTAATTTATATTTTTTAAAATTTAGAAATAGTACCACTTTTCGATATAGAAAACTTGTAAAACATAGAAAGCATGAAGAAAAATAATCATCTATAATGCAACTGCCTGAAGATACCACTGCTAACATTTTGGTAAACATCTATATACTTTTATGCAATATGTGTATATATTTTCTGTACAAACTGACTCCATATACAGTATTTGATAGTCTTCTTTTCATAGTTACATTGTAGACCTTTACTCGTATCAATAATATTTCTCTAAAATTTTATCTCTAATGGTTGTGGAATATTCATGTATAGTGTTTAAAAACAGAAAATACTTTTTTTTATGAGAATCAAGTGACACGCTCATTCAAAAAAATTCAGAAAATGCAAAAGAAAACAAAAATTGCAAAATTTATGTCAACCATAAGTCCTCTTCAGGAAATATGCAACAATTAATATCAACTTTTAAACCATATATGTGTATATGTGTATGTGGTTGTATTATATATATATGTATATGGGACTGGAAAAGGTTAGTTTTCATTCCAATCCCAAAGAAAGGCAATGCCAAAGAATGCTCAAACTACTGCAAAACTGCCCTCATCTCACACGCTAGTAAAGTAATGCTCAAAATTCTCTAAGCCAGGCTTCAGCAATATGTGAACTGAGAACTTCCAGATGTTCAAGCTGGTTTTAGAAAAGGCAGAGGTCCCAAAGATCAAATTGCCAACATTCGCTGGATCATGGAAAAAGCAAGAGTGTTCCAGAAAAACATCTATTTCTGCTTTATTGACTATGCCAAAGTCTTTGACTGTGTGGATCACAATAAACTGTGGAAAATTGAAAGAGATGGGAATATCAGACCACCTGACCTGCCTTTGAGAAATCTGTATGCAGGTCAGGAAGCAACAGTTAGAACTGGACATGGAACAACAGACTGGTTCCAAATAGGAAAAGAAGTATGTCAAGGCTGTATATTGTCACCCTGCTTATTTAACTGATATGCAGAGTACATCATGAGAAACTCTGGGCTGGATGAAGCACAAGCTGGAATCAAGATTGCCAGGAGAAATATCAATGACCTCAGATATGCAGATGACACCACCCTTATGGCAGAAAGTGAAGAAGAACTAAAGAGCCTCTTGATGAACGTGAAAGAGGAGAGTGAAAAAGTTGGCTTAAAGCTCAACATTCAGAAAACTAAAATCATGGCATCCGGTCCCATCATTCCTGGCAAATAGATGGGGAAACAGTGTCAGACTGTATTTTGGGGGGCTCCAAAATCACTGCAGATGGTGACTGCAGCCATGAAATTAAAAGACGCTTACTCCTTGGAAGGAAAGTTATGACCAACCTAGACAGCATATTGAAAAGCAGAGACATTACTTTGTCAACAAAGGTCCGTCTAGTCAAGGCTATGGTTTTTCCAGTAGTCATGTGTGGATGTGAGAGTTGGACTATAAAGAAAGCTGAGAGCCAAAGAATTGATGCTTTCGAACTGTGGTGTTGGAGAAGACTCTTGAGTCCCTTGGAATGTACGGAGATCCAACCAGTCCATCGTAAAGATCAGTCCTGAATATTCACTGGAAGGACTGATGTTGAAGCTGAAACTCCAATACTTAGGCCACCTGATACAAAGAGCTGACTCATTTGAAAAGACCCTGACTCTGGGAGAGACTGAAGGCAGGAGGAGAAGGGGATGACAGAGGATGAGATGGTTGGATGGCATCACCGACTCAATGGACATGGGTTTGGGTGGACTCCGGGAGTTGGTGATGGACAGGGAGGCCTGGCGTGCTGCGATTCATGGGGTTGCAAAAAATCGGACACGACTGAGTGACTGAACTGAATTGATATGAGTTTGTATATGTTCTGTGCCATGCTTTGTCGCTCAGTTGCGTCTGACTCTAACACCATGGACCACAGCCTGCCAGGCTCCTCTGTCCATGGGGAGTTTCCAGGCAAGAATACTGGAGTTGGTTGCCATGTTCTTCTCCAGGGGATCTTCCCAACCCAGGGATTGAACCCAAGTCTCCCATATATATATATATATATATGTACATATATATATATATATATATATACACACACACACACATACAGACACACACACACACGCATATGTATACACATACAGGGGGCTTCCCTGGTGGCTCAGTGGTAAAGAACCCATCTGCCAATGCAGGAGACATGGTTTTAGACAGAGGAGTCTCATGGGCTACAGTACATGGGGTCGCAAAAGAGTTGAAGATGACTTATGGATTAAACAACACAACAGTGCATTTGTTGTTGTTCAGTTGCTAAGTTGTGTCTGACTCTTTGCAACCTCATGGACTGCAGCACGCCAGACTTCCCTGTCCTGCACTAGCTCTTGGAGTTTGCTCAAATTCACGTCTACTGAGTCAATGATGCCATCCAACTATATTATTCTGTATGTCTCCCTTTTCCTCCTGCCCTCAATCTTTTCCAGCATCGGGGTCTTTTCCAGTGAGTTAGTTCTTTGCATCAGGTGGCCATATAGTGGAACTTCACCTTCAGTCCTTCCAAAGAATATTCAGGGTTGATTTCCTTTAGGATTGCCTGGTTTGATCTCCTTGCAGTCCAAGGGATTCTCAAGGGTCTTCACCAGCACCATCACCATATATATACACATCCACACATGAGCACATTCATTATTTAAAGGTGATTATGCTTGCTGTTTTGTGACTTTTCCTTTTTTAAAAATTTTACTTATTTCCCAGTTTTATTGAGATGTAAGTCTTTTCCTTTTAATAATGATTGTCTTTTCAAAATGATGAATACAGATCTATATCAAAATTTTAAAGCTTGTGTACTATTCCACTATGAACATAACATGCTGACAACAGAGTCATGATATGAGTTCTGGAAATGAAAGAGGTGTAACTTAAATTCCAGTTCTGCTAATTTAGATCTTATGTGATCTTAGATATATGACTGGTTGCTATAAATCTCTGTTGTTTAATGGAAGTCATAGTTCTATCTATTAATAGCAGGAGTTAGTGGAGACAGGTTGGGGGTGTCCAACCTCAAAATGTTTTTAGCATACAAGGCCTGAAGAGGAACAATCTTTACTCTTCAAAGTTCAAATAACTTGACTTTAGTCCAAATGGAAATTTCATAGCCCTACCCAAAGTGATTGACATTCAGGAACAAATGTGAAGGCCAAGGAAAGAAGAAGGAAGAAAAAAGGAAGAAAGTAGATTAGTGGTGTTTTGGGGATTGGGGTTGAAGGAGGAAACAGAACAGGCTCTGTCTGAAAGCAGGACTCCATCTTCAGCCGGACTGCGGACTTTGAACTATATGCCCAGTACCTACAAAAACGAAGTACCAGCTGGAAAACCAGGCCCCTAGAAGGCAGAGCCCCAGGGCTCTCCTTGCCTAAAAGAATACCCTAATTATCTGTGTAAGCGAATAGAATCATACGTTCTATTGTGCTTATTGGGGTATGACCATAAGCCTATTGATAATTGTCCACTGTTAACTACCTAGGCTTAAGGCATATGAATCACGGGTTAACTTTGATTGTATCTTTATTTTTCCTTTGTTCAGACTAGTTTCAGGGAACCTTACACACTTACGGTATAAAAGGTTTTCACAAAGACTGGTCGGGGCCCTTGGCTAAGAGACTCTGGCTTTCGCCTGCCGATGTAATAAACTGCACTCCACTATCTGCACTGTCCTTCTGAGTTTGTTTCCTGGAACGCATGGCTACAATAGGGTTAAATGGGGAATGTCAACAGATACGAGGGTTGTGTGGGGGGATGGTGAAAATGTTCTAAAATTGATTGCGGAGATGATTACACAATTATGTAAATGTACTAAAAACCATTAAATTGTACACCTTAAATGGATGAATTGTAAGGTAGGTGAATTACACTTCAATACAGCTGTGAGGGAAAAAGGAAATTAGGGTATTTTAATTCTGAAGGAACATAGCAAGATGATTATATAAAGTGTCATACACACATGAAGCCTTTAATAAATGGTGGCTGTTACTCATTGATGTATTAGCGTGCTTGTGTTTTCCTCACAATGATGAACATTTTAAAAAGAACATTCCGTCCATAGCAATATGGAGCCCTTAGTAATTCAGATGGAATTTTACGTACATTTTAAAGGACCCCCTTGCTCATAAAGGCCAGGGCTAGGCCCATGAGCATTTCCTTAAGAGCTAGTGTGCCGGCAAAGCATCCTTTTCTAGGGTTTTCCTGTCAAAACGGTAAAACAACACACAGAAAAGAATACTTCCAGTACTGTTTCCAAAGTCCTTGCTTTCGGAAAATGTTTCAGTATCGTTAAATATTCAAAGTATCTCCATTTTGAACACTTAATGGTATTGGTGTAGGTTCTGGTAGAAAAGCCATACAAATTGGTTCTGTTTTGATCCTGTGTGTGGAAGTTCCTACGCACTGCAGTAGGGGAAAAACGTGCTCTACAGCTCTATTGTTTTCATGATTACTTCTAACAATGGTATTACCTCCCGGGTTATGAATACATCTAACTTGAACTGGAAATACTTAGTTCAACTTTTTAAACAGTGGAATTGGTGATGGACAGAGAAGTCCGGCGTGCTGCAGTCCATGGGGTCGTAAAGAGTCGGACTGAACTGAACTGAAAGTGGTTAACAGGTGGGGAGAGGGCTGGACTGGGAGTCAGGAAGAAGCCACCAATATAACACTTTTTTTTTCCTAAGAAAGCGAGGCTACAAAATTTACAGCACATAGTATGTACATTTTTAGGTTCTCTCTTCCCCCTAAAGTTTGTGCCAGTGTGCAACTGAAGCCACCAAAGTTGCTTTTCACCAGATAAGAAAGCTACTCCAGGGCTTCCAGCATCTCAAGGAAGTTTCAGGGCAAGGTGCCGAGCCTGCCGGAACGCAGATGCGTGGGGCAAGCTGTGCCGGGGCAGTTCACTCCCGGGCAGCAGGAGGCCCCGACCGGCTGGGGCGGGCAAGCACCCGGCGCTTAGGGGCGGAGACGTAGGGCGGGTCACTAAAGGTCGGGCGATTGTGTCGGGAGGCGAAGCGGGCGTTGGCGACGGCGGGCGGAGCTGGGGGGGAATGATGTAAGGCGCGGAGGGATCCCTCTGGGAGAGCCGGAGCTGCACGGTGAGACCCCCAGGGGTGTGGGGCGGGGGATTCCAGTCCCGCCCTGTTTTCCCCGCCCCTCCCCCCGCCTCCTTCACGCCCCTCCCCCCTCCTCCCCTCTGGTTGGAAAGTTTCTAGAATCTCTTCCCAGCGGCCTTTGCGGTTCCAACATGGCGGAGCTGACGGTGGAGGTTCGCGGCTCCAACGGGGCTTTCTACAAGGTACCGACCCTTTTGCTGCTTTGTTGGCTCTTCTGGGGGCTCGGGCCGGTTTGGGGGAGGGTTGGTGGTTCAACATAGTGGCGTTTGGGGTCGAAAAAGGCAGCCAGGACAAAGCCTGAGGCCACTGGGTTCATCGCTTCTCCCCCCTCCACCCGCGGTTTAACGGTCTCGGGGGCCCGGGCTCCGTTATATTTTGAAACAACACGTCGGACAGTTCTTGCGTATTCCTACTTACGAACCTTTTTCTTGGATGCTAGTGTGGCCGTTCGCTGGCCGGTGAGGAGAAGCCGAGTGGCCGCAGGAAGCTTCCTGGGAGCAGGCCCGAGCGCCGAGAGGTGGGGGGAGTCGTGAAAAGGAGGTGGTGGGATTGTTTGGTCACAGCCACTCCCCCGCCCCTCGAACTGGGCCGAGCGAGAGCGCCTCGGCCCGCGGCTACGACCCCTCCCCACCCCCTTGGGGGGTGCCTTGCGGAATCTTAGGAATTCACCTTTGTACTAGGGTTTTGGGTTTATAAACTTCAATGTCTGAAGAGAGAGCGAGTGCAGAATTGAAGATTAGGATCGAAGAGAAAACTAGAAAACCTTGAAATGTGGCGGGTAGAAATATTTTATTTTTTGCCTGGGAAATTGGGCGGCGCCTTAGCCCCTCTATTACGGAAGAAAAGGCGAGAGAGTTCTAGGCTTTAAGATTTAAAATGTGAGATAGATTAAGAAGACACAGGTGGGGAGGTAACTAGTTTGTCTTTCAGTTATCCAGTGTTTTTGGAGGGTGTTGATTACCCCCCCCCCCCCCGCAACACACACACGTATTTTGAAGGTGCATTATTGTGGGATCGAGTCTGGAAAACGGAAGAGGAATTCGAGAGTAGAGGAATTTATTAGGGGCTTCCAGTGTAGGGGCCACTTAATTGAAAATGAAATCCTTACAAAGTTTAGTCTTGCCATTATAACAGTCCCTTTTCCCGATTCTCCCTTTCTCCCAAAGTAATGCCGCGATGTTACAAGATCAATACAAAAATCTCCCCAGCTGTTGTCTGTCAGTCAGTCTTACTAAGCCAGCATCTCAAATGTTTGAGAGTCCTGGCTATTTTTATGAAGGGCCTTCTCCTAATACAGGAGTAGTATTGTGAGTACGCAGAATGTATTCTGAGTTTAGTTTCAGCGTACCTCGTATCTCCCACGGAATTTTCTCTTACTTGGTGGTCGTAATTCCTATTTTTAGCGTTTTCCTTTTCTAGTTTACTAATTAGCTGTGTGAAATTGGTTTAGCTGTCACGTGGTTATAGCGTAGTAGAGAATCACTGTTGGCGTCTAAAGGATCTCTTTAAGCTTTTTACAAGTTTAAATCTCCTTAGGTGGTTAACATAAAGTGAAAAGTGACTAGTGGAAAGGAGTCCTAATTAGTGAATAGTTCCATTATCAGTCTAGGTTAACAACTTTTTGTCATACAAAAGCCCTGAGTAAAATTTGAGTAGGTACAAATCATTAGCCTGTTCTAATGGTTGCCTTCTTTGAAAGACTGCAGAAAACATTTGTGGCACTGCACAAAGAGTGGGCTTATCATACTTTACTGTCAAAGGTAGATAAGGTTCATCATTTTTGCTTTATTCTCACTATTCGGCTGTTGAATTCTTGTGTAGTGGAGATACGCATTTTTTCCTGGCATATCGAAACACAGGTAAGATTGTTTTGCTTTAACAAATTATTTTCAGCATGTCGATGATAGATGATACAACACCATTTCTTTTTATGCAAGTATATTTTATGTTCATCTGCTAAACGTTTACGTTTTTAAAAAAAATTTTAAAGGTTCAATAATATCGTCAGTTTGCAAGTTTTAGTAAAGATTGTTTACCATCTTACGTTGGTTTTGCATAGTTTTTTTTCTTTTTTCTTGCTTTTGTCCTTGTTTTGCAACTGTAGTTTATCGATGATACTTATCCGTACTCTACAAAATCTGCTTGATTCTTAGACTTTTTGAGTCCATTACACCTATTTTGTTTACATGTAGTAAGGTGGTTCTTTGGCAGAGGTTGGGAAGGACCCTAGCCACATTTGAATCTGCTGAGGTAGCACTTAAATGTTTTGAATTTTATGTCCTGCAATAATCGACTTGTACTCTGTGGAAGCTATGGTCCTCAGAACTCTGGAAGAGTAAAGATGATGAAGTGGAAGGAGCCCTACATTTGAAGTTAAATAGGAATTCTGGGTCTCTACATACTTCAGCTTATTTAAGGTTATCTAGCAATGCACTGTTGACCAAATATTCCTGGTCCTATATTGTTTTGTGTAAAATAAGATGTTTGAAGTAGTTCAGTAGTTTGTAATATTTTTATCCCATGAAACTGTCCACTTGGAAAAAACTGGCTTACTGCATAAGCGCATTATTAATTGTAGCTTCATGAATTTTTTTAGATTAATTTGCCTATAGTAAAATGCATCGTTTCAAAAACATCTTTTTTTGACGATTATGTAAGCTTTGATAAATGCTAACAGTTGTGTAATCACTACCAATAGGGTAAAGGGATAGAATAATTCCACATCCCCTAAATTTCTATCTTGTCCCCTTGTAGTCATCCTCTCTCCTCACCCCTGGAACCTAGTCTGGTTTCTGTCCCCATAGTTTTCCCTAAACATAGAATCATACAGAATACTGTTTTGAGTTTGGGTTCTTTAGTTTAACGTGGAAGTAATTTTACGTATTTTTTTCAAATTTAAAAAGTAATACATGGTCAGTGAGGGATTTTAGAAACTATCAGAAAAAGCTAGAATAATAGTTAACATTTTGGTGTTTTTTTCTTTCAGCGGTGGTTTTCAATATACTGGTGGTTCTGATTTTCCTCTTATTTTTCCCCCTTTGCCCTGCCCTCCCACCACACACTTGACTGTGAATGTGAATTACCATTCAAGAGTTTCAAAGTCATGGGGTTAGTGGCCAGTATCATCATGCTTGAGGCAGTGCTCTGTAGAGATTGATTAAAGGTTTTTACTGGAACTGAAACTTCATTTCAGAAAGTAGTTGGAACCAGTGAAAAGCTGAAGATGGAATCTAAAATAGGATAGTTTTTTTCCCCTCCCCTAAATATTTACACAAATACTTTGTTTTGCATCCTGCTCTTTTTACTTAAGAACAGTAGATCTGTGATTGTCAAAGAGATAAAAACTTAACTCTTGTTTGAAGCTAGGTAACTATAGGGATTGGAAAAATGGGAAATACGGTAATTAATTACTTGATAGGGGATGTAATTTTATATACAAACTTGTTTTTATAGCCTTTATCTGGAGTGCAGCATCATAGGGTTTATACTGCTGTGCCATTTAAGATGCATTTATTATTATTTATCTTTTTAAAGCTTTCAGATAGAATTTACATTCTCTGATAGTATTGACAGTATATTTATGGAATTGTGTAACCATTACCACAGTCTCTTTTTAGAACATTTTCGTTAACCCCTCAAAAAGCCTTGTACCCATTTGGAGTCATTAAAATGCTTTTTAACTGATGTATATGATTTTAAGCTTTGTAATAGCACTGCAACTTGCATAGCCGTGGGCAGAATATAATTTTAAATAGAAGTTGAAAGTAAGTCACTCAGTTTCTGGCACTTGGAGAGGAGTTTCCATGGTATTCCATGGAAATGTGTGGTCTCTAAGATGGCTGAAGGAATTTTCAGTTCTTCTCTTTAGAAGATAGAATTACTTTTAAAGCTCTGTAATTTCAGCTTTTGACTATGTAATTGATCAACTACAAAACATTTTAAAGTACCATGATATTTCCAAAATTTGCTTTTTGTTTTAGCTTAATATTGAAATTTGAGAGTAATTAAATTATACAACGGATTTATTATTGCTAAGGATGATGGCCAGTAGACTTATAGTAAAAGAGTTGTATTTTGAAAATGTGCTTACTCTTCAAAGTTACATAGAAGATGGTTGATTTCTTTGTGGAGATTAGTAATTGAGAAGAAGGTTGCTGTGTTATGTTATGGACACTATTAGGTTAACATAGTTTAAGATATTTTGAAGCTAGTTTTAGTTGTACATGTTTTAAAATGAAGTTTTTTAAATGTAAAAGAACTAGCATTTAATTAAGTGAAAAGACCACTTAATTTTTAAAAATTAATTTTCCCATGAAGTTTTGTTTTTGTATTACAAGAACAATGTGTAATTAATGAAAAATCTGAAAACACAAAAGCAAAAAAGAAAGCCTTGATCTTCCGTATCTAGAGACAATGTCAAGACCTTGGCTTTACTTACAGAAAACATTTTTCCATATTTTTTTCTATACGTCATCATATATTTGTGGGTATTGTGTAAGTAAAATAATAATTTACTATTGCTTATTACTATTGTCCATTAACCCTTGTACTGCAAGGAGATCCAACCAGTCCATTCTAAAGGAGATCAGTCCTGGGTGTTCTTTGGAAGGACTGATGCTAAAGCTGAAACTCCAGTATTTTGGCCACCTGATGTGAAGAGTTGACTCATTGGAAAAGACTCTGATGCTGATGCTGGGAGGGATTGGGGACTGGAGGAGAAGGGGACGACAGAGGATGAGATGGCTGGATGGCATCACCGACTCGATGGACATGAGCTTGGATGAACTCCGGGAGTTGGTGAAGGACAGGGAGGCCTGGTGTGCTGCAGTTCATGGGGTTACAAAGAGTCAGACACGACTGAGCGACTGAACTGAGTAGTAGTAGTAATGTTGCTCAGTCGTGTCCAACTCTTTTTGACCCCATGAACTAGTCCACCAGGCTCCTCTGTCTCCAGGGATTTCCCAGGCAAGAATACTGGAATGGGTAGCCATTCTCTTCTCCAGGGTCTTCCCTACCCAGGGATTGAACCCTGGTCTCCTGCATTGCAGTCTTTACAGTCTGAGCCATTAGGGAATCGCTATTGTTCTTTGTTGTTGTTCAGTCTGCTCAATCGTGTCCAATCTTTGTGACCCCATGGACTGCAGCATGCCAGCCTTCCCATCCTTCAAGGAGTTTCCCTGTTTTTCAAGGAGTTTGCTCAAACTTGCATCCATTGAGTCTGCACTGCCATCCAACCATGTCGTCCTCTGTCATCCTTTTTTCCTGCCTTCTATCTTTTCCCATCAGGGTCTTTTTACAGTGAGTTGGCTCTTTGAATCAGGTGGCCAGAGTATTGGAGCTTGAGCTTCAGCATCAGTCCTTCCCATGAATATTCAGTGTTGATTTCTTTTAGGATTGACTGGTTTGATCTCTTTGCTGTCCAGGGGACTCTCAAGAGTCTTCCTGCACTCTGCCTTTTTTATTTCCCAGCTCTCACATCTGTACATGGCTACAGGAAAAACCATAGCTTTGACTATACGAACAAAGTAATGTCCGTTACTTACTGTGTATTCTTTGAGGCTTATACGTTTTGACTGGATAATAATTCAGGAACTGAGTTCTCTACCACAGTGTTAAGGATGTAGCAAAGTTGCTTTTTTGTAGTTGAACTGCAGTATACTTTCTATGACTGACCCCTAAATCTTGTACTGGCTAGTTGTGTGGCCTTAGATTTTCCATCAGCAGTATGAGGCACTTGGATTTTTTTTTTTCACAGTTCATCAAGTGGTGGAATCTACTACGTCCTTAGTTCACTGAGGTTCTATCTAGCTCTAACAACAGCAGCAATTTATTGAGCACTTGTGGCTCAGACAGTAAAGAATGTGCCTGCAGTGCTGGAGACCCAGGTTCAGTCCCTGGGTTGGGAAAAGCCCCTGGAGGAGGGCATGGCAACACACTCCAGTATTCTTACCTAGAGAATTTCATGGATAGAAGAGCCTGGCAGGCTACAGTTCATGGGGTTGTAAAGAGTCTGGCAAGACTGGGCTTTTTTCAGACTGTCATTCTGTGCAGGTACTTTACCTGAATTTATCTTATTTACTCCTCTCAATCACAGTGAAAGAGATGGTGTTACCCCAGTTAAGGAAACTGAGGCTAAGTGAATCTATCCATAAAATGAATAGGCTGATTCAAGATTCAGATTGATGTTCCTGACTCCCAGAGAGCCTGATGTCTTTAGCCATTATACGATTTTTAAGTATGAATATATGGCTTACCAAATTATTGTTAAATTATAAATTTTTCTGGTGAATACAGTGGGAGTCAAGAGGACTGAATTGGGAGGATTCTTGGAGAAATGATTTGAACTATGTCTTAATATTACAAAAATCTGCCCTTTCCAATCTAGTAACCACTATCCATGGGGCCGAAATGTAGTCTGAACTGAGATGTGCTTTAATTGGAAAAGTCATACTAATATGAAAAAAAGGAATGCAAGACTCCCGTGTGTGTGTGCTGAGTTGCTTCAGTCTTGTCTGACACTGCGACCCCATGGACTGCAGCCTGCCAGGCTCTTCTGTCCATGGGATTCTCCAGGCAAGAGTGCTGGAGTGGGTTGCCATGTCCTCCTCCAGGGGATTATCCCAACCCAAGGACTGAACCTGCATCTCTTTTTCTCTCCTGTATTGGCAGGCAGATTCTTTACCACTTGCACCACCTGGAACTCCATAGTTTTAAAATTACATTACATTTGAAATAACCATTTTACTTAAATGTACTTAGAAGTTTGAAAACTAGATGATGGCTCAGATTATAATTTATGCTGGATAGTTATGATTTATACATCCTCAGTTGTTAGCTTTATATTATTGGTTATGTTAGGTATTTGGGGAAATGTTTGAAATGCTTATATATATATATAATGAAACTTCCTCTTCAAATTTTGTGAAGATGTGGCACCTTTTGGTGATATTCACATGGTAGTTATCAAAGGCTTGAAAAAATTCTTTGGAAAATGTTTAGTTAATAGTAGTAAGTTCTGTTTTGATGTTTGTATGAAGTTTTCTTGAACCAAATCTTCATAAAGAATAGCTTGAACAAAACAAAATTAAGCAATGCAAAGCATTACTTCTGTTAACCTGAACATTTATATTTATATGTACAGTAGTCTCTTCAGTTTATTTTTCCTGACATTAAAGAGGCTCGAGAAGCCATGACAAATTGAACCAAAATTAAATCTACGTTAAATATCAGTTGTTATAACTTGTCTTCCATATTCTGGCCTCAGCACTTTTTGCTTAGGTTTTTGGGGAGCGTAAATAGAGGTCTCCCCCACTGATAACTGATATTTATAGTTATTGTTGACAAAGCTACATGGCATTCCCTGTCAGTATTTCTTAAGAATCAGAAATTTCATCTTTCAGATTCTTGTCTTTGTGCCTTTCCTATTCTGTTAATTAATAGTAGTAAAACAACTTCTTGGCAGTCCAGTGATTAAGATGCCGCTCTACCAGTGCAAGGGGCAGGGGTTTGATTCCTGGACCAGAAACTAAGATTCCCATAGGCTGCACAGCACTGCCCGCCACCTCCCCCAGAATAAAACTTCTTTCTTGATTCATTGCTTTTTGCCTTAATAGTTTTTTAGGTTATTTTCAAGCCATGTTTTCTAGTGACTTGATATATATATAAATAGTATGTTAGTAAACTGTCAGTAAGTATTTGTTGAATGAACAAATGAATCAGTCGTTCTTGGTTTCTGGACACTGACTTGTTAATCTTTATATAAATACAATGAAAAGAAAGTGAAAGTGAAGTCGTGTCCGACTCTTTGCGACCTCATGGACTGTAGCCTACCAGGCTTCTCTGTCCATGGGATTTTTCAGGCAAGAATACTGGAGTGGGTTGCCATTTCCTTCTCCAGGAGATCTTCCTGACCCAGGGATTGAACTTGGGTCTCCTGCATTGTAGGCAAATGCTTTACCGTCTGAGCCACCAGGGAAGTCCATAAACAAAATATATACAAAACTAACTTCATTATTTCTGAGTTTTGTTTCAAACTAAACTTAAAAAAAATTTTTTTAATGCATTGATTCAAGTTAAGATACTGTCTCAGAACTTACGAAGTGAAGTGTTAGTTGCTCAGTTGTGTCAAAGTCTTTGCAACCCCATGGACTGGGGCTCACCAGGCTTTTCTGTCTGTGGAAGTGGGTTGCCATTTCCTTCTCCAGGAGATCTTCCCAACCAAGGGATTGAACCCTGGTCTCCTGCATTGCAGGCAGACTTTACTGTGTGAGCCAACAGGGAAAATACAGGACTAAAGTGAACTTCAACTCTTGGCAAAAAGAAAGTCATTATAGTTTAGTGTGGCCATTTGAAACCTGCAAGTCTTTCCATTTCAGAAACTGTTGGATATTATGAACTTGTGAAATTAATAAGCCTAAACATTACTAGTATGTGAGTATTAGTAGATATTTATGTATTTTTATGAAATCCTCACATTTTCATTGCCATTTTTCATTCGGAACAGTTAAATTAACAGTTAAACAGTTCTAATGGATGATGAAGGCTTGCTTTACGTAATTTTTTTCCTTAATAGAACCTGATGCATAATGATGCAGTAATTTCTGTAATGCATAATGTAATTAGTAAATTTGTGAACTTTATTTATAGCGCATGTGTCCGTTGATTTGTAGATATTGTTCATGTTCAGTAGCAAAGTTGTGTCTAACTCTTTGCAAACCCATGGATTATAGTATGTCAGGCTTTGTCCTCTGCTATCTCCTGGAGTTTGCTCAGATTTATGTCCATTTAGTTGGCGATGCTGTCTAACCATCTCATCATCTGCTCCCTTCTCATGTTGCCTTCAATCTTTCCCAGCATCAGGGTCTTTTCCAGTGAGCTGTTTGTGGCAGGTGGCCAAAGTACTGCAGGTTCAGCTTTAACATCAGTCCTTGCAGTGAATATTCAGGGTTGATGTCTTTTAGGATTGACTGGTTTGATCTCCTTGAAGTCCAGAGGACTCTCAAGAGTCTTCTCCAGCACCAATTTGAAAGCATCAATTGAAAGCATCAATTCTTCCGC
This sequence comes from Capricornis sumatraensis, assembly GCF_032405125.1. Classification (NCBI taxonomy): domain Eukaryota; kingdom Metazoa; phylum Chordata; class Mammalia; order Artiodactyla; family Bovidae; genus Capricornis; species Capricornis sumatraensis. The sequence goes on along the minus strand of NC_091069.1, from coordinate 192,469,513 downwards.
TCTCAGTCTTCTTTGTGGTCCAAGTCACACATCCATACAGGACTACTGGAAAAACCATAGTTTTAACAGTACTGATCGTTATTGGCAAAGTGATGTCTCTGCTTTTTAATACACTGTTTGTCAAAGCTTGTAGATCCTTTAAACAAAAGTATATTGTTTGAAGTTAAGAAAATTTTGATTGCAATTGCACTCTTGAATGTGCTTGTTACTGGGATCAAATTACAACTCAGATCTTTTAGGTGTTGTATGTAAACATTAAACACAAGTTTATTATCTAGAATGTGGATTTGAGGTCTCTAGAGATGGAATAATTGAAAAGAGGTGGGGTGTGGTTATGTATATATATGTGCTGTCTGGAAAAAGTGCTGACTGACAGTATTAAAGCTATATCTCAACTCTTTAAAGAGATTTATATATGCATATGCAAATATGTAGTTTCATTGAGCATATACAGACTTGTTTTATTATAATTAAATCCCCCCCTCCCACCCCTGCCCTGCACATTTGGATTCCCTTCACTCTATCTGTCCATCCACAATCCATCATTTAGGTAGCCTGTTCATAGCCAAGTAGACATCATGCCAGATTTTTTTTCACACTCCTAGAATGTAATAGATACAAATTCAGATAAAATTGTAGCTGTTTCTCAGCACTGCTCTATAAAAATAGGATAATCTAATGTCTTGGCCACTTTCTCTGGGAATGTAGTTTATTTTTTAATGGTTACATGTTTCACATAATTACCATGAAATTCAGCCATCGGTAGTTAATAAACACTTTGTTTCAAACATACATGCCACCCTGTGTATGCTTTCATTGGATAGGTTTCAAAGAGTAATAAGATAGCTTGATGGAAGGGAGATTTATCAGTTAACTATAATAAATGTTAACAGATTACACTCCAAAAGGCTTTTTTTTTAGTATTTTCTCAGTCAGTGAATCCCAGCCTTTCTACATCCTTGCCAGAAATAGACTTTATTATAATCTTTCATTTTTGCCAGTTTATTGGGTGTAAAGGGTTATTTGATTGCAACTTTGATTTGCAAATCCCTGCTTGTGAATTTTAATGTATGCTGGCCATTTGGATTTGCTTTTCCATAAATTGCTTGTTTTTCTCCCTTTTATTTCTGGGATATCCTTTTTCACTTTTTGAGATTCCTAGGATTCATTGTCCCCAAGAAAAAAATGCAGAAAAGCAAAATGACTGTCTGAGGAGGCCTTACAAATACCTGTGAAAGAGAAGAGAAGCGAAAAGCAAGGGAGAAAAGGAAAGAAATACCCATTTGAATGCAGAGTTCCAAAGAATAGCAAGGAGAGAGAAAGCCTTCCTCAGTGATCAGTGCAAAGAAATAGAGGGAAAGACTAGAGATTTCTTCAAGAAAATTAGAGATACCAAGGGAACATTTCATGCAAAGATGGGCTTAGTAAAGGACAGAAATGGTATGGACCTAACAGAAGCAGAAGATATTAAGAAGAGGTGGCAAGAATACACAGAAGAACTGTACAAAAAAGATCTTCACGACCCAGATAATGGCCAGACATCCTGGAATGTCAAGTCAAAGGGGCCTTAGGAAGCATCACTACGAACAAAGCTAGTGGAGGTGATGGAATTCCAGTTGATCTATTTGAAATCCTGAAAGATGATGCTGTGAAAGTGCTGCACTCAATATGCCAGCAAATTTGGAAAACTCAGCAGTGGCCACAGTACTGGGAAAGGTCAGTTTTTATTCCAGTCCCTAAGAAAGGCAATACCAAAGAATGCTCAAACTACCACACAATTGCACTCATCTCACACTCTAGCAAAGTAATGCTCAAAATTCTCCAAGCCAGGCTTCAGCAATACGTGAACCATAAACTTCCAGATGTTCAAACTGGGTTTAGAAAAGACAGAGGAAGCAGAGATCAAATTGCCAACATTCACTGACCTGCCTCTTGAGAATTCTGTATGCAGGTTAGGAAGCAACAGTTAGAACTGGACATAGAACAACAGACTGATTCCAAATAGGAAAAGGAAGTACGTCAAGGTTGTATATTGTCACCCTGCTTCTTTAACTTGTATGCATAATACATCGTGAGAAACCCTGGGCAGGAGGAAGCACAAGCTGGATTCAAGATTGCCAGGAGAAATATCAATAACCTCAGATATGCGGATAACATCACCCTTACGGCAGAAAGTGAAGAAGAACTGAAGAGCCTCTTGATGAAAGTGAAAGCGGAGAGTGAAAAAGTTGGCTTAAAACTCAACATTCAGAAAACTAAGGTCATGGCATCCTGTCCCATAACTTCATGGCAAATTGATGGGGAAACAGTGGCAGACTGTATTTTTTTGGGCTCAAAAATCACTACAGATGGTGATTGCAGCCATGAAATTAAAAGACGCTTACCCCTTGGAAGGAAAGTTATGACCAACCTAGACAGCATATTAAAAAGCAGAGACATTACTTTGCCAGCAAAGGTCCATCTAATCAAGGCTATGGTTTTTCCAGTAGTCATGTGTGGATGTGAGAGTTGGACTATAAAGAAAGCTGAGAGCCAAAGAATTGATGCTTTTGAATTGTGGTGTTGAAGAAGACTCATGAGAGTCCCTTGGACTGCAAGGAGATCCAACCAGTACATCCTAAAGGAAATGGGTCCTGAATATTCACTGGAAGGACTGATGTTGAAGCTGAAATGCCAATACTTTGGCCACCTGATGTGAAGAGCTGACTCATTCGAAAAGACCCTGATGCTGGGAAAGATTGAAGACAGTAGGAGAAGGGGACGACAGAGGATGAGATGGCTGGATGGCATCACAGACTCAGTGGACATGAGTTTGAGTAACTGGGAGTTGGTGGTGCCGCAGTCCATGGGGTCACAAACAGTTGGATACAACTGAGCGACTGAACTGAACTGAGGACTCATTGTAAGAGTAACCCTTCTTTGTCTGTAATCTGTTAACTTTATGGTATCCCTGTCCATAGAGAAGTTCTATTTTTTATGTACTGAACTATTATTTCCCTGTTAAACAGACTTCCAGGTGTCCAGCCTGGTTAAGACAGCCAGTGTCCAGGTTATACATATAATTCCTTAGATTTGCTGGTAGTGTTGTGTTCATTTATGTCATGTTTACTACATTAAAACTTATTTTGATTATTCATAGGCAGTTGTGCTAGCACCATGTATTACATGGTCTCTGTTTTAAAAAGATTTTTTACTGTTTTTGCACATGCTCAAATTAGGTACTGTCTGTGATGGGAGGAAAGGAAGATGTCCAGCATTTGGGAGAGATGGGTCCCATTCATTGTTGATAGAACCTTCTGAAAATAGGGTGCTCTGGGAATACCATAAAAAGTCCGTAAAGGAGGATATTGTGACTTGCTTCTGGGGAGATAAAGCTAGTTAGGAGTCTTATTTTCCTTACCTTACCGCTTTGGTCCCTCTCTAGTTTTACCTAGCACATAATAAGTAATGGATCTGAGATCAGTCTTAACAGTAAAACCAGTAATACTGCACACTTAAGTTTTTTTTCCTTTCTCTAATAAGGAGTTCTTTCTGTATCTGTTAACCATATACACAGTCCAGAAACATGAAGGTGTTTATTGTAAATTCTTTATAAATTACTTGACATAAAAGTTCCAGAAAGAATATCTGGTATTTTGTTGGGGAGAGGAGTAGTTTTAAGTACTTCTGGCATGTCTTTGAGTGCCTGGAAATAACCTTAATTGAAGAAGCTTCAGCTCCTTCAGTTTGCAGATTGAATGGGACCCTTATGTGTAAAATTGTTTAGGTAAATATCACCACCTAGCTCCGGGAGTCCTTAAGTCAATTTTCTCAACCTAATAGAGTTTCTCATCTGAATTATAAAACAGAAACGCTGTTTTTTTCAGTTTTTCCAAGGATTGTGCATAGCTAGTATTTTTCTTTATGCCTGGGTGAGGAGTTAGTTCATTACACACGATGAATGCCTTAGTGATTGAACTATATTATATTCTCTTAGAACCCTGATTAAGAAATAGTTTGCTGTATTCACTTTTTTCTTTTTTTAATCCTGTAAAATGGATCATACAGGTGTAAAGTGCAAAAACAGGACAGCAGATGATACTAATTATTGATAATGTTTTTAGGTATAAAAGTAAGTGATGGGTGAAGATGGGTGTATAGTTGAAATTTGGGTCTTAGAGTCCAGAGAATGGATTATTTTTCTGTAAGTAGATTTGGGAAATCAGTGGAAGAGTTATACAATTTCTTTAGAATGGCATCAGTTGTAAGAAGCACTAAGAACAAATGTTGCCAATTGATCTGAGTAGTCATAGTTTTATCTTTTAGAACTCTTGTTGTATACTTAGTGAAAGATTATCTTTGAACACTTAAGATTCATAAAATGGAAAGTACAAGCAAAATAAATTGGCTGTGACATCTTTATGTTCAGATGATCGTGTTTCTTCTTACAATATTTTCCTCAGTGCCATGGAGAGCATTGATGTTGCAAGCATACATTAAAAGAGCTCTCCTCTATTATCTCCAGGATTTTCTTCCAAGAATTTTCACTCACTCTGCAAGTTTTGATGCTGGTGCTTTCTTGATTTTATCAGAAGGTGTCAACATAACAACCTTCTGGTAAGAAACCTAAATCCTTCCTAAAATGGTACTTCATTGGTTTGCAGATTGAATTATCAAGGGGTTGCAGTCAAGTGCCACAGAAAATTGCAAGCAAACCAAGTTTGAGCATGCTTAACAGTGACATTTATATCCTGGCAGCCATTCAGCTGTTTGCTGTTTTAAGATGCCATCAATTCTAGGAAGCATCCTGATTTTAGGGACTTAGAATGTTAGAATTGATGAGCTGGGAAGGTAGACTGGGGCCAGAGAATCACTAAACTGATAATTGATCAAAGAATAACAAGTGAACATCCATTTTGTCAATTTTTTAAAAACAAAAACCTGAAGTCAGATTTTTCATAAATTATGCTATTAACCTTTTCCTTTCTCAGGGGTTATGTTTTTGTAATTACATTTACCTGCAGCAATGAACTTTAACTGTGGAGGTTGGGAAAATGGAGAGTGTACCCAGTCAGAGGAAAGGCCCTATAGGATCTAACAAACTGAAGCCTGTCCCTCTTAATATATTGAGAATTTATTTTAGTTTATTTTTAAAATATTTTATTGAAGTATAGGTGATTTACAATGTGTTTGTTTCTGTTGTACAGCTAAGTGTAAGTGATTTGGTTTGCATATATACATATTTTCATATTCTTTCCCCTTATAATTTGTTACAGGATATAGAATATAGTTCCCTGTGTTATACTGTAAGACCTTGTTGTTTTTCTGTCCTGTATATAATAGTGTGCATCAGCTAGTGTCAAACTCCCGATCCATCCCTCCTCCACTCTACTCCCCCTTGGCAACCACAGGTCTGTTCTTTGTCAGTTTATGTTCAGAAATACAACATTTATTTATTTAGAAATGCAATATTTTATCATAAATTTGCTTCAGTAATTGCGCCATCAATTGTAATGGCCTAGTTCAGTTCCCTCAGTCGTGTCCGACTATCTGTGACCCCATGAACCGCAGCATGCCACGCGTCTCTGTCCATCACCGATTCCCGGAGTCCACCCAAACCCATATCCATCGAATTGATGATGCCATCCAACCATCTCATCCTCTGTCGTCCCCTTTTCCTCCTGCCCTCAATCTTTCCCGACATCAGGGTCTTTGCCAGTGAGTCAGCCCTTCGCATCAGGTGGCCAAAGTATTGGAATTTCAGCTTCAACATCAGTCCTTCCAATGAACACCCAGGACTGATCTCCTTTAGGATGGACTGGTTGGATCTCCTTGTGGTCCAAGGGACTCTGAAGAGTCTTCTCCAACACCACAGTTCAAAAGCATCAATTCTTCGGTGCTCAGCTTTCTTTATAAACTCTCACATCCATACATGACCACTGGAAAAACCATAGCCTTGACTAGATGGACCTTTGTTGAGGAAGAAATGTCCCTGCTTTTTAATAAAGCGTCTTTTAATTTCATGGCTGCAATCACCATCTGCAGTGATTTTAGAGCCCAGAAAAATAAAGTTAGCCACTGTCTCCACTGTTTCCCCGTCTGTCTGCGATTAAGTGATGGGACTGGATGCCATGATCTTAGTTTTCTGGATGTTGAGCTTTAAGTCAACTTTTTCACTCTCCTCTTTCACTTTCATCAAGAGGCTCTTTAGTTCTTCACTTTTTGCCATAAGGGTGGTAATGTCCTAACACATTGGAAAAGATGACTAAAATGTAGTTAATTTGACTGTTGTGCTAAATAAATATAACCTTTTTTTTTTAAATTTCATGCCACTGATCCTGAGAAAGTCTTTAAAGAGGAGAAACTGGAATAGATCTTAAATTTTATAGGAATACTTGATCAGATTTGAAGGAGGCAGTCATGTGACTGTGAGAGTTTCTTTGCTTGCTTAGGAGAATAAAATGATGGTCCTTTGCTTTTACCACTTGGGATTAGAGTCATTAAAAACATAGACTTCTGTGGTGGTCTTCTCTGATGGTCCAGTGGCTTAAGACTCTGCACTTGGGGTTCTGTCCTTGGTCAGGGAACCAGATTCCACATGCCACAGCTAAAGATTCCAAATGCTACAGTGAAGATCTTGCGTGCTGCCTCAAAGACCTGACCCTGCCAAGTAAATATTAAGGAAAAAATATAGTTTCCAATTAGGAAGATTATTCTGTTTCTTGATGGCCCTTTTGCTCAGTCTATTGATAATCAGTAAATGCTTCTAACAAGAATTTTGAAGTTTAAGACTTAACGGCTTTAGGGTTTTGGGGTATGGGCTTCCACTTACATCTTGTTTTAAGGATTTAAGCTGTAAGACTTCTGTTAGTAGTTTGCTGAGTATTAAGATTTTTTTAAATTTATTGATTGATTTACTTATTTTAGGGGGAGGCTCTGCTGAGTCTTCATTGAAAGCACATGCTTTATCTAGTTGTGGCAAGTGGGGGCTACGCTATAGTTGGGCTTTTGATTGTGCTGGTGGCTTCTCTTGTGGACTCTGGGATACTTGGGCTTCACTAGTTTCGGCTCCCCAGCTTTAGAGCACAGGCTCAGTAGTTGTGGCACACGGGCTTAGTTGCTCCATGGCACTTGGGCTCTTCCTGGACCAGGGATTGAACCAGTGTCTCCTGTATTGGCAGGTGGATTCTTTACCACAGAGCCACCAGGGAAGACCCTGAATGTTTTTTTAAGTTTCTTTTTCCTTCTTTATAGGATAAGTAAATTTTGTGTTGTAATGAATTGCAATAATAGGAGGTCATTACAGGATTTTGAGAAGCCTAAGTAGCAAGTGAATTTGAAATGACACTTTGCAGGCCAAGAAATTTTTTTAGACTAGTATGATGTGTTCCTAATGAATTTAGTGGGAATGTTTTCAAAGGGATTTATGGATCTCTGTAGATTTCTAAGCCATCACTCAAGCAGAGCCTCTGATAAATTGATCAGTATTTTAAACAAGGTAGGTAAATTAGATTTTGATGTTTTGTTCTGGGACTTTACCTTAAATAGGCTTTTTAGGAAAGGTGCCTTATTTCTTCAAAATAGTATTGTTATCAGACTTGACTTTTTGGAGTTTAAAAACATGAATTAGCAAAAGCATTCTATTATTTAATTTATAAGGATTTAATGGAAAGTGTTCCAGACAGAAGATGAGGTTTTTTAATATTTATTTTAAAAAATAAATATTTTGTGGAGTCTTTAGTTTCAGCATATGGGATCTAGTTTCCTGACCAGGGATTGAATTCGGGCCCCCTCCATTGGGGGCCAGAGTCTTAGCCACTGGACCACCAGGAAGTCCCAAGATGAAATTTTAGGTTCAGCATTTATAATCTAGGGAGTAAAACTTGGGGGCTGTATATATGTGTATAGTTTCAGCTTCTCTTTCTTTGCAGTGAGAATGAGGCATCTGGAAGGTCTTAAAAAGAAATTGTGGGATCTGGAAGGTCTGCTTATTTTCCGAGTGGCTTTCCCATAGCCAGGGTCCGTAATTCATCTGTTCTGACTTTTGACTGTATAACCTCAACCTTTGAATTCCTGAAATTCATTCATATCATGTTTATTGTTACTTAAACTATAGGATTTTCCCCCCTATGATTCAGTTCAGTCACTCACTCGTGTCTGACTGTTTGCGACCCCATGGTCCACAGCACTCCAGGCTTCCCTGTCCATCACCAACTCCCGGTGCTTGCTCAAACTCATGTCTGTTGAGTCAGTAATGCCATCCAACCATCTCATCCTCTGTTGTCCCCTTCTCCCTGTGCCTTCAGTCTTTCCCAGCATCAGGGTCTTTTCCAATGAGTCAGTTCTTCGCATCACATGGCCAAAATATTAGAGTTTCAGCTTCAGCATCAGTCCTTCCAGTGAATATTCAGGACTGATTTCCTTTAGGATTGACTGGTTTGATCTCCTTGCAGTCCAAGGGACTGGCAAGAGTCTTCAACACCACAGTTCAAAAGCATCTGTTCTTCGGCACTCAGCTCTTTATGACTCTCACATCCATATGTGACTATTGGAAAAACCATAGCTTTGACTAGATGGACCTTTGTTGGCAAACTCTGCCTTTTAAGATGCTGTCTAGGTTGCTCCTTTTCTTCCAAGGAGCAAGCGTCTTTTCATTTCATGGCTATAGTCACCATATGTAGTTATTTTGGAACCCAAGAAAGTAGAAGTCTCTCATGCTTTCCATTGTTTCCCCATCTATTTGCCATGAAGTGATGAGACCGGGTGCCATGATCTTTGTTTTCTAAATATTGCGTTTTAAGCCAGCTTTTTCACTCTCCTCTTAAACTTTCATCAAGAGGGCTCTTTACTTCCTCTTTGCTTTCTGCTATAAGGGTGGTGTCACCCTTATGATTACCCCAATCGAATTGAAAAACCTGTTTTTCAGCTGTAGTGTTCTGTAACTTGAAAAATGTATGTTTCAGTTAGGCAGATATTTGGAGCCCGCACTTTGTTCTTTCTATTGGCTATTTAAGCTCCCACCTAAAAATTACCAAATACCTTGTCTTTTTTTGGTCTTTTTTACTGTAGCTTTAAAATAAATTTTAGTATTTGGTATGGATAGTGTTTTCTTGTTTTTCCCTACCATCATTTAAAAGTTGTCATTTTGAAAGCTTTCTTGTTACTAAAGTGCAACTTCTTATTCCCTCAACAGAATTACAGTCCTTAGTGTTTCAGTGGAATTCCATTTAATGTATATTGACAAGTTTAAAATATCAAGATGTAAAAATGAGATGTGGTTTACATTTTTCTAAATATTCTAATTCATTAATTAAGTTTTACACATGTCAGCACATAGGTTGTGTGCAGTTTTTGTGTTGTTGAGGGTATTTCTAGGACTTCGCTGTTGTTAGTAGACTATTTTTTTGATTTGTTTTATTTTTCAGCTGTTTATTTTTAGCTAGAAAGGAAAATTAATTTTGGTTGACTTGGGACCTTACTGAATCTTTGAGTTGTCTTTAAAATTTTTATTTTAGGTTATTTTATTTTGAATTGCTTTAGAAAAAAACAGTTCTTCAATTAGTTCAAGTGCTCAGATTTTCCTCCTATTCCCTTCATCCCTCTCTTACTCATGGTTTACATATAATTTTTGGCATTCCTGAGTTTTGACTGTATAATGCTTTTTTTCATCAGGGATGGCTTCCTAAAACGTTTTGATTGTACTTTAAATATGTTAAAGTGCCTTGTCACTTATCCATGATTATTTTAAATTGTAGTTAAGAGATTCAACTGTAAATATATACCCAGCTGTATGAATGAACAAGTTAAGGGACCATTTTATGATGGCTTGAAATCTTCTGCGTTTGTATATACATGAAGAAAAGAAAAGGAAATGTCAGAGTACTGAGAAATAGGTTTCTGGGCCAGATGAGTATGAATAGGAAGAGACCAAATCCCCAAAGGCTGGACTAACAAGGAAGAGAGAAGTTAGGGATACTTAGTCATAAAATCGTGTGCAGGAAAATGTTGCCATTGTTATTTGGCATTTCCTGACCCTCATTTTGGCAGAGACCTAACCCTGCCATCTCTTTGAGTATCTAGGAAACACCATTATTCTCGTGAATTGAGAAGTGTTTACTGTGTTCTGTATCAGTGTGTCAATTTTATAGAGATCTGACCATTAGAAGTTCTTTATCACAAGAATCTAGGGTATGGGGATTAGAACATGTCCTTTAATTGTTCACTACAGTCCAAATACACTTTACTTGGGTATCAAGTTTTTACTTTATTTAATCTCATACCTGAAAGGTACTAGCAATAAGAGTAGGTTCCAGAGTTATCTTTTTTCCTATAAATGTGAAAAATGTGTGCGCCCAAAGCTGATGCTGATGTTTGTGGTGTATGTAAAGTAGGAGTGGGGAGAGGTATAAGCACTGATTTTTAGATAGGAGAAGATTTTTATTATAACAGTAGAATTTTCCAATGATTTGGAGCTCTGGTTGACCTTACCCAATATACAAATTATATAGAAATGATAAAGATTAATGGAACATTTCAAACACTTTTATTTTTGTTTGTTAAGTACTAGGAGGCATTAGTGAAAGTTTGGCTGATCTCCTATGGAAAGATATGTCTTACTCTAATATTTATGAATTTGGTAATTCTCAGTTTTTGAGAAAATATTCCTTACCTTACAAATTCTTTACCTTACAAATGGCAAGAGTATAATAAAGAGAGATTTGCTGGTGACCAAATGATTGCTGAAAGTAGATGTGCAGATAAACTAGTAGAAGTAGAGACTGGCTGAGAAGTCATTGTTGTAGTGTGATTAGAAAAATCACAGCTTCAACTGAATGGCATCTCTACCTTTGAGAGGAGAACAGTCTTCAGAATTGCAAGTCAGGAGCTACTACTGCACTCTGGAAAGTATCTTTGAGTTTTAGGCCTTGCATGAAGATATATGCATTGAAATGCCCCATAGCACGCAATTAAATCGATCACAGGCATTTGGAGCTGAAGGGCGATCCAGGCAAAATTACGGAATCATACAGTTGAGTAGCAAATGTGGGAGGAGGGCATTGAGAAACTAGATACATGACTTACATATTTTGTGATTGATCATCCTGCATTATTAAAGTAAAATGATTTTTCAGCCTCATCTGTTACCTTCTCCTCTCTTAAGACTTTCGTTAGTTCCAACGATTTTCCGAGGTGGCAGTGCTGATCTATTTACTTTTGGTTTTTCCACTGTCAGTTTGTTTCTTAGTCTTTAGTTTGCTAATTTGCTTAAAATAATACCTGACACATAGTATTTAAATATTTTTGGCAATTGATGAGGACATGTTTTAAAGAAGTACTACAAGTTTGTGTATTTATTTAGCTAGTTGATACTGTATATTATGGGGTCTAGTACTCTTGCCTGGGAAATCCCATGGACGGAGAAGCTTGGTGGGCTGCAGTCCATGGGGTCACTACTAGTCGGACACGACTGAGCGACTTCACTTTCACTTTTCACTTTCATACATTGGAGAAGGAAATGGCAACCCACTCCAGTGTTTTTGCCTGGAGAATCCCAGGGACGGGGGAGCCTGGTGGGCTGCCGTCTATGGGGTCGCATAGAGTTGGACACGACTGAAGCGACTTAGTAGTAGTAGTAATAAGAAAAGAATTTAAGTGCCTAGTGGTTCAGAGTGTGTGAGCGTTTGGCAAAGGTTGAGAATATTGCAATTTTGATTGACAGTAATACAGTGTCATTTAATATCTGTTGTAATCATGAAAGAGAGGTTAGGTAATCTGCAGGGTCAACACAACTCATAAATGATGGACATGGAAAGCAAAACCTGATCAGCCTATTCCAAGCTCTGAGTTATCAGTATTCCATATTGTCTTTGTATCTCTAATACAGTGGTTTAGAGTTAAGGTAACATTTAATTGAATATTTATTTCCTTTTAATTTTTTTACAGGGATTTATCAAAGATGTTCATGAAGACTCCCTTACAGTTGTTTTTGAGAACAAGTAAGTTATTTTTTATTGATAGAGATCCTAATTTTGACGATTGGTAGTGCCAAACTGCTGCTTTTGGATATTCCTTTTGTGATCGGAAAATGAAGGTGCTTTTAGGTGGGGGTTCTTTGGTTTGATTATCTTTTTGAGTTAAAATGATTTTTAGTTCTTGATGACTTCACCTGGTTTTTTGCTCACCATTCACTTGTCACTTTTTCCAAGACCCCTTTCTTTGCTAAATCACATGTGAACAATGAATCAGTTTTTGCAAAAAAGATGGCATGGATATAATTATAACATGCATACTTCTTAAAACCCAGAATTTTTAAATGATACTATATAAGGCCTTCCAAATGCCATTTTAGCGAAATAAGTATATTAGGCTGCCTTAAATTGCTTGATTAGTCTTAAGGAATAATAAACAGTTTCATAGATATTGCAAAGGTTAGGTAAAGGGCTAAAAATGTCAAAGATGTGTGCTAAGCTTGGTTAGGAAGGATTATAAAGAAGCACTGTATAATTGAAGGTCAGAAAAGAATTGGGCAGCTTTCCCTTTTAAGCTGTTTCTGGAACTACGTGAAGAGCTATCTGCCCAACAGCTGTTTCATGTAGAAACAAGTGTTGAGAAGATTCCTGTCTTTGAGCACCTGTTATTTAGACAGTAAAGATGAAAAGAAAGCACTCCAATATCTTTTACTTGTCTCTTTTTTGCCTATCATTGGCTTACAGAAGCCCATCGGTTCAGTTCAGTTCAATTGCTCAGTCGAGTCCAACTCTTAGAAGCCATAGGAATATATTATGTGCTGTTGTACCTCCCAGGCATATGAATGATTTATTAGAACCTAAAATAGGAAAGCATTTTAATTTTATCAACTTAGTTATAAAATATAGCACACAAAAAGCACAGCTAAAGCAGTAGTTTTAATACATTTGTATTTATTACAAAGATTAAAATATTTTTTTCTAGGTTTTAATTATATGTGTTCATTGTAGAAAAGAAATTGTAAGAAAAATAAATCTTTTTGTAATTTACTGTTCAGAATAATATTGACTAGTTTTCTATATTTCTGTGAACGTGTACACTAAAAAAGAATTATGCAGTTTATTTTATAATCTTTGGAATTGTGTTCCTTTGACAGGTCATTTAGTTGTAAAAATGTTTGCAGCAAGTTGATCACTGTGTAGCAGTGATGAATGACATTTTAAATCTGAGTCATTGCTATGAGCTTAGCCTTTTTCATTTGCAGAATGATGTATGTGCTGTCACCTTAGAATGAATGATTAGGAAGGTAGTATGTAATTATTATCAATGACGTTAATTACCTATGAACTTCATCAAGAGCTATGCAAAATCTGTTCTAGCTCAACATTCTGCTTAGAAAAAGTTTTTAAGCAGAGGTTGTTTTTTTGGGGGGAAAGCTAAATGATTGATTTGAAAAATTTACAGTGCTAACCATAGACTATATAGCTTCTATATTAAGGAGTATTAGAATAGTATATATTAAAGTTCATTCATTTTCTAATCCTTCAGTTGGCAGCCAGAACGCCAGGTTCCATTCAATGAAGTTAGGTTACCACCACCACCTGATATAAAAAAAGAAATTAGTGAAGGAGATGAAGTAGAGGTATGTATTTATAAGTTTATTTTCTTGTGTACCTATTTTTTTGTTTCAAATAGATATTCTTGTAGGAAAATCTGTTAGCTGATAGAGAATAAGTCTAAATTCCTTTTTTCTATTCTTCCTATTGGTAATGGCTGTGTAATGTAGCAGTACTTGAGTTTTGGAGACAGAACTGGGATTAATATCTCAGTGCTACTGTTTTTAGCTTTATAGCCCTGGTCAAGTTTTTTTTTTAACCACTAGAATAAAAATAATTTGAGAATTAAAGATGATAGTGCATTTGAATTGTTTTCCACAGAATCTGGTGGAGAGAACTATATGATGTTGGTCATTATTTTCCTTTTCTTTTGCTAATTATTTTGTCTTCAGCGTTTTCCTTAGTATTTTTGTAAAATGTTAGTATTTATCCTTTATTATAGTGATCATTAATATAGTTCATATGTAACAACGTGAAATGTTGTAATAAGCATACTGCCTTTTTGAATATTCTAATATTCAGAAAGATTTAAAACGGAAAAAAGCAAAAATCACTTCCTAGATTTAAAATCCTATATTTCATGGTTCACATATTCCCAGGCTCTTCCTTTTCTCTTTTAAAAAAATAAAAATTGTATTTCTTTGTATCTTGTTTTTGTCACAGTTAGTAGCTCCTGAATGTCTTCAGTATATATTTATTTTTGATTAAGATGTATGCTCTTATGTGACAGGAATTTTGAAATAATTATGAAATAGAAGTATGAATTTGTTGGAGAGAGAAAATTTGATTTTTGATTTTTCAAGAAATTGGTACCTCCAAGGAGCTCAAATATGCTAACTGTATTTCTCACAAACAGTTGAGATAGTGTTGAAAGATTTTCAAATGTCATTTGTGCCTAGTTTATGTAGGCTAGGGTGGGAGAACTGGGGACACAGGTTAATCTTTAGTGATGAAACAACTGTTTAAATGTTTTTATAAACACTTAACAGTACGTACTTTGTGCCACACATTGTTCTGAGTGCTTTGCATATGAGCTAATTTAGTTACTTGCCACTTTTATGCTTTATAATTTTTTAAATGGTAAATTTTCTTTTGAGTTAATTGTAGATGTTATGTTGGAAAGTCAGATTGTAGCACTTTAACCCCTAACTCACATTCTAAAATTCTGCCTAGATTTTAATTACTTGATCTAATTCTTCTGCTCCCCTGGAGTAGGAAATAGCAACCCACTCCATTATTCTTGCCTGGAGAATCCCATGGCCAGAGGAGCTGGCAGATTACTGCCCATGGGATTGTAAAGAGCTGGACACAACTGAGTGACTAAGCATGCATTCTTCTGCTTTTGCTAAAAGCAAAGCATATTGTAGGCTTCCCTCGGTGGCTTAGATGGTAAAGAACTTCCTGCAATGTGGAAGACCTGGGTTCAGTCCCTGGGTCAGGAAGATCCCTAGAGAAGGAAATGGCAACCCACTCTAGTATTCTTGCCTGAAAAACCCCATGAACAAAGGAGCCTGGCGGACTACAATCCATGGAGTTGGACACGATTGAGCGACTAACACTTTTTTCAAAGCAGGTTATAACTTCATTGTGTCAGGGTGCCACATGTGTGGCAATCAGTTCTGTGAGTAGTGCTTTTCATATTTTAAAAAATTGTTGTTCAGAGAGTTATTGGTAATGTAAAGGCTCAGGTTAAATGGAAGACTTGGCGGAATGCTGAGGGTATTGTTGTTACAGTGTGCTTTCCTCAGTCTCAGAAGATCCTGTCCAGTTGCTGGACCATCTTTATGGCTTGGGCTCCCCTACCCCCAGCCAATTGTATACAAAACTTTATTGAATGATTTGAAAATTAATGATTACAGGGTGTTTTCTTTCACTTTGTTTTATGGTTCAGTCTTGGGAAATTTTGTTCCTTAAAAATACGAGACTGGTGGTTTGGAATTAAGATGTTACTATTACTTTAATTTTTGAAAATTCATATACGGAAAAAGTTTAAAATTAATCTTGCCACCTGTGGATTTATTTATTTATTTATTTATTTTTAGTTTTTGCCACCATGAATTTAGGAATTTATCCTTAGGATGTGAAATGTTTAAGAACTATGGTTATTAGTACTTTATATTTTGAACCATATAACTTTATGTAAGCTCTGCCTCTTTTAAATTCAGAGTCACAAAGCTTCATATAAAAAGTGAAATGATACAAAATGCCCTACGGTAACAAGTGAACTTCCCTCTAGTGTAGGCATGTTGGTGTGCTTATCTGCCAATCCCAGCTTAAATCTCATTTACCAAAGTTGAGTCTCTTCAAATTTTTTCTTTGCATTTATAAAGAATATGTGTTCTTTTTAAGTTAAACAAATTGGGAATACACCTTATTTATAAATTTTTGTGTTCAGTTAATTAATGTATCATAGACATTTTCCTGTCTGCACATACAGATTTAACCTTATTTTCCTTATCATACCATGGTATTGGGTGGTATAGATGTATTATAATTAGAAAACATTGAAATTACTGTTTTTTTTGCTTTTATTTCCCCCTCCCGCCCCCACCTCAAATCCAGATTTAGTGTTGTTATGTAAATCATCATCATATGGTAGTATTAAATCTTGGTGATTGATACCAAAATGTACCATTTTGTCCTTCAGAAATGATCCTTGAATGACCACTTCATAAGTTTGCTAATGCTCAAGATGTTTGCTCCTCATAGATCGACTGACTGGATTACTATTAATCTAATCTGTAAGATTTCATAAATATGGTAGAAAGAATTTGTTGTCTTTTATATTTTGTGAACCTTAAATGCTAGTGATACACAGTGTCTTTTTTATGACTGTTAGCTGCTTGTTCTGTTTATTGTTTTTTTTCTTGATTCATGTAGTTTTTTATGTCAAATATGTTTATTTTATGGGTAAGCTTCTATCTGTTGTATATTGTGTTTTCTCCCAGGCAGTCTGTGCTTAGTGACTTTTGCCATTAAGAACTTATTTCTTCACTTATTCAGGTCTGCCAGTTTCCCCAGTGTGGCCTCCAAGATAACGCATTTTAGTAGTTCCACAGATGTGGGCCCCCTTTTTAAAATTTTTTTAAAGAGCATTTAGGTTTTTTTTTTAACTTTTTATTTTATATTGGAATATAACCCATTAACACTGTTGTGATAGTTTCAGGTGTACAGAAGAGCAGCTCAGCCATACATATATATATGCATGTATCCATTCTCCCCCAAACTCCCCTCCCATCCAGACTGCTACAAACATTAAGCAGAGTTCCCTATGCTATCCAGTATGTTCTTGTTGGTTATCCATTTTAAATATACTGGTGTATGCCTGTCTATCCCAAATTCTGAAACTACCCCTTCCACCCATCTTTGTTTTCTAAGTCTGTGTTTCTGTTTTATAAATAAGCTGATTTGTATCATTTCTTTTGACCACTATTCTCTTTCTGCTAGTTGTCAGTACTATAGTAGCAGTGAAAACAGCTGACACTGGGCTTTCTTGCTGTCTCTGTGGTAAAGAATCTTCCTGATAATGCAAGAGATGTAAGTTCAGTCTCTGGGTGGGGCAGAGCCCCTGGAAAAGGAGACAGCAACCTACTCCAGTATTCTTGCCTGGGAAGTCCTATGGACAGAGGACCCTCTGGTGAACCACAGTGCATGGGGTCTCAAAAGAGTTGGACACGACTTAGTGACCAGACATCTGACACTAACCGTGAAATATATAATTAACTGACTTTTTAAACACCTATCTCAGTTTAAAATAAGTTTCTTGAGGGCCTCTTTGAAATTCTATGAATATCTTTACTAACCTTTCCAAGTTTCCTATAGCCTGATGGTTAGGAAGTTGATAACCAGGTTAAGTTTTTGTCCTATATATTACTCTAATATATCGTGCTATATTCGCAGGGTATTATCAGTTTTGTGCCAGATTACCAACTCTTACTTTTACAGCTGTAGGAACCATTTCTTTTTGAAGAACGGAAAGATGACTTTGATTTGGCCATTATTAATTGACTTAGAACAGAAATGATACAGGAGGGAGTTTTTCATTAGCTATTCAGGCATTTATCTAAAGTCTAACTGTATGACAGAGACCTAAAAAGACATTTCTCCAAAAGACATACCAATGGGCAACATACAGATAGTCACTTCAGCTGATTATTATTATTGTTGTTCAGTTGCTAAGTTGTGTCTGACTCTTTGTGAACTTGTGGACTGCAGCACGCCAGGCTTCCCTGTCCTATCTTGCAGAGTTTGCTCAAACTCATGTACATTGAGTTTGTGATGCCATCAAACCATTTCATCCTCTATCACCCTCTTCTCTTGCCTTCAGTCTTTGCCAGCATCAGGGTCTTCTCCAGTGAGTCGGCTCTTTGCATCAGGTAGCCAAAGTATTAGAGCTTCAAGTTCAACATCAGTCCTTCCAGTGACTATTCAGGGTTAATTTCCTTTAGGATTGACTGGGCTTGATCTATTTGCTTTGCAAGGGACACTCAAGGGTCTTCTGCAGCACCACAATTTGAAAGGCTCAATTCTTCAGTGCTCAGCCTTTGGTCCAACTAGCATATCCATATATGACTACTGGAAAAACCATAGCTTTGACTATACTGACCTTTGTCTGCAAAGTGATGTCTCTGCTTTTTAATACACTGTGTAGGTTTGTCATACCTTTTTTTCAAGGAGCAAGCGTCTTTTAATTTCATGGCTGCAGTCACCATCTGCAGTAATTTTGGAGTCCAAGAAAATACAATCTGTCACTGTTTCTGCTTTTTCCCCGTCTATTTGCCATTGAAGCGATGGGACCAGATGCCATGATCGTAGTTTTTTGAATGTTGAGTTTTAAGCCAGCTTTTTCACTCTCATCTTTCACCTCGTCAAGAGGCTCTTTATTTCCTTTTCATTTTCTGACATTGGAATGGTGTTGGTGGTTCAGTCACTAAGTCGTGTCCGACTCTTTGTGACCCCGTGGACTGCAGCACACCAGGCTTCCCTGTCCCTCACCGTCTCCCAGAGTTTGCTTAAACTCATGTCCATTGAGTCAGTGATGCCACCATCTCATCCTCTGTTGTTTCCTTCTCTTGCTGCCTTCAGTCTTTCCAAGCATCAAGGGTATTTCCCAGTGAGTCAGCCCTTCACATCAGGTGACCAAAGTATAGGAGGTTCAGCTTCAGCGGCAGTCCTTCCAATGAATATTCAGAGTTGATTTCCTTTAGGATTGACTGGTTTGCTTGTGTTGCTGTGCAAGGGACTCTCAAGAGTCTTCTTGAAAGGTTATTGCTAAACCATGAAAGACGCTAGGATTCTTGGCCTCCAAAGGAGAAGAATTCAGTCTGGGGCGAGAGATGAGGCTTAATCTCTCTGAGCTTTTGTGTAATAAAGTTTTATTAAAGTATAAAAGAGAGAAAGCTTCTGACAGAGACATCAGAACGGGTAGAAAGACTACCATCCTGATAGTCTTTAGCTGGACGTTATATAGCTCTTCAGTTCAGTTCAGTTCAGTTCAGTCACTGAGTCGTGTCCGACTCTTTGCGACTCCATGAACCCCAGCACGCCAACGCCTCCCTATCCATCACCAACTCCCGGAGTTCACTCAGACTCACGTCCATCGAGTCAGTGACGCCATCCAGCCATCTCATCTTCGGTCGCCCCCTTCTTCTCCTGCCCCCAGTCCCTCCCAGCATCAGAGTCTTCCAGTGAGTCAACTCTTTGCATGAGGTGGCCAAAGTACTGGAGTTTCAGCTTTAGCATCATTCCTTCCAAAGAAATCCCAGGGCTGATCTCCTTCAGAATGGACTGGTTGGATCTGCTTGCAGTCCAACGAACTCTCAAGAGTCTTCTCTAACACCACAGTTCAAAAGCATCAATTCTTCGGTGCTCAGCTTTCTTCACAGCCTTAACTCTCACATCCACACATGACCACTGGGAAAACCATAGCCTTGACTAGACGGACCTTTGTTGGCAAAGCAATGTCTCTGCTTTTGAATATGCTATCTAGGTTGGTCATAACTTTTCTTCTAAGGAGTAAGCATCTTTTAATTTCATGGCTGCAGTCACCATCTGCAGTGATTTTGGAGCCCCCAAAAATAAAGCCTGACACTGTTTCCACTGTTTCCCCATCTATTTGCCATGAACTGATGGGACCAGATGCCATGATCTTCATTTTCTGAATGTTGAGCTTTAAGCCAACTTTTTCACTCTCCTCTTTCAGTTTCATCAAGAGGCTTTTTAGTTCCTCTTCACTTTCTGCCATTAGAGTGGTGTCATCTGCATATCTGAGGTTATTGATATTTTTCCCGGCAATCTTGATTCCACCTTGAGCTTCTTCCAGCCCAGCATTTCTCATGATGTACTCTGCATATCAGTTAAATAAGCAGGGTGACAATATACAGCCTTGACGCACTCCTTTTCCTATTTGGAACCAGTCCGTTGTTCCATGTCCGGTTCTAATTGTTGTTTCCTGACCTGCCTATAGGTTTCTCAAAGGCAGGTCAGGTGGTCTGGTATTCCCATCTCTTTCAGAATTTTCCACAGTTTATTGTGATCCACAGTCAAAGGCTTTGGCATAGTCAATAAAGCAGAAATAGATGTTTTTCTGGAACTCTCTTGCTTTTTCAATGATAGAGCGGATGTTGGCAATTTGATCTCTGGTTCCTTTGCCTCTTCTAAAACCAGCTTGAGCATCAGGAAGTTTGCAGTTCACGTATTGCTGAAGCCTGGCTTGGAAAATTTTGAGCATTACTTTACTAGCATGTGAGATGAGTGCAATTGTGCGGTAGTTTGAGCATTCTTTGGCATTGCCTTTCTTTGGGATTGGAATGCTATTAGCAGTCTGCTAATTAGAGAAAGGAAATGCCTTAAAACTCAGAATGGCACCAGGCCCCTCACCCACAAGATCCATTTTGAGATAATCTTGGCACCAGGTGAGTCATTCCATGCCATAAAATGATTGACATGAATCTTGAAGAAAGGCAGATGCCCATACAAATATATAGTTTCGTTAACATAGATTAGGAGAACAACGTATGAGTATAACATACTGGTTTGTC
The DNA here is from genome assembly GCF_032405125.1 of Capricornis sumatraensis. Classification (NCBI taxonomy): domain Eukaryota; kingdom Metazoa; phylum Chordata; class Mammalia; order Artiodactyla; family Bovidae; genus Capricornis; species Capricornis sumatraensis. The sequence goes on along the minus strand of NC_091069.1, from coordinate 192,448,911 downwards.
ATGATGGTTCTGAGCCTTTAGTTGGAACCAACTTGAAAACAGAGTCTGAGGTAAATGCATGGTACATTAACACAGTTTAAGACAAAACATTGCCATAAGAAAAATGCAGTGGTTAGCTCAAGGTTTGAGATAAGTTCAGGTGGAACCAGTTGTCATTATGGCAACACAAGAGTTTTAAGAGAAACCTCTTTTTAAATTTGTATAGAGAAGGGGAAAAAAATGTAACACTAGTTTGTTTCTTCCTGCTGCTTGCTGCTACTGCTAAGTCGCTTCAGTCATGTCCAACTCTGCGACCCCATAGATGGCAGCCCACCAGGCTCCCCCGTCCCTGGGATTCTCCAGGCAAGAACACTGGAGTGGGTTGCCATTTCCTTCTCCAAATGCATGAAAATGAAAAGTGAAAGTGAAGTCGCTCAGTCATGTCCCAACTCTTCGCGATCCCATGTACTGGGGCCCACCAGGCTCCTCCATCCATGGGATTTTCCAGGCAAGAGTACTGGAGTGGGGTGCCATTGCCTTCTCCGATAAAAAAATGTCTGACACTTGCAACCTATTTTCTCCGTTTGGAGACCCCTGGCCTTCCTGCTTGTTACCCTCTCATTCTCCAGCACCACAATTCGAAAGCATCATTTCTTAGGCACTCAGCCTTCTTAATGGTCCAACTCTCATATCCATACATGACTGCTGGAAAAGCCATAGCTTTGACTAGATGGCCCTTTGTCAGCAAAGTGATGTCTCTGCTTTTTAATACTCTGTCTGGGTTTGTCATAGCATTCCATAGAGCAAGTGACTTTTAATTTCATGGCTGCAGTTGCCATCCACAGTGATTTTGGAGTCCAAGAAAATAAAGTCTGTCCCTGTTTGCCATGGAGTGGTGGGACTGGATTCATGATCTTAGTTTTTTGAATGTTGAGTTTTAAGCCAGTTTTTCCTCTCTCCTCCTTTACCCTTATTAAGAGGCTCTTTAGTTCCTCTATGCTTTGTGCCATTAGGGTGGTATCATCTTCATATCTGAGCTTGTTGATATTTCTCCTGGCAATCTTGATTCTAGCTTGTGATTCATGTAGCCCAGTGTTTCACATGATATATTTGGCATAGAATTTAAATAACCAGGGTGACAGTATATATACAGCCTTGACATACTCCTTTCCTAGTTTTGAACCAGTCTATTCCATGTCCACTTCTAACTGTTGCTTCTGCATATAGGTTTCTCAGGAGGCAGATAAGGTGTTCTGGTATTCCTATCTCTTTTAAGAATTTTCCACAGTTTGTTGTGATCTGCACAGTCAAAGGGTTTAGCATAATCAGTGAAGTAGAAGTAGATGTTTTTCTGGAATTTGCTTGCTTTTTCTATGATCCAGCAGATGTTGGCAATTTGATTTCTGGTTCCTCTGCCTTTTCTAAATCCATCTGAAAGTTTTCCAGTACATCTGGAAGTTCTCATTTAACGTCATTCTGAAGCCTCGCTTGAAGGAATTGAGCAATACCTTGTTAGCATGTTAAATGAGCACAATTGTACAGTAGTTTGAACGTTCTTTGACATTTCCTTTCTTTGGGATTGAAATGAAAAGTGACCTCTTCCAGTTCTATGGCCACTGCTGAGTTTTCCAAATTTGCTGGCATATAGAGTGTATCACTTTTAACAGCATCACCTTTTAAGATTTGAAATAGCTCAGCTGGAATTCCATCACCTCCACTAACTGATCATAGTAATACTTCCTAAGGCCCATTCGACTTCACGTTCCAGGGTATTTGGCTCTAGGTGAGTTCCCACACCATCATGTGTGGCTAATTATTAGAGAAATGCAAATCACAATTACAATGAGATATCACCTCACACTGGTCAGAATGACCATCATCAAAAAGTTTACAAATAAATACTGAAGAGGGAATGGGCTTCCCAGGTGGCACTAGTGTTAACCTGCCTGCCAATTCAGGAGACGTAAGAGCCTTGGGTTTGATCCCTGGGTTGGGATGATTTCCTGGAGAAGGAAATGGCAACGCACTCCAGTATTCTTGCCTGGAGAATCCTATGGACAGAGGAGCCTGGCTGGTGTAGTCCATGGGATTGCAAACAGTCTAGCATGACTGAGCACACATCAAGAAGAAATAGAGGGTATGGAGAAAAGGGGACCTTACTGCATGTTGGTGGGAATTCACAGTGGTGCAGTCCCTATGGAGGCTCTTTTAAAAACTGAAAATAGAACTGCCATATGATACAGCAGTCCCACTCCTGGACTTATATTTGGAGAAAACTAATTTGAGAAGATATAGGCACTTCATTGTTCATAGCAACACTATAATAGCCATGACGTGGAAGCAAGTGTCTATTGATAGGTGAGTAGATGAAGAAGATAATGGAATTATATATATATGTGTGTATGTGTACATACAGTGGGGTATTAGTTATAAAAAGGAATGAAATAATGCTATTTGCAGCAACATAGATGAACTTAGACGTTACTGTACTTAGTGAAGTAAGACAAAGACAAATGTTTTATATCACTTAAAAAAATTTTTTTTTTTTTTAATATTTTGGCTGTGCTTCACAGCATGTGGGATCTTAGTTTCCCAACCAGGGATTGAACCCATCCCATCTGATTTGGAAGTGCAGAGTCTTAAACTAGACCACCAGGGAATTCCACATTTGATATCACTTGTATGTAGAATCTAAAATGAATGAACTTATGAAGTTCATGAACTTATAATGAAGCCATAAATGAACTTATTTATGAAACAGACTCACAGACATAAAAAACTTAGGGGTTACCAATTGGGAGGGGGAAAGGGATAAATTAGGAATTTGGGATTAACATATACACACTACTATCTATAAAATAAACAACTAGGACTTACTGTATAGTATAGGAAACTATATTCAATATTTTATAATAACCTATGGTGACAAAGAATCTGAAAAGTATGTGTGTGTGTGTATATATATATATATATACACACACACACAAAACTGAATCACTGCTGTGCATCTGAAACACAGTATTGTAAATCAGCTATACTTTTGTTTAAAAATTATAATTAAAAAAATTAAGCCATCTGAACTTTCTGTTCTTGTTGGTCAGGTCACAATTTCACCTGGCTTACTCTAAAATTTTACCACTTTACAAACATGTTTGGTTCCTTCAGATTTGCCTTTTCAGCCAGCCTGTGAGATTTACATGAAATTATAAAACATAAGTTAGCGTGTCTAGAAATGGCCTCAAGAAGACACTATATGGCCTAAACTAGAAAGTTGGTTTTGAAAAGTCTTAAGATTCAAAGTTTCTTTTTTAAACCTAATTAGTGGCTTTGTATTTGATTTCTTAAACAGTAATGGCATATATTTTAAAATCTTTCTAGTCTCATAATTAATTTTTTTGATTAAGTATTTGCTTAAATAGTTGATTTTGCTAACTAAAGATTGCTAGGAAAATTGGTAATTCCCTGGTGGTCCAGTGATTAAGACTCTGCACTTTTCACTGCTGAGGACCTGGGTTTGATTCCTGATCAGGGAGCTGAGATACCCTGTAAACCATGTGGCATGGCAAAAAAAAAAAAAAAGATTGCCAAAAATGTAATTCTCAGCTGGTAAAGTTGGAGATGATGGGAAAATGAGGAGTTCCTTAGGTTCTCTTAAGCTGGATATATGGTATAATGTTCTGGCATATTGAAAAGCCAATAGAAAAAATGTTTTCCCAGTGAGTTCACATGTAAGATGCTTTGTTTTTATTATCTTATTTAGCAAGTTAATGACACATAAACATGTTACATAGGAAGCCTGACATTTCAAGCTAATTTGTAATTTTTTTAAGACTTAAGTTTTTCCTCTTGGGTTTAACATATTTAATATTTTAAAACTATTTTTTCTTTTGGAGTTGTGAAATCTGGTTGAAATACAGATTAACAGGTTTTTATTCTTGTGACATATACATTTTCTTCCATCTTTTATGGCAGATAGACATTATGGTTCTACATCTTTATAATTAGTTGTAATTTTGTGTTAAGTCCCTTGAAAGATTTGGTAAAAGGAATAAGAATAATTTGATAGGATACTCCCTTACCTTACCATGTGGCATGCGGAGTCTTACATCCCTAACCAGGGATCCAGCCTGCACTGCTATACTGTTAGCACTGAGTCATAAACCGCTGGATTTCCAGGGAAGTCCCTTTACTGTACAGTTTTTTTAAGTTAATATTATAATTATATAAAAAACAATATACATGTATAATTTACATTTTGCCTTTCTAAAAGTTTTTAAATATATTTCTCTCTTTTATTTTTGTCTGTGCTGGGTCATCATTGCATCACGTAGACTTGAAGTAAGCAAGGGCTACTTTGTAGTTGCAGTGTTCGAGCTTCTCATTGCAGTGGTTTCTCTTATTGAGGTGCACTGGCTCTAGGGCAGGCTGGCTTCTGTAGTTGCACTCTGAGGGCTCTGGAGTGCAGGACTCCGTTGTTTTGGCACACAGGCTCCCAAGGCATGTGGAATCTTCCCGGACCAGAAATCAAACCTGTCCCCTTGATTGGCAGGTGGATTCTTAACCACTAGACCACCAGGAGAAGTCCTGCATCTTACTTTTAAAAATGTGTCAGTTTGGTTCTTGGAACCACTTTGAAAATTATAGCTGTGTGTAGTTAGAGTCAGTCTTTCTCATAATACCAAGTCAGCATTGTTAGTCCTTGTGGTTGGAAATGCTCATATGTTAAAGGATGAATGAATATATTCTTTATTATTCACATCTTTTTCTTTGGGGGGAATGAATGCTAATGAGATAATACTGTTGTGTAAGTAGATAAAGCACCTTAGTGTTTTCTAGATGTTAAGCTTGCTTTCCTAATGTACATTTTCTATTCATAGATTGTAATGAGATGAAATAGATGTGAACAGTAGTCAACAAATGTTTTTCATGTAGTTGTAAAATAGGTCATTATGATTTAAGTATTCAGTTTAATGCTTGACATCATTTAGAACTTGATAAAAACTGGTAAAAAATATTCTCTACTTGAGTTTTCACATTATTTCTATTTGGTTATAACTTTGAAAGACCTTGTTGAACATTATTAACTTGAATGAAAAGTTGATCACATTAGGATCTGGAATGGTATGCTATTTAAGTCATAATTTGGTTATGTGCTAGAATTTGGAGGCCAATAAGGTTTGACTTGAATTAAATTGGTAGAAAGAGTACTGAACTGTATAGTATAGATTTTGGAATTTTATTATTCCATGAAACTATAACCTTCTTCAGTGTGGTTACTATTGTGTTTTTAGGTGTCTCATGGGCACCCCTTAGTCATCGGCTTTTCTAAAGCTCTTTCTTAGATTTGAAGAAACTTAAAATATTAGAGAAATGAGGGCCATTCCCTTAGAGTGTGAAATGCTTTTTTGGGATAGTTTGGAGATGTAAGTGAATTGAAATCTGAAGTAAGGGAATTTCTATGAGGTGTTCTTACTCCAACAGCATAGTCTATTTTAAATAAATCCAGTAATCAGCATTTTGGGCATAGTACACTAGGACATGTTTTTAATGCTGAGTTTTTAAAATGAGTTTTTATTGTGTTGAGTACACTGTTCGTTTTGTGAAGGATGTGATTTGACTCACAGCACTAAAATGGAGGCAAATTCATAGCACCTTGATTCAAACCCCAGGAACTTAGTTTCATTTGGCTTTATGAGAGTGGCTTTGTCTTTCAGGGATACAGTTATTATTGAAGTTTACAGAGATGAATAAAATGTAATGAGAAAGCTACAAGGCAGTCCACAATGATTTATTTTCTTTTTTTTTAGGCAAAATAACATAGGTAGTCATTCTAGACAGTTATTCTTTGGTGAAAATAGAACAGATGTTTTTAAGACCCATTTTTCAGCATTCAAGCTTGAGGCAGCCATCCACTATAGATCAACAAGAGATACATTAGTCGAACTGCCTTTCTAAGGTAGCAGTTGGAAATGGCACTTGTTGTTCTCAAGGTTTTCTGTTTTTTTTTTTTAATCCTCATACTAGGGGAAATAGTCATAATTTACCATTTGGGTCTAATGGACCATTTTTACAAATTTTTTGTATTTTAAAGTCATTTTACATATAAATTTACAGAAGTAAGAATAAAAGGGTGATGAAGATCAGCATTATTAGATATTTTAATAAGCATTTAAACATAGGCTTTAAGACAGTGGGTCTTCCCTGGTGGCTGTATTGGTAAAGGACCAGCCTGCCAATGCAGGAGACTCAAGAGACTGGGGTTCGATCCCTGGGTCGGGAAGATCCTCTGAAGGAGGGCATGGCAACCCACTCCAGTAATATTGTCTGGAGAATCCCTTGGACAGAGGAGCCTGGTAGGCTACAGTCCATAGGGTCAGATGTATCAGATGTGACTGAAGTGACTTAGCACACACATACCTAAAAGGAGCAAAGTTTTCTATGTATTATTTACTGCTCATCAGCTATCATGTATAAACCCAGAACATACACATCTTGTAATAAATACTGATAGCAAATTTAAAGTCTATCTCTGTAAGTTCTAGTTTATCTTCTGTTTCATCTTACCCTGGAATTATCAGAATGCATCAATGCTTTTAGGTTAGAATGCCGTTGACACTTAAACAACATGGGTTTGATCTGCATGAGTCTGTTTAAACTCAGATTCTACAGACACTCCCCCCCCCCCCACTGCCACATACACACCCTACACACATCCACTCCACCCCTGCCCACCCTACCCTCAACATCTTGTGTGATCTTAGTTCCCTGACCAGAGATTGAACTCCCTGGGCCCTTGACACTGAAAGTGTAAAGTCCTAACTCCTGGACCATCAGCGAATTCCCACTCAGATTGTTTTCATATTTTCATAGAAAATATGATAGTACTACATGATCAGTGGTTGGTTGAGTTTGCAGATGTGGAACTGTATATAGAGGGCTGGCTATGTTAACACTTGATTTTCAACCCCTGGATTCATAGAGGATGAATGAGCCCCTAACCCTTTTGTTGTTCAAGGGTCAGTTGTATTTTGAAATTTTTGATGGCTTCTAATTTTACTGACTAGAGCATGGGGGTCCCCAGCCTCTGGGATTTAATGCCTGGTAATCTGAGGTGGAGTTGATGTAATAATAATAGAGTGCACAATAAATGTAATGCACGTGAATCATCCAAAACCTTTCCCCTTACCCCCAGTCTGTGGAAAAATTGTCTTCCACGAGACCCATCCCTGGTGCCAAAAGGTTGGGGATCACTGGAATTGAGTATTGCCATTTTTAAAAATTACTTATTTATTGCTGCTTGGGCTTTTCTCTAGTTGTCGTGAGCAGGCGGCTACTCTCTAGTTGTGGTGCATGGGCTTCTCATTGCAGTGGCTTCTCTCGTTGTGGAGCACAGGCTCCAGGCACACAGGCTTCAGCAGTTGCAGCAGGTATGCTCAGTAGTTGTTGAAACACACAGGCTTAGTTGCTCCATGGCGTGTGGGGGATCTTCCCAGACCAGGGATCAAACTGTTGTCTCCTGCATTGGCAGGCAGATTGTTTACTGCTGAGCCACGAGGGAAGCCCGAGTATTGTCATCTTTGTGCTATAATTACACCACTTCATATAACCAATTGGATTGACTAATCCATTGCATTTTGTGCATTTCTTTATCATCTTTTCCTTTCTAGTCAAGATAGCAAAGTATTGAATATTTAGGATACAGGAAAAATAAGGTTCCTGGACTCTAGGTTAGATTTATGTAAGGGTTTCATGGATACATATAATAACTGCAGTGAGTTTTATTCCATTCTAAAAAAGGGTAAAGTCTTATTTTTTGGGAAGAGCTGTAAGAAGGGACTTCCCAGGTGGCGCTAGTGGTAAAAAATCTGCCTGCAATGCAGGAGACCTGGATTCAGTCCCTGGGTTGGGAAGATCCCCTGGAGAAGGAAATTGTCTTGCCTTCTTGAGAATTCCGTGAGAGGAGCCTGGCAGGCTACAGACCACGGAGTCATAAAGAGTTGGAGATGACTTGAGTAACACTTTCATTTTTTTCCCTGAATACATACAGTAACTGCAATGAGTTATTCTATTCTAAAAAAAGGTGAAGTGTCTTATCTTTTTGGAAGATCGTTAAGAAAGGATAGAGTCATGAAACAGATATATAAGAAATGCAAAAGCTTAAATTGAATTCACTGAAGCTTTGTGGTAAATATGCTTTTTTTCCGCTCATAGCTTTTCTCTAACCATGGTATACATTAAAGTTGAACATGAAATTTTGGCTTATTTATTTTTAGTTCCAGTAATTCCACCACTTCCAAGGTTCCTTTCACATCATTTTGACAGAAGCTTCAGACTTTTCCAAAACTATTTGCCTATCAGTAGTAGTTTGCATTATTTCACAAATAGCTGTTAACATGTATTGATGGGTAGATATCTCCGCCCACCTGTGTAGGTGCAGCCTTAGTTTAATCAATATTTTGTAGGTGTTTCTTGGTCATCTTTTCCTAGCCTTCCTTTCTGCACCTCATTTTCCATGTATTGAAAATATATCACACTGCTGTGTCATAAGAAACAGCTCTAATCCTCAATAAAAACTTTTCTAATCTATTATATTTTGAAACATTTGATAGTTGTAGAGTATATAAGATAGCAGGGTTTTTTTGGGGTTTTTTTTTTTTTTTTTTGGATAGATGGTTTTGTAAGATAACTTACTCTGGTGCTGCTGCCAAGTTGCTTCAGTCATGTCCGACTCTGTGCGACCCTATAGCCCACCAGGCTCTCCTGTCCCTGGGATTCTCCAGGCAAGAACACTGGAGTGGGTTGCCATTTCCTTCTCCAATGCATGAAAGTGAAAGTGAAGTCACAGTCGTGTCCCACTCTTGGCTACCCCATGAACTGCAGCCTACCAGGCTCCTCTGTCCATGGGATTTTCCAGGCGTGAATACTGGAGTGTGATGCCATTCATAATGTTTTTGTTAGCTAGACCTTGGTGGCTCAGATGGTAAAGAATCTGCAATGTGGGAGAGCTGGGTTGGGAAGATCCCCTGGAGGAGGGCTTGGCAACCCACTGTAGTATTCTTGGCTGGAGAATCCCCATGAAGGGAGGAGCCTGATGGGCTACAGTTCATGGGGTCACAAAGAGTCAGACACAACTGAGTGACTAATTACAGACTTTTAGTACATCTAAGTTCCTTAGCAAGGGATTTAAATGTGATAACCTTGAAGGAATTTTAAAATAGGGTTTCAGTTCAGTTCAGTCGCTCAGTTGTGTCCGACTCTTTGTGACCCCATGAACCGCAGCACACCACGCCTCCCTGTCCATCACCAACTCCTGGAGTCCACCCAAACCCATGTCCATTGTGTCAGTGATGCCATCCAACCATCTCATCCTCTGTCGTCCCCTTCTCCCCTGGCCCTCAATCTTTCCCAGCATCAGGGTCTTTTCAAATGAGTCAGCTCTCCGCATCAGGTGGCCAAAGTATTGGGAGTTTCAGCTTTAGCATCAGTCCTTCCAGTGAACACCCAGGACTGATCTCCTTCAGGATGGACTGGTTGGATCTCCTTGCAGTCCAAGGGACTCTCAAGAGTCTATCCAACACCACAGTTCAGAAGCATCAATTCTTCGGCGCTCAGCTTTCTTTATAGTTCAATTCTCACATCCATACATGACTACTGGAAAAACCATAGCCTTGACTAGATGGACCTTTGTTGGCGAAGTAAAGTCCCTGCTTTTTAATATGCTATCTAGGTTGGCCATAACTTCTCTTCCAAGGAGCAAGCGTCTTTTAATCTCATGGCTGCAATCACCATCTGCAGTGATTTGGAGCCCAGAAAAATAAAGTCTCTCACTGTTTCCACTGTTAGCCCATCTATTTGCCATGAATTGATGGGACCAGATGCCATGATCTCAGTTTTCTGAATGTTGAGCTTTAAGCCAACTTTTTCACTCTCCTTTTTCACTTTCATCAAGAAGCTTTTTAGTTCTTCACTTTCTGCCATAAGGGTGGTGTCATCTGCATATCTGAGGTTATTGATATTTTCCCCGACAATCCTGATTCCAGCTTGTACTTCCTCCAGCCCAGCGTTTCTCAATGATGTACTCTGCATTGAAGTTAAAAATCAGGGTGATAATATACAGCCTTGTCTTACTATACTTTCTAAAAACAATTCTTAATTCAGCATTTTCTCAACACTGATACCAGTTTTAAAATACATCTTTTTAAAGTTCTAGCTTATCCTCACTTCTGATATGTAAATCATCAGAATGCCATGTTCAGAGGTGAACCGTGTTGACGTAAGCTTAAAGACGTGTGCTTTACACTATGTGAAACTGTCCTGTAAGAAACATTTCTTTATAATAATACTTATTTATGTTTATTAGACACTCATAAATTTGGGGCTTCCCTGGTGGCTCAGATGGTAAAGTATCTGTCTGCGATACAGGAGACCTGGGTATAATCCTTGGGTTGGGAAGATCCACTGGAAAAGGGAACGGCTACCCACTCCAGTATTCTTGCCTGGAGAATTCTGTGGACAGAGGAGCCTGTTGGACTACAGTCCATGGTGTCACAAAGAGTTGGACACAACTGAGTGACTGACACTTTCACTAGACTAGACTTTCATGAATTTGAAGTTCAATTTTCAGGGCACCAAATTGCCCAAACAGGTTCAATTCTATTTTTCAGTAGTAAAATTTAAGCATATACATTGTTAGTCAGTCTCCAAGTTGTGCGACCCCATGGGTTGCAGCATGCCAGGCTTCCCTGTCCCTCCCCATCTCCCAGAATTTGCTTAAACTCATGTCCACTGAATCAATGATGCCATCCAATCATCTCATCCTCTGTTGCCTTCTTCTCCTTCTGCCTTCAATTTTTCCCAGTATCAGGGTCTTTTCCAATAAGTTAGCTCTTTGCAACAGGTAGCCAAAATATTGGAACTTCAGCATCAGTCTTTCCAAGGAGTATTCAGGTCTGGTTTCCTTTAAGATTGACTGGTTTGATCTCTTTGCTGTCCACGGGACTCTCAAGAACATCTTCTCCAACACCACAGTTTGAAAGTATCAGTTCTTCAGTGCTCAGCCTTCGGTCCAGCTCTCACATTCATAGATGACGACTGTAAAAACCATGGCCTTGACTAAACGGACCTTTGTCAGCAAAGTGATGTCTCTGCTTTTTTAATAGGCTGTCTAGATTTGTCATAGCTTTTTCCTGCTGCTGCTGCTGCTAAGTCACTTCAGTTGTGTCCCACTCTGTGCGACCCCATAGACGGCAGCCCACCAGGCTCTGCCGTCCCTGAGGTTCTCCAGGCAAGAAAGAACACTGGAGTGGGTCGCCATTTCCTTCTCCAGTGCTTGAAAGTGAAAAGGGGAAGTGAAGTCACTCAGTCGTGTTCCACCTCTTTGCAACCCTGTGGACTGCAGCCTACCAGGCTCCTGCGTCCATGGGATTTTCCAGGCAAGAGTACTGGAGTGGGGTGCCATTGCCTTCTGCCATAGCTTTCCTACCGAGACGCAATTGTCTTGTAATTTCATGGTCGCACTCACCATCTGCAGTGATTTTAGAGCCCAAGAAGAGGAAATCTGTCTCTGCTTCCACCTTTTCCCTTCTATTTGCCATGAAGTGATGGGACTGGATGCCTTGACTTAGTTTCTTTAATATTGAATTTTAAGCTGCCTTTTTCACTCTCTTTCACCCTCATCGAGAGGCTCTTTAGTTCCTCTTTGTTTTCTCCCACTAAGTGGTATCATCTGCATATCTGAGGTTGTTGATATTTCCCCTGGCAATCTTGATTTCAGCTTGTAACTCATCCAGCCCGGCATTTTGCATGATGTGCTCTGCATATAAATTAAACAAACAGTGTGACAGTAAACAGCCTTGTACTCCTTTCCCAATTTTGAACCAGTCAGTTCTATAGAAGGTTCTACTTGTTGCTTCTTGACCTACATACAGGTTTCTCAGGAGACAGATAAGATGGTGTGGTATTCCCATCGCTTTAAGTGTTTTCCACAGTTTGTTAAGATCCACACAGTCAAAGGCTTTAGCATAGTCAATGAAACAGAGGTAGATGTTTTTCTGGAATTTCCTTGCTTCTTCTATGATCCAGTGGATGTTGGCAATTTGATCTCTGATTCCTCTGCCTTATGCATATATAGTTCTTGTTACATTACGCTTATGTAGCAGTTTCATCTTGTTCACAGTAACATTTTTTGATTCTTGAATTTAACATAATTTTGCACTTATAAAAAGTCATTATTTACAGTGTTAATCTTTTGGGATAAATGAATAAGGGCACTTTTTTTTTTTTTCTGTCAGGTATATTCAAGAGCAAATGATCAAGAACCATGTGGATGGTGGTTGGCTAAAGTTCGAATGATGAAAGGAGAAGTAAGTTATGTTAAAACTTGCTTTGTGATTAATTTTCAAGGAAATAAGTTGACTCTTGGTTTCTGTAACTGTTACTCCAACTCTTAGTTTTGTTGTTAAAAAGCCTATTTCAGAAATAATCATGTATTTCAAAAATTCATCAGATCATTAATTTCTGTTTGTGTTCTGGATTTGCAAATACCAAAGCTGCTCTCCAGAGGTGTTTTGCAAGCATGTGAGGACCACCAGAGTTCTTGCTTGTAAGAACCTCTAATCTAGTTTAGGCAAATCAGGTTGATGTAACTAAGCTGTGCTTAGTACTTGTGCCACAAGGGGGAGGGTCTACTGCTTAATCCAAGCAAAGTAATTAGAACTTCATTTAAAGGTCATTGTTTTTGTTCGGATGGGATTTTTAAAGTGTTTTGATGTCTTTTAGTTTTATGTCATTGAATATGCTGCTTGTGATGCCACTTACAATGAAATAGTCACATTTGAACGACTTCGGCCTGTCAATCAAAATAAAACTGTCAAAAAAAATACCTTCTTTAAATGCACAGTGGATGTTCCTGAGGATTTGAGAGAGGCGTGAGTAATTTTGTTTACTGTTGAATTGCTTTGTGAATTAAGGGGATTTTTCAGTGCTACAGAAATCTTTTTTACCCCAAACACCCAATTAAAACTTTGACAGAAAATGTTTTTAACAGACAAAAGTTTTCATTACAATTGCCCTCTAAATTTAACCTGTTGTTTCGGTCTTAAACGTGAATTCCTCTCTCCTTAGGTGTGCTAATGAAAATGCACATAAAGATTTTAAGAAAGCAGTAGGAGCATGCAGAATTTTTTACCATCCAGAAACAACACAGCTAATGATACTGGTAAGATAACTCCATATCTTGAGGTATATAATGAATATTGTGAATCTGCCTGCAATGCAGGAGGCCCAGGTTCAATCCCTGGGTGGGGAAGATCCACTGGAGAAGGGATGGCAACCCACTCCAGTATTCTCACCTGGAGAATTCCATGGACAGAGGCACCTGGCAGGCTACAGTCTATGGGGTTTGCAAAGAGTCAGAGAGGACTGAGGGACTAACACTTTTCACTTTATTAAACTGTACATTGTACATATTTTATAATTAAATATTTCAAAGATAAAGGATCACTTGTTTTATGGTGACTTTATTAGAATACAATGTGGGAGAAAAAAGTTTTTGCAGTTATATAATTGTTAATTTGTAAATCTTTCCTGGAGAAAGGAGGAAAAATCTGAATACAGCATTCTTTACATCATAAAATTCTTAACGTATGGGATCCGGGATTCTATATCCCTCCTCCCCCCATTATAATTTGAAGAGCAGATCTAAGTAATATGGAAATTAAAAAAACAAGATTATTTGTGGGAGGGGGTGCATGTTAGGTAAGGAGAGTACAGTAGATGAAAATCAGTGGAGGCTTTATTTGGAAGGTTGTGTTTGTATTAAAAAAAAAGGGTTTAAGTTTTTGAATTAGTAACTTATTTGTTTATAGTCTGCCAGTGAAGCAACTGTGAAGAGAGTAAATATTTTGAGTGACATGCATTTGCGAAGTATTCGTACAAAATTGATGCTTATGTCCAGAAATGAAGAGGCCACTAAGCATTTAGAAGTAAGTGGGTTTACATGTAAAAGATTTTTTGTGCTTCTCATTTAGTTTCCCGAGTATATTATTCAAGTTCTATGGCTGAAACTATATGACTGTTAGGTAAGGCAACTTGGGAACTATTTTATGGCTAATAACTGGAATTATTGTGTCCTTAGAGTTACTTTTCTCTATTACTATTATCAAACATAGCCTCTTAGCTGCTAAAATACCTGAATGGAGCCAAAGCTTAGAAACTCATTAGGGATTTCCAGTAGAACTTTATTTCTAGTTCTTTACTCTGTTTTTTTATTGTCCTGTGAGCTATCAGTCAATGCACTTTCTGAGTAACTAGTTCATTAGTATAACAACTCTTGGGTAAGAAGAGAGGAGGTCACATGGCTTGTAGTTTTAAAAAAGAGCCTGTCATTGCTTCTCTCTGTTCTGTCCTGAGGTACTCCTGTTTTCTTCTACTTTTTACTGCCACATTGTTAGGTGATTTGTTGCCCCTACTCCCTCCGACACATATATGTGCTCCCACGCATAGTCTTAGGGAATTTGAGGTTTGTTTATCTTTAGGACAAGTACATGAGTGCCCTTAACTAATTTCAAACTTCCAAACAAGTGATACGTGAATGGGTTTTGAAATAGGAATCATTTGAGTTGGAGAGCTCCATGTGTGAGTAGTTCTGGAAAATTGTTGTAGAATTACTGTTTTCTGTGACCATGATTAAATAGAATGATCAGACTTCCCCCTTCCATTACATGACCAAGTGAACTACCTTTTTTCTTTTTTCCCGTTTCTTTTTCTTAATTGTAGTAGAATAAACATAACATTTACCATCCTAACCATTTTTAAGTGTGCAGTTCATAGTATTAAGAAATATATTCACACTGTTGATCAGTCAATCTTCAGAACATTTTCATCTTGGAAAACTGAATCTCTGTCTCCATTTAAATAACTTCCTATTTCCCTTTCCCCCAGCTCCATGCCACCACCATTCTACTTTGTGTTTACAAATTTGACTACTCTAGATAACCTTTTTGTAAGTGGAATCATATAGTATTTATCTTTTTGTGACTGGCTTATTTCACTAAGTATAATATTCTCAATGTTTGTCCATGTTGTAGCATGTATCAAAATTTCCTTTTTAGGGCTAAATAATTCTGATTGTGTGCATATATCACATTTTGTTTATCCATTCATCATTCAGTGGACTTTTGGGTTGCTTCCTCCTCTTGACTATTGTAAATAATGCTATGAACATGGGTGTACAAAAATTTTTTTTTTATCTTTTATAATACTAATTTGCCTCTTTTACTAGTGCACAAAGCAACTTGCAGCGGCTTTTCATGAGGAATTTGTTGTGAGAGAAGATTTGATGGGCCTGGCGATAGGAACACATGGTAGTAATATACAGCAAGCTAGAAAGGTTCCTGGAGTTACAGCTATTGAGCTAGATGAAGATACTGGAACATTTAGAATCTACGGAGAGGTATGCTGCTTGTCCCCCACCTTGGGTAATTTTACTGTAGCATATTAACTGTTGTCTGGAATTTTAGTTTCTGGGTGGAATAGTTTAAAATTGCCAGTCTAGTATCATTACATGTAAGTTGATTAAAGATGCTATATTAGTATATATATTATAATATTATAATATGCTAATATATATAATTATGGGGCCTTGAAAGATTACTGGATATTTAATGTGTACTGTTTTCCAAAGTTCCTTAATCAACTGCTTCTGAATTTCTCAGCTTTATGTGCATTACAAATAATTTATTCAAGTATTTTTTGAGTGCTTATTATGTCAGGCACTGGCAGCTGTAAATAGTATATAATACCTTTTGTAGACCTTGAATTTTAAATATTTTGTCACTGGTTAATTGTGACAGCTGTGTGGGCATGAAGATAATCTGAAAAATAAAACAAGCTTTCCTTCATTAAGACCATCCTTCACATTAGAGTAAATAGATAAGTTTTGGGGTGTGATAATTTAAGTCTTGACTTTTCATTTAAGTCATATAGTGACTCTGACTGGAGGTCTGATTTTTATTTCTGAAACCTTTAGAAGTAGGCAATATACGATAGTGATTAAGATGAAAGGGTTTAGAGCCATATTATCAGAATTGGAATTTTGTCTCTACCACTTTGAGAGGACTTGGAGAAAGTTAGGCAGTTCCCCTGCAGAGTTTCCACATTGTAAAATGAAAATAATAATAGTGCTTACCATAACAGTTTATGAAGATTGAATATGGATTTGTATGATATGGTAAGCATACAACATACTTGATTTATGGTTATTAAAGGACAAACATTAAAAGTGGAAGTTAATTGTTACTGAGAACTATAAATTCCTTTTAGAGAACACAACCTGACCTTCCCCCCATCTTCTAGTTTTTTTAAATTTTAACTGTTAGAGCTTAGGAATTTTAATGGTCATATTAGTAGGTAATTTTAAAAATGCATCTCTACAAAAACAGCCTTTTAAATCATTTCTTACATTGAGAAGGAGAAAACAATGCAGACAGCACATACAGTATGAACAGTTTTTTTTTAAATTCACCTGGAGAATCCAACATACAAGTGTGGGCCAGATGTATTTAGGATGGGGTTAAAATTTCTCTAACATAAGTAAAACTCTCTTAGTTTTCTCAGGAGCTTACAGATGTCTATTTAGACAGTTTTAGATGTCTTAGGGACTGTAAAGATGTCTAACATTTTGATTATAAAAGCCTTTTTCCCCTAGCTCTTTAATGATTCCTCTTTTTTTTTTGGAAAAGTACTCTATGAATACTTGACTTGAAATAGCACTTTGGTCGTCTGAGCAGAATCTTGTACTGGAGCATGACAGTTCAGTTTCTTTTTTCTTTCTTGTGTTTTTGTTGTGGATTGTGGGTTTCTTCAAGATTGAATTTCATGTTTGTTCCCCCACCCTACCCTGCAGAGTGCTGATGCTGTTAAAAAGGCTAGAGGTTTCTTGGAATTTGTGGAGGATTTTATTCAGGTTCCTAGGAATCTTGTTGGTAAGTACTTCTACTAAATGTTAAGTTAAATGTTATTTAATTACATATGATGACTTAATTAAAAATTAGCTTTTTCTGAAAACATTTACCTTCTAAGTTACGTGGAATTTTTTTTTTTAATAACGGTTTGGCATTACAGTTTTTCTTAAGCTTTTTCATCCCCTTCGCTTCTTCCTTAATATTTTCATTTGCTTGATGTCTTTTTATCTTTCATACATCCATCAAAATTGTAGTACTTTTTTGAGAAGGTATTTGTGATAATTGTTTTCTTTTGTTTGATGCAGAAGAAAAAGTTTGAGTGGACTAACAATAGGGTAATAAACTACAGAGTAGGGTATGAGAAAGTGATAGTTGTTGCCAAAACCTCAAATAAGGATAAGAAGTCATAAGAAGAGAAGGATGGTGATGATATTAGGGAAGGTTTCACTATTAAATTTTTGACACTTTTGATGAAAACTGCTGTGCCTGTGGGTTGTAAGTTAAGTGACAACAGGTTTTGCTTTTGAAGCTGCAGTTAATGAGCATTATAATTTGAGAGATCAATTGTTTAATAGCTTTGTAAATAATATTCTCTATATCTGTGTGATCTATCCTTTAAGATGCAGTCTGAAACAGAAATCTTGGTCACATGTTAAATTATACTTAGTGATTCTATATTTAATATAAGCATCAACACAAAGTAATGACATTTTCTAGGGGAATGATTTTTTTTTTATGACTTTCTGGTCATCTGTTGAGTCTCCTTAGTTTTTTGACTATAATGAAATTGAGGCCCTTGGGCTCCATTTATATATAAGTACACCTTGTCTACCTTTAGGAAAAGATTCTGTACACATTTTACTTGTCAGAGTCTGAAACATTAATAGGTGAAAATTAAAAAACAACAGCACACTTGTGCTATTAAAAATGTTTGTTTTGGCCAATAACAAGTAGTGTATTTGGGATAATAGCATACACTACAAGAATTTGGACAATCTGTTGGTATTCAACTATAGAAAAAGCTTTCCACTTCTGCCTAAACATTTGGATGTCTATGATATACTGCCAGTTAATTTAGCTCCACTTAATCTATTATTAGCAATCACTGTGTACTGAGTGGCTGGAGATGATGAGTTGAGAGGTTAAAATTAAATATAAGTGTTATGAATTTTATATAATTTAAATAAATGGTAAGATACAAAATGTTACCAAATATTCATTGCTGTCAAGGGAAATCACCTTTGACAAGAACGATGCTTTTGAAAATGATCCCCTTGATTGTTTATATAATGCTCCCATTATTGACAGCTATCAGTACTAACATTTTGGTTGCTGCTTTCACAGAACGTAATTTAACTTAGATTTCTTCACTTGTAAAAATGATTTGGAGGTGAGTGTGTCCAAGGGAGTCCTGGTTCTTTCCAACCCAACAGTTCTGTAGAAGATAGCATTGGTCTTACAGAATTTGTGGTAGTGTTAACCTTAAATAAAAATTTCTCATATTTGAGAAATAGTAAATTGGATATATTTATAGTTCTCAGATTCTTCTCTTTGTTTATCTGTTCAGTGATGTGAGAACCTAACATGTCTCTTGTTTTCCTCTACCCTGGCTTGTTTGGCTTTGTTTATTTGGGTTATTTGTTTATTATTTAGAAAATAAATATTAGCAGCAACTGTTATACATTGGTTAAATACTCAGAAGTAATACTAAGACCTGAGTTGAGTGCTGTCTATTTATAGTAGTACTACGTCTTTCTCTAAAATGTTTTCTGGGTGAAGCAGTCTTTTGAAAAATAGTACATTCTTAGTCAAAGTGAAAGAGAAAAAGAGGACTGAGAAGTAAAAGGAAATGAGGACTACTTGGTGGGTAAGTTTCAGAGAGAATTCTCACATATATTCAGGTTCCAAGAATTCTAGGCTTGTTGACCATTCCCACTCCTCCCAAATCAGAAGTATTATGTGAACATTGATTTGAAAATGAATTGAAACTTCAGCTCCTGGAAGCCTTCCTTAATCACTTCTCTACTCTGTCCCTTCAGCATTTATGCTCAGTGCTCAAATTATACCACAGGTCTGCTTCAGTTTGTCAATATGCTTTGGAATTTAAACTGTGGAAATGATCAGTTAAAATATTGACGGTCTCTGGTGGGACTAAATAAAACTTGCAGGTAGGTCCTTGCCACAGACCCCAGAAGGGTGATGGATATTCACTCACCACTGGTATAGTTCACAAGAAGTAAGGGGCAGAGATTTTGGGGAAGGGGGTATGATGTAACAATCTGATTTTTGTTTTTTTCGAAAAGATATTTGCTTATTTTTAGCAGGGTCAAGGATGGAGTTGCTGCTTGAGCTTCACTGTGTTAACATGAAGGTTGCTTTTATATGCTGCTGCTAGGGCTGCTCTGAGAAGACATGCATCATGTGAATTCCCTGTCCTACTCTGTTTTGTTTTTTCTCTTGTTCAGTTGCTGCTGCTTTTAAATTTAGGGTTATTGGGCAAGGAAGTTTGAAAATCCTGTAATAGTGTCTGTTGTATTGACTGGCTTACTGTTGCCATTATTCCCTTGTTTGTCCCCCTGCCCGCTTATTTATTCTTTATTGGAAGCTGTTCTGTCAGACATGCCGTAGGAGAAACTTACATTATAGCCTGTGTCAGCCAAAATTAATTTACTGTGGAAATAGATTGCTGGTATAGTGTAACATTTTAACTGAGGATTTGAACTTAATAACGAGTAAGATGTTACTGTTAACTTAGTATACATCTATTTATAGTAATGGTTACTGGAACATTTACTTCTGTTACCAGGTAACACTACCCAGTATTGCTTTTTATTTTATGGATGTATATTAGCTTTATAAAAAGTGAGTTCCCTAAGTGAAGAGCATCTTCATATCCTCCTTTTAGTTTCTCCTCTAATTGTCAGATACTCTGTTATTTGACAGACTTAGCAAGTTAAGTGTGGAGAAGGTAAATAATTTGAATTCTGTGTCATTTCACAGTGTTTCATATCTAG
This sequence comes from Capricornis sumatraensis, assembly GCF_032405125.1. Lineage (NCBI taxonomy): Eukaryota > Metazoa > Chordata > Mammalia > Artiodactyla > Bovidae > Capricornis > Capricornis sumatraensis. The sequence continues at coordinate 192,428,957 of NC_091069.1, read as the reverse complement.
GAAGACGCAACCCATATACATTTTGTATGTAGTTGTATAGTTCTAAAGTAGTTTAAACACTTATAGGTGTAAAATGTAATACTTGTTAAATGTAAACATTTTATTTCAGTGAAGAGAATATTCATTTTAAAAGAATCTTCAAGTCACAGTTGTCTTTTAAGTAGGACTTTGAAAATAAAAGCCAAGTTGATGACATTGTTAGTTGTTTGAATAATAATATATGTAATGTGTCATAAATGTAAACAAATTGATGTAATTAATACCAAAATAAAAGTTTTCTTTTTGCCTTCATTTATATAATTCAAGCTTTTAGAATAAGTGGGTTGGACTTGATATTTTAAAAATATAAAAATGGTATAGAACATAGTAAAAAATAGTTGAACTTTGAAAATATCTTACACCTGAGTAGAGTTATTAATCTCAGTTAACAGTAGCAACCTTAGCCATACTGAAGAGAAGGAGGTTTCATACCAAGGATATGTTTCTCAGTCGTTAGGGTGAGTTAATTGAGAATAAAAAGATGCAGTTTTGCTTGGTTTTCATAGTTTGATAGCAAGCCATAAATTATTTGGGCTGATGTTGAAATGATAGCAGTGTTGGTTTTTAATTTATTATTATGTATGTTTTCTCTTATTAAAGGAAAAGTAATTGGGAAAAATGGCAAAGTTATTCAAGAAATAGTAGACAAATCTGGTGTGGTTCGGGTGAGAATTGAAGGAGACAATGAAAATAAACTACCTAGAGAAGATGTAAGTATTTAAAATGTAATTTGCCTGTGTCCCCCTCAGCCCCCCACCCATTCTTTTATATTTTAAAAATTGTTTTAAGAAAGTTATATCCAGTGAACTACTCTCCCTCTGCAGTGAAATTTTTTTTTAAAGTTTCTCAGTGCTTCAGTAAAAAGGCCAATTTTTTATTAAAAAAAAGACTCTAGTTTGATCTTATCAGTTTTTTTTTTTGTACTTAGAGTATAAAGATTTTGGTACTCTAAACAAAACAGTTGGCTGTGAAGGAATTCTTAATAACGGTTCTTTGACCTTTTTTTTGGTAAGCTCTGACCATTTCTTAAATGAAATCTTTAAGCTCTAACATTGTTGGTCATTCTGATGCCATTGGAGAAGGAAATGGCAACCCCCTTCAGTATTCTTGCCTAGAGAGTCCCTTGGACAGAGGAGCCTGGTGGGCTGCAGTCCATAGGGTCGCACAGAGTTGGACACGACTGAAGTGACTTAGCATGCATGCATGCATTGGAGAAGGAAATAGGAACTTACTCCAGTAGTCTTGCCTGGAGAATGCCAGGGACAGAGGATCCTGGTGGGCTGCTGTCTATGGGGTCACACAGAGTTGGACACAACTGAAGCGGCTTAGCAGCAGCAGCAGCTGATGACAACTTTCTGAAATTTTTTTTCAGTCTTTTTGTTACATGTTAATGTCTTATCCACCTTGTTTTTTTTTTTTAAACTTCTTATCTACCACTTTAAGCATCACTAACCTTTGTGGCTCTAGTGGTCAACTCTATATAGTTATAGAATATAACTGAATATAAGGCAAAGACTCCCCCCTTCCCCACCCCCAAAATTATCTCCCAGAAAGCAGTACATTCACAACTTCTTCAGTTTTGCACAGTGGGTAACTGAGGAGTTCATTTGCTTATTGGACAAAGTAAGTTTGTTTTTTTTTTTTAAAGAGACACATGGAGGAAACTGAAGATATTTGCTAAGATAAACAGCCTCACACCACATATTGGATGTTGTAAAGATCCCAGTGAAAGATACCATTTCCTTGATTCTTTTAATTAGTTAGAATGTGGTGATAAAAACGAATGAGGAAAAACAAATTACTGTTATGCAAATGAGTACTTGTAGATTGATTACATCTTACACAGCTTTAAAAATTGATGTAAACCTTAAGTAATTTTAACTTCATATTAAGCAAACACCATACCCCACCTGGAGGGTGGGTGATGACCCCATTAAAATCAAGGGTGTCATACTATTATAATTGACACCGTCTCTGTTTATATATTTAATGTGTAAAATAATGGTGACCCATTTGGCATACCAGGCTTCCCTGGTGATACAGTCGTAAAGAACCTGCCTGCCAGTGCAGGATATGCAGGTTTGATTCCTGGGTTGGGAAGAGCCTCAGAGGAGGAAATGACTGCCAACTCCACTAGTTTTGCCTGGGAAATCCTATGGACAGAGGAGCCTGATGGACTACAGCCCATGGAGTTGCAGAACAGTTGGACATGACTTAACAACTAAACAACAATAACAGTTTGGCTTATAACTGCTGGCTAAAATTGGTCTGAAGATGAAGGTGTTTACTGGGCAGGGTCATTAAATGACTCAATTATAAATATCTTAGCTTCATACTAATATCTAGTCTTCCCTTAGCTTGACATATTCTAGCTGCTTTCCAGTATTTACCACCTTGTTGCAAGCTGATTGTTTTAGGATGTCCTTCATAAATTAGTACACTTTACTTTGTAGTTTTGGTTATTTTTACCTCCCATCTCTGTGCCAGAATTAAAAAATTTAAATGCTAAAAGATACCAAGTAGATTATGTAAATTATCAAACAGATTGGGATAAAAAGGAAGGGGAGGGCACACTATGCCTTTCTATAAAAGAAACCAATGCTGTTTAGTTTTAATCTGGTTGCTGTGTAGGTATGTATGTATTCTGTTTTGCTATATCTTTTAATATTTTAAATAAAGGTCAAAAGCCTAAATAACCAAAACCTTTTAACGTGAAAATAAATCTGGAAGTTGATATTGGCTTATGTGGGGTCAGTTCGACTAGTCACATCCGACTCTTTGCGACTCCATGGACTGCAGCATGCCAGGCTTCCCTGTCTATCACCAGCTCCTGGAGCTTGCTCAGACTTATGTCCACTGAGTTGGTGATGCCATCCAACCATCTCATCCTCTATTCCTCCCCTTCTCCTGCCTTCAGTCTTTCCCAGCATCAGCATCTTTTCCGATGAGTTAGTTCTTCACATCAGGTGGCCAGAATATTGGGAGTTTCAGATTCAGCGTCAGTCCTTTCAGTGAATATTCAGGGCTGATTTCCTTTAGGATGGACTGATTGGATCTCCTTGCAGTCTGAGGGACTGTCAAGAGTCTTCTCCAACACCACAGTTCAAAAGCATCCATTCTTCAGTTCTCAGCTTTCTTTATAGTCCAACTCTAAAATCCATACATAATTACTGGAAAAACCATAGCTTTGACTAGACAGACCTTTGTTGACAATGTCTCTGCTTGTTAATATGCTGTCTAGGTTGGTCATAGCTTTTCTTCCAAGGAGCAAGCATCTTTTCATTTCATGGCTGCAGTCACCATCTGCAGTGATTTTGGAGCCCAAGAAAATAAAGTCTCTTGCTGTTAAAATCGTTTCCCCATCTATTTCCCAGGAAGTGATGGGACCAGATGCCATGATCTTAGTTTTTTTAATATTGAGTTTTAAGCCAGCTTTTTCACTCTCCTCTTTCACTTTCATCAGGAAGGCTCTTCACTTTCTGAAAGTTCCTCTTCACTTTCTGCCATAAGAGTGGTGTTGTCTGCATATATGAGGTTATTGATATTTCTCCTGGCAATCTTGATTCCACCTTGTGCTTCATCTAGCCTGGCATTTCACATGATGTATTCTGCATATAAGTTAAATAAGCAGAGTGACAGTATACAGCCTTGATGTATTCCTTTACCAATTTTGAACCAGTCCATTGTTCCATGTCTGGTTCTAACTGTGCTTTTTGACCTGCATACAGATTTCTCAGGAGACAGGTCAGGTGGCCTGGTATTCCCATCTCTTGAAGAATTTTCCATGGTTTATTGTGATCCACACAAAGGCTTTAGAGTAGTCAAGGAAGCAGAAGTAGATGTTTTTCTGGAATTCTCTTGCTTCTTCAGTGACCCAAGGGATGTTAGCAATTTGATCTCTGATTCGTCTGCCTTTTTCTAAATCTGGCTTGAACATCTGTTTGGTTCACATACTGCTTAAGCCTTGCTTGGAGGATTTCGAGCATTACTTTGCTAATGTGTTAAATGAATGCAATGGTGCGATAGTTTGAACATTCTTTGGCATTGCCTTTCTTTGGGATTGAAATGAGAACTGACATTTGGCCAGTCCTGTGGCCACTGCTGAGTTTTCCAAATTTTGCTGGCGTACTTAACAGCATCATCTTTTAGGATTTGAAATAGCTCAGCTGAAATTCCATCACCTCCACAAATACTTTACAATGAGATTATTACAGGAATGTTTAGTACCTTTTCTGAGATTGTGATTCTCTTTACCTTTTTCTTTAACATAGATTATGGCAGTTAACAAGTGGGTATTATTTGGAATTAGATAACTGGATACGAAATTGGTTGGGTTAATTGCTGATTTTATAACTTTGAGCACATTTTTTTTCCCATCTGTAGAATTGGGATATTTCTGTAAAATGACCATAAATAATATAGTCCCAGAGTTACATTATGGATTAAAACTTTCTAGCTCCTTTTTTTCCCCTCCTATCTTTCGTTCACTTTGCATCCTCTGTTTTCTGCATGTGAATTCTTGAGGATAGCTCAAGGCATTCTCACTTCCTAAGCTTAAGTTAGAGTCCCTTGTTCATACCTTCCTAGTTGGAATTACTTCTTTTAGAGTCACTGCCACTTTAAGCTCCATGATAGCTGTACTCTGTACTGTAGCTTTAGCACCTCCCCTGGTGCCTTTCTTCTTTTTAATTTCCCATACTAAAATTCACTAATTAAATTTTTAAAAAATTATTTTGAAAATAAGTCACATAGTGATTTCCTATATAGAATAAAAAGTTAAGCCACACTTAATTCTGTCTTCAGAACCCAAAATTCTTAAGCCAGGTTATTTAAATAACTGTTAGGAATGATTCTATAAAATCAAGAAAGTGAAGGACATTGAAAATGATTGGGTGAGTTTCCTTAGACTGTTCATTTTCTTTAGCCAATAGGAAGCTGAAAATTTATTTCTTTAAAGAAAAAAAAACAAATATCATTTAGGTATCTTACTTCCCTTCTCACTTTTTAAAACCGTCTTTTGACATTCACCTAAGTAAAACAGGTCAGCGTTAATCCTTTCATTTGGTTTAATAACTTAAGGTGACTATTTGTCCATATCAGTAATTTCTTTATTTTACACTGTAAATATTGAAAGTTTGTACGTGATACTTCTGTTAATGGTCACGAAGTACTTCCAACCTACAGATGTTGAAAGTTTTGCTATATGAGCTATATTACAGGGATAACCTGCCCATTGTGTTTTATTATGTTTTTAAGCAAGCACTACCAAAAATACATCTAATCTGTACATTCATTCCAGTTTGATGGAAAATTTCTTTGAAATTTGGTTTATTTACTTAAAAGCTGTGCTTGAATTAGAGGACATAAATACTAAATACTGGGATGTTGTGTTTTCTTACAGGGAATGGTTCCATTTGTATTTGTTGGCACTAAAGAAAGCATTGGAAATGTGCAAGTGCTTTTAGAGTATCATATTGCTTATCTAAAGGTTTGTATACTGTTCATATTTATATCATGTTCCTCCACACATTAAACTTTAATTTTATATTAGTATTTGTAGTAAACTTTTAAATCTTAATTTTTGTTAATTCAGCTTCATATTTCCCTTTTTTTCCTTTCTGTGTGAAAATATTAAAAGATCCTTTGCCATAGTAAAATGATTGGCCTCATGTACATTTTTCTCTTTCCCTCTGAACGTTTATATTTCTTTCCTTTTGTTTAAGACATGCCCACTCTTAAATTTGTTGCAAATAGGAGATAGAACTGGGAATGATGTGGACTCTGTTGGTTACTAATGCTCATCTGTAAACATTCCCTTGAAGGAGATGAGTCCATGTCTTTTTTATATTGTATACCTGTAGCACTTAGCAGAGTTGGCACCTGATGGTTACTGGTACTCTCTGAATCACATGAACTACCTCCTTATATGTCATTTGATAACTGTTAACCATTGTTGTCCAGTACTCTTGCCTGGAAAATCCCGTGGACTGAGGGGCCTGGTAGGCTGCAGTCCATGGGGTTGCTAAGAGTCAGACATGACTGAGCGACTTTACTTCCACTTTTCACTTTATGCATTGGAGAAGGAAATGGCAGCCCACTACAGTGTTCCTGCCTGGAGACTCCCAGGGACGGGGGAGCCTGGTGGGCTGCCGTCTATGGGGTCGCACAGAGTCGGACACGACTGAAGGGACTTAGCAGCAGCAGCAGCAGCAACCATTGTTGTTTAGTCTGTCTGGGTTAATAAAGAGAAAAGGTTTTGGAAAAGAAATGCCCTGTAAATTAAGTTGCAATTGTAATTTTTTATTCTTATTCCTGCCGTGTGTTTTTTTTGGTTTATGGTACTTGAACTGCTGTCTCTAGTTATGTTTTCCTTTTAGTCACTCAGATCATTGTTACGTTAATATTTTCAAAGCACCCTTAAGTCCTTCCTTTCTTTGAAAAACTTGTCTTTCCAGTACTCTACTGCTTTTTAGCCAAGAGCTTTCTCCATAGATACCTTACTTTCCCATTCTGTAATGACCTCAGTCTCTAAATGACCAAGTCTACCAGTTCAGCTAGGCCACAACTCAGTTGTCACTATTTTGATAGGAAAGTAGTTAATTAGTAATACCTGTCATAGGTGATACTTTACCTCATTTAGCAGAGTTTGATACTCCTTAAAGACTAGGTCTGATAATTGGCTATTAAAATAGGTTATTTCAACAGTTGTCTGTTAACCATCCCCTAGGTTTTTTTAATGCTCATCTGTAAACATTCCCCTGAAGGAGAAGTGTCCTTGTCTTTTTTATATTGTATACCTATAGTACTTAGCATGGTTGGCACATGATGTTAAGGCATTTAGTAAATGCTTGGTGAATTGACCTTGTAAATTATGTTTACTAGGAATACAGTCTACATTGCCAAATAACTGCCCAAGATCACAGCTGCTTTCACTACTGGTAGGACCAGACTATAGCTCAACTCTAGGCTTTAAGAAAAAAAAAATATATGTAAGATTTATCCTTTTTCATTTTCGTTATAGGAAGTAGAACAGCTAAGAATGGAACGACTACAGATTGATGAACAGCTTCGACAGATTGGTATGGGTTTCAGACCTTCTTCCACCAGAGGGCCTGAAAAAGAGAAAGGATATGCCACTGATGAAAGTACCGTCTCTTCTGTACAAGGTTCTAGGTCTTATAGTGGAAGAGGCAGAGGTCGTCGGGGCCCTAATTACACCTCCGGTTATGGTAAAAAAAATTTTTCTTTTTGGTAGTAGTTGTAGTTTAGGTGCTCCAGTACATTTTGGTTATTATTGTTCAGTTCATCACTTTATCTTGGTTTTGAGGGTAGGAGATAGTTCTGAGGTACACGTTTTAATAGTAGTGGCTGTATTTTATATTAATGACTGTACAAGATTTGTAGTGTTCAAGTAGCTATGTAATGAAATGAAACATGTTTTTGTTAAATTTATAGCTCATGATCATGTTTATTCTAAATATTTAAATATATATACAACTGGTTTTATCAGATAGTTACCTTGTACAATTATATACATTTTCCAATAAAAACCTAGTGGTGGTCGTGATACTACTAGGATTTACCTTTTGCTTATCCTTTAGGAAAAGTAAAAGTAAAAAATACGCTAGTCACTGTGCTGTGTTTATATATAGCAACTCTGTACTAGTTTTTAAAATACACTATATTGGTTCACTTGGTAGTTTTAAATATTAATATCTCACATCTGCAATTATTTTGTGAAATACAGGATTTCAGTAATATGGCTTTAAAAGTTAGAAGTTAATTAACATAAATGGACATTTTTCTAAGATACATTTCATTTTGAAGATCAGACTTAACCCATGTAGGAAGGGGCCAGTGGATGGTGATGGTCAACAATTTTCTAATCCTAAATTTCTTACTTCTTCTTCAGCTTTGGAGTTGTTCCATTTTTCTACATTTGGACTTGGATCTTAACAGTGACCTGATTTTTCTGTTCTCTTCCCTCTCCTCTTCTCTCTTCTCTACTCCCCTATGCTCATCCAAACTGCTTTGGGAAAATATTTCATAAGCCTTTTCCAGAATAGAAGGCATTTAGGGAAAACCGAATACATGAATGCTTATAGTGTACAGATTCCACATCCATATTTCATGTTTGAAGGATCATCTAACAATGTCAGAGTCAGTTTGGTACTATATTTGATTTGTTGTAGAGTTGAATGGTAATTTTCCCTTCCTGCTTTCTCATTATTTTAAAGTTAACCGTATATTGAAACCTGAAAAGAAAAATTCCAGTTAATGTGTTTGGTATGTGAAGGATTGAGAATTGCAGTCCTGAAAACACATTTAATACAAAAGACAGTAATTAAATAGAGATTAAGTACATACTGAATGATTTTAGAGGTACAAATTACTTAGTGCAAATAATCAGATTTGTCTTTTTGGTTGATGAATTCATCCAAGAATTTTATAAGCCTCTGGGAAGTCAGCTTATTGATGAGAGGTCCCTCTTTGGCAAAATGCTTTTGTTGATAGTAGATAATAAATTTAAATAAGAAGGTAGAGGAATAACATTTGGATTGAAGAACGCTATGCAAATTGTTCAGTAGATGGCACTCTTACCTCTGAGTCTTTTTGAACTAGTAACATTGTATTTTCTGAAATAGCTGTTGAACTTAAATGGGCTCCAGAGAAATAAAAATTATTTGAGTTTGGTTATAGATGTTCCTGTCTGCTTAATGGCAGAAGATTTTTAAGGTGATGAATATATATATAATATATATAAGAAACATTTTCTGAATTTAACATCTCTGAACTTACAATGTGCTTTACAATGGATGCTGTCTTAGAACTGTAATTGGCAGGATTTTCTAAAGTGGCACAAAAAAATATTGTGACTTACAATGGATGGCATGGTGGATTTGATAAAATGTGGTGCTTTAGCTGTTAATGTTAAGTTCAGCATACATGTTCATTTAAAAGAATGTGAACCATCTTCATAAGGTGATTTTAGAAGTTTTAGGGAAATCTGATTTAAAATTCTGTTGAAAACAATTTTTATTTGTTGGAGCCATTACAAATTAGATTGGTTTTATGGATCATTATTTCTTGTAGCCCCCTCCCTAATTTCTGGATTCATGAATTTATATTTTACAAAATTGAGATTGGAATGATTGTGATGACTTCGATTTATTAGTTTTCTGTTGATTATACAGCAAATTAAAAATTCAAAGCATTTAACAGTACTACTGTCTTAATGGTTCTGTAGGTCTGAAATCTGACGTGAATGTCACTGGGCTGAAATCTTAAGTGTTGGCGTGTCTGTATTCCCTTTTGGAGGCTCTAGGAAAAAATCTGTTCCCTTGATACTTCCAGCTTCTAGAGACAACCTTTATTCCTCTGCTTAGGTCCTCCTTCCTTCATCTTAAAAAGCCAGTAATTACAGGTGGATGGGCTTTCCTGGTGGCTCAGTGGTGAAGAATTCTCCTGCCAATGCAGGAAACATGAGTTCAATCCCTCGGTCAGGAAGATCCCCTGGAGAAGGAAGTGGCAACCCACTCCAGTGTTCTTGCCTAGGAAATCCCACGGACAGAGGAGCCTGGTGGGCTACAGTCCATGGGGTCACAAAAGAACCGGACTTGACTTAATGACTAAACAACAACAGATTACAGAGAGTCCTTATTCAGCCACCTCTCTGGTTTTCCATAGTTGAGAATGGTTCTCTATTTTTTTAAATATTCTATTCATGTGATTAAATTGGCCTTACCTTAATAGTCTAGAATAATCCCCAAACATGTTTCCTTAACCTTAATTGCATTTGCAAAGTTACTTTTGCTATCTCAGAAATGTTTAATACGAAGAAAATGGAGAGCTTACCAGTTCATTAGCCTTTTTTGTTGTTTTTAACATTAATAGTTGTCTTTATGTCCTGAAACCTATTTATGATTTTAGATACCTTCTATAAGTATCTTGAATGCTAGATTTAAATTAAAACTATGAAAAATTTTTTGCTAATGATACTGAGTTAAATACTACACTGTATTTTTTAAAGATAATTTGATAGGAACTTTTGTTAAAACGTTTTAAAATGAGATACTCATCTAACCTCAAAATTTGGTAATGTTTTCAGTCAGGGTATGTAGGTTTGTAAATAAATCCAACAGAAGTTTTTATAATTCCCAAGGCTTCTTTGTTTTGTTTTAAACTACTCATGAAATGATACATTATCCTTATTCCACCAAACCATGACATCAGTTAACAAAATTCTTTCTTATCCTTTGGAAAAATAAGTGTTTTGATTCATTTTCTAGTATGAGACTCATCTTAACAAAGATGCAAATGTCAGTACTAGAAACTTTCTATATTTTTCTTAAATTAATCCATTTATTACTAGCTACATCTATATGGTATATGGAGAAAAAAGACTGATAGAAGAGTCCTCTTTAAAGGAGAAAGGAAGTTGGTAGGCTTTGTTCAACTTTACATTTTAGTCCCTGAAGAGCTCTTGTATTTTGCTTTTATCATTAAATGACTATGGAGTTAATGTAGGGTATTTTTAGTTTATCTTGAAATTGTTCTTATTTGAGAGTTTAGCATAAGAACTTCATAAACATGCAGTAAATTAATTTATCAAGAGAAAATTGATATGTGCATTGCTAGGCTTCTGTGGGCATTTAGAGGTATAAGAGAGCTCCCCTTTACTGTAAACCAATGTGGAGGTAAATCCACATTGGAAAAAGAAAACAACACATGGCAATACTGTATTAATTTTACATTAATTTTAAGGAAATGAGGGGAGATATCTGTTTTCAGTTAAATTGGTCTGAAGCTACAGACATTGAACTGGGCTTTTAATTTTAAGGAGGTAGATTTGCACATATAGTTTCCCACATTATCAGGAAGTAGTTTTCCTGGGAGACCTTTTGTAAGCTGAAATGGCATAAAGTGAAGAAGCAGTTACTTTAGGACACATCTTGCTAATAGATGCAGGAAATAAAATAAAGCACAGATGCTCACCAGTACAGTTCAAAGATATGTTGGCTTGATGCTGAGATGCTGAGTTTCATTCCTGAGGCAGGAGCTGGGGGATGCTGCTCTCACTGCTTGCTCTGCTTGCTGCCTCTTTTAATTGCAGTGGCTTGCTGCAAAGCGAATACTGAAGGCTATTTTCTCTTCGTGCCCTTTTTTTCCCTTAAAAGTGAAAATCCTCTTTGGATTTCTTTTGGTTTGTGAAAACAAATACTAGTGTAAGTCTTTTGTAAAAGCCAAGTGGTGTAAAATGAACTTCTGAAAAGCATAGGATATCTCTATGATGAAAGGATAAAAAAGTGCCATCCCAGAGCTAACAGAGAAGTGGAAATGAGTATGTTAGTGATTGGGTCATATAAATCTGACACAGAAATTGTGATATTATATGATATTGTAGGCTTTTATAAAATCTTTGTGGTGTCTACATTTTTAAAAAGTATTAAATTCAGTCATTGGGATGTTAGAAATAGTCTGTAGTTAACTTTCAAAGCTATGCTGAATTTTTGTCTCACTGGTAATGGCTTCATCTCTTATTGTCATGTTGAAGTTTTCTTTTTCCAGAGCAACCTAACATTTGTTCAGTGATTTCAAACATTGTGTTGTTCTAACTTAAGACATTATTGTGCAAAAGAGATAAATTTTATGTACAGTCAATAAAAATGCACTCCCATTTTATGAGACAATCAATCGTAAGAAATATCCTGATTTCAGAGCTGTTAAATGTGGGGGAAAAAATGCTTCTTAGAATCAAGTGATAGAATACACAATACAGTTGTTACTCATTTTTCTAAATATCATTAAATTGGCTTTTAAATACTTGGGTAGTGTTTTGTTTTGTTTTGTTTTTTGAATTATACTAGCAATTTGTTAAAGACCTAAAAGTGGGCAAAATTTTTAGAAAAATATTTTCCATATTAAATTCATTTTCATATATCAGTGTTATTTAAACAATGATTTGCAAGAAATTGTTTGAAAACTTTCACTCCTTTTATAAAATAGAAATATAGTAAGCTTATGTTCTTTTCTTTCCCAAGGTACAAACTCTGAGCTGTCTAACCCATCTGAAACTGAATCAGAGCGTAAAGATGAGCTGAGTGATTGGTCACTGGCGGGAGAAGATGACCGAGAGAGTCGGCATCAGCGTGACAGCAGGAGACGCCCAGGAGGAAGAGGCAGAAGTGTTTCAGGGGGTCGAGGTCGTGGTGGACCACGTGGTGGCAAATCTTCCATCAGTTCTGGTAGTCTTTTATATACTCTGTCAGAATCTTTTCTTTGTAAACAGTATAACTTTATAAAAGTTGATTCATTTCCCAGGACCCCCACCCTCTGTTTTTGGAAGTTTCTCTTTTTGCTTAACTGTCTCAGGAAAACAGTAAAAAAAAAAAAATATATATATATATATGCATGCACACACACACACGCAACAACAACGTAAGGAAAGGCACTATAGAGTGTCTCTCAGTGAAAGTTTAATCAGAATTTTCAGATCAGAGTAATTTTAGTTGGAGCTGATTTCTCTGCTTCATTGGTCAGATGTTCAGACTTTGGACGCTTAGGTAATTAGAATTTTTTTCCCCTCTAGAATTTTTTGGGTTATATATTTCTGTTTCCCAGAGAGACCCAGATAATTCTAATGTATAGAGAGATCTAAATACCTTTGTATACAACTGAAGAGCATTTATTGCTACTCCACCACTTGGGAACAGGGAAAAACTGTGAAATCACCTTTTTAAGAAATCTTTTATTGTTTGAGGAATTCACCTGTAAAGAGGAGTGTCTAGAAGACTGAGATTTGAGATACTATAAGAAACATTTTACTCATTGTTGAAAATTTAAATGCTCTAACTTAAGTGGTGGTGTAGGAGTTGACAGAATGTTCTTGCTTAGCATAATGAGTTGGGGAAAGATTGTCAGGGATTAGATTTTATCAGGGATATAACCATAACAGTTGTTGTATGGCATCTGTAGGAAAACCACTCTTAATTTTTTTAAAAAAGTGAATCAAATCACATTTTTTAAAGAACTTTTTAAAAAGTACTCTCTAGTTCTAGTGATAATCTTCAAGTCCTAAGTTCATTTTATAGACTTTTAGGGAAATCGTTTTTATATTTTAGAACATTGCTCACTTTTACCATGGTTTAATATTACAGTTTGCTGAATTTCAGAGTAAATGTACTTTACCTAGTGTTTATGATTAATGGATAAACTTAGTGTCTTTTGCAAAGATGCTAGCTTGCTAGCTGTTACCAAAGGAAACTTAGGAAAAATCGTGATTAGGTGAATTTCTTCTATAATTTGATTGCTGGAAGCAATAATGCACATAGGTAAGATGGGTATTTTTTTTCCCCTATAATTTGTGTCTTACAAATCTTTCCTTTCCCACTCTTACCCTACCATGTCCCACCTATACTCTTCTTTCTGGAGATGGGAGTACTAGTCAGCATTCATTCCCACATTTTCCTACAACCAGTTAGAATTTCAAACTTTTTAGTTTGCCTTTTTTTGTGTAGACGTTTGCTTGCTTCAGTTTGTAATAATAAATTTCTGTTATGTCATAGAGTGCAAGTGTTGAGTATTATTTGGAAATATATTAGCTGAATATTTGTTTTCATTTTTATTTCTTTAGCCTCTGTACAGAATTAGCTAGGAATGTGAATGTAAAAAGTAACATGTATACTAGTTCCTAATATGTTTTTAAGACAAGTCAAAGAAATGATAGAAAGCCAAGGTGTTCACTCATTTTCTGTTTTAATTTTACATCACCATTTAAAGTTTTTTCATATTTGTTATTTTTCAGGTAAAATAGTGATACAGAAAACATTTTGTCTGAAGACAGAGGATGTATTTTTATTGGGGGAAATTGAAGTTTATTATTAATTGATATAGTTCAATATAGGTCAAAACATTCCTAATAACTGCAGCTCTCTTAAACAAATATTTCTTGCCTCTGACATGCATTTAGTGCTCAAAGATCCAGACAGCAATCCATACAGCTTACTTGATAATACAGAATCAGATCAGACTGCAGACACTGATGCCAGCGAATCTCATCACAGTACTAACCGTCGTAGGCGGTCTCGTAGACGAAGGACTGATGAAGATGCTGTTCTGATGGATGGGATGACTGAATCCGATACAGCTTCAGTTAATGAAAATGGGCTAGGTATGTAAGCATTTAGGGAAAAGATTTATATTACTGTATACTATTGTTAATATATGATGCCTTTAAAAAAATATGCAATTCACAAATTGAATTTTTCCTAGTGTTCAAGTAGGTAGATAGCTTTGTGTCTGTCTTAAATGTCTAGTTTTCAGATTTGTATAGCCAAACTGTTTGAAACTGGGAGGGTTTATTAAAGTGCCCTTTGATGCCATTAAAACAATACAGATATTCAAACTGCAGGGCACTTAATACTCTCAATCTTCTAAGCCAAAATTGGGCTTTCATCTTGCCTCTTTATGTGTTATTATAAATGACGCTGATGAAAGTGTGTATACTTTGTAGGCATTGATTTCCAAAGCACTAAAATGTCATTAACTTTGGTAAAAACTAAACTCTGTTGGAGAGGAAAATTTTATTCCTGAATGATAAATTAAGTCTTAGAGTTTGTTTAATCAAGAGTTAAAAACCCTCTTAATTTCTGGATGATAATTCCATCTGTTAATCTAGTAGGAATGTTTAAAACTGCAAAAGTATTTTTCCTGTGAATAGCATGTATTGTTTTATCTTTCCTGTTTAATTAAAAGGTTCTTTCCCCTTAAATCTTTGAAGGCAAGAAATTTTTTGTTTTTCTTTGTTTTTTTGCATTGTTTTTGTCAGAATAGTTTCATGGTGAACTTTGCAATTACAGATGATAGTGAAAAAAAACCCCAGCGACGCAATCGTAGCCGCAGGCGTCGTTTCAGGGGTCAGGCAGAAGATAGACAGCCAGGTAACTTGAGTGGACCTGTTGACAACACCAGGTCATAAGCATGAAAAAAAATGTCATGTGTCTGCTTTCTAAATATATTATACTTACATGTACACATGTGTGTATATACATTCAAGATGTGCATTGCATAAATTGTTTTCTCAACTAATAAGACTACTATTAAGAAAATGCATTCTTCCTTCACACCGTAATGTAACCTGTCTAATTGAACTAATGTTGTGTCTCAATTTTTTTACATGAAAATACTGTTGAAAAGACCATTATTTTGTCCACTTGGCAGATTCTGCACATTTGAGTTGGGACCTGCCATCCCAGGGACTATGTTGTAGCTTGTGATTTTGAATGATTGGCAAAACTGGACAGCTTTTGCATGGTGCCTGCTACTGTATCTGGATTCAGCACCTCATTTTTGTGGGGGTTCTAGTACCCACAGTTTAAAAAGTATAAATGAGAAAAATACTTGAAAGTGTCTTTTTCCTAATAAGAGGAATGCATGTTATGTTTTTGTTTATTGTAGTGTGATGCCTTTTCCCTTACACCTACTAACTATTCAAATTAATAGTACTTACTTAGTTTTAGAATGTTAATTTAAGTAGATACAGTTTTCAGTAACTTAAACATGTTTGCTGTGTCTATACTATCTTGAACATAATTCCATTTCTTGTGTACAGAGAATCACATGTATATTCACAGTGGAGAAATTGTGTGCACCAGAAATAAATCCCTTTTGTTAAACTAATCAATTTTGCATTCTTTCCAAAGCAAATTCTTGTGTTTTCCCCCAAATAAAGAATATAAATTCTAGTATCTTTATTTAGTATTTTAAATTTAGTGGTTGTCGAGACGTGAGAAAACTGATTAAGGGGATTAGTTCCCATTCTTAGGGGGAAAAAAAGTTCATGTTTTAGCAATAGTTGTAAATTTAAAAGAAATTAAATACTGTCTTTTTTTATCTTCTTTTCTCTCTCTTTAGTGTTAGGAAATATCTTTGGGATGAAGAGATTGTATTTAGTTTGTGTTTTTGAAGCTGGCATAGCAGCGAATACCAGTTTCTGGCCATACTTTATAAATAAGGAAATTTAAGTTACTAGTATGGGCTTGAGATAGGATAAATTAAGACATAATTTAGTAACTAGGTGGATGGTGGTTCATTACTAAGTCAAAGGACATAAAGGGAATAACATAAAAGGCTTTGATAAAGAAGAGGAAGAGATTTCTGCATGGTATTAATCAGAACTTGAGTAATTGGAGTTTTAAATAATTTGACAATGATTTGTGTTCTCTACTGCATTTATTCCTGTTTTTACTCTGTTCTTTGGAAGTACTGATTTCCTCTTTAGAACTCATTGCCTTTCTCAGCCTGCCCTCAACACACACACATATCCACACACCCAGAAGATAGAATAGGTGGAACAAACACATCATTTTCTCCTTTGGCTCTCTCTGGCAGCAGTTCTAGGAAGGAAGTGTCTATCTAAAAGTTAATGTCAGCATTCTCTGAAATAAATAGTTATTTAATTTGTTCTTATTTGCTTAAAATTTCTCGTTGCCTTTAGTATTAAGCAGTGAGTATTTACTGTACTTAGCAAAGTACAACAGTGTACTGGTGTACAACTGATTAATTTTGGATCCCTTAGAGGAAATTCTGGAGTCCAAATTATACCACACAAATTGCTTCATTTTTTTTTTCCTATATAAGTGCTTATCTGTTTTGAACTTTTAAGTGGCTTGCATTATGAGGACTATAAACAAGACTATTATCTGGCTATAAACAGGTTTTTCTCTGAATCAACTGAGGTTGTTTGTAATTTTACCTCTGTTTGGTGGAGGATGGGCACTGGTTTTTACCTTTCCAGCTAAGTGCCTATTAATTGATAAACTGTATCAAAGTTCTGTGTCTGCATAGTGGGCGAACGTTCTAAGAATTACCGTAAGTTCAGATTTAGCAGTGTGTGCGCCTGTACATCAAGGTTTCCAGGTAGTGGAGTTCTTCCTGATGTCACTGAAGGCTGAACCATGGAAACAGAGTGAATTCATTATGGTGCTCTCCAAACTACAATACTTCCTAGGATGCTTGGGCTTCCATATATGGAGACATAATAAAGAAGTGGGTTTGATCCCTCTCCCCAGTTTTGGAAACTATTAAATTTATTCATAGATTCATTTACAGTGAATTTAAATGATGATTTATAAAGCTCCAAAGTGAGAATATTGAGTTTCTTACAGAGGGAAACAGTCTAAGACATGAAACATCTTTTAGTGGTGTTTCTAAAGATGTTTATGAGTTCTGAATTAAGTTGTTTTCTTGAGATTTAAAAAGATTCATATAATAATGAATCTTACAAAGGTGTTAGCATTTTAATGCATAACTAGGAGAAATGTAAATATAGTCCAGTCTTATATTAAAATGATTTATGTAATTTGAACTTGATGGATTAGTTCTCCCATGTATGTAGTGACTTACATTAAGTTTATCAAAGTTTTAATTCTTACATAATTTACTTGCTCCCATAATTTATACCATATTTTACATAATCAGGGATGTTTCTTCATCAGTTTCTGAGAAAAAACAAATTCTTTGAAAGGAAGAGACTGATTATTTTGATATTTCTTCAAATCAGTGAATTCTAAGTTGCAAGTCCTTGAAGAGAAAGTTCTGAGGTTTAAAATGAGGCCAGTCCCAGCAGACCAGAGGTAGTTTGTTGCCATTGGGTTGCTGGTGGAGTATTAGTTTTGGTTAGTCTTTTCCCTTCTTTTCCCCAATCCCTACCACCATTGCAAATAGGTCAGTCCCTTGAAAGATTGGCAAAATGTGAAAAGGGGATAGTTACTGAATTAGTGGTGGACATTTTCCACCATGATCATTGTCCACATTTTAAGATGGTGGACAAATCTTTAGTTTGATTGAATTTTTTTATATTACTCAGAACAGTTTCTAGTGTGAAATATTAAAAAGGAACCATAAAACACACACTTGGAAATCTTACTATGCTTTAAAAAAAAAAGAACTATTAAATAATACTTGAGTAATATGTTTGATGAAAATTTCATATTGACGCATGCTACACCATGATCTGCACCCAATTTACCCTTTCCCTCCCCCATCCCCCGCCCCCACTGATAAGTGCAAACACTGTCTGGGCTTAGAATGTGGCATTTCCTATTCTTAGTTGTGGATTTTTATATCAAACTTATCCCACAACTGTAGACTAACCAGAAGCAAATAGCTGGATTCTTGTGAAAGAGGACTTTAATCTAGGCATCCTCTATATCCAGCTTGAAATATTCTATAGTCAGCACCAAACCACAGGCATATTTTCCAAACTTCATTTTTGGTTGGAGGTGGTACCCATCTTAAGAAAATTTTGAAATTGGGTAACCCCCCATTAGTCTATTTTAAAAGTAAAATTACTCTTTATCCATAAATAAACTTTAGAAATATTTTTTCAACACCTGTAATTTTTTTCTCATCTTCAACAGTCACAGTTGCAGATTATATTTCTAGAGCTGAGTCTCAGAGCAGACAAAGAAACCTCCCAAGGGAAACTTTGGCTAAAAACAAGAAAGAAATGGTAAGGAGAATTTAACCTGTAGGTTTTGGCTTTTTTGGTTTTGTTTTGTTATGGTTTAGTTTTATTTTTTACTTCTTAACTTGTATGATCACTTGTTTACCCAACTAGACCAGAAATATTTTAGTTAAAGACTATTCTTGATTTTGTTTTTGGCCCCAGGTAACTGAAGATATGCATGCTTGAGCCTGAAATATTTTTCAGTTAGAACTAGAAATAGCATTTGTAAAAGATATTGGGCATAGAGACTGTTAACCTTAATTTGGGGAGCAATAGGCTGAATAGACCCTCTTCAAGTGGTGGATAAAGACCTTTGTTTGAATTCTTTGAAATATTTTAAGGGATTTGATACGTAAATTTGAGTTTCCAAGAAAGGTGAGTAAATAGGTGGTTGTTTGCCTTACTTAGGGTATTAACTGTTTGTCTTTTTGTATGGTGAGTTTTCCAGTGGTTAAAATGAAATGAGGTGCAAGTTTTCAGTAAACAGGTACAGATTCTTCCTGTGGCTTATATACTGCTAGCTACTAGAGATAAAGAGTTGAAAGACCCAGAGAGGTGGAATACATTGGGTTTTTGTTTTTTTTTCAAATTTTAAGAATGTTTTAATTCAGATCATTTTGGTATGTGAAACTAAAATTATTTATTAGCTAATTGATGTTTATGTAGTTATTTTCCTCCTCAGTTATAGATTTTATTTATAAAGAAGTTGAAAAAGTTGTCTCCCTTTGGCAGGCAAAAGATGTGATTGAAGAGCATGGTCCTTCAGAAAAGGCAATAAATGGCCCAACTAGTGCTTCTGGCGATGAAATTTCTAAGCTACAGCGTACTCCAGGAGAAGAAAAGATTAATACCTTAAAAGAAGAAAATACTCAAGACGCAGCAGTCCTGAATGGTGTTTCATAAACTGAAGAAGTTCCTAGTTTACAGTTCTTTACATTACATTTTACAATAGTGCTTGTACAAGCTTGCCAAAGATAGAATATGGATCGCCAGTCTTTCCATCGCACTTTCAGTTCCTCCATTTGGAATTCAGAAAGGGGAGGGATCCTGAAGAAATCATATGTTAAACATACTTTGACACCTACTGTGTTATATATCATCAGATGTGCCTTGAGAATAGTATATGTAACATTAAAAAAAGTTGCTGGCTATAGGAAATGTTATTTTGTTTTCAAAATATGGCAGAGATGGGGGGGAGGTGGGTGGGGTGGGATCCCTAACCTAATATTCTTTATGAAAGCATTAGCTGCTTTTGTTACATTTTTAATAATATGCAACCACTTCTTCACCTGAGGAAAACTAGAATGAAATGCAGTCTAAGATATTTTGCACTGAATTGTAATTTCTTCATTAGTTTTAGTCTGGAAACTGGTCTGTTTTAATGTGTTTTTAAAATGCTGTATTGTAGAGGAAAATCTGCAGACCACTGGAATACATTTGTTAAACACTCATCTGCAGGGACACTGGGTGTTATTGGCAGTGACTGTTCTACATTGAGGCTTTGTTTGGTTTATTTATTAAAGTGTACAGTATTTAAAAAATCAAACATAGCTTTAGTTAAAACACTAAGCTGAATTAGTCGTGTCCATTCAGACATAACCTGAACTACTGAAAAGATCAATTTCCAGAAGGTTTATTCTGTATAAACTACATGTTAGCCTTCAGTAGAGTATCTTTTCTTTTTCCTCCCTTTTTTCTTTTTCTTTTTTTTTTTTCTTTTTGGTTTTGATTGTTTGATGTGCAATATGTTTTTGTATGCAGGTAGTAAATAAACTTTTGATCTTCCATTTGCTGATTTTTAACTTTCTACTTTTTAAACCAACTGTTGAAAAGTAGTTGGACCTACCTAAAGGCCTAGAGTAGTATTCTGATTGCTTTTTAAGATGCATTTATACTTGTTCATAAATAGTATTAAAATATTAGTTGGTCATTTTGTAATGAATCCTCTGAAGTCTTAGTACTTAAAAATTTAGTATGTTAGAATAGAATGGTTTAGGGAATTGGTCTCAGAGATTTGATATTAGGAAAGTCTTTGTAACAAAATTCTAGTCATAGGCAACTTTTGGAAGGCATTGGGGTAAAATCCAGAATTTTACTTTTGCCTTTGAGTCTTCGTTATTTTTATAAAGTATAATGAACAGTTTTTAAATAAGGAATGTCACTGATTTTTGGTTTTCAAGGTAATAATTTTAAAGGTTCTCCTATTACTGATTGGATTTTTTGTAAATATTTTGTCCAGATGGTTTAATGTTAGGACTATACAAACTTTTACACAAAGTGAAAGTTTGCAAGCTGATAATAATTGTGAATTTCTGGGAGGGTTTTGCTCCACAATGTTATATAAAGACTACTGAGCAAGAAGAGGGAGCCCTTTTGTTCACTTGGGATCTGAGAAGTATTTTTATGTGCATAACTTGTGTTAATTTATGTGCATAAAAAAAAACTTCAGTGATTTTACAACTGAAGGATAATTCAGGGTGTAGCTAAAAATATTTGCTAGGTCAGTGTATATAAACCTTAGCCCTCAAATTTATTACTGGTGAGGTTAAGCTGTGATAATATCAAATACTTTTTCCTAAAACCCTAATAATGGAAAATTTTAAGGTGAAGTGTTAACGGTGCAGTCTTTGGACTTTAAAAACCACATTTTTGGCTTTATTATTATTCTCTTTAATAGTAGAATTATAAATTGAGTATAAGGTATGGGAATTTTCAGTAATCTCCAAATTGGTAAATATGGCAAAAAGAAAATGATTTTTCATTTTATTCCAGGTAGTAGAATATATTCATGAAAATCCTCCTTGTTCTGTAAAGACTGGTTCAATGAGGAAGGAAGAAACAAAATCATTTTAAAAGTGGGGTTAGCCCAAGGAGTTTTTAGAACTGACAGCCATATTCTAGGATATAAATATTAAGATTTCATTTTTTACAAATGACTAATCCCAATATCCTTTAAGAATACATACTATAGCATCATGATAGGCTTTTTTTTAATAGCATATGCTCAGATTTAGAAGTGAAAAGCCCAGTCCCCAAAGGTAACTATTCTTTATAGAGGTAGCCTTCCAAACTTTGAGAGAGGTGCATCTTTTTTGGCTATTAGTTACATAAAATGTTGCTATGGGAGAACTTGCCAGCTGCCATGACCTCATCCCATCCCCCTCCAATTCTAAAGGTTCTCTGCAGGTTAAATACTATTTTAGCATATATATACAAAATTATATATGATACCTGAACTAAAATACAAATTAAGAAGTGAGATTACATGGGGTTAAAAATGATCATTTCCTGAAACTTGGGATGCCTTAGGCCTAAAACTGTTTTGTAAAATGGTATTGGAATCTGTTGACAGGTCAGTCATTGTTGGTAAAATTATAGTAGGGATACATAAAACTCTAAAGTAGTTACTATATTTTGATGTGAAGGTGAGAGAAAGAATATCAAAGTAGTGAGTTCAAACCACTGAGACACTGCTTAGGACAAGGCTGAGGGAGATTGCTTAAGTAAATACTCTTTAAAAAGCAAGTATAGATATATACAGGTAAGCAAAAAAATTAAACAGGGAAACACTAAAGCTGGTGTTTTACACTCTTTTTCTGGTCAGCCATTCTTTCGTGGCTAGGATCCATCACCTTGGAAGTATTTTTGTAGCTACTGTTTGCTAAAGTTTGGTGTTTAACCTGAGAATGGTCTGCAAAGTTGGTATGTTAATTTAATATTGCTGTAAACAGATTGAGGTTGAAACCAACTAGTCAGTATTCTTATAGGCTGTGTCTATAGTGAGCTTAGTTAACTAAAGACAGGTGGATGGAAAATTAGTTATATAATGCAGTAAATCCTACATCAGATGATTGATGGTTATTGGAAACAAGTAAAGGAAAATTCCTTGTTTTCTAAGTTTCCAGGAACTTTTATTTGAACTGGATCTATGGGTTTAGCAATATTTCAGAAGGTAGCAAGTAGAGTGTTCATTGTAAAGTCTCATTCAGTCTTCCTATCTTTGCTATTTACAGTTTGGATCCCTTGTACCCTTTATAAGGATATCTGATATAGTGAATTTGCTGACCCCTTATTTTTAAGTTTTAGTTTATTAAGGATGCTGGAATGTGTAATAGTCATTATAACCCATGATTAACCTATGATAACATTTGGGTTTAATTTCAGAGGACTGTTGGATTAAAACAGTAACTGCAGTCTGCTATAGTAAAACTTTTTGCAAGTGGTGGTAATTTGAAACTGTATTCAGCTGCTAGTTGAAAATTTCGGTTATGCTGAAACATAGGAAATTGCCAAGAGCTGATCAGTTCTAACCCACAAAAGTGACAGTTTCTTATGGTTCAGCCTAATAACAATACATTTTAAGGTATAATCATTTACTCTGGACATCCAAGCAGTGAATCTTTTCTGAGTCTAATCATCCAGAAAACCCTTAATTACTGGATGAGGGAGGTGCATACTCTATAAGGGAGATACAATTTTGTAAAAAGTGGTTTATCAGTGGATCACTTTAGATTCAGATTCATCTGTATCTTCTATATTAATGTTTCAGGTACTGAAGTACAGAATTGGGAGTGACTATCTTAGTCATACTACCCTTTCCTATATTGTTTTATCCAACTAGATCCTATAAGGGCCTTTCTGATATAACTTGGTTCTAGTCATATGTCAGATACTGTGTGACACTTAACTATAGTCCTATGTACTCTAAAAGAGTATGCTGAATTAAAATGTGTTTGGTTTTATATATGTATCTATCCCAGGCATTTCCAGCTATGTTGTATACAATCTAAAAATAAAGGGCAAAATTATTTTTTTACCAATATTCTTAATGTCAAAGCTCCACTATTAAGTATACTAGTTAGCAGTTTCTCAAGTTTGTGTTTTAATGAGTGGTATTTTACAGGGGGTGGAGAGTGAAATTACAGGGGTATTTTCTGGATGTTTTGGTATTTTGTACCTTATTTTACTTGGATTGTCAAATGTAGCTACTCATTTTCTAGGTTAGAGACAATTTTCATTATAAAAATTATTCCATAGTTTTTCTAGATGAACTAATTTATGCTTCATTGTTGCCTGGAGCTCGTACTGCAACCTCTTTGAGCTTCATTTTTCACCTTGCTGTTTTCAGGCTGTAAAGTAAGTCACGTAAACACTTCACTTGAAATTCCATTAACTAAAACACCACTAAGGCCACAGCAAGTGTTAACATTTTCAAGATTATATCTTAACACTGGACTATGTGACCTTGTCATCGGGTCGAGAATAATAGGTTAACATTGGAGAGAAGCTCTTCCTATATCCTGTTGCTAAGGCAACAGCTGACTCTAAGCAGATACACAGCACTGAACAACAGTGCCAACAACAAATAGCAGAGCTTAAGGTTATTTAAGTTTCCCGGTACTGAAGGTTCTCTCAGTCCAGGATTCTTTAACTAAAAACATATTCTAGCATTTTAATTTTAACCTCAGATTTATAGATTTTTTTTTCTATCATGTTCTATCCTTTGAAGTTTTGGAGCCAGTTGCTTAATTTTCTTTGGAATTAATATGTTTGGGGGGAATCATTTATGCTGAGTAAAATATGACTGCAAGACACTTCTGAAGTGCAAAAAAACTGTTAACAGGTTGTTATCAACAGAAAGATGCCTTATAAATTCTCATTGAAACAGTTAAACTCAGTATTTTAGCCTAAAATGTTTAAACTTGTTTATCTCTTAAATGAAGGCATTCTGTCTGGATTAATTTAAATGACTTCTGATACAAGGTCTTTAGGACATAAAATTTCTAGTGTGCTGAGTATTATAAAGTTTTATAATGTGTAGTAGTCCAATATGTTTAGGTTTTTACCCTTGTGTTAAGTTGATAGTTTCTTCCACTTCTCATTTTACATCTAGTTGCCTTTTACTCTTGTTGTAATTTAGAGAAGAAATTAAGAACTGCAGAGAAAACTATAAAACCAAACATCACAATATATAGATACAGACTTGTGTTCCCATGTATTTTCCCACAGGTTATCAATTAATTCTTGAAAGGTTTTGGTCTGCGTGACTTGTATTAAATGCTTCTATAGGAATTCCCATCATTTGTAAAACACTTGAAAGCAAGAGAATTTGTTTAAAACTCTGATGGGTTGGAATAGATTTAACTTCAAGACCACCCGTTATAGCCTACCTTCATCACCAGCAAAGCAGGTTTATAAAGCTTATGAAGCATTTAGGACTCATCTTAATACAACCTAGAGGCCCAGTGAAGGCAAAAGGAAAGGGGCTCAGTAGGAAAACTAAACCTCGGGTATGCTAGTTCTAAATATTATGGCTGTAAATAGGCATCTTTTAATGACTAATACATAGAGAATCAAATTACAAGTGAACATAGTAAACTGGAGAACATATTCTGGGCTTGTAGTTTCGGTAGCTGTGCAACTCAGCATAGTTTCTCATTTTCCCTTCCACAAAATGTGAAAAAATGGTCACAATTTGTCATCCCCCCCGCTCCCCCGCCAGCTGCCAACAGATAAGGAAGCAGAGCTCTAAGCATACAGATTCCTTGCTCAAAGTTGCCTGGCTATTGATAGCAGGTTTTACTTGAAACCTCTATCTCCTATTCCCTAGTACTATATTCAACCATAATCTTCCTCCCTTTTAAGTGTCTACATCTGAAAGGAGCAACCTATAAAAGGTCCCAAGGTGTAAGGGTAATGACAAGTACCAGACCACCAAGGAAAACATCCCTGGGCTATCGTATTTGTGAAAGGTACCACAGTGTAGAGGTTAACAGCGTAGATCTTTGGGTTTGTAAAAGATCAGCTTTCTTGACCCAGCATGTTGCTTTGGGCAAATTTCTTAACCTCACTGAACCTGTAAAATGTACATTAATAGTAACTACTGTGGAGATAGAGGGGAAATGCTTAGCACAGTGCTAGCACATCATAGTCAATAAATAGTAACAATACACAAGTATTTTGTAAAAATTATCATGACCTAGAGCCCTGAAATTCATGACTTTTTTACCCAAGAAAAATGGTAAGTCTAATAGCTTTCAATGAAATAATAGATTCTTAAAAGTTAAGCCTAGAGAAAAACTGATCATTGTGAAAGAAAAATGTGCTGTTGTGCTCCTTAGTATTACTTTAAAGTGGATTCCATTGTCTTAATACCTCTCTTAAAACAGGTAGGCTATTTTTGCATTAAACACTCAAGTATACCTACCATATGAACTTTTCCTTTTTAAACTTAATGCGTGATTGCCTTTGGGCGTATTTTCTGTATCTGAAAAATTTGCTTTTTAGTTGATACTAAACTCTTGTTCATAAGCAATTTTTGATTAGTCCCGAAGATTGAAATAAAAGGCTAGTAATCATTAGCAGATTTCTTGTTTTCAAGTTCATACCTCCAAAATCACCTGTGATTTCCCAGTAGGCTGTGAAAATGAGTCACCTGGTATCTACAAAGTAGTGCTCTGCCTACTGTGTTTTAACAAATGTTTAACTTGATTATGTAAATAACCAATTAATTTATAAATAGTCTCTTTAAGGGGCTACCTAAATAAAATGCACATACTTCATTAAAAATAAAACATGTTCTCTCAAATCTTTTATCATGCTGTTACAGTTTTTAATGTATGAAATCTGAAACAATTCAGATTTATCACTGACAGGTAAATACATCGATTTCTTGGGTTAAAGTTGTGGCTGAACTCACTTTAAAATTCAGGGTTCTAAGTGACTAGGGAGCCCTCCCTACCTTGAAGAGCCTTCCTTCCCAGTGAGATGAGTCCCTACTAAACCTGTGCTAATATCATATTTATCACATTTTAATTATCAGTCTTCCATTGGATTGGGGATTCCTTTAGGGCAGAGACTGTTCACTTTGTCTTGAAATAGGTACCAAATTATTTGTCAAATGAGTAGTGAACAACACTAACCTATGATCTGATATAAAATCCTCACATTTAAACATTTATACCAAGGCTTTGATTTAGCTTGTGCTAAATAACTTCTAAAATTTGTAGGTTTGAGGCATTTTATTATAAAAAGCTGGTACACATAAGAGAATAAGAACTTGAAGTCGTCATACATTTACTTCATTTTTTAGCTTGACCTTCTAGTAAATCTTTAGCTTCATTGATTTTGGCTGCTATATAAGGAGATCCTCCTATAGAAAGAAAGGAAAAGAATAGTTATTATATTGGATTTTCCAATTTCTGCCTGGTGAAAAGCTATTACTTTGTTTCAAGAACTCCTGTTTAAGATGAAATGAGCAGAAATGAAGTTTTGATTTTTTTAAAAAATAGCTGACACTGGAACTGGATGACTAAAAACACAGTTAATATATTATCAGTGGGAAATGATGAGGGAGATTTATACACACAATGGCACCTTTTGAAAAAGCTTAAACAAATGAGATTTTAAAAAATACTCATGTGACTTTGAAATAGTGTAAGTTACCTTTTTCATAAATGAACACTTATTTATTGTATTGTGTTATTATAAAATCAGAAATTGTCAGAGGCTTCTGAGCTTTGTTGGAAGACCTCAGTCTAGTTCCTTTTCCAGTTATCAACAGTCCCTTCATGGTATCACCTACAGTTGCTTTCCTACTAAACTGGAGCTGTGATTTGAGTGAGTCTTAAGTGTGGTCCCAAATTATCAAGCAGTCAGTCAGCTTAGTTAAGATGCAAATATATGGGTTCCATCCCAGACCTAAGGAATCAGAAGTTCTCTGGTGTGTGCTTAGTCACTCAGTCATGTCTTGACTCTCTGATACCATGGACTGTAGCCCTCTGTCCATGGGGATACAGGCAAGAATACAGTTAATACCAGCTAAGTTTTGTAAAAGATGTTACACAGTCAAATACCAAATATTTACCACGCCATTGAAGCCAAAACTCTTAAGACCTCTCACATGAAAGTAAAAGGGCTTAAACACTGATTCATGGATTTTGTGGTCTATATTTTGGTATTCCATTTGATCTTTCAACAGAGCCTAGGCTGCTTAGAAGTGCATCAGAAACTAATAAATATATCCTATCTCTAACTAGGTAACCACTAGTTTAAAAAGTCTAAATGGATTCTGGGGGGGGGAGTTTTTGTTAGTTTCATTAACTGAAATTCAACATTTTCCTTAAGAATGTAGACACCCTTCACACCCCACCCCAAAAAGTAATTAGCAGTATTTAAGATACATCACAACTGCTGGTCTGAAAACATGGTTAATGCTTATCACTACTTCCAAATGACAGTAGTTACTAGATCTGCTTATTAGTCTATAAGTAAATTTTCCACTCAGTATTTATTCTTTTAAGATACCAAAACAGCAAGTAGACCCAGCTTGGGAGACAATGCTCACAAACAAATCGAAGCATTTTCCTTACAACAACCAAGATTTAGCTATAAAATTATCCCATTAATAACAACTAGTCACCCCACCAAAATGTGTTAACAACTCTAATGATACATACCCTTGTCTGGGTGATTTAAAAGCATAATTCGTCGATGAGCATCTCTTATTTTGGCTTTATTGGCAGTAGGGCTAATTTTAAAAAGGAAAAGGTATTGGTTTACTTCAGACTAGTTCTGGATCACATTAAAAAACTATCAAAGTTGAAAATTGTGAAACTGGAGTAAGTCAATAAAACTATGAAAAGGTACTTAGGAGCCTCTTCTTTATCACAAGGAAGATGACTATTCTGAATCACAGAACTAAACAAGAGTTTAGAAAAATAAGGTATTCTCAAAAATTGAGTTGAACTTGAAACTATATTACAACAATCCTGTTATTGGAAAGCATCTTTAAGTATCTGGAAATGAAAGAATTTTCACCACAAAATTTGTCACTCAATTATAGAGAACAACATTGAGTACTGATGATCTGTTGAAAAACCTACCTCCAGTGAGTTAAAACGTAGTTCTGTGTCAGTGGGCCTCTCTTTGGACTTTTGTAGGGAATGTGAAGGTTTAAAAAAATGTATATAATAGATGGAAGTCCCTGGCAGTCCAGTGTTTTAAGACTCCCTGCTTCCACTGCAGGGGGTATGGGTTTGATCCCTAGTTGGGAAACTTAAGATCCCACATGCCACACAGTGTGGCCAAAA
Organism: Capricornis sumatraensis; assembly: GCF_032405125.1. Taxonomy (NCBI): domain Eukaryota; kingdom Metazoa; phylum Chordata; class Mammalia; order Artiodactyla; family Bovidae; genus Capricornis; species Capricornis sumatraensis. The sequence goes on along the minus strand of NC_091069.1, from coordinate 192,400,319 downwards.
ATAAAAAATAACTACTAATAAAAGGTCTCTCTCACAGTTGCTTACAGCTCTAAATTTGAAAGAAAAATATTAAAAATGTAAGAAATTAATTTACCTTACACCTAGTATTAATGCTGCTTCCCGTTTTGTCATTTTGGGTTCAAACCCACCTCTGTAATAGCCACCACTGAAGGCCTGAAAGAGGAAATGCATTTGTAGGAAAAGATTATCAAACTGAAAGTTGCTAAAAAATGTCTATAAATGTTCACAGAACCAGCAGAAAACTTTTAAGAGTAATTCCTATGGTATTTTAGCTTATAAGTAGCAACAGGTATTTTAATGATCATTAAATATCCATTTCCAACCTCCCACCGCACCAGACAACCTAAACTGCCAAAGATAAGACAAAATAACGGTGCCACAAAGCCAGTTCTTCTGAGAGTGCAGGGAAGATTATTCCAAGCTCAGTTCAGTTCAGTTGCTGAGTCATGTCTGACTCCGACCCCATGAATCGCAGCACACCAGGCCTCCCTGTCCATCACCAACTCCCGGAGTTCACCCAAACTCCTGTCCACAGAGTCAGTGATGCCATCCAGCCATCTCATCCCCTGTTGTCCCCTTCTCCTCCTGCCACTAATCCCTCCCAGCATCAGTTGTCCAATGAGTCAACTCTTCACATGAGATGGCCAAAGTATTGGAGTTTGAGCTTCACCATCAGTCCTTCCAATGAACACCCAGGACTGATCTTTAGGATGGACTGGTTGGATCTCCTTGCAGTCCAAGGGACTCTCAAGAGTCTTCTCCAACACCACAGTTCAAAAGCATCAATTCTTCTGCACTCAGCTTTCTTCACAGTCCAACTCTCACATCCATATGTGACCACTGGAAAAACCAACCATAGCCTTGACTAGATGGACCGTTGTTGGCAAAGTAATGTCTCTGCTTTTTAATATGCTGTCTAAGTTGGTCATAACTTTTCTTCAACGGAGTAAGCGTCTTAATTTCATGGCTGCAGTCACCATCTGCAGTGATTTTGGAGCCCCCCCAAAATAAAGTCAGCCACTATTTCCACTGTTTCCCCATCTATTTGCCATGAAGTGATGGGACTGGATGCCATGATCTTAGTTTTGTGAATGTTGAACTTTAAACCAACTTTTTCACTCTCTTCTCTCACTTTCATCAAGAGGCTTTTTAGTTCCTCTTCACTTTCTGTCATAAGGGTGGTGTCATCTGCATATCTGAGGTGATTGATATTTCTCCCGGCAACCTTGATTCCAGCTTGTGTTTCTTCCAGTCCAGCGTTTCTCATGATGTACTCTGCGTATAAGTTAAATAAGCAGGGTGACAATATACAGCCTTGATGTACTCCTTTTCCTATTTGGAACCAGTCTGTTGTTCCATGTCCAGTTCTAACTGTTGCTTCCTGACCTGCATATAGGTATTCCAAGCTAGCCATGTTCAAATAAAAACTTGATCTCAGACTAAGCCTAAATGTTTTAGAACAAGTGCTTTATAGGATCTGGAGATCTTCTGAGCAAGTTGCTCAAGGATATTTTGAGGTTCAAGGCAGCTACTAAAACAAGACTTTAAGATAGTACTAAGAAAATCAGGCTATTAGGTCCATTGACCTCCATGTGTCAAATCCTATTGGTAAAGCCTACCATTACCCATTATGTAACTCAATCACAACAATAAAAGGCAATTCTCTACAGACTGTCAAAATCATATTCACTCTGAATTTTGACCACAGAGGGTATTATCACATTCAGTCATACCCCAGAGCCCAATTAACTGCTGTGTTATCCAAGTAAGCTGTTACGGAGTGCCACGGCCACACAGTAACCATGGGTCACTTCAGATCCCTAGATCCTTCTGTGTTTGTGATCAGAGCAGATGATGCTGAAGGTAATCACATATGAACAATAAAGTGACATTACCTTTCATGATACTAGAACTGTTAACATCTCTTCCCCAAATTCATCATATGTAACATTTGATTCTTTAGCCCCATTACAAAGCTCAGAACTTCTAAACCTTTCCTGTAGTAAGCAAGAGAAGGGGTCTAAAGCAATCACTTAGAATGCCACGGATGTCTGGCTCTAGGCTTCATACACAGCAAAGAATTAGCAAAAGTGCTAAATAAGTCTTACAGATTTTGGTAGACTTTGAAAAACTTGTTTTACTTGAGGCTCCATATGCTTCATGGCTTGCAAAGCATAACGACCTAAACACAAAAGCAACAAAATAATTAAAATAATTAAAAAGTCCTCAACGTCTCCTACTTCAGTTCTATCCCCAAACCATAAACAAACCTGCAAATCCTGCAGCAGCAATGGTCAGTCCAACTGCTACCACTGTACTGGCCTGGTAAAGGGAAGCAGAGTAAGTATTTATTTCTCTCATTCTCCCCCTATCCTTATCATGCCCATTCTTGCATTTCAATTCACTACAAGTTTTATTTCAACGGGAGAAACAACTTTGAGGATGAAAATACTCCGCCCAAGGATCCTGCAAATTTTACATCCAATGCGTTGTAAAGGTATGGGGCTTTCACTACGGGAGGAAACAAAGCAAGTCGATTTGCTTATTTACTTTTACAACAATGGATGATTTCCTGCCCCTTGAAAGTGAAGTCACATTTAAATTCAATCAAGAGGAATGGAAATAAAGTTTCTGCCAGAGAAAAAACTTTACAGAGGGTTCCTGTAAATTCTGATTCAACGTTATACGTGAGCTTAACAAAGATTAGCTTTCCATAGCGCCTTCCGCCAAATATGTATAGGAATCGAGAAGTGTGTCAGTCAGCAAGAAGAAAGGGGGAAGACAGTGCAATGTAAATAAGACTGCGACGAGATGGAGGGGAACAACGGCAGGTATAATCAAATGCGTTCCCATTTATCTCCGAGCCCTAGGGACTACAGGCACAAAGGCCCGAGAGCGGTGAGCCAACAGCTTTGTGTCCTAGAGAAGGCGACTCCCCCAGGCGCTACACCCCCAGCTCAGAGTCGCATTAGGGAGACATCGGCTCCTCTCCCAGGCCTTGAGCAGAGGTTGAGAACTGGGCCTGAGATCGTCCAAGAGGCCGGAAGGCCGAACTCACCATGGCACCTGCTCGGTTCCCGTGCCTCCACCAGGAGCGTGGTTCATCCCAGCCCACCAAGTTAATGCCTCTCTCACGAAGCGATTCGGCCACCACCAGCGCTTACAAACCACCTAGGCAAGGGCGCCCCAGGAAATACGCTAGTGGCGGCCGTAAACTAGGTCGGAAAACTGTCGTAAAAGTGGGCTAGCGGACGGGAAGGAAAAGGTCGCTCATGCAGTGGGCGGTGGAGAACGCGACTTTGGATTGGTTGGTGGGTGGGCGGGTTACCTCCTTATCGGGTTCAAAGGTAGGGCTTCTTGGCGTTTTGTCCTTCAAGTCTGGCCCCGTTTTGTTCTTTGCTCCTAGTTCTAGAATATTTGGGAATTCCTACGGGAGGGGTTTTGGTATAGAAGAGCATGAGCAAATACTGTGTAGCTTCGCTCTGAACGTTTTTCTTTCTTTACATGTTAGCACCTCCACTTGGAATTTATTTTGTTTGTAACTGTCAAGAGTAATTAATATCCATATACCTGCCGTTACAATTCCACCATAAAGCCAAATAAATGTGGCGATACAGTATAGCAAAAAGATGTTCTAGAAAATCAAAGGAGCAAGCCATATTGTTTCGGGGTTGTTCTGTGGGATTCTTTTTTTTTTTTTTATAATTTTATTTAAATACGTGACTTGACGGGAACTTGTGTGAATGTTTGGGGTTTGGTTTTGTGGAATGGAATTACCACTTAAGGACAGTTAATATTCTGATCATGGGATCTCAGAATCACCTCACCTGAAAAATGCTATTTAAGATTACTCCCTTTTTCAAAATAAAAAGTAATGTTTGGTTTTGCCTTACAGGGTATCATGTATCTGTACATAAAAGGGGAAGAGAAAAACAACGGAGACAATAATGAAAATTTTGCAGTGTGTTGTTTGTATAATGAAAATAAATTTGGAATTAATTCCCACTTAGAAAGTATCAGAAGTCTGTTTACATTGCAATAAAATTCTGCTTTGATGAGCTCTTTGGTTTTTAGACAAATATGTGAATTCGTTGGCTTTGGTTTCCTTCTCTGTAAAAAGATTCTGTATTTGGATCTCCAAGGCAGCCCTGAGCTGTAATGAAGTTTATTGTTAACAAACTATCCAAAACTGAGATCCTAGTGTTAAGTGTACGTCTTCCTTTTTTGCCTTTTTAAAATCTAGTTCTTAACCCAACAACTACAAAAGATAAGTAAGACATAAGACCTTGGGATCAAATTGGCCTGAAAAAAGTTTAAAGTTCCTATGTTTAAAACTTCCTGTTACATATGGTTTTGGTATATACAAGCTATGATATGTAGCTTGCTTGAGGAACACAAGCCTAGACTTAGGAAACCAGGGGTGGACAACATAGGGAGACACTTGAAGTGTAGATAGCTGTTTTTGGATGCAAATCAAACTAGATGCACAATCTGTCTTTGTCACTTACTATTTATGTGCATTTGGGCAAGTTATTCCTAATTCTTCATTTTCTCATTTGTAAAGCAAGAGTATGATAGCTATCTTGCCAAGTTTCTGTAAGGATAGAGATGTATATTGTGTATTGTATACATACTTATCGCTCAGTGTGTAGCTGTTATTATTACTAAAGAAGATCAGAGGGAAGTCAGAGTGCAAAGTTCCTCCCACTTCTCATGACACATCACTCATGAGTGCAAGCACACTAAGGGCATGGGAAGAACCCTTAAAAGCAATTTTTTAAAAAGTCTACTGACTGATAAATGAGTAATCACTGTTTGTTTCTTCTAGCCTGCGGTATCTGCTAGCATACCTTGACTTGTGACTGTATAACTTCAATCTTCAAGAAAGGTCTGTATCTTGAAATCCCTTCCTACTCTGTCTTCATGTTGCCTTTCTCCTCTGTGTGTAGAATCTTCACAGCCTCCCTTTCAAAGGGTACATATAATTGCATGTAGGGCCCACCTGTATAAATCCAGGATAATATCCCCATTTTAAGATCCTTAAGTTAATCATAGCTGCAAATATTTTGTCATATAAGGTAATATTCACAGGTTCCAGGTTTTAGGACTTGGTATCTTTGGGGGTTATTATTTAGGCTGCCATAGAGAATAAGAGAAGACAGTAGAGGGGACTTGGAATGACCAGATAATGAGAAAAGTCTCAAGCACATCTACTCAATTTCTCCTCTCAAATTTGTCAACCAAGTAAGTCACTTTTGGGGGAGGAATAAGTGAGAGCTTAGAGGGAGTATCTAGAAGTAGTCCTGAATTGTGACTTTCAAACACTTTTTGACCATGACTCTTATTAATAGTAAGAAATACATTTTAGCTTGTGACTCTAGGAAACAAATACATACTTGAATGTGCATGTGCACACACACACATTGAATTTAATGTGAGTTTAAATTGAACTTAATGGAAATTGATGTTTTTGAGATAGTACTTGCATTTGCTTCCTGAAATGTATGCTCATCTTTCCTATTAAAAAAAAAATCCAGAAAACCCATTAAGTTTGCAGTCCACTCAGTTCAGTTCAATTCAGTTCAGTCGCTCAGTCGTGTCCGACTCTTTGCGACCCCATGGATCGCAGCACGCCAGGCCTCCCTGTCCATCACCAACTCCCGGAGTACACCCAGACTCACGTCCGTCGAGTCCGTGATGCCATCCAGCCATCTCATCCTCGGTCGTCCCCTTCTCCTCCTGCCCCCAATCCCTCCCAGCATCAGAGTCTTTTCCAATGAGTCAACTCTTCGCATGAGGTGGCCAAAGCACTGGAGTTTCAGCTTTAGCATCATTCCTTCCAAAGAAATCCCAGGGCTGATTTCCTTCAGAATGGACTGGTTGGATCTCCTTGCAGTCCAAGGGACTCTCAAGAGTCTTCTCCAACACCACAGTTCAAAAGCATCAATTCTTCAGCGCTCAGCCTTCTTCACAGTCCAACTCTCACATCCATACATGACCACAGGAAAAACCTTAGCCTTGACTAGACGGACCTTAGTCGGCAAAGTAATGTCTCTGCTTTTGAATATACTATCTAGGTTGGTTATAACTTTTCTTCCAAGGAGTAAGTGTCTGTTAATTTCATGGCTGCAATCACCATCTGCAGTGATTTTGGAGCCCCCCAAAATAAAGTCTGACACTGTTTCCACTGTTTCCCCATCTATTTCCCATGAAGTGATGGGACCAGATGCCATGATCTTCGTTTTCTGAATGTTGAGCTTTCAGCCAACTTTTTCACTCTCCTCTTTCACTTTCATCAAGAGGCTTTTTAGTTCCTCTTCACTTTCTGCCATAAGGGTGGTGTCATCTGCATATCTGAGGTGATTGATATTTCTCCCGGCAACCTTGATTCCAGCTTGTGTTTCTTCCAGTCCAGCATTTCTCATGATGTACTCTGCATATAAGTTAAATAAGCAGGGTGACAATATACAGCCTTGATGTACTCCTTTTCCTATTTGGAACCAGTCTGTTGTTCCATGTCCAGTTCTAACTGGTGCTTCCTGGCCTGCATACAGATTTCTCAAGAGGCAGGTTAGGTGGTCTGGTATTCCCATCTCTTTCAGAATTTTCCACAGTTTATTGTGATCCACACAGTCAGAGGCTTTGGCATAGTCAATAAAGCAGAAATAGATGTTTTTCTGGAACTCTTTTGCTTTTTCCATGATCCAGCAGACGTTGGCAATTTGATCTCTGGTTCCTCTGCCTTTTCTAAAACCAGCTTGAATATCAGGAAGTTCACGGTTCACATATTGCTGAAGCCTGGCTTGGAGAATTTTGAGCATTACTTTACTAGCATGTGAGATGAGTGCAACTGTGCAGTAGTTTGAGCATTCTTTGGCATTGCCTTTCTTTGGGATTGGAATGAAACCTGACCTTTTCCAGTCCTGTGGCCACTGCTGACCAGGCCCTCAATAAAAACTGCGCGTCTCTAATGAGCTTCCCTGATGGACAACATTTCACATGTGCTCTCACTATGTGTCATTGGAGAAACCAAGTGCATCCTATGTGACTCCACTAGGAGATGATTCTTGGAAGCCAGGACCTGGTCTCCTCCAACTATCACCCCGTGCCTTTCCCCTTTGCTGTCTGGCTTGTATCCTCCAGCTATAATAAGTTACAGACATGAGTACAGCTATGTGCTGAATCCTGTGAGCCCCCACAAATCACTGAACCTGGGGTGGTCTTGGAGATGCTCTCCACATGCTCGGGGTGCCATCATCAGTTTATTATAAAGGAGAGACATGGAAATTATTTACATGATGAAATATTTCAGTGGAATGGGCAGATGCCAATTCAATAGTGATTTATTTCAGTCTACAGGCTTCCCAGGTGGCACTAGTGATAAAGAACCCGTCTGCCAATGCTGGAGGCACAAGAGACACAGCTTCAGTCCCCGGGTTGGGAAGATCCCTTGGAGGAGGACATGGCAACCCACTCCAGTATTCTTGCCTGGAGAATCCCATGGACAGAGGAACCTGGTGGACTGCAGTCCAAAGGGTCGCAGAGAGTCAGACGTGACTTAGCACACACTTTTAAAGAATGTCACCACCTCTAAATGAAAAACAGTCTTTGTCGACTAGAAATACTTCGGTGCCTCCATATTCTGGGAGAAGAAATTTATCTCCAACTTTCTTGGTAACTGATTGAATCACTAATTGGTCATAATCTGAAGTTTGGAAAGCATCACTCCATGAAAATCCACCTTTGGAAATTAATGCCAGGCATATAAAATTTGTTCTTTCCCAAAAACCATGTGTCAGACATTGTGCTAAATGTTTCATGTTGATTATTTCACTTCATAACAGTAATATTTATTTCTGTTTTGCAGATGAGGATATTTTGCCAAATACATTTGTTCCCCGCCCCCCAAGATCCCTCTCTATTGTTTTCCATTCTGCTCTGTTTCCCAGAGGAGCACAGGAGGCTAGGAGGCTGAAGTTAATGGACTACATCAATGGACTCCCTTGTCTTCTAGCTTGGGGTTTAGTTATGTCTGATCAGCAAATCAGAAAGCAGGAGGAGAGTGAGTTCATGGTCGTCATTTCTCCATCTTCCTTTCTGGTGGTTGCCAAAGGCTGGCTGAGTTTGTCCACTGAAGAGTACAGTTCCTGTTGTGTGTGTGTTTTCAGGTAATTACTCCCACTCCTTGTTCTTTCAGGTATGTCTAAGGATAATAATAATTCCATTGGCCCCCAGAGCCATGCTGGACACTAAGCACTTGATCATTATTTGCTGATTTCCCTTAATCCTGTCTGTATCCTCGTTAACAGTCCCTAATTAAAATTTCTTTAGTTACTCCATTGGGGGAATGCCATCTCTTTCCAGCATGAATGTTGACTGTTATAAGAGATTGCTGCAATCAAGCAGGAGATGATAGTAGCAGTGGAAGTGGAAGGAAGTGGCTGGACTCCTGCCAATATTTTGAAGGAAGAATTGATAGGATTTTCTGATGAATGAGATGTAGTATGTGAGAGAAAGAAAGGATTCAAGAGTGATTCCCAAGCAGTAGGCTTGGGTTGTTGGAAGGCTGAAGTTGCCACTTAACGGGACTGGAGACACTTCAGGAACAGCTAGTAGGGGGTGGGAGATTTTGTTGTGTTAAATTTGAAATATCAACTAGATATTCAAAAAGTTTTAGGTAGGCATTTGGATATGCAAGTCCTGTGTCAGGAGAGAGATCTGAGAGTCATCAGTCCATAGATGATCTTCAAGACCATGAAACAGATGAAATCATCCATTGGATGAGTGGAGAGAAGAGAAGAGGGATAAGCACTGTTTTGATATCTTTCATATCTGAAATTTTGGGAGATGAGGAAAAGCCAGAAAATTAGACTGAAAACAGTTAACCAGAAACCAGATGAGTGTGGTGTCCTGGAAGCCTAGTGAAGACATTATTCACTGGAGGAACTGTATAAAATGCTGCTAATAGTCACAATAAAAAACAACAGAGAATTGACTACTAGACATCATTGGTGATACTTATGAGAAAAGTTTCTGCAACATGATGGAGACAAAAGTCTGACGAGTGGATTCAAGAGAGAATGGAAAGAAAAAGAGTGGAGATATGGATCATAAGACATCTCTTTCAAGGATTTTTGCTGAAAAGGGAATTAGAGAAATATGACAGTATTCAGAGAAAGAAACAGTTTAAGAATGGTTTTTCTGCTTTTTTTTTTTCAGATGGAAGAAATAAAAGCATGTTTACCTGCTATAGAAATGATCTTACAGAGGGAAAAAATTGGACCAAATTCATTGAATCATCTAATTTAAGAATGAGAAGAAAATATAGAGATCATTTTCTCCACAACAGCTTTGTTTTATAAATGAAGAAACTGAGCTTCAAAATGGTAGACTAACTTTTCCAAAGCCCTGATAGTATCCAGTAATTGCATACCCTTATTGTCCACTTTCCAGATGTATATAATATTGGGGTCATAAGAGGGTCATAGAATTGCCTTTCCCTGTATTTCCTTTACCACCCTTTAGGAGTTTACTCACATCTGGGTCAATGGAGTCCAAGTTCCTGACCAGCAGCCATTTAACCCATGATTCTCTTGTAGATGGGCTTCCCTCGTGGCCCAGCTGGTAAAGAATCCGCCTGCAATGTGGGAGACCTGGATTCGATCCCTGGGTTGGGAAGATCTCCTGGAGAAGGGAAAGGCTACCCACTCCAGTATTCTGGCCTGGAGAATTCCATGTATGGTATAGTCCATAGGGTCACAAAGAGTAGGATACGACTGAGCAACTCACTTTCACTTTCTGTTGTAGACAGCTGCTCGTACAAATGCTGTATGTAAAACTAAATAGCACTCAGTAAATATTTAGTTCCTTCCCCTTCTCCTTCATTCCATCCCTTTTTATCCTCTTCCTGTTTATCCCCAGTGATCCTGCCATGACCCGACAATCTACCACTGGGAATTCATCCTGTCTTCCCCTGTTTGGAAGTCAATATTCTTAGTATAATTATCATACCGAGCTGTGATCAACAGACTCCTTCGTGAAGTGTTTTAAGAGTCTCTTTTGCTATTATAGGTAGTAAAAGGAATGTTCTAATGCTGGTATAGGATGGATGGAAGAAAGGAGATATTTAGAGCAAGTGAGATGGAGGCCAGGTCTGGGTAGGAATGTGAGGGCCTAGGGCAGTGGGAAGCGGAGGGGAGGCTGGAAAATCAGAAGGCTGAAGTCCAGCCACCCTTTCCTCCTGTTGGATTCACCTGCATCCAAGTCAGGTGATCCCACCCTCCCTTGTGCCTGTTATAAAATAATTTATAACTATTTCTCCTGTGATTTTCTTTCCTTTTTCTTTACCTTATTGAATTTTTCCCTCACTGCCTCTGTTTCAGTCTGACTTCCTACTTTCCTTTCTAATTACAAGAACCATTGTCCTAATTAATAAAGTCCAGAGCATGTGAGTGGAGGGGAGGACCGAAGAATTGCCATGTGTTTGACTCGAGTAATGGCATGTGTTTCTGGATAAAGACTGCTATCTTCTCAGACTGTAGGGAGGAAAATTGAGGCACTTAGGATTTCAGGGGAAAGTTGGAAATTGGGGTAAAGACTAGATGGCTTTTCCCAATGGAGATTTCCCAGCCAACCCTTTATTTCATTCCATTGTTGCACATCTTTTTCCATTGCCTTTCTCAGTTCTTTACTCCCCTCCCTATCCAGAGTTCCACTTGTATGCAGCAACTTTATGTGTTGAATAAAGCGAACCCTTCCTGCTGAGCTGTCAGCAAATGGAACTGACCAACAGAACAGTCTGTGTAAGTGCGTCTTGTGCTTGGGCCAGACAGACAAGTGCAATTATTTGATTGCTGGAGATTGCCACTAAATGAGGGTGAAATAGTGGGTCTGAGACTTGTTGGTGAATATTATTAATAATATAGTGTCATGCATTAATAGCATAGTGTCATGTGAAACAAAGCTATACTAGAAGGTCTTTCTGAAATCCCATTTTAAATTACACTTTCAGGGAGCTAGCTGGTGGAGGAGATGAGAAATAATAAAAGCAAGGTGTCTTTAAGCAACTGGTTGGGAGTTTCAATGTGACCTTGGCTATAGTTCAGAGAATATCCATTGCTGTCATGAGTTCTTTGGTAGCTGGAGTGAAACATGGGATTCCTCTCTGGTTAATTGTCATAGAAGTTACCTTATGGTAGTGCTCTACTATGAAAAATAATCTTCATTTCCATCATTAAAATTCTTGAAGAGAGGCCATTGCAAAAACTGCATAAAATTCTTTCTGGCTACTGTGATGTCCTCAGTAAATGAATATTCAAGTACCAAAGTCCACTCATCACAAACAACCCTTCCAGACTCCTCCACTTCTTCATTTATAAAACTCACAGTCCTGCCAAATGGACTTGTCACCATTATTCTCCAGATATGTCCTACAGTCCACTGCCCCTGGCCTTGAGTAAAAGTAATTCCCTCCATTCCAAGTGCCCTTCCCTCATCTCAGCTTTGTCTGTCAGTTGAAAGCCCAGACTAAATGTGCCTTCTGTGAAGTCTTTGTTCATTTGTCTGCAATAGGCATCCACAAACTTTTAATGTAAAGTAACAGTAGAATTCTAGGCTTTGTCACAGACAGCCTCTGTATTCTTTCCTGTTTTATTGAAATGTGAAAACTATCCTTAGCTCACTGTTCATTTAAAAATAGGCCTCAGGGTAAATTTGTTTCATGGACCATAATTAGCCAGTCCATGGTCTGGAGTGGTGTCTGCTCTCTCTAAAGTTCTGTACAATTTCACTTGTGTTATATATACCACTTACCATACCTAGCCTTGTATATAAATTGTTGGTATACAAATATCTTTTCTATTGAACTAAAGATTCTTGAGAGTATAAATCATATCTTGTATACTTTATCCCTTGCAACATCTATTATGGTATCTGAACACAGAAAGTACTCAAATGGTGTTTATTAAATGAATGCATAAATTATTTAAATTATCTCCCAGCAAGAACATAATTTATTTCCCAACAACTCTTCCAAGCCCTTAATTTTCTGATAGGTAGGTCTTCTACCTCTACTCAGATCCTGGACCATTAATATGGCCATGAGCACCATAAGAGAAACTGGTAATTAGACAGAATATTGTTTTCATTTATTAAACATTGTAGCTGGGAGAAATGTCAGTAACCTCAGATACACAGATGACACCACACTTATGGCAGAAAGCAAAGAAAAACTGAAGAGCCTCTTGATGAAAGTGAAAAGGAAGGGTGAAAAACTTGGCTTAAAACTCAACATTCAGAAAACTAAGATCATGGCATCCAGTCCCATCACTTCATGGCAAATAGATGGGAAACAATGGAAACAATGAGAGACTTTATTTTCTTGGGCTCCAAAATCAGTGCAGATGGTCTCTGCAGCCATGAAATTAAAAGACGCTTGCTCCTTGGAAGCAACACTATGACCAACCTAGACAGCACATTAGAAAGCAGAGATTTCTTTACCAACAAAGGTCCATCTAGTCAAAGCCATGGTTTTTCCAGTAGTCATGTGTGGATGTGAGAGCTGGACTATAAAGAAAGCTGAGCACCGAAGAATTGATGCTTTTGAACTGTGATGTTGGAGAAGACTCTTGAAAGTCCCTTGGACTGTGAGGATCCAACCAGTCAATCCTAAAGGAAATCAGTCCTGAATATTCATTGGAAGGACTGAAACAGAAGCTGAAACTCCGATACTTTGGCCACCTGATGCAAAGAACTGACTCATTGGAAAAGACCCTGATGCTGGGAAAGATTGAAGGTGGGAGAAGAAGGAGGCAACAGGGGATCATTTACTTAATTATAATATTATTTTGCTACTTGGTTTGCCAGGGTGCAAGAAACAATAAAATTATAATAGCAAAAGCCGACATTGATTGTTTACCTTAGATAGTTATAGGTATCCATTTTAATATGTACAACCACTTAAGGAAATTAATAAAGCAACTAACTGCAGTTATTTATTTTGTTGTTAATCTGGATAAACTGGTGATCACAGCTGTCACTTAACCAGATAAAAGGACATAAGTCAGTCAACTAGAGGCAATATCTTGATCACAAGTTAAAGTAAGCAATATCATTTAGAATAGGCATATAATGCTGAATAATTGTTTTCTTACAGGTGCTGAGTCAGTCATGTCCAACTCTTTATGACCCCATGGATTGTAGCCCTCCAGATTCCTCTATCTGTGGAATTCTCTAGGCAAGAATGGGTTGCCATGCCCTTCTCCAGGGGATATTCCTGATCCAGGGATCAAACCTGGGTCTCCTGCATTGTAGGCAGATTCTTTACCATCTGAGCCACGAGGGAAGCTGCCAATAATTGGTCATGGTTTAAAAAAATAATTGACTTAGTAAATAAAGGTGTATAGATTTGACTTAAGTTTTGTTTGTATCTTAAGCCTCATCTTTACAATATAATCAAAATATTGTTGGATCACGTTGAGTTTCATTCTGAGCATGAATTTGCTTTGAACTGAATGACAGCAAAGCAAATTAAAAATAAATAAGAAAAACAACTTACACATACAACTAACTGAAAGAAATTAAGATATTTTGTGGCAGTCTCTAAAGAAAATATCAGCAAGCCGAGTAAGTTTTTAATAGTCAGAAGAAATTCCTTAAAGCCTTCTTTCTTTATTGTATCTTTCTCTGTCTCACATCAAGTCCATTGCCAGACAAACTCTTTACTCTCCAATTCTCCCCCAGTACTGTTTGCCCAGCTCTTTCTCCTCTTTCCACCACTCCTCAATTAGTTCGATCCTCTTGTCCAGTTACTCTCTGCCTATTCAAGGTTTTCCCATTCTTTTATGTTCTCTCCCTTTCTGCAGTGTACACTGTGGTAGGTCAGATGCTTAGATAGCTGCCAAGATTCCCAATCACTAGTGTACACTCCCTGTATGATTTTGTCCCCTCAAGTATGGGCTGGACCTGTGAATATGGTGGGAATATGGCCCTCTCAGTTGATTACATCAAAGTGGCAAAGGTGATGTGATAGTTCACATCTGTTGTTACATTACTTTATGTAAGACGCCATCGTAGCAGACTGGAATGAGAGTCTCCTGCTTGCTTTGAGGAAGTAAGCTGTCATATTTTAGAAGGCCTTATGGCTAGGACCTAAAGGTGGCCTCTAGGAGCTGACAGCAGAGAGCTGATAGATTTGGTTCTATGACTACAAGAACGGAATTCTCCCAACTTCAGTGAGATTGGAAGAGACCCTGAACCCTCAAATGAGATTGCAGCCCTGCCTGACACCTTGATTTCAGTCTTGCAAGACCCTGGGACTAGAATTTAAATACAATATACCTAGACTTCTGACCTAGTGAGATAATACATGTTGTAATAATCCAATACATTTGTGGTAACTTATATTAATACAACAATAGAAAACAAATACATGTACTTTGATTTGTGTGATAAAGTCTAAAAATATCAGGGGAAAGGGAAATTAGTGTATTTATGTATTTATGCTTCATGCATTTATATTTTTATCTTTGTCACATTATCCTTCCAATGATTCTAACCCGTTTCCCCCACTATATCTCCATGAACAATACACCTGAAGAATGTGATATCTCTCCATCAGAATAGTGGCTCCCTATACCAATAAAACTCCAAGGGTGGGATTAAAGCTTGTGTAGTTTGTCAAAGTCCCTTTGTGGCCGGGAAAATGCTTTGGGTTGAGAACTCCTGCACTATATAATAGTTTAAGGACTGCTAAAACTGGTTCTGTCTGCTACCCATATCTGGACTAGATCACACACTGACTTTATTTGATTTCAATGAGCTGGAAATTTTACATCATCAAAAGTCAGAAGCCAGTGAAAATTTTCACATGCTCCCTCTTCGTAATAAAATTCAATACTAGATGTTACCTAGATATTATCTGTCTTTCTCCTGCCCCCTACCTAAAGAAAAGATTCTTCAATGATCAAATCAGTTCTGAACTCCCAAGAAAGTTATTGAGGCTCTCTTGGTAATTATACGTAGACAGTAGGGGGGATACCTGCAAGCATCCACAAACACAGTGGTCTCCTATTGGACAGAGGTGCCGGGAGAAGTGGTGAAGGCATTATGGCTCCTTTCATTCAGTTTGTTCAGGGAAAACATTGTAGATTAAGGCAACATCTAACAACTCTTCTTTCTCATCGAAGATTAAAGGGGTGTGTTTCTACCTATTTTTCCTCTTCTGTCAGTGTTCATGTGGAGAATTACACTGATTTCTTAATGTTAAGATACTTTGCATTCCTCAAGTAGGTCCTGTATATTTATGCTTTTCATATATTGTTGGATTTGGTTTGCTAATATTTTATCTATGGTTTGATCCTATTTCGGTCACCTAGAACCAGACATCCTGAAATGAGAAGTCAAATGGGCCTTAGGAAGCATTACTATGAACGAAACTAATGGAGGTGATGGAATTTCAGGTGAACTATGTGTGAATGCGAGAGTTGGACTGTGAAGAAAGCTGAGCGCCGAAGAATTGATGCTTTTGAACTGTGGTGCTGGAGAAGACTCTTGAGAGTCCCTTGGACTGCAAGGAGATCCAACCAGTCCATTCTGAAGGAGATCAGCCCTGGGTGTTCTTTGGAAGGACTGATGCTAAAGCTGAAACTCCGGTACTTTGGCCACCTCATGAGAAGAGTTGACTTATTGGAAAAGACTCTGATGCTGGGAGGGATTGGGGGCAGGAGGAAAAGGGGACAACAGAGGATGAGATGGCTGGGTGGCATTGCTAACTCGATGGACGTGAGTTTGAGTGAACTCTGGGAGTTGGTGATGGACAGGGAGGCCTGGCATGCTGTGATTCATGGGGTCGCAAAGTGTCGGACACGACTGACTGAACTGAACTGAATTTTATTTTTGGTTTTGATTTTGCCAATTTCTGCTCATATTTTTGCTATTTCCTTTCTTTTATTTGAGTTTATTTTTCTCTGTGAAGAGAAAACAATTTAAATTTGTTTGCTTAAATTATTAATTTTCAGCCTTTCTTCTTTTGTAATGCATGCATCTTTTCCTCTTAATGCATGCGTTTAGACTATAAATTCCCCTCTAAGCAATGCTTTAGCTATATCCCACAAATTTTGATATGTAGTATTTTTATTATCATTCAGTTCCAAATTTTCCTAATTTCTATTGAGATTTTGTCTTTGATCCATTGGTTGTACAGAAGTGAATTTATTCATTTTCAAACTTACGGGGTCTTAAGTTACTTTAAAAAATTGACTTCTTGCTTAATTGCAGTGGGTCAGAAAATATTCTATATTATTCATCTGTTTGAACTTTCATGAGACTTGCTTTATGGCCCAAGATATGGTCACTTTTAATAAGTATTTTATGTGTATTTGAAAGAGATATCTACTCTGCCATTGCTCAATATATATCATTCATTTGAACAAGATTAATGTTCAAATCATATGTCTTATTGATTATTTGTCTGTTCTATCACTTTCTGAAAGAGGTAGAAAAAAATATTGTACTGTTAACTGGATTTCTCCATTTCAGCTTTTAATTTTTTTTTTTTTTTACCTTATGTGTTTAGAGGCTATGTTAGTATGCAAAGAAATTCAGAATTATTATATCTTCCTGTTGAATTGATCTTTTATGCTTATGAAATATATTTTATTTCCAGTAATAATTCTTGCTTTAAAGTTTTATTTTCAAATCTTAGTATGTATACCTATACCAATTTTCTTTCAGTTACCCTTTGCATGCTGGAATGTGGTTTACAGTAAAGTCATTGCAGTAGTTAGATATGGGCTTAGTCTCAATACCAGAATGCATTCACCAAATGAATCAGGATGAACTTGGCCTTGAATGATTTCTGTAGACTTCATTTTCTTTCTCTCCTCAGGTCCCCTTTCAGAAAGTGGGAGTTCACTTCCTGTAGAACAGGAATTCTGCTTCCCTTCTGTTCGCCGTCATTCTACACAATCCTCCTAGTAGGCTCCTAGCTTGCTCTAGATCTTCACACTCTCCACAGTGAAGGCCTATCAGATGCACAAACCTCTCCTGGTGCACAGTTAATGTATTTTTGTGGTGAATTATCTCCTTTTCCCCCTGGTGTGAGCATGGGGCAGGATGAAAGAGAGAAAGGGAAGTGAACCCTGTTCCACCCTCCTGGTGAAGATGAGGTGGGACAAAGGTAGGAAGGGGACAGAGAATCCAGGCCTGTCTAAATACATGAATGGTGAAGATATATACTCTCTGTGTGGAGGTAAAAGTAGTCAAGAAATGGCCACGTATTAGATAAGACTTTTAAATGTTTCTAATGCTGTTTTAAGATTTTCAAAGCTAGATGTAGTCCCTGAAGGAGAGGGTATAGAGATATGCAGAGTTGAAATAGAGAATTCGACACAAATAAAAGTGGCAAGCCAGTATTTTCGGTGAAAGGTGAAGAATATAATGAAAAATGAGGAAATGGGAAAACAATTCCATTTAGGTTCCTGGAGAATATGAGAATAAGAGCAAAGACAAAATTTTAGAAGTTTGCAGCTCCTTGACCCTTTAAGTGTTTAATGATGCCCATTCATTGCATACCTGCTTTCTTTAAAGATAAATCTGCTCAGGAATGCCCTTCCACCCTGGCATCCAGGATTCAGCCTTAAGTCCCATGCTTTGGAGTGTTCTAATCTGGCCCTTCTCTGGCTGTGCCTCTCCTGATTGGTGATGAGTTTGTGGGACCCAGGAGATATGCTTGCTTGGAGACTGTGTTTCCCTTTCTAGATCACACGCTGGGAGCACTCAAACTGAGGACTCTAGAGAAGCAGAAAAATGGGCAATGGTGGAAGAGAAGATGGAAGTGGGTGGGTGCATCATGCACAGCTGGGAGCCTCCATTTGCACTTTTGCCCCAGGCCCCACAACAGGTAGGATTGGGCCTATACTTTGCTGATGTTCCAGAACATTTTTCTTACCTTCTGCATTCCCTGGCTCCTGCATTAGATGTATGTTCCATCAAGCAGACTGTGATCTCTTTTTAACCATACAGGTATCCTGAATCAGGAGTTCTCAGCAGGCAAAGGGCCTGTGAACTTGAATGGAAGAAAACTTACATTTTAATCTTCACTAACTTCTTATTGAAATTTATCATTTCCTTCAATTGTGAATGTAGGCAATGAAACACCACATCATAATATTAGTAGTACCTGTAACTTTGTCATCAGTATAAATCAGATATTTTTTATAGCACACTCAATTTATAATAAATCTTAAAATATCATTTACACTTACCATACTTAAAGTTGGGGCTTCCCTCGTATCTCAGTCAGTAAAGAATCCACCTGCAATGCAGGAGACCCAGATTCAATTCCTGGGTTGGGAAGATCCCTTGAAGAAGGAAATGGCAATCCACTCCAGTATTCTTACCTGGGAAATCCCATGGACAGAGGAGCCTGGCAGGCTGCAGTCCATGGGGTTGCAAGAGTTGGACACGAAGGAGTGACTAAACCACCACCACATACTTAAAAGTAGAATATTTTAAAATGACTCCTCTTGTTTAATGGATTAATAAAGCGTACTTATTATTACATACTACAAATTTAAAAGTTTTTCAATGGCTTTATTTCAATGTGATTTGTTTCATTTGTAATTCTATGTATTTTATTTTACATATTTAAAAACTTTATTCTGAGGAGTCCATATGATTCAACAGACAGGCAAAAGAGTCTTTGGTACAAACAGGGTTAAGAACTTCTGAGGCACTGAAATTTAAATCTCTTTGTTTCTTTCTTTCCCCCATGTCTGCTCTCTTCAGAACATCCCTACTAGCTACTAGAATTAAAACATCACCTGGTCATTGGCCAGTGTTTGGTCAGGATAGCTCTCCTGGGACTTTGACTTCCTTGCTAAGTTTCCATAGGCTCCATTGTCTAGCACTGGGCTTTGTTTCATGTAGCCCTTACTTTAGGTTGAGTTCATTTCCTTAGTATGTCATTTAGTCGTATATCTGTCACTGGAAGACACTGTTCTCTAGGCGCTACTCTGGCTTCCACCCCTGCTTAATTCCATAGTCTCCTGGTTTACCTAGGTTAGTCTTCTTTTACCTAAGATTTTCTACTGCCCACTCTGCCAGAAGGGCACATCTATGACTAGGTGGTTTAATAAGAACTGTGTCCATTCCTGCCTACCTAACATGAGTTTTGAACTTTGCATTCTCGTCTGAACACATGGTAATTTTACCTCATCCTTATTTTGACTTTATGGTGATAATCTTTTGATAACTAGTCTCTCCGGTCTAAAGAGAGCCTCAGTGCTATCAGCTCCTTGTCTTCTCTGTCTTGTTATCTTTCCCCTCAGTTTTCACATTTAATTGACCATTACATTTTGCTATCCTTAGGTTTGAATTAATGCCTTAGTTTAGGCTCTCATCAACATTTGGCTGGATTATCACAGTAGCTTCCTAATTGGTTGCCAAGGCCAATCTGTGTGTTTGTGTGTATTGAAAAAAATCACAGTTCTCTGAGCTAGTGTTTGAATGATACCCACTCAACACAGCAGTGGAAAGAATATTGGGATTGCAGTTAGGAGACATGGATTCTAGTTTAAAAAGTAGGTGTATATTCAAAAGCAGAGACATTACTTTGCCGACTAAGGTGTGTCTAGTCAAGGCTATGGTTTTTCCTGTGATCATGTATGGATGTGAGAGTTGGACTGTGAAGAAGGCTGAGCGCCGAAGAAGTGATGCTTCTGAACTGTGGTGTTGGAGAAGACTCTTGAGAGTCCCTTGGACTGCAAGGAGATCCAACCAGTCCATTCTGAAGGAGATCAGCCCTGGGATTTCTTTGGAAGGAATGATGCTAAAGCTGAAGGTCCAGTACTTTGGCCACCTCATGCGAAGAGTTGACTCATTGGAAAAGACTCTGATGCTGGGAGGGATTGGGGGCAGGAGGAGAAGGGGACGACAGAGGATGAGATGGCTGGATGGCATCACTGACTCGATGGACATTAGTCTGAGTGAAGTCCGGGAGACGGTGATGAACAGGGAGGCGTGGTGTGCTGCGATTCATGGGGTTGCAAAGAGTCGGACACGACTGAGCGACTGAACTGAACTGAACTGATCCTATGGAAATGATGGGCTTCCTGGTGCCTCAGACAGTAAAGAATCTGCCTGCAATGTATGGAAATGATCTGGTGCGGTAAGATGGGGTTTTCATGAAGGAAATAGATTTTTTCCACTTGAACTGGAGAAAGGACAATTTTTGTTAATTTTCCTTTTCTCCTTTTATCAGGACTAAAGGAGTATTGAGCAGAGTCAGAGGTATAGGATTACATGGAGATTTCACTGATGTGAGTGGAATGATTTTTGTTTCACAAGTGGTTCTTGCAGGAGCCAGGCATTGATTCAAAGTCAGATGGTACCTTAAGACCTCTAAGAGCTATTTCAGAATAAGCCACATTCTGTGTTGAACTTCCTATCTTTGAGCCTTCCGCAAAGTCTTTTTTTCTAAATTAACTGATTTATTATTATTTTTTTTTATTTGGCTGCGTTGGATCATTGTTGCATTGTGCGGGCTCTTTAATTGTGGTACGTGGGCTCAGTAGTTGCAGTGTACAGACTTAGTTGCTCTGTGACATGTGCAATCTTAGTTCCCCAACCAGGGATAGAACCTGCACCCCCTGCAATAGAAGCCTGAAGTCTCAACCACTGGACCACCAGGGAAGTCCCTATCTCAGGGAAGTCCCTATCTCAGGGAAGTCCCTGTCTCAGAAAAGTCCCTATCAGCACTATCTTGTTCAGAACGTATTCATTATCCCAAAAGAAAACCAGCACTAGTTGATCAGTCACTTTCCATCCCTCCCTGCCCTCATCCCTGGAAATCACTAATCTGTATTCTTTCTCCATGGATATTTCATATAAATATATGAATAATACAATCATGTGGCCTTTTATGTTTGGCTTTTTTCACTTAACGTTGTGTTTTTAAAATTAATTCATGTTGAGCATGTATGAGTATTTCATTCTGTTTTTATGTCTGAATAATATTCTACTATATCAATAAGCCACATTTTGTTTGTCCTTTCATCAGCTGGTAGCTATTAGAGTTGTTTCTACTTTTAGGTACTATGAATAGAGCTGCTAGAGACATTCATATACAAGTATTTGTTTGAATAATTGTTTTCAATTTTAGGGAGATATATATATATATATATATATATATATATATATATATATATATGTATGTATGTATTACCTAGGGGGTTTCCTTAGTGGCTCGGACAATAGAGAATCTACCTGTATTACTGGAGACCTGGGTTTGATCCCTGGGTGGGGAAGATCCCCTGGAGAAGGGAATGGCAACCCACTCCAGTGTTCTTGCCTGGAAAATTTCATGGACAGAGGAGTCTGGCAGGCCACAGTCCCAGGTGGCCCTAGTGCCAATGCAGGAGATGTAAGAGACATGGGTTTGATCCTTGGGTCAGGAAGATCTCCTGGAGGAAGGCATGACAACCCACAGCAGCATTCTTACCTGGAGAATCCCATGGACAGAGGAGCACATCTAGGCTATATGACATAGTATATGGTACCTATAAAGACAGGCCTCAGATGCTTGGCAAAAGAATCCAGGTTATTGTTTACTGGCTAAACTGTTCTTGGAGAGGAACTACTGTGGGGATGGGTTGACATGGGTAGTCTGTAAGTCTTCAGAGTAACTTCACCAAGAAACCAGAAGATTCTGGTTCATTTGGGACCTTAAGTAAATTTAACTGATTAGAATATCCATGAGGAGTCCACAGATTCCAGTGTACTTTGAATCCCATGACTGGTATGAACTTTCTTTTTCAACCTGTTTGCTAAAACATTTTAAGCAAGCTAAATGAATCTTTTTTTTTTAAATTGTATTTCTAAGTGAATTACCATCTGCTATTTGGAAATCATAATTAGTTTTGAGATTTACATTTAAATATAAATTGTTCACTATCACATTGATTGGTCTAAGATGAGGAAAAGAGAATTATTCTGATAGTTTGGTCTTATTATTCACTCCAGTACTTCATCTATTATATGGAATCCCAAATGTATCTTAAAAACCCTGATTGGTATATAGAGGCTTCAACTGCTTATTATTCTCAGCTCCTCATTTTTGCAGCATCTCTCATTCATTTAGAATACGATTTTAATTTCCATGGTCACTGAGGCTTTTCTGTGTTCTCTTAAAGGAAAACTGCCAAGGTTGATAGGTTCAAATTTGACTTTTCTTACTAAGTGCATTTATACACTGCCAAGATCTTCCTGCTTCCTTACATGCTATTCATTTTAATGGTTGATGCACTGCCAGTTGACTCAAGTACCAAGTAATTACAATAATGTCAGCCCTCAAATCTGATTGTATAAATCCAGAACAGTATGCTGCTTTTCACTGTACTTAAAGAATGTAACGAGAACAGTGCCCAGGAATCAATTTAAGAACAATAGGCTGTTGAGTTAAAGCATCATTATCATTAAGAGGTATTTTTACAATGCTTGGCATTTTTTCAGTAGATGCAATGATTAGATCTAGGTTCTCAGCCCACTCTTACCACAGCTTATTATGTGACCTTGGGCAAGTCATCCTAATGCCTCAGGAGGGGTTGGATTCGATATTTTTCCAGGTTATTTCAGATTCTTAACTTTTTGATTAATATAATTATTCTGCTGAATACTTTTCAAGTTAATCCCACTTTCATGAATTAAAAAGGAACCACCATGGTATTTGAAACTCAGGGTTATATAGTAAGTCTTACAAAACTGATTTGAATTCCTAATTCTTGATTTGTTCTATTTTATTGGGTTTAAAACTTGAATAATACAAAGATAATTTTTAGAGGAAAAGATATTTTAGACTCCTGATGTTAACAAATTGTTTATTGGGAATTATGTGAATATTTAAGAATATGAAATCAGGTATAATCTCATGCTTAAGTTTCTACAAAATTGAAGGAAATAAATAAACATAAAAAACCTAGAAATTGAACTCAATAAGCTGGAAGATGTTGTTTTGCTGAAACAAAATCATCTATTGAATGTTACATTTGATTTTGTTTGTTATAGAATGGGTTTCTTTGAATTTGGCTCACCTGATTAATAATTCCATGTCATGACTCAACTGTTTAGCCAGTTTCCTTTATTTATTTGCACAGTAAATGGGGATATTATTTGGCCTCGACTAAGTGCAAGCAACAGTTAGAACTGGACATGGAACAACAGACTGGTTCCAAATCAGGAACAGAGTACATCAAGGCTGTATATTGTCACCCTGCTTATTTAACTTATATGCAGAGTACATCATGAGAAACGCTAGGCTGGATGAAGCACAAGCTGGAATCAAGATTGTCAGGAGAAATATCAATAGCCTCAGATACACAGATGACACCACCCTCATGGCAGAAAGCGAAGAAGAGCTAAAAAGCCTCTTGATAAAAGTGAAAGAGGAGAGTGAAAAAGTTGGCTTAAAGCTCAACATTCAGAAAACGAAGATCATGGCATCTGGTCCCATCATTTCATGGTAAATAGATGGAGAAACAATGGAAACAGTGAGAGATTTTATTTTGGGGGGCTCCAAAATCACTGCAGGCGGTGATTGCAGCCATGAAATTAAAAGACGCTTGTTCCTTGGAAGAAAAGGTATGACCAACCTAGAGAGCATTTTAAAAAGCACAGACATTTCTTTACCAATGAAGGTCCATCTAATCAAAGCTATGGTTTTTCCAGTAGTCATGTGCAGATGTGAGAGTCGGACTATAAAGAAAGCTGAGCACCGAAGAATTGATGCTTTTGAACTGTGGTGTTGGAGAAGACTCTTGAGAGTCCCTTGGACTGCGAGGATCCAACCAGTCAATCCTAAAGGAAATCAGTCCTGAATATTCATTGGAAGGACTGATGCTGAACCTGAAACTCCAATACTTTGGTCACTTGATGCAAAGAGCTGACTCATTGGAAAAGACCTGGATGCTGGAAAAGATTGAAGGCGGGAGGGGAAGGAGACAAGAGGATAAGATAGTTGGATGACATCACTGACGCGATGGACATGAGTTTGAGTAGGCTGCAGGAGTTGGTGATGGACAGGGAAGCCTGGCGTGCTGCAGTCCATGGGTCACAAGGGGTCAGACACAACCGAGTGACTGAACTGAACTCAACTGAAGCGCAAGCATATCATTTACTTACTTAACCTACCTTTCCCATTTCTTTTTAGCTTTTAATAATTAAAGCTGTACAACTTAGTGCAAGTGTAAATGTAACACAAACATTAGCACAGAAGTTATGTGGCAGAAATTAATTATTTATTCATTAGTAATTCATATACCAGATACTTTTATGTGCCAGGCCCTGTTCTGTGCACTAGGAATACTACAATGAATAAAAATGAAAAAGGCTCTGTCCTGCAGAACTCATATCCTGCTAGGAATCATCAGGATGAACTACAATATTAATTTTATGTTATAATAAAATGAAAACAAAAATAAAAATATTGCCATAAGGGACTTGTTGATCCTTATAAAGAAATGCATAGCACATTTCTAAGAGATCTTTGGTTCCAAATTTGAGAAAGCTTTCTCTCTTTAGTTTCTTTCTTTTACATATAAACTTCCTAACTTTTGCAATACATTTAAAAATAGGATGGTTTATCTAGTTCCCTGGTGGCTCAGAGGGCAAAGAATCTGCCTGCAATCTGCCAGGTTTGATTCTTGGTTGATGAAGATCCCCTGGAGAAGAGAATGGCAACCCACTCCAGTATTCTTTCCTGGAGAATCCCATGGACAGAGGAGCCTGGCGGGCTATAGTCCATGGGGTCACAAAGAGTTGGACATTACTGATTGACTAACACTTTCACTTATCTAGTTCACAACTTTTAGTAGAATTTTAATTTGCAAGAAGTTGCGACCTGGCCCATGTCACCTGACCAGCTAAATTAAGGCATCATGGCAAAATGGGAAGAGCATCTGTTCAGGGATCTGAAGCTTATACCCTATTCCTGTTGTGACCAAGAGGAGAGCATTTAGCCTCTATGAACCCCAGTTTTCTCATCTTCAGAACTGCGAGGATGCCCTAATCATTTAATCTTATCTTTTTCTGTGAATTATATAACTCTTTGAGAGTTAGATGAATACTATGAAACCTATTTATACTAAATGGCTTTTACACACAAAATTTTGCTTATGAGTTGAGAAGATTTATGAACTCCCTCTACTCAGAAATAACCACTATTAATATTTTGTTGTAGTTGTTTTCCATTCTTTTAGTTAGTACTTGTTCTCTGTCTTAACAATATATTGTGGCATTTTTCCCATGTAAAAATATTCTTCTTCAACATAGTTTTAATGTATGTATCATAATATATTTAAGCAATGGCTTATCACTAGAAGTCATGGCAATCCCAGTCCGTTGCATAGTATCAATTCTCCCTGTTAGTGACAGTTGTACCCCACATTTCTGTTGTAAACTCCTACTACCCAATTGTTAGCCATATGGCTTACGTGAGATTGCTCTAGCAAAGCCATATAATCGGGATCAGGGTGGATATGTAACCAGGTTAGAACTAACATAATGCAAGAACACATTTGTTAGGACTTCTAGGAAAACAGATTTTCATGCTTTGGATTTGGTGGTGTTCAAATGATGACCATTAAGTGGGCCAGTTAGAAGGTGAAGCTGACTCTCAGAATAAGCAGACTCAGAAGATTCATTCTGATGACATTGTTGGAACCTGAAGACAGCCTTAAAGCCTGCTTCTCTCTCTCTCTCTGTTTTAGTTACAAGAGCCAATGCATTTTCTTTTTGTTTAAATCCTTATAAGTTGAGTTCTTGGTCAGTTGCAACCTAAAGAACTCTAAATACAGGCATTTAAGTTATTTTCAAAATTTTGTCTGTTATAAATGATGTCACAATGAGTATCTTCACATTGTTAATTCTTTGGAGTATTCTTTAGTTTTAATTCCTAGAATTATTTTTGAAACTTTAAATTTTGTATTGAGATATAGCCAATTATCAAACAGTGTTGTGATAGTTCGATAGTTTCAGGTGAACAGTGAAGGGAGTCAGCCATATATATATATACACACACACACACACATATATATGTCCATTGTCCCCCAAACTCCCCTCCCATTCAGGCAGCCACATAACATTGAGCAGAGTTCCATGTGCTATCCAGTGGGTCCTTGTTGGTTATCCATTTTAAATATAACAACGTGTACATGTCCATACCAAACTCTTTAACTGTCCCTTCCCTCTACCCTCCCCTACCTACCCTGGCAACCATAAGTGTGTTCTCTAAGTCTGTGAGTCTCTTTCTGCTTTGCAAGTAAGTTGATTTTTATAATTTCTTCTCAGATTCCACATATAAGGGATGTCATATGATATTTCTCCTTCTCTGACTTACTTCACTCAGTATGAAAATCTCTAGGTCCATCCATGTTGCTGCAAATGGCAGTATTTCATTCTTTTTAATGACTGAGTAATATTCCATAGTATATATGTATCACATCTTCTTTATTCATTTCTCTATCAAAGGATATTTCGGTTACTTCCATGTCTTGGCTATTGTAAACAGTGCTACACTGTACAGTGTTACAATGTATAGTACAGTGCTATACATTGGGTGCATGTAGCCTTTTAGATCTTTTTTCTGGATATATGCTCAGGAGTGGAATTGCAGGGTCATATGATTTGATAGCTCTATTTTTAGTTTTTTAAGGAATCTCCATTTCTTTTCCATGGGGATGGTCTTGATCCCTGTCTCCTGTACAATGTCACGAACCTCATTCCATAGTTCATCAGGCACTCTATCTATCAGATCTAGGCCCTTAAACCTATTTCTCACTTCCACTGTATAATCATAAGGGATTTGATTTAGGTCATACCTGAATGGTCTAGTGGTTTTCCCTGCTTTCTTAAATTTAAGTCTGAATTTGGTAATAAGGAGTTCATGATCTGAGCCACAGTCAGCTCCTGGTCTTGTTTTTGTTGACTGTATAGAGCTTCTCCATCTTTGGCTCCATAGAATATAATCAATCTGATTTTGGTGTTGACCATCTGGTGATGTCCATGTGTAGAGTCTTCTCTTGTGTTGTTGGAAGAGGATGTTTGCTCCGACCAGTGCATTTTCTTGGCAAAACTCTATTAGTCTTTGTCCTGCTTCATTCCGCATTCCAAGGCCAAATTTGCCTGTTACTCCAGGTGTTTCTTGACTTCTTACTTTTGCATTCCAGTCCCCTATAATGAAAAGGACATCTTTTTTGGGTGTTAGTTCTAAAAGGTCTTGTAGGTCTTCATAAAACCGTTCAACTTCAGCTTCTTCAGTGTTACTGGTTGGGGCATAGACTTGGATTACTGTGATATTGAATGGTTTGCCTTGGAGACGAACAGAGATCATTCTGTCGTTTTTGAGATTGCATTCAAGTACTGCATTTCGGACTCTTTTGTTGACCATGATGGCTACTCCATTTCTTCTGAGGGATTCCTGCCCACAGTAGTAGATATAATGGTCATCTGAGTTAAATTCACCCATTCCAGTCCATTTTAGTTCGCTGATTCCTAGAATGTTGACGTTCACCCTTGCCATCTCTTGTTTGACCACTTCCAATTTGCCTTGATTCATGGACCTGACATTCCAGGTTCCTATGCAATATTGCTCTTTACAGCATCGGATGTTGCTTCTATCACCAGTCACATCCACAACTGGGATTTGTTTTTGCTTTGGCTCCATCCCTTCATTCTTTCTGGAGTTTTTTCTCCACTGATCTCCAGTAGCATATTGGGCACCTAATGACTTGGGGAGTTCCTCTTTTGGTATCCTATCATTTTGCCTTTTCATACTGTTCATGGGGTTCTCAAGCAAGAATACTGAAGTGGCTTGCCATTCCCTTCTCCAGTGGACCATGCTCTGTCAGAAATGGTATGGACCAAACAGAAGCAGAAGATATTAAGAAGAGGTGGCAAGAATATATGGAAGAACTGTACAAAAAAGATCTTCATGACCCAGGTAATCATGATGATGTGATCACTAATCTAGAGCCAGACATCTTGGAATGTGAAGTCAAGTGGGCCTTAGATATCATCACTACGAACAAAGCTAGTGGAGGTGATGGAATTCCAGTTGAGCTGTTTCAAATCCTGAAAAATGACGCTGTGAAAGTGCTACACTCAATATGTCAGCAAATTTGGAAAACTCAGCAGTGGCCATAGGACTGGAAAAGGTCAGGTTTCATTCCAATCCCAAAGAAAGGCAATGCCAAAGAATGATCAAACTATTGCACAATTGCACTCATCTCACACGCTAGTAAAGTAATGCTCAAAATTCTCCAAGCCAGGCTTCAGCAATATGTGAACCGTGAATTCCCTGATGTTCAATCTGGTTTTAGAAAAGGCAGAGGAACCAGAGATCAAATTGCCAACATTCACTGGATCATTGAAAAAGCAAGAGAGTTCCAGAAAAACATCTATTTCTGCTTTATTGACTATGCCAAAGCCTTTGACTGTGTGGATCACAATAAACTGTGGAAAATTCTGAAAGAGATGGAAATACCAAACCACCTGACCTGCCTCTAGAGAAACCTGTATGCAGGCCAGGAAGCAACAGTTAGAGCTGGACATGGAATAACAGACTGGTTCCAACTAGAAAAAGGAGTACGTCAAGGCTGTATATTGTTACCCTGCTTATTTAACTTCTATGCAGAGTACATCATGAGAAACGCTGGACTGGAAGAAACACAAGCTGGAATCAAGATTGCCGGGAGAAATACCAATAACCTCAGATATGCAGATGACACTACCCTTATGGCAGAAAGTGAAGAGGAGCTAATAAGGCTCTTGATGAAAGTGAAAGAGGAGAGCGAAAAAGTTGGCTTAAAGCTCAAGATTCAGAGAACAAAGATCATGGCATCTGGTCCCATCACCGGGGAAACAGTAGAAACAGTGTCAGACTTTATTTTGGGGGGCTCCAAAATCACTGCGGATGGTGATTGCAGCCATGAAATTAAAAGACGCTTACTCCTTGGAAGAAAAGTTATGACCAACCTAGATAGCATATTCAAAAGCAGAGACATTACTTTGCCGACTAAGGTCCGTCTAGTCAAGGCTATGGTTTTTCCAGTGGTCATGTATGGATGTGAGAGTTGGACTGTGAAGAAGGCTGAGCACTGAAGAATTGATACTTTTGAACTGTGGTGTTGGAGAAGACTCTTGCAAGTCCCTTGGACTGCAAGGAGATCCAACCAGTCCATTCTGAAGGAGATCAGCCCTGGGATTTCTTTGGAAGAAATGATGCTAAAGCTGAAACTCCAGTACTTTGGCCACCTCATGAGAAGAGTTGACTCATTGGAAAAGACTCTGATACTGCGAGGGATTGGGGGCAGAAGGAGAAGGGGATGACTGAGGATGAGATGGCTGGATGGCATCATGGACTCGATGGACGTGAGTCTGAGTGAACTCCGGGAGTTGGTGATGGACAGGGAGGCCTGGCGTGCTGCGATTCATGGGGTCGCAAAAAGACGGACACGACTGAGCGACTGAACTGAACTGAACTGAAGCAATCTCCATACTATTGTCCATAGTGACCATACCAATCTACATTCCCACCAACAGTGCAGGAGGGTTCGCTTCTCTCTACATCCTCTCCAGTATTTATTGTTTGTGGATTTTTTGATGATAGTCATTCTGGCTGGTGTGAGGTGATATCTCATTGTAGTTTTTTTTTAATAATAATTTCTTTTATTGTTATAAAAATAATATTCATTCATGTAGCAAATAGAGAAAAATGTTAATGGAGAAATTTATATCGTGAGTAAGCCACTATTATTCCAATTTATATCATGATTTAGCCACTATTTTTTTCTTTTATTTTTTTATTGAAGGATAATTGCTTTACAGAATTTTATTGTTTTCTGTCATACCTCAACATGAATCAGCCATAAAGTGAAGTCGCTCAGTCGTGTCCAACTCTTAGCGACCCCACGGACTGCTGCCTACCAGGCTCCTCCATCCATGGGATTTTCCAGGCAAGAGTACTGGAGTGGGGTGCCATTGCCTTCTCCAGTCAGCCATAGGTATACATATATCCCCTCCCTTTTGAGCCTCCCTCCAGTCTCCCTCCCCATCTCACCCTTTTATGTTGATACAGAGCCCCTGTTTGAGTTTCCTGAGCCATACAACAAATTCCTATTGGCTATCAATTTTACATATGGTACTGTAAGTTTCCATGTTACTCTTTCCATACATCT
Organism: Capricornis sumatraensis; assembly: GCF_032405125.1. Taxonomy (NCBI): domain Eukaryota; kingdom Metazoa; phylum Chordata; class Mammalia; order Artiodactyla; family Bovidae; genus Capricornis; species Capricornis sumatraensis. The sequence goes on along the minus strand of NC_091069.1, from coordinate 192,370,071 downwards.
CACCCTCTCCTTCCCTCTCCCCATGTCCATAAATCTATTCTTTGTCTGTTTCTCCATTGCTGACCTGTAAATAAATTCTTCAGTACCATTTTTCTAGATTACGAATATGTGTGTTCAGTTCAGTTCCAAATACGATATTTAACTTTCTCTTTCTAACCCACTTCACTCTGTATAATAGGTTCTAGGTTCATCTACCTCGTCAGAACTGACTCAAATACATTCCTTTTTATGGCTGAGCAATATTCCATTGTATATATGTACCACAACTTCTTTATCCATTCATCTGTTGATGGACATCTAGGTTGCTTCCATGTTCTAGCTATTATAAATAGTGCTGTAATGAACCATGGGATATATATGTCTTTTTCAATTTTGGTCTTCTCAGGATGTATGCCTAGGAGTGGGATTGCTGGGTCATATGGTGGTTTTATTCCTAGTTTTTTAAGGAATCTCCATATTGTCTTCCATAGTGAATATATTGATTTACATTCCCACCAACAGTGCAAGAATGTTCCCTTTTCTCCACACCCTCTCCAGCATTTATTGTTTGTGGATTTTTTTGATGATGGCCATTCTGACTGGTGTGAGGTGATATCTCATTCTGGTTTTGATTTGCATTTCTCTACTAATGAGCAATGTTGAGCATCTTTTCATTGTTTGTTAGATATCTGTATGTCTTCTTTGGAGAAATGTCTGTTTAGGTCTTTTTCCCACTTTTTGATTGTTTTTTTTTTTTTTTTTCCTGGCATTGAGTTGTATGAGCTGCTTGAATATTTTGGAAATTAATCCTTTATCAGTTGTTTCATTTGCTATTATTTTCTCCCATTCTGAGGGTTGTCTTTTCACCTTGCTTATAGTTTCCTTTGCTGTGCAAAAGATTTTAAGTGTATCAGGTTCTACTTTTTACTTTTTTTTTTTTTCTGTTACTCTAGGAGATGGGTCATAGAAGATCTTGCTTTGATTTATGTCATTGAGTTTTCTGCCTATGTATCCCTCTAAGAGTTTTATAGTTTCTGGTCTTACATTTAGGTCTTTAACACATTTTGAGTTTATCTTTGTGTATGGTGTTAGGAAGTGTTTTAATTTCCTTCTTTTACATGTAGCTGTCCAGTTTTCCCAGCACCATTTATTGAAGAGGCTGTCTTTGCCCCATTGTGTATTCTTGCCTCCTTTGTCAAAAATAAGGTACCCATAGGTGCATGGGTTTATTTCTGGGATTTCTATCTTGTTCCATTGGTCCATATTTCTATTTTTGTGCCAGTACCATACTATTTTGATGACTGTAGCTTTGCAATATAATCTTAAGTCAGGGAGTCTGATTCCTCCTGCTCTATTTTTCTTTCTCAAGATTGCAGATGTTTTGTAGATAGTCCTTCACTTTGGGTTTGTGTTATATTTTCTCATTATTAGACTGCAGTTATGGGTTTAGGGGAAGGATACCACAGAAGTAAGATGGTTTTCTCATTGCACTGTATTTAGGTAGTACATGATATTAACCTGACTCATCACTGATGACATTAACTTTGATCACTTGCTTAAGGTAGTGTTTGTTTGTCAGATTTCCATTTTTCCCTTTCTTTTCTCTATTCTTTGGAAGCTAAACACTCTTCTTTGGAAAGAAGACCATTCTCAAGTGGATTTTAATTAAGCTCCACTTCTTGAAGGAGGGAATGTCCACATATATCGGTTGAGATATTGTTTCTTATGTAAGGAATATTTGTCCCATTCAATTTGTTCTCATTCTTTTACTTATTAAATCATTTGTTTATGTTGGTGTTGACTCATTCATATTTATTTGATACTGTGGGTTATAATCCAGTGCTATATTATTATTATGTTTTGCTCATATTGTTCCAGTCTTAGCCATTTATGGTTCTCTCAGGTTGGCTTCTGAGTCTTTTTCATATGTTCCTCCCCAGCCCAGAATTTCCTACTTCCTAGCATCACAAAATGCTCCAGGCTGATGTTGTATTTTCCTTCTCCAGGCCTCGAATCAGTTCTTTCTGTAAATGTTATTTTTAATTCTCAGTTTTTCTAAGATTTGGCTAGTGAGAACCTTTTAGACCTAGCTTCTTGGTTACTTTAACTTCTCATTGATTTTTGAGCAATTTAAACTTTGTTGCACAATAAGATGTTCCACTTTCATCTTACTATATTTTTCTTCCCCTGCTGTGGAATCTGCCATTTCTTTAGAGAGTCTTGATTCATTTAATTGGGGAATATTTAAATAGGGACTTCCCTGGTGGTCCCGTGGTTAAGAATCCACCTGCTAATGCAGGGAACACAGCTTAAATTCCTGGTCCAGGAAGATTCCACATGCTACAGGCAACTAAACCCATGCGCCACAACTGCTGGGCCCATGCTCTAGAGCCCTTCAGCTGCAATTACTGAGTTCATTTGGCACAACTGCTGAAGCCCACACATCCAGGAGCCTGTGCTCTGCAGTGATAGAAGCCACTGCAGTGAGAAGCCCACATGCTAGAGAGTAGCCCCCTCTCACTGTGACTAGAGGAAGCCTGCACACAGCAACAGAGTCCCAGCATAGCCAGAAATAAACAAACAGAATTTAAAACCTCAAGTAAATAGATTTCAGGATTTGTTTGTAGTTCCTTTTGTAGCTTCAGCTTGAGGGTGTATAGTCAAAATGTTGTTGTATTAGTCAGGTTCTTTAGAAAAATGGTACCAATAGGAGATATTTAATATGTGCACAAAAAAATGAGGAAATGGCTCATGCAGTTACGAAAGTTAAGAAATTCCACTACCTTAATTGCTGTCTGCAAACTGGAGACCCAGGAAAGCCAATGATGTAATTCACTCGAGTTTGAGGGATCAAGAAGCAGGGGAGCTAATGGTTTAAATCCCAGTCCAGGGACTGAGGAAGATGAGATGAGATGTACTAACAAGAAAAAAAGAACTAATACTTCCTTCCTCTACCTTTTGTTCTTTTAAGGCCCTCAAGGGATTGAATGACGTGCACCTGCATTACTGAGTCCACTGATTCAAATGCTAATCTCATTCAGAAACACTATCATAAACAAACATACTCAGAAATAAGTAATAATTGTCAAGTTGACAGTGTCATGGTCAGTCAAGTTGACCTGAAAAATTATCACAATCACTATCACAATTGTTTTCTAAAGGAGAGGTCAGCAAACATTTTCTATGAAGGGCCAGATAATTATTTTAAGCATTGTGGACCCCACTGTCTCTGCCCTACTACTCAACTCTGCCATTGTAGCAGGAAATCTGCCATAGACAACATGTAACAAAAATCTTGGAGGGGTTCCCATAAAACTTTACATGCAAAAAGCAGGTGGTTATCTGGATTTGGTCAGGGAGCATAGGTACTTGGATTCTAAAGTTACCTAGAATTTTTTTTTTTTAATACATTTTTTCCCCTTTAAACTGAGGACATATAGTCCCAGTTCCTGCATTCTTTTTTTTTTGGGGGGGTCATATTATTTATTTCCAATGGAGTTATATTCTTAATTCTCTTTGCAGTCAATTTTAGAGCTTACTTTCCTAATTCTTGTTGATCTAATTTCATTAATGTTTAGTAGACTTTTTGATATTCTTTCTTCAGAATTTGGTTTTTACACTGGACAAGTTGCTTAATTTATGAGGAATAACTCTATTTTCTAATTTAAAAAATTATAGGAGTAGACAAAGAAATTAAATAAGAAGGTTGCCTTCATACTGTGCTAGGTGCTTTACAGGCAGTGTCTTAGTCAATGCTCATCATAGCATACCACATTTCATTGGGTCTAAGATCCCATAGATTAGAAGACATACTTTTTCTCATTTCAGAGATGTTAAAATGTTAGAACTGATAAAATGCAACAATATGTAGGTACTATTATTTTTATTATTTTAAGAGTGTATAAATTGAATCAGAAGGGTTAAGTTATTTGCCCAAGAGTACATAGCTAGTAGGTGGCAGATTGAGGAAACACATCCAGATCTTTTCCCCCTGGATGCTGTGTATTCCTCCCTTCCCTTTTCCCTTCTCTTCTTTTCCCTTACTTTTCTTTTTTTTAATATAAATTTATTTATTTTAATTGGAGGCTAATTACTTTACAGTATTGTATTTGTTTTGCCATACATCAACATGAATCTGCCACAGGTATACACGTTTTCCCCATTCTGAACCCCCCTCCCTCCTCCCTCCCCGTACCATCACTCTGGGTTGTCCCAGTGCACCAGCGCCAAGCATCCAGTATCATGCATCGAACCTGGACTGGCGAGTCATTTCATATATATTATACATGTTTCAATGCCATTCTCCCAAATCATCCCACCCTCTCCCTCTACCACAGAGTCCAAAAGCCTGTTCTATACATCTGTGTCTCTTTTGCAGTCTCGCATACAGGGTTATTGTTAACATCTTTCTAAATTCCATATATATGCATTAGTATACTGCATTGGTGTTTTTGTTTCTGGCTTACTTCACTCTGTATGATAGGCTCCAGTTTCATCCACCTCATTAGAATTGATAAAAATATGGAACGCTTCACGAATTTGCATGTCATCCTTGCGCAGGGACCATGCTAGTCTTCTTTTTTTTTTTTTTTTGTTTACAGCCAAGTCTTTTTATTTTAGTAATAGTTTAATCATTGGAAATATATATACATATATTTGTAATTTCCAGTTTTATTTATTTTTATTTATTTATTTATTTATTTTTTTGCACAGGGAAATTTTTTTTTTTTGGTTTATTTATGTATTTATTTTTTAATTTTAAAATCTTTAATTCTTACATGTGTTCCCAAACATGAAACCCCCTCCCACCTCCCTCCCCATAACATCTCTGTGGGTCATCCCCATGCACCAGCCCCAAGCATGCTGTATCCTGCGTCAGACATAGACTGGCGATTCAATTCTTACATGATAGTATACATGATAGAATGCCATTCTCCCAAATCATCCCACCCTCTCCCTCTCTCTCTGAGTCCAAACGTCCGTTATACACTGCTGTGTCTTTTTTGCTGTCTTGCATACAGGGTCATCATTGCCATCTTTCTAAATTCCATATATATGTGTTAGTATACTGTATTGGTGTTTTTCTTTCTGGCTTACTTCACTCTGTATAATCGGCTCCAGTTTCATCCATCTCATCAGAACTGATTCAAATGAATTCTTTTTAACAGCTGAGTAATACTCCATTGTGTACATGTACCACAGCTTTCTTATCCATTCATCTGCTGATGGACATCTAGGTTGTTTCCATGTCCTGGCTATTATAAACAGTGCTGCGATGAACATTGGGGTGCATGTGTCTCTTTCAATTCTGGTTTCCTCGATGTGTATGCCCAGCAGTGGGATTGCTGGGTCATAAGGTAGTTCTATTTGCAATTTTTAAAGGAATCTCCACACTGTTCTCCATAGTGGCTGTACTAGTTTGCATTCCCACCAACAGTGTAGGAGGGTTCCCTTTTCTCCACACCCTCTCCAGCATTTATTGCTTGCAGATTTTTGGATTGCAGCCATTCTGACTGGTGTGAAGTGGTACCTCATTGTGGTTTTGATTTGCATTTCTCTGATAATGAGTGATGTTGAGCATCTTTTCATGTGTTTGTTAGCCATCCGTATGTCTTCTTTGGAGAAATGTCTATTTAGTTCTTTGGCCCATTTTTTGATTGGGTCGTTTATTTTTCTGGAATTGAGCTGCATAAGTTGCTTGTATATTTTTGAGATTAGTTGTTTGTCAGTTGCTTCATTTGCTATTATTTTCTCCCATTCAGAAGGCTGTCTTTTCACCTTGCTTATATTTTCCTTTGTTGTGCAGAAGCTTTTAATTCACCAGAAAATTACTAGAGCTCATCAATGAATATAGTAAAGTTGCAGGATATAAAATCAACACACAGAAATCCCTTGCATTCCTATACACTAATAATGAGAAAGTAGAAAAAGAAATTAAGGAAACAATTCCATTCACCATTGCAACGAAAAGAATAAAATACTTAGGAATATATCTACCCAAAGAAACTAAAGACCTATATATAGAAAACTATAAAACACTGATGAAAGAAATCAAAGAGGACACTAATAGATGGAGAAATATACCATGTTCATGGGTTGGAAGAATCAATATAGTGAAAATGAGTATACTGCCCAAAGCAATTTACAAATTCAATGCAATCCCTATCAAGCTACCAGCCATATTTTTCACAGAACTAGAACAAATAATTTCAAGATTTGTATGGAAATACAAAAAACCTCGAATAGCCAAAGCAATCTTGAGAAAGAAGAATGGAACTGGAGGAATCAACTTGCCTGACTTCAGGCTCTACTACAAAGCCACAGTCATCAAAACAGTATGGTACTGGCACAAAGACAGAAATATAGATCAATGGAACAAAATAGAAAGCCCAGAGATAAATCCACACACATATGGACACCTTATCTTTGACAAAGGAGGCAAGAATATACAATGGAGTAAAGACAATCTCTTTAACAAGTGGTGCTGGGAAAACTGGTCAACCACTTGTAAAAGAATGAAACTAGATCACTTTCTAACACCACACACAAAAATAAACTCAAAATGGATTAAAGATCTAAATGTAAGACCAGAAACTATAAAACTCCTAGAGGAGAATATAGGCAAAACACTCTCAGACATAAATCACAGCAGGATCCTCTATGATCCACCTCCCAGAATTCTGGAAATAAAAGCAAAAATAAACAAATGGGATCTAATTAAAATTAAAAGCTAGTCTTCTCTGTATCGTTCCAATTTTAGTATATGTGCTGCCGAAGCGAGCACTTCCCCTCCTTTTCAAAAATTAAAAAAAAAAAAAATTCCCTAGGCTTACTACCTTGTCCAAATTTGGCTTATCTGATTTCCTCTACTTATTAACCTGCCTTCTTACTGTCATCTCAGGTTTTTTGAAACCCACCTTCTCAGGAATCTTTGCCTCAAATACTGGGAATGAGTTGGGGATTTCCCATTATCAAGGTCTGTTTGGGATGTGCCACTTATGTGCTTTATTATTTATTTTATATAACACTAAAATTAATCCAATATTTTGGCCACCTGATGTGAAGAACTGACTCATTTGAAAAGATCCTTATGCTGGGAAAGGTTGAAAGCAGGAGGAGAAGGGGACAACAGAGGATAGAGATGGTTGGATGGCATCACCAACTCGATGGATATGAGTTTGAGCAAGCTGTGAGAGTTGGTGATGGACAGGGAAGCCTGGGATGCTGCAGTCTGTGGGGTCATAAAAAGTCAACATGACTGAGTGACTGAACTGAGTGACTGACTGAAAATTAATTTTAAGTAACTATTATAGGCCATTTGTATGATTAAGACATTGTTAGATATTTTCACAATTTTGTCTAACCAAAAAGGCCCTTTTATATACCTCCTGTCTCAACATAATTTATTTTAGCTTATAAATTTCTAGGGAAACAAAGTTGGCATGGATATACATTCTTTGGGAATAGTATTATGTATATGCTTTGAAATGATAAAGGGATGATATGCCTAAGGGATAAATATAGGAAGAGTAATTGTAATTGAGTCACATCATGAATGGACCTTTATATTGTCACGTATCAAATATTCATACTAATAGTATAGCTGCGATGAAAAAATAATAATATAAAATAACAAGTAATGAACATTTTTCGAATGTTTCCTACATTTAGGCATGTTTCAATGTTTTATGTGTACTAATACATTTAAGCTTATTTTATTCTTAAATTTCGTAAATAAGTACAATTATTACTCTCATTTTGCAAATAAGGAAAGTGAGACACAGAGAGGATAAATTAACTAAGTACTCATGTAAATATTATGAAAGTTTTCAGGTCAGTGATGATACATAGTATATTACAGATATACATAGCTCCCTGTAGAGAAATAGGTCATGAAATAAATTTATCTCCAAGATATTATTTATTCTAAAACCTGCTTCTTGTCTGGGGTCAGACTCTGAAGTTATATTGGAGAGGCTTGAACACGGCCAATGAGTTTCAGAGCATGGAACCAAGGGAGCTCTGAAAAGCAAAGTCCAGGAAGTACTGGAGATATTGAGCCTGCCACCTTAACATCCATTCCCCCTTCTCTTGGTTACCTGATTTTCATTTGAGTATCTGCTCCTTTGACTCAGCCCGTGCGTTTTTGAGAACTTGGCTTCACTCTTGTCTCTAGGCAAGAGTGTCCGACTCTTTGCAACCCCATGGACTGGCCAAGACTTTTGTTCAGAGGTAAAATATGGACTGATTTGGACCACAGATACTGAAAAAGAGATTTTCTGGCAACATCTAAGAAAGAATATCTCTTTAGCTTTCTCATTTTCCAAGCTGTTTTGTTTAGATGAGAAGCCTAGAAGTGCTGCTGTCACACAGCTATTATGAGAGAAGCTGGCCTTAACATAAAGCTGACATCATGCAAGAGAAAACAAAGAAAGAGAAGAGTTTTTAAGTGTTCTCACCACACCAAAAAACAATAACAAATCCAAAAAGTAACTATGTGAGATGATTGACATGTAAATTAACTTAACTGTGGTAGTCATTTCACAATGAATATGTATATCAAACCATCATGTTGTACACCTTATGTATATATAATTTATCAATTATACCTCAATAAGGCTGGAGAAAAAAGAATGAGGTCATCTTTAAGTCACGGAATCAGGTAACTGAGAATCCTGACCTACCATCAGACTTTGAGTCAATAAACAGTCAGTAAAATCTGTTTTGAAAGCTAATTTAAGTTGGATTTTATGTCACTTGTAATGCATGCCACCTGATACAAAGGGTAAGGAAAGAACTAAAGCTAGAGGATAGATCAAATTGTACATCAGATTGAGAGAGTTGATTTGAGAAGTGGAGAATAGGAATATGGCACAAGACAGAAACTGGAGACATTAAGATAGATTTAAAAGAATTTAGAATATTGAATAGGAGGGAGTAGAGCTGGGAGAAATTATTTAAGTTGAGGGGTTGTTTTTTCAGGTGGGAGGAAGAAACTAAGTGTATCAAGCTGGCTCAGATCTTCTGGGTGCTTGAATTACATGTAGGCTTGGCTCTGAAGAAGGGATTGTACGTGTGTGCATCCTAGATCACTTCAGTTTGTCCGATTCTTTGCAACCCTATAGGCTATAGCCTGCCAGGCTCCTCTATACATGGGGATTCGCTAGGCAAGAATACTGGAGTGGGTTGCCATGCCCTCCTCTAAAGGATCTTCCCGACCCAGGGATCAAACCCGCATCTCTTATATCTCCCTCATTGACAGGGGAGTTCTTTACCACTAGCACCACCGGGGAAGCCTGGAAAAGGGGTCAAGTATCTTCACATCATCACCTTTAGTTGTGAAAAACATATTTCTTTATGAATGAAGGCAGATCACAAAATGTGAAAGCTGGCTTGTTATTAAAATGTGTTAAGACCTCCACATTCTCCCATGAGAATGAATTACTACAGGAATTGCCTTCAAATCATAAAGAACTGGAGCATCAAACAATATCTATGGAACAGCTATTTTAAAATATTGGGCAATAGATAGTCCAGGGCTGTAAATCATAACAGAAGGTTAACAAATGATGTAAGGTTTGTGATTATATAATTTCCTTCCTGGTGGCAGTTTCCAGGTTACAGGGAGGGAAAACCAAAGCTGAGCCTAGTGATCTTATTGGGTTTTGGTGATAGATCAGCTTAAGAAAATCTAGACATCTAGAATTTGTGGGAAGGTATTGGAGAAAAGGAAGCTGCACTGAGAGGGAGCTCCAGAGATCTGCAGAGATGTCCCCTCAAGTCTTTGATTGAGTAATAATCAGTATTTGCACAAGTGGAAACTCACTGAGGTGCCCCTGAAAGAAGAATCAGAAAGCAATAAGCAAAATAATTCTTGGACTTCACAAAAAGCTGAGAATAGTTCATGTTCTCACCAGTTTGAGTGGAGAGGACTCTTAACACACATGGCATTGAGTAGAGGCCTCAGGAGTATGTGCATGCTAAGTCACTTAAGTCATGTTCTCTCTTTGTGACCCTATGCACTGTAGCCTGCCCTCCTCTGTCCATGGGATTCTCCAGGCAAGAATACTGAAGTGGGTTGCCATGCCCTCCTCCAGGGGATCTTCTCAATCCAGAGTTTGAACTTGCATCTTTTACGTCTCCTGTATTGGCAGGTATGTACTTTACCACTAGCACCACCTGGGAAGCCCTCCTCAGGAGTGTGAAGCCTCAATATTGAGACTAAATCAGCCCTAGAATAAAGATTTCTCTGAATCATCCATGGGATGCTAAGTTGCTGATATATGGAGACTATTCTAAATAATCACACCGCCTCTTTCTTCTTGCTTTCTAAACATTGGGATGGCCAAAAAGTTTGTTTGGATTTTCCGTATGATGTTACAGAAGAACCCAAATGAACTTTTTGGCCAACTCAATATTATTCTGATCAATCTTTGTGTCTCAAAACTTTCCACTTGGCTCCCCAATTTCTGATCCTATTTACATCCTTTGAACTTAGTCTTGTAGGTGTTTAACCTTCAGTTCAGTTCAGTTGAGTTGCTCACTCGTGTCCAACTCTTTGCGATGCAATGAATCACAACATGCCAGGCCTCCCTGTCTATCACCAACTCCCGGAGTTCACTCAAACTCATGTCCATTGAGTCGGTGATGACATCCAGCCATCTCATCCTCTGTCGTCCCTTCTCCTCCTGTTCCCAATCCCTCCCAGCATCAGGGTCTTTTCAAATGAGTCAACTCTTCCCATGGGGTGGCCAAAGTACTGGACCTTCAGCTTTAGCATCATTCCTTCCAAAGAACACCCAGGACCAATCTCCTTTAGAATGGACTGGTTGGATCTCCTTGCAGTCCAAGGGACTCTCAGGAGTCTTCTCTAACACCACAGTTCAAAAGTATCAATTCTTTGGTGCACAGCTTTCTTCACAGTCCAACTCTCACATCCATACATGACCACAGGAAAAACCTTAGCCTTGACTAGATGGACCTTTGTTGGCAAAGTACTGTCTCTGCTTTTGAATATGCTATCTAGGTTGGTCATAACTTTTCTTCCAAGGAGTAAGTGTCTTTTAATTTCATGGCTGCAATCACCATCTGCAGTGATTTTGGAGCCCCCCAAAATTAAATCTGACACTGATTCCACTGTTTCCCCATCTATTTCCCATGAAGTGATGGGACCAGATGCCATGATCTTCGTTTTCTGAATGTTGAACTTTAAGCCAACTTTTTCATTCTCCACTTTCACTTTCATGAAGAGGCTTTTTAGTTCCTCTTCACTTTCTGCCATTAAAGGTGATGTCATCTGCATATCTGAGGTTACTGATATTTCTCCCAGCAATCTTGATTCTAGCTTGTGCTTCTTCCAGTCCAGCATTTCTCATGATGTACTCTGCATGTAAGTTAAATAAGCAGAGTTACAATATACAGCCTTGATGTACTCCTTTCCCAATTTGGAACCAGTCTGTTGTTCCATGTCCAGTTCTAACTGTTGCTTCCTGACCTGCATATAGGTTTCTCAAGAGGCAGGTCAGGTGGTCTGGTATTCCCATCTCTTTCAGAATTTTCCACAGTATATTGTGATCCACACAGTCAAAGGCCTTGGCATAGTCAATAAAGCAGAAATAGATGTTTTTCTGGAACTCTCTTGCTTTTTTGATGATCCAGCAGATGTTGGAAATTTGATCTCTGGTTCCTCTGCCTTTTCTAAAACCAGCTTGAACATCAGGGAGTTCACGGTTCACATATTGCTGAAGCCTGGCTTGGAGAATTTTGAGCATTACTTTACTAGCGTGTGAGATGAGTGCAATTGTGCAGTAGTTTGATCATTCTTTGGCATTGCCTTTCTTTGGGATTGGAATGAAAACTGACCTTTTCCAGTCCTGTGGCTACTGCTGAGTTTTCCAAATTTGCTGGCATGTAGAGTGCAGCACTTTCATAGCATCATCTTTCATGATTTGGAATAGCTCAACTGGAAT